>NC_134351.1:2400000-3600000 GCF_964195595.1 Calonectris borealis | reverse complement strand
GAGAAGCCAAGGTGGAGCAGAAGAGGCAAAGTGACAGACTCTAAAAAAGAGGGTTAAACCCCCTGCCGAAAAGATAACCAAGAAAGGTTAGGACAGATGTAAATGTCAAAAAAATAAACGCAGAAGGAAGCAAGCACGTGGTAGGAACCAGGGTGTTTTGAGTCTCGGTTCAGAAATACCTCCAGCCTCAGCCGGCGGGAGCCGAGCAGAGAGAAAACGATGAAATAAGGCAATCAAACAGTCCCAGGGAGATGCGGCCCAGAAACAAGAGGTTGATCAAGGACAAGGGTGGAAGCTGGATGTGATCGACACGCATGAAAAACTTCAACAATAACAGGGAATGTAACAAGGAAGCGAGTGAGAGGGTTTCAAAATAAAGCTTTATCGGCTTCCTAAATATATTTATGCTGACTCAGATCTGTCCTTGCACCAGTCTCCCGCGTGATGGAAACAAGTCAAGTGCAGTCAAACAGCTGAGAAGGTCAGTTCAACAGGGTGAACATAAAAATGGAAATATAAAGCAGTTGCTTTGGATGACAAATGACTGAAATAAGAGAGAGAGACCGGGGAAGAAGAGTCATTGATTGAGGGCACATTAAAGAGGCACAGAATGGGAATGCTGTACGGAATTCAGATGCCCAGGCACATGGAAAAGTGACCACTGATATCAAATTCGGCTGCAAAGAAAATTATTTAGACACCAAAGTAAGGCCCTGGGTCTTGAAGGGAATACAAAAATACCAAGGGGGGCATAAAAACCGGCTGCAAGGATCAAAACTGAAATTGCCTTTCCTTAGCAGTCTAAACAGGACCTACACTTTTTAAAATGCTTTCCAACTTGCAGTACTCGGGCAGCTGAAAATCCAGCACAGGCTGGGGCTGTGTCACAGGAGGAAGGGCTTTTCCTCCCAAATCTAAAACCATGTGCAAAGATACAGGGAGAAACCTGATACATCCCGTCCCGGAGCCTGGCCGGCAGCACACTGATGCACAGAGACCACTCTCCTGAGCTGAAAAGAAAATAAAATACCCTGTTTGCTTGTCGACTTTCTACCCGGAATATAATTTGGAATATTATCAGTTACACATGTTTGGGGGAGTCTGGTTGTTCGATATCCATCTGTTCCTTCTGGCATAGAGACAGATTTCCCACATCTTGCTGCTTTTCTCAGGTCAGCACTGCACTGGTTGGGACAATACATTGGGAGCCATAGCCCTGCAGTAGCTGAAACCCTGCAAAACCAACACTCTTCTCATACGGTGGAGCGCCCAATTCTGCAACTGGTACATCCTAAAAGGAGCTGCTTAGATTTATCCGACTGCCTAAATGCAATATGAGCTTTTGCTAAGTCTGGCCCTCATTATATATCCTGAAAAATGTTGCCTGAATGCTTGGAAATGCACCCCGGAGTGACTGCGTGGTAAGGGTTGGACCAGCATCTGAGAGCCCCAGTGCTCTAAATGTCACGAACCTGCAAAACTGGGCAAGAGCCACTGCCTGCATTACTGGTGTTCTCCAATTTTGCTTGGAATGGGCCCATACTGCAAAATACAGTCTCAGTACAGTTTCGGGGGTTTAGTAAACACTAGCTGGGATATTCACTTCGCCATCTATTAATTATTATCTAGTGCGTGTGCTGCCATTACTTATAGGTCAGCTAAAGGGCTCGCTATGCTGAACCGGGCTCTGCACGAGTCCGACAGCACCACCCCAAAGAGTTTGTTATCCAGAATTTGTGCCGAGGACTCAGGTTACACCAGACTCTGAGGAATTAGTGGTGGGAGCTGGGCTTTTCATCTGGCCACCTCTGTAGTTTAAGCAGCTGGGATCTGGGTACTCAGAAAGTCTTGGGAAAAAAAAAAATGTTGTAATATGGGCTGGGGAGATAAGGGGGAACAATCAAAATACTAAACATCGAAACAGCAGAAGACAAAATTCAGCAGAACTGTTGGAGGAAAAAAAGATAAAATCATAACGATTGTGTGAGAGGAAGGGGGAAGAATAATTTGGATTGATAAAAACGTTTCAGATACAGCTGCTGAGCAGAAACCCTTGCTAAGGGGAATTCAGCAGCTGGCAGATGTGGATTGCTCGCTATTGCTGTGCCTAGAGGTGTATCTTCATTTTTTGGCACTCCCAGTCTGGCTGTTTTCTTTTTCTTGTACTCAGACCGCAAGTCGTTTGGGGCAGAAACTCTCTTTTTGGTGTATGTATGGAGGACTTGGTCCAGCGGGACTCTGAGCATAGAGTCTTCCACAAGGCAGTAACAACAAAGACAGCTCAACTCTGAGGAACTGAGTTTTGACGATCTAGAAACAGTCAAGACACTCATTCTTTCCTGCCAAAAATTTAACTTGTGATGAATTATGGATTTAAAGCATACACATGAAGTACATACGTAAACAGGAACACTAACTTCTGTTTATGGGAAGCCTACAGAAACTCACTGCATCAAAACAATAGCAACAGACCTTTCTCCATCCAGCCTCCATCACGTGGTCCTCCCAAAAGCCTCTTCCCAATGAGCACCTTGCCAACTTCTCCTGGGCTTTCTGGAACTGCTGCAGGTAATTTTGAATCAGGTTAACCAGGCATCTCTGCTTTACCCTGCTTCACAGTCTTTGCTTTTTCAGAGCGTTTTAGGGCTTGCACAAGTGATCAGACATAAATAGCCCCAGTGAATATCTAATTGTGAAGAAGCATACTTGTTTATGTCATGAAGGGCCTTCCCTGCTAGGATCCTATTTATCTGGCCATGGAACTCATGTGTGCATATTCTATCCCTCTACTTCAAACCCCAGCTGAGAACCTCTGTCAAATCCTCTGAACGCTCCTGGAAAGTTTAAAATTAGATCAGATCTTCGTGGGTGGCTCTTACTTCTACAGTGGATGACATCCAAACATGAGGCTGAACTGCACACAGTTTGGAGGCTGCTCTGGAAGGCTCCATCCACCGAGTCACCCTTGTACTGGGGCCAAAACCTTACATTTGCCCAAAGCATAACCCTCAGAAATGCATAAAGGCTGGGATCAAAGAACAGAAGAAATGGAGAATCACTGCTGGACTGCTAATCCTCCTCATCCCCAACAAAGGACCAGTCTCATGCCAACAGAAACATAGCAATTATTTGTTGGTTTTAATCACTTCAAGGTCTAAAACTTTTTCTTAAAAATGTTTCTTCAAGCTTCAGCCTCTAAATCAGCCAGAACGGGCACACGTGCATTTGGCAGGTGTCCTGCAGGAGGCCAGGATGGCCCACGTGAAGCCGGAGGGTCACATTTCCATCGCAGCAGATGGTCATTTGACCAAGCAGAAGACCAAGTCAATAGCTGTGTGATGGATGCGTCTGTCCATTCACTGTAGGAATAGGCATTTCCCTAAGTATCATCAGGCCATTTTAGTCACCTCTGGGACGCTATTTGTGCCAAATCTGGATCTCTAGATCAGTTAGTTTCTTCAAAGAGAAAGACTACACTTCCCCACGTGTTTGCCCACCATCGAGTGCAATACATTTCAATTCTGACAGGGCCTCCAGACAAGTAATACCAAAAATAAGTGTTCATAATGTCAAAGTACAGTGGTTTTCTTATTCAATACAAGACAAAAATTAATCAAAAAGTCCAGAAATCTTTTAGAGTAGAAATGCCAAGGTAGCTGGCCAAGAAACAAGTCAGTACTTTTCTTTTTTCAATTTCAAAATTCAGACATAATATGGAGATTCGCTTCCCATTTATCCAGGATAAAGGGCTCACTGTAGGGGGTGAGTTCAGCTGAAGAAGGAATTTGGTGAAATACTTCTCAGAGTCCATGAGGTTGGAATAACTCACTCTGAGCAGATGCAGCAGGACCTCAGGTGTCCGCAGCCTCAGTCAAACCTCCTGCCTCATCGCTCCCCAAAAATTACTTGGAAAATCTCGCACATTCCTTTTTGCACCACAGAGATTCATTGCCAGACTGCACACACCTACGTTTGGCAGGACTCCACGATCCATCATGCTCTAGCTATGAGTAACAACAGATTTCCCATGTATTTTGTGAATTAACAATACCAATACTTGTGGGTAAAAGAATTGGGTAAGGAATAGCTCCAAGCCCCTCTCAGTTCCTAAGGAGTTACCAGTCTTCACATGAAATGAGTTATCCCTAAAGCACGGCTGCTGCGATGAAACAACGCATGAGTCTTGATCTCTTGCTTCAGCGAGAGCACTTAGATCCTACGAGGCCCAGGGAGGTTAGGAGACTGCCAAGATCTTCGCCCGTCCTACATCTCCATTCCATCTTTGCAGCTACCAATGGAGATTAAAAAAGGCAGTTTTGGCTCTAAAGTGTCAATGTTCACATTGAACGTCTCCTGCCTATCAGCTCCCAGACAGACACTAGAAAGGAGATTACCAACCCACGGGCTATGGGAACACTCTGCACCTTACCCCGGCTGACAGCCGAGCCATACCTCCCTCAACCCCTACGGATAGCTTTGCCAGGGAGGCTATAGAAGAGCCCTCTTTGGAGGGGACCCGAGGAGCCATCTCTCCTCTGGGAGAGGAGACCCAGAAAACCCAATTCATCATTTGCAATCCCCAACATCTGAGCAACGGGTCCAGCTCCCCCTTGCAGTAACGCACATCTCTGCAAACCTGGGGATGCCGCTTCCTTCCTGGGGCAGAGGATCCACCCACACCATCGGGTTATACTCCGGTCATGTTTTTCAAGATTTTTTTTTTTTCTTCTTCTTTTTTTTTTAACTTGCAGTCAAGATGGCCAGGAGCTTTGTTTATTTATTTAATGAAAGCCGAGTTTCTCACAAACACAAGAAATCAGGCTTTAGAAAAGCATCACAGCAAATTGCAAGACTTATGAAAGAAACCCATGACCTCTCAACACTACAATTACATACAAGAATTTTTTGATTTAACAAATTAGGGCTTCAGAAAACACATGTGCTAAGAAATACCGCGCTGGAGAACCAACTTCAAATCCAACACAAAGCCAACTAGTTGTGCAGCAAAACTCCTAAATACCAACCTTTTTGGCTTTCACCCTCACCCCATAGAAATCCAGAGGAATTAAATGCAGTAGCTTAGCACTGACTTAGCAACTGAGTTCTTCATGGCCAAGCAATTCCCAAAGTTAGGTGTTTTCCCTGCATTTAACTGGCATACAGGCTTACTTAAATTGAAAATATAAATGGGTGACTTGAAAATATAAATGGGTTGAGATTTACTGAACCATGCCCCATATTAGTTATCTTCTAGAAACATCACTCTTCTTTCTGCGGAGCCGAGGGTTGTGTGGCACATTCAGGGCCTTAAAGAGCTTCAGGGTGTGACACTCGAGAAGTTCTGGGAGACTGAAACTCCAGATTATTCAGGTTAGCTAAAGTAAAATTCAGGCTAGCCCAAGCATTTTTTTGAGTTCAAAGACAAAAAGCGTCCATGTCCATTTGGTCTTATAATTATAATGGTTTAATTTCTGAAAAACCTGTTCATAGAAAATTGTGGAATTCTTGACCACTTTTTTCTGTAACGTTCCACACAAGAACAAACAGAAGAATTTCTTTCCTTCTTACTATGTTTTAAAGAAACCAAGTACCTTTCTGGTTTTAGTTGTCTTTGGTATGAATGTCTATGAAACAAAAGGCCTAGGGGAAAATACATATTTAAAAAAAAACGTATTTTTTGAAAAGAAAAAAAAAACCACCACCAAAGAACAAAAAAACACCCAACAAGCCACCACAATTTGCATTTCCCACTGGTTTGGCCATTACTTTGGGCTCAGACCTCTTCCAGAGCGGGAATAAACTTGGAAAACTGTCCAACTTCTCACCACTCCTCCTGATGAGCGTGCCATAGCCTCAGCATTGAGGGACCTTCTGCCCCCTCATCCTTCACGTGTTCCCTTTCCTCCATTTTTATACTTTCTCATCAAGTCTTTAATAGCCTTTATTCTGGCGTATAAAGAAAGTAGTAGGTTGTGCTGTATGAGGTATGCTGTGAAGCTGGTATTCCACATGCACCACACAGCTATTTAGTAACCATCTTGACCCTTTTCCTCTACAAAATTAACTTTTCATACCAGGTATTTGTCTCCCAGAAAAGAAATGACAAAACCCAGGAGCAGAGTAACCCAAAATCCTGCCTGTGCCTTGCTTATCCAAAGCAGTGCGAGTCAACAAGCAGTAAATACACCTTTGAGAAGGTTCTTGTTGGTACTTGCGACTTCAATTCCCATTCGGCTTCACACAAATCTGCTAAACTGAACCCATTCTGCCTCTTAACATCTCCTGGGTTTTGCCAAACCTCACCATTGATGTAAACAGCTACAGATCTTCTCAAGCTGGCCATGTCGCACCTGCTCATGCTGGGTTTGAATTTTCCCTGCCGTGATCCCTGTGGTCCCACCTCAAAGCTGCAGTCTTAACTTTCCATGGCCGCTGCGTGTCTTGGAACGTAAGAAAGCTTTGTGCCTGCTTGAGACTCTTAACTCCATTTGGACACTCAAAATGAAGGTGGCAAAGCTTGGCATGGAAAAATGTGCCTTCAACGTGGACACCAGCTTTAGAGGAACATTGTAAATGTCTGGCTGCACGCAGGGTTTTGTAGCTGCTGGCAGCCTAAGGGAAACAAGGAAACCGCCTTAAAAGAAAGAAAGGTGGTGTAACTATGCCCAGGAGTAAAAGTTTATAGTTAGTATCTACATTTAATTAGTAGTTAAATTAGTTAGTATCTAATTTAATTTTGCATCTGCAAGAACTCAGCTGCAACTGCATGTTTTCCTGCAGTATTAAAAAGATGATTGCAGATCCCACTTTGACACCCAAGCTGCCTGTTTCACGTCCACACTCTTGCAACCCAAGTACAGGAGGGCAACAAATTAAACTTCTACCGGGTAGAAGCTTCCAAAAAAAAAAAGCATCAGGAAGGTCCTTTTTCATCCAGTGCCTAATGAAACTGGGAAAAACCACGGACATAATGACATGGGTCTCAGTGGCAACGGGTTGGAAGCAGGATTAGACACTTTTAAGGCAGCAAAGTCCATCCAAGCTGCAGCTACCATCTCTGGCTCCAGAAGTCCCAACAGTGCAGCCCGCAGGAGGGCATAGCTGCAGAAATACTGCTACGGCCCCGTCCTTTTTTATACTTTCCTGGAGCATCTGCTGTCTGAGCACATCCATTCGCACCCGTAACGCAACCGCTCAGCTTATTAAATGCAGCAGTTGCAAAGTGGAGGGAGACAACATAAATACCAGCTGTTTGCTGCACACCCTGCCTTTCCAGCCGCCTTCCCCGCTGGTAACAGCTGCTGCCTCGCTGTTTATACGGGTGGAAATCCTTCCTAAAACTGCCAAATCGGAGACTTAAAAAGGCCTTTTCAGCGGGACCACGTCTCTTTTCTAACACTCTCGGCCTGATGTGGGCTGGGAAGACCAATGCCAAGCAGGGAAATAGAAACAATAAAATATGTTAATCGCTCTTTTGCCTACGGGAGAGCAGAGCTGGGGCCCAAGGGGTAAGCAACATTTCAGTGAGTTTTATCTCAGTGGCACTGCTCCCTTCAACTCTGAAAAAAATCAGTGGTAGCGACCGCTTTTTCATTACAACTATCTGCATACTCAGTGTGTAATTTAATCTGCCCTCGGATCTGTTCCCATAGCCGCCATCCCTCCAAGAAGCCCGGTGAGTCGAAACTGCCGAGCTAACATCTCGCACCAGGTTGTTCTGTCTAAGTCCAAACTCTCTTTGTTTTGGGAAATGAAAACAACCCTGCCTGCTTCAAGTGATTTTCACCGGGATTTCATGCACAAGGACAATTCTGCAGCGCTCCTCTTGTACACGATGACCGAGACAGCAATTAGCTTAACTGCGAGAAAAACCTTCCTTCCCCCAGAATTTGGGAGGACTGACTTTTCATCTGTTTTGAGGCTGAGTGCAGCATCACGAATGGAGAAATATTGGCATTTGCAGTCTGGGAGGGATTTTAATGGAAGAAAATATTCATTTTAAAGAGAAAGAATAGAGCCTTTGCAGGAAAATAAACGTAAAGAACTCCAGGAAGGATGAAGAAAGGGCCTTTGAGATCTGCAGGGTACCTGTGTCCCCCTCCCTACCCCTAAAAGTGACACTTCGTCTGCCTGTACCTACTAGAGAGGTGACGGAGCACATGTGGGCTCTGCATTTAGGACTCCCGGCTCCATGGTCCCCGGTGTCCTGGTAAATAGATGGTGCCCTCTTACCTGGGCACCGCAAAATGAGAGCCACAAAAGCCGCATCTACATAATCTTAAATAAAACAGCCAGGGTGTGATTTCAGGTACCGAAACAACTGTATCTGTACTACTGAATTGCCTGCATACTTACTAGCTTTTTTTTTTTCTCCGAGCTAACATGACGCCAAACGTGATTTGGGCATCATAAGGAGAACAGCTCACACCACATTCCCAAGGGCTGCATGAACAGGACTGAGCCCGGCTGGGCTCCCACCACCCCAGGCTGGGCTCCGCAAGGTTTTGCACCCACAGATGCGTGAACCCCCTCAAGACACTATTGAGGAAACTCCCAAAGCCCCAGCCAAGCTGCTGCAGAACACGCCTCCACGCTCCCAAAGCGCACCCCATCCCAGCCAGGAAAGGGATATCCCCCTTTTGATTCAGACACTAGAACATTTTAAGTGGGATGAGGGAGTACCAGATTCAAAATCTCCTTGCCTAGGTTTGAGCTTGGGTCCTCAGCCAGTATCTCCTGTTGAAGCAGCTCTTATTTATGTAAATAATTGCGTATAGCTTGAAGAAGAGATTGCAGCGCAATGCTCTTCTATATCTCAGGTGAGTGGTCTCTCCATTGGACTACTAAATCTGACACAGTCCCTGCTTTGCTCAGTTTTCATTAAAGAAAACAAAATCCCCCTCACCACCCTGCCTTAGTTGTGCCTCCCAAAATGAAGAGAAACACAGATTTATCTCAGAAGGGCCAACCTCCAGCTCTGCCATGCTGGGAGGATGCTCCAGCAGCTCCAGCGCTCCCCCATCCCTCGAGCGCTCTCCTGGGGGTCCAGCCCTCCCCATGTGTGGAGCAGGAGGAGGTGGCTCCCTGGTCCTCCTTTCCCCAAGCCCCTCAGTGCATTTAGTCCCTTATTTATAGTGGGTCGCCCTCGCAAGCCTCCACGCACGGATGCCTCCGTTACGCAGCGTGCTACCTGTTTGCATACTCATTTCATCGCTACAGATATCATAGCAACAGCATCTCTTGCAGCATAAAAAGTCTTCAGAGCAAATGAGTTTAAGTCTATTGCTTGAGTCACAGAAATCTAGAGTGGTCAAAATAATAGAAAGCATAGGGATGTGTAGAGGTTTGCTTATAAAAAACAACTTTGCTCTTGTTTGGTTAATAAATATCTGTTCAACGTATTAGCCTTTGGGCAACCAAGTTACTTACATTTGAAAACGTACTACTGTATCCACGCGATATCGGCAGCCTTTTATAGTAATTTTTGTAATATTGCACGGAATACAGTACAACTGACATCAGCTTCAAGAAGAGTTTTAGTTTTCTAAAAGTAACGCAGCTGGGAGAAAGGCAAATCTCAGCAGCTGAGAGAGGAAGAGAGAATTCCCTGCTTCCATTTGTTTTGTGCATGTGCCCAGTTTCTGTAGCCTCTGCGGATCTTTCAAAGACCGCGATTACAAAACGCGGGAAGGCGTGTTTGGGAAACTGCAGCCCAAATACCTCAAAATGTCTTCAGATTGATTTCCGTAAAAATTTACTACCCTCACAGTTAATTAAATCCTTTGAACGCGTTGGTGTGATACATAAGAGATGAAGGATTTGTTGCTGTTATTGCATGATGTCAAGAGAGACGTGCCACGAACCCACGTAACGCTGGGAGCGACGCGTTCCCCTCATTGTGCATTCGCCCAACGCGCTCCTCGAGGCTTCAAGGGATGCCGCCCGGCCGAGCCGATGCAAAGGAAAGAAAATAATAAGGGCTAAATGGAGGAATTAAGTGTCGTGTCATTTAAGATCCTTTTTCCTGGCACCACGGAGAACACTCATGCCATAAGAAACTATCTTCATCCTGAACAGGCTTTTACATTTCCTCCTCTTTTTCACAAAATGGGGGGAAAGAAAGAAAGAAAAAGTGGGAGCACGCCTGGGTGAGCGAGCCACACCTCCTGCTTTTTTGGGAATCATGATCCTATTTCACTGTATCAGGACAACACTGAAAAAGAAAATATTGGGAATATTTTGCAGGTGGAGTCATAAGTCAACTAAAAATAAAAGGCCCCAAACAAAAAAATCTCTTGGCATCCCGTTTTCACACGCACAGCCAAGATTCCTGCTGTGACTTGATCCGGAGCGAGGGAGGGAGCGCAGCCCGTTCCTCCGACGCACCGAGATGCAAAAGGTGTTTGTTCTCTGTTATCGGCAAAGAGCGGTTATGAGCTTGCCAGCCTGCTCCATCCATGAGATAATCTAATTTTTATTACTGTGGGTTAGGCCAAACGCACCACGGTTTGGAACAATAACAAAAGACTTAAAAATCCCCCCCAAAACTGAACACCCCACCCCCTTCTCTTTTGCATTTGTGATAAAGTGGTATTTTTCTGTCAGAGTGCCCACCCTGACATGCTTTAATAATATTAGTGCTTATTACACGTAGAGCCGGCTTTTCACGTCACATGAGCCAAGCTTGAAAGCAATTCTCGGGCTCTCCATGAAATCCACTTGATCCCCGTGCTGAAACGCAGGTATTTCCAGATGATACAAAGCACCTGTTTAACAGGGGGCCGGGGCAGGAAAATCCCATATTCCAGCCAAAACAGCAGGAAGAACTTCTGGACTATTTAACTGAATTACTCAGTTGGCCACGTAAGCTAGATTACGGGTTACCCTCATGCTTCGACAAAAATTGTTCCACCATGAAAGTGTCCCAGCGACTTCCTGACCAGGGCTGAGTCAGAGAGAAGTGTCCTCTGCTCCCACCCCAAGCACACGACCACCACAACCATCTTTAGCCATGACTACAGGGGACCAGTGTTTAGCTGGCACGGCTACAGAGTGACCGGTTATTAACATAATTATGGTTTTTGGAAGAGAAAAAGATGATACAAGGACTGGCCGTGTGACTAAGCAAGTCAAGGTTCCTGCTTGCGGAAGAGACCTTTGAGCACATCTCGGTTTGAAGCAGGAGATGCTGCTCAGGTTCTCCTGTAAAACACCACAGAAACGGTCTTCAGAGGGAAGAGGAGCTGGAGACTACCCAGGATAAATGAAATGATGTGCTCGGGATAAATGGCTGGAAGGCATTCAGGGACCTGTTCTTCCCATGCTTGCAAAATCTGAATTAATCGGCTTTATCCAGATTTGGTTCCTAGTTGTGGCAGGAAGATTACAAAATAACTCACATTCACAGAGTAAAATTAAACTGACCTCTCCCCTTCCTGTCTTCCCAACACAACACAGTAATTCATGGACTCCCATTACTCTTAACCTATAGGTCTGACACCATACATCACTTGCAGGATCATCCATAAAGCATGCGGAGCCCACGCCACCCCGCTCCAACTGGCGAAACGCTTCCAGCCTCTGTGCCGCAGGAGATAAAACAACACAGAAACCATCCGACAAGTCATAGTGCCCACAAGATGGGCTGTCAAAACCTGACGAGGGTGTCTCTGATGAGCAAGAGTGCATGAATAAGAGAACAATACGATGCAGAGCAGACAAAAGGCTTGACATCTGAGCCACCAAAGCATCCAGGCAGCAACTGCGGCAAAGACTCCCCGGGCAGAGGCTGGTAAAGGAGAAGGATCTGCGTTTGCCCTGCTTTCTCAGGTGCAATTAAAGCAAGAAGAGTGAAGACATCTCTGGAGACCTCGAGGAGCACAGAGAGAAGGGAGAGCTGGAGCAGCCAGCCCGGGCACACAAGGTTCCTGCGAAGGACAGAATTTAAGAAGTGGCTCTGAACGTCCTTGACTGTCTAGATGTTGTTTCTGTGCCGTTACGTATGCAGGGCCAACATTCAAAATCGAATAAATGAAGGAAAAAAAGCCACCCCTAACTGAACAGAGAAGGGACTTGCTAATCCCAAGCATTCAAAAAAGATGAGTCACAGGCCCTCTAAAACATCACAAAATTAGAAAACAGAAATGCTTCCATTGTGACGTTTAAACGCCCGGGGCACGATTGCTTCATGCAGAATTCCCCTGCCACGGCAAGGAGCAGACATCATTTTAAACTAAAACCGGGAATCTCGACACCCTTCCTGAAATCCAGCACATTTCCCTTGGGAAAAGAAACTCCTGGGATGTCACAAAAGCCATCACACCACCGGGCTGAGTGACGCTGCTGTGACAGGGGTTCGAGCCTCCCCAGCAGGACAAGGGCTGACACACCAGGATGGAGACACCGCTGTGGTCCACCACAAAAGAGCTAGCATAAATATTTCACAGGTCACCAAGTCGAAGTCACCTCACTTAATCTTAGACTGCTAAAAGTTTGACATTCAAGTCTCAGCAAGAGGTTTCTTACAGTCAGCGGAGATAATGGGCGCTTGAGAAGATGATTTATCTTATGTTTATCCTTTTTCTTAGGGAGGGATGGACATTCCTGAAGAGCCCCTTTGGCCCTGCTGCCTGCAGAGAGGTTCTCCATGACCAAGTGAGGAGAGTCCACCATGAAGCTACTCTATTTCCAGATGTGTCTTCTCCAAGGAGTCACTTTTATCTACGTTAATGTTTACATTTTTCATAGCCTCCTTTGTTTCCCCACTCAGTGTCAGTGATGTTAGAAGAATTTAGTCTTTTCAGAGCATTTCATTTTCAGGACGTTCCTGAAGCAGTTGTCAGTGCAGGTCTTGTACTGGTCCCATCACCAGTATGTCTCTGAGCAACCACATGGTAAGTGGCAAGTGAAGCATCATCAGCTGCCCACAGGGAAGGGGTTTGGGTTTTGTTGGTGGTGGTTTGGGGTTTTTTTGTTGTTGTTTTTTTTAAGTAAAGGTGGCCATAAACTTGGGGTTCTCCCTGTGTTTTCCAGCAGGGCATAGCTGCACTACTACAGCTCTGAAGCTGCAGACTAGGCACGCTACCCATTTTTACCAGCTTTAGTCCCAGTATCAACTGCTTGCAGACAGCTGTCCCCGTAATCTGCATGTGCTGCTCGTACCTACGGGAAGCCAAAATAATGCATATTGCAGGAAAGCTGGTGGGCAAAACTGGCCAGGAGTATTCTCCCTGCCACTGGTGGAGATGTGTAGGGTTTTTTTTGTTTAAAACCACATTTTGGATGGAGAGGGAGAAGGCTGTTCTGGGGACTTGACTGCAAATTAAAAACTCCAAGTAAGTTTTTTGTTGTTCTTCTTCCATTTCCCCGAATTTGTCTTTCTGTGAAAGAAAAACCGCATTTTCTTTCTCCTTCCTACCTCTCCGGTGTTCCTGTTGTCATTTGCTGACAATGACAAAGTGTCTTTTACATTTCAGTTTCTTAGAAGAGCTGGAAATACCTATAGAGCTTCTGCTTAGAGACGTGCAGCCACGTGCAGGGGTCTGTGCACAGCCGAAAAGTGCCACCAACTCATTATTAAGTATCTCAGCCAGGTGGACATTTAAATCCAGCTAATCCATCTGATGATGTACACAGAAAGAGGGGAAGCAAGAACAGAGGAAGAAACAACAGAAGAGAATAGCACTGAAAAAAAAAAATCTCTGTTTAGTGATCCACTATGGGAAAAGATGAGCTCTTTCTATCGTGGTTTTTTTCTGGGGGGAGGATTTCCTGGAAGGTGGGATGTGGCATCAAAACTCTTTTGTCCCCCAAAGTTGGTTCCCATCCCAGCTACTGCAATCCTCCATCAAGCCACACACGCAAACGCTTCTGGCAAGCCCTGAGCACAAAGTGAAACGTGCTATTAAACTCCCTCCGTATCCCACATCCGTTTGGTGGCTGGAGTTTGGAGGCCACTTGCAAAATGACAAGGGTAACCCCAACACCTGGGACACCTGCAGCTCCCAGCCAGCAGACCCACGGACACCCCTCGTTGCTTCACCTGGGGAGGTTTGATGTTTTGAAGGACAGCTCAACCTTCAGATGTATCCCCAAATCCTTTTCACCCTGTTGTGGCAGTTCAAGCGGATGAAATTTCCAAGAAACATTTGTGCCAGAAATGGATATAAACATGGATAAGACATTTTTCGTGAAGAAGAGAGAGTGTTTACTGTTGCTGAGCAGCAGAATAGATAAATAAAAGTATTTTCAAGTGCATTCAGCTGCGTACTGCTACAGGGAACTGTGCTGGTCGTTCACAAAACCTTTGCAGACCAAACATCAGTGGCTTTTCTCATCCAGTGCTGCTTGCACACCTCTACTTCCAAAGGAGCAGCTGTTTATTAGGAGCAAAATAATTGTTTAAGGCCCTTAATAATTAAGTCCATCATGTTTTTGGTGAAGTATTCCTGTGATACTGGTCCCCTGCTCAGCAGGAACCGGGAGGGAGCCACCCTGTCTCCCCAGCATCTTCATCTCATCCACAGCCTGGGGAGCGTTTCTGCTCGTTGCAAACATGACTTTGTACCAATTGCGTACAGGTAGGGTGTTCAATTCTCTCGTTTTGGAGATGTCTTTAAACAAAATGATTTCTTGCAGGATACAAGTGACAGATACTCAACCTCAGACTTGCTCAGGAAATTACCTTGCATCTAGAAGGGGGGGAAAAGACCCCCACCAACTTGCCACCACCATAAATCAGCCATCTGCAGGATGTAAACTGGTGTAACGGGGCTCTATCAGCACTTACAGCAACGAGTGCTTCCCGAAGGTTTATACAATGTGAGCATTTTTGTCTTTCCCAAAAGAAATCTTGTGCTATAAATTAATAACATTTCCAGGAAACATGACAAAAATCCACTCATCGGTACTGACCTCCAGAGTTCAGTCACAAAGCTCATAAAAGGGAGAAATTTTCCTTGTAACGAAAGGAACTAAAAAGCTAAGTTTATCTCTCAACATTGAGGGAAGAAGGTCACTGACGGCACATCGTGATGTCGCTGCAACGTGAGAAGGTGTTTTGGGAAGAGTTTGACAGATGATGGGGGGAAGCGAGCAGGAGACCAACAGAGCCTGTAAAGGCCAGGAGCACAAGGAGCCAGCATCAGCCTGAAACACCGATGAAACTCCTGAACCCGACGGGGCAGGGACAGCTATTACTCCATTTGTAACACCTCATTAACCACCCATATTTTCAGCTCTGCAGCACTGGCTGCAGGAGCAGAGGCTCTTCTCCAAGTGCAGCCACGCTTTTTGCCTATGTTTTCCCATGATCACATTTTTCTTAAATCCTGGCCACAGATAACGCTGCTGCTAAAGCAAACCCTGGAGCCAAGAATGCACCACAAGGTTGTGCTTCTCCCCTCGGCTCCTTCGAAGTTTGTACAGATGGTCCATTAAGAGCAACACCCTTTCCCTCGTGCACTCGGACTGGCAGATAATCGCTCGTTCTAGGAAATTTCAGCAGTCTGAAACACAAGCGAGAGGAGATGCAAATATCCATCATATTTTGCATGGTTGTATCAATATTGGGGGGAAAAACCACAGGACTGACTTCTCCCTGCAGAGTCACCTTTGGGAAAAGCAGCCAGAGAAGTGGCCCAGTGCACGCTCTTTTTATTTTATTTTTATTTTTTTTTCCCCCCACACTCATGGGGAAAGTACTATCATTCTGTAAGACTCGCCGGCACTTCACGATTTCTTAATACTTGATGTATTTGTAAAGCTCTTTTGCTTCCTGTTTTGTCTACTCCGGTTCTCAGGGCTTTATGCAGCATTATAAATCAGCGACGGTCTCCAGCTAGGGACCTTGGGCTATCAACAACGCGAGTAGACACGCAGACGGATTTTACTTGACTTTGTGACAAGACAAGCCTTACGCCGGCTTTCTTTGCCTCTCCTTTGCCATACAGAGCCGCTTTCTTCTTAATGGGATGCAAACCCCTTCCACGGAGGTGTCCCTACCACCTGCACGATTGTGCCAAACCTGCTAAAGCGGGCCCAGAGACTTGACTCTGCTTCTAAAAAACATCCTTGCCAAACAATAAAAAAGCCAAATAATGAAAACAGGAAACCACAAGTGGTTACCCATGGCAAGTTAAGCTGTTCAAAAAAAAAAAAACAAAACCCACCAAAACAAAACCCCAAAACATACCGAGCTGCATTTTCTGAGACAGGCTGTCCTGACACCCTCTCATTCCCGGCTATTTTCTGTCTCCCACGGTGCTCCAAGATATCACCCTGCTTTTCAGAGCATCACCTTATCAGTACCCAATTGGTAATTTTGCTCACGGCAAAGAATTCTTCTTGTGTTGCTGTTGTCGGCAACCCTGCCCTGCAGCCAAACCTCCCTCCAAGCAGTCTTGCTAATAGACAGGAGAGGACCTTCTCACGGACCTTCATCCCAAGGGAATTTGGATTCATCACCCCAGGAAGAGGCCTGGGAGCTCTGAAGTCTCCCTAAAAAGTCAATGCCTATCCACCAGTGAAGAGACCGCATCGCTTCCGTGCCCCGCTCCCAACCCACCCCTGGTACCCCATGTCCGTTCTTCCTTCCTCCCCTTGTTCTACCAGCCACGTGCCCATGAAGGAGGATGGTAAGGGAAAACATTCTTGTGTAAGAAAGTTTGATTTCACATCGGGGATTTAAAACCAACAAACAAGCTAGCCTCCCCTCCCCAAGCCCAGAAAGTCCCTAAAAGGGGATTTTCCAAACACCAAAAGAAGGAGCCAGAAGTAGCAAATTCCTGCTTCTGCCCAAAACCAGAGGTGGGAGCTGAGGCAGAACACGCTCCTTCAGAGACAACCTAATAGAGACAATCACAGGGCTTCGAGGGGTGACTGTCCCGCTTTCTTTCCCCCGTCTCACTCGTATCGCAGGTCCCACAACCCTCTCCCTCCCCGTGGAAATCCTTGCATGATCAGGCAAACGTGCTGGAGAGCACCTGACCCACCTCCAGCTCCCCGGCCAGCAACCCTTTCCCCAAACAACACTGCCCAGCCTCAACCCAGGTTTGTGCATAAACGGCACAACTAGGTTAAAATATAATAACAAGAGAGGACCAGTGCCAGTGCCGAGAAGGCAGGATGAAGAGATCATCCCTTGACAGCCCCTCCTGGTGCCCCGCTTGCTGCTTGGTCTCATTACTGCCCTTCTCCCCAGGCACGCTGCCCTCTCCCTCATCAGCACCTCCTCTCGCCCTGCCTTCCTCTGGGAAAACACAGGGCAGGGACATCCAAATCAAAGAGATCACATCAGCTCCATGCGTGGAGCTTCTGGTGTCAACACTGCGGTCTGGAGAGGACACTGATGGGAGGTGGCGTTTCATCTCGCTCCAGCCGTCGCCATAGGGAGCATCTCATCTACAGCCAGTAGAAGCAGAGGAGCATTTCCAGGAGAGGGATCATCCCAACATAAAAAAAAGCAGGACACAAGAGGACACGTGGGCAAATGACTTTGAGAAAAAGGTTTGTCCCACCATAAAAAACCCAAAGAAACAACAAAAACCCCATCACACTTGGGTCGATTGCTTCCTGAAGCTGCCTCTCTCCAGCAGCTATGGAAGGAGGTGGGATGATTAACTTCCCTCCCTCGGCAGCCAAGCGAGACACAGCTCACCTTCACAATAGAGAACAGATCAAAGATTATTTTATTGCAAATAGAATTTGTATCTAATAACACAATGCCGCGAAACAGGAAAAACATGCAAAGGATCTCATGCAAGGGTGTGCCTTAACTCCCCAAATACCCAGGGATGGATTATTTGCATGCCGAGAGGTTCAGTAACCTGCAGTGCTTCTGGGACCCTGAGCGAGGAAATGACCTCATCTTTTTATCTTCAAAAATCTCAGCTCTTCAGCTCTGTAAAACTTCTGGAATTTGTCGTCTTCATTCCCTGCCCTAGTGAGAAGGGAATTCTGCTTTTGTCAATATATTTAGATGGAGGAGGTCCATCAAGTTGTAATTCTATTAAAACTGAGCTTCAGATGGATATTAATTTTAACGGTATGTGTACATAATTTCAAGAACCAATTTCAAAATTGGAGGTGTGTATTCATTATATATTCTGAATATATTTAAACTGACAGTAAGTATGATTTTAAACAATAAAGGGAAACTTTGACAAATTAACCATATGCTTGAAGATTAGAAGTGTTCATGCTATATTAATGAAAATTATTTTTTCCCAAAAATTTATTTAAAATTAAGAACCGTCCCTTATTTTTCCAAGTAGTTCTTCCATATTTCCATATAAGAAAAACAATCATACTGTATTCTCTGAAAATAACAACATGTAGATACTTAAAATAAAAATGCCATTCTAATAGAATACGTAAACAATAAGAATAAGAAAGCCAGGATATGAATAATTCATGACAACTTGTTTTCCAAACATTATACTTTCCAACTCCATTACCCTTCCAACAGTTATATTAGACCTTTAGCCAGGAAATATTTCTCAAACGAGTCTAGTAACCGAGTAGAACAATGTCTCCAAAAAGAAAAATCCCCTGGTTCATTTGTCAATGTAAAACACACTGGAGTCCCTAAAAAGTGAGGGGGGGGGGGGGAAAACAGCAATATCTTTGTTCTCTAGTTTGGAGCCACAGTCTGTCAGAAACAGATGAAATGCAAACGACCCTAATTACCAGAGCTAGAGATACTATATCCTTTGCTACACAAAGCTAATATTCAACAGCACGCTGGTGCAAAGGAAAGAGGAGAACCCCCCCCGGCAGCCAAACGAGCAAACATCCACACGGCTGCTCGCGCCTCCATCCACACCGGCACGTCCTCCTCCCTGCCCCTCCAAAACAGGGACCCCCGTCACCCACAGCAAGCGCTTAGGAAGAAAATCCATAGAAATAAAACACTTATCTCTCTTTGAAGTTAACGTTTCAGCTGGAAATAAAGCCCATAAGACCACCCCGGAAGCCATTGCGTGGTTTGAAGACACTACTGCTCCACCACCCGTCCTTCTCCTGCCGTCCCAGGGCTGCTCCAGCCTCACGGCCCAGCTCCATGCAAAGCTAGCAAGGGGAGGCCAGCCCAACTTATTACCCCCTCCCAGCTGATGGGGTAATTAGCAGCAGGGGTGATTGCACTCTCTGCCAGCAGTAAGAGCATGTCCTTGTGGCCAAGACCTCCTGAGAAACCATCTGCGCAGAAACCAATGCAAATTTGTTGAATTTGGGCAGTGGTTTTGCTACAGGGTTATTTTCACCTCCCATTTTCCACCCGCGGATCCGAAACTGCATCTGAACACATCTCGCTGAGCTTGGCGAGCTCAGCGACGGTCCTGTCTGCAGGGGTGTGTGACGGGGTGGACTTGCCTCATCTTCATCAAGGCTTTTTTCTGAGTTTTTTTGATTGCATTTGGATTTCTGAAACAAAGCTACACATCCCCTGCTGAGGGAGAGAGACCCTCCTTGCTTGGCAGCCTTTTGGGAATTAATTGCAGAGGTATTCATAAACAACCCACCAGTATTTATCCTTACAGGTGAGTTGCATCTTCTGGTGCTAATTCTGAAGACGTTCTCAGTGACGAAGGACACCTGCAGACAGACCACACTGAAGGGAGAGGGGAGCCGCTTTATACCGAGATAAGACCGAATTTCATGGCTAGTTCTCAACCAGCAGTGATTTATGGGCTGCAGAGACTGTCCAGATTTGTGTTAGTTAAGAGAGTTCCAGCAATTGGTGTTGGAGCAAGTAATTGCCTGTGTGTTTCCTCCTACGGCCAAGTTCTCGCAGGCACCCGCAGCAGCTTCGTCATTGCATAAATTGGACGATGAGGAAATTTAGCTTCTAGGTGAAAGCGAAAACTCTAACTCCTCTGAGTTAATTGGTAACTGAAGTAATCCACCTGGAACTAACTGTTAGCTGGCTTCCTATGGTTATTAGGTGATTTTCAGGAAAAAAATAGAGATCTCTCCATAAAAATTTGAAAATAGGGTAAGATGGATTTTTTGAGTCCATCCCTCCGGCCAAAACCAGAACAGGTAATACATAAAGCTGTGCTTCAGCTCTGCCCCAGATAAAGTCTCATGACGACTGAAATGAGTAAAAAGGTTCCCTTGTGTCCTGCATATTTAACTTTTTCCCTTACGCAACATGGTATGGTGTTCACTGCTTTTGCAACAGAAAATCTACGAGGTTTTTGATCTCCAACGCATCTTTAAAAAGCACTTGGAAGTTCAGAACATTCCCTAATATCAACGTATGCTCTTCTTCCCACCTGATTTTTAAACACAAATCAGTCCACACTTACTGTGTGAGGGTGGGTACACACTGACCTGACTTTAAATTCAGTCAAATATGAACGATTTCTGTTCTGGAGAAGCACAAGGGTTTGATCTATTTGCTCGCACAGAGTGACCGGGAAGAAGGTGAAACAGGATGACACTAATTTTAGAAGTATGTTGCATTTTTGCAAAATCAGAGCATCATTCACATTTGACAGTAATGAACTAAAACCATCTTTGTTTCAGACTTTAAAAAAGCTAGAACAAGTGGAGTCGGTAATCCCATGGGAAGAAAATGCAACGCTGTTTCCAAATTCCTTAGGTTTAAAGATATAAATCATTCATCCAGCACAGGACTGCGAGGGGTGAGCTAACACACAGCTCTGAATCTGACAACACATTTCCCCTGTCCTTATTAATTAGCATCAGATGAATATGTCAGTATGAGCACGCGTTCTTCAAAATCTCCAATATACCTTTAATTTGAAAAATAGCATCCTTTGACCTACCAAAAACACATCCCTCCCTGGTAGGAAAACTCATCAAGACAGCCACTATATTAACGGCATGCGGCTTTGGTGAGCAGTCCCCGTAACTGTTCCTGGCATGAGCAGATCGAGTGTCCCGTGTATTTTTGGTGAATAACGGTCAGCAGAACAAAAGGCGTCAGCGTGAGTAGCAACAAGATTCAGCCCAAGATGAGAGACACCTGAACCGAGGTGTCTGTATGTGTGCTACACATCTGAGCTCCCACCAGAGTCATCTGAGATCTGATGGATGCGGGTGATGAAGGCTGGAGAGCACTTTGCTCACCCTAAAGCAGCCACGGGTCATCCTCTGGCTGCTTGACCGCATGGATTAGATTTCTGCCAGCTGATGGGAACTCAGACACCGACCACACATGGAGACTCCGGTACACATCTACATTTGGACACTGACAATCTGGACCTGAATCCCACCCACTGTGTCCTTCTTAGTAATTCCCAGGACAGAAATCCTCACTGGGATGCTGGATCAGGCCCACCAAGGAAATCCTGCCTTCTCAGACTCCTCCAAACTTCTCAAATCTTATCCTCAGCTGTTTGCTGCTTTCCATTGGTACTCTCTCCTGATTCAGTTTGGCACACTTGAAGGTGAAGAGCAGTTTTCAGGTAGGATCTTCTGAAAGACCTATTATTTTTTTCTCTACAAACCAACAGGGAACACACGTTGTCTATGGATCTCAACACCGACAGCCTGGGAGGTCCGGACCAAGACACATCCTTTGCGAGAAGAGCTGAGATGGCAGAAAAGTGACTTTCTCCAAGGTACCATTCGTGCCTTCCCTTTGCTGGAAGGAGCCCAGAACCACGTGATGCCTATCAGCACTTGCCCATTCCTAGGATATTTCTTAGTGCTGCAGAAAAAGGGACTCAGGTATCATCTTCCCCTTCAAGCACATGCAATATCGTTCTCCAAAGCGTGTGCAGAAGTCCTTGGCAAGCCCGTGCTCCCCCAAAAGACAGCTCAGATTCACCTGCTCGCTCTCCCAGTGCAACGAATGGAGGTGAGAGGTAGTAGATATATCATCACACACATTTGGGGCACATTAGCTAGGGTCACCCGAGGTGCACGGTGCAATTTTTCCTCTCGTCTGTGCACAAATCCGGGTTAATCATCGCACGGATTATGGTCTGTAACTGCGATGACCAAATTTCAGACAAGAGGTATGTCCACACTGCGCACTCTTCCTCTCTGAGGTTGGAAGTTTGCAATTAAATAAGGCAATAAACCACCACAGTCAAAATTTTGAAGCTCCGAAGCCTGCTCTGCGGCTCTTATTTCTACAGCATTTGCCTTCAGCAGCGAGGAATGAGAGACCACGAGGCAGAGATGGGTCACCATGGCCTAGTACTGCCTGTGACACACAGCCCTGCCTGCCCTCCATCTTGGAAAGATTTATGAACTCCTTCGTCTCATAATCCTTCATTTTCGCCCTGTAACCTCCCCTGAACCCGCTGTGAGTCAGCAGGACTTGAATGTTAAGGCAAGATTGATGCGTGGCTTTGGAGCAGATAAAACATGGGTCAGCCAGAAGGCTTTTCAGCAATATTAACCATCTCTTCTCTCATCCCCATGCCCCAGAAGAGGGATGGAGTGAGTTCAGGACCTGCACGAAGACGCTCCAGATGCCATTGCCTCGCTGACCCTCCCCGGACAGGCTGAGGTCATGGTGCGACTGTGCTGCACAAAACCAAGGGCATCTTCCAGCCCTTTTGCACAAATCCTGTGTCCCACAGCCGTGTTTTCAGCCGCTGGAGAAGTGTTCTTCCAAATGGGAGAAAAACATGAACATTGTCAATTGGTGCGTATTAGGGATGGCATGGCTGGTGAAAATATTTACCCTGGGGTCCTGGCCAAACCCTTCCCACATGGTCACGTCCTGCCTCCCAAAGCTCTCCCGGAAAAAACCACACCTAAAGTCGGTGCTGTAGTTTGCTTTAGAGGTGGGTACCTGTCAGGAATGAGAGCTGGCTGAGAGCGAAAAAAAAGCCCCAGAGCTTGAGATGGGAAGTCAAATCTGCCAGCTTAAATCACTTTATTTCTTAAAAGTTGCCGTTCTTGGTGAATATATCACGGCCTTCATCTAAAAGCGACGTCGCCTGCGAATGCCATCGCATCAGATGTGGACCGCGGCTTCTTTCATCCCCGGCAGAGGAGGGCTGTGGGCTGCAGGCTAAGGGTTGAAAAGATACTTTTCTTTGGAGATGCCAACAGTTTCCTCAGCAGATTTCTCCCCCTCGCCCCCTCCCACCCCAACCTACTTTCACAAAAGGAAAAAGAAAAAAAAAAAGTAAACCATAAATGGACCCTGTAGTGTCTGCAATGTAAAGAATTAGCTGAATGGGAAGAAATGAACCATGGTCTTTATGTCCTAGTTACAGTCAGTGCAAACATTGCCGCTAATCCCTGTTGTTGGAGGGGACTGGGGAAGAGACACGGATAGATCCCACTGGGAACATTTTGTCTCTCTCAATCTACACTTGAGATCACAGTTTTTTTGTGTAATAAGATTGAGTTGTATTAAGAGGCCTGCGGATAACGTAAAGCTGGGGGGGATATTGTTTGCCGTCTCTTCCACCGAGTGTAGCACCTACAGTCTTCATATGCAGGGAGGTCTTAGCAACCCATTCATTTCAGGGGAGAAAAAGAAAGCTATTCATTCCCAGCAAATCCCATTTTGCCATGGCAACCCCCCCTTCCCGCCCCTCGCGCACAACAGTTGTTCACAGGGGCTGTTTAAAACAAGACAACAAACCCAAACCATCGCCCATCCAAGCCCTGGCATTTTCTGCTCTGAATTTTCTGGCGGCGTCCAGCCTCTGCGCCAGGGCAGGGGTAACCCAGTGGCGGGGAAGGGCAGGGGTAAACACGCTGCGCTGTCACCTCGCCTTGTCCCCTGCCATCCCTGGTGGCACCACACCCCGAGTCCCTCAACGGGACCCGTCTCAGAGAGGGGGTGTCCTGTACCCCTGGAGCTCCCCAGTGGGACAGCGAGGGTGGCCATGCCATGGGAGCAGGGGACAACGTGAGGCACTTCTTTTCTACACCGTTGCACCAAGGAGAGCTTTTTTGGTGTGCCAAGCCCCTTGCAGGGGCTGGGGCTGGGAAAACCATGCCCATTCCCACCTCTGCCCCAACCTGGCAGACCCATCCCTGTTTTCTGCTCTCCCTTCCGTGGGGAGCGTGTCCATGGTCTTATCCCAACAGCTGCTGGGGACTAGCCCAGCTCCCACCAGTTTGGGGGCCTCCAGCTGTACTGGCCCCCTCCGGCCATCCTTGGGCACGAGCCCTGCAGCTCACAGGCCACAGCCACAAACAGAAAACTCCGGTTTGTGCCGCTCATGGAGCACATGGGGGTTACTAACGCTGCGTTCAAGCTGCTGGGGAAGCCACAGGAGATGCAGGGTCCCCCGCAGCAGAACGGATTCAGCTCAAGGTCTCCCCTCTGCCTCTGCATCTCTCTCTCTTCCTGATGTCCCATCCCTGTGGAGCCATTAGACCCGCAGGGAGGTGTGGGGTACAGGAACGGCACCCTGCACGGCCGAGGTTTTTTGGGACACTAAGACCCAAGCCATTTTGATCTTGCACTCAAACCGCATCTCAAGTTACGATTTCAACCAGAGCAACCAAGAGCAAGAGAGAAATGACCTGTCCCCCGTCTCGTTGTAGGAGACCCTCCTCCATCAAGACGTGATTCCTTGATGTAGGTATTAGGTGAAGGGAGACTGATGTTAGGTTACAGGAGACTCATCTGGCAAGCCACGAAGCAGGGAAATACCAGCCGAAATAGAGCCGAGCAGCGTTGGGAAGACACGGCCTCCTCAGCGTATGCTATGCGGGCTTGAACTTTGCAGCATCACCTCTGCTGACAGCAGTACTTCCCACAGCTAAAAATCACATCGATTTTTCGTTAACCTGAATTCACGTTTAAGAGCAAATAAGGGATTCCTGGCATGAATACAATTTCAGTAAAAAATAGAATTAAGAACTGGTTTTGATTAAGAATTAATGGGTCGTTTTATTTTTATAAATGCAGAGAGAATGCAAAATGTCGGGAAATAAAAACAAGTGTTTGTACCAGACATTTCTAGAATAAATCCCAGCAATACCACAGATTTTATCCTGCACTTTATTGTTGACTGAGGTAAACGAAGCCCTTCTGGTGACCCAGACTTTTCCCTGCTATGTCCTGGGCATCAAAGCCTCCCTCTCCACAGGCAAACAGGGTTAGTCATTTGGTCACACCACAGCTTATTAATATGTAGATATTTTAAACACCCTCCAGATCATTTGCCAAATTGCTCTGCATTGTTTTTTCAAAGTACACAACTAATTTCCTGATTTTTAGTGGCCCTTCTCCTCCAAAAGTTTCTCGTCTCTCCAGAACACCTTCCTCTTCCCAGAAGATCCAGCACATACTGGGATTTATCACCAGTTCTGCAGCCTAAGAAGGTAACTTCAGAGTCAGAGAAGACTCGTCTTCAGAAAGCAAATTCTCTCTCTCTAAAACCAATAGCTAATTCAGCTGAACTGACCATTCCTGGATGCTACTCCTCTCCATTCCCAAGAACGAGCATTTGACTTGCTCAGACATTTAAAACAAGTTGCAATGAATCCCACCAAAAAGTCTCCCTAGAAATAAATCCCTTAATGACAGAGTTTGGCTCACGCTAGACTCACTGCAATCATAGGGTAAGGGGTGAGAAAAGGGAGGAAAATAAATCCAAAGGCTTCTCCATTCTCAAATTTTCATGCAAAAGGCTCTGACATGAGCAAAACAGATTAAAACTAAGCGGCTGGAGAAATTACTGCTCCCAGCTGTCTGTCCTGCCTCTTTCCCCTCCAGTGTCCCCCTATACGTGACACAGACAGCCTGGCTCAAGCAACAGCTGTTAAACCACTGGAAATTTCACACAGATTTGGGGTTTCTTTCATATGTGAAGTGTAACCTGCAGCTGTTGAGCAGCTGCTCCGCGGGAGCTTAACCACCCGTGCAGCAGAGATGGGGATCCCGGCCGAGGGGGAGGACGAGTACCTGGGGGCAACCAGAGCACCCACGTTTGATCCATAAATCAGAGCTTGGCCCTGGGTCCACATCAGAGCTCCATTTTGACTCGGGAGCATGCTTTTGGGGTCAATCTCTGGAAGGTCCCCGCTCCCTTGGTTTGGTTGCCAAAAGGGATCAGGCTCTGGGTGCACAAAGCTGATGCCATCCAGCTCAAACCCAACTGGAAGGTGCATTGAAGAAGTGCTCTGACCTTGCAAACGTGGAGCCAGCCTCTGCATTCTGGGAGTCCTCAAAGTATTCAACCATGTAATATTTAACTTGAAAGATCTGCACGGCGACGAAATAACAGGACGTATTATTTGGGAGAAGGTAAGAGCCAAACTCTCTGCTAGTGGACTTTTTCGTATGGTGAGGACCAGCATATTTCTCATCCCTTGGCTATGCCAAAGCCTTAAACATTGACGGCCGCTTGGCGTTCGCTCGACTGAAATGAAGCCCTGGGTTCGGCACAGGGCGTTCAGGAACGACGTTGCACAGCCAGGTGGGAGCTGCAAGGACCCCGTTTGCTCCTTTAAGCCTCATTAAAAGCAAATGTAGCTTTAGTATCTGGGGAATGCTGCCTTCAAAAGCCGGGCTGAAACAAAAGGTTGCATTGTTAAACCAAAGGGCCACAGCCACACTGGGAATGCAACGACTCAGGCGCCCCTCAACCAAACCAGAACTTGCAGCACTGTTGCAGGCTTTGTTGGGATTTGTAGCTCCCGAACCACCCGAGCTGCCAGCGAAGACCAGGAGCTACCCCGGGGCTGCTGTTTCCACAAGCTGGGCCACACTTGTGTCTTGGAGCTGGCCTTTTCCTACCCTCCTCTCTACACTTTTCTTGAAGGCAGTGAGAAGATGCTCAGATGAGATTGTCTTAGGATCCTATGATAACTTCAACAGATTAAGTATGACCATTGATTTATAATATCAGCCTCTTGAGCAAGAACTGTCAATTTGCCACCATGCCCAGAAAAATATCTTAATTTTACCACAGTTCCCTCATCCACTCTAGACAAGAAAAAAAAACCAAATCAGCAAAATCTCTCCTTAGAAAAAGCAATCAAGTAATTTCTGTATCTTACCCCTCATATAAAGAGAGTTCTGGTTCATCCCGTCCCATCCCATCCCCTTTGTTTCCCATAGGAATGATCTTGTCCTCTCACCAGTCTCAAAAAGGAACTGCATAAAAGCTTAAGACAAAATGAGGTTGCTCATTGCTTCTGCTGTATAAGTTGTTTTATTGACAACTACAAGTGAATTTATTTAACATGTTGGTACCCACTTAAGAAATACTTATGAGAAATGCTCCAGATCAGTTCCACTGGTGATTCACCAGTGGTTCCTGATGAGACAGACAAAACTGTGTACTGTCCACTGTCTAAAGTGAAGGGAAAGAAAATGAGCATTGCAGAATACTATTCCATACCCACTCTGTTGTAGGCCGTGTTTTTGCCACACACATCATATTGCTCTCCTAATTTCTTTGCATGAAATTAATTAAGAGTGAAATTCAGGCTGTACGTTTTAAGCAGTCACACACCCCACAACAGTTTCACTGAGGGTGTATATTAAATATGAATAAACCATTTGCTCTGGTTTGTAACTTCATAGCAGCCTCGGCCAAAAGATATCCCACTGTCAACACTGGGCTCCCGGGGTGGAAAATATTACTACTGACAGCACAACCCCTGTGAGAGCACCCAAGCCTGGCACGCACGCTTTGGGGTGACGGAGCAGAAGAGTTTCCAAAAAGAAGCAGTGGCAGTGCCGTTGGATGGATTGTTTTAATTTAGGAATGGAGCCGGAGCAGAACCTCAGATCTACCCGCCCTTGAATTTCCCAGAGTTTTTGTATTTGTGTTACGGCATGAGTTTGTCTGTTCTTGCCCTTTGACATGCTTTCAAAACCAACAAGGCTGTTGAACTCCCACTGAGGAGCACTTACAGAGACTGGCACGTTTTTCCCAGAAAAAAAAAAAATTCCTACACAAAAGAAAAACCACAAGCAAAACATCCTCATCCCCAGCTATGTCCACCTCCCAGGTACT
This sequence comes from Calonectris borealis, assembly GCF_964195595.1. NCBI lineage: Eukaryota > Metazoa > Chordata > Aves > Procellariiformes > Procellariidae > Calonectris > Calonectris borealis. Next base: position 3,572,077 of record NC_134351.1, on the reverse strand, counting down.
GTGATGGGCGGAAATATACCTGTAGATATCAGGATGGGCAGAAATAATAAAAATTTCCAACTCGAGAGGCAATTTCCTTCACGCAGCGTCATCTCTCCGCTCCCTTTAAAGAAAGACTCTCACGGCTTTGGAATCTCAAGAATTTAGAATCAACTCCAATTTATTTTTTTTTAGGTGGGAAATATTGCAATGCTAATTGACCTTTTTAATCAATGGTCCTGAAATCCGCCTACACAACACCGCTGATAAAATCTGCAGGTAATATTAGCATTGGCAGGAGGGCAGCTATCATTGAGGGCAGGGCAGCTGCACGCAGGATGACGGGGATCCCGCAGCCAGCCAAACATATTCAGACAAATCCCGTTTTTTCACTGAGGTGTATGGAAAGTTGCAGTTGTAGTTGTTATCTACGTGGTGGGAAAATGTGTCCTGGAAGGTTTCAGCTGGAAAAGATGCAGATGCAATGATACCATATTGATGATGCATTGCAGATGCATCCGCAATGATATTGAAAAAGCTGGTAGTGATGGAAAAAAAGAGGATTAGACAAATTATTTGAAGGATGTAGAAACATTTTCAGGTCTCTGCACCAAAAAGAAGGACAAAAAGCAAACGCAACTGGAGTTGTTTAGCCTGGAGGAGGCTGAGGGGAGACCTCATCGCGCTCTACAACTCCCTGAAAGGAGGTTGTAGCGAGGTGGGGGTTGGTCTCTTCTCCCAAGTAACAAGCGATAGGACGAGAGGAAATGGCCTCAAGTTGCGCCAGGGGAGGTTTAGATTGGATATTAGGAAAAATTTCTTTACTGAAAGAGTGGTCAGGCCTTGGAACAGGCTGCCCACGGAAGCGGTGGAGTCACCATCCCTGGAGGTATTTAAAAGACATGGAGATGAGGCGCTTAGGGACATGGTGTAGTGGGCATGGGGGGGTTGGGTTGACGGTTGGACTCGATCTTAGAGGTCTTTTCCAACCTTTATGATTCTATGATATTCATCCACCTTGGTGGGGGGTTCGCAGCTCCGGCTGGGGCTGTGGCGTCCCCACCGCAGAGGGGTTGGGACATACCTGGCTCCTGAGCACGGCAGGGTGAGCTGTGGGCGCTGAAGCACGGGGGACTCCTCACCAAAATAGCCTGTGCATGCATGCACAGGTGTAGACAGACCCAAACTGCCCCTAATGTCACCCCAGACCTGTCATTTGGGGAGAAGGGGATGAAGGTCTCTCCTGAGCTGCCTGCCGTCAGGCCTGCTCAGAGTTGGAGGGGGATAGCTGTGCATGCCCTCTAAGCTAAGAGGTTTGCTCCAGGCTAAGGAAAGGGGTTATTCAATCGACACCTGAGCTGAAAGATTTTTGGATATTGCATTGAGCTATGGGCATCTGCAGGCTGAGATCCTCGCCCACTGGAAGGTCTCACAGCAGACTCCATCCAGCTTGGGGTCCAAGGGCACCCTCCTCTCTGGTTTAGCAAAAGGAGGGTTGAAGGGTGTCTTGATCCCTGCATATAAGAGCCTGGATTGGGAAAAAAATAAATGGGTACTAATGGATGCCCAGCAGCTGAAGCCAGACAACTGCAAATTAAGAATAATGTGCCTTTTTGCAGAGTGTTTGATTAACCACATGGGACACTGTCATGGGAGATGATAGATCTGCATTTCTTGACATCTTCAGCTCCAGACAGCGCCTTTCTCAATAGCGTGCTTTAGCCAAATACAAGTTATTGTGAATAACGGAGGGAATACAAGGAGGAACTGGATAATTTTCCTTTGCTGAAGCAGCCTTTGGCACCACGAATCAGCCTTTCAGCGGGACGCGCCACTTAGTAAGCAATACAAGAAGGATTCTCTGAAGCATGGTCTCTCCTTTTCAGAGAAAGAAAAGCCTCCAAAATCACATCTTGTTCTTCCTGCTGTGCTAGCCAACCCTGATCTTACTCGGGGGACGGCTTTGTCTTTCTCCAGTTGCGTCAGGATATTTGTCGTCACTGCACAGGAGAGTTTTCGGTAATTGCCTGACGTTTTAATCCTTTCCCTGCAGAAGTCGGTGTCCTTCCAAGTTGATTTCTCCTCCTCTTGCTAAGGGCTGAGCGAGGGCGAGAGCAGCCTTAGGGGGAGCAGAAAAGCCACCAAATAACATGTTTAGCCCTCAAAATCAGTAGAAATGCACTTAACCAGAAAAATCTGCCAGGGGTGCTCGGCAGGGCTCAGGTGGATCAGTGGAGAGCCTCCGTGCCAAGGACAACCCATGGCGTTTCTAAAAAGGTGGCTTCCAGCCACGCCTCAAAACAAGGGGTGCAGCCCACGGAGATGAGGGCTCCCAGCCTACAACCCCCTCTCAGTAAAGGCTCCAGATGCTGCAAAGAAAAAAACAAGAAGCAGCCATTTGAGAAATTAAATCCATTTGGGTAGGGGGCTCAAATTAGAGTCGTACCTCTCAGGGTTTAGAAAAACACGCGTCCGTGTCTTTACAGCATCACCGCCATGGCCAGCTGCTAACGGCCACCACGCCGGAGCGGGACGCTCCGTGCTGGAAGGTGTTTGCTTCTTAGTAAAACCTTGGAGAAATTCAAGACAATCTATTTGCTCTATGTACAACATGATGTTTTCTGTCCGGCTCCTGGTAATGATAAACTGAGCAAAGTGAAGGGAAGCACCAACTTTGGGGTGGTTGAGGTTTTTTTTTTCCATTCTTAGAGTTGTACAGAGTAAAGCTCATTTGCTTAACAGCCTGCATCGTAGGGTTTCCCTTCCGTCTGAAGGCTCCTCATAGACACCTCGCGATAATTTTTTGCTTATGAAATTGTTCCAACCTCTGCAGCTCGGCTCTCCTTCGAACAATGGATTCTCTGTGAGGCCCTGAATAGAAAACATCAGCCCATAGTGATAGAGCTCCAGTTAGCGCCCAGCCCTAGACATGGGATAAAAGTGCTTTTCAATGTGTACTTGGGAAAAAAAATGTCTTTTAATGCTCACACAGTACTCCTTTTAAAATGCTAACGCCACTTACAGCTATTGATAGGAAGAAGTTGGACTAATCTTAGCAAGAGGTTCCCATGACCTTTCAGTATCTGCAATACTGCAACTTTTCTTAAAATTATCTTTGCAGGGAAAACAATGTAAAATATACCAAAGGATTTCTAGCAGACAAACGACTACTTGTTAAGAAGCCAAAATATTATAAGAAGAGATTTTTTTGGTGTCTTTATGAAGCTGGTACTGAGGCGAGCAAAATTCACAGCGATCAAGAGGGAATATTGAAGAACAAAATAAAAGTGAGACAGAGGGTTCGGCAGTGATTTCATACAACGTGAAGCATACCTGGGGAACTCCCTGCCCTGGGATATCGCCTCAAATCAGCCGTTAAAAATGAAGCAATAGGGATGAAAGACTCTGACCCCCTTCACTTTCTTAGCAACAACAAAAAAACCTCAGAAAAAAGTTTCAAAACCTCTTTTGTTAGGAAGCAAGCCCGTGAAAGGTTGGAAGAATCAGCGGATTAGAGATGGTAAAATAAATCTTTAAGCAAATTCACATCAAGCAGCAGCACTGGCATACCAGATCTAAAGGAAGAAGAGGCTGAATTAGAAAAAAGAGAAAGACAGAAGGAAATTTCTCCTCCCCGATGTCTTTGTGTACAGTAAACTGTGCTCGCCGAGAAGCTATTCAACACCTCTGCCAAACAAAGCTTTTATTCTGGCCTCTACATGTTGTAGCCGGCCAGGCTGACCAAAATCCCAAAGAAATATGACAGCTGGAATAAAATAGAAATCCTGGGAGAGCAAATATATCAAAATGATACAAAGTAGTAACAGGAAAAAAAAAAGCTTTGAGGGACTGGGAAACGATCAGAGGCCAGAATCAAAAAAATGAAATGCAAATGGGTCTTGCGGTGCAGGAAGAAAATCATGCTCTCGAAATGTGTCGTCTCATGACACGTTTGGGGGGAGTAATACTGAAAACCAGCGAGCTGTAAAACAGTCATCTGTTTCCAAGTGGGAAGTGCACAATTTCAGAACCAGACCTTTTCCATACGTAAATGATGGGAGAAGCACTTCATTCTTTTTATGGCATGGAACAAAAAAAAAAAAACCCACCACAAAACCCCAAACCGAGACTATCTTTGGCTGCAATTAAAATCTGGTGGTCAGATGCATGCTTGTATCGATCTGGCTCTGCTGGGACCCCTGACAATGACTGGCACGGGCCAGCGTGCGTGTCCTCATGTGATCTCTAGGTTTTGCGTTTCAAAAGCGAACCTCCAGTGCTTAACGCAAAACCTAAAAAACCAGATTAGCTCCGTTACTTGGGGGGTTTCAGCACAGAAGTTTGCCACGGCGCAGGTATGGTCACTCCTGGTGGTACCCTTTGGAAAATTGTCCATAAGCCTCATGGTTTTTACATGTATTTTAATATTTCTTAAACAAAAGCAACCTGCTTTTTACACAAGTAAGTGTGCAAATATATGCAAAAATTGAAATAGATTCCTTTATTTTTATCAGGCCTTGGAGACAACGACACTAGCTCTTTACAGGCTGTGCTTTCAAGATTTTTTTATATCTGGCTATGAGGAGACAGGCCCTGCAGTTTCTACTCAAGTAAAACTCTTTCTGCTGTCAGTGAGTAGTTTTTTCCTAGTAAAAACAATCATTATTTTTACTAGCAACAGCTGTTATCCTGGACTCAGCTCCACAGCACCCGTTCTCCTCATTAGATGTGGCTGGTAAGCCCTTCAATCTGGAAAACACCAACCCAAACTCTGATCTTTCTTCTTTTTTCTTTCAAATCAGGTGCAGCTTTGCTTCCCCAGCCCCCAACCAGGGATGAGCAGGGCTCGAGTCCGGCCCCTCGCTCTCAGAAACAGCTCGGTGGTGTTCAGCACCGCAGCATCGCGTTGGCTGCAAAATAACCCGGGGGGATGCAGGTGGGTAGCGGTGCTCATGGCTGGGCACTGCACATGGCCAACCTACAGAGAAGAGGTCTACAAAGCTGAGCCAGACTGAAGACCACAGCTTGGGCACCCTGAACATTTGCACGCGGAGCATCCCCCCGTGTCCGCACCAGCCTCTTGCTGAGCATCAGTGGGGTTTGGGTTCCTAAACCCCTTGGCACTTCTGGGAAACTCCAAAAGAGGGAAAAAGGATCCTTTCCCTGCCGTTCGGTGCGTTGAAGGTTTGCGATGCCAGACATTTCGGCTTCAGCCTAAAGGCCTCTTTGTCTAATGTGACTTATTCGTAATTACTCAAGCTGCTAATTTTACTCTTATGTAAATGATGTTGGGAGGCAAAGCGTGAAGGCAGCTAGGCACGTACGGGATAATGGATGGCAGGAGGAAAGAATGAAGCTAGCACGACATGAGAACGGCTCTGGGTGCTGAGCAGACTCCAGCAAACGGAAATGCTTTTGGGAATTCCCTAGAAATTCAAGTGGTACAAAGAAGTTCCTCCTCAGATTAACGACCGAAAAGTTGGAAGGGTGAGATGCTCCCTCTCATCTGGAAAAAATCAGTTCTAGTGCCACGGTCCTCCCCAAATCAGCCCCATCGCTGCCTCTTTTAGCACTGGGGCCTTCGGTTCAGCCATCCCAAAGGCACAGCCCTTGGAGATGGCTGGGTCAAGACTTCTGAGGACATCCTGTCTTCATTTACTCTGCTGGCAAAACTTCAAATGAGGCCTTATAAACAAGCTCATATTTTTTCACAGCATTTCCACCTCACAGCTGAGCGGCCACGTCCTGGGAACACGCAGCCACCAAGTGCTCGCTTGCTTTCGGATGCAAAGTAAACACAAGCAGATGCACACAGTAATTATCAGGAGGCTATCCTAGGCACTTTTATTTCGGCGCTGGTATTTACCCTCATAACCAGCACTTGTTTTCCATCTTAAACCTCATTACGCTTTAATAAAAGGAGTTTACACTCACAGTGCATGCCTTAGCTATCTGGCTGGCTGCACTCTATATTTTGCAAGCCATAAAGATGTCAAGAGAGGACAAGACTGGATTTCTACAGGACGCTGATGTTGTTACTTGTCTCTCATAATGCAGAGAAGTGCTGAAAAGCAAATCGCAGCCTTTAAAAGACCTACCAGAAGTCCAGCGAATTCAACGCGTCGATAGACTTCAGCAGTAATTTGTTCAACTGTAAACCTTCACTTACGAACCACAGATGTGGGTTGAGGTTTTCGCATGTCTGTTAATTTTTAACGTAATGGGTCTGAACCCTCCGGCCAGCATTTTCAACTCTTGCTGTTTCCTGGGCCTCTCACTTTTTCCCATGGAAGGTTTGGCCTTTTGTATGGGATCACCTATTGGCAGCACGTTTCCTTTCCTTGGCTACCTTGCACAGACCAAGTACCCGTGGGCTTTGTCATACAGTGCTTCTAGTCAAAAAGAAGTTACAAACTCAGCTAGAGAAGTCAGGATATTCTCAAGATATAAAGTTTTACTGATAAATCTTTAGACAGCTGAATAGCGAAAAAGCAGCCAGAGGCCAGTGAAGCGCTAACTAAGATGCAAATGTTCACAGAAGGCTTTAGGGGGACAGGACTTGACCTCTCCCAAGTCCATGCACTGTCCCACCGCCCAGTCACAGAGAACAAGGTGAGGAGCTTTCTTGAACAGACACAACTAGGGGTGCTTGAGCTTGTTAACTGGAAGGGTCACAGATTTTCCTCTGGACCTTTTCCTCTTCCAGAGGAGAAGAGACAAAGATGCAGGATCTGTCTTAGTTACTGGAAGAAAGAGAGGGTGATTCCAGCTTTTTTCAGAAGAAAGAGCAACATGTGCCAAAGTGCAGAGCCAGCTAAGCACCATCTCTGTAATTAAGCACAACTTTAAGAAGGTATTTTCTTGTTTTATCTTCTTTTATCTTTGTTCCTTTACTCCAAATCTATGTTTTTAGCCTCATGTACTCTTTCATCTGCCTGTCTTGTCTAGTGGTACAGCGTGAGCTGAGACACAACAAGGTATTCCCATGATTTTTCAAACTGGGATACAGGGACATGATCCCCCGGCACTACCTCCCCAAAGCGTGCTTCGATGGGCATTGAGGTTTGCTTCGGGTCAGACACTACTTGGGTCATGAGCTGCTGATGGCCAGGTGTGAGAGGGGAAAAAAGGTGTCTCCAGTGACCAAAAAACTCAAGAAAGGTCTCTGCCCTGTAACAAGACAGTTGAACGCGTGCGTGAACTCACGGTCCCCAAGAAATGTGCAGTGCTTTCCACCTAGTATCTGCATATTACTCAGCAGGAACGTCATCATCACTCACCTAGGCCTTGACATGCTCCTTGGCCCAAGTGCCTCACTGAAAGGGTTGTGTCTAAGTCCAATAACAGCCTATGTTGTGTGGCACCAGCTGATGCTGTTCCGAAGTGTTCTTCAGCTTTTAAATGCTATTTTTGTTTTAGCTCCCCCACTGCCATCTGTCTCGACGCGAGCCATCTACCACACAAAAGGCCTTTCAGCTCCACCAAGCCACAATGGACAACTTTGTGCATAAATCCCTAATTTATCATACAGTCAAAACCCATTGCATTTTCAAATGCAACTTTGTGAAGCAGCACGCTCTTCGGAAGTCGCCTGATGGGTCTATTCCTTATTTCCTGCCCAGAGACACCCCTCAGTCTACAGCGACTGCAGCTCAGGGCAGCAACCCACCCCTCATAATTTCTGTTTACCAATTGGGCTCAAGAGCAGAGAATGGGGCTGAGCATACTGGGAGGTCAATAGTCCATTTCCAGATTGCTCCATGTTCTGCAGAGCTTCATAAGTGATATCTGTCAGATATCGTCATCCCTTGCTATCTCCTTTTTCAAGAGTTGGGTTGAGGCTGCATGAATCAGTGAGTTGTAAGAGAATAAAATTATTCCTTGAGTCTCGACTGGGTAAAAAGTGATTTTACATGTTAACCTTTTCAATATTCTCTGGAAGTCAAATTATAGCCACATAATAGTCTGGGGCACTTTAGAAATGAATAAAACGTACTGAAAACCAGAACGCTTCCATATTTGTTCCACAAAGATGGTACAAAACTACTGAACAGCTACTCTGCGTGGGGTTGAAGTTTTCCCCTCCTGGGGAGGACGTTAGCACAAGCTTTCATTTCCACATGGAAACCACACGTTCTGTACTAAACATCATCGGCACCATCGTATCCCTTCGCAGAGTTGGAAACATGCCCAAAGAACCTCCACAATCATTTAGCAGGCATCAAGCAGCAGAACAGACATCTCTGTTTCCATTGTACATCATCTTTATAAACTTAAAGCTCAGCCAGGTGGTGGAATTACACACAAGCTGAGCCTTGCATGTCCAAAGCAGACCGGTACCTTTCACGATGGGATAATAAATTAAATCAGAGCTGCCTCAACTCTTCTTCACTCTTACCACCCCCTGAAGTTCATGGTATTTAGTGGTTTCTTTAAAATCTTAGCTCCTGGGCTTCTGTGCTTACAGAAAAAACTTAGCTGTCACCAACATAAAACCAAAAGGTGTTTCTTGTGGATGCTGGAAAAAACAATGATCAAAAAGCTCAAAAATGAAAAGGTAAACAAACCTCACTGAATACATGATTTCAAGCAAGCTGCTGTGATCTCAAGCAATTTTCTGTGTCGGGAAGAAGAGATAGGGAAGTGATTAACTTTTAATTAATGTGAGAGATCCAGGGCTAAAGCTGACACTGAATTCGAACGCCTCTGTAAGACAGAGGTGAGGAGGGACTGTTTCAGGAGACACCTTCATTTCTGGAAATGGGCTCCTGGTTGAGTCCAAGATCTCTAAGCACTACTTCTACTGTATTTTCCCATAACATAATCATATAAAACCAGAAGGAACTATTGGGAAGCAACATTTTCAGTTTCTCTTTTGAACTCTACCATGCTACAGTTACTTCCTCAGGAAATAAGTGGTCAACAAACTGGGGTCAACAGAATTTTTTTCCAGGGATTTTCTTTTTTTTTATGTCTAAATTCTAATAACTACAAAAATGAGAAACTAATAGCACCAGCACCCAGGAATGGTTCTGCCTCTATAAAGTATTAAAATAAATCAATTTTCCAATTTTTTTTTGAAAAAAAAAGTTGCAAAGAGTCTATTTCAGCAAAAATATTAGCTCCTGATGCTATGTTATTTGAAGATTAGGCTGCAGAGATGCTAATCAGACAATGGAATAATTTCAAGGCAGATTGTTAGAAGGGACTATTTTGTTATTGTCAGGTTATAGCATTTACCTCAAGAACATTAAGCTACAGGCGAAAAGCAAAAAGCATCCACCTAGCAATGCAGTCCATCGATAGAGATTGGTTTGAGGGGAAAGAAAAAAAAAAGGGGGAAAAATCATGATCGAGGATGTGGGTTTCTTCAGAACGGCAAAACTAAAGCTAGGTATTAATAAGCTTCAATCAGCAAAATTGACTTGACATTCATTAACGGGTTTTTAAAAATGTGTTTTATGAACGCTTACATGCAGGACTGATATATTTGATTCTCCCCCAAGTCACACCTCCCAGGCTTACAGGCATGGGACTAGGGCTCAGCAGAGATTTTTTTTTTTTTTTTTTTATGCTTTACTGATAGGAGATTGCACTGGGGATTTTCTTTGAACAGCGGCAGCTGATGGCAGCAAGCCAAATTCCCCAGCTAACATTTCAAGGAAATGAGAAGCGTCTCAGCCCATGTTGAAAGCTTCTTCTGTCACTGCGGAGCATGAGTATATCCGCTGAATTAATACTGCAAAAATCCCCCTCTCAAGTAAGTGCTCTGAAATTTTCTCAGAAGATGAAACCCTGCAAATTTCTCTGTAGCGAGAAATTTCGGTGTTTGTTAGAAGCGTAAATTTGCCGGGAAAAAAAAAAAATGTATAGCTTTGCAGAATTTACTTCGGGAAAGCCTTCGTAGTTGGGTTTCTTTTAAATACTTGTGCAATGATAGGCTCTCCCTTCTCCAGTCAAAGATCTGGAGAGGGAGCAGGGACCCCACCAACCCTTCCCAGCTTGCAGGACGGGATGCTTTAACGGCACCTGGTGCTTTTACAGGCTGGTGCATTCCCGTAACACCCATCTTATGCAAACAGCAACAACCCATCGGGTAAAACATTGCCCAGCCCAGCTCGAGGACGGGCAGTTCCTGGCTCTCAAGAAGCACCTTTGGTTCATGGTCTCACCGGGACCCTTCCCACCCCGCGGGGCATGGTGGGGTCCTTCAACAGCCACTCTCGTTTATAGAATCACAGAACGGTTTGGGTTGGAAGGGACCTTTAAAGGCCATCTAGTCCAACCCCCCTGCTATAAGCAGGGACATCTTCAACTAAATCAGGTTGCTCAGAGCCCCGTCCAACCTGACCTTGAATGGTTCCAGGGATGGGGCATCTACCACCTCTCTGGGCAACCTGTTTTTCCCCTTGAAGAGGGGCAGCACATGTACATGGTGATTTTTGGCCACGGGGAGTTATTTGTCCGTAAGATGAGGCTTTCATCAGAGAGATCCTGACGGTGACGTGTCTGATTGTCATTTCCAACCGGGGCTCCTTCCCGCTAATCCTGTAAGTAAAAGCCAGGTACTTCGAGTCCCTGCCCCAAGCCTTTACCAGCTAATGTGAAACACATGCAACGGCTAGAGAGTGATAAATAACGGGAAGAGGTAACAACGGGGAGATTAGCTCAATCTGCTGGCTGAACCATCTCCAGATAAGTGCTCCCAGCTCCCCCAGCCACCCAGGGAAGCTGTCACAAGTTGAGTCCCATTTTGGCTCTCTTCGGCACATGAGCCAAAGCTGCCCCGGCCGCAGCGATACCTTCAGAGCAGAACACGCTCGGCCCAAATCTTGCTCTTATTATTCACAAACCATAATTAGAGAGGGCTTTTTAGAGAGAGCTTTCTCCACCCGTGCAGTATGCAGCGGAGCTGGCTGCATCATTTGCTTTGATGCTGAGCTACATCAACCGATTTGGCTGTATCCAAGGAGCTATTTGTCCAGGAGACCCCCTACCTGGGAGGAGATCGTGTCCCTTGAAGGGTATCAGCTCAGAGCTCCCCTTGGAGGCGGGATGAGCCGGATTGTACCGTTCTTCGGAGCAGAGCCATGAGCAGTCATTGCTACCAGCTCTCCCTTTAAGGCAGATCTGAGAAAATTATTTTCTAGCTCCTTTCCATATGAAAAACCCTAAAAATGTGAATGAACCAGTCGGTATGGCTGAGACCAGCTGCACTTTGTTTCTTCAGCAGGAAGCCAAAGGGATGAGAACAGCCTTCCCGACACATATATTTGATGGGAAATGACTTAGTTCAGTGTTGGTAAAGCTCAGGATAACATCCAGCTGTGCCACCCAGGCACAGCAGCAGCAGAGAGGTGGACCAGGTCCTGAGGAACAGCAAATTTTTTTTTTTTTTTTGAAGTCTCATTCCAAGAATACTAGAACAGTATTTGCTTGTAGAACTATTTAGTTCAGTCTGGGACTGCCCTTCCTGAAGCCAGCGTAGGATTATTTACCTAGGCAGAAAATCGCAGGGCGTAATCAGGTAGGAATAGGATGACCTCAGTCGGGATCTGATCCGGTCACCGGTCAAACAACCGGCCTGGTGGAGCAGCCCGTGGGGCCAGGTGATAAAGAAGTCCTTTTCTCTCCTGCCCCGGAGGAGGCTGCAACGTGAAAGCTATTACACCTCCTTGCAAAGCCCCGGAGCAGGGTGAGAAGATGAAGATGAAGGTAGTTTTGCTCACACTTCCCCCATGCAGGCAGGAGCCCGGTGTCCTGTGGCATCCCCCTGTGCTACTCAGCCTGTGGTGGGATGGGTGGTAGAGTCATGGGGGATTAGGGGAAAAATACCTATTTCAGGCAAAGGCAAGAGTTGTTAGAAGGTCAAAGGCTATGGAAGAGAAAAATCACCGTCCTACTCACAGCTCTTTAACAGGAGCCTGTTAGGACCATAGACATCTCCTGTCTTCTGCATTAGGTGGAGAAGAGTCCATCTGAAGACCTAACCAGTAGCTGTTGATCAGAGCTGTGTTGCAGCCCCCTAAACACACAGAGGGTCCGAGACGAGCCTTACTGAATGTTTTCACTCCCTGACAAAGTTTTGATCAAATTCTGTTGGGAAATTGTCTCAAGCAATTTTCCCAAGACGAGGGAGGCAGCTCCCGCCCCCAGCAGTCGCCTGCTTCAGCCAAACACCGTATGCCTCCCTCTCTCCTTTTCTTTCCCATTAAGCCACTTCTCATCCGATGTCAGGAGGTTGCCGCTGCATAATTTGCCCCTCTTCCCATCCTTCCCATTATTACTCTTGCACTTTCCCTGGCACCCGTTTCCCTCCTGCAATGAGGTACATAGGTCAGGAGGGTGGCAGAGCTGCAGGGACAGGCGTCCTCAGGCATCCCCACGCTTGCTGTCCAAGGGGGATGAAGGTCTGATGGCAAAGCCAGGACTAGGGCATTTTGGTGGGGGTACCACGGATGGGGCTGCAGCCCCCTGTACCCTGTGACGTCTTTTTCCTACGGATAAAATAGGGATCTCATCATTTTTGGTTCTGGGATGTCTCATGCACACCAGGAGGAACATAAAGAGTAATATAAAGCAGAAATATTTCCCAGACCTGGCAACCTCAGAGCCGATAATGAGAAACATTTTTCTAACAGAAGGCTTCCAGGGATAGAAATGGTCTCAACGTTAAAAATCAAGACAAATTATTCCAACCCAAGACAAGGATTATATAAATCTGTGAATTGGTCCCGGCGGTAGAAGGGAAGAAACAACAAGCATCTTGTTGGGAGGCCCCGCAGAGGTGGGTACCGCTCCAGGAAAACCCTGGCTAAGCTGTTGGGGGCTGACCAGTCCCCCTGTTTTACCCCAGTGCCGAATAGTGATGGGGTCCTGGGATCATCATCCCAGGCAGCACTGCTGGGGGCAGCGGGCAGGACGCCGGGGAGCAGCCCGGAGCAGGAGGTAGAAACCTGCTTCAAAGCAGCCTCGGCTAAATGCCAGAGCTAAAAATCCTCTGGGCCAATTGCTCTGCAACTCCCAAAGTTTCTGTCTTTGTCCCAGATAGGAATTTCGTGATAAGAATGCCAGCAGGTATGCGGAGCCCACAGAGCATTTACAGGATTGTATTTGACCCAGGATAGCACTGACTCATACTTGGTTAAGTAATTTTCTTTTTTTCCACCCTCTAGACTTTTTCCCCTGCCCCATCTGCACAAACGAACGCGGGTGCAGAGCTATAGAAACTGTATTAATAATGGTCTTTTATGTGGGTTTAATCATCTCTCAGGATCTGCCAGACCACAAACTTGAAACTCTTTATGAATGTGACTCACTCCCAGAGCAAATGTTCATTGGTCGACAAACTCTCCTGATTTCGCCCCGTAAAAGCCCTTTTCCTATTGGAAGAGAGGACCTGAGGTGTTACCTATGCTGCAATTGAAGTTCACTGACTCAAAGTAACCCCAGATACTGGTATCACACAATTTTATACTCATTCATTCATCCTCGAGCAGCCCGACAATAAATGCTGACCCCTCTTCAGCAGAAACCCTCGCAGAAATTCCCCTTTGTACACACACGCTTCCTACTTTTGCAGCCAACGTGTTGTATCTGCAAGACTAAAAATAAGTTATTTGTCTCCTCAAATGTATTGAAAATCCAGATTTGCCCCAGTGCACTTAAAGAAAAGGATTTTGATGAAAAGCCTCAATCTGTTTTGAATCAGTATCAGACCCCACTTAGGAGCTGGTGTCTGACCTGGAGATAAATGCAGTACAGCTAGAGGTGAATGAATTTTAGAAACATTTCTAGAGTCAAATATGGGCTTTGCAAGTGATTCATAAAGAAGAAAGCTGATACATATGGATGCTGTACAGTTCAGCACTGGCAATTTAAGGTGAGCCAGGGTTCCTGCAATATTAAAACTTATTGAATTGCTCCATTGTACAAAGACCTCTCAAGTTCCTGCTCTTCTGCCTCTCCCAGAGCTGCAGATGGACGCAGGATCCCAGATCAGGCTCACGGGCGGTGTTTTGCACACATAAGCCACGGAGCCGATTACAGGCTCATGAATATCATCACATATCTCTCCTAGCCCAGAAAAACAGAAAGGAGGAATTTCCTGCTTAAAAAGAGCCAGGAAATGTCAAACTCGGCAGAGATGTCAAATTCAAACCCTGAGCAGGGACAAACTTTTTAGTAGGGCCTGTTCTGACAGGACAAGGTTTTAAACTAAAGAGGGGAGATTCAGACTGGATAGAAGGAAGAAATTGTTTACGCTGAGGGTGGTGAAACCCTGGCACAGGTTGCCCAGAGAGGTGGTAGATGCCCCATCCCTGGGAACATTCAAGGTCAGGCTGGACGGGGCTCTGAGCAACCTGGTCTAGTTGAAGATGTCCCTGCTCCTGGCAGGGGGGTTGGACTAGACGACTTCAAAGGTCCCTTGCACCCAAACCATTCTGTGATTCTATTCTATGAACACAAGTGATAGGCTCAGCTGCTAAAGAGGAACATATTCACGGGGGGAGGGAAAGGGCATATAGAGACATAGATTTGACCTCCTTAACAAGCATCTGTTTTTCAAGTTCACCATGTACATGAGCCTAGAGGGGTATCTCCTTTGTACGTGTTTACGTATACATCTGCATTTGTAGCACTATATGGAGTATCTCCCACCAGGACCAGGCCTGCTCTTCAGGTTACGACTCCAGTGGAGCAGAAATCAGCCCCAAAATCTGGACCAGCTCATTTCAGTAACACATTTACACCAGTTAAACTGCTGCCTTAGAAAATTCAGAGCAAAGCAGACATGTGAGAAGTAAACGCATTTATAAATTGCTTCTCCAAGGCACGGCGCTTCTCTGCGGAACAGGACATAATAAAAAGCTAACGTCACCACGGCTTGTCCTCCCCAAACTGAGCATTGGCTCGCACATTAAAGAAAAACGTCTTGGATGTCTGTGTGGAACATAGCCACTTGCTGACAGCCTACCGTAACATTATATACATAGTTATTTTACCTTTCAATTACACGTCCCCAGGGTGTTCCTTAAATAAGACTATGTTAGATTATATTAGGTAACCCTCCTTTTTTTGATAGGCACTTATTCTCCGCCCCCCAATTTATTCCAAGCATACTGGCAGGCTGAATTAAAAGCACTGTTGAACTCCGAAGCACACTAAAACCTTACTTTAAAAACACAACTTTTGTTTTACGTGCTTCTCAAAAGCCTTCAGCACCCTGGTGTATCATGCTGATGACTCAAGTTACCAATACATTTTTTTCCCCGGAGCAAACATCTTTACTGAGTATTTCCCCTTCCTTCTCTGCAAGGAAGGTGGTACTCGGGGTCAAAGAGGAGTGGAAAGTCCCAAGGATGGATGGACAGATGGAGAATGAAAGGATGTCTCTTCTCTGGCTATCCGCTTTGGACATGATAGCCCGCTTGCAATACTATAGACTTCCTATCACGTAGGAAAGGTCACTCACATCACCATTTTTTCCATTCTGTATTTGCACAACATATTTGGCTTCGCAGTGAGCTGTGACCACGACAATGTTGGCAAACTCCAATCTAATGTTGACATCTTTTGCAAACACCCTCTTCGTTCAACAAACAGCATTAAAAGCCACATTAAGTTATTTGAGATGTCAGCGGAGCTAAATAATACGCACATGGATATTTTTCTAACGTACTCATGAACTGGAGAAAATCCTTAATTACCACAGATTAGCAGATTTCATCTGTTAAAAGACTAAAAAAAACCCCAGCCTTAAATAGAAACAAACATACTTATTTGGTCATTGTGACACTAAGGTCAGTCCCGTCCTCCTGTCAAGCTCTTTGTCATCCAACCTTACAGAAGTCAAACGTGCCTACAAATCGTTGTGATTGCAGTCATCTGTGTGTGGTTAGCATTCGGGCAATACTGGGAGACATCGCTGTACCGCATCCATCACACGTTTCAGAGCCTTGAACCCCAGCCAACGTCCCCCCAATTGCCGTCATCCCGTGCTGAGCAGGAGATGCAGCAGGGCAACTCCTGAAACTCGCTGTCTAACTGCTTGCTTCGGAGCTGATACAAGAGGAAAAGAGGTGCAAAGCCAACCTAGCAATAAAATAAGTGCCCAGCTGCCATACAAGCCTCAAAAAACCCCAAACCTAAATCAGTGGTTGCCAGTGCTAACATCTGGATTCACTGAATCCATGTCACAGCTTGGCTTTGCTGTAATTCACCTGCGAGACAAATTGTTCAATGAGCTGCAACAGCTATAAGGTAAAAAAATATATCGCTATATGCTTTTTAGAAAACCTGAAGCAGATAGATATCCCGGTTGAGGTCAGGCTTTCAGCGCTCGAGGATGCCTGCCCCGTAAGCCTTCGGGGCTCCCCACGGCAGCGCGCATGGCAGGCTTTCCTAGAAGCCTGCTCCAGTAATTTTGTTGTCAGATCACCTCTATTTAAGGGTGTTCATAGAAGACGGAGAGGTATAATCATCGCTGAGCAGGAAAGCGCAGGCTGGATGAAATCCAGAGCGAGTGCGCTGCGTTACCATGAGGTACAGCTGTTTGCCTGCTCCGGCCCCCCGCTCCAGTTAGCTGCGGGGAGATGGTTATGGAGTCATGTGCTGCAACAGAGGCATTGTGTTTGGGTGTTTTTTTTTTTTTCATAAAGAGCTAGTATCTTGGGAAACCTTCCAAGGCGGCTAGAAACAGAGATGGACATGCCAAAACATGATGCACGCTGGACACCGCTCCCCGCTGCAGCCTGCCAACTAGCTTCTCCAGCCGGCTGCTTTATTAGATGACAAGTTTTTCCATGCGCCAGGATCAAATTTAGAAGCAGCGATCAAGCTAGCAGCGAGACGTACAGATGGTTTCTTTGTCAGACAGCAGCAGGTACAGGTCTTCCAGCTCAGAGGCTTAGGACCCGTGCCATCTGGCCGCAGGTCTCCCTGTTGACTCAGACCGGTCATCCATTTTCCTAGGAAAAACCTTAGCAAATTTTGATGGGATTCAGGTTTGGAAGAGCCAAACCCACCCCAGGTAGGAGATGCCGGATGGGTCCTTTTATCTCCCCCACCACCTGCAACCTTGTTCTGCGACCCATATGTTTATTTGCTCTGCAGGTGTGCCCAATTCCTGGCCTTTTTGGAGAGCCACCACCTGCTCCAAGAGACCTTGCTGACTGCCATTTTCCAATCATTACTTTTGCAATAAAATTTGAGCCAGGCCGTAAAACCAAGGGAAAAATCCAGCTTGAGTGCGAGTTCAGCCCAGGAAGAAGCAAGAGTTACACTGGGTTTAGCTCGGAGGCACTCAGACCTTAGCCTGGGCTTGCTGCCAGGCACAAAAAGCTTCCAGCAAACCCAGTCTGGAGACAGAGCTTTGTCACGGCCTGGATTTGAAATACCTCTGAAGGGGCTCCAGGAATCCCCATGCACTTGAGCAGGGACCCTGCCTGGAGCAAGGTGGGATGGACGGCAGGGACCCAGAAGATAGCACTAGGCAGCAGGTTGGGGGTGGAGTTAGAATTTTAAAGTTCAGGTCTGAACTCCCCCTAGATCCTATCTTAGGCACCTGAGCTTTGTGGTGGGTCACACTCCAGAGCAGGACAACTGCTTTGGCTCTCTCAGTGCCTGGGCTGCTGACCAGCATGACAGCAGCAAAATCTGCCTCCATCTCTAGCACAGAATCATTTCCTCACCTCGAGTGAGGACCAAAGCTGTGTGCCTCAGTTTCCCTACCTGCCACAGGAGCCCAGCAGCACTTATCTAACAGTGCTTTGAAGTCTTAGTGAAACTAATGCCACATGTGAGACCCAGGTATCATTGCAAAGTAATTGTAACAATTTCCCTTATTAAATGTGGCTTTTTCTTCTCTGCTGAGAGGTTTCTCTGCTGGTTTGCGGGAGGTGGAGCTAAACCGCAGGAGTCCTGCTCACACCACCGCTGTTTCAGGCCATGTCATTCGCCTCACACCACCCTCCTGCACCGTATTTCCTCCAGGAACGCAACAAAAAGAGTGTGGGAAGCACGGAGGGGCCACCCCATTGATCTACAGCACTCGGAAAAAACCTGTCGTGCTTGCTCCTTCTCCCTTGCCTCTGCCTCTTTGTAGTCGTGACCTCTCCCTGGCGAGGCCAATCTTCTCCTTGATGGCATTTCAGAGCTGACCAGGGCACTGAATGGAGAATTAGCCAGAACACAGCATTCTTTGTTAAAATACTTATTTTAATGTATGTAAATGGGGCAGGTTACTGTTCAAACTCTCATACCCATCAGCAGGTATGGACCTTCCTTGAGTGGCAGAAGCCTGAGCATAACCAGCCCACGTTTCTGTGTGAAACATAAGCTGCATTGCTCCATCCCAGCAGAGAAATCTGACTGCCTAAAATAAAACAATCAAACGCGATATTTTGCAGGGCAAGAACGCCCTTAATCCTTTCCAGGAGGCCCTGGGTTTTCATGCCATCTCTTCTTGCTGCCAGATTACCGTCACTCAGCTGGCTTAGGGATCCTGACCATGGGATGACCATGTTGTGGGGCACAACACCCCACAGTGCAAGCTGGCAGTACCTCCAGACCCTAACAACTCTTGTTGCTCTTTGTCCTTGTTTTCCTAATGTTCCTCTGTCCTTTACACAGTGTGGTGACACTAGCTGTCAATAGACTGGAAACCTTCACAAGAAGGTAGCAGTACTCATGGGACTTCATTTTCTCATCGTGCTTTGGGGCACTGAGCTGATGTTTAGATACCTGCCTGAGATGGGACAAAAGGGTCAGAGAAGCCTCATTCACCGCGTCTTTCTGTCAATGGTAAAATGCTTTTTTCAGACACTGACTGCTACTGTCAGGTTCATGCCAGGGCTTCAAGGACCCAGGAGCAGGTCATTCAGACCCCCATTCACAGAAGCCTGTCACTTGAAGGCCAGGACTTGTCCCATGTTTTGGTCAACCTAGTCAATAAACAGAAAAAAAATCAAGGTTTGACTGAGGGACATGGAAATCTTTCCTACATGCAGGAAAGCAGCTTCAAGATAGACCACAGGCTTTCATGCCATGGTGTTTTAGCAACTAAGAATCTATTGCAACGCCATCCCTTGGCAGAAGGCAGTTGAGTGGAGCCACCATAAGGAAAAGCAGGGTGGGATTTTGTTCTACGCGGCCCCTGTTGCACTGCATATTGCTATTTTTTCCTTGTAGTAGCAAATACTAGGGCTAAAAGACAACAAAGAAGAAAGCAAAAGGAAAGAAAAAAAGAAGAGGAGGAGACAGAGGGGGAGGAGGATCAGAGGCTAAAGGGCACCCAGAGCCTCGTACAAAGCACTTCGCTTTCTTTTTGATCTTGTCCTTGATCAAGAAGGTCCATCCCACTTTTGTACAGTCACAGGCCATATTATGACTTGTTTTCTTGACCGAAAGAAATACACCACCAGATATTCGCAGATATCAGCTCTCACATACAAACCTGAATAAGGGTCACATTTTCAAAGAGGTCAGTGTCTATTATACCCTAAACCGAGGACATAAGAGGGCCCAAAAGATCTGGGGTTCATCTGCAGCTCTGCTTTCCGTGTGAATGTCCCTCTCCCGCTACCATACCTCATGTTGGCAAGTTTTTAAGCAAATTGGACAAAGAAGGAGTAATCTCAAAGAATTAGTTTTTCTACAAGGTTCCTGAAAGTTTGCGTTGGGGAGAACAGGGAGAGAAAGAGAGACCCTGTGAGTGTATCCACTCAGCATAAGAGTCAATCTATGGGTCCATATCCTATTAAATATTGGAGAAACACACGCCAGAGAGTCTTGTCCACCAGAAAGCTTTCAATCAAAGTTCATACTCTCTTAAACGCTGAGGTCAATCAACCTCAAAACGCAAAACAATAGGAAACCAGGCTTCCTAGTTGCAATGCTCACAGGAACGTGGGGTTTTCCTCTCTTTTGAGCAACATACAAGAAATAGAAAGCTAGTTTCCAAACCACACAAATTTGAAATGAGCAACTGTTCACCAGGGAAAGACCCAGATCTAATTACCAAGCTTGTCTAGCAACCTCAACATTAGGCTCATAGGATGATTCAGGTTGGAATGGGCCTCAGGAGGTCTCCAGCCCTAACCCCGGCTCAAAGCAAGGTCAGCTATGAAGTCACACCAGGTTGCTCAGGGCTTTGTCCAGCTGAGTCACAAAAGTCTCCAAGGATGGGGGCTGTACAACCTCCCTGGGCAGAGGTTCTCCCTCAGATCCTAAGTTGCAATCTCACGAATGGGAAGGTATCGATCGACGGCAAGCGAATCACAGAAATCTCATAGTCAGAGAGCGCTGAATGACCTCTCTTTCGGGTTTCTCATCTTATCAACACTTATTAACGCCAGAAGGACTAATAGTTTTGGTGGAGTCCAGAATAAAATCCACATTATTTAAAAACATCTCTGCAAAGTAAAGTTCTCTAGGGAAAGTGCAGAACACAGCCTTTTTCCCCTGCAGCTGCATTAAAAAAAAAATCCACCCGTTGCCCACAGTGATCTCAATCCCTCAATTTAAACTAGGAAATCAGCTGTCATTGAGAAAGTAACCTCAGCATTTTCAGCCTCCAAAGAGAAGGATTCCTGACGTAGCCTGGAGCTCCACCATCGCAAGAAAAACGCTGCAGCGATCCGCGTTGCCTTATGTGGGAATATGCCTCCGCCGGTCCCCGACTGGCCCTGGGGAGGAGGGGTGCACAAGCAGGTTCAACTGGTGTAAGGTATGACGGGTGCAAGTCGTAGCCCATGCCGAGGCTTACTTCACATACCCTGCCATCCTGCGATACGATCAAGCCCTAAAAAGACTTTGGCAAGACCAAACGCATCTTAAGCGTGGTTCGTAGATCCAAAGGGAGTTAGCCCGTAACTACTGCTAGCAAGCAGCTGGATAGGTCCATAAATGCTGCCCATCACAGATGGAGGCTGGTCTCAGCCACGAGGTTCCCCCAGTTCAGGTATTTTTACATAATATTTTCTACACTGCATATATATTTTATTCCCTACTTTCCCGCATGAATAGAGCCCGTTTCCAAGAACCTGATGCACATTCTATGCGGTTGGGTTAGAGACAGCAGGAATTAAACAGTTTAGATCCTGTTCCAAAACAAAGCAAGCTGTAACCACGCCATTATTGCAGCCCTGGTTTTGGCTGTCTCAAAGCACTTTCTGAAACTAATGAGGTTCAGCTCTGCCCCAATGTTAGAGCAAGCCCATGTGCTAAAATTTGGATATGATTAGAAAAAGAAGGTGTCTCAGTACGAGCAGCAACTTCTTACTTCAAAGATACGACTGCAACATGTAACTGTACCGACAGGGAGGAATCGGTGCTAATTTTCATTCCCGTATTATTCAAGGGCTTGTTTCCCTCTGCGGTTCATACCCCACCAGAGGCAGCAATGAAGACCCATTCTTGGGATTATTCTCGTTAATGAGCAAACAAGAAGGAGTCCAGAATGACTCTCAGTTTCCAGACTGAGTTTCAGGGATTGACACTCAAAATAACTACCTATTTATCTGTGATTTGAATTTGTTTTAGTTGGGAAATCTTGTTTAGGCTCAGCTTTTATCTCAGCTGACAGCCCCTTAGTCGTCACTGATAGAGCACACGCACATTCCGGTGAGACCAGAGCAGGGTAACAAGCACAACACTGCTATGGGTCTTTATATTATTTCCCTCTGGCTGTAACTCTCTAATCCTTTCCTTCATTGCAAAAATACGGCCCTGGTGACACAAACCTAAGCACAAGGCATCTGGGATCAGCTCAGCTTTCTTGTACTTATTCTAGATAGACTCCATTGCAAGACTCTTCTTCATACCAGTGTTACGAAAGTATCCGTGATAAACTTGCTGACTCAAGCTCTTTCCTTGTGTACCGCACCTCTGCAATACATAAATGAGGGGTTACCCACCCCATTTTTGCATTCAGCATCTCCCAGCCCCTCTCCCGCTCATTGACTGGACTGCTGGAGATTTCTCCTTTGCAGACTAACAGTTGTGATGCTCCTAGCAAGGGGACTCAATACTGAAACGCAGACACCGCTTCTCCACTTTGCTTCTATTTGAGACATTTTCCTTCCCTCCTCATTATTCATCACTGCCTCTTTCATCTCCAAGTGCTCATACTCAAGAATGCCACAAGCCTGGTTACTTGGCTTCTGGCTCTTAAGTACAACTCAACCGTCCTTGGGTGTCGGTAATCAGAGCTCAGTTTTCCTCTATCCTCCCTCCCAATTTAAAATTTAATTGCTTAGTACTATCTCAGACTTTATCACTCTTCCCCCACTAGCGCCATTCAAAGCCACACAAGTTTCTCCCTTTCCCATCAGCGTTACGCTCCACACCTCCTGGTAGCGGAGACATCAGAGGAAGCCAAACTACAGGGACAAGCGCTGGGTGGCAGCGATGCCAAGAAACTTGCAGATTTCCTGTTGGAACACCTACGGAAAAGGAACGACTTATTTTTCCTTCGTGTGTTCCCATTTATTCATGCTGAACACTCCCCAGTGTTTCCTGCCTCGGCAGAAGCTACATTTGCTGTATGCAAAACTCTCATTCAAAAGACACAAGACAGTCATATGCCACCAGGGTAGTTGCCTGGATGTTTCCTGGGATAACAGCATCAAATAGGTTGCATTTACGTTATTTTAATCCAAAGTAATTCTCCCCATCCTCCAAGAAGCGAGTTCAAGAACAGTATTTAAAACCGAAAAAAATTTCTTTACATTATTTCAGAATTTCTTGAAGACCACTTATTTTACTATCAACAAAAATAATCAGATTTCAGAAACTTGAAAAACCTTGCCTTGAGTAAATGAATCCCAGTACGCTCAAGAAGTCACATCTAGCAGTTATCAGAGGCCACACACATTTGTAAGTACTCGTATACAAATTATTGCAAAAATCACCTCACAGTATTAAATGTAGTATTCATTAGAACTACAGAATACTTGAAAAAAAAAAATCTTGTTACTTATTTAAGAACTTAAAAGCTTTTTGGGGGAAGGTGTAATCCATTTTGGAAAGCTTGGTCCACATTTCTGAACCTGCTGATAAGGTTTGTGCCAACAGATCTGTCTCTTCCCTGAAGAGATGAAGAAGGTATTTCTACACTAAAAGAGTTGTGAATGCAACTTCATGTATATACTTAACACATAAAATGCCTCATTTTTAAAGAGGATAGAGCTGGATATTTTTTGCAACCTCTTTCTATCGCATCTTAATTATTTTTTCTTCCAATAAACCAGAGATATTTTGGTTTACTCTTGATTTCTTGAAAAAAAGGAGACTTCATGCATCATTTGGCTGCTCTGTGCAAGCCATTTGTACTTGAATTTCCAGAAACACAGCGTGTTATTTACATTGCCAGTTGCAACACTTTTTTTTGTGTAAAAGCTCCCTTAGATTTCACCAATCATTGCCTTTTTTTTTTTTTAGAATAAACAGTCGCTAGAGGCAAGAAGAACACTGCAGGGCAGAAAAATATCCCAGCTGCTCTTAGAGCTGGAGGCTAAATACAGATGCCACGCTCACTGCTGGTTTAAGTTGATAAACTTGCTGGGATTTTGTGATGCAGCCCCAAAGTTTCAGTGACAGAGTTGATGCACAAAATATCTCTGTCTTTTAATATGATATTTTCCAGGGGAATGTGCTGATTAGCCCTCAATTTGTAGAAAATGCATTGCTTGCTGATGTTCTTCTGCCCTGTCAAAGTGTTTCGGGATTCTCCAAGGAGATGGTGGGATAGGAGAATTGGCCAAACGTTAAGGAATAGTAGGGAAGGTAGGTTGTAATAATCGAACGACGCCGATGCTCAAATACCAAAATACACAGATCACATCTGCTCCTACTCAAACGCACCGACTTCGGTGTCTGATGCTGCTCTCATTAGAGCAGGTATCGGCTCTGCTCAAACCTCTACCCCTTCCCAGCTGCTGCCTAATGGGAGGCCACAGAAGAGCAACACTAGTTACAGGGAGACGTTATCACTGGAAATACTTACTGAGTCTGCAAACATCCACGCTCATTTTTCCTTAAGCAAGCCAGACATTATTAAATGGAAGATGCCACGTGATTGGAGAATTAAGAGTTGATATTCCACATTTACAAGGTTTTAGAAACAAAACAAGAGCTTGCAGTAAACTAATCCCATTGGAATAATATGTAGAAAAAGAAAAAAAAAAATCCTGGAATGTACAACTCTGCAGAAGTAAGACATGATACCAGAAAAACCTCCAGAAAGCTCATTTTTAACTCTAGAATTTCACATTTCCAAAATGCACAGCTCCCCCCATGTTCCCACACCTGCAAAGAAGAGAGGAGAAGCTGAAGGTATTTAGCAGACATTAGCATCTATGTTCTGCAAGTGGCAGATGCAAAGGAAGGGATTGATTTCCCTTAACATAAGCCATCTAAAAATTAAGTGGCTGATAGTCATCCTGCCTTCTTTTTTAACACAGATTAAAATAGCTGCTATGTGCAGGTCTCCCTTGCTCTCTCCCCAGAGATTGTGGAAAGCACTCTGATGCCAAACTTAAATAAGGGGCTCAAATTAAATCGGAGGTATCCCACCCTCAGCACAACTCTCGAATGCATGGCCCGAATCCAAAGCGCGCTGGAGTCCCTGGAAAAATCACGGCTGTCATTCTGGCTGGCAGCACCCCCAGCATCCAGTATCCCCCGGGAAAGCACGCCAGTGTCCGTGTGCTTTGGTCCAAAAGGGAAGGCAACCACGGAAGCAGCAAGGTGTTTGCACTCTCAGCTGCTCTGCCGAGATTAATTGCTTGGGATATTTTTACTGTTAGATACTGCTGACCCCTACCAGAGCAGCACTGCTCTGCAAAGGCATGCTCTGAAAGCATTCCAGCGAGCATCTCTGAAGATCAAATGCAGGAGTTATAGTCAAATCCAGAAAAAGGTCCAATAGGGAGAAAAAAAAAAAGAAAAAAAAAACAAGTTTAAATTTGCCTGTGATTTCACAGGATCCGCCAGCCTGAGTGTGTTTTGCCTTTTGGGGCTTCTGCACTGTAACAACCATGAACGCAAGCAAGCAAATGTGTGTGTGCCTGTGTGCACGCACAAAAGCAAAAGAAAACAGACTCTGACCAAACCAGCTTCTCCTCCTGACAGCAGCACCCTGCACGACCCCCACACTTTTAGTTGGGTGCCCGAGGCAAAGGGTGTCCCACTAACATCACCCGAAAGGTACGGTGTGGTAGCGTAGGTGTGTGCAGGGTGCTCCGGGGAGCGTGTGAGCAGCAATACAAGCCCCCAGCTGTCAGAAAAGCTTCCTGGGTGAGCGAGCGCGACCGGGAGACATTTAGAGATCTAAGGGGGGCTGCAGGGTTAACACCTGGGAAGGAGAAGTCCTGGAAAGGAGCTCCCATTTTTATTGCTGGGGTCTTGCACTGCAAAACCCAATATAATGCTCACAAGCAAGCGCTTTGTCCTTTATCGGTCACATATTTAGCATCCAGCTGTCAGGGGAAGGTGCGCAGGGAGCAGAGCAGGAGCAGAAAGGGGAAGAAGCTCATCCACATATTTTTTTTTTTTTTTAACACGGCAGATGCTGGTTTTCCACGCACACTGCCAGCTCCACACAAACTTTTTTTTATAAAAAAAAAACCAAAAACACATTACATTGAGAAACAAAGCTCAGACGCAAAACACTGCCCCTGATGAAATGTGGAAAGAGCCCGGGCTGGCTGCTGGTGACTGCTGCTATTCATCTGACTAAGCAGCATTTGACATTTGGGCTTGGTGGGTCTCAAGTTTCCCTCTAGTAAGATATGGGCTGACTCCGCAGCAGCCAATCTCGGTCGGAGGCTGCAGATGATGCCGGAGGGAGGCAAGGCGAGGCACGCACACATCCCAAATGACAGAGCACGCTGCCGGACTGCGTAAGCGCGGCTCCAGCGAGCCTGACCTCAGTTGCACTAGATGCGTGGCACCACTGCTCAGTCCTCCTGCACCTTCTGGGGATGGTGTTCAGCTGCAAATTCCTCTCTTTTTTCATGTTTCTTGGTGGCTTGTACTTGTTTTTGCTTTTCTTCACCCAGTTACGAGAGTTTTGTGTTTCCTGTTGCCGCATGGTTTATCTTCTGTTGTAATCGGAGGCAAGTGGAAGCTGTTTTACAAGACCAGCATTGAATTTCCCAACCCAGGTTGAGCTTGGTGCAATATAACCAGCAGCATAAAGGAAAATCCTTTCTGTAAGCTGGTGTTTCAGAAGAAACCCGGTTAAATTGAAATCATACCAAAAGTGATAGGCTTGCTGAGAGCTGGCTGCGTGTTGCAAGGAGCCTGAGCTGAATCCACAACTCAGACATCTTCCCTGGATGGAGAAAATCCGAGCCAGACACCAATACCACAGTCGAGTCTTCTGAGAGGTGTAACCCACAAAAAAATCCCACTCTGGGTGGATGTGTCACTGCTCAAGCACAGCGAGCCAGCTGGAAAGAGTTGGCTGTAGCGTGTTTTCCTTTGATGCCTAAAGCTTTAAGCACAATTTAGTAGAGAAACTTTGTGGTACTGAGAAGATCTATAAAATCCTTTAAGCTTTACATTTCTCTCTCTCTGCTGCATCCACATGTTTCCTCCTCCTCCCCACGCCGAGATTTTGCATTAACTACAAGCAAGGACTAACACAGGGGAATTGCAGCATAAATAACATAAATACTAAAATAAGTGCCATTATAAGGGTTGTTAAAACTATTACCTGTTCCCAATTCGAGTACTAAAATCCTCCTCGACAAAATTTAAAACAGATTTGTACAACACAGTTTTTCAATGAGTAAAAATCCTTTATCACCTTATTTTGCACCAGACCCCTCATGACTCCTGCTCGCAACATTGCCATGCAGTCTCCCAGCTCCTAACAGCGCTGTCCCTCAAGACCCGCTTGTCACCCTCACTTCCACTTCTTGAGACCCCCAATGAGTGGAAATGAAATTTGCGGAATTGGTCGCATAACTCGTGCAAACTAAGTTGAGCACGAACGTAAATACCTCTCTTGGATGACAATAAGCTTCTATGAACCCTGAAGTCCCAACAGGCATCCACTCATCCAAAAAGCTGTATAGGGACCCTGACTCCAGTCCCATTGAAACGAGTGGGAAAAAAACCATTAACTCCAGATCACAAGCGCTGTTGAACACTGCAAAGCCACATTTCATAAACTGTATTTGCCAGGTATCCTCATCTCTTGCCTTCATCCAAGGCTGGTTTTCTGCATGGCACCTGGCTGTCCCCAAAGCAGAGCCCCGCTGCTCTCTGCCAGCCCAGTGGAGGCATCAGCAAGATCCTGGGCAAAGCTCAGCCCACCACTGATCCCATTTCTTTGTAGGAGGAGATGCTGGACCTTCTTAAGTGGGGTCTCAGGCCATCATGTCTGCCTGTGATCAGCCACGTGATGTGACTGTAGGGACACACAGGTTTCATGGGTGCTGCACATTATCACAGTCCAGTCATGCAAGATATGGCACGTTCCCGAGCACAAAGTACACCCGAGATACTCATCTCCTCTGCAAATACCTGCTGGGCCTTTTCAGAGGCAGCTTTGAGAATGCTAATGTGGACAAATGATGGCTATGAACAGTCTAACCTCAGTGGCCCACATGAACAGCCCTGTAAGAGCAGCTATAGTGGCAATTCAGGGCATCTTGAGGGATAAAACCGAGGTCTTGCCTCTTCTAGATCATCCCAAAGAATCTCTGCTGGCTGTGAAAATACTATAGCACATCCTGACCTCCCCTTGATGCTCTGCTTGGCCGAAGGCAACAACCCCAGAGCACTCAGTCCGATGAACATCCCACAGCCATTCAGCCTGCAGAAGACCTCACACCAGCTGACAAGTGAAGGAGCTGCAG
Organism: Calonectris borealis; assembly: GCF_964195595.1. Classification (NCBI taxonomy): domain Eukaryota; kingdom Metazoa; phylum Chordata; class Aves; order Procellariiformes; family Procellariidae; genus Calonectris; species Calonectris borealis. The sequence continues at coordinate 3,544,226 of NC_134351.1, read as the reverse complement.
GGGGTGACAGAGCAGGTACAACCAGTGCGCACCGCCTGCCAGAGCACTTGCCGCTGAGTAAGACCAAAGACCAAGCCCAAATACGGTCCAAAATAAACAATAGGAGAATCCACTTCTCTGAGGAATGGTTTGTTCAGGTCATGCTGTTGAAACCTCAAGTGCATTACAGCAGAGCAACACCGTCCTGACAGGCCCCTCTGCCGTTTTGGAGGGTGTTTTAAGTACAACTACAAAAGTCATGAGTTTTAAGTACATCTACAAAACGGAATAAAGAGGTCAAACCCAGGAGAACAGCCATACCTTATACCACAGACTGATCCAGAGTCCTGCATATTTCCTCTGATTGTCTTCAGTACCCATGCACAGCTGAGAGAGGACTACCGCAAACCCAGCTCTGAGTACCGACAGTGGCGTCATTCTTTGTCTCACAAGAAAGAGAGAAGTAAGCCTTTCTTTCCCCATTCCTCAGGGAGGGTACAAGCTTTAGTACTTGTGGGTTTTTGGCTGTTCCACAGGAAGATTAGCAGGTTTCTCCCTAGCCCATAGGGAGACAGTGGGCTGGAAGGGTTTCCATCCTAAGGCACACTGCAAGCAGTACAATCACCATCTCTGACATCTCCCTGGAGGGCAGGGAAGAAGACAGGTTGCTCAGTTGTTGATCAACAGTCCTTTAAAATCATACATAGTTTTCCTTATTTGAGCACTGGGCTGCACTCCTACCATGTAACCTTAGGGTTGAGACTGGATGAGTCCCACTATGTTTAGCAACTACATTCCTATACATGCATAATTGTGCTTCTACCATCCAGGTGTTGAGACCTGAAATGGGAGGAGAAGGATCTCATTTACTCCTTCTCAGCACAAGGAAAGCTTGGAGAACACTACCAAGAAGCCTGCAAAAGCCAGTGATGCCTCAGCTCACAGGCTGTGTGGCCATCAAACTATCAGCACTGTATACACACATACAACAAGCAGCTCTGTAAATCACAAAATACATTTTTGGAAATATAGCTGCCATCACTAGAAGGTTGTTTTCCCCGGGAAAAGTCCTCCCTTTGTTTTTCAACCACAAACTCTCATGGCTAGAAAGGGGCAGGGGGAGCTCCAGTTGCAAGTTTTCTAGCAGTTTAGCAAATACCTTGATAAACTTTGGCATATTTATGGTGGTTGTTGACCTAAAGGATTTGATTTATATCAAATACATGCTTTAAACAGCTGATTGTCACTTCAAAACATGCCAAACTCACCCCCGAACTGGCCTCAGCATGGCTCAGAAATCATAAATTTACATAAGAAATAAAAATTCCCCCAGGACAAACAACAGACTGTACAAATGCATTTGTTCAGCAACTGCTGAGAACACTCATTTCTTAATCAGACTTCGTGAATGCGGCACACACCAACACAACCTTATCTTACCTCATCTGGGATTCAGACTGTGCGCTCACACAGCGGTTGTGCTATGGGAAGAAGCACGGTAAGGCTCAAACGCCAGGTCAGGATGAATCAAGCAGTTGCACAAAACAGTAAGGACCTACACGCGCTCTTAAAACCGCATTGCAATAGCCACGTCCCCATTTTTGGGAGCCGAGAATCCTGGACATTAAATATCTCCTTTTGTGGCCTAGAATCCTTTATCACCAGCAGATCAGGAGCTTCAGCTGGGGATGCTGCATGTGACTGATGTGAATGTCAGGTGTTGAATCACACCACAGAGCTCCCACCTGCAACCTGTTATGGGCCAATGTCAACAGCAGACCTTAATTGCTTAGGTCCACATTGGGAAACAGCCATCCAGCAAGCCTGGTGCCAGGATAAGCTTAAGGGTTGGAATGGAAAATGAGAGCGGGGCCACGAATTTGAAAGTCAGGTTTTGACTAATTATTTACAATATGCCAGATTCTGACATCCATTTTATGCAATGGACTATAATATTGTATCAGGCATCTATCCTGGCACTACCAGTGGTATAAAATAGTTTAACGAGCTATCTCGCACAGTGAGTCATTTCAGAAGTTGAATGTACTTTATTTCACAGAAAATAATTTTCTCCTGTTCAACTTTTAGCCAAGAGTTGATCTAATAGCTCTGCTCCTGAATTCTATCCAGGGCTTGACCCAAAGACTGCAACCTACTGACTTGAGCTCAAGCTTTGCACAAGGAAAAACATTGCGGAAAGAGGTGGGAAGGAGGGGGAGCGAAAAGGGTGGGAGCTTGGGAACCCAGCCTTTGGGTGCCCGTGCTGCGCTCTGCAGTTTTGCATCTTGCTTCCAAATGTCCCTTCTACTTATTTTTCTTATGCAGTATGTTCTTCAGATCCATGGATGGGAGACAGGAAGGAATGATAGGAGCCCACTTCCAACATCAAACTGAATCAGAGAATCTCCTGACACACAAAAATCCTGCTTCCGCTGGCAGTCCTTGAGAAGTAGGCTGAGGTATATGAGTAAGTTCACCACACTGATAGCAATCTCATGGAGAGACCTATTCCAGCAGTGGCACATCTAGCTTTGCTCTAGCTACCTATCTCCAGAAGTTGTACCACCTAATTGCACAAATGTCTAAGCAACAGGTACTGTGAACAAGGGGAGAACAGGGAAGTAAAGGAAGGAAAAGAGGAAAAAGAGAACATCCCTATACGGTAAGAGCCCCAAGCTACTTCTCCTCCATCACATGTGCGCTGATGGGAGTCACTGACACTCCCCCTTCCTTCCTAGGAAAGTCACGGTGAAATCCTTCCCATCTCAGAAGCCAGTGATTTAGACTGGAATTACGCAGGTGGTAGCAACATACTGCAAATTCTTTGGCTTTGATTGGTTCCAAAATGATTCTCAGGGCATCTATTTTTAGGCCTGCAATTGCGTTTTTCCATGGCACTCAATCACCCTGCCTCCCACCCCAATACTGGGCAGAGCAAGAAAAGGCAGTCACGGTTGGCTAAAGACAGAGACCAACCCTCCAGCACAGGAAACATAAACATACTTTAGGAAGGAGCAGACCTGCTTTGAAGTACAAGAGTCGTAGGTCCACCACTGAGATATCTGGAAGCCATTTTAAGAAAGCATCAGCTCATGCAACACAAAGCATTGAGCAATATGAAGTTCTGGAGAACCCGACTCCTGTTAGCTTTAGGGCATGGTCACCCTGTTACTGCAACCTTAGGAAGAAGTTCCTAGAGGAACTCGCGCTCTGCGTGCTGGTAAGGGAGAAGGCACCTAGGGAATGCTGAAAGACATACTGCAGTGAAGGATAAGGGCCGCTGTTCATTCTGCAGTCACATCAACCTCCATCCACTCATCTTCTAAAGTAATTTCTAACTATAAGTAGGTAAGCAATTGTACAGGGTTCAATTCTAGTTCTGTTCAATATTTTGATCAATGATCTGGATGCAGGAGTTGAATGTACCATTAGCAAGTTTGCTGATGATACCAAACTGGGAGGTGCTGTTGACTCTCTTGAGGGACAAGTTGCCTTGCAGAGGGATCTAGATAAATTGCAGCATTGGGCTATGAAATTTAACAAGTCCAAACGCTGGATTCTGCACCTAGTACACAGTAATACCGGGCACAAGTATAAACTGGGAGAGCAGTGGCTGGAGAGCAGCCCTGCAGAAAGGGATCTGGGGGTGCTGGTTGGCAGCAGGTTCGATGAGTCAGCAGGGTGCCCTGGTAGCCAAGAGGGCAAACCGCACCCTGGGGCGCATCAAAGACAGCATGACCAGTGGGTCAAAAGAGGTGATGATCCCGCTGTATTCAGCGTTGGTGCGGCCTCACCTCCAGTATGTGTAGTTCTGGGCCCCACCATTTAAGAAGGACGTGAAGGTCCTTGAATGTGTCCAGAGGAGGGCAACAAAGCTGGTGAAAGGGCTGGAAGGAATTGCCTTATGAGGAGCAGCTGAGGACTCTGGGTTTGTCTAGTTTGGAGAAAAGGAGGCTGGGGGGCGACCTCATCGCTCTCTACAGCTTCCTGAGGAGGAGACGTGGAGAGGGAGGTGCTGATCACTTCTCCTGGGATCCAGGGACAGGACACGTGGGAATGGTTCAAAGCTGCACCAGGGGAGGATTAGACTGGACATTAGGAAGCATTTCTTTACCGAGAGGGTGGTCAAACCCTGCACAGGCTTCCTAGAGAGGTGGTCGATGCCCCAAGCCTGCCAGTGTTCAAGAGGCATTCGGACAATGCCCTTAACAGCATGCTTTAACTTGGTCAGCCCTGCGGTGGTCAGGCAGTTGGACTAGGTGATCGTTGCAGGTCCCTTCCAACTGAAATACTCTATTCTATTCTACTAGATTCAACGGGACTAATCACACCCTGAAACTAGGCTTATGCTCGGGTACATAGCTGATCGCAGGTCTCCCCTGAAGCAAAGAGCCTAACGCACACACTTCTGCACAGAGCACCAGGACTTGGGGTTCCCCATCTCCAGGATGTAATGCTACAGGTACAGAGGCCAGAGACAGGACAGCCCTGGTCCTTGCGTACAGCACCTGAATCTCTTTTTTTTTTTAGAAATAGAAGTAATGAATAAATACCCGTTGTTCTATACTCAACACCTGCCACAGTGAGTTCTTGGTTCATATCCATACTCGCCCTTTCCCTCAACTTCAATCTACGCCATACTCAGTCTACTCCATACTTTGCTTCCTTACCTTCCCCTGAATATTCAGTATTTGAAGACTGACACTTGCCACTGTTGGAGTAATAGTCATAAATGTCGAGTTTTGCTTTTTATTCACCACAACCTTACATGCTTTTCTCCAAAGCAGTCAAATTTTTACCATTCTACCAACTGTAGATTTCCTAAATCTCATAGTTTTATTATTACTCTCAAAATATGATTTAGAAGTTTCTGGAGTCTGGTGAGTATACTTTTTCTTAAAAAGAGCATAACTTCAGTGTTGTGTAGGTGAGAAACTTTAGCCTTGTGAGTTTGAGAAAAAAACTGCTGAAAATTAGTTGTTTAATAGTCAATTCAATGATTAGAGGTCCAGTAAATACAACTTCTCAGTGCTCTGCCATCTCTTAAGTTGTCCCTTTTGTGTTTACATTATGTTGTCTTCTGCTTCACACTCTTTCTAGATTTGCAAATTCCTTTTCAAGATCTGAAAAATCTCTATTTATAAATATCCACAGCAGAGGGGAAAAACACTGTAAGTGTAACATATTCTTACAAGCAAAACAAAAAGCCCAATGATTTTATCATGTGTATCTTATACTAGAGCTAAACGTTTATAAAGAGGGATTAAGATTTTTTTTTCCTCCCTGGCAACATCTATAATAAATACACTGCTAGAGAAAATACGTCAAATAGAAGACATTCACTCAACACTGAAGAAACACGTTTGAATACAGCACTGCAAGGAACTTGCAGAAGAACCTAACACGAGCTCCAACTTGCTGCCAATGTTAAGATCTCTCAAAGTAAAACTCCTCGGGTGAGTTTTCCTTTGAGATGTAGTCAGATGGTGTTTCCAAGCCCCATTAACTGATTAGTTAGTCACTAAGGATAACTAGGAAGGATAAATGTTTCACATAGGTTATCAGGCAGCAACACAGAAACAAAAGCCCAAAACCTTTCCCCTCTTCCTGCTCCTGCCATCCCCATAGTTCACAGGTTTTGGCTCATAGAAGCAAAAAAAAAAAAAAAAATCAGAAGTATCTAAGTGGCCTGGGGCTAATGCAGAGGACCTGCTGTGACACCTGTGTTTGGGACAGCCACGAACCATCCAGCCTGACGGCAGCGCAGCATGGCCAGGCTCTGCCCCCCTCCACCACCACCGGCAGGAATTCGGTCTGCCTGCTGTTGGTGCCTAGGTCAAGTACCACAATCTCTCCGTGGACCGGCACGTTAACTATCCAGAGCTTGCTGTCTTAAGCTTCTGTGCAACAGCTCACTGTCTCGCTGATTTTCAGAGATTAAAGCTGTGGTTTCACAATCATTAATGCCACATTTGGGCAATTCCTGATCTCTCAGAAAACAGATTCAGTCCAGGTAGCGTGTGAACATACAGCCCTGCTCCTGCTGAATCAGAGTAAGAGCATGATCACTAAAGGAAAAACAATAGCTGCTCTGGCTTAATACCTGCCAGGATGAATTTATCATGCTGACAATTTCAAATAGCTGTGGATTAGCAGCCTGATTTTACACCTGATCTGCCCTGCAATTCCTATGGTTACAGCATTTTAACCTGGCATTACTAACCCTACAGCTGGATTTGTTACCAAACAGCAGCCTTAAATAAATTAAAAAATGTTACCTTTTTATCTTAACTCACCTTCCATGAGAAATATTTATCCATTATAAAACTAAAACCAACAATCATGCTCCAATCTACCTGTTCATTTCAATTTAATTTTCCATGTAGATGTACCTAAGTCAGCAAAGGCATAACTAGCACTAGTTCCTTGTAGCTGTTTTCAGAAAACAGAAACCGCACCCCCGTTACTAAACCCTTAGCTTGTGAACTCTCAGAAACATTAATTTCCCCAGCTGACCCAGTCAGACATGGACTCTGCTAGGTGGAGAGGAAAGACAGAGCCCTGCCCAGCTTAACAGCATCACACCAGATGGAAAATGTCTGGATTTACAGATTGAGGAAGAGTTTATTAGAAATACCCTCACAATGAAGTGAGACTTGCCTGAAATTGTGCACTTTAGCAGCTTCGAGATTTTTTTTTTATAGAATGCTACACAACATCCCATCTTAATTATTGGAGCTCCACCAGAAGCGTTAACAGAACTGCTTATATATAATGCAGAAAGGAGTGCAACAGGTAGGTCTCTACCTCTATCTGATCTCTGTACCTTCTCCCTCTCTCTCACATACTTAGGATTAAAGTTTAATTTTTTTTTCCTGGAGAAAGGAATCCTAATCTATTCTCTTCTTCATATTCTGTCAGATATAGTACTTCAGTCATCATCTTGTTCAACAAGTCCTCCCAAATTGCAGTTGGAACCCACTCTGTAAAACATCAGATGCTTTCTAATTCACTTGAAACCAAGAGGCCCCAAAGACTCTGCCGTGTACAGTAGCAAAGATGTGTTGGTATCACGGCACCTGCCTGTTTAAAACCCACAAAAGGAGAAATGGGACCTGAAACTTCGGGTGATTCAGTTTCAAGGTTAACCTAGCATGCACTTACAAGAAAAGCTGTGCTACTACATGGAGGACAAATGCCTTTGTAATAGAGTGAGAGCTGCAGGGTGTTTAAAACGCACCACCCAGTGGTAGAAAGCTACATCTACATTTATGAGTAAATACCGCACAGCTTTACACGGGCAATGAATACTTTCCACAAGTGCTTTCTTTTCTCACACGTTTCAAGAAAGACAAAATCAACATTTTCATTGTACTGTATAATGGAGACTACTCACACAAAAATAAAGAATACACCTGAGCCTAAAAAGAAAGAAGGAAGTATGCACTTGGTACAATCAATGTATGTAATTATGCCTTAAAATCTAACACATTTCTTCCATATCCTCTGCTCCTTCCAGGACACTGTTAAATTGCCCTAATCCCGATTGCTCTCAGCAGAGATGCCTTCATTTCCCAAAGGCAGAAACACAGTTCTACCATTGTTATATCTGGAAACCGGAGAACTTTGGAATGATGTACAAGGATCAGATACTACTGCTGTTATTCTGTAATAAATGATTGGACTTGCTAGTAAAGACAGGCTCAGACCAAATCCTCAAGGCTAGGCACCCCTACATATTGTGGAAGATTGGCTCAGGAATCTAATGTCAATGCTTGTGCTCATCTTTAATAATAACGTGGTAAGAAAAAGCCAATATTCTTAAGCGCAGCAAACTGTGTGTGTGCACGATCTAGCACAGGACCTGGTTTTGCACTTCTGGGAATACCACGCTCTAGGCTTAAAAGTGAAATCAGGAGCTACAGAAGAGGAATGCAGCATGTTCCCCCCAAACCCAGAGCATCCATGCACCTTGCAGAAGAAGGGCTTGTCACTGACAACTCACTTGATGACCGGTAGCCGACACAGAGCAATTGCCAAGGGTCTCAACCATTTAATTCAACGGTTTAATTGACACAAAGGACCCCTTTTGGCAGCAGTCTAACAAAGCAGCCACGTTTCAAATGGGCAACAGAGAGCAGAAGCACGTGTTTGGACAATCCACACATAACTCACCCTAACTAGAACACCTAGGTTGGTTTTGAACCTAAAGAAGGGATTGCATTCTCCCTAACCAAACTGAACTTGTCCTTTACAGGGAGTGTTTATACCACCAGGCACTGCAACCTGAGACCACAGACAGGCAAAAAGAAAGAAATTAAATTTACTCCCAAAACAAGAGCATTTTCCCTTACTGCCCCTGAAAGCAGACACCAAACTTTAAGACCTGGAAGTTGTGGAAGAAGTTGCAGGTACTAGAAGTGCAATACAGTAAGTCCCAGTAACTTCATGGGAAAGGATTTCACTGTTTCACTTTAGTGTGACAAAGCCCCTCATCAGAGGCTCTTACAGGAAATGAACAGGGTAAAAATGAAATTATATGGGAATAAGCAGTTAGCTCACACAGCAAAGAAAGGTTACTAGCAGGATGTACAATCATCTGTGCTGATAACATCTTCATAAGTTATCTGGAAAATGAGGTGGGCATCATGATGCATTTTGCAGAAAATACACAATTATTCAGGATGACCAAATTCAATTCTCAGCTAGAATTACACGTGGATTTCAAAAAAATGAGTGATAAAAGGGGGAAACGAAACATTATGTGCAAAATAAAGTGCATGAAGGGGATTATTCTCTACTGTACCTATACAGTGATGAGCTCTGAAAGAACTGTTACTACACAGGGATGAGATCTTGGAAAAACTGCAGCCAGTTCTCTGAAAATAAGAGTTCGGTGATTACCCACAGTCACGAAGGAAGAGGGAATTTGTTATTGGTTATTATGGAAGGAACTAAGAATAGAAAACATCCTACTTTATAAAATCCACGTGGCAACTGTATCTTGAACAGAAAAACCCCAGAAACCCTAACTTACTAAGATACAGTAGAACGAGAAAAACCGATACTGTGTTAGATGAACATCGGGTTTGCTGCTTCATGGCAGCTGGGTTTTTCTGAATCCATATAAACAGCGCTAAATATTTCTACAGTCATTAAAGACACTGCATGCATAAATACCCCAGGAATGGTAATCAGCATACTTCAACTGTTATCCACCAGTTGTAACAATACTTGCCTTGACCTAAATTTCTTGCTAGGCTAGGCAGTCAGGTTTTGAATAACCTCCCATCTCACAATCGTCACAGGTCATGCCAGTGGAGTGGCAAGAAGGAGTTGTAGATAAGCAATATTTTGACAGTGGACAGAGGATGAGAAACAGTAAAGGCTGAAGTCTTTGCTACTATTTTAGTCTATGTAGCACAGTACAGGCTATGGAGAAGTGCGTGCTGCCTCTGACATGGATCCAACTAACCGAGTATCTAATGTCGACATCTACATCAGAGCAAGCTGCAAGTTGCTCTTGACAGTAGAGCGAGCGTAGAGGACTTCAGTGAGTACAGTCAACGGAGATCTCGTTTCATCCAAATGTCATGTACACTATGTCAAATGATTCATAACTTCAAATCCACTGCCTGTGCAAGGCAAGACAACTTGCTCAGGTGTGCACTTCTCAAATTAGCTAAGAACAGCCCCACATTAAGCGACCCAAGAGATACAGATGATACTGCCAGAGGAAGTTAAGAAATGAGTTGCTGTACGTAAGCAGTTACCACGCAGCAACACAGTTAGATGCAACTACCCCCCTTCTGGCAGATTTGCTAGAGTTCTCTGGAAAGTACCTAGTAAACACCAGTTACTTCTCAGCCAGGAAAAACAGTCTCTCCAAAAACAAACAGTGACTTACCAAAAGTAACAATTCTCACAGTGATTTACTTTTAAAATAAACAAACAAACAAACGAACACCAAGCCCTTTTTTCTGTTACATTTATTGTTCTTTTGGGAGGCACAATGGAAATTTCAGCTTTCGCTCGTTTTCTTTTCCCTTGCAAAACAGCAGGGTACAGGTTATAGCCATCAATCTGCAATCAGTATATACTTCAGAAGGTCTCCAATTAAATTTTCACATCTCCTGATGATATAAGAGGCACGTGTGCCAGACAGCAGCAGTAGCTGAAATAAGAATAGTTTAAGCAATACTTGCTTAAAAAGCTGCACTGACTGCTATTTTAAGGCAGGTTTGGTGAAAGTTTGACAGGCAATTTCCTCAGGAAATGAAAAGAATTTTGCCTACAGAAATACATTAACTTGGATTCAAAAGAGGCTTTTAGAAAATACTTCATCAGTATGAAATTATATTGATATTACACGTCCTTTAGTTAGAAAGACATTAATGAATCTTTTTGTTCAGAATTCAGACTTCTAAGCTATTCCTTTACCTTGCAGAAATGGCACAAAACGAAGGCAGGTAGTGATGCTTATTGTCACAAAAGGCAGAAGTTTCTCAGGGAATTAGTAATTCGGGCAACACTGCAGTCTCCATAACCTCTCAGGCTGTGTTCTCAATGATAAGAGCAATACCTTGTCCACCGCCAATGCAAGCTGACCCAACCGCATATTTCCCACCACGCCGCCTGTACAGAAAAAGTAACAGTGAAAATTATTTACATTTATGAAACCATAGTACTGTTGTCCTGATTTTATGAAAGGAAACTAGCTATCAACTAGGTACTACTAAAGATGATGTTTTAGAATGTGTATGTTCTTCTTTTTCTAGAAAAGTATCATGAAGCCTCAACTGATGTTGAAATATTTCTGTAGAAAAACAAGGAGTTGCAGGTCTGAGTCTTTCATCATCTAAAAGATGGTAGTTATATTGTTTTTAGGAATACAAAATGGCAACGAATGACATTACGGGATACTTGTGGTTTCAACACATAATAAAAATGGCACAAGTAAAATATAATTTTATTGCCAAGGTAGTTTTCAAAAGCTAAGTTTTCTACAGCTACACTCCAAGAAACAGTTTTCCGCAAGGTGCTAATTAACTGAGGCTTTATGGTTGAACACTAATACAGTGTTGCAAGTACAAGCAAAAAGATACAGTGATCTCTGCCCTGAGGGGAAAAAAAAAAAGCAAAATTCAGAATAAAATGGTGCTACGCATATCAAGCAAGCCAAAAGAATCAAAATTTCTGAAAATGGACTAAAGAAGGTGATGACAAAGCCTTTTAAAAAGACCCTGTTAAGAAAAGGCTCAAAGGCCATTTCAATAAAGGAAACCTTCCCGCTGACTACTGAGGGCTTGGATCGGATCTAGACGAAGCAAAAAATCCCGTAATGACAACAGAATGGAATAAGAGGCAAGCTGCAGGACCTGGGCTACAGCACAAAGGTAACAAATTTGTACAGAAAGCGATACACTTTAGCGTGGAGAGTTTTAAGTCAGCAGACTGGAAGATTTTAGTCACACAGTATCCATACTAAAAATCTTTTGCAGGCGTAAATACATCAGCATTGCATTCACAAAAGCAGGTATTGGCGACGTACGTACCTTAACTCATGAACCAGATGAGCTGTGATCCGTGACCCTGAAGCACCCAAAGGATGACCTACAGCGATGGCACCTCCGTTGACATTGGTTTTTTCAGGGTCAAGGCCCAAAACTTTCTCGACAGCTAGATACTGAGGTGCAAATGCCTCATTCACCTAAAACATCAGAGAAACAATACAATTGTTCACGTCTGACTTTCCAGACAAGCTTTCAGCAGCATGTGTGCACACAAGATTAAATGAGGTGTGCTTCTTCTCCAGGTCATTTTGATTGAGAAAAATATTAAACATTGTGTTTAGAAATGTGTACTCAGACAACATACCAATTGTCAGGCCAACCCAATGTAAATTCAAATCCTTCTGGCACATGTGATATAAAGCAAGTATGTAGTATATTTTATAAAAAAAAAAAGGAGAGGTATATTCTGATGCAATGTGTTCATGAAGAGCCTAATCTCTGACAAAAAATGGCCTTGTTCACAAATGGAGACATGTGAGTAACTTAAAACATTAACAGTCCAGCCACAGAGCAAAACCTCATGTCACATGAGGATTTTTTTTCCCATGGAATGCTACCATGCCATTTTTAATTTCAATCTGCCTGGGATTTTTGTGATGACCGTGCAACTGTGTGGTAGAAACTAGATGGATAGAGGGCAGGCAGGCGAGCTAAGACAGGTGGGCTCCAGACATGCAGAACACCTACCTTGTGATGATGGGCCACACGTACGAGTGGAATGTTTCTGCTAAAAAGATCAGGAATAACCTCACTGTTCATGTTAAAACTCCTTACCTCTACCAAATCCATGTCCTTCAGGGTCAATCCTGCTTTCTTCAGAACCTCGGTAATTGCAGGTACAGGGCCTATTTGGAAATTGTATGCAGGTTAGTTAAATAAAAAATAAATAAATAAAGGCTTATAAACATGTTATACATAGGAGAGCTTCATAAAGCCTCATCAGATCCCCTCCCATGAGCCTCTGTGCAGCCAATGAATTCTGGCTATGGCACTCACCTGCTTTATTAGGTGGTAAGAGAACTCCTAAATCTCCAAACTCAACACACTGCCAGGGAAAGTTAGGAGTGTCACTACTGCTGCACAGCTATGTTGGTAAACACACGCATAGCTTTCAAGTCAAGAGAACTGACAGTCCCCAGCCAAATAAAACAACATCGTGACAGTTTTGAGGCATCTTCCTTCCCAGTACTCTTAGTTCAGCTTATTTTTTCCTCACAACTTGCAGCCTCCAGGTATACAAAACAGAAAAAGGCAGGCTGTTCTAGAGTTTGCTGGTCATGTGTTTGGTTATGGGTATTATTGTTTTAATATAATTAGAAAATCTTCTAGTCAAAAAACCTAACAATAAAATGTTCCTTTGGACCCAGGTCCCAGCCAGCTGAGGACAGTAAGATTTTTTTTGAGACTATTATGGGACAGTTTGGCAATAAAACTGTTCTCTGGAAGAAAGCTGACGTCTACGACCTAGTATAATCCACTAACGGAGATTAATCTCAAAGCACAGCTACCTAAGGAAAGAGACACTCAAAGAGAATTTGAAAGGGCTAATTAGATATGTGCTTGTAGGAAAAAAATATTGAGATGTTAGATGGCAGATGATCATTAGACAAAAAAAAAATATATCCTAAAAGGTTAACAATCCTAAATGCTATCTCACTACCAAAAAATGGTGTTGAAAACTCATAGCTCAAAGAATAAAAACCATAAAAATAAGTAAATTACCAAAGAGACAGAAAAATTAAAAGAAGGGCCCAGTTCAAAGCTCAGTGGATGATTAGAAAGCCTCAGGCAGCTTAAAACTAGACTCTAAATGCATCTCATTATGGACGGATTTTAGTATGCCTGTTACGCGTGAGAGTAATGGGAGGGTCTCATGTGGATAATACAAAGACCATTAATGACAGCCCAGCCAAGTAGACTTTTCCCCCCTCTCTCTCTCTTTTTTAAAATAATGAATCCTCTCACTAGACATTGTGAGGCAGGACTCCCTATCACTATCAGTATGTGAAAGGGCGGTTGCTCAGTCTGAGCTCCTGTTCTCAGATCTGTTGCTGTCATGTCGATGAATCTCATCTGGTCTTTTTGAGTTGCTGGGGACAAGCTGTGGTGTTAAGGAGTTAGGATACTAACTGTTTCTCCATATGATTTATGAAGTTTTTAAACAAGCTAAAAGAGTTGCCTGACTTAGAAAGAATGGGCTAGTTTAGAAAGGACAATGACAGCATGAAGTCTAGCGAAAGAAACCCTCCCTCTACATTTGCTTTGAAGGTTGTGTTAGTCAGATAGTCTGATCAAGAAAAGAAATCTGACAATGCTTCATTTGCATTTCTACTGACACATGGAACCAGTCAACAATGACCTCCCTGAAAAAAATGGCAGAAAGGAAAAGCGATGCTGGGATACAAAGCTGTCTACAAACTAAAAGAAGGGAAAAATCCTGGGGTGTCTGGATTGGCTTTGAGGGTTTGTTTGCGTTAACAGCTACTTGATTAGGAAGCATAAAATATGGGACTAACAAAAAAAGAGAAGTTTTTGGTTTGCCAAAATAATACCTGAACAGATGTGTATCCTGGAATCCAATCTTAGCTTGAGCAGCTGAGTAACTGGGTACACCTAGCCAGTACTCCTTCAGCAAGAGGTGAGGAGGATAACTCATAGTTACACATTTAATAATGGGATTTAAAGCTTACAGGAAACTAAAGTGAATTTCAGGAGAAAACTGGTTTTAAAAAAATTGAGAGTGTACCTATTTTCTTGACTTACTAACAGAGCGAGTAAAAAAGGAGGAAAAAAAGATGCCCGGGGGACTATAGTTCAGTGCTAATGCTATAGGTCAGGCACCGCACATACCCGTTCAGCCAAACTGAGGAGTCAGTCAGTCCCTCTGCATAAGAGGGATGGGCTGATGCCGTGGAATGGACAGGCTCTCTGTAGTTAGCCACACAAATCTCTTCAGAGCTACCAGGCTCAGCACACGGCAGCCTCCCTTTCTTTCCTTTAGAATGCCCAACACAAGAATACTTTAATGCTGCTTGATGCTATAAAATAATGTGCTTTATTGCAACTTACCAATGCCCATTATGGAAGGGTCACAGCCAGCTGAGTGATAGGCTACCACTCTTGCCAGAGGAGTAAGACTGTGCTTTTTAAGTGCTGATTCACTGGCAATGATGATTGCACCAGCTCCATCACACACCCCCTTGCAATAAGAGAGAAAAGCCTTCTTAGTGGAGAAAATACAAACAAACAAAACCCCTCCACACTTTAAACTAAATATGCCCCTCAAAAAAAGCTTGAATCCAAGACACTATTATTAACATTTAACAGACAATTGTATTGGTGTTTATTCAAAACAACAAACCGCAATCTTTCACTATTCTGTGGACTGTGAAAGGGTGTTAAATGTAGATGTTTAATTAATTTCAATGTTTTAGAAAAGTAAAATATGTTTTTGCCACTTTAAGTCTCCCTTACACTGGAAACATCATTCTGTAGACTTGCAAGGACACTACTAATATTGGATAATGTATGTACTATTAATTATAAAAGATACTTTACAGACACCCATACTTACTGTGGCTATGATGTATTTTAGGCAGGAATTCAGATTATATGATCACAGTGGTCCTTCTGGCCCAAAGAACATTAATCAATTGATAAAGATAATGACTGTAAGAGGAACAGTCCGTAATGACATGCTGCTAAGCACCCAGTCTACTCTGGGTAAGAGCAAAATGTGGTTTGGACTACAGAGGATACTAATTGTGGTACAAAGATGAGCAGCAGCAGCATGCCCACTAATATAATGCACAATTTGTAAAGCAAATGCTCAGTAATCATTGCCCCCAAAAGAAAGCAGAATGGCTGATTCTACACAGCCACTGCAGATATCAACTGCATAATTCGAGGCTGTTGAGGAAGCGTCAACGCCTCACTAAAAGAACAGTGACAATCCACAGGACCGTATTTTAGGACATAGGAGCAGACTGAAGGATCCCCTGCCATCTTGGGGCTGGAACAGTCAACCAGGGATATTCAACTGCAGAATTAGAAATTATTTTCGTCAGCAGACACCGCTGACAGCCAAAGGTTGCTCAGTGAGACATAAATACAGTGACAATAAATTTGGAGAACCTTAGAGGTGACACTTTCACAACCCAAGGCTTTGACGTACTCACTGAAGCATTCCCAGCAGTCACCGTTCCATCCTTTTTAAAGATAGACGGGAGTTTTGCCAATTGTTCCAGAGTGGTCTGGGGTTTCGGGTGCTCGTCCTTTTGCATACTTTCTTTCCCCTTTTTCGTTTTCACTTCAATTGGTGCCATCTCAGCATTAAAGTAACCAGCATCATGAGCTGCAACCACAAAAAGGAAAATAAAAGGACTCTGATAAAAATATCAAGATGATTGTGCAGCATGACCAATAATCCTATTTTCATGTGCACCCAACTTTTGCTCTACTTTAACCAAGAGTTCAGGGACAGTACTGTTTATGCTTTTTTTTGTTTAAATAGGCTGGTTGGTATTTTATTGTTTGTTTGTTTTTTTAGAAATTGGGCAAAAACTCTATAAATACATTCTCAAACTTCTCCAAAGAAAGTCTCAAATATTAAAGTGTTATTTCACCTTTAAATAACTGAACTCTTGTTTTTTTTTTAAGCACTAGATTTATTTTTGGTACACATCCCTCTGTATTGTTGCTTTATTCTACAGCTCTGTCACTTATCAGAGGGCCAAGAAGCTGTAAATCTCACTGAGAGAGGAATGTGAAAAAAATCCTGAGCCACATTTTCTCTGTTGATAACCAGCATAAGCTGTTGTTCATCAATTACAATCCTGTTCAAGCTACTCCTCCACAGCATCTCGCAGTCCAGTTATGATCTTAGAATGGGATTCAGCTGCCTAAACAACCTGAGACAATTCAAGGCATCGTAGGTATCTAAGATGCCCATAAGAGCATCTGGCCACATCACCTAAGATTACATTAGACGCCAATATTCAGGCAACTAAACGCTACCTTTTGTGTCCACAATGTTGATCTGAACATACAGATTTAAAAACAAAACAACTCCTATCTCCCAAAACTGAACCAAGACTCCCAGTCTATTCAAATTATTCCACAAATGCAACTCTAAGGGATTTAAAACTAAGACACTGAAATTGCCATATCTGATGGTTTTCAGCTACCTCTGAACTTTCTCAAAAAATTCTACAAAATCTTTTTCTTTCCTGTTAGCCACAAGACTCTCTTTTTTGTGTGGAATAAGATGAACTGGTCATAACAAGTAGAAATAAAAACAGCAAGGCAAAAACCCAGAAAACAAGAAAGAAGTAAAAGTCTTTTCAGGGGCACAGTTTTTAGCAAAGGTTCCAGGAATGGCAGGAGTTAGCTAACAAGACCAGCAGGGAACGAAACACACAACTGAGAAAAGTTACAAAAAGCACTGCTACACCCATTGAAAAAAAATACAAAATCTTCCTTCAAGAGTAGCCGCTGTTAAAAAGCACCATCATTAGAATCTAAAAGTATGCTTAGATCTCTGCTTCTTATGTTCACCTTTGGGTTGCAATGTATGTTGAAGCCCCAGGACGACCACTACACGTTGTACTGGCTTTTGGTCTACCACCCTGCTCACACTATCAATCGATTTCACAGTAACCCAATGCCTCTGAGTTACGGCTTTGGCCACGTAAACCATCCAGAGAACAGTTTAAACGCAGGTCCTGAACAAATATCCCCCTCTTCAGATTCCATCTCCTCTAACTGTGCAAGGGTTGTAGAATAGCATATGATTTGCAAAAGGAAGAAAAAGGATTTAGATCAATTATAGCACATGCTGGCACGCAAGGAGGATGTGAGTCGCTGTGGGAGAGGACTGTTCTGCAGTGAAGTGGAAAGAACGGAGAGGAATCAGGCATGCCTGGGACAATGCTGCTCTGCTGCAGGGAAGACAAGGTCAAGGTATCCCACCAAAGGGGCACCAACGAGCTACGTTCAGGAACATGAATCCTGTTCAGGCAGGAGGTGACGTGTGACAGGCCAACTGCTGCCTGAATGGCTACTGAATGTCCACTAGGAAGATGCAGCAAGCCAGTGGAAAGGGACTCGTTACTTAATCTGCACAACACCTGACTCAGTATTTTCAAAGTCAAACCCTGCTAGGAGTGGCCTACTTGTATCACAGGGCAAACAAAAGCATGAATTACAGTATCTGCAAATCAAAAGACAAATTACACCGAGATGCACAAGCTACACAAACTTAAAAATACTTTGAATCAATGCTAAAAACTGACTAGGTTTGAAACCAGTATCATATAAACACTTCCATTCCTAAATTTACTAACCAGCTTTGCATCTCTGTTGCGTTTTGAATGCGTATCGGTCACAGTCCTCTCGCGTGATGTTGTATTTTGCAGCCAGATTTTCAGCTGTAACTGCCATAGGTATTTTAACATGCGTATCTGTTAGACCTTCCCACAACGTGTCTTCCAACTGCATGGAACATTATGAAAAGAAAATTATACAGCACAGCAATATGAACATTTATTATTGACAGTTTCTAATTATTCAGCAGCCTGTTGGGAACTAACGTCTCTTTGTAAAATTAACTCCGGTTACCTACAGATACTTTATTTAAATTAGAACAAACACACTGCAAAACAGTATG
Organism: Calonectris borealis; assembly: GCF_964195595.1. Taxonomy (NCBI): domain Eukaryota; kingdom Metazoa; phylum Chordata; class Aves; order Procellariiformes; family Procellariidae; genus Calonectris; species Calonectris borealis. The sequence continues at coordinate 3,526,007 of NC_134351.1, read as the reverse complement.
CAAGTTCGTGTGTGTTATTTTAGTTAATCTATGTTGTGCTGTAGTGTGGTTCTTTCCACTCATACGTGGCCCTGAGAGGCTTGGGAAAAGCCTATGATTCTCAGCATTTCAGCATATTTCACTGCTGCATGAATTATTTATTAGAGACCTATGAAAAAACACACCTGTCTGTCTTCTTTCTGGTTACCAAGAAGGAAAGGTGAGGAACTGTGAAAAGGCACAGTAGCCTACTGATTCTTTGGCTCCTTCTCTGCTGTCAGGTAAAATCACCTTACTTGAGTCAAAGGTTTCTGTGGGTAAAACACCTCAGGTGAGAAAATACCCAAGTCTAACTTCACTTAACCTGATAAAGGCAAGCCCACTCAGTTCAGATGGGTTTTGTCATCTCTCTGTCACCAGTAAAGTTCTGCAAGATAAATCACGCATTCACCTGCAACTGCGTAATTATCTTCATGATAAGAACCCAGTGGCACCTATGGAGACTCAGTGTTATCAGCAACCTTGTGAAGGTTCTCTGCAGGAACTGAGGGTTAGCCACAGTGCCACGCAAGACTGACAGAACAGAGTCAAGCACACTTCATATTCACCACCTTCATAATGGAGAAACATTGTAGAAAAAACAAAGGGCTGAAACACTGAAATATCCTAATTCAGCATTTTGATGTTGGTTATGACCCACTGAAAAAATGGTAATTATCAGAGCAGGACTGGATCCTGCTGCAAATTTCCCACAGTATTCACTAAGGATATATCTTCAGAAGAAAATGTAAAAATAATTTGTCAATGGATTTAATTTCAATTTACCATTTTTAAAATTGAGAGATGCTTACAACTTGGAGGTATACATGTTCTTTACCAGTCTATTTACCATTGCTAGCCTTGCTAGCTTTACCTAAACTGTGTATGCCTCTATTTCACAGCCTCTGACATCAGAAAATTTTTTATATTATACACAGTACTTTGATGGGATGTATCAAGTGAACTAAGTGTTATGTCTAAGAGTTTATTGATACGTTCAACATGGAACAGGAGTTCAAATACAGTTTCGGAAAAGTCAGAAAACTGGCATGCTTAACAAAATTGCCTGAACCTACTGTTTTGGTAATGTCTGAATACTGGATAAACGCTTTGAACAACTAAACCCAGACCTAATCGCCAATAATTTCATTTGCAAGGATATAGTGTCTACAGGCCCGATACTTTACATTGCTCTGTAAACATCACTTTATACAAAGGAGAGAAAAAAAAAGTAAAAAAAAAGTACTAGACCTTGAGTTCTGCTCCTAATCTGGTCCCAAATCGAATGTTTCGAACTGCATAAGGAGCCTGGCTCATATTTTCAGCTCCAGCACACAGAACAACTTCTGAATCATTAAGGCAAATTTCCTGTTAACAGAAAAAGAAAACAGATCTAGGATTTAGTTTGCTGTTTTTGTAAGAGAATAACAACTGTTTTAGAAAAAGACCTCGTCACCTACAAAGCCACGCACAGAGAATGAATTCATGCTTAGCCATGTGTATGTTTACGAAGGGTTTACCCTTCTATGAAGATTGGGGTCTGTCTCTTTCATTACTTGTTCCTTCTTCTTCCTTTCAGCAAGGAATGATTATATCAATGAAGGAGGAAGAGAATATGAGTGCACACGTATGACAGGACTGATGAACAAAGCCATTACATATCTGCATGCTTGTGTCGTTAGGTTCTGTCCTGGTTTCGGCTGGGATCCCAGCCGAAACCAGGACAGGTTCACGGATGGGTTTTTTTTTTGAGCTGCCAGTCTTCTCAAAAGGAACACAAATTAAACCTCAAAGCCTGAAACTAGACCTTACAGTTCTAAAAAAAATGGGACATCATTTTAGAAAACATTAGCCAGGTAAGCTGCCAAAAGAAACCCCCAAAACGCACTAATTCATCATTGGCAAAGCATACAGAACCTAAAAGCCCTAGTTCCTAAACGCACCACCAGACCACTCAAAAATTCTGCTTCCTTAAAACGATTCACTCAGTTGGACAGTTAAGGTTATTTGTGTACTGGAATGGAAGCAGATGAAATCATCTTGGTATGTATTTGAGATGACTAGTTAATAATTACTATGACTGATTTGTAGTGATACGTGCTGAGATGCTTCCTATAGTTACCGAAAACTTTGCGTACATTTAAGCAGCTCAGAATAGAATCTGCAGCTTTGTTGTGTGCCAGAGAAATACAGAAACCTTAGCTGCATTGATGAAATGCCTTCTTTGGAAAAGACCTAACAACCATACTTTGGATATATGTGGTCAAATTCTCCAACAGATTTTTTCAGTGTAGACCAACGTGTGTATAGCCTTTGCCGAAAGCACTAGAAAAAACAGTCAGATGGATATTATTGTAAACATGTAACCTTAACTCTACATTGTCTTCCACATTTTTTCCTCAGAGGATCAGACCTAAAATAATTCTCTAGCCAATGGGAACTTTTTTAAAAAAATAAAACAACTATGTGGTTGCTCAAATATTCATAAACTATTGCACAGCTGAGCTCTGTTTCACTGGCTAACGAACACTTGTTGCATTCCTTCTATTAAACTCAAAATAGCTGCAGTGATGATTTTTAAAACCAACCACAAAATATGGCACTGTGGAGGCTGAACTCCTGCACAAAACCACACAGGACAATAGGAAGTCTCTACCAGTGGTACCTAAAAATCCACGTTAAGACTCATCCCGAACACAAAGTACATGTTTCTACACCCGTCTCTTCTCTCATGTTAACAGTCTGATAAAGGTTACAACTAATACAGAAAAAAAGAGCTTTGTACCTGACATCCACTGGCAATGGACTGGAAACCAGAGCCACAAAGTCTGTTGACAGTGAGGGCTGGAACTGGGACGGGAACTCCCACACGTAAACCAACATGTCTTGCAATATAAATCGCATCTGCGGCGCTCTGCAGACAGAACGAATAGGAGGTTTTGTTACACTCTCATTTCTCTGGAAAGTAAAAGTCTTGATGAAAAGCCGGAATGGTGTAACTGCATCACTGATAGAAGACAGTGTACGTTCAACAGAAATCCTACTAGTCATAAGGAGCACTTTGATTTACTTCAAAAAGACACCATCCTACATGACCAAAAAGGGACAATATCTTAACGTGTATTTTAAAGAAACTGTGTGTCGCAAAAGCTAGACATCAAGTCAAAAATGGTACTGCAGATGTTAAGACGGAAGTCAGCAACTTAGTAGTCTTATGTCTTCCCTTATTTTCAAAACAGCATGCACACAACAGACTGATGTAAGACCAGATCCTGACTGGCAAGCAGCAATTACTTCAAGGTAAATTAAAATTGCTCGGACTAATAGGGGAAGGCCCCCAGAAACCAGACAGCATGGAAAATGCGGAGATGACATTGCTGCTTCATATCCACTTGGTGAAATTTCATAACTGTGATGTTCTAATTGGACACTGGCCTGTTCTAACAATGAAATCTCATTCCTCCAAGGCTTTCCAAAGACGGTTCTATCACATTTCTATTTGAAAAGCAAAGTACTGCACACAGAGCAGTTTGCTTCAGAACCCACTCCTTTAATAAACCAGGCTCCAACATGAGATGAAATAAAAACGATTAGGCTTCTGCATTTCAACTACTGAGTCAGCAGATGATGGTGAGCACAGGTACAGAATAAAAAATTATAACAGCACTGCTATAGGTTTGTAATGGATCTTTTCCAGAGAGAACACCTATGCTCTTGGGGATCATGCCCTAAGCTAATATGTATTATAAAGACAAAGTTCTGTGCACAATCCTACTTGTCAATGCAAGTTTGGAAAAAAAAAATTAATCAAGCCAATTCTGCTGAAGAAGGGAAGTTTAAAATGGTCATACATTCATAGTTATTTAAACTTATTCATATAATAGTTAAAAGGAATCCAGGACTAAATAAAAGAAAATCTATTGGGATGGGGAATTATGATGCAAAGGAAGAGAAAATGTAATTTCAACATGAAAAGACTTTTTTTTTTATTAGGAGAATGCTATTTTTTATGTGAAAGCATTACAAAAGATTTGGATGCAGCAATTTTTTTTTCCAGGCCACAAACAGTTCTTACAAAACATAAAAAGTTGAATAAAAAAAGCTGAGATGGTAGCTGTAGGAGACAGAATAATCAAAAGCTACTCTTTTGGCTGAAAATCCTTAAGAAGGAATACTACACGTTTGTTCACTTATCATGAACATTCTCAGGTATTTGTTTCTTCTGCACCCTTGAAACACTCAGTGCAAAATAAGACTGCCTACCCTTAATAACAGTGAAGTCAGAATACAACACAAAACCAAACCAGAAATGCTCTTTGCTCTCTTGCCTAAAACAAAGACCCTAATCTAGATACGTGGATAACTGCAGTTTTGCAATGCTGCTGCCCTGCATACAATAGCATCCACACCACAAGCTCTTTGGAAAAGATACGCTTGTCCAAATGTCTCTGCCAATCAAGGCATGTATTCCTTCAGCTCAAAGTAAACTTATATTCACTCAAAAAAAATTCTATTTAGAAAACTCAAGGGAAATGGGCTCATATCAGTTACAGTCTCCAGAAAGAAAGGGATTTATACAATTCAGTGAAAACTCACTGATCATTGAGTTCCACAGCTCAAGTCATTAAAACAGGAAAAATGTACCAGGGATTAACAACTTGCCATTTAATGAATCCACATTTTTTAGAAGATCAGCTTGCCTTAGCTTAAACTACCTTTGGTACTAAAAAAAGAAAGCTAAGCCTTGCTCCCAATAATACCACAAATCATGCAGGGTATGTCCCTTAAACATGAACAGGAAACACTACACTAGAAAGGCTACTTACCCATTTCATTTCCACCCCTTTGGTTTATTCTTGGCTGCAAAGCAGAGGTAACTATCTATAGGACCACACCAAAGGAGACGACTGAAATAAGCACTGACCAGCAAATTTTCCATGCTACCAACCTGCATGACGCTGCCGACAATGACGCTGTCAATGATCTCAGGAGAGACCTTGCCAGCAGCCAACGCAGCTCGAGCAGCGTGTTCTGTCAGATCGGTGGCTGTGAAGTCCTTCAGCAAACCTCCATAGGTCCCGAAAGGAGTTCGCTTCGCTGCGACAACGAATACACCTGCAACAGAAGCGAGAATTATCCAGGGGTGCAGAGTCTAACAAACAGAAAACCACCGAGTCAGCCTCAACTGGGTAACATCCTAAATTCACAAGAGGCTTTGTAAATAAATATAGACAACGTGAAGCCACGCAGTTCAAGATAAATAAGCTACAGGATATAGCAATACTTTAGACTGGGAAGGTACGTAGAATTAATGGTCAGAAAGAAAAGCTGGGAAGATTCCAGAAATACATCTTTTCCTCAAAGAGGTTTGAAAAAAACAGCTAGTTGGGTACCGGGCAGACAAAGGAGGCTGCCGCAGCACATCAGACATTACTGCTAAAAGCATGAAAGTAACATCCATGAAATCCCTCAGTGGACACCTGTGAAATAATCAGACGAGGAACAGTTCTTTTGAGAAACAAAGAGGCCATTCCCTCATCCTAGAAAAAGCAGCTGATTTTTGGCTTATATTCTGAAACAGTTTTCAGAAAGAATGAAAAATAAAAAGGATAAAGCAAAACAAAAAAACTTTTTTATTTGCATTTTAACTTTGATTCCTTTAACTTAAGAGGAAAAAACATTCCCTAATCAAAAACTTCATGATATTTCCAGAACTATATAGGTCACCTAAACTGCATCAGCATCAGTCTTTCAGTCTCTGAGAAGAAACTCCAGTTTTCAACAGACAGGAGAGCGTGTGCAAGCGCATGAGTACAAATGCACGGGCCAGCAGTAGTCTATATGAACTTCAGCCTGGGAGAAGCTGCCTCTGAACCAAACCCAACCTCTGCTGACTGCGTGTCCCAGCGGCGCTCTGCTTCTGCGGGCAGGAACAAGCGGCAGGCAGCCTGTGAACTTTCCCCCAGTTGAACAACCGAGCTCGCACACCCCTTTTCTACAGCTGCCATGAAGCACCCACAGCTATTTTAAGTAACGCTAGAAGGATATATACAGGTGTAAGAATGAAGGCAAATGAAAACGCCTGTTCGTTAAGCTGCTCATGATCGCTGTTTCCAGGCCTTCTGTTAGAGGCCGTGTGATCCATCCTCTTTGGCTGGTTTGTCAGAGGGAGGGTGCTCCTCTGTCTCTCATGTATTTGGATCCCAGACTACGTGATTTACAGAAAAGGACTTTCCAAACTGGTGAAGGTCAAGCTTGCTCCACTGACAGGGACTTGAATACAACGTTGGGATCTGAAACAGTTAATGAATATGCTCAGAAGATCAGCTGGGAAATACCCTGAAGTAGACTAAGCAAGAATTGCGGCTTCAAGGACAGGGGTGAATGCTAAAACCAACGTGGCTTTCAAAGCCATGAAGATCGCAAAACAGAGTAACACCTTTCTTGGGTACTCAGAAGACCCTAGAAGTCTTTGCTAAGCGCACTACTGCTGCTCCCTTAAAACGTAGTGCTGACATGGTAACTATCCAAAAACTGTGAGAAGCAGAATTTATTCTCTCAAAGGAATAAATAGCTGCTAACTATTACACATCCAAACAGCCCACTCTTCAGGTTTTTAAGTGGAGAGTCACTAAAAATATGTATCTCAAGAGGCCTCTGTAGATTCCGAGGTCTGAAAAGCACCAAAGCTGGTACTGCGGGGAAGGTCCTGTACCCAGGCTTGGAAGAAATGCTCGGAACTGACCCCTTGTGTACACACAGTGTATGCTATATTGGTCATTGCTTTCCACTCTTCATTTAATCATCATTCAACTGATACCAGCAAGTAATTCAATTTAATCCAAAACAATTCTTAAACCATTGACTGAAAATTTTTTACTTTGGTTGTACATATTTTTTCGAAAAAAAGCTGAAAACTACTAACAGACACAACATGTGAACCCCTTTGTTTTTTTAACAAAGGTGAGGATGCTTTAACTGATTCATGTTTATGGAAAACGGGTGTGTTCAACACAGGCACTTTAGGAGTAGTTCCTGGACTTTCTAAGTATTCAGGTGACAGATTTAAATTTACACCAGTAGTTTTCATTTAACTATCCAAAATGTATTGTATTAACAATAATTTATTGAATGTGAAGTTTGAGTCTTCATTAAATGTTAACAACGCTTGTAAAAAAAAGACCCTTAGCTCTTTTAAGGGTGATCTCATGTTCCTAAGCTTACTTTCCCTGCAGAAAGCAGGCCTTGACGCTCACCTTGCCACCATTCCTCCTGCCACTGATTCCTGTCCCTCCGTCTCCTCCAAAACTGTGCCAGCACAGCTGGTTGCAAGGTTTTGCTGCAGACCAGCTCAGGGACCTGACCAAGCTAAAAGAACTTGTTCTCCTCCCTTTTGGCCAGGTTGTGGTTATCCACATTATTTGCTGAATCAACACCACGTTGCCTTACAAACAAACAGTCCAGGAGTGAGGATGGAACTTTGCCCCTAAACCTTCCTTTCACAATAATTACAACATCTCTTTCACAGAGGCTGCTCACTGCTGCCCACTTCTTCACACCAGCACCGCGGGGCCAACGCGTAAACCAGAGCAGATCGCACCACTGCGGTAGCTGAAGACCTAACCCAGAGTGGGCGGAAAATGAGTGGCTAATTTTCATTTGGATCCGTCCTGTGGCTGAGTTCACCTTCTGGCTGCTCAATAAAACAGTAATTCCAGACTAAGAGAGAAGGCTGGACTGAACCAGGTTGGGAAGAAGAAGCAGCACAACCCGTGTTGTGTTATGCTGAATTAAACTGACCACAGAGCCATTCCCCTAAGGGTGCATTACTCCAGAGCCTGCCTAACTTTGCTTGACTGGAGAGACGTCTACAAACGCTACTCTCTCCACAAAACTTCAGGAGGGGCAACAAGAGGTGACTGAAGTTCTGACAGAAAGGACTCCATGGCCTTTGTCAGCTCTTCCTAAGTCCTCATTAATGTTCTACATTACCATGACAAGACTTCCAGAGCCTCTGCAATTCTCCAAGGTGATAAACATTGGATGTTTAACTTTTGGGGCTAGAAAGCAAAGGTCACTTTGAATCCTTATCAAACACTCAATACAAGACACCTTTTAATCTGGTTTTGTTAGCCACTTGCTGCCAAACGGGGAGCTACTATTATAGGTCTGAAACATTCTCTAACCCTCCAACATTTCTCAAATGCGCTTGGTATGAAAGTATTTCTTTGTCAGATTCTATTTTGAAGGCCTAAAAACCAATCATTAACCTCAAAAAAAAATTAAGGAGCAAGAACAGTGTATGAAAAATATTGTTGCAAGAGATGAGAGAAGATTCTGAAACAGACACAGAAAACAAACATCAAACAAGTATGGGCAAAGCTGCTCTCTGTATTATCCAGTTCAGTAGAGCAATACAGAATTACTGCAACACTGACTAGACAGGCTTTCAGCACTGAAACCTCAAACCATGACTTACACATATGTTATTATTTAGGTACAGTCTGCCAAGTAGCAAAGCACTGCCTAATAGATAAAAAGCCCTATTTCAATAAATTTCAATTTTGTTTTTAAACAAGATCAGGTACTAAAGGGCATATTTATCTCATTTTAAGAGGCACAAAATTTAAACCATGTAAGGGATAAAGTACTTCCATACACAAAACACTTTTAGGAACTGTTGGCACTTACAAACCGAGTTTATCCTGCACTGTTACTGCTAACACAGGCAGGGGCTGGACGTGACAAAAGAAACTTTCAGTCACTGCCACTTCAAGTGTCACTGCACACAGACGTGGCCCGTTATGGCACATATATACACACCCTTTGCTATAGGTTTGTCTGTACCATAACTGGCTTAAGCACCGCAGAAAGTCAAACACGGTATATTCTGGTGTGCAAAGGGTTTGCAAACCAGTGCTCGAAACAGAAAGGCTTGCGACCGACACCGCGTACCCCTTCTCCACCCTCTGCACCTAACGCAGTTCAGTGTTTTTTGAAAGGTCGCGTTTATTTCCAGCTGTTTATCGCACGGATGCTGACACAGCACGGACAAGGCAGCGGGGAGGAAAATCCCCCCGGAGGGACAGGAACGGCTTCAGAGGCTCCATTTTGGATTTTCTGACGGACAACGCGAGCTGCCGCCGGGTTATGGGCCCCTACAACCGGGCCGCCCTTTCGGCCAGGGCAGGGCCTGCCCCGGCGAGGCCCACTCCCGCCACCCCGGGCAGGACAGCGGCGGCACGGCCGGTCACCTTTCCCTCAGACCCGGCCCAGCCTCCCTGCCAGACCGGTCCGCCCTCAGGGAGCCTGCCCGGGCCCCGCTCCCCCCCTCAGGGACCGTCGGCCACTCAACTCCCGCTGAAGAGCCAGGGACCCGCTATTCCCCACACGGCGGCGGGGAGCCGCCCGTCCCGCCGCGGGCTGACAGGAGCCTCACCCCGCAGGAGCGCCATAGCCGCGCCGCTCCGCTCCGCCGTCTGCCGCGCCTGCGCCTGCCCCGCCGCACATTCGCCACGCTGGGGGCGGGGGCGGGGGGGGGGGGGGGGCAGGCATGCACAAGCGGCACTTTTACATTCATTTAAAATTTCATTTTTTTAATTTCACTTCTACTGGATTTGATTTCTCCCTCCTCGCCGTCCACGTCCCTCGCCCCGCGCCTGGAAAGGGCGGCGCGGGCTTTGGCGAATCGGCGGCGGAGGAAACGGCGAGAGGGCTGCGCGGACCGCGCGGCGTTGCCCCGGCAACGGCGGCCGCGGCGGAGGCAGGCCCCGAGCGGCGGCGGGCGGACCGGGCCTGCTCCGTCCCGCCCGGCCCGGCCCGGCCCGTGGCCGCCCCGCCGCGGTCCGTGATGAGTAGCCACTGCGCAAGCCGAGTTCCGCGGGACCGGTGAGGAAACTTGTGCTGGGGAAGGTACCTGAGACCCGCGGGCGGCGGACAGGGGCGGCCGCGGGAGCCCTGAGGGCAGCTGCCCTCCCTCACGGGGCGAAGTCACCCCTCGTCTGGGCTTTTAATGGAGGTTTGTAGCCCTGAGCTGCTCCGCAGTCCAGAGCCCGCCCAGCGCTGCCCTTATTTCCAGGCTTTATCCTTTCTGGAGCTGCATGGAGACGTCCCCTGTGCGCAGGGGGTCCATAAAAACCACCTTTCAAAGTTCTGGTGGTTGAAAATGCATGCTGAGGTATGATTTATGTGCATAAGATCTTTAGTGGAACTATTCAGACCGTCAGGCAGAAGATGGGAGGATCAGTAAAAATATATCGTGGACAAATAAAAATTGCCAAATGTCTTCATTGATGCAATTTAAGTTGCATCTTTATAATTAGCAAATTATAAATTTTCTAGAAGAAAAAAATGTTTTCCTGTGAACAATCCCATTCTTGATTCAAAAAAAATCTTTCAACTGCTTTCCCTACAAACTCCAATGATTTCATGAATCTAGAGAAGAGCAAATGTACAGCCACACAAAACTTTGTCTTTAATAAAAGTAGAGGATTTTACTGTATTTGCTCTCTCTGCCATTGACTTACCTTATCTCATCTAACCACAGGCACAGGGGCTAGCACTGCATCTCCATTCATTTGCAAAGGCATTCAAAGCCTTAAGATTCCAAGCTCAATTGGTTTCTAATTAGCTCACAATATTTAAGCACCTCTGAAATTAAGTTATAATTTCTAAAGCTTTCAAAGTCTTAAGTAAAAGACTGTTAATTTGTGTTCATAAAGTACGTTGTAATTTTTAAATAGAAATATTTCCAATATATAGAAGCAAATATTGAAAGGTGTATTTTTTACATTCCCATTCTTGACCAAAAGTCACAATTTCTTCAAAAGTGTTTATTTCACAAATTTTTTTATCCACAGCTGAATATTACAGTGACTATTACAAGCAATTTCCTATAAACAAAGGTGTAGTTTACAGATTTGTTCAAAATGGAAAAATATTTTATAAGCAGTAGTATTTCATCTACAGTATTCACTCCTGTATATCATTCAACTTCAAGAGCAGCTATACTTTCTGCCTGTTAAGGTAATGAGACTTCACCTCCCCCCCCCCCCCCCCCCCCCAACCAACCAAACAAAATAGACATTGCACTGTAGTAGCACATTTTTTGATAATTTGATTTTTTTTTTCCTAATTTCAACTTAACTTGAAAGTTTTTGTCCTCTGGCATTTATATTTTTATATAAATTGTATACTCGTTGGGGAATATGTCCTCCAGATTGTTTTACTTAACATCTACATTACTAGAACTTGTTTCAGGAGGAAAAAAAAAAATCAATTTAGTTCATTTTAATTAGGTTATATTTATATGCAATAGCAAAATGCTAATTTTTCCATTAAATACAGTTTTGTTCCTTTACTGTTGAAAATTGAGGAAAACAACCTGTTGTTTCAAGTGCATCTTTGTCACTTGTATCTTTTGCGAATCACACAAATGCAGGCTCATACCTTGCAAAGACTTTAGGTAGTGTTGCGATTTCAGCGTTTAAGTTACAGTATCAGGAAAGGTAGCCACTAGGTATGCTTAAACTCTGCAACACGCCCACATTTTGTTACTGCTTCACTCATATGAGAAGTCCTTTTAGACACAGTGGATTAAGGTGTACGAGCAAAAAATGTTTATGATGTAGGATTGAATAAATTCAGTCTTAAGGTCTAACGTTCTTTTCTACAGTCAACTACTACAACAGCTTTACCAGCTTTTGATAAGTAACCTCAGCTACAAAATGCCAATAAAAGAAAAAAGAAGAAAAAAAAATCAAAACAAGTTTTTTGGTGAAAATGAAGTGTGTACGTTGTTCTGGATGCTTTTTGTAGGTCAGACAGCACATGCCTGAACTCACGTTTGAAGTGGTGGTTTCACAGTCGTGGTGGTTTGTGTGGTTTGGTTTTTTGGGGGTTTCATTTTTAAGTTTTGTTTTTTTTTTTTTATTCCCAATAGTGCTTTTCTGAGATAAATTATACATGCAAAAATCAGTATGGGTCAGTATTGTTTTCTTTCCTAGGAACTTCAAAGTGTTTTTGCAGACCTCAGAGTGAGATTTTATAAGCAGACTTATAAATCCACAGAAAACTTTTTATGACAGAACAATAAAAATATTCCCACATTTTAACGCTTGTTTCAGAGAAACAGCAGTTGAGAAGTCAGTTACCTTAGTAACAGCTAAAGGCACACAGTGGGAAAAATGTTCAACTTAATAACCAATATTTAAAAATAAAGACAGATCTGGAAAACAGCCAGCTTTCTCAAAGCCATGCTTTGTGTTAAATTTGCTTTTTAAAGAAATAAGTGCCAATCTGAGGAAAGAAAGGCATGCTTGAGCATAGCAATTTAAGAAAATTAACATTTAAAAACAAATTTAAAAAATTGCTAACAGAAAAGATAACATATTAAAGGTATTTCATAGAGTTCTCTTCCAGATGGATTTTAATGGATAAACTACATTATCACAGCTCAAGACATTAAGTCCCAGTTCCCATCTACATGTACAAAGATATTTTAAAGAAAGTCTCTTTGTTGTACATGTAAATTACGATCCTGAAAATGCCAGTGAAAGACCATTAACCACATCTTGTAATTGTGATCAGCAACAAAACCTTTGACGGAAGAGGATTCTGCACCAACCTGTCATTTCGTCTGAACGATAAACATTGGTTTAATCAATCTGTTAGGAATTGTACTCTGAATAATTTACATCAGAGAGAGGTAGAGACCTGAAGAGCCTGAGAGGAAACTGCTGGCCTAAGACAAATTCTGAGAAATAGCTCTTTGTTAAAACTGCCTTACAGACTGAATTCTGCTTTGAATTATTTTTTATTTTCTAAACTGTGATGACTACTATAGTGCAGAAAAAAGGGATAAGATACAATTAAAAAAATTAAATTCAGAGCACTGCAAAAACATTCATTTGCAAAATGTGGAAAGAGGTAGGTACAATAAATAAAAATATTGTAGATGAGCAAGTGACAGAAGAGCGTGAGCTTGCTGGGCACAGGCAGCAAAATGGTGGCGTTATCCTTACTGTATATGAAAGGGAGATGAAGGCACTACTGAATATACGCAGTAGATGCAAATGCTCAAGGACTGTAGTTTGGAGGTAGTGCTGGTACTATACAGGCAATAAATTTTCTTCTATAATTAGTTGGGTGATGGTTAGAGGAAAAGATAACTTCTCCCTAGGGAATGGCCTTAAGTCTGTCCTTCACTGGTAACAGCCGTAGTGAACCATAGTCCATTTGAAAACAAGGTATCTACCCACTGGCATAGACCAATATAATTCTTCACAGCACTCAACTTTTTCTTTAAAAATGTGCTTTTGGATAGCAATATACATATATAGTACATACAGGACTATTACAGTTTGTATATACATAGATTATATACATGATGTTTAAATCAAAACATACTCCTTATCTAATAAGGTGACTGCAGCATGATGGGATTTAGTGTATCTTTAAGAGACTTCACATTCTATTTTAATCCTCTGAGCAGACAGGGTACCTGATCATAAATTTGCTGTTTGGATATGATTTACACCAACTAGAAGTAGTCAGATGCAGAGAGGGTTTTTTTTGAAAGCTCTTGATCATCGTGGAATTTCTGAGACTTCAGGAACCGCAACCACAAAAGCTGGTAAGTTAAGATCTACTTAGACAAGACCATTACGGAAGCGGAAAGGCCAAAATGCTCACAGTGCTGGGATGAGCGGGGCTTTCACTGCTGCCAAACATCCTCGCCGCACTTTGGCAGGCTGAGCTACCGCAGCAGCATCGCCACTCGGAACAGTTCTGCAGACTGATCACCACCAGGATCGTGGCACAGCATCACTCGGTCTCGGGAACCTGCCTTTTCCCTTCCTCAGCAAGGAGAGCGGCTGAGAAAAATCAATGACTGCTTTTGTAAGTAGCTGGCCCCTTTCAACGTCTACCTGGTGAGGTCAGAGGCTTGGTTTGTTTTAATTTATAAGTTAGGTAAAAAAAAATCCTAACAGAATTTGAATTGATTGCAATTATTCATTTGAGGTTGTAGACAGTTCGTGTTCACTCTTAAAGAAATGGCTTACATTACTAACACTGTCTTACATTTTTTTGTGTTGAAACGTTTCATTGCTTATCCATTCCCTTTTGTTTTAAAACTTTTTTTTTTTAAAGTATTCTTCATTTATCTAAGCCCTGTATTTGCATAACTGGTAAAATTTCAGGTGGCTATTGAACTGAATAGAATTTTTCCATGGACTGCTATGGCTAGGACTAACCCACTGAACATAAGTAGGGCTGGGGACCCAATATTAAACTGGGTTGCCTTAGCATGTCTTATCTATGCATGAGATTCTGATACAGGCCATGGGAGAGGCCCAAGAACCTCGACAGCCACTGCACAGAAGTTTTTGACTTTTAAAAGCACAGGGAAAGCCACCAGTAGGGATCAGGATGATGCTCATCTATACTAGAAGCGGGAGGCCTCAGGCAGTCCCTTGTCTCGAGATTATTTCACTAGGACAAAACCTTTGCAAGTCACTAATGTAAATTTGGTAATGGAAGAAAGTCCAAACTGCCAATTTATTTGAATTCCCATGAAGCAGATGCACTGGATGTAGTTAGGAGGAGCAACAGCATTTTTCAAACATAGAATTTGTGACAAATTCCACGTCAGTGGAAACAAGCAGCCGTTACCTTAACCGGCGTGATAAATATGTATTGCATCTTCTGCAATTTACTTTCTGAACTCACTATCATGACAGTTACTAGCAAGAACAAGAGGCAGAATTGCATGTCCCGTTATTAATACATACAAACCCACCTAGCTATTAGACAAATTACACGTCCTTCAAGGCAGCATAAGTGTCTCAGATTTTGTTTTTGATTTAACTGTCATTTCTTCATAGACACCTATGAAGATCAAAGTAAGTTGTCTCCCACTCACCATTCTTCTTTGTTAGTGGCTTTTGGAGATGATTATGGGCTTTGAACTACGTCAACATAAAAATCAAGCAGTAAAAAATAAATCTACATTTCAAGTATCCTTATTCTGAGCTGCAAATTACCAAAAAAATCACATACAGATCAGTCTCTTTTTACTGTACAGTTTAGCATCCATTTATTACTGTGTATTGGTTCTTCCATAAACCTGTTTGGTCCATATTTAAAGAGCTCCTTAATTTCCTTTCGTGATTTTTCTTTCTTCGCTGGAGGTCTCTGGGTAGGAGAGGTGGGCTTAATTACATTTTCTTCAGACTTTATTAAGAAATTCCAAGTTGAGAGAAGCAGGGAGATGAATCGAGTCCATGGTTATGGAGGATGGGTTGAACGGAAACAAAACTGGGAACATGTGCTTGAAGTCTAACAGCAGCTGCGGAGGGTCATTTCGCTCTTGCAAGTGCGTCTATGAGGTGTGGGGGAAAAAAACATTTAGTATCAGTTATGGCCTTTTCTTTGCATTTGTCATGTTTAACAAAGGTTTCAGACTGTACACAATTTTAGAGATACTGCAAAAAAGAGCAAGAATTATTTTGTTCTCTATTGCAGCAGCCTTCCTCTGAGCAAATATTTACAAGAACTTCTACACAGACTGTAGGAACCACTGCTGCAGAAGAACCTGGCTATGTTTTCTACATGACCACGAAGCAAGACGCAAGACTTGGAAACAACATGACCCTCTTGCACAGCAAAAGCAGCACTGCATGATACCAGCAGACCACTTTTGATTCAGCCGCTCAGCGATGGAGATATATTCTAGGAGTGGCTGAACACGTTTCTGTTTCCATTTCCTGCCTCCTTCTTGCAAGCATTAAAAGAAGTTTGGTTTTCTTTTATTTATTTTTCCCTTAGTTACCAATTTGTCATGGTTAAACCACGACACTGCCGTGTATCTCAGAAGTAACTCCATTCCACCGATGCTTCGCTGACTCCTGCAAGCTTACTTCTGAGTTGTGTTGCTATTAAAGAGTGTTGCATTAACTGAGCTGGGAACTTAGGTGCTTATTGCTCTTTGTGATTAACAGCCTGGTTATCCCTGCAGCTGTATGTTGCAAGTAAGCGTGCACACGCAGAGCACTAAATTCAGGACAACGTGCAGCAGCACGCCTATTACAAAATGCCTGAGTTAGTAATGATTTAGTACAGATGTCATTAGTACCATCTCCTGTACTTTACAGCCCTTTAATTTACCTGTATGTCTCGTATGAAAGCTACTGTCACACGTTCTTCAAACTCATTCACAGGAGTGTAGAGATTAAGTATCTTTACAATCTGTTGAAAACAAAATAGGATTACAGACAGTCAGGAGAAGCCAAACTTTTCCAGAATGCAAAGCGCTACTAACATTTTGTCTTGATAGGGCCATAACAAGTCTCCTATGACACTACTGAGAAGCAGAAGTAGCACAAGTATCATCCTGGTGTTCCTTTGTCTGCTGTAAGGTATGGTAAGCACCTATAGACCTGTCAAAGTCACTTATGGCAACATCTGTAAATTGGGAATAGACTTGAACATCAGATTTATACAGGGACTCCACTTGGCTGGCACATGGTGACATGGGTGACCACTTCCCAGTACTTCTGATGTCACCTCTACAACACTTCTCATGCTACCTCACTCCTGCTCCTCCCTTACCACCCCTCAAGAACACGTTATAGACAGGGAGATAGAGATACAGGAGAAAGGATCCCCAAGAATCACTGGAGATCAGCTCACACCTCTCACTTCTCCCTTGCTCTGACATTTTCAAATTACGGCCACGCAATCCAGCAGCAAAGAATGTGAGTTTATATCCTCCTGGAGTGGAGTCTCAAAGTTTAAGGTCAGATCCAGCGAGCCTAGCTGGAGAGTTCTCAACAACCCGCCCCAAATACGAGTCCTTGCTGGGCATCCTGCAGACCTCGCCAGGTTAGACCCTGGCAAAAGACAACAGGTGGGTTTAAAATCCCGTATAAGTCAGACGACTTATACCATGAACTCCTCAGGGCTGGGTTTCATCTTTGAACATCTCTGCTGGAGCTCCAGCGCCATCAGCAGCACTGTAAGAGAGGAGCCGCCGCAACGACCACCTCTGACGGGTCAATACCAAACGTCAGTCCTGAAAAGGACAAGTTGTCCCCACCGCGTGAATGGCATGCTGAGTCTGGGCAGTGAAGAGCTGGCACCGGGAGACCACCCCTTCCCACTCCTTTAATTATCAGTACCCTCTGGTGTAAATCTCTGCCCTGCTCCCTACCTGCTGCGTCGTGAGCGACGTGCACAAGGAGCAGATGGCCTCGGCATCTTCCGAGGTTTTCTTTTTCAGCTGCAGAAGCTGTGCCGCCTGAATCAAGGGCTCCAAAGTTTGTGCCGCTCCACTCTGCTGCAGATTCTTCCCACGCAGCCATTCCTCCAGCTGGCTTATGTTAAACCTGGGTAAGCAGCCAAGATAAGACATGAGCTGAGAGCTAAGAGATAAGACGTAGCATCTCAAAAATCCTCTATGAGACTTGAAGTATGTTGCAGTGCTGGTATATGTGGCTTTCTGTGATGCGTATTTGTGATACACATGGCAAGAGAAAACCAGAACAAAGCCTAATGCTCAACAACTCAAAGCAAAATTTATTGTCCATGTACCTTAGAAATAGATGAACCATGTTAACAGCTGAACAGCACAAGGAACGTGCTTTTCTATGGCATTCAGATAAGTTCAAAGTTTCAACAGTCAATTAAAATTAAGCTTTTAACAAGCTTTTAAATGCTAACAAAATCCTGCAAGGTACCCAAGTACCTTTGAAAATATCTACACAAAAAATGCCTTTGCCTGGGCCCACTCCCAGGCTCAAGGGGAACACGCAAAGGATCCACCACGGGAAGGGAAGAGGGTAGCAAAAGGAAGGTTTAAATCATTTACACCGACAAGTAAGTTCATCGATTTATGCCAGGGCTGATAAACATTCATGACCCCTTTCTGGCAGGTTTGCACTAGCTGCCATTTCAAATTTCAATCCTTATTACAACACTATGCTAAGACAGCAATAGGACACGCGGGCCCCTGATCCCAGCCCAGCAGACGTCCGTGCCGCCGCTTGCCTGCAGCTCACGAGAGGCCAGAGGCACTTCACACAGCAACAGGGGCTTGTCTTCAAGATCCACCTGCAGAATCGGAGCCTTTGACGCTACAACACTTGTTACGTTAAAACCAGCAGACGTGGCAGCAGGAGGGAATCATGGAGACTTCTCCATCCCAATATGTAATCCATCCTACATCACCTGGTGTAGTCTTTCAGCTGTGCCGCCTTCCCTTCGCTCAGGCTGGGTGAGGAAAGGCCCGGGAAAGCCCACCCCAGAGATGATTACTGTAACACGCATTTAATTCACAAGTGGCACAGCAAACTGCATCGCACAGGCATTACAGGCTTAGTTTTAACTGCCACTGCATCGGACGCCTGCTGAATCCAAACAGTTTCTCCCCTTACTTACACCGCTGCATTTTATTTTCCTATTTTCCGTAAATTTATTCCTATTTTCCTATTTCCACAAATAGATTAAATTTCCATAAAAGCTTATAAAATTAACAAAACTTCCTTAAGCAGGTACATCCGCGCCCCAAGCCTGTGTCCCACCTTAGCTGCATGCCCGTGCTCCACGAGCAGACATCCTTCCTCAGCAAGAGGTTGTTCAGGGCGACCGCGTTGATCATGTAGAAGAGCTGCTTGAAGACCTGTTGCACGATCTCTGGGTCCAGACCCTGGTCACACACGATGCTGTGGAACGCGTTCAGCTGGCGAATGATTGCGTCTAAGCTGTAGGAGCTGTCACCATCTGCCATGCTGGAGGAGCGATTCCTGTAGCCCATCGGTTTGACACCAGAAAGCCCTTGGATACTCTCATTTTCCAACACCGCAGACACTGAAAAAGGGGGGGAAAATGAGCCAAAAAAGCCTGCATCCACCTATTAGTCATTAGTGGTAAGAAACGCTCCTTCATGAGTGGTCATAAACATGCAGCAGTGTTAAAGCGATGCAATGCGATGGATGTTGGGAAGTCTGAAAAGGAGGACAGATCCATGAACTGCTAGTTTATTGTGATAATATGCAATAGTTGATGCATATAGAATATCTGTAAGATCACACTTTTTTTTCACTCAGTGTTACTACACAGAAATCACTTACCATGCTGCAGAAACTGGGAACACCTCTCCTTCGAGCTGTAATCAATTCTCCCTCTATACCCACCACAGAGCCTTGAATTCTACAGTTAAAGTGAGTGATTGGCTCAAAGGATTGGGAGAAATGAAAGTAGATTAAAAGTAATAAAATTCTTACAGCCTGAGTAACTGATAAAGGAACAGGACAACCTTCTGCAAGGAGCAGGAGGTACATGCAGCGATGGTAGGAGGTGATGCCATCGGATACAGCCAGAATTTGTGCAATGACATTTGGAGGGTAAAGGGAAAGAGTCCCAGATACAGAGGAGTCCAGGCTGGGAGCTGAGGGAAAACACCAGCAGCTAGAAAATATAAATCACTGAGAACAGCCCCTCAATTAGCTTAGCAAGGAGGAGGACAGATTTAGCTGAGGAGGTAACTCTTCTCATACTGACTCACCCTTGCAAAACAAGGTCTTTATTAGTCTCTTTTTCCTCTTCCCAATTCTCTCCTCCCTCATAATGCACATTTCCACCCATAAAAAGCTTAACCATGAACCTGGTCTGGAGGGGAACGCTGTTCCTACGGACCCACCAGCACCACCTCCCTCTGTCACTACCTCCCCAACAGAAAGGAAGGAGGTATCTTGTATCACGGGGGAAAAAAACCTCATCCCTATTAGTTTCTATCACGGGGGAAAATGAAAACTCATCCAAGGTCTCCCTCCCTAACTCCAGGTCACTGCTAACACGAGGACCTGCTCCAAACCAAGACTTATTTTTGCAACATATGCCTCTCTACCAACTGCAGGCTTTTCCTTTGGGGAGAAGTCATGCTAGCACCATACAAAGGTCTAGAAAACACTCAGAGTAGAAAATGACAGCAAAAAAATACCTTCCTAAAAGCTAACGTGCCGTGAACTTACCAATCATGGGCTGGAGTATGCCCTCCGCTATCCTAATGAGCTGCTGGTAGATCTGGATGGAGAGGTGGCTCAGCACCTGGCGGTACTCGGTCAGGTCAAAGTTCCTCAGACAGTGCTCGTTCTGCTTAGGCGTGTTTTGTGTCATGAAACCCTGAACAGGAGGAGATTAAAACACCTGGTTTCATTATTCCACCTATTTATAATCTTGTAAAATCACTGTATTAAAAAAAGCAAACCACTTAGAGTACAATATATCCAGATATGGTACCAAAGTACATTTTTACTCTCTTATAGAAAAGATCAAGACTCATAAATCACCTTTGATTTACTCAGCCATTTGTTCATGAATTATTACTAGGGGGTTGCTTTATGAAGAAAAGCATCATTAAGCACTAAGTTTTCCATTTTAGCATTAGCAAGGAGTAACATTTGTATTAATTGCTATATATGAACTAGAAAATGACATTTCAGTCCCCAAGAAACTTTTTTTAGTTATTTGTTTATCCCTGTGAGTTGCAATTATTTATGAGAAACCAAATATTTTGAGGTTAAGATATTAGAAAATGGGAAAAAAATTATGACAACGACATGCTATATGCTCTGACAATGTTTTAAACTGATCTGAAGTTCAGAAATCTCTCCAAGTAACTGAATTTATTCCCTGCCTTTTGCTGAAGCAGCAGCTGATCTCTGATCCTGCAAATGGATGCTATAAGCCCCTGAGTTCTGGGCTCAGACATTAATGCCAGTTTCGCTGGCAGAAGCAAATGTGATCTAACTTAATTTTGTAATTAACACAGACGTTTTAATTGCCTGTTCATACAGTCTTACCAATTTGGTGTCAAAATGAGAACTATGCAACTTTTTTTGTTGTTTGCTGACTAGCAAAATGTAAAAATACAACAAGTACAATTTGAGTTGACTTCAGAATTTCTCATTTTTCCTGACTAATGAAAAAGCGTCGTGCTCTTTGCACTGCAAGATTGCATTTAATTTGGGTTTTTCTTTTAAACCGGTTTTCTTAAAAATAGGTTGGATTTCAAAGTAAAGATAACAGTATTTTGGAAACTGCTCAGAATGATTTTTCCACTCTGTTTTTTGAGCCAAATTATCAACTGAATTTGCAAATAGCTGGTTCATTTAACACAGTAAATCATGGCAAAGAATGTGAAATCTCAGTTTGGGGTTTTTTTTTTTACCCTGCTGGTTTTCTGGGGAGGATTTTCTTTAAATGTAATGTTGTTATCCGAGCAGAAGAGGGCAAATAGGAGCATAACTATTAGTAAGTATTATCTAAATTATTTTTCTTTTAATTTAGATCTTGGAAGTCCAACACTGAGGTTTTACACACCAGTCATTGGTTTGTGAAAGACCTGAATAGTTAATTTGATTCCATGAAAATTTTTTTATTTATTCTTAAAGCTTGATTGCCTAATATATCTAACACAAATCAAGACTAAATAAGAAACAACATAATTTGGCTCTGTTGAAATTTTAATACCCAGAACATATGGCTATAAGGATGGCAGCATGTAATGTACTAAGAGCACTGTGATGATCTGATTTTTGTCGGAAGGAATCAGCTATAATAAAACTTATTTCAACTTATGAAATATTACTGAAGTGGCAAGAAATGAGAGAATTTCCTTTCTAAATCTTACATTATGATCATGCATTTTTACTCTCAAAGCGTGGTTATTTTGAACTAGTTGAACAGAACAAGGAAAGAAAAAATCAGCAGAAATGTTCAGAAAAAAATTGCAAGATTTAGAAGTTTTCCCCTCTCTAAAAATGATAGTTAATGAAAAGCTGCAGGACCTACTAAAACAGGGGAACAGCCTTCAAAACAGCCTACCAGAAGCACATCCCCTGTTCAGACAAATCAAAGTGCATGGTTAGCTATGAAATTAAAAAGATTCTGGGTATTAGTCAGACAATGTTGTGTGTTACGTTGTAAGGGTCCTGGTTTCAGCTCTCAAATGTCTCGTCTCGGTGCAATGCCTCATGAACCTCTATTGGAGCTGCCTCACATTATATCCAGATAAACAAAGGAGGAACGTCAGAGATGACCCCGTGTCGTAGCGAGAGGGAAGCCACCAGACCCCGGAGACCTGAAGACCCTTCCTGGAGGAATGCCAACATGCTCAAGATCAGCGCCAAGTTTCTTACCGCATCTCCGCTGTACTGCTTTAAACAGTGCAGGAGGCGACAAGTATTCGCCAGCCAAAACGACGTCATCTGAAAATCATCGTTGTGTTTCTGGAGGAGCAAAATGAAAGCATGTCAGACCCCTCCTTTGGTGGGGGAAGCTGGCATAGCAAGACAAAGTGATTTAGAGTTTCCCCACCTAGATCAGGATGCTCTCTCTCTGCAGATGGGCAGTATTAGTCATTTGTTCCCTGCAAACATTTTTTTTTTAATCTGTAAATGCAAACGATTTTATTGCTAAGATCATAATTCTCCTTGTTTTTCTAAAAAGGGAAGCTATAAGAGTGATTAGGTTGAAAATCACTACGAGTGCTGAATATCACACACTTTGACGTGGTTATAACCATCTTACACCATCTCAACCCCAGGGCAAGAGAAAATGGACACCTACCTTCAGCACTTTCTTAATGCCGTTGATGGTGGAGGTGAGCAAGGAGTGCACTTTCTGGTCATCGTTGATGTAATCCGCGTGTCTGATGCACATGTAGAGGATGTAGGCGGGAAGGCAGGGAACAGTAGCAGACACTGCCTGGGGCTTGAGATCTAGAAGGTTTGGTTTGATTTTTTTTTTTTTTTTTTAAAAAAATGCTCTTAAAATTCACCAACTGCCAGGTGAAACAGGGAACACCACAGCTGGAGACATACCCAGGCAAATCCCTCTTCCCCCAGCCCTGGGGAAAGCTGAGATTTTGGCAACTTGCATCCCTCTCTGCAGCGTGGACACAGAACCAGAGGTCCAACTGCAGGACAGACGGACCTGCTGGAGCCAGCCAAAGCAGAAAAGCCAAAGCAGCAGGGCTTGAGAGGGTAGCACAATCTGCACTGAAGTTTGTGACACTATGACATTATCCTTTAGGGATGCACAGATGTGCACAGGTGGCACTAGATCTTCTTTTCCATGTAAAAGCCTACTCAAGCAGCACACGAATAACCTTAGAAAAGCTCCCTGAAGCTTTCAGGAATACCTCCTGCAGGTTATAAACCCCCCCTCTGAATTCACAACTCAGTAAATCACTCTCTCCCTCAATACACTGAATCCTAATGGTAGCTGCAGGAATCTGCAGCCTCTAAAGGAAGAGCCTGTCTGATTAGGGGAACTTCAAAGACCACAGCAATGGGCTAGTACTGCTCTTTTTAGATTCCCACTGGGCTCTGGGCTTAAGAGAGTGATAGTAAATACTAACACTTAGCCAGGGAAGCATGACTTCTCTAACAGCATTGAATAAGGGGATGCTGGCAGCAATTCTGATCAGACCTTCCAGCGTAAGAGAGCTCACAAGTTTATTATCTGTTATCTGTTATTACCTCATAAATCAAACTACCTTTGTTCCATTACTGTGCAAAATCCCTAGGGTCTATCCCTTGCTATCCCCTCCCCATCTATCACCACATCGTATCAAGCTCAGCAAGCTACTGCCTGCTCTAAAAACTGCAGCCTCCTTTCTGCATTTTCCATTTTTTGCTCACCCTAAAGAACTATATCCATGCTGGTCTATCTTCTTAGTGCTGCGCTGCTTTACCTACCAAAACTGCTGTCACCATAAACGTGCAGCCCCAGGAGGGATTAATTTGAGAAGATCTATTTATCTGTCCTGAGATCCCAAGTCTACAAACTCTTCCAGGCAAGAGAAGAAGCAGCCAGGCACAAGAGCAGAGCAAGTTCCTCACCTGTAATGAGGTTTCGGATGAGGAGTGGCTCATCCTCTTTATAATATTCCAACATGCCCTGAAAATCTTTCTCCTTTCTCTGGACAGCAACTTGCATGTTACGCTCGTGCCGCCTCCTCTCCGCCGGTACCATGGTTTGGGATGCTGTGAAGAGAAAAGAGCGAGAAAGGTGGTATCTGGTGATCGAGAACTATTCATGTCCTCTGTTGGCTTTAGAGGAGACACCAGGTCAAAGAATTATATACTAAGTTTCAATATGTCATCAGTTTTGACAGACTTATAAAAATATAAAGAACCAGGTCTTGAATTACCAGTCAGCAGTAGTTCTGACTCTGAATGAAACAGAGTGAAAAAGTTAGACCTAAAGAGGAAAAGATGAAGTCATCTTTTTTTTTTTTCCCAAGGAACCACAGGCTAGAAGAGGTAGTAACCCCACGGGAAGCTTTTTAGTGTATTATTTTCACACAGGGGAAAAAAATAGCCAGGCAATGGAAAAATACCTAAGCATCACATCTTCTGGCTGGCTATAAAGCTGAAGAACCCCGGTGGCACACCGTTGAGCATTGTGCTTCCACAAAAGTTTAATAAAACAGAAGAGACCGCCATGCAAGTACTGCAGCAAAGAGCAGCCTGCTGCATGCAGATTACACTGACGGAGACCAGCTGTGCTAGCCGTGGAAACCTTCCAGTTATTCAGCTTAATTTCACTTAATGCCTACTTTTCAGAAATTAGCTCATGAGAACAAGGTTATGTGATTAATCACGGCATCTCCAGAGAATGGGAAGCTCCTTCTATATAACACAGATGTCACATTTGAGGTGTTTTTTCTGATCAAGCAGAATATACATACATATTTTAATCCTACATGGTTTTAATTCCCTTCAAAATTGCTAGAACAGAGCAGTTGCCTGCTAGCCGCTGGTCTCTCTATATCTCTGTTTGAGTCACAGCATTGACAGCAACAAAAGCAAAAAGGTTTCTTAAATGCCCTCCGAACCCTGGCACGTCACACGTCAGACCAACACCTCCAGCAAGCACTCGCCCTCTATCACTTCGTGGACCTTCTTCCAAGTTTACCACGTTCAACCACATTAATAAGCTACAGCAGCGCAACTGTACTTGCTCAAAGGCAGCCGAAGCATGACCCAGGAGCTTCATTTGGACTTTCGGTTCCCTGCTGTGACGCAACGATGAGCTCAGGGCTAGTTCAGTGTGCCAGAATGAGCAAAATCTTACTTTAATAGAAAGAAAAAGAGAAAAACCTGCAGCTCTTCGAGGCCGGCTAAAGGAGTGAAACCAGAGTGCTGTTCCCCCACCCCAATGTCTACCAACAGCCAAGTCACCTTCAAAATCTTGGACCTTCTTCATGTAAATCTTCAGCTGCTTCTTCAGCTTCTTTTCATTCTTTTCCAACTTCTCTAGCAATTCTTTAAGATCCTGAAAAACAGAAGATGCATTGGGTTAAAAAAAAAACCAAACCCAAGAACAACTCATTTGGGGTGAGTTTGAGGCTGAAGTCACTTGGCCAGAAGCTCACAGCCTGCACCACTACCGCACAGTGTGAGCATCTTGGTAGAAGAACCACTGTGTTATTTCTGGGTCGCTCAGAGAGACCCTTACCTACACCGCCATGACTGTGGATGTTGTGCGCCTGCTTCTAGAAGTAGTCTACAGCAGGCAATACTCAGAACACGCCACCCAAAGCATTTTTACTCTTGGTTGTTAATCATATTTAAGCAGTTCCAACGCTATTTAGATACTGGAGTTGTTGAGAAAGGCAAGCAGCCCTCACCTCAACTGAGGAGGGGCCAGTGTTCACTCCAGACCTCGCAACACAGATACAGGAGGTGAGAAAGGAAAAATTTATTATCAGCCAGGCCAGCTTTTCAGAGTGGCAACTGCCCTCCACACTCCCAATAAATGCAAGTAAAAAGAAAGGATTGTGTTATCTTTGTGCATAATTACAGAGTATAGGGATCCCCAGCGACTTCAGCGATCTCGTTCGGTAGGCAGTGCCACAAAGTAGGCAGGCTTAAAAAAAAAAAAAAATTAAAAAATAAAGTATCTAGGAAGTCACAAGAGTCATACAGCCAATGAACAACAGTTCAAGGCCAAGTACTAATGCTCCCAAATGCACCAGTGGGAGATGTTGAAGGATCTTGCAGAGTTTAGGAGGAGTAGAAGACACCCCAGTGCCTTCTCTTCACCTTCACATTTCCTATCTCCTTTCTCTCAAGCTGTCTTTTTTTTCCCTCTTCCTTAGGCTGTGTTTTCAGTACAGCCTCTTACCAGATTTTCATTGGTGAGACGTGTAATTTCTTGCTGAAGTCCAAACTCCACCTGAGCCTCCGGAGACAGCTGCAGGGTCTGCAGGAAAGCCTGCTGCTGTTTCTCCATCTCTTCTTTCATTGCATCCACCTCGTTTTTCAGAGCTTCTACCTCCTCCTCATGCTCCCTTCTCTGATCCTGGAGCTGTGCTTCCAGTAACCTGAGAAAAGAACCACACCGATCAGCCTATGATCTTAGCCTCGTGGCAGTAACCTGTTTGAGTTTAGATCCTTCAAAGTCAGCCAACTTGGGAGATGTTCCTTGTCAACATCCCTATAAAACTGACACACACAAAGGGGTGCTACAGCTAGTAGTGCCACATTAGTCTGTTATCTGTTATACTGCAGATTAAACATTCTTGAAATTAGAGCCATAAGATCAGAAGTTTGGGGTTTCTTTAAATAAAAGAAAGGGGCGGGGGGGGGGGGGAATCCAAGAGCTCCCTTTTTTCTGCAACTGTATCACAAATTTGGATTCCTTTAGTCTTCCTATTAGCAAAAAGGAAATGCATGGCAAGAAAGCAGTGCAAATCAACACCTGCGGGTTTTCCAAAAGCTCAGCTTGAAGTCACCAAAACCAGACCTTCTCCCACGTTTAAGTGGGTACGCGACTTTTTCCTCCAATAATTTGTCCTGCCACCCTCTCCTGCCCCTCTTTCCCCTACACCAGGTCTCCTTCCAGCCCTGCCCTGAGCCTGTGCCCAAGGACAACCCCGGGGGCAAAAAGCTGAGCTAAAAGGTTACTAAGGCATTTAGTTAAAGCATTATGCAGCCATTTGCTAAACCAGAATGCCTTCGTTAATCCAGTGGAAGAATGATTCATCGCCCCTGTACACACCCGTGCTGATGGGGATGCTGACAAACCTAGCGAGTGACACGGTAATTGATTTTTAAGGGTATTGCCTACCCTCTGCTAGATGGAAATCTCCTCGTTCATCCACCAGCTCTTTCAAGACGACCGAAATAAGTGACTCCAGAAGGTATAAGGACTCTGAGGAAGGGGCGTCTAGCCAGAAACTGCAAAGTATTGGTCCCAGACTACACAGGGCGATGGTGGCAAAGAGGAGAACGACCCACGGGGTTACCCAAGCCCATGTCCTTGCTCATGGATGTGTTCTCCTGGGCAGAGCTACGGACAGCCGCACACCCGGCTCAGGGTCTTCGTCTCTTCTGGCATCGGATGCAAACGGCAATCCCCAAAGGTGAGGAAGACTCTGGTGTTGATAGCTCAGCATTTACCCAGGACATGCACAGACACGGAGCTGTGCCAGTGGGGAAAAAGCTACAACTCTTTCGGGTCCACTGGGAAATTAATGGAGATTCACGCCTGTGAACTGCTTCCCTGCAGGAACAATTAAGCATGGGGGTTTTTTTTGTTGTTTTGGTGGGGTTTTTTGTTTTGTTTTGTTTTTTAAGGATTGCATAAAAGAACACATGCTTTCTATGGAAGATTTCTGCCTGAAAAGCATTAATCATTCTCCAGTTTGGTTTTTTGTTGTTGTTGTTTTTAGAAGATCTAAACAACCCAATCTGTACTCCCATTTTCCAGCAAAAGATAGAAAAAGATATTTTCCAACTATAGAAACATGGGCAATAACACACGCAGCCTCGGAATCATGTTGTCAGGAGTTATATTCTTAATAGGCTTGGAAAATACAGGCCCACCATGAAGTAAGTATTAAGCACTTAATTTTCATCTTATTTCTTCACGTGGGTTCAGATTAACCATGAGCCGCCCTCAGAAAAACATGCTCCTTCTACAAACGTGGGTTCCTACACTGCTTTGAAAAACAAATGAATCATCCCTGGTATTTTTCCTGTTATTGTCTGGTTTTACTCTGATCCCGCTAGATGTGACCGCTTTAAGACTACTTTATGCAAAAGATTATTTTAACTTTTCCTCTCTATAGTGCCCTTCATCAGCTCATTTCATGTATTTTATAAAAAACATATATATTGGAGCCTCATAACCACCCTGCAGGAGAGCAGAGACCAATTAACATTTAATAATCAGCTCTTCCAAGCACCAGGTTGAACCAGGAGAAGAATCCAGGAGTCCTTCTGCCTTGCTTTAATCTCCATTTGTGTTTCTAAACATTCGTTAGCTTGGAGATGAGAGATCATCACAGAATCACCAGCATCCCCAGGAGGTATGGAGGTTGCAGGTACTGCCCTGGTGTGTCCCGCTGAGACATTTGCCCACCAGTCCAGGACATGGGGAGAGCTGTGGAAGGATGGCACTGTGTGTCCACCACTCACCTTCCTCCTTATACCTATAGGCAATGCATGGATGGAAGTGCACAACCCCTGGGAGCATGCAAAGCAGACGGCATCGCAATACAAGTACACGGACTCCACTTCTGACACATCAAGGATTGGGAGAAAATGCTTTAGGGGAGGTGCTATATCTTAGTACAAATTCAGGAAAAAACATCTAAAATGGTTTTTTTGAGCTTCCTGGAAATTACAGCTTCCCAACACCTTTATCACACAATTTCCCATTAATGTAACATAATTCTTACTGAATCACAGCTCAGGCATTAGTGACAACAGCCACCATCAGCAATGCCCAATTAGAATTGCAACGACTCCTCTGAAAATTAGGGGAGGGTCTCGATCCCTCCAGTTTGGATATCCCACCCTCCAGCTGCTCCCAGAGAGGACAACAGGTCCTATAGAGGACAACAGGACAACAGCAGAGAAAGAGGAAGAAACAAAAGGGCAAGCGAAAGGGGGAGAGGAAGCGGTGGGGAGAACAGAAAGTGTTTGACCTGGCAACTTGCTTTAAACCTTGATAAGCCAAGCCGAGCTCTCCATCTTCATTGAGATACCCCCAGTCCTCAGTCTTGCTAGAAATAAAGGACAGAAAAAGGAAACAAGAGGACAGAGAAAGACAAAAGGTCAATTGCAATAGAATGGGAAAAGGTGCAGAACCCTTATTAATTTTATTTTTTTAAAGCACACTTTCATTACATTGTATTTCCTTTCCCACCATGGTGAAGGAGAACCATGCCCTGGTCGTGCCTCCTATGACACTCCTGACTAGTGGAGCTTCTCCTACCTCCCCAGCTGTGAAACGTGTCCTCGTGAAGCCCTTTCCTCTCCGACCCACCGCAGCCAACACGGGAACCCAAAATCATTCAAGTTGGAAGGAATCATCGCAGATCACCCCGTCCAACCTCCTGGCAGGTTATCGTCATTCCTGAGATGTTACTGTTTTTACCAAAAAGCTCAACTCCTGGAGGTCAGAGCCGGAGTTTTCATTTCTGTACAGCTAAATGGTTTCCCATACGATTGTAAGGAAAAGCTGGCAAGCCCAGGCCACACCAGCTAGCTCAAACCCCCGTTAAAACCTTATGCTTAAAAACCAGGGAGGAGAGACAAGGACCATGAGGGATAAATGAGAGAGCAGAAGTCAGCACGAGGGGTAAGGAAGAGCTGTCCGAACACAGCTGGTGTAAAATGAAAAGCACAGAGTGGTCCTTAGCAGCTCCCAACAGGCTTCCCTGTTTCCCCTGCCCCAAAAATTAACTACTTTTGAGCTGGAACAGCCCATGTGCACTTCCAACCCACAGCACAAACATAACCCTACCTCACTGTTTATTGCATACTGATAGCTTGGAACAGCTCACTCCTCTTCCAGACCTTCTGCACTCTAGCTCATCTCACTAACAAGACATTTTTAAGACAAGTTTCTTCATTTCCTTCCTTCTGCAGCAACTGCCACTGGTCTAAAATAAAATCTCTTCCTTCTACTTCAGTTGAGGATCTCCTCCATCACCACGTCAAACAACATCAGCCTTTTCTCAGAGCAACCTTCGGTCCAAACACCCCCTGGATGTTTGTTTCCTTACACCCATATGAGATCAAATCTCCTCTGTATCCATTCAGGCAGAAAAATGCCCAGAAAAGTCTCATCTCACTTTAATACTAGAAGTTTCCTTTTAACAGTTGATTTGTTTTCTTTTGAGTTATAAAAGGCAGGAAACTCATTTGTCTTCTTTAATGAGGTGTTGAACACATTACAAATGAGTGATGTAAGCTGGTCAACCTGACCAGGAACACTTGCTACAGCGAAATTTTACTTGGCTTTGATGAGAGTTAGAAAACAGTTTTTCTTTTTGGAAATAATAATTTAAAAAAAAAAAACCAACAAAAAATATCACCTAATATATCATTAAACTTTCAGAGAAAAAAGAACCAAGCCTGTATGCATCTCCTATTATGAAAAGAGGAGTAGCAGGCATTCCCCAGCAAGGAAAGCTCTGCATATTTAAGTGGAAAAGCACAAATATTCACACAAGGAAAGCAGTGAGAACTGTGGTGTTGCAGCACTACCACGAAAGGACTCAAGAGATGTCTCACCGCTGCAGACAGCTTGTACGTCCTTTCCATCTTGGTGTACCAGCATGGCGTTTCTCAAAAGTAGCAAACATTTCAGACATTAACATTTGGAAAATTCATCTGTTAAAGCCATATGTATGAATTTAGATTAAAACCTTATTTTTTTACCCATATGTAGCAGGCTTCCAAAAGGGTCTGTAGGCTGACAGATACAGGGAGGTTTATTGGTCTGATATGGGTCAATTTGTTAGTAAGGTCTTTTTTTTGGTTCAGAGAATCTTAACAGAACATGTACTTCAGCACTGAAAACCAAGGAAAAAAGCAGGAAGGGTCCTCACTATCTATTACGTGTCAGTAACCTGGGAGATCTCACACGATGAGCAGCATTTTTAAGATAGACATTTTCCTGGATAACCTCCTTTGAAAAAAAGCTTTCCTTCCTTTCTTAATCATATGCATTGTGGTAAATGAGGAAAGCAGCTCAAGGGGGTGCCATTATACTAAGATAAAACTGCCCTGGGAAATAAGCATTCAGCCCAAGTGCATCAACACGGCACTGGCTCAGAAATCTCTGAGCTTCCCTTCTCCCAGAAGTTCATATTAACCAAGACATTAAAAGTCAATAGGGGTCCTTTCTAACTAATTAGATTAATTAGTATGTGCCAAAATACTTAAAGCACGGCCAGCAGGTCTAGGGAGGTGATTCTACCCTTCTGCTCTGATGAGACCCCACCTGCAGTGCTATGTCCAGCTCGGGGGTCCTCAGCACAGGAGAGACATGGACCTGTTGGAGAGGGTCCAGAGGAGGGATCAAAAATGATCAAGGTGATGGAACACCTCTGCTATGAGGAAAGGCTGAGAGAGTCGGGGTTGTTCAGCCTGGAGAAGAGAAGGCTCCGGGGAGACCTTATTGCGGCCTTTCAGTACTTAAAGGGGAGCTTAGAAGAAAGATGGGGACAGACTTTTTAGTAGGGCCTGTTGCGACAGGACAAGGGGGAATGGTTTTAAACTAAAAGAGGGGAGATTCAGACTAGACAGAAGGAAGAAATTGTTTACAATGAGGGTGGTGAAACCCTGGCACAGGTTGCCCAGAGAGGTGGTAGATGCCCCATGCCTGGAAACATTCAAGGCCAGGTTGGACGGGGCTCTGAGCAACCTGATCTAGTTGAAGATGTCCCTGCCCAAGGCAGGGGGGTTGGACTAGATGAGCTTTAAAGGTCCCTTCCAACCCAAACCGTTCTGTGATTCTAAAATAATTTCCTAAAGTGCTAGGTAAATCCTTCTCTCAAACAAGTCTGAAATGAGATGAAAGGACATGATTCACAAAACCTCATTTCTCCTTTATGCTTATCTTGGAGATATGGGTCTGGAGGAGCAGCTGGTGACCTGCAGGGGCAAACCGCTGTCATGAAAGGGAGAGAAATTCCTGCCCAAACACCTCCCTCCCCTCCTCCAAATAGCTTAAAGGAGGTGCACATATACCAAACCCCAGAGATGTTAATTTTAGCGTCTTCAGATAATTATCATCTCTTAATAAAGAAGGGGCATTTCATTTTCAGAGATATCTGCTTTTTTTTTTTTTTAATTAAATGGAAAACTAATGCACATCACAGATTAGATGTACGACAGAGTGGGAAGCAGTGATAAGAGACACATTGGAGAGTGGTAAGCAGAGATATGAACCCTTTCCATGTGATGGCCTCTTCCAGCCGCAAAAGCATCCTCCACATGAAGCCAGCGTCAGCCCTTCACTTCGCACTGCAGCTGGAGGTGGGACTTACCCAGCAGCAAAAAAAAAAAAAAAAAAAGAAAAAAAAAGCCATGTACTCTACAGAAATCACTTGGAAGTTATCACAGAAGTTAATTTCAAAGCCTAAGTCTGATCTGCTTTGAACTGCCAGGTTATTATCTCTAATATCATCACCTAGTCTTTTGTTGGCTCTACGTTTCCACCAAGGTCAAACAGGCTTGAAAGAAAGATCCCAAGAACTTAACAGGGAACAAAGAGCCTACTTAGGTTTACATTCAGTTACTGAAGCAGAAAATTAGCTGGAAACTAACTTGATGCTTTTCCCTTTAGCAGTTGAAAGTCAGCAAGAGAAGGGGAAAAAAAAAAGTTGAGTTCACTGCATTTATAAGGGGCTGCTTTTAATTCAAACTTCCCCTTGACCTGGCATCAAAGAGCTTTCCCTCGAGAGCGGCGTGGAGAAAGAGAATTGCTACGTGAGCAGGGTTAGCAGCACCTGGAAGATGTTCCTGTTTTCTTCCTGCTGTATTTAAAAGTCCTGGATTATACAGACATAGAGTGAATAAAAGGTCTGTCTTCCAGCCATGCTCCATCCCCAGCCTGAATAGCTAAGACAGGATGGCTTTGAGCCAGGAGTGACCCATGGGTGGACCAAGGCTTTTTACCACATCGGTCAGACTGACCGATGGAAGAGCATCCACCTCGGTTAGAAACCGCCAACAGAATCAGAGGTATTGGGGTAAAGAGAAATGGGAGTGCTCCCTGCAGCGCAGGTGGGAGAAAAAGTGGCTCTTGCTTACTAATCCCACTTCAGAATTGCAATCCCACCAGAAAAGCTTTCCATGAAAATATTTATTGATCAAGATTAGAAAGAGAAAGCAGTTTTATTTCTCACGCTGACACACTTCGGTACAGAGCTGCATAAGTACGAATGCAAATTTGTGCTGGGGGGAGGAAATGTTAATTTATATCAACAAATACAATAATCCATGCTCCCCAAGCATTTGTTTTCATCTGTTTTATTGCCATTGACTCCAGCAGTTTATAAACCAACACAATATACAAACACATGCACAGGGAACCATGTAACGGGGAAGCTGGTGGTGATTAACGAGCCATTGGATAAATCACCGCAGAAAATCAGGGTGATAGTACATAGAGCTACTGCTACTGCAGTACAAGAGCCAAGCTCCAGCCAAGCTTCACATGAGAGGTATACAAGAGAGGAAACAGGAAAATGAGCCTGGTGACTACAGATTTCCCCTCCTAAATCTCAAAAGGCCAAAAAACACCAAGGCCTGATCACATGAACTTCTTAAATTGCAGCTCACCTGCGCAATGGCAAGGAAAAAGATCTGCACACTGTGGAAAATAAGATCATTGCAGCATTTTTGATGATTTCTCTGCGTGATTCCATCCTCACTGCAGAAGCTGTTAAGTCTGGAAACCAGAACAGCTGAAGAAGGACCAGAGTCTCCCGGCAGGTTGAGTGAAAGTGGACAACATCACTCCAGGGTGACCAAATACCGATGACTACTGGGGACCAGTGATAGAACCTGGTCAGACGCGTGCCCTATGAAAGCAGCAACTCTTATTTTGACTCCAACTCCTTCACCAACACCTGAACACAAACCAACCATCCCTACACATGCACACCGGAAAATGCAGGTTAGGGAAGAGTTAACTCTGTGCCTGACAATGGGATTTTGCATCTCATACCAGTGCCCATAACTCCAGGAGAAAGTCGGAAGGAAATAAGAGAATATCCACAGAATTCATTAAGTGACCAAAAAAACACAGCTTGCAGTAGGAAGCACACTGAGCCCCACTGATTTACCGACAAAAAGGTGATGTTTAAATCAATCTCCTCACCTCTACTGCAGAAGGGGCAGGAATTTCATCAGCAAGTTCACTTCAGGAAAGCAAATATTCAATAGCAACAAACTGAAAAACAAACACTGGTCCTGATCCAGCCAGACATGATGCCCAGGTAAGAAACCAGTATCATGAGCGTCCTGGACCCCAACACTCCCCACTCCTCCAGGTCCCCATGCCAAAATGAAAGCTGGCAGTACTGGTGTGGGCAGAGCCTCAGGGTCCAGCCATCAAGGTTTTAAGCTATGTTTAAATGCAATGCATGTGGAACCCAGTCCTTCCATCAAGCCCATCTCTGTACTCACACCGGGTAACTGGAGACATCTCCACAGATTCTCCTAGGACTTTCCCAAGAAGTAAAATAGATGCAAATTCAGAAAATCCAGTCCATACTCTGGCAGGAATTTGGGGGACATACAGCATGGCTACGATGACCAAAGTTGACCGCACAGCTATATATACATTGAATTTTTGCACATCAATCCGGGCACATGGATTTCCCATTGCACCTTTTTGGCATCCAGTTCTGAAAGCATTAAGCAACTCTTCACAATTTTTCACATGCACTTAAAGATAGTGTGTCTTTGCTCATATTCACACAAGTATGAATAAAATCCTAATTAAGTCATGATCTTTCCCAGTCTGGACTGCTAACAACCTTCTGCAACCAGTTTATAAAGTGTCAAAGTATACTGTGTTATTAAAAGCCATTAATCCACAATAGTTAGGCCTTCTGACTACCTTGCTGAACACAAATTATTTGGGAAAAAGCCTCAAACGTCTCTATTTGTCAAGAGAAAAGGAGATAAACATTCAATTTCCTTGCAATAAAATATTTACTTACTTTACATATTATCTTGCTGTTTAATCCATGTAATTTTGTGTTCTTGCAAGATACTACTTTTTTATTTGATGTCCTCCTGAATAGCTGCAAGGATTGATTTAATGCCTCGCAATATAAGCCCATTGTTACTGTAAGGACAGACACATGTTCACAATATTAACCCTCGCTATGGGAAACCTGTAATCAAACGAATGTTCCCAACTCTCAGGTTAGATGCAAGAAAACCAATAACGTGTGTTGCCAGAGAATACAGCATGTGTTCGTTAGCTCAGTTCACCATCATAGGCTTTTGCCTCTGGGAAAACAAGAGGGGAACCGTGCTCTCTTCCCAGCATAGCATGAGGACTTACTTGAAATAAGTAACTCTTAAATATATCCCAAATACTAGTCTTGCTACTGTTCATGTACTGGAATCAAAGTCAAAATCCAGTTTTGCTCAATTCCATGTTGGCTTTCCTACCTGCCCAGTATCTCCCCTCCCTTGGGGACACACTGCCCCAAAGATGAGGGCTCCTCACCCATTACAAGACCTGCATCTTTCGTCCCATCTTTATGGTCCATCCTTGACCCAAGGTCCAGAACACAATTCAGAAGCTGGTAAACTCTCTAAAACATGTTGTTAATTTTGGTCTGGATCCCATCTCTCACACTTTGGTCAGCCCCTCCTGCTGCTGGAAAAATTTGGACCACACTTACCGGTTCGTCTCGCACATCCCCTGGTAGGCTTCAATCGCGTCCTCCTGATCAATGTGCTTGTCACTGTTCGGCCAGCTGGCATTGGTGGTGATGCTTTCCTAAATTCAACATGCAAAACACAGCAGCATGACATCCTACATATCTCCTCCTGTCTTTCAAAGTTCCTGATACCAAACAACTCCCAACCATCGTTAATACAGCTTCCTCAGGGCATCCATCAGACTGGAGAGTTTCTATGAATTCATACGCATGCAAACAGACAGCAGCAGAGATTATGAGATGGAAGGAAGACGCACGGACCTGGGAGGGAGATAAGGGGTGTGTGTGGTCTGAAATACAAAACATACCAAAATCTCAAGGAATGATAAGGCACGTGAATTAAAAAGCCCACGTGAGAGTTTTCAGAAAATGTACTCTTCCATCAGAACAGGCTCTAAACAAAAAGAGCCCTCAAACGACTGTGATGGGACAGGCTCTGCTTCTTGCCTACAAGCCATTAGGAACACATTACAGCTGCACCAGCATCAAGTGAGCAGAATCTGGTCCAGAAGTTCTTTCTCCTCCATCCCATTTCCTTGCAGAATAAGCCCGTTGTCACAAAACACCACCAGGAACCATCTCAGACCGCCACACCTTGGTGCAGGGCTGGAGAAGTTGTTCCTTGGTGTGGGCTGGCTAGACCTCATCAGGTCTGGGGTCAAGCACCTTAACAGCAGTATAGACCACCACGGGACATATAGTCCTGGGCTGTCTGAAATCATGTCATGGACTCTCTCTTATCCATAGGCAGAACCTCCTATAACCTTCCCCATGCCATCCTGCCACCCAGAGCCTACCAAAGCAAAAATGGCATCGCTCGGGCAAGCAGTGAATTTTCAACAACGGAATAGGAAAAGGAAAGGAAAATCCATTACCCTCTCAATTACCATGTTTTTGCCTGCCTCTTTTTGCTGGGCTGCCTTCATAATCTGCGTCCTCAGGATGAGCACCTCTTCCTTCCGCACTTCCAACTCCTCGTTGGCCGATTTCAGCTGATTCAGTAAGAGGTTATAACTGTCCTGAGTATCGTTGGATGAGTTGTTCAGGGTTGCTCTGTCTGCGATAGCCTTCCTCAGCTCATTAAGTTCATTTTTCAGCTTCTTGTTCTCCGACTCCAGTTCTTGCCTCTGGAAAATATCAAGTCATTAACCAGTTTAGATAAAGGATGAGGCGCTGCAAGAGAGTTTATCTGAGACACCTCTAAGGTAACTCAATTACCAATGATCACAGCCAAACAATCAATTCATGCCAGGATCTGGATTTTGCTGCCCGTCCGGCCATGCACAGCTCAGAAGAGATCTTTGCTGTAATCAGTAGTCTGTTGCCATTTAATAACAACGCTACAGGGTGACACAGGGGAGATTTTTTTATTTGTTGACATTATATTTAAACACAAAAGCAATCCATTAGAGAAGCCAAACACGTTTGTTTCTTCTCCACCCCTTTTCCTTCTCAATCAAGAAATCACCACAAACCCCACAATGTTTAGCTCATCTTTCATATTCATTAGATAAGCTGGAAGATGCTGATTTACATGACCCTTCATCACGGCAGACATCCCATTAGGTGAACTACGGCTGTGTTAATTCCCGCTACAGCTTCTTTTCTCGTAGATTTTGTAATTCCCCTACCCCGGTGCAACATTTGCAGTTGGATGATTTTCTTGCCCTGACGTCTCATCAGCTGCTGGCATTTGACAGGCAGGGGCAAGACAGTACAAGTTTGACGCCAACTGCTTCTCCTGAATAACGATGTATGAGCATCGCCGTATTTGCTGAGACATCTGAAGGGCTTATTTACTTTTGCATGACAGTAGAAGACGGAAGAATAAAACTCTGGCAGCTAAGACAGTCTTTATTTCAGTATTTCACCATGAAGCTTTGTTTGCAGGTGGTAACACCACATTTGGCAGCTCTTTGCCAGCACCCAAAACCCACCTGGAGCATCCCAGCTAGGTCAAGAGCAGCTTTGCTCCTGTGGATGGTGCAGTCCTTGCTATGGGTCACAGACAGGGAGGGAGCCAGACTCCTGGGGTCCTGCTCACAGCCCAAATCCCAACAATTCACCTTCTCTTTGCTCCAGAGCTGCCATCACCAGCTGCTGCATGGTGGCACCCAGGACTGCTCCCTCCTGTGCCCATGCACCCAGGCCTCTCGGACAACGCCAAAACCCAGCAGGATCCACATGCAACTACTGCATGGCAAAAACCGAGACATCTGTGAGGGAGCTGACAAAGTCTGGTGTCTGGCTGATTTGGGATCAGCTCTTTCCTAGGGACCGACCCCCCATCCATGTGGATTCTCTAGCGTCTACAATAGCACAAGCTCTTTCCCCACTGAGATCCAGGTGCTTCCCTCTCCCCACTACCTTTTGAGCCTTTCCGCAGCTTTGTTGCACGATCCCTCTTATCTATGGGATATCTGCTTCATTATCAGCTTTGGCTGAGGCGAGCTAACAAATCTGAAAATGGCTGGGGGGGATGGGAGCAATTTATACAGTGTGTAGCAAGCACAGCTGTGTAAACCACGTTTCTATAGGAAACGGGTGTTATAATTACAAATCCTTACAAATTATAAATAGCATGCATTATCACAGCAGAGGTGTGAACAGAATAGCTGATCTGGCATCTGGACATACTCCTAGCTGAACAAACACCATCAGTAACAGAGCATAGTCAGGTACTTTATACCATCTGTCATAAAAAAAAAAAAGAGGATAAAAAATGCATTTGATCCAGCAATTCCTCCACATGCACATTAACCACAGCTCAGCAGAGGGAGCGTATGAGCCACTGGCTTTTCTGTAACTGTTTTTTAAAACAAGAGTTTGAAAAGCGTGCACGTGGTGGAGAATCGATACCAAACTGGGTTTAACTCTTCTTGCTATGCGGCTAAGGCATCGGCCTGCTCTCCGCTCTTTTCTGATCATGCTCAGGGACAGGTGAAGGGTAAGAAGAAAGCGGTTAAGTGTTTTTCTACACAAATGGCTCTTCTGCGATTTTTGTTATTTGCTGGATAAGACCCCTGCTTTTCTTATTATTCCCCTTTTTTGCCTCCTCCTTTTTTTTTTTCTCTCCTTTTCTTCCCCCTGCCCCACCTTTTTTTTTTTTTTTAAAAGGGTAAGCCGCACTTGTAACTCCAGGAACTGGTTGTATCAAGCTGTGCTCTGGTTAGAAATGAAGCCAGAAAGATCAGGAAAGAAAGTTATAACCGACAACCCCGCTCCAAGAGTTCATACTCTGGACTCCTTTCAGAGCTTACAATTAAATTAATTTCCTACTTCTTAGTGGATTTTGGGCATGCAGCAATGTTAAAGTATCTATAGACATGGAGGAGACACCTATCGTCCCCTGCCCGTACACCCTTTTTGCACCAGCATCAGTGATGGCAGAACAGAAGCTAAAATAAACTGCTCTGAATATGGAAAGGGAGATTTCTACTTGCACTGTGAGAAATGCTCTTTCTTCTGCATGGTCCAATAGTGCTAATTTATTTGAAAAGTTATACAGTCAGAACATCCTGAACTTGAACTCACACTTGTCCCACACGTACAGTATTATGGAGGTGTGAAAGGGGTACCCGAGCACTAACAGTGATGGAAATAGCCTTGCTTTTTAGGAAGGGGCTTATATAGCAGTGCTGGGTGAAGTATGAGCCTGTGTAAATCAGAGGTTACCACTGCCATGCCAGGAATTTGCCCTCTCTTCTATTTCTGGTACTCGATAGGAAAAGAAAAGAAAATCCTCTAGAAGCTCATTTTATGATGAGCTTCCAAGTCTAAGGGATGAAAGAAACATCCCAGCTATGTGAAGAGCATGAAATCAAATTATGCACTGTGCTCCTGCTAGGAACACAAAGTCAGGGCAAGGACTCTTTGGTGCTTTCATTCCCACTCGCACTTTTCCCAGCCTGAAAAAACAAGTCGGAGAATACACTTTTAACTGGGGAACTTTTTGTTGTACAGGCACGACTCAGGGACACATCTCCCACCAGGGAGATATTTCACATACCTCCAGCCCTGCATCATGGCTAACCTAACCACCACGGCTGGGCATATTTTGGGACAGCATCTACTGAAAACTCTATTTATCCATTACAAAGGACACGTAATTTATGCCTGCTGTAAATATATCAGTGTTAGCCCAAGTTTCTCACATCTCTTTGCAGCGTTACAAAAAGTAACAACCAACCCTTACCCAAATGAGCCTCCCTAAGGAAGGACTGTGCCTCGCTTGCTTCCCTCCATCAAAATCTGCACCAAGAGCAGGCTCCCCACCAAAAGCTAATCCCAAGGCAAATCCCTGCCATCGTGGGTGCTGTGACAGTACAGGACAATTACACCGAGACACGAAGCTGGATGACAGTAGACACGTATGAAGCAGCAGACCATGGGCTGGTTGCAAAAACCAACGGCCATCCACTAACACCCACACTTTATATTCTCCCGCTCGAGGGGCTGTGCATGCCAAAACCATCTTGAATGGGACCCAAAAGTGAAGACTCAGGTCGCAAAGAACTGAACAAGACCCAGAAACATCCTTAACCCCCAACAAAACCTGCTCTTCAGCAATAACCATATTTATTACACTTACCCAAACTGATATTTGTATGCATTATTTCAAAATAATGCATATACTTATAAATATATTTACATTCGCACTGTTTATTTTATTTATACTCATATTTATCCAAACCATACCCTGCCATTCATGACCTTATCCAAGCATCTCTTGCCCCACCCAGTGCAACACGTGGTGTAGGTCTGCACTACCAAAAAACAAAAAAAACCCACTCCTACAAAGCCTGTCCCAGAAACTAGTTTTCTAAGGATGAGCAGGACACAAGAATCGGCCCAACAGTCAAGACCAGAAGTATTTGGGTACAGTTAGAGCAGGAGGACACAACTCACACAAGCCGCAATAGGAGCCCAGCAGGTTTCAGTCGCTCTGTATGTCGTAGGGAGAAAATGACGGAAGCAGAACTGAAAGGATATAGAGTTTAGGGACAAGAGGAATTGCAGGCTAGAGCAATAGCTGGGAAGACATGTGACAACTATGGTCCACCAGCACTGCTGCTGGGAGATGGAGGCTGTTACTACAATCCATGCAGATTTTTTTGGTTTTGACTTGACTAGCACCTTGGGAACGCAAGGAAAGCAGAAAAGTAGCGGAGTTGGAGCATGGAACAAGAAACACATTGGGCTTCAGCCGCAAGAACTCACACCTACTGCAGAGCAAACCGCTGAGACCTGCAGTGTCACACCAAAGGAAACCCAAGAAAGTCCCAGTGGGAATATGTGGGAAAAAGCACCCTTCACCATAAGTGGGCTTGTCACCGCCATGGAAGACTCAAATAGGTAGATCAGAGCAGAACAGATGTTGCCCCAGAGAGAAAGATCTATAAGCCCACCCTATGCCCAGGAGCTGATGGAGAGCTACAGCTTTCAAACTGCTATCTCTAATAGTCAGAACCGATTACAGGAGGTTTTGGGTCATTGCCACGTTCAGACAATTTGTTTGGGCTATTGGAGCCATGCAATAGGATACAGCACTAAGTAGGAGCTCCTTACCCACCTTCAGACTGTTGTATGCAAAATCTTCATGGTCCGAAGTCACTTCAGTCTTCATTTCAATTACCTGCGTGGATTAAAGAGATAAATTAATATTTAAAAGCAGCCAGAAGAACCCGCACGTGGCACAGGATGGCTAGGCATGCCTCCATCAACAGCCAGCCCTGCTGCAGCTCAACCATAACAATGTTATTAATTGCCATTAGACGGAGTCCCAGCAACACGTAGCGGGGTAGGGGCCGCTTCAGGAGAAAATGGTTTAATCTGTCATTAATATCTTGACAACTGTGGCTCACTGCAGCTTTCGAACAATGACAGTCATTAGGGGAATAATCTTCAATATAGTGGTTGCGAAGTAGGTTTTTAATCTGCCTCTGCAGCAAGGATGAGAGGCTGGGGAAGTTTATTATTTCATGTGTTTCCTGCAAATTGCTAGAGGTGATCAGTAAGAATATCTGGTGAAGCAAGTAAATAATTACTGTTGATGATTTTGTTGAGTCTCTTACTGCATTTGTCAACAGACACATAGATCTCACGCCGGAAGGAAATCAACAAAATAATTCCCAAACAAAGCAACAACAGCCCCAGAAATTTCAATTATGAAACCAAGAATGATGGCATCTGCTCAGCATTTTATATAAGAGCATCTTTACTGCTTCACGACACCATGCACGCAGCACTGCTGTTTCATGGCGGGCATTGCCTCCCACACTCTGGCCTCTGAACAAGCCACAAAGCCTCAGTTACAAATGGCAGGGTGAAATGTATACAAGACATCTGCTATTAAAAGCCCCCCATGCTAAACATCAGCTCATCAGCAGCTAGAAAGCTGTATTTTCAGATTCCAGTTGCAAGTCTGGATGGACTCCTGTCTCTTAAGTTACCACTATGTCATCAGTAATCTTGATTTTTTAATTTTTTTTTTTTTTAAATTACTTCCAAGCAAACAACCCAGACTGTAGGAAGACATTTTTTCACAAGGAAGAAAGAATATATCAAAGGAATATCCCTGCCCTAGAGATAGAAATCCTGCAATAGAAAGGAAGAACCCATTCTTCTAACAGCTATCTTGCTATTTCTGATTTACTATACCATTTTTTAAGCTACATTCCTATATGATCATTACTGGGGGAAAAAAAAACCAAACCAACCACACAGATTATAACAATACTGAACTGAGGACGCAAGCCTGACATGTCTGTGAAGTGCTTATCAGCTCACGCCACACACTGCTGGATGGGGCTGAAGCCAGGACTGCAAAGAAGGACTTGAATAACCCAAATCAACCAAAAGACATGTGGAGATGTGGGGTACCAGGGCCTTTCTCTTCATGGCTCCTGAGCACTGACATGCCTCTAGGTTTGATCCAGCCAAAAGGTGGTATCTGTGTCCGTAAGGCTGCAGCACCACATCCATCTGCAATCCTCCAAATAGATTTATAGAATCGTTTGTTGGAAAAGGTTGGAAAAGACCTTTAAGATCATCGAGTCCAACCGTTAACCTAGCACTGCCAAGTCCACCACTACACCATGTCCCTAAGCACCACATCTACACGTCTTTTAAATACCTCCAGGGACGGTGACTCAACCACTTCCCTGGGCAGCCTGTTCCAAGGCCTGACCACTCTTTCAGTAAAGAAATTTTTCCTAATGTCCAATCTAAACCTCCCTTGGCGCAACTTGAGGCCATTTCTTCTCGTCCTATCACTTGTTACTTGGCAGAAGAGACCGACCCCCACCTCGCTACAACCTCCTTTCAGGTAGTTGTAGAGCGCCATGAGGTCTCCCCTCAGCCTCCTCCAGACTAAACCACCCCAGTTCCCTCAGCCGCTCCTCATCAGACTTGTGCTCCAGACCCTTCACCAGCTTCGTTGTCCTTCTCTGGACACGCTCCAGCACCTCCATGTCCTTCTTGGAGTGAGGGGCCCAAAACTGAACACAGGATTCGAGGTGCGGCCTCACCAGTGCCGAGTACAGGGGCACGATCACCTCCCTGCTCCTGCTGGCCACACTAGTTCTGATACAGGCCAGGATGCCGTTGGCCTTCTTGGCCACCTGGGCACACTGCCGGCTCATGATCAGCCGGCTGTCGACCAGCACCCCCAGGTCCTTTTCCTCTGGGCAGCTTTCCAGCCGCTCTTCCCCAAGCCTGTAGCGTTGCCTGGGGTTGTTGTGGCCGAAGTGCAGGACCCGGCACTTGGCCTTGTTGAACCTCATACATTGGCCTCGGACCATTGATCCAGCCTGTCCAGGTCCCTCTGCAGAGCCTTCCTGCCCTCACGTTCCCCTTCTTCGTTCTGACCTTCACTAACAGAACTCAGTCCACACTTCTAATTTCTCAGAAGAGAAGGAAACAGGATCAATGCAGGCAGAATAAAATGTGCCAAAATTGATTCTAGATTTCATTGCTTTCAAGATACTTAAGATACTGTCCTAAATCTGTTATAACCAGTTTATTAGAAAAATATAATTAAAACAAAAAATCAGTTCTCCTGTCCAATTGTCCTTAGCTGCCAAAAAAGCTTCTCTCAGCTGGATTTGCTGCTTCTTAACTTGAACTTGTCACTCTCAAACCTCAATTCCTACATTGCGTGTCCTCAGGCAATCAAGGAAGGCCAGTTACCAACATGAAATATTAGTATCAATGAAAAGACATATCTTACCTGAGATTTCTTGCTCTCTTGCTCCTTTTTTTCCAGCTGGATTTGCAGCTTCTTCCTCTCCTGCTCGAGCTCCCTCACTCGCTTCTGTAGCTTTAGGAAGAGGGTCATGTCCATGGCAGCTTTCTCCATCCCAACCTCCTGGAGAAGAACAGGGAAAAAGGAGAAGACCTCAGTCAAGTTTTATAACCACACACAGTGCCAGATACGCCCTGACCCCATCAGCACCAACCCCAGCAACAGCCAGTAACAGGAGCATCCCAAGAAAGGCACGTTCTTTCAAAGACCAAACCCCTATTTTAAGCACCTATTTTAAATGTCAATAAACAGTTGACTCATTTTAATAAATCATTGAATGTTTAACAGCCCAACAGATAAGCGGGCTGATTTGGGCCACAGCTAAGAA
Organism: Calonectris borealis; assembly: GCF_964195595.1. Classification (NCBI taxonomy): domain Eukaryota; kingdom Metazoa; phylum Chordata; class Aves; order Procellariiformes; family Procellariidae; genus Calonectris; species Calonectris borealis. The sequence continues at coordinate 3,481,577 of NC_134351.1, read as the reverse complement.
CATTAAAAATGCCCTACTGAGGCCCTTCTAGCCAAGTATTTATTAGTTGTTTTTTAATTGGCTTCACCTGGAATATTTTATATTAAAGCCTGGCCAATACTGATTCCTTTGACTTCAGCAAATGCTCTCAGAGCAGTTCAGAAATATTAAAGCAATGTAACACAGCAGCCAGCAAAGGGAAGTGGGGGTTTCTGCAGGCATGTTACGTGGGACACAAAATATGGTCCTGCCAGTGGGGTGACAGATCCTAGGAACATTCATCATCCACACATGCTCTCGAGTCATGAAAGTGGAGTTTGAAAAGCAGCCTATTCTAGCAAACGTAAGCAAAACACATTTCCCTTTTCCATGCGATTCTTGATAGCCAGGGAATAATTTATGCTGCTCTTTTCTGTATTAAGAGACTGCTGATTACAGGGGCTGTGCTGGCCAGCAAACCATCCGTGAAGATGCATTGGAATGAAAATGCTTGGGGCAAAGGGGTAATGAACTCTGGTATCCTTGCGGAGAAGGATCAGTGCTAGGAATAACTACATGTAACAACACCGACCGCTTTGATGAATTTTCATCAGTCTTTAAGCTGGCCAAAAGACAACGCTTTATTATTTTAGAGCCCTATTTAAGCCTGATGCCACAAACAAGTAAGCATTTGCCATAGCACCGCAACCCTGCAATCCCTCTCACACAATTAACGATGTATTTCTGTAGCACGAAATCAATTTAATCCGTCACACCTTATAATCCAACCTGCGTTCCTCCTATGTGCTCCAAGACCCACGTCAATCATCCCTGCAGAGCAGGGCTCTCCCTCCTCCCCCCGAGCCTGCCCGACTTACTGTACCTCCACTTGTTGTATTACATCCTCGGTGTCTCCTATCTCAGAGGTTGATATGGATGGATAATTGGAATCGGACTCCAAACTGCTCTGGTTGGATGGGTTTCTTCTGTGCCCCGGTGCTTGCTGCCAAGGAGCAATGCAGATACGTAATACATTCAGTGTTTATGGAAGGATTCCTCACAAAACATTGTTTCTTAGAGAAAATCTGTGTCTATATATTAAGGTTACCTTTACAAAAGGCTTGACTGTCACCTTATAGTGAATTCCATTTTCTAGTTCTTATGCCCTACCATAACATTCATATTAACACAAGGGAATAGTTTAAAATGTGAAGGGATACAGAAGCTCAGTTGAAAAATTCTGCACCCTCTGGGCTCCCTTTAAACGCTCAGCCTTCCACCTAATCCAGCAGCACTCTAACTATTATCTAATTTCCAACAGTTCTTTTAAGACTTTAGCAAGGGTGAACCTAAAAACTTTGCCTTTGAAATTCTGAAGCCACGTTGTTGGGATTTTTGGGGGGTTTTTTTTTTGTTTTTTAATCCAACACCTACACATGAACATCACTGAAACAAAAAGCAAAACAAGAAGCACAAACGAGCTTTTGCTGAGATTCACAGATATCTCTAAGTAGTTAACTGAGAAGCGTGAAAGATCAGGTTCCTTTTTCAAGGCACATATACGGTTTGGCTTCAGTGCAGAAGTTCAGTCTTAGAAATATCAAGCACAAACTGCACAATAATGTAACTTCTATTAAGTGTTTTGGGGATGAGTGAGCCACGTTATCCAGTCACCAACATCGTGTCCAGGACACAACAGAACAGGGATAATTTCAGTTTCATTACCTTTACAATAGTCATTTCATCCCGCAAGTTGTCATATCTCTGCTCCAGCCTCGAATACTCTTTTACCAGGTTCTGATAACGAGACCTCTCTTCTTCCAGCTCTTTCTTCATCTGGATATTTTCCTCAACCGTGTTTAGTGCAAATTCATCTTTAAAATAAGGAAAAAAGAAAAAAAAAAAAAAGAGAAAAGAAATTATGAATTCATCTTCAAAGTGAACTTGTAAATATGTGCAATAACAATGACTAATTAACAAAATGTTCTCTGCCAAGAACCTTTAAAATACATATAAGCATTCTCTAATATTTAGAGACTATTATAATCTAGATCTATCTCCTCGCCATTTGGAACAGCTGGAGTTGTTTTTCCTCGGAGAACAGCGTCGTCTGCCATTTGAGTTAAAGCAAGATCTCCAGCCCCTGCAAAACCATGAGATCTGTTATGCTCAACTCAGCTGTGCCAGCTCCAGCTCCCATGGGCCAGCCATAAATCCACTTGAGAAAAGACCAGCACAGTATGGAAATACATTCATTTGCAGAATATTGCACAGTTAAGTAGTGGTACTCGCTGCATTTAAAGACTTCTCTGCCTCCTTCCCACCACCAGATTTGGCATAGGAGCAAATCAACAGCAGCATTTTTTCTTACCTTCAGATTGACACAGGATCCTGCTGTTAAGCTCCTCTTTTTCCTGCTTCAGGAGAGCATTTTCTTCTTCCAAGTCGGATATGCGCTACGAAACAAGGCAGAGAATTACTGCTTGCTGCAGGTCAGACCCTCTGCAGAGGGATTACATTTCACCTGGCTGGAGACAGTAAGCTTTGTTCGGGCTTTCTTTGCTGTTTAAAAGATCTATCCCCTTGTGCTTTGCCAGTTATCCTTTGTACATCAGGAGTTGAAGCGTAAGAGAACCACACTGCAACAACAGAGACTAATTTTTCTTTTCCTGAGTGCATTTCTCCCTTAAATTAATGTTTTTAGCAGAATCTTATAAAATACTGAGCAGCTGGACTTAGCGACCATGATCTGCAGGAGTGAAACTCCTACAAGTGATCAGGTCATCAAACCAGAGTTTTATTTCCATACCTAATGGGCTTCATTGCCATCTTCCAGTCATAGCACTGACTGCTGTTGGGGGGAAAAAAAAAATCTGATTGTTTCAGGTAATGTGGCACTTTAGTAGTTAAGAGGGACACAGTTAATGTGCGCACCATGGAAGACTAATACGAGATAATTCAGGCTTTTTTAACTTCATGTAATAAGATCATAGTCAATTTAAAGTGACTTCACACTGCTGCAGAACCTCTAGCACAGTGATGCACAGTGTGTACAGAGCCTTTGGTAATACAACAGGAACATATATAGGAATTAACACCAATAAGTGCCTGGCAAAAATTATTGAAAACAGAAACTAAATCCTGCAAAACAGTATTTTTTTTTTTAACTACCTCTATTACAAATGAAGGGAAGCAAGGCCACTTGTCACAACAATAAGGCTGGACTGGCGCTGACAGCAACCTATCCTGTAATTTTGTTCATCCTCAGGAATTTTGATGCATTCAACAGCGTTATCTCAAAACACAAAACCAACACGTTATCAAGTGAAATATGCTGCTACGGTTAAGCAGGATGGTTCTGCTGCTGTCACGTAGGAGAACAAACGGACACATCATCCCAGTGTAACGTCATTCCTTGTGCCTGCTCCATCGCATCCTGCAGCCACAGTTTAGAACACAGCTACACACAGCAGAAGGATCTCCAGATGCCAAAGATAAACAACACTGTACACACCATCATAAAAGTTTTCAGTGCCCAAGAATAATAATTTTGCTGTCACCACTCTATAAAATTTATAGGCAGCCCAGCTGACATGCACTCCTAGCACAGACTTCAGTCTTCCACACAAGCATCCTCAGGTCAAGGTATTTTATCAACTACTGCATATGCCAAATACATACTAATGGGAGGGTAAAAGCACAATGAATATTTTACTATAAGTCACAACTGAAGCCATCACATCCTGTGCACAGAAATTGGAAGTTCCCACTACCCCTCGCTCTCCAATCCGTTCATTTACTCCAGCTGTCTGCATAAATACCATCTCCTGCATCTCTAGATATAGTAGGAAAGCTGGACACTGGAAATAAAACTAGAAAGGGAAGAAAACACAATTTAAGGCATGCAGAGCTACTGGTTTTTTAATGCTCTGAACTGAGCTGTGATTTTAACATTCTGTACCAAAACCAACTACATTCCTTCATTTGTATATCACTTCAAATAAATATCATGGCAGACCATTAGATCAGCACTAGCGTCTTCAAATTAGGAAGAATTCTTAAAAAAACCCTGAAGAGCCACAAGAGTGATAGAAGGGAAAGAAAATCTGCACTGCAATGGGACAGCGAGGAACTCAACTCATTTATCCCATCAGAGAAAAGATTAGGGGTGATGGGATTATTTCACTAGTGCTCTTTAATGGGCACTGATAATGAACTCTTCTGTCCAGAAAACGAAGTTATAGCAGTTGGAAAACAAAACTAGAGAAAAATTGTGAGTAATTTCTCTCCCACTGTGCTGGGGAGATATTTTAGAACTGAAAGACTTGGTACAATCTGCAACAATTATTCCCAGGTTTAAAAATTTCTAATCCAGATTGGATAAAGATATTTTTAAGATATGATCTTAAGCGATTGAGGCTTGTTTATCTCATTCCTGTTTCCATATGAAATAGAAACAAGCTGGAATTCAACATTTGTGTTTACAGAAACCCCATGGGAATGAAAACAGTCCATTAAACACAGGTAGAGGTAAGCGGAACAGGTGACACAACAGCCAAGCAGCACAAACTCCATCTCTGGTACCTTTTGTACCTCGTGCTCATCTTTCTTTAGGAAACATCTTTGAAGGTGCTTCAAATGCAACAGCACCTGCTTTGAAGGATTTCTATGGAAAATGTTGAGCAGCGAGCACTCGTGACAGCTTCAGCCCTTATTTAAGTGTTACACTGGAACCACCTGCTCATGAGATCTGGCCCCAGTCCTCCCCTAATCTTGTGAGGAAAGGATGATGGCATTTAGGATTTTCCTAATAAAAGTCCTGGCCAGGCTTTGAATCATCCTACCTCACCAAGTGAGAAGATTAGGTGCTACCGAAAGCCCTAAGAAGAGCTGTTGGCACTCATCCAGATCTCATGTTTTAAACTTTATCACTAAATGGAATAAGAGCTATTCTAAAATTAAGGAGTTGGAGAGAAAAGCTATAAGGAATAGATTAAAATTTTTTCAGTAACAAAATCATAACTAATATGGATTTGCAGAAGCTGCAGCCCCAGCTCAAGTCGATAAAATTAAGGCTGTCAGTCTCACTCAGAAGTGTCTGATGACTTGGGGTATCATCTCCAGAGCGAGCGCTGGATCCCACCACAACCACAGTGCAGTCTTGCTGTTGAAGGCAAAAAGTGCTTCTCACACCTGAATTCAGTTTCACAACGCTCCCCACACTTTTGGTAGTTATTAGAACTACTCAAAAATCTCTATCAGAATTTTTCTCGGAAAGTGTTTTGGCTAAACAAATGCTTCCAGGAAGGAAATAGGTCTTCTCTGTCTTCCTACTGACGAGGAACTGAAGGGAGCAATTGAAAGCCAATGTCAGAAATGGGAGCCTGCACTGCTCCGTAGAAATGTTATGTTTTATAATTAAACCATTTATTGTCATGGTAAAGTACATAGTATTTGTTCTGCTGTAGGCACTTCTCCAACAAGGGAAAGCTTTTGCTTTGTTTTCATGCTTTTTGAAAGCATTTCTTCGGTCATTAAATCAACCTTTCTTCTGAGTGCTCGAAGGGGATTTGCAATCAAGAACAAAGAGAAGCAGTTTTTCCCCAGCTGCATCACCTTCAAAATAAAGCATCCTTTCAGGCTCTAAAAGCTTGTACTGCAGACAGCTAATGAACTGAGCCCTGTGCCAAAAAGGATCATCTAATTTGGTGCTGGAGAAAAGAAAATCACTGACTCCATACGTCCCTGTGTGGGTGCAATATATGTGCAAAGAGCAGAGTAACTGCTTTTCTGACTGCTCTTGGTCCAGCCAAGAGACAACACACATACAGGCTGAATGCCCTTGTGAGAACACACCCAAAAATGCATTTCAGCTGTGCCAGTTGTTCAGATTAAGTTGTCCTGACCACACAGTCCCCACAGCTTCTCACCCAAACCCACCATCTGAGGGCTTACCCCCAAGGGGAGGTTGGCCAGGGCAGGTGCTGCTGAGTGAAGTGCCCTAGAAGAGTCCTGCCTGGGCACTCTTTCACCATAATTAAAAACACAGCTAATCCCAGATCTCTTTTTATCCCCAAAATCGACTCATCTTCAGGTTGCCACACAAAAAGTGCTATTCTAGATTAACAGCTGCAAAATAGCTTTTTCTATGCAACGCATTAAGCAGAAAAGCCCTAAGTTCTTTCCAATAGCAGGATCAAAGAAACCACTTCAACCACCAGTGCAGAAGAAGAAAGATCACAGATTTAACCTGAGCAGTCATAAGCATTCGCAGCAGGAAACTGAATCCATACCTTAGTGCCTTAGGTTATGAGCATAGGCGTGAAGGTTATTCAGAATGAACCGGACCAAAGAAATTCAGTGTAAAATGTCCAGTTTTACTATTTGCAAAAAACCTCTACACTCTGAAGTCTCTTTCTCCCATTAGAACGCTTTCTTGTACAATGGTGGCAGCGTTGGGCCACCTTCACCTCAAGAGATTCAGAAAGCTCAGGAGTTTGCATGAAGGAGGGGAAGAAAATAAAAAAAGTTTAGTCCACATCACAGCTCCAAACCCTATAAAGGCTTGTAACAACCAGCCTAGCTGGTGTTGGAGCAGTGCCTCTGCTTGGGGGGGATGAGTTGGTCCCCACACAGGTCGTACTCTGCACATAGCTACACCACCAGCCACTATGACCAGCTGCAACGGCCATGGCCTGCGTGGCAGAAACCGAACCCTCATGTCCCATACCCAGAGACTGTGCTGAGGAAGGACATCTTCCTAATATTCACAGCATCTATGACAGCCTTCTCCAATATTTTGCATTACACGCCATGAGGAATCACTGTATATACACGAAGCTCTGGCATATCCACGGTTGTTAAGTGCTCTTATTTCAGGGTCTGGGTTTGGGGAGTTTCTTCATGGTTGGCAGTGCAAAAGGCATGGAGATGTGGCATCCTCCTGACACGAGGCAGTCGCTGCTCCTGCAGGGACATCCACCTGCCCTTGCTGCCCCATGACCTGGTTAAAAGGCAAATTCTAGGGGCATTCAGTGACAAAAAGAAAAAAAATTATAATTAAAGAAGAGAAATTAAGTCTTTCCCCTTCAGACTTGTGAAGAGCGAGCTTTCACCACTACACAACATGAGGCGTGACAAATACACATACCTTTCTCAGTAGGTCTTTCTCCTTAACGTAGCTGTCTTCCACGACCTTCCTCTCACCATGTGCTTTTTCAAGCTCCAGCCGGAGGTGCTCCATCTCTTCTTGCAAGCTGACAAGCTGGTTGCCATCACCCCGGTGGCTCTGCTGATATTGCACCAGTTCCTTCTTCAGCTTTTCCACCTCGGAGGAGTGGGCAGACGTGAGCGTAGAGAGCTGCTCATTCAGAAGTTTGTATTCCTTGTTCTGCAGCCAACGTCCCAAAAAGAAGAAAATAAAGACCGTAAGCAAGATCAGTGCATCCACTGATGCACTACAAAAGTAACCATCAAAAATCCTTGAGCATGGTAACAAACTTCCAATAACCAACATTTCCACACATATGCTAATAAAGCTCATAAAGCTAAAAACAATTTCAAAACTGTCACAAAAGCTCAATAATATTTTGGTAATGATTATACAAGCATTTGTTAAAATTGATGTTACACTTGAAGCAAAGGCAAACAACATGTGATAGCACTGGCAACCAAACCAAAAAACCTACACTTTTATTACAGCTTCCAGACAATGTTGCTTAATGCAATTGGCTTGCAATTTTTTTGGTTTGCAGTATTGGATTTGCGGTTTTTCCTTTTATTCCTGACTCCTATGCCTGCAGGAGCCTGGGGTGACAATGCACTGTAGTGTAATTGCAGCCTTGAGCACAAAGAGTTCCCTAAACCCCAGCTTTAAGTCACATGCCAGCTCAATCGTCTTTTTATTCACTCAGATTTTCTCTTTTAAAGCACTTAGCAATGATTTACTCCCAAGTTTTGAGACCTGAAAATTCAGATGCTTTGATTTTTGTGGTTCAAATCAAAGTCAATGGGAACTACGCTGTGACTAATAAAACATCATTATTAGCCAGCCCCAGAAACGACAATGAATTCACAACAGACCAAGAGCTTCAGTAAAGAGCCTACCATGTAGCTTTGCTAACATTACGTAGATAATCACGACAGCAAAAGAACCATTTTGAAATTTAAAATGTAGTCTGTTTTTTAAAGTTTCCTTTCTGAAAGCTTTCAATACAGCTTTAAAGACCTGGGTTCATATCACTCACTATACAAAAGATTCAAAAAGCTTTCCTTTCTTAAATGGGACTTTGGTGGATATTTCACTTGAGCATCAGAAATACCAGTTTCGGTCTCTCCTGGTCTTGCTGGAAAATATTTGGCAAGAGACTATCGTCCAGACCAGATGCGTGTCCTGGTAATCTGCAACTTAGCCTTTTGCTGTTTCTCAAAGCTTTAGTCACCTCACACCAGCTCATGAGAAACTGGCTCCTTCTACCCAAAAGTTTTTAATTCATGTGGAGGTTAAGAAAAGCTTGACGTGAACAAGCTAGAAGACAAAAGTCTTAAAAGACACAAATGTAAAGACACAAATTTTAAAAAGTCAATGGACTACAGAAGTCCAGATATACAATTTTTGACTGGTCAGGATAAGCAGTAAAGGTGCAAAGTCACAGATCCCGAGCTGCAAATTCTTCCTTGAAGAAGGAATTTCTTACTTGACCAGAGTCAAGTAAGCAAGAAAAAAAAAATTCAATGCAAAGAAGTATGATTGATGTCTGTAATAGGGTCAAAGGCTCCCATTAGCTCCTGTACAACAGAGTTTTCAAAGAACCTTACAGCCTGGAAAAGAAAAAAACCCATGAAAGTAGAGAATTTTATCTTTAGGTCTACACAGGTTCTTCTAGACCCGACAGACCCCTGTACAAATGCATGATGAGTTGGTGGATACTGAAATCCCCACACTTCGGATTAGTCTCTTTTAGATTCCTAATGTGGCTCGTAGGATCATTTCTTCTACCATCGCTCTGGTCATCCTTCAGGCCCCTCTCTAGGTGACCTCCCAAAGCACCCCTCTCTCGCTGCAGTCTCAGCGCTCCGAAGCAAGATTAACATGTCTCAAATGGAAAAACAAGTAATTGAGGGACATTAACACCTTTTCCTTTGCTCCCTTGTCATGAATTATTAGTGAACATCAAAATTCAGCGTTCGCGTGGTATTAAGGAATTAACATTTCTGCATGACCAAAGCCATTTCCAGAGAGATACATTTGGAGAGAAAAGCTTTGCCTATGGAGAACGGCAATAATGACTCTAGTTCACTAATCACTGCTGCTTCCCCCACCTGTAAAGGCTCCCCCAGTCTCTGCTCATTCTCCAACACGCAACGTTTTATGGCTTTGTGTCCCAAGGTCTATGTATACGATTTTACATATCAGCCAACTGAGACTTCAATCCAGATATAAGATAAATGCACAGGAATGCTTTTTCTTGTTGTTATCTACTAGAGACATGAGGGAGCATTTACTGTCTCATAGCAAAACGGCCGGTCCCCACTGCAATCGGATATTGCTCAACAGACCCCGTTGAACTTGCTTTATTTTAAATCATTACCCAGCCCAGCAGAGCTGTGACAGTCCCAATTTCAACCCAGGCTCTGTGCACCAATCTAGAGTTTATTTTGCTACCAGTGGCAGAGACTACAACTTCATCACTACTGTTACCCAAACTAGTTTTATTCACAATAAATGCTCACAGAGATACTGCCGCTTGCAGAGACAGCGTAGGGAGCTCGCTGAGTCTAAATATTGGCTGCACGAACACATAATTCTAAATTAGGTAACAGCCTTAAAGGTGTCTCAGGCAGCTACAACATACACGTTTAAAAAACCTCACTGAACTGAAAAGAACCAAAAAAAAAAAAAAAGAAGAAAGTGGTCCAATGTGGATAGAAAAAAGTAGTCCAGTGAGGATATTTCACAGCAAAACATATTTAAAACTTCCTTGTGTGAGCAAAAAATCCCTCACATGATTTAGACACTGAATTAAATAGGCCCAGTTATGGATGCTAGAGCATGTGAGCTGAGGCTGACGTACAATAATAGGTTTTAATGTTTTCAGAGAACGATTTTCTTTTCCTCAGGGGCACACGGAGTATTGCATCTCTCTATTCATGCATGAGCTAAAGTAGCAGAAATAGAAACATTTTCTTCCACGGCTAGTCAGAAAACAATACAACTGCAGCTCTCTAAGTTACCTGCAAATTTTTTTTTCCTCTTAAAAGGTTAATTGGCATTTTAAAAGGTCGTGTTTATAGATTAGCAAGGACTGCCATCAAGATACTTCAGGGAAAATATGATGCAAAAAACTCGCTGCTGCCAGAAAAAATCCAGTGCACTGAAAAGAAAGTCCACTGGAATGGTGCTTATTAACACATCCAAAGCACGCCAGAGAAACCTGTCAGTCCTGAAATGGTGGTTAAAATTAGCTCGCTGGACAGACTACCACGAATAATACAGAGCAGCAATTCTTTCCTGCAAAAGTTACACAGAAAGCAAAGTAACTCCTTCAAAACGGTCTGCGCAGAGACCAAGGGAGATCAAGACAAGCTCCAGCGCGTTATTTAAGTAGGCTCCAGCCTACTTAAAAGCTCTCCATGTCTCCCTTCCCTAAAGCAGACCTTTCTGCTGCTTTCATAATCCACGACAGGAAAGCCAACATTAACCAAAGATTGTTTTTTCTTTATTGTTCCACCCCCCCACTTTTCCTAGCAGTAAATGGCAAGGAATTTAAAAAAAAAAAAAAAAAAAAAAGAATACTGCTGCTCCACCGCCAAGTCCAGCGGCTCAGCAGACCTAACACAGACATTCATGCTCATTGCGTGAGTTCAGCCCAAATACATGGACCTGAAATGACTCATCCTCATTAATTCCATCAAATACCCTCCAGATGAAGGGTCACATCAAACAGGTTTCTGATATATAAATATATAGAAAACCTTATGCCTACCTGTTTTCCATTCCTAAGCTACAGTTTTTCTGCAAAATCTAAGTATGCAAGAAGGCATTTGAAAATTAAACACCGCGGTTTAAAAGTCAGACTGTACTGCGGTGCATGCTTTGCAGCCAATTAATACAGCAACAAAAGCGGCCAGCAGTAATGCAAATCCCTGGGTGTCTTGGCTCTGCAGTATCTGAGCCAAGGCAGAGTCATTTCTCATCTTCTTCACGGCAGGACCTCTCGTGTCATACAGGGATGGGAGAGATTTAAGGCTGCAAGGAAACCGCATGTCATCTATAACGGTTCCTGACAACATCCCAAACAGAATGATAAACTGCAATTAATAACTGGTACTACAAAAAAGCAGGTATCCTGACTTACAGGGAATGTTTCTCCTGCCTGTAAAAGGACAGTTTAAGGCTATAGGTGGATCCGCATTTCCCCGTTGAGATTAGTGGACACAACTGGGTCTACTCAGTATTTCTTCTACTCCTCCCTGAAGTCCTTGTACAGCATTGGAAGCAACACAGAGGGTATTTATCAGATTACTCGCATTAGTAGGTGGGAGAAGCCTCCTTCTATACATGTGTAATCAAACAACTATTTTGCAGCTCGTTAATGACACATGGCATTTCATGAAGACTCCTCTGTGATCAAGTAGTCACAGGAAGACCATCAAGCCATCCACACAAGCACCTATCACTTACATCTCACCCCTCATCATGGCTCTTACTTCTGAACAGTTGTTACATCCAGTAACACAAACATGCTCAAACTACTTTGCAAAGTGAGTATTTATCCAATTTACCTTTTACCTTTCAGGTAACGTGACTCACAAGACATACGGTTCAGTACAGCAGACTGTGGCAGAGGCTCTGCATCCTTAGTGCTTGCAAAGCAGAAAGTGTAATGGCCAAAGCCTGTTTGACATAGGGTTCTCACATGGAGTTGGCTTGGGTTTTCAAGCAACAGCTCTCAAAATTGCCATTTCATCTTCCTCCTCCAAGCCCTTCTGGGCAGTTCTTACAACAATTACAATGCAGCTTTTGCAGCTTACTGAGCAAGCTCTTCAGACAGCAAGGTGGAGACCTAAGTGCATTTGCACTTCCACGGTGGTGTCCCACATTACAAGTGTCTGGCCAGCAGCAGAAGGCTGCTGCCACCACCATGACAGCCTTCCCAGATGCCATGGGAAGATAAAAACTTTCCCAGAAAGGACAGCAAGAAGGCAAAGCAGAAGCAGGACCACACTTGTCCCAGCACTGCTCAGGACGCACCTGCTCATCGATCTTCCTTTGAAGCTGGACCACCTTGTTCTCCATGCCAATATTGAGCTTCTTCAGGTGCTGCGCTGAGCGGGCCTCGATCTTCAGTGCCTTCAGCTCCTGCCTGGCCTTCATGCGCCGGTAGTAGCACTGCAGGACGATGGTGGCACCCCTGACCCGGCGGAAGCGAGTGCGGGCCAGCCAGCCACGGGCGTACTTCTGGAGGATGGTGGCTTTGTGCTCCGCAAGGATCTACAAAACATGGGCAGAAACAGGACAATCAAGGGAGAAAAGTCACCCACAGAGGTGGCAGCAGCCTTGGTTTGGCTGCAACGTGGCACTCGACACTTCCCAATCTGCCTTCGAAAGGGCTTCTCCTCCAAGCAGGAGTGTCCTGGTAGGTCCAGGGGGTGATGGCTGGAGACAGGGGCTGTTATTTTGCATCCTCTTTTATAGACGGGAAGGGGGGGGTTTCTTCGGTCACTGTACTCAACTGAAGCAGGCAGGGCACATCCAGTCCTCTTAGTGCTGCGCTCTAAAAAGAGGCAACATCTGCTTGGCCAGTGAAACAAGAGAGGATATGGTCCTGAGTTGGTGACTAGGAGACTCAATGGGGACAGGAGACATCTGGGCTGACATACTTCATGGAATAGAACATACATTCCACCTCGGAATAATACTCAGATCCACAAGATCCATAGCTAGCAGAACAAACAGCCATTAACAGACACACCAACACTTAGCAATAAACTTACTGTCCCTTCAGCATCAAATATAACTCACAGCAGAACAGGTTTTTATGGTCTTTTTTTTTTCCCTGTGTTCTGCCCCTGCATTATGATAATTTATACTGCGGATAAATGCTGTCCTGGTGGGATTTCTTATCATATAAGGATAACCTTCAAATAAAACCTTTCACTACAGTCTGCAGCCAGTTCTCTTGCATGATTCAATTTTTAGAAACTTGTATCTGGTTTTGTGAAACTTCTGGCACTTTTGCATTGGATTTCTCCCCAAAAATTTACAGCAATCTTTTCAGTAAGTAGCAGTTCAATTCCTTCCTCTAAAACTGAAGGCTGATATATTAGAGATACAACCAGCATGCTGTTAATAACTTTCTTACGTTGATCTATGCTGCAGTATTATGAGGAAAGAAATACCAGGAGAATTTAAAGATTACAAGACACTTTGCTGTTATTAGTTCGGGAGAAGTTGTATCAGAAAAGGTACCATATCAGCTTCTCACAAATCTTTTGTTTCACCCTAAGGCGTTCTTCGCACTTGCAAATTTTAATTCAGAATAAAAGGATTGTGCAAACTTAGAATGAGTAGGAGTTACCCTGAAATGAGCTTTGTCTGTCTCCACCCTTGGCACTCTTACCAGTGGAGAAAGCTGGGGGTGCCCAAAGAGCTAGAAGAAGCTCTACTGCATTGCCTTGGGGAGCATTGGGCATGCCCTGACCCCATTAAGCATCACCTGCAGCCCTGCATCTGTTGTTGAACATGCACTTGAACCAACACCTATATCCAACACCTATATCCAGGTGCTCCAGCAATTAAGGATGTTCAGATTTGAGAGTCCTGACCTTCCGCCAACTTCTACACCTTGTTAAGATTTTGAATCTCAGAGCGTTTAAATGCTGGACTAACTGCCTCCGGAGGCTTCTGATTTAAAAAAATAGATGCTGAAAAAGCAGTGGCAGCACAAATTCCTGATCACCAGCATCCAGCTGCTCTGTTTCAGAGGACAGCCCTGATCTCTCTGGTGGGTCACCAGGTGTCCAGGTAATCTCCATCATCTCCAGGAGCAGTCTCTCCTCTCCTAGCTCATCGAGCCTCTGACTTCTTAGAGTACTGCCATGGCCACCCATTAGACATAAATTTAGGTGACTACCAAAGTAAGGCTGGGTCTGAAGACTGTTTCCCCAAAGCTGTTCTCAGTTTCCTGACAGACAATTTCTCACTGTATCACTTGCTGTTATCAAACCTTTACTTCCTTGCTTTCAGCTCCTGGTTTAACACGGAAAGCTAATGGAGAGAACTAATTAAAGAGGGATTTATATCAATAAATGACTTGATGCCTTCCATGACAGACCCTACTGGTCTTCCTACCATACTGGAAATGGCACCTGCAGCACGGCTCAGACACAAATTCGGTTTGCCAGGGAGGTTTTTGCAGAGCATGGGTTAGATCAAGTGACATTTCCAGATTTCCACAACGCCTTCTGGCATCCAAATGACTAACTTGGTTTAGCTGCTCCACTGCGGTGCCGCTGCCAAAGTAATTTTTGCTTGCACAGCTTTAAATGGCAATGCTTGCCATCACCGTGTGCTCTCCAGAAACAGCAGAGGCAGTCGGCTTCTTAAAACATCAAAATGGCCACAATAAATACGTCATCGTGTTATGCCAGCAGAGATAAGTATAAAGGCTCTTCCTACTCATTTCTAATGCAAAGACACACCGTGGAGTCATACCTTGTGATAAATCCTCCTGACAAACATGCCCCGAGCAAAAGCCTGAATGGTGATGGTTGCGTTGCGGACCCTCTGGAAAGCTCGGAGGATCCTCAGCATTCGATACTGCTTCTGGAAAATAATGGCAGCTCTCGTCCTCCTCAGGTGCTCGGCAAGCCTGCAAAGCACAGGAAAAAGGTTAGCAGTAAAACTGAACTCCCCTTTTTTTTGTCATAGTAAGTTTTAAACAGGGCAGAGAGAAAAATCTTTTGGACAAAAGTGGCTTGATGGTATTCAAGAAAGACCATCCCAGCAGTAGGGCTAAGGAAAGAGCAGCTGATAGCACGTCTCCATTAGAATAATGGGAACACGTATGCAATCAGAAAGCATCCATGGCACCCAGGAGAACTAGAACCAGGAATCAATACAACTCATTATTCCTAAACAGCAGTAAAAACAAGTATTTTCCAGCTTTTCCCTTGGTTTGAAATCTCTGCCTTAGGTACTTGAGCCAATCAACGCCCAGGTTGGCTCCATCGCTTCCCTAACTACAAAAAGCAAGCGTCGCACAGGGTATCTACCAACTTGGTGAAAACGGCTGCAAATTGATTTGACATTTAAACCGGTGTGCACTGGTTTGGCAACATTCATGAGCAGAGCCCCAAGCAATTCACAGAGAGTAAATAATGAGGGATGTGGTCAACTCGGAGCCATGTTGCTCCCATTCTCCAACTGAATTCACGTTCATTTTGCTGTTACACAGGTTAATAGATGCCCATAAAACCTCCATTTAACTCGATAATTAGCTTGCTTTGCTGAATTTATGATTCGTTTCTTGCTCTCAGCATGAAGCATTATACAGATAGTTGGTCCACTTCTTTATTTTGTGAAAAGCACATCAAAACTAAAAGAGCCATAATGGATTGGCTTATATATTCTCTTAGTCAAGGCCAACAGTTTCTCATTAGGACCCACTGAACCAGAGCTTATTAAAGAGGACAAGGGATGGTCCATTTCCAAAACCACGAGGAAGCAGTTATTCAGATGATATGACATCCCTATGAAATCAGCACAAAGACGTGAACTGAAAAATCACGTTGAAGAAACACTGCACATCTGCTTCCAGCCTCTCTTTTAGCTCATACCCTGTCACTTCGGCATCACCAGGGATTCCTCCTCCCCTCCATCGAGAGATGGTTGGCTGATGCAAAAGTAAATATAGAGTCCAAGTCCGGAGGTGTGCATGGAGAGCCCACCGGAGAGGCTACAGTTAATCACCAACTCCCCCTTTTTCTTAACCTTCCTCTTAGTGCTTAGATCTCACTCGTCTTGTCTTCAAGTGAGCTGTAAGACTGCCGAGAGCCTAGAGAAGTACATGGACCTCTGGGGACAAGAAAAATCTGTGCTCAGTTTTAAATAAAAGTCACCAAACTGCCCAGCTTTGCTCATTTGAGACCTCCTCATCCCTGGATTCTCCAAGAGGCCAATCCCTTTCACAAGAGCAAATAATAGCACAAATTCAGTTAGCATCTCTGATGTTCTTCCAACATACAGTGTGATTTAGAGGAAATCCTTGAAAGGAACATGGAAGTTCTTCACCCTTGGTTGCTTCAGTAATTGATAGAAATCAACATTTATCCAGCAATCAGGAACGAAGTGACTGTGCAGGAGCCTTGTAGCAGTCAGGCAGCATCTCGCGTTGCCCAAGTGCAAGCAGAGTTAATTGGGCTGCAGATTAGGCAGCAGCACTTCTGATGGGCAGATGCTAACTCGGAGCCAGGGAGAACATTGCTGCTCAAAACCAAACAACATAGCTAACACACCTCAGCCTCTCTAAGCAGAAAACAAGAAGGGAAACAAAGCTGAAAGGACCCAAATCTACTCCTTGTTCCTATCTGCAAAGTGTCTGAAGCCAGCTTAGCTAGAGCAGGAGAATGGCAGCGTTTGACGTGAATAAGGGGCACAAGATGCAAGGTGACCTGTGTGTTGGGATGCTATTACATTGCTTTACTGCTCCCTCACACCCATCCCACATCTGCTACCAGCAACCTACTCTCCAGTGCAGCATTATCTACAGAAACCCCAGCAAGCCACCGACACGGGGAAGCTTGAGGTTCCTGCACACAGAGTTAAACATTGAGCTCTATTATTCTGTACTGTAAATAGCCCCACTGCCAGTGATTTTGAGCGATTTTTCTCATTACAAAGGATACAGTAAATCAATTCTGAGAACTCCCCTTGGATACCGAGGAGGTACAAATCTGGTCTCTGCAGAAGAGGAGTGCATACCAACTAGCAAAGTGCTCACTGGCTGATCCAAACGCCCGTTGCCAGAGGTAGTCCCAGAAAAATTTTAGTTCTGTGAAACCCTTTCACCTAAATATCTCAGAGTACTTTAGTCATCTGATTACAGCCTAGCTGCCTATGCTCTAACCCTGGCCCAGCACCTAGAAATTAAATCAATACAGATACGAAATAGAATAGAGACAAAGACTTTTGATCTCTTCCCCTGAATAAAGGTGGAGAGAGGTCCTGATATGAGCACAGAAACGTTCACTGTAGTGGTACCCACGTGCACAAAACAGCCTTGTTTTCACAGGGCTGAAAGCCAACACCTCATGCAGAGCATTTTCAACGTTTCTCCTATGAAACCCCCAAGTATAAGGTCTACGGGATGGAATGGATTGAGAATACAAGTGCCCAGAAGTGTGTTCCCACTTGACCTCCCAGCTAGCCCTTCCTCGGAGGGTTTCCTAGGACCCACCTCCGCGCCAAGTGACCACGCGTGTAGCGCTGGATGACAACTGCAGCTTGTCTCAGTCTTTTGTACTTGACCCTCTGCAGCCAGCCCCGCACCGTCTTCTGAATCATGATTGTGGCAGCTCTGAACTTATCTGCTCGCAGTTTCTCCAGATATGCCACCTGGCCTGCACGGAAAAAGATCTTGGTACGTCCAAACTGGAACTTGTCTGGATCCTTTTCAAAAGCATAAAGGAAACTAAATTTAATTCAGGCAAACATTTTTTTTTCTTTTCTTCAGTCTATGTTGCTCAGTAGATACCGATTTAAAAAACCACTTTGAATCAAATTTATCAGCTGAGCTTACATCTCTTCTTAACTAGGTGATGAAGATATTATTAGACTCCAAACTACTTGAGTGTCTATATACCCATTGAGGAATGCAGCACTAGGATTCAGTCTTAACTTTCCATTATTTATAGAAATTTTGAATGTTTTTTGGTTGGTTAATTGGGGTTTTTTTGGTTGTTTTTGGCTTTTTTTTTTTTGTTGTTGTTGTTGGTGGTGGTTTAAGTTAAGTAGAGCAATGCCACGCCAGCGAATGTCAAGAAAGTATTTCTTTCTTGAAAAGATTAAGGCTTACATCTGCAAAGTCACACGTGCACTGCAAATGGCTCTGCAGCTAAGACAAACACTTGGTGCATAAGGAAAACAGCTTTTGCAGAGAGGAATTGAGTAAATTCCTCAAAATCCCACGAGGAAAACAAGCATTAAAAATTAAAACCTGGCTAAGATGCTGTGCACGTTCTGGGCTCCTCAACAGCAAGAAACCCTTGTGTGCACACTTGCAATTTAAAAATAATGCACATGAGTCTGACTAGTAAGGTTTTGGTAAGGAGGGGGTGGCAAAGACTTCTTATTTGCTTATACATATAAGGGGGAAAAGTCCCAATCTATAGGATGCTTTTTCTACGTGTTAGTGGCTATTAAAAGTCTCCCACACATCAAAATAGGGCAATTATTGCATTTTTCTCTTACTCATTTGTGCAAAGAGACATTTAACGATGGGGTGACGGAACCGACTTTGACTAAGGTTCCTGGTGTTGTACACAGCGTCGAAAGCTGGACCTCTAAAATGTGCTCCAGCTACGGCTAGCCAAAACGCAGGAGGGGTTGGAGGGATGAGTTTTCTGGAGATGGCCAGTTGTTCATCTACAGCCGGTGATAAGAAACTCTGGACTTCACCAGCACTGAAATGGCACGTTTAGCTTGACTGCAATCAAAAGATCCCATGTTACGCTTGCTCTCGCTACCTCCTTGCGAGACTATCTCATTCTGGAAAAAGCCCCAGGCTGCCTAGGCTGAATAAGCACCTGCATGAGCAGCAGGTGAAGGAGGAGCAGGAAGAGCAATTCAGATCATATCATGAGCTTCCGTGCTGTAAAAATCATTGCCAAAGATTTGGTTCCAGCTCACCTTAATGAGGTCTTCCAACAGGGTCTGACAGATCTGCTTCTTGTCATTCTTAGAGAGGTCTCTCTTTTTCATAAGAACACGATACCTATTGAAAAAGTCATGGTAGGACCACCTGAAAGCAAAGCATAGACAGGATTAGTCTGCATGCTGGGCATTATTTCCTTAAAATAAAGCATTTAGAGTCATAAACGAGTCAAAATATGAAACTCTCATACTGAGGGATCTCTCGCCACTACCCTCAGCATGGCTTGAAGCCATCTGAAAGGAGCTAGGTCACCCCAAACCTGACCTCCAGTCTCAGCCTGCCCCTGCCCCTGAACGACCTTATCAGTGCATTTCTAGCCTGGAACAGAAAGGCCATGGATCACCTTATTTTCATTCCGCCTGATGTCCTTCCCAAGCTGCTGCGTTTTACCACTCAAATGCAACAACGCTGTTCCCTTCGGAAAGGATATGCTAATTTTGAAGAGCTGGATCTCCTGATTTGGCCAAAAAAATTTTAAAAAGCAATCTTGGTAAGGTGATAAGAGAATGAATCAAATAAAAACTCTTCCTTATTTTGCTTTTCCAAACTGTTGAATATTAATTTGAATCAATTAATTCACTAATCACTCCATGTTGAGGTCTATGGCTGAGACCCTTAAAACAAACACGAAATCTTTGGACTCTGAAAAGACAAAGCAGCCACTTGGAAGACGCCTCACTGTCACCAGCAGTGAAGTTTCCAAACACGCAACACTAATTGAAGGAATTAGAGCACTGTAGCTTACTGCTAGGAAATACCGTCTCCTGCCGCCGCTGTTAGATGTAGAGCCTGCGGACTGGATCCTGAAATTGGTTCGGCATCTGCCAAGTTTCAGCCTTCTCCAAATTAACACAGTGAGTTATGGACCCCTCAAAACCTGAGTTTTTAATTAAAATACTAGGCATTTCCAGCACTGTCAAGTACAGCCACCATTATTTCAAAAAAAAATGCATAACAAACATCAGAGAAAGATGAGAGAGAATTGCAGAGATTTTGATTTCTGCCCTCACTCAATGAAACCATCCGTGAGCCTGGCCCTCACCCGCACGGATGTTCTGGCAGAGCACAGGAGTACCAAAACGAGAATACACGCACTGTATGAATAGCAGCCATACACAAACCTCTTCTTCTCAGCCCAGCAGCCCCATGCACGCTTTATTTTTGTGTTATTACACCCAATTCTTCCTATTTTTCCACTTCCAGAGATTAAGAGAGGAGGGAAGAATGGCAAAATAAATTGCAAAGGGCCAGAGCAATGCATGTGATGGGTCCTTACACTCGGCCAGTTCGCAGTGGTGGGGCTGGGTGAGACATCACACCGCCTGAGCACCTCCCACGCTCAAGGCTGCCATCTCTATAAAATACTTCATCTCTAATGAAACTTGTTGAAGGCTGGAAGCTGGGATATTTGGCAAGATAGGCATACCAGAAATATAACACCTACTTCAAAATACACAACAAACACAGTTTCACATCAGTTGAGAAAATGCAGCAGGGGAGGAAAGCCAGTTTAACTAAAAGCAATACTATAATTAAAAGAACAGAGTAGAAGAAAATATTTACCATGAGAAGAAAGGGAGAAAAACCAAAAAAAAGAAAGTACTGCTAAGGACTGGGAATTGCCACGCAATTCCTGCATGGACATACTGCACCCTGGGCACCTTTTGCAAAGAATATGGGAATGACAAAAACTAGAGAGAGTCCTTAATGTTGTTCCTGAAGCAAAAGCTAAGATCCTGAAAACAGGAGTAAGAAGAAATTGTGATGAGAGGATTTCCCACACTCAGACTGCTCAGAGTAGCTCTGGAGTAGCCAGATTTAGTGAACATTTCATCTTTATCTACATGAACTAGTCCTGGGGCTGGACAGCCAGGGCTGCCCACCCTCAAATGACCAAAAGTACTGGATTATCACTAAAAAAAAAGATATGCTATGGGGAGCTCTCTCTAGGGTAAGGTACACCAAAACTGAACATAAAGATTATGCAAGACTACAGGCTTATATCATGTAGGGTTTAAGCCTACGCTTGCTTCCTCTTTGCCTTCTAAATGCCTCCGCTTTATATAATTATTTCACATTTTGTACCCGCACCTTAATCCTTTTGCTTTTTGCAAATAAAACCCGTTTTCATTTAAAGCACATCTGAGGCTTTACGCAGCTCCAAATCAAACCCGATCGGAGAAGCAGAGCACGCAGCGCCCAAGGCACACAGCCAAACGCGTGATGCAGGAGACCTGGCTCAGGTATTACTCAAGCCAGGAAGAACGTTGTGGGGGGTGGAGAAAAGAGAAGGAGGGAGTATTCCCATTAACCTGCCAGAGTCAGTTTAGGGGCTGATATTATTAACTGCTGCTATTTGGAGGAAGAAATCATCCTGCGGGTGCCACCCGGGCTCCTCGGGCAAAGAGCAGATGGCGAAGAGGCAACACGCGTAACTGAGGGCACGGGCCCAAGCTGGGCAGACAGCAGCAAAATCCATCATCTTCCTGCACTGAGACAGAGATGGAGATCCCGCAGCTGCTTTCAAACAAGAGTCAGACACCTGCAGAAATTCCTTAAAAATAGATCATAAGTCACTACATAAAAGGTCTTTCTTCAGAGCCTGTCGCTCTCATTTCACATGGTAATAAAAACTGATTTCCACTTGTTTCCACTTGAGTCCATCTTTAACACAGATAACTCACTTTTTAGGATTAAGTCTCACATGAAATATTGGAAGTGGCAGGGAATAAGCTCACTGATCGCTGTCAGGGTGTTTTGCTGGGCTGGTGGCATCCGTAGTCCTCTATCCACATCTCCCAGAGGTTCACAGCCAAATGCTGCACCTCCGCAGCACACCACCGCTTCACCCTTGCTGCAGCGAGGCCACTCTCATCATCCTCGCTGATTTAGCAGGAGATGACAGTCCTGAGATCACACTGCTTGTATTATTGTCCACAGAATATCAAGACAAAAGCTCTGCCACGCCGGGGCTCAGCTGGTCCATCAGGAGCTTCACCGGAATATCTTGCAGTCCCAGTTCACAAGCAAAAGAAAGCTGTAGGGGTTCATAGGTGATGTTACAGGATCGCCCCAAGAGAAAGGAACAATTAAAGCACTCAGGTTTAATGTAACATGCCTGGTTAAACCACTTCAGGTTCAAAACAGTATAAAATTACCTTACAATTACGTGCTTCGAGAGAAACAAACATGATGCCCCAAACCTACAAGGGAGATCTCTCTGGTGCAGAAATACTGAAGCTCAACGCTTTTTTTTTTGTTCTTCTGCACATGTATGTTTGGTGGTTTTTTTTTTTTTTAGGTTCAACATCTGCATCTTCAACAGAGAAAAGCTAAAAAAGAGAAAACTTATTTCCCTCCTGCCAGACCACAAAGCGATTCCCAGCACGAGGAAAAAAAGACGTGCCATGTTACCCCACAGCTTAGCAAGCCAGGACAGATTATGGGAAGGTTATACCTCAGTTCAACTTGTTGACAGGTATTAAATTAAAAGCAGAGCTTGGGTTTTCAGAATGCTGCCATACAACAGGGGCACACCTCATTGCTAGGAGCTGAAAACCACCAAGCGTCACTAAATAAGTACAATTCCTTATAATTATCAAGTTATAAGATCCAGACAGGTGGCACAGATGAAGAGCTGTAACCAGGAGGATTTTTGTACCTGCACAACTGAGAAGGAGGGAGAATGAGGCATGAAGGACTGGACAGATATTACTCAAACTTTTCCAAGGGAAAAAGAAAAAAAAATCATCTTAGGGCTGAGATCAAGCAACCAACCTCAAACATCAAAATTTTGCTTTGAAGTCAGCACAGGGCACTAAAGGGAAGAGGCAATAAAAGGAATGCAAGGACACTGGAAAATAACTTATGCCTGTGAAAAAACCCTCCTTGGGCTTGAGCAGCAAGGAGGATGCTCAAGGACTTGGCCAGGAGCAGGAAACCTGGTCAACCCAGCGATTTCTTAGTCATCTACAGGAATTAGACAGAGGGAATAAGCCATAACAAACACCAAAAATTAAGCCTTATATCTGTGGCTTAAAAAACAAGATTTGGATGCTTTACACAAAACTACAACCGGGTGCAAAGCAAAGGGGCTGCTCCTGCCCGAAATCGTGGGGCTACGAACCCGAGAGCAGCCCTCGTGCTGCAGAGCCAGCTGGATTTATTGCAACCTCGCAATTAAAGGGAGGGCTCGAGTAAGAAACTGGGGGTGAAATTCTGACTCCTGAGGAAGCCTCCGAAAAGCATCTCTCCAAGCAGTCAGCAATTGCCCAAAATATCTCCAACCTATTGTCTTAGGGTGATTACAGCAATGCTATTTCAGCAGCACTGAATGAAGAGCTGAAAGGAGGAGTGTAATGAGAGCTTGATGCTTTTATGACTTAACTGTAATATGGTTTCTTTCGGTGGCCTAAAATTACTGAATGCAAAATCTTACCATTAAGGGTAAATAAATTCATCGCCCCCCATCACCCAAGACCATTCCAGCGACCGTCTGCTGAGCAAACCCAGCTTCATGTGAGAAATCCTGCCAGCACCACGTGGTACTGTCCCCTGAAGGGATCCATATTTTAAGCAGTAAGGAGCTGGACTATATTGATTTTTCTATAGGAGCTGAAGCCTGTTTGGGGGCACGCAGGTTGAATATTCGAGCCAAGATTTGACATGAAATTATTTTAGAAACTGCGGTTCAGGAAGAAAATTTCTCTTGCCTTGTTTACTGCAGCAGAACAGATTTGCCTTTCAATTAGCTCTAAAACATGCAGGCTGGCATGGCTTGAAATTATCTGGAATATATTCAAAGAGCAGAATGGGGCGGGAAAAAAACCCCTTTATTTACATATTACCTTTGTTGAGAGCGGGCAAACAGAACTGCTGGTAGCCAAAGTCATTTATAGGTTTTGTCTCCCTGAAATGACTGCAAAACAGCTAAAGGCACATTATAAAAAAAAATTATTTTATATGCAAGGATGCCCATGATACATTTCAATTATGAATGTTTAATGTTTATAGAGTTCAGCAGCTGTGATTTCATACCAAACTGACACAAAGATGCTGCATCTGACAGTCAGATCCAGCGACCAGAGGAAGCAGCCAAATGCCAAAGATACTTGAACAATAAATTTCATACATAACAACTACAAGAAGAGTATTTTGCAGAGACTGCAACGACAACATTATTCAGAGCGACTGCATGGTGGGAGACCACTGCTGTTGTACCTCTGACTGGAAACCACCAGAACCAGCAAGAAGAAAAATGTAGAGTTTTGAGAAAATGAAAGTTAAAAACTTGTTTTAAAGAGTATTTTGTTATTAATGGAGATCTGCACCAATTAATTCTCTACAGACTAATCTTTATGTAGCCAGTTTCTATAAAGAAGATGAATGGTTTTATAGTACAGAGACATCTTCCATGCTTTACCGACGAAAGTTGGTGATAGATTTACTATCTACACATCTAAGACAGTCCATTCATCACAGTCATTTATGTACATACTAACTAATACATTTCTTAACTGCTGCGTAACGTTTCAAACCCAATGATACATTTTCAATTTACTTGAGATAGTGGCAGACTGCAGCATACCATGAAGTGATAAAATAAAGCCAGGCATACCCAAAGCAGGGAGCACAAGGCTTCATCTTTCAGTGGGAATGTATCATGTCTTACATGGGTTGAAGAACACTAAAAACTATATTAAAACTTCCCCCCCCCCCCCCTTAAAGGAAGCGGGTAAAAAAATTATCGAAGCCTCAAAACATTCAATTCTTCAATTCATAAAGTAACCGTGATGGAGAAGCATAAAATAATGGCAGAAGGTAGCTTTATCCAGAAGTCTCTGGCCCAAAGCCACATCACTCTCAGAAGTTACTCCTGTGACAGCATGCTGGAAAATATTCAGATCTAAATACTACAGGATGAAAATAAATGTTTTCTCCTGTTTCTGTAATAAAACTTCTCTCGAAAGAAAACATTTTGAAAATTCCCTCTTGCTCGAAAGGTAAATTGCTTACACCCAAGTGAAAGAAAACTCACAAAGATCAAGTTTTGCATGATTATTTTAAGTGGTTTAAATTTATAGCTTTCACACAGGGTTTAAATTTAAAGCAATGACCCTCCTTTGTGGGTCACCCTTAATCAACCATTATAAACCAACTTATCTCAAAATATAAAGAAATATGGAGGAATAATCAATGCTCACTGTGACGAAAGCTGCGACAGATCTCATGGATGTAAAAACCCAGAAAGAACTAAAACGTCTATTACATTTCCTACAAAGTAAGATCCTGTGGAAGCAGCTTTTGCCAAGCTGGTTTATAAAGCCAATTCAAATATAGAGATTATTCACAATCTTTCAACGACGTTGCCTGACGCCTGGGTCTGGCTTTTCAAGACTAGAATTTTATGACCAAGGAGGGTGAAGAATTACCAAAACCCAAAGCGAGCATCTTATTTCGCACAGAATTGTTGCTGTATACAATTATCTTCTAGAAACATTAAAATAAACAAAAATCTGCCCCTGAAGCATCCCAAACACTGACGTGGAGAAGGTCATTCTGAAAGGCTGAAATAGCTATTTGCACCCTTTTTTTTCCCTGGAGGAAGAACAAAAGCTGACAAGTTGCGGCAATGGAAGAGTTTTGTATTCTTAGTGTCCTGGGAAAAAAGACCTCATATCCAAAAGCATGCAAGCAGAGCTGAAAGCATCGCTTTTGAGTTTTTCAGGATTGAGTGGTCTTCACACCGATCAATTATTTGCCGTAAATAGATCGTGGCTGGTCTCCAGGTGCTGCAGTGGTTTCTCCCCTCTGTTCCCTCTTCCCCAGTTACTAATTATGCATTGATTTTAGTGCCGTAGGGTCTAAGCTGCAGCGTGAAGTGAGCAGAGATGGAAAGACGCTACAAAATTATGAATGTAGAGGAACAGGGTACCCCTGCAGCTATGCTTAAGACCAGTAGCAAAATCCATGGGCAACCCTCTAGTCAGAGCTCCCCAAACCTCCCCTGGGACCCACAACTGCAGAGCCAGGAGCACCCACTACACTGGGGAGCACGACCACTTGCTTAGTGAGCATAAAACTGCCTTTCTGTGGCCTCTTCCACATGAAGCCAGAGCTGTTTCACTGCTCTAGGGCTTTCAGTGCAAGAGGACAGACAGATGGATTTGGCCCTGCAGCTACTTTAACAAAGATGATAATAAAAGACCCGACCCATAGGCTGGTTTTTAGTTCTCCTCTGTGGCTTAGAGATCATGTAATTTAGGAGCAACTTTTTAACAGTTACATCCACAAATGCCTTGAAGACTTCAGAGACAGGAGCCAAAGGTGGTGCTGGGTCTTCTAATAGGAAGACCCAAATCTCCATTCACCTCTCTGCCACGCTCCCATGCTGGCAGAGGAGAGAGAGAAATTTGTTTCTAGGAATCTTTTTTTTTTTTTCTTTTTTTCCTTTTTTCCTTCTTAAGGAGTTGAGCTCAGCCGGCCAGGGAGATGCCCATCACCAGTTTTTGCCTGTCCATGGAGATCACTGGCCGGCAGAGGTTTCACGTGGGTTAGGTGCAGCAGAGCCATCTCATATCAACGCACAGAAGCTGCCATCAGTTGTCAGAGGCTCTTTGCAGCTTTGCAGGAGATGACAGTAACTGATAGGCAGCACAATCCTCCCCAAAAACCGGGACAGGGAGTTTCTCATCACGCTTAGCCGACTCTTTACTGAGCATATTTATAACTCCATTGTTCCATATAAAAAGGCTGATGGCTATGCTGACATTAACACAAAGCTGCTTGGCACTAAAAAGCAGTTGATGCATTTTTAGAATTATTTGCCCTTGTCATCTTCAGGGCTTATTTATAGTTTATGTTTTCTGATTTATTAGGCCCTAAAAACCTCTTTTGAATTTTGTATCACAATCGGCAAGAGCCACACCACCCATAACCTTTCCTTTTTAAGATGCAAGAGTTTGAAGCCTAGTGTGCTTTGTATGTGCAGTGTGAAAGTGTGCAATAATAATTTACAACCCTTATTTTCTTTCTCTGCGAGTATAATCAAAAATTTTTCGGCTGAAATGACTATTTGTCATGGTTTAACCCCAGCTGGCAACTAAGCAGGTGCCTGAAGCCAGAAAAAAAAGGAAACAAACCGTATAGTGCAAGGAGCTTTTGTATGGGAAGAAGTCCTCTAGAGCAACACTTGCTCCCAGGCAAGCTGGATGCAGAGGATATAGAGACATTATTTTGTTACTGGCTGTCCACCTCCACGTGGGATCAAAGCTAGATTCCTTTATCTGCCACGCACCAGCATTTTCAGAGATTTCACCACATCAAATTACTACTCAGGACCAAACCAAAAGCACCAGCTGAAACGCTGGACACGACACAACACACCCTCCAACAGCCTCACTTTGCAGCTCATCGCTTGATAACAAACCTCTGAAATTTGAGGAATCCAGGAGCTAATGTGGGTTTTACAAAATGAAAAAAAAAATAGAAAGGGAAAAAATCTATCCTGGATATAAACCAACCTAAATAAACCCAATTGTCCTGAAAACACTGGTGTTTTCTTCTCCCTCCCTTGCTCCAGATAATGAACTTGCTGAGTAAAGCACGCCAGCAGCACAACGGCACGGCAAATCCCCAGCACAGTACCTGGACGGGAAGCCAGCTGCACTGATGCGGATGGTCTCCAGCACTCCACAAGCTCTCAGCTGCTGCACCGCTCTCTTCGGATCAAATCTGCAATTATATTTAGGATAGAGATTAAGACAATAAGAAGGAACCCACATCAACAACCCACCTGATAGTGACACTTTTGGGGACAGGAATTAGTTTCCGATTTGTGGAAAAAAAGCTCTGCTCTCATCATTAGTATAGGGGCTGAAGAAAACCATACATCCATGGATAGCTTTTGTCCATAGCCATTCCCTTGCAAACCTCAGTATAACCACAAATCCCATGCTTGGGAACAGGCTGCAGAGACGTCACATCTTTTCTCTCCACGTCACAAGACGTTGTGCTTTTCAAGTGCAACGGACCTTGCTATTGCCAAGCAGAGCTCCTGGGACACGACGACAATCTGTTGCAGTTAGTCTTCACAGCCATAACCTACCCAGCTATGTAAAGCAACACAATTACGATAAAGAAGGGAACAGGCTACCCCATCACAAACTGCCTGATGAACCAGACAGCATTACTTTTGCAGCTGTAAGGGCAACAACATATTTCCAGAAAGAAATCCCATTCAACAGCAAAACAAACCTGATATATTAAATTCCATACCAAAAGCGAGCAATTAACAGGTCCCACAGGTTTGCAGACCGTTAAGTTTACCAAGAACAGTGGCGCTTATGTTCCAGACTAAGGGCTTTGGTACGTGCCATGTGGAAATTCAAGGTATTTCTGCTCTCAGCTGTCTGCACTCCTCCTTCTAGCAGGCACTACCCCTTACCACTGGCATCTCATTTCCATCAGCAATTTGTGCTGAAAAACTTTGTGCCAACTTCTAGCTGAATACTTGGGCAGTGCTCTCTCTGGCTCCTGGCATGAACCCACTTTCAGAGCAGTCTATCTTTGCACAGAGTGCAGGTACCAGCATCCCCCACAACTTCTCCCTTCTTCTACCCCTGACATCAAATGCACAAGGAGGTCCCAGCTCTCCAGCTCAAGACACTGGACCCTGGAAGAGGTCATTGGATCAAGCTTGGACTTGTAAGATGTAGGTGTCCATAGCTGTGTTAGATTTCCAGAACAAGGGTGAAGAACAAAAGCTTCTCAGGTACCTGCTCGTCCCTTCCTGAAAGCCCGAAGTATTTACACCTGCAGGTCAAGATTACATTAATAATTCTGCTTGGCCTCTGCTGTGCAAAAGCAGCATAAGAAATAGGCCCCCCGCTACTTCGTGCATTTTTAAATTCCCCAGACCTGTCAAGTCTACAGCAAGTTATTCACTACAACACCACAAACACGATTCCAGGTGGAAAATCAGTCTTGGCTGTCACTCGCTTCGAGGAAGAATCCACAAGGCTACAATTTCCACAACAATAAATAATAAACAGGACTGGTGGACGGACGGGGAAGCTTCAGTCCTGGAAGATCCCAGGGCAACGTATATTGTACACGAGGGGAACTTTCTGCAATACGGCCAAGCCCTGCTCAGTGGGGGAAAAATACAGTAACCAGAGAGGCTGCAGTGATTTATCAGCATCAAAAGCCAGCGCCCTCTCTAGCGACAACTCCAGCTACGGGCTGAGACTGAAATAAAGAGCTTAAAAGTGGGACAATACACATTATTATGAACTCCTTTTCCTTGCCATGGCAGGTAGAGGCACCTAGCAGGTTGCTTTTGGCCTGGAAACTCATGTAAGAGATCACAAACCCTTGCTGAAACAGAATTTGGAAGGAGAATTGTCAAAGGTACAAGCTGAAGTCAGGCATTCCCCTCACACCTCTCTCTTTGAAGTCTTCTCCATGAGGGATCAACCTCAGACACAGCGAATATCACTGTGTGGTGCTAACGCTTCCTCCAGGCTGGAAATCTGACACCTCTCACCTCCCTAAGAAACAAACCTTAAATTTGATGTAAAGTAGGAATGAGAGTAATGCAGGTTACAAGAGACCTTAGAAGGTCTCTAGTCCAACCTCCTATGTTCAAAAGCTGGGGCAGCTATGGGGGCAGAGCCATAGCTCAGGGCTTTATCGAGTCAAGGGCTGAAAACCTCCAAAGACGGAGGTTGCACAACCTCTCTGGGCAGCCTGCTCCACTGATAGACTGTCCTTATGGAGAAAAAAAATGTTTCCTTATCTCCAATCTGAACCTCTCACATCAATTTGTGGCCATTGACTCCTGTCCTCCCACCACACACTGCTGTGAAGAGCACAGCTTCGTCCTCTTGGTAGCTCCTGTAAGTACTGGAAGGCTGCTACTAGATCCCTTCTCTTCTCCAGGCTAAACATCTCATTCTAGCAAAAATGTAATGCTCTTGCGAGCTGAACAATGTTACATTTTAGGAAGAGAAAAAGGTCCGTGTTTTTTCACTGAACAACGAACATAACACCAAGTGTTTTGCTTGCTACAAGATACCACTTCAATGCTAACCCAGGGCAGTGCCACTGATGTTTCACTTCACTAATGCCTCCTGGCACTGTGTATTTTTCAGCAAAAAAAATGCCTCTGAAATGCAGACTCCTTTACAGCCATCCCAGTATTCTCCAAACCCGAGTTTTACATATAAGCAAATAGACTTTATTCAAGCCATGCTAAGGATACAAATTCCTCAAGCTGGTGGCAGCAAGATCAATATTGACCAAGATTCCCAGATCACAATTTCAATTAAGCAATCCATGATAGGTGAGGAGGGAGATAACCTCTTGCAGAGGAACTCCCAGTACAAGTCACCTGAACCAGTGCTTTCTGGCTTCCAGATGGGGATGCAACACCACCAGCCCAACCAAAAGCACCCTCCTGTCGTTTCCAGCCCATGGTGACTCCTGCAATGCCGCCGACTGCAGACACCTGCACTCTGCTCCTCCAGAACCATTACTGTGTCTGGTTTTGTTTGCCCTTTGTTCCCAAAATCCCGAGCTTTGACAACTCTGATATTCGCCAGATGGGGAGCATCGCATCGGACCGAGTCATCACTCAGACTGCGAGCAGACACAAGCAGAATTATCCTCCTAGTATTTCCTATCCATAACATCTTAGAAGTACAACTGAGTTCATTTAGATAATTGCTACACCTTGACAACCAGGAGCTTACACATTTATAAAACGATATTAGCTGCATCCTGAGCATCACATGAAAAACTGAATTGCAAAGTTAAAGGCAAAGAAGTGAAGATGGATGGGCTGAAAGTAGAGCCAAGTGGGGACATGGAGCCTTGGAAACACCCTTTGGAAAGGTGAAGCCATTTCACCATGCAGAGCATCTACCACATTTCCACCACAGAAAGTTAGAAAATACTTTTGTACTTTATCTAAAGAAAGCAATCAAACAAAAAGCGTAATGCTGAATTTCATTTCAATGGACAACCTCTGCAATAGGCAACAAGAGATCAAGGCCCTGAGCATCTCCAGTACCTACAGAATAGTACATGAAATAGCTATAACAAACCACAGAAACTTCTGTCCCAGCACAGACAGCCAACATAGCCTTCTCCAGAGCTGTTAACTACTCACCTAAAGAATCAGTTAAATATAAGCCAGTTCCTGAATGTCTTCTAATCATCAATACTGTTCACTTTGCTCTTTGCAGGGGGAGAAGAGCCAAGCTGGGGAAGCTTTCTGGTGCATACACAGCCACCAGCATATCAAGATCGAGGGTGAACCTGTTTATGGATGCTTCGTCCTCCTTTGCAGGACTCTGTTGGAGCTGTCTCTGCCCTCCGAGGTGGCACCATGCTCACCAGGAGCACTCAGACCGCATCGGATCAGCTGGAGGGCAATACCTCCCTGCTTACAGGTCACAATAACAACTCTGCTTTCTTAAATGTCACCACCTGCAGTTTATGCCAGGTGACATTTAGGAGACATCACAACAAGATCTATGAGGTCCCTGCCAACTGATGGCCAAGCTTTTTTGGAGTTAAAGGGAACAAAATTGGGCACAAATACGTTATCCAAGGCTAACAGCTATTCGCTCACAACATTCACAGCTTGTGAAACACCTCTGAACTACAGAGAAAGATCAAGACTGGCTTTTTGCTTCAGCTGTTCACTCACCTCGAAACCCTGCCTGAAGTTGATACAAGTCACATCTTTACTTTTTTCCACATTTATTTTGGAAGCACCAAGACATTTTTGTTCATTTTACAAGCCATTTTGCAAGCACACTACTTGTCTCCACTTTCTTATATCTTTCTCTGCTACTTTTCACTGTTTAGCACCATAACCATTTAAATCAAAGCAATTCTAAGATGAAATTGTACAAAGACCCTATTATTGCAAATCAAGGATGCTCAGTGTTAGCCGAGTATATCTACGAATTACTAGGACGTACATTACTCTTCCTTTCAGGGGCACAAAAACCACATAATGAAACCCAAGAGAAGTGACCCCAGCAAACTACAGGGACCTTCCAATTACGGGAACAGCATCACAAGAGGGGCAATCTCTTTAGCAAGAGGAAAAGTCCAAAGCACACTCTGTTGCCGTAATGCTGAATACATTTGCTCATCTGAAAGCCCACTTACTTAAAGGGGAGCTTCTCGTCGTTCGGCTTGATGCAACGCACGTAGTGCGGGGTGGTGGCGTTCAGAGTCTCCATGAGCAAATGCAGCGAGTTGCGGAACTGAAAGAGAAAACCACTCGTTTTGAGGAGGGATGAAGGTGCTGTACCATGCAACCCAAGTTGGCAGGCGCTGCGGGAAGCCACCTGCGGTGCCAGCCTCTGGATGTGACCTAGCGTGAACCTCCCCATCAGCCCAGCACGTGCAGAAGCAATTCAGAGAAGACACTGGTGGGTTGAAGGCTTCCAGCTTAATGAGGTACAGGAGCAACAAGCGTTTGCTTAGGACTTTACTCAGCTGGGTCTTGAAAAATCTCCAAGGGTGGAGACAGCACAACCTTTCTGGGCCCCTGTTGCACTGCTTGACTGTCCACGGAGTGGGGGGGGAAATGCTCTTTTTCTCAAGTTGTTTCAATTTATGAGCACTGTAAATACATCGGGATACAGTCCAGTGAATCCCAGAGCGGCCTCCACCCTCCTTACACGATGCCTCAACTCCTTCCAGTCATGACTACTTGAGCCTGCTCTTCCAGAGACACTGCTAGAACATGTCCAAAACGCAACAGCCAAACTGTTCCCATCCTCAACACGGGTCACAGGAAGGTCTCCTTCCCCCCCAACAGCTTTTTATTTACCTCTGCTTCAAACTGAAGAAACGAGATCTGAACTGTAAAAATGCATCTGGATTCCCCTGCCCCGATTCCCCTGCTGTCGACTGACCCGCTCAAATCATACGTTACCTGGTGCCCCACCGTTTTCTTGTGCTCCTTATTGGCAGCTTTGATCACTGGTCTGGCAGAACGGACGCTGATTTTGGATGTTCCCTTTCCCACGGAAGTGGTGGGTGCAGCATCCTTCTCATCTTGGAATAAGTCTGCTACCATTTGATACTAAAATGAAAGACAACGCCTGAGCACTTCTGGCCCTGCTCTTTGCTGAATGAACCCACCCAAGTTGCATTGCTCCGTTCACTTTTTACCCGTCTCAAACCAGGAAGGGGAAAAAGGGCAACAAAGTGAAAGCAAGAAGCGTTACCCACATAAACCACGTCAGCAGGACCATTGGCCGTTCTGTTTGGTAGTTCATCAAACCTTGAAATGTGCACGTTAAATCAAACAAGCGAAAAAAAGAGGATGGCTAGCTGAAAGGCTGCATCACTGACATGTTGTCCAAGGCACAAAACCTCCTGAACGTGAAGTGACTCTTGCTCCCAGGCTTCATTTCAAGCTACTCATTCAGTCCTGATGGCAGCAAGGATGCTGCCCGCATAGCGTATCCCCCAGGAGCGGGGTCTCCAGATGAGGACAGGCAGCAGCCCACTCCCACCACGGTTCCAGAGGCACCCCTGCTTTTCCAAACAACTAAGAGACACCAGCACTTCCTCACTAATTACCTGCATTTCAGCGTGAACAAGCAAGGCGACAGCAGGACTGCCATTCTGCAACCCTGAAGGCATCACATTTAGCTCCTCAAATCCCTGAAGTCTGGGGCTTCTGGGAAGCCAGCAGCAACATTTCCACTTCATAAATGGGAGAACAAGTGAGCTGGCAAATGCAGTTAATGTTATTTTTTTTTAAGGGGCAGGATCTTCAAATTTGCATTAGGCTGGAGAACATGTATACTAAGTAAGTCACAATAAATCTGGTCTTTTTAGCAGAGCTGTTAAATTTCCACATCTCGAATCCAGCTATGCACCCACACTGGTTTCCGCTACAGCTGTGCTTACATTCAAACAGTAAATTCTTAAATGTAAAAAACCCCACTGTCACCAGGAGGGATTTCACTTATCACCAAGCTGCGCTGGACTCCAGCCCGGTGGCACTGCCAAAGCACCCGTGACGCCGCCCCAGCAGCACGCAGACCACCGCCAACACCCGCTCTGGAGCATCCGTGGGAGAGGGCACCAGTGTCACGCTCCCCTTGTCTGTACCGTGTCATGCCCAACACGTCCACGCAAAAACACCGACACGAGGCAGCGGTGCACTGCACAGCGCTCTTCCCTCCATCCCAGGCTCCTCCAAAAGCTGAGATTGGGTGTATTTCCAATAAGATCCTCCTCCGAAAGCCAAGCTTGGGTGTATTTCCAATAAGATCCCAAGAAGAGCACAGGGATTTACCACTTTATAGACATTAACGGACAGCCCCATGCCGTAAAGGGCTGCCTGGCTCTCTGCCACATCCCTGGACTGAGACAGGAATATTTCCAGTCCTGGTCCCATAGGCTGTTCTCACAGCTTGCTAGCACAGCAGCCTAAATACCTCTGTGGAAAGGAAACTGTTTGCATTATATTAGCAAGTTGCTTGCAGGCTCCAAGACAACACCAGCTAAGGATCCGCTTCATACTCACAGCTTTTATTTTTATCTCTGCAGCTCACTCAACTCCTACCAGAATAAAGGCTCGCACCTCCTTTGCCTAACCCTCTATCCCAAAAAAAGACATCCTGACAGCTGTTGTGCTTTGATGACATGTCACTATCTTGGGTGCTTTGCCGCCTGCAAACACGGGATGTTTGGGTGGCACATGCTTGATGCTGGAAGACATCCAACACGGGCTCCGCTTTACTATCTCACACTGGACAATGTGGTAAAACACTCGGCTGTAATTTCAGGTTTCAAAATATCTTCTCGATGCATAGCTGGGAGTGCCATCGATCCCTCCATCTGCTTGCTATTGATAACAGCAGTGCTTGCTCCTGTGCAAACTTTCAACCAGAATCTCAGAGGTGAGCTTTCAGCTTGCATAATGCAACACTGGTGCAGCTAGGATCGTCTTTAGCAGCC
Organism: Calonectris borealis; assembly: GCF_964195595.1. Lineage (NCBI taxonomy): Eukaryota > Metazoa > Chordata > Aves > Procellariiformes > Procellariidae > Calonectris > Calonectris borealis. The sequence goes on along the minus strand of NC_134351.1, from coordinate 3,446,682 downwards.
CAGGATCTATTCCATGATGCTGGGGGATAAGAAGGACAGACCCCTCCTTCCCAACTGACAAAGTCAAAATCATTGGTGCATTATTTGTAACTCTAAAGAACTGGAATATAATATCTTTCATCATGCCCATATGCTTTCGATCAGTATTCAACTCAGTTTCCTTAATTCAAAGAACATCAACTCCCAGCTGTTTTAGCTGACCAGCACTAACAAAACTAATTAGCTGTTTTACAAAGTCTCTTTCACCATCTTGTGGACAGCAGTAATTGCATTCTAATTAGCAGAAGGCAATTCTGCCTTGGTGGGAGTGCTTCATCAGTGATGCACTTGCTGACGGAGAGGTGTTTTAAGTCCTTGCCCTGTTAAATTGACAGCATTCCCCCCTTGCCCTGTGTATCGCCTCAGTGGGAATACCAAGAGGAATGCAGTGAATGCTGTGTGCAGGCCTGATCCCGAGTACAGGACAAAGTCCTCGCAGTGCAGCCTTTTGCAGCACAAATTTAAGTTTTAGTCAAAGTAGCACATTTGAGTGGCAGACTCAGCATTGCCACTGCTGCTCTTTTTGGTTCAGAGAAACCGGGTTGCTTTTTACAGCAAAAGAAAAAAAAATTTATTTTTGTTTATACCCATAGAGGTCACATGGCAGGTGAGAGGCAAAAAAAAAAAGTCAAGAAAACTGAATCTGTCAGCCAACAGGGCTAGTGAAAGCAAGAGCAGAAGATCAGGTTTTGGAGGCTTTGCAGGAGGAGGGTGAGGATGTTCTTCCCAAGGGAAGCGCTGCTCTTCCTCCTGGGACAGCACGGCATCGGCACAGGCTGACCACAGCCACCGCTTCCACGTTGTTAAAGAAATGGCTCAAAGGCAGAAGTTTATCAAACTATCACCCAAAGATTCTCACAGCCAAGTGCATTTGAGAGTGTTTTAAGCTGGATCACAAACAAAGATTTTGGTGTTGCCTACAGAGCCACCACCGTGAAGGTCCTAACACCTGATCCCAAGGAGCATTAGCTTACTTTGCAGGCCAAGTAAGCCCAAATCTTTGGTCCTGAGGCATACACATTAATGGCTTACGAAACTCCGTATTTTAAGGCCAAGCAAACCAGTTGCAAGGTGCAGGGTTTGGTTTTTTTTGCTGTTAAACTAAAGCCCAGCCCGCTCTGATATTATATTATGGTCCTTATATACGAGAGAGAGAGAGGAGAAGGTGATGCTGTTAATAAACCCGTTTCTGCATTTTTTAAATTTCTTAAGGAATGAGTTGCAGGTGGCACCATCCTCCCCACTCTACAACACACTACTCCGATGAGTTACAGCTCTCCTCTGCACCTACTTCGCAGCAGCTACGGGGAGAAGTCAAACAGAAACCCCTATCAGACACGGCCAGTTCTGCAGCACTACCTCCAACAGCAACTTCAGCACTGTCTAAATAATTCAGCATACAGCATCAATTATTCCTGCAGGTTACCTGGTGTTTCTAATAAGCTCTAATCATGGCCAGTTTTTACCCCAAGAAAGCTGTGAGCTTCCCAAACACACAGAGATCTTGATTTGGGCGTTATTAAAGCCCAGCTTCACAGTTATTAGACTCGCAACTACCCCCGTGGATGAGAAAACTGCACATCTTCCATCTTCACGTGAATTCTATGCCGAGACGCAGGGCAAGCCACTGGCAACGCTCAATTAATTTCCCATTCTCATCTCTCTTACTTTGGCAAGAACCAACTCCTGCTTAAAATGCTCCTAAAAATAATACTTCCTCCCTTCCCCCCTCATCATTTGAGTGGCATTTGGAAGGTGGCATTACCCAGCCGCAAACCCAAGGGAGGATGGCACAAAGAGGAAAAATCTGGACACGCGACACATCTCCTTGCAATATGCAGGGGAGATTCAAAATTTGTAATGCAAAAAAAAAAATGCAAGTTAACAAGCTGGCCCGTGCTGGGGGAAGCTTGGAAATCATTTGGAGAAAAGCAGATATATTCCTTCCCTACACCACACACCAAGTCTGGTGGAAACAATGGTGCCGCAGAGTCATGCAGTCTCAATTTTGGCTGCTGGCTGATGTGTCAGACTTTGCAGGGCTGGATTTTTACACTAACTTCTTAATAAGAGAGCTGCCCCGGGAAGGGTAAAGGCCATTTAAAGTCTCAACTAATTAAATGACAATGAAAGACTCAAGGTTGCAGGGGGAATTTTTGGTCTAGTTTTAAACAACAAGAACTTGAAATGCCCTAAAAGTCTGCATCATTGACACTTTTAACCCAAGCCACCCAAGTGCAGACGCATGCTCATGGAGAAGAAGAGTCAGTATAAAACCAGCTCCGTTCACACATGCAAGTGGGAAGTCTCCAACTTGAAGCCCACTTGCCAAGTGCTCGTTTACTGCAGGCACGACCCACGCTGAAGCCTGCAGAGCCCCACAGCTACTGCTCTTCTGCTTCCAACAGCCCACTGAGTTCACAGCCCTCAGGACTAGCAGATACTTTAAGCCACAGGTGCCAAAAAGCTCTTTACCAGGAGAGTTGGTATTCGAGGTCAGTCAATACGTCTCTGGCACTCGATGCAATGAGGTGTCAACAAGTTGTTTGTACAATACTCGGGAGAAGAAAGGTACATGGCACGAAATCTTGTAATACAGAAGCGAAAGCAAGCATGATCATCAATATGTATTAATTTGTTAATGTTACGTATTGGCAGAAGTGTAAAATAGCTCTACAGCAGCTGGAATGTCTCAGAGTTACATCAGATTTCCAGCATTGTATATTAACCTTATTTTTTGCATACTAATTATTAAAGTCATTAAAAGTTGCAGGGCCAAGTATGATGGACTACAGCTAAGGGGAACAGCCATTTTCATACAGAAGGGTGGTAGGGTCAGCAACACTACTCACAATATACAAACCACGCTGCTGACAGTGGTTTTTAATCCCAGGATCACCTGTGGCTCCACATGCTTTTGAAAACACCTTCAGTGCCAGGTGATGGGTGGGGAGCTCCGAGCAAGAGTTAAGTGGGATTTACACAGCCCCATAACTGGCTGTTCCCGATTTTTGCTCTCAGTGACCAAAAAAAATGAAGAGGATCAACCGGTTTGGAAAGGATTTTTCTGATGCTTTCTGATGCACCTCAACAGGACACCAACTCCAGGGTGGAGGAGAGCAGAGGACCATGCACATCCACACCTCAATGCAACCATAGCCCCCAGCAGCCTCATCCCTCTTCTCCCCACACCCCATTTATTTCCCTTTTTTGCTGCTGTTCACATGGCTGCCTCCAACCACTTTTGCATACACGACGTGCTGTGGCATGGGACAGGAACACAAGCATGAAGCTCACACTTTGGAAAGTGGTGGTGCTGATTATCTCCCGACTCACTGCTTTTACCTTGCTGGCTTTCAGGATGTTGATCTGTTCCTCATACACAGTGTCCCTGTTCTTCTCCAGAAATCCCTCACTCTGGTATTCCACCTAGCGGGAGACAAAGGAAGAAGCCCAAAGGGTAAAGTCCAACCGCACAGGGACAAGGTGCTGTGTCCCACCCCACCCCTACTGTTGGAGCTCACCTGAAAAACCTGAGAGAGAGAAGGAGGGGAACAACTGGAATTTAAAGGTCACTTTTTATTAAAGAAAGTGAACCTGAATGAAAGCAAAATCCTTAACACAAACACAAATTGTTTCTTTCATTAAACTGCTCTGTATGGGACCCAACCACACTTCCATGGAAACCAGGGGTAAAAATGCAAGGATCATCAGTCCCTCTACATGCTCTTTTGTTCACTCCTGAAATCCTTGTAAGCTAAGCAATAAACCTCAAAAGATCTCCTGACTACATCTCTGGTAGGTCTCTTGGTTTTGAGACTGCAGAGGGTTGGGGAGCACTGGAAGAGTTTTGAGAGGACAGATGAAAATTTTATTTTTTACATTTGAAGTTGGCTGAAATAACTGGTCACAAAGCAGACAGGCAAAGCTTGCAAAGGAACAACATTTGTGAAGGACACACGTGCAAAATCACATGCCTATGGAAAGGCAAGTATCAACCTTTGCCATGAAAAGTGCCGCTCGCATCCGGAGCAAACCTGGTTAGGAGAAGCACCTGTACGGGATCGCAGCACCCGCATGTTGTCTGGCTCCTCGGACACATCCCCCCCCCAGGTTGGCATTACATTTTCTTTCTAACAAACGTGTGTTTTGGGTAACTGCAAGCTTTTAAGATTCTTATTTGCTGTGAGTGACGCCTGTCACATCAGGGTTTCAATGAAGCTGGAGCCCATGGACGACACCCTACAGCACCAGACACTGGGATTTAGAACCCACAGTTGGCATCCTCTCCCTCAAAAGGGTGGGATCAGCTCAGGATCACCTCTCACGTGCTCCTCCCCACCATGCCGTGCTGATGCTTGGAGCTCCAACTCTTCAAAAATAATCCCCTTTTCCAATATATTTTCAGTGAAGCTGCCCTTACAGAAATTCGTTTCACCGCAGCTTTAAGAAAGAGGATTTTTCTCAGCTCTAGAAAGCACAACTGTTTAAAGCTTAGCGCAATAGTTTGGAGGCTGAAGTCCTCCAAGCTGATCTAGATCTGCCCAACCGAGATTACTGCCAACCAGGCATCCCTATCACCAAAAGGCAGCTCGCTGGCGCTATAAACTAATTTTCCTTCAAATGGCTCTTCTTTCCCTCCATACATTTCCCATTTCTGTGTTGAAGTCTCAGCGCACGCAACAGGCGCCCGGTTACCTTATCGGCAAAGTGGAGGACGATGAAGGAGGTGTTGGACATGCGGGGCTTCTGGAAGTGCTGGCTGCTGGCGTGCCGGTCGTACAGCTTCTGCGCCCAGTTCTGGTCGGTGCCTTTGGGAACCTGGATGGGGAGAAAATGGACCTAAAAGTTGTGGTAAAGCATGCGAAGGAGGTGCAGGGAGGTTTTGGAGGAACCCTGCTTGTGGGCTTCCTGTAGTCCACATGGGCTAGAGGAATATTTGAGAAACAAAGTCCACCCCCAAGTTCTAGGGCCGTGTGCCATTTTATTTTCATGTATATTCTTGATAAACACTCTAAAATTTTGTTCCCAGTGAAAAACACCTGAATGCTGGTTCTGCTCCAACAGCCAGAACAGCTCTTGCAGGAAAAAAAATTAATTAAAGCAGTATTTTTTGCAATTAAGTTACATTAATTGCTCAGGCACCAACATTACTTTTTTAATGCAGTTTTTGGTGACCAAATAGTTTTACAAACTGCCACCTGAGACAACAATCAGGAGATTCTATTTAATGTAAAATAATAATGATAATAAAATGATAATTTTAAAATATTAAAATAATAATAAAATTATAACTCTTAAGAAACCTCTGCCTCTCAGCAGGCTTGGGGTGGGGTCACTTGGATCCCAAACACAGGATGCATTAACCCCAATTGCACACAGGGCTGGGACTTCAGACGCACATACCTGTCCTACTGCAGTCAAATGATTCCCATGTCCCCCTCCCACACATCCAACCCCCTGTGCCACGAATCTCCTGGATGCCAAACCCTCCTTCTGCATCCTATTTCCACCGAAATCAGGGTGCAAGTCTTACACAGACCTTGCAAGGATTCGGCTATGGTACACCAAGATATCAAGTGTTGCCTAAGACACTGCTTTGGTCGGATGGGGCAGAGAATGGAGAAATCCTAAACAACTGCGACAACTAAAAAAAAACCTCACAGCACCACCTGTGCAGCAAGGGAATGGGCCACTTTTCACAAATCAGCAGTTACAAGGAGGGAGTGAGCTTACCTTCCTACCCAGCACCTGCAATTTTTACCCACTAAACCATTGTAAACTTAAGTTAATGCGATATATTGCCAAGATCAGGGAATAAAAAATACATTGGTTTTGTCTTACTATTTTGTAAGAAGCACATATAGCTGTATAGCAGCACATGACAGTATGTTGTAACTTCTGACACTCTCATGATTACAATTCCCATAAAGACTCAATTCTTTAGGGTATATTTAGGTTCCTTTCTGCTTACCGGCCAAAACCCCCAAAAGCTTTCCAAAAGAGATAAGGGTGTACAAGGAAACCAGCATGGCTGTAAATATCTGTTACTTTGGACTTCTCCAGCGAAACAAGTTTGCCACAAAGCAAAATTCTTGAAAACCAAAGGAAACAAGGAAGTTGTTGCACTTGAAGGCTGGGGACCACAGCTGATGGGGTTCATCCCCATCCCTCCTGCCTGCCCAGCAGGGATGGGAAAGGCATGGGCTGGTGGACGTCCATCACCGCCAACAGGACAGCAACGGTTGCACATACACACACACCTGTAATTTTTAACAAAAAATGGCTGACCGGATTATTTAGGTTAGAAAAAGAGAAGAGTCAGAAGAAAAGTGTTAGGCAATATTTAAAATTAGATGGGACAAAGCCTAGAAACCACAAACCAATTGTGCAGCGTCAGGGAAAGCTCTGGATCATCCATCAGGTCTTTACACAGACCTTTATATGAAAAGTGACAGAGGAAATAGGGGCAGCAAACAGTAAGAAGGAAAACTTGAGACAGATGAGGAATATTTCTTTATGCTTCTCTGAAACAGCCTTTGATCTCACGGCAGCAAGCCAAAACCCACCAGAAGGGTTGTGGACATGGGGATGCGCTGCTCCTGCCCACTCCCGTTAACTGGAAGAAGCGGCCGAATTAAATGCAGCAGCCGCTCACATAAGCCATGCTATCCCAAAAATATTTTATATTTTACTGTTGTAAGCGTAGCCAATTATGGATACACGTAGAAATAATATAGATTATATATAAATATTAAAAGGCATTTATTTATGCAATTATATACATATTTTATTCATGCAAGATAGACATGCATATTGAAACTATGGAGTTACATAAATGCAGATGGGTTTCTTTTTTTACATATAAATATGAAATATAACTGATGAAAAAACTCTCTCTGGAGCAATCATTAGGTGTCTCCTGTTTGGGACCAAGCCGCGGGCGCGGGGCAGAAGCACCGCAGCCACCTGAGCTGCCTGATGCTGCAGAGAGCAGATTTACCCTGCACCAGCTCTCTTCTAGGCCATCCACTTTGCTGAAAATCCTGCTTATCTCAGAATTTAACTTCAAAGGCGTCGCTCCTGCCTCCCAGAAAGAGGGTTTCGCTGTACTCGCACCACTCCCTGCTCATCGTTGGGCAGCCTGGGTATTTTTAGCTGCTTGAGAAGCACCTGATTAGGGACCAGCTCCTGGAGATAAAAACTAACAGAGCCATTATCTGTACTATTAGAACAGCTTTTTGTATTGGCTTGACAGTTGAAGGCCTTTAGAGCCAGTGAGAGTTATTTAGAGACTATCTCATCAGTCCAAGATTTTTTTAGGGGATGGGGAAGGGGAAAGTCAGCTGCCTTGGAAGTATTGTATGGAAATCTCTAAACAGGAAAAACCTTAGACTAGTAATTTCACAAGGTCACTGCTTCTGCTCATCTGCCCTCACTGTCCCTCTGCCCATCACTCTGCACAAAATCGGTCGGGCAGCATAATCCCGGCCAGGGTCACCTCCCATCTCCATACACTGTCCTCTGAGCTGCCAGGAGCTACTGCAACCGAAATCAAACCTACCCAGCGCAGCCAGGGTCAGCCCCTAGGCTTGAGTCTACTGCTTTTGTATCAGAAGCGTCTCAGGGTCAAGAATCCACTACGACCACCAGACAGCCGAGGAGATGTTTGGAGCTGTTTGGACTAAAGGGTGAGATTCCCTCCACCATCACCTCCAACAGAAGGACAGTTAATTGGATAAGCAATGAAGGTCCATTCAAACCTATGATCTAAAAGTCAACCTTCAAAACACAGTAGGAGCTATTTAAATTTTTATTTCTTTTCTCCTCATCACTCCAATATATGTTAAAGCCTGAAAAGAGTTGGGCTTCCTCCACGCTCCAGGGGCAAGTTCCAATGCAAATGGTATGGCTGACATGAAAGTCATAAAAGCTGACAGCATAACATAGGCAAGGTTATTCTACCGTCATATTAGGCGGTCCGCCCAAAAGGAAAGCCCAGAGGTCCAACCTGGTCTGCTCGTGGAGCAGAAATCCTCCCAGACAGGATGACGTGACACAGGAAGGCAATGTGCCGATTTCTGATGTTCAAAAAAACTAACAAAACCAGCCAAGGACGACACATTTGCTCAGATACCCAAGTTCACAGAGATGCAGAGAGACAAGTGGGATTGAAAACCAGTTTGCTAGAAAGCAGGCTTTAGTATTTCTGGCACTTGACAGAATGACACGGGAAAGGTTAAAGAGCATCTTTTGAACAGCGTTAGAAAATGCATTTGGCACATTAACAGCATAACACGATGGCACCGTTCCATAAAACACAAAAAACGGATCCACAAGAGAGTTTGAGAACATGAGGGAGTTTGCGGGTTGGCTAGACACATCCCCCTTTGGCAGCCTCACGGTCACATTGCTCCTCAGCAGAAAGAATTTCACTAAGATCCATAATAAATCTTGGACAATAATGCCGTGATTGACACATCAACTCTTTCAACCACCCTGTTCTAGACCAAACCCTTTTAGATGCACTTCACACTAAAAGAAAATTTTTTTCATTAATTTTTGCATTCCCACTCCCATCCCAACAGCATAGGCAAAAGCAAGAAAGCAGCCAGGCAGCAGGACACCTTACAGAGAAACCTGGATATCCACAGCAACTTCAGACTGTACTCCCAAATGACACTTGGGAAGTGTATGGAAGATATGCAGCATTCACACAGAGCAAGAAGGTTCAGCCTGAAAATCAGCTTTGATAAAGAGACATGACTGCATTTCTTAGAGAATTTTCCATTTCCTCTGATGATAATTGAAGTCCCTTGAAAAATCAACCCCAGGCAGCTCCTCCTCTCCAGAGCACTGAAGCTGCTCTTCACATGTTCCCTCCAACCACAAAGCCTTCAAAGTCTTCCTAGGAAGTCTGCTGTCCCCTCTGCCAAAGTCATTCCCTCTACAACACGGCCAACCATACACTAAAGTCACCCCAGACATCCAAGCAAGTCTTCTACATGCCCTCCCAACTTCCCACGACTGGATTTTCAGAAGACAGCCTCCCTCTTCTGATGGGCTCTACATTGGCCTCCTTGCTTTCCTCAAGGGCTCTGCTCTTATCCTAGATTATTTCCCACCACAACTGTTGGCCTTACGGGTGACTCCCTCCACATTTCACAGCTCACCAGCAGGGAGATTCTCCTGGATGCCCTTCTCCCCTTTCCCTCCTCTTCAGGCTCATCAGTTTGTGCTACAGCACTTTAATGCTGCGCCTGTCGCAGTGGCCTTGGTTTCTGGCCAATGCCATTTCTGTGCGTGGGACATTAACTCTTGCTCTTCCTCTGGTATCGTTTTAGGCCAAAGCAAAATAAAGAGGTCCTAAAAGCTCCAGATCCGGGCAGGTGACAGTCCAATGCAGGAAATGGGGAAAAGGCCCTTTGAGGACTCCAAGGTCACTTAGCAGAGGACATAAGGTCACAGTCCTGTGGAGATTATAAGGCTTCCTGGGCAGACCAGGGACGTAACTGGAGGTTGGACCAAATGACCTCCAGAAGCCCCCTCCAACCTTAATAATTCTACAACAGCTTCCAACTCCTAAGACCTCAAAGCTGTTTAAAAACCCCCAAACCCAAACATATCCTAAAGCCCTCTTTTTTCAGAGGCAGGGGTTTTATCGTTTGCTTTCACGAGACAGGTTTAGTCTTTAAAACTCCAGTCTCAAATCGAGAGCCCTCTCTTTCATTGCCGATTCCCATTTCAACCCTGTCTGGTCCCCTTCTTCTCTCAAACGGTGACAAGACTCTCATTACGCGCCAAAGGTCTATGACCTTCATTAGCCGAACTGCTTTAGCATGTACCCAACCACCCCCTCCCCAACCTCACATTAAAGATTAAAAAAAAATCCATTCTGTGAAGCGAGAACATTACTGACAAACCCTCTGCATTTGCGCTACCGTTTCATTATGTTGCCAGGACCCCCTCGATGCCATTTCAAGTCCCAGAGTATATTTATCCACCGTTGTACATTGCAAGATGACTTGCAATTACCCTATTGTGGCCCCGCACCCGCCACGGCTGGCTCCCCCCGAGAGGTGAAACGCTGCTGTCAGTGATGCGGGGGTGAAGGTTTCCATTCATAAACCAGTGCTTTCAGTTGACAGGCTTGGCTGAAATTTTCATAAAGCGGGAGAACGCTTGCAGGTTAGTATAAAAGAGTGATTAGAAGGCCCATAATAAGGGCCTGTGACTAATGACAGCATTCCCCATTGACAGGTAAATACCCAGATAATTGGCATTTGATGTGGGGGAATAGATCTTGCATTTCATTTTTTTGATCCAAAAAAGCATGGATGAAAAAAGTAGTACCAGGCAGATCTACGGCAAAGTTGGCCATATTCCTGCTGTTGCATAGGAATCGCTCCATCTAATGCAATGTCACCAGCAGCAACCAGTGCCAGGTGCTTCGGGTTCTGAATGGTCCTAAAGCAAAGCAAATGCCAACAGCCTACTCTAGCCATGAAGACACCCCAGCAATGCATGTGAAAGGAGATGTTTATCCTCTTGCAAGCTACTGCAGGTTAAAGCCCATTCTCTAACCTTTTATAAAAATAAAGATGCCAGCGAAAAGGTGGGTGGTCCTCTTTACCTTGCACTCTTCATCCAGTAGGTCCAAGATACCAAGTTTTGCCTCTATAAGGTCTATGCAGGGCTGGTTATCGTAGAAGTCTATGAGAGTCCAAGGGATTCCCTCCTTCATGTACTCTTCTTGTTCCAGCTTAAACACGTGCTGAGTGGAAAAACAGCAGAATTACTGACTCTGACCCCAGCCAGCACAGCGCCTGCCCCTTCCCCGTTCACCCGCTCGTCCCCACTGGAGTAGAGTATTCCCTCAGCACATGCAGAAGCCGTAGAAGGTGCCCTCATGTACAACGTTGTACGGGCTCTGCCATTTACACAATCTAGCTTCTGGGAAGGAAAAGAAAAGCTTTACACTAGGAAACCACGCGGGGGGAAAAAAAGGCTTTGAATGACTTTCACTAGAAAATGACTGAAGCTGTCATTACATCTAGGTGAAAGCCATATATTGAAATGGCAATAACATATATATCTCTTGGGCTGAGAAAAATCCCTGTCTCCTTTAGCGCAGTGCTCATTAAACTAGTGACCCGCAGCAGGTTCACAAGCTGGGAGCCAAGCCAGGGCTGAGCACGTGTGCCCCCATCTGCGAGCAGAGCTTCACAAAGAGCACCCATCGTCCTAGAAGAGATCAGCAGCAGTATCTGACTGACTCAGGAACATTTCTATTGTAGAGTCTTATTACAAAAAAGAAACAAAAAATCACCAATCTTTGCATAGTTTATATACCTCAGACCTCTGCCCAAGCAGATAAATTGTCTCTGGCTATTTCTGAGATACTCTAAGCATATTAAAAAATGATTTTTCAAATGCACTTTTTTCTTCAAAGATAGCTTTTTAAAATCTCTTCAAACATGTCATCTCGGAGTTTGAATTTATAAGCTTCAGAAGTGATAGCTGGACATACTAAGATACGAATAGTGCAAATACAACCCATAATTTACTTTTCATTTTTAGCAGCACTGATCTGATGCATTAGATATACTGCAAATGTTCATGTCCACGCATATGACATGGTTTCAAAGTGCCAAACCACTCCGCAGCACTTAGCTGCTCAAATTTAAGAAGTTTTCCCTTGTATTCTGAAACTAATAGTAATTTTTTCCCTGCTCACAACAAAAGCAGAACACGATCCCTTACTGGTTTCATTTCCAGTGCAGGTAAGCGCTTGTATCTAATAAAATAAAAGAATCTCAGGTTTTTGTGAGGCACGTCCAAGTGAAAAATGGGGAGTGTGTCCAACCCTGCTATTTAACACAGAGTTTTCGTTGCAGAGGTTTAAGCCACACTTAATGGGCAGATTTCCACTCATGCTTTGGTCTCGCACTGGAAATCAGGACTCAGCACAAGACCATCCAGGTTTCGGTTTAGAATTGAAACTACACCAAAAAAAAAAATTGGCAAACTTTCTACTTATTTGAAACCATCAGTGAACGTTTGCATAAACTATTTGCAAACCTGCTTCCAAGTATCAAGCTTATCAATCAACCAAGCAACGTTTTCAACTTGATGTCAATATTTAGTGCAATTGCAATGCACAATTCATTGCCCGGGAGAGATGGTATCCCAAGGACTACATTCATGCTGACCATGCGATCTGGCCAGGCTGCAGGTAAATGCCGTTAAGCAGAAGCCAGACATACAATAATCCCGCCTTGATACGTTTTCTGCTAAGTTTTATGGAACACTTCCAAGCTGACCTTACCGAGTTGAACTGCTGCTGGAGCTTTTCGTTGGCATAGTTGATACAAAACTGTTCAAAGCTATTCACTTCAAAAGTTTCAAACCTGCAAAGCAATGAATAAATCAGCATTAAGCACTGCTTCATCTCAAAATCTACTTTTCTCTGTAATGGTGTCATCTGCATGACAGGGAACACCAGTTATTCAACCGTCTCTTCACGTTCCTCCTATCCCAGATTTACACTTTATTCCTCATTCCCCAAAACATCTCTCTTTCCTTGCCACAACTCAAGGGATTCAAGAGGTCTCTTCTGCTACGCACAAATGCGATATTTGGTATGACTGTAGCTTCCTGCCCATCAGCCAGTAGTGCTGAGACGAGAAACATAACAGCCTTTCTTGGGGAAAAATACTATGAAATATTAAGTCCAAATATATTCACTGCAAAGGTGATGGAGAAACAGTAGCTGCTGTCTTAAAAGACCCAACACAGTATTTTTAATGCAATTCAATAGAGCAGAAAAAGAAGGTATTAAATTCATAATTATAGCCCTGTGCATAATTGTGCATCCCTGATAGCACAAAAATTAGATACATGTGAGCAAGTGGGTTCTTGGAGGCAACGGTAGAAATGGTGCTTTCAGCTCCAATTCCAACACGCTCCTTCGAGGGAGTTTGGTGTTGGTCTCGGTGATCCCCCTCTTCATCAGGGCTTCAAAAGCTCCCCTTGCACAAACGCTATCCCACCCCTCCACGGGCCATTGGCCAACTCCAAAATGAGCTCAAAACTGGCTTCCTAGTCACAATTAGAAAAGAAAAAATATGCAGTTTTAATAACACAAACTACAGGCAAGCAGGAGAAAGACAGCAGAGCCCCCGAGGTGGTCGAGGCTGAAGCATGTGGAGCCCAGGAACAGGCAGAGGGAGCCGGGCTTGCTCTTAAAAGGAAAAAAAAAGGACATTTTTCAGCTACCACAGGGAATTATGTTATTTATATTTCTATTTTCAAGGCACAGTTGGAGGAAGGAGAAAAAAAGTCTTTGACACATGACTGTAAGGATTAAACTAAGGGAAGAAGTGGCAAAGCTCCCTGTGCTTAATGAATAAGCTGCCGTAATGACAAATGTGCAGTGAAATAACTGCTCAGGTAATAGGTGCTGTAGGAGCTGGCAGAACAGTCTTAAAGCACTAAACAAATGGAAGTCCTTTTTTTCCCCTAAAATCAGTATTTCCAGTACTTTCTGAGGATTACCCGGCCATTATCCACATGATGCAGCTATTCCCCAGGTATTGCCAGGTGGCAATGCGCTCACCATAGAAAATGCCTCAGCCCTCAGGAAAAGGCAATGGAAAAGGAAAATGGAAAATGGGAGAAAGGAGCCGCTTTTGCGCTTTTATCAGCCCCACAGCCCTCGAGGAAACCCAGGACCAGCTCTCTCTCTGCCTGACCCGGGCTGGCATTGCCCTCGAGCTGGTGCAGCCCATGCCGAACAGAGGATGCTCAATCCCTCCCCATCCCAGGAACTGAGCTTTGCAATCTTTAATGCAACAAAATCCAGTGCCTGGGACCAACGAATGTTTGTATTAAACACGTGGCCAGAGCCTCAATGATGAACATGTCCTTGAAGAGCTCCTGATGCGCTTGATCTTGGTCGCATGGCCGTTGCACCGAGCAGATCAGCACCATCAGCTCTTGCAACTAAAGGGACTTGAGTTTCCCAGGACTCCTTGGAGATACCAACTCCTGCAGGTTCACGATCAGAACAATGGGGCAATAAAAGATTTAATTAAAATGGAGATGGAGAAGCACAGTGAGCTAGGTGGAAAAACACAATGAGAGCAGGGGTACAAGAGGAAAGATATCAGAGTGGAAACTCTTTTTCCACTTCAGAGACACCAGATGTGATTTATGAACCTCTCAGCGAGTGTCGACCAGGGGCAGAGCAGCTGTACAACATCAACTCCAAGGGAGATTTCATGAAGTCGCTAATTAAGGGACTCTGCCAGCACAATTTGCTAATTGACAGAGCAGTTTGGTCGCCAGCTCCTTGCCAGGAAGTCCTGCCCACACAAAGGGACTGCACTAAGACGACATCCTAATGGGAAAAGCAAACCAATGGCTGTTTTGTTTTTATTCATTTCAGTACCTATATTCTGGTGCAAAAAACAAACGCATTCACCACTCCAACCCATCACCGTGGCTCCTGGGAAGGCACGTCCCAGCTTAGGGACAGCTCCTGTGAGTGGACATTGGGGAGCAAATGCTGCATTTTGGCTTTTCTCCTGTTCCCTATTCTGCTGCACGACAGGTATCTCCTAAACCTGCTGCAGCACCAGTGTTTATACTAAAGTATTTAAAGTTCATAAGTAAGTCCAGCATACAGCCGGCCGCCTGGGTGTTCACAGTTCACTTCACATGGCAAACAGAGTAAAAACAGGCCGTCCCGGCTGAGTCCAGGAATGCCACATGAATCTACTCTTCAGATGGACTGCGGTATTGCTGCTATAGCAAATGATTCACTTTCAATAAATACATAAAGGTTTTTAATGCTGCACCCTCTCACCCCAATACTAACAGAGAATTAAGGATGCAGGGTCGAGCATTAGAGAATTAGGAGACAAACCCTACAGCCTCTGCACCCTTGGTTTGGGCCCCTAGAAATCCCACCCATGGGGACGGTCCTCCCCCAGGAGCCCCAGGACAGAGGTGCTCCTGGGATGTCAGGGACGTGCGGTGGAGGCTGCGTGCAGGCTCCCTGCCTTTTAAGCTTAATAATCCCCCTCCCAGAGGAAAAGGAAAAACAACAGACATTTGGAAAAAAAAAAATTCCAACATTTGGCAGAATGTGTTAAAGTTCCCAAATAACCTGAGTTTAGGGAACCAAACCACTTTCAAGGACTTGCAGAGACTCAGGCTGCCAGCACCCAAAGTCCCTGCATTGTTAATTACTCAGCATTTAGACAGCAATACCCCCTTCTGAAGGGGATTTATGGTCTCACACACAAGTGTTACGGCCCAGAGTGCAGACACTCATCCCTGCAAACCTGCCTGTTTCAATAGGACCTGCAGCTCGCTGTGGGAAAAAAAAGCCTGCTGTACTCTGTGGTGACACCAGTGCTGTAAAAAGCATCAGCTGGCCAACATGCTGGATGTGATGCACAGAAGACCTGCAGCTAAGGGAGGATTTTCTTCCACACTAACAGGTTTTCAAGCCCAGCTTAATCTTTCATGAGCATTATCCTCAAATCTCCTTTTATTCAGATTTCTGAAAGACCGCATCTGATTTTGTAACTCAGATGTCCAGCTTTCTGTATTGACCCACTACTGCCCACAAAGCTCCATCTCAAAGCCTTATTTCTCATATTCCAGCCTGCAGAAATCTCTATTTGTAGGGACACTGATGGGAAACAGCTTTTCCATCTCATACAGTCTTTGAACCAGACAGTGCCAATCCCATCTGGTTAAGATCTTCCAGGTCCTGTGCTATATATATCTAGGAAAGCCCAGACACTTTCAAACCTCTGACAGCAACCTCACCACCTCAAACCATCCCATTAAAGTCTCAAACCAAAGAGGACTGTACTCTTAGCATACTTGGTTCAAGTGTTTCTGTAGACCTTGCTGTACGGTCGCTGATGGAGAAGAGCAGGCAATGGGCTACACCGATGCTCCAGCACTGACTTCTGGCATCCCTTCTGCTGCCGTGGCTGTCCAGCAGATGTTAAAATCAACATCCCAAACACCAGTAGCTGTAGAAACCCCATGGGAGGTTTTATAAACAAGACCCAATTCCAGTAACTGTATAGGTATTATATCCATAAAAGCTTTCTGCAGCTGACCCAGAACAACTTCAGCAGGATTTCATTCTAAACTTCAGGTTCACCTAGATCTGACAGACCTTACAAGGAGTCTGCCATTACATGAGATTTGGGATTGAGCAAGCACAGCGACTGCACTGGGTCAGGGACTGGTTCCTGGAGCAGCTACAACTTGTCCATCCCACCTTCCCCTCCGAAACAGGAGCAACTAAGTACCTTAATATATTAAAGGGAGCACAGCAGGGTCACTGCCATCCCACTTCCTTGTCCTTGGTCCCGAAGAGACAGAAAAGGGATGGTGTTGAAAGAAGGGAGAGGAAAACAAACGCAGAAGACCTCTTTCCTTTTCCCACAACTGACATAACCCCCCTCCTTTCTCCTCTATCTCCTGCTTCTTTGCAGCACTTCAGCTAAAATGAACTCTTCACATACAACTCTTGCATCCCTCTTCTACCAGCGCTCAAGTGCCAGGACGACAGACCAGACAGTAACTGTCCAAATTTAAAGCGGCTCGTTGCCCCTGAGGTTGCAGGCTGCAAGCCTTACTCTTGGTTATGCCAGAGCTTTTTGCACCTTACCCCCCCACCACAGGTTCCCAAAGTCCTCTGAAAGCTCTCGTTGCACAAGGGTCCTGCAGCAGCGGTTTCACAGCTGAAGAGGCAAAGTAGCTTCCTCAAACCTCACAGCAACCCCAGGCAGAGCCAGCGCAGTCTTTGTTCTCCACATCTGCACCTTTACCCTTAGCTCATCTTTAAGCTTGATGCTTTAAACAGGACAGAAATCCCGAATGGGAACAGCATGGGAGGTAAATCCCAAAAGCCAGCACTCAAGCAGATCTCCATGCACTGTTTTGGGGTCAGGGCTGCAACAATCTAAAGGAGGCTCAAAACTGCAAACCACACACCATGACTGCGCTTTTCTGCATCCCTTTTTATTATTCCCACCCCCTGCCACAAGCCAAGGTCAAGCATGCATGGTCAGAAGGGCAAGACAAATTAGAAAAGACTAATTTACAGCTTTAGAAGCAGAAAGCATGCCTACCCGTAGATATCGAGCACACCGATGAAGGAGTGCTGCTTGACAGTGGTGTGCAGGGCCTTGTTGATGTGCTGCACGATCCAGTTGAAGAGCTGGGCATAGATGTGCTTGGCCAGGGCATTCCTGGCATTCACCACTTGCTGCACGGACATGTTCTTCACGTAGGTCTCGGCCGTGGTGACGAGTTTGCGATGGCAAAGCCAGTGCTGCATCTGGCTGTGCTCCACGCCCAGCAAGCCGCAGAAGTTGTTCAAGTGCTCGTCCTCACTCTGGGGGTAACAAGAAGCAAAGTCAGCAGGTTGGTAACACTCCAGAACTGGAGTTTTAACAGCGGGTTCCCAGATCAGTGCAAGAAATTAGCAGCATTTCATAACTATATGGGGAAATACTGTGTTTCTCTGTGGTTGATAGGAAACAGAAAAGTGATGAGCACTCATCCAGTTGGGCTAGTCTTCACGGACATGGATGAAACGGCTCACACAGAGCTCTAAATGGTGGTAGACCCTATGGCTTTCCTCTGCTCTGGCTATCCTTAAGCTCTTGAACTTAAAAGCAGATTTCCACGGTGACTGCCAACAGGAAAGAGCACTCTCCACTTTACTCCTCCTTGAGCTGCAGCTATATGCTCCTTCAGAGCAACCTTGACTAAGCCTCAAGTTAAAGCTCAGGGAATGCCGTTACAGCGTGCCTCTTACAAACCAACCCCATTTTGAATAACAGTTGCAAAATGCGCGTTACCAGAGGGGTTGTTTTTTGCATAATCAATAAAATGAAATGTGAACTTCATTTTCCCCTAGTGCACTGTATTTTTTTCCCCCCTCAAACTAAGACAAGGCAGTTCTGAGCCTCCATTATGCTAAGATAGTGGGCACTGCCTTTTAGACAATGAGAAATAAGTTCCTCTTTCCTCAGTGCAATAATACATATCTAAAGGAAGTAAATTGTTTCCAGTTAGATACATGCTCGTACAGGAGCTGGATGGGTTTGGGGATGGAGAGAAAAATGCATTTTAAAAGACCTCTAGGATGCTTTTTTGCTCTGATATCTTTTTGACCATGGATTCCAAGTCATAACAGGATTGATTTAATAACATGCAATTACATCTGAAGGTAATTAAACAACATGAACTCCATTCCAGATCTCAACGTTGTTGGAGCAGATCACTTCTACATATCCATGTTGCCAAATATCAAGCAAATTACCCCCAGCATCCAACTAATCGCACACCACATCATCTCAAGGGTACCACTAGAAGTGTATGCAGAACCCACTTTAATACTTTAATTAGGAACAAACGACCCAGTCTGGGATGCAATGATAATTGACAGGATAGTATTTTCCATCTAGTCATTTTTTTTTCCCCTCCCCTGAACAAACACAGAAACAGAAAAACCCCCACAAAGGCATCTTTAGTCTTATTTATTCTTGCTAATTAACTGTGCAGCGCTCCTTTGAATACTGGATGGCCACATTACAAGCAGCAGCCTCATGGCTTTGCCTGTAGCATCACACCTTCTGTTCCCCCGATACTCTGTGCACCAAGTCTTTTAAGAAAGCAGGAAGAGTTAAAGATGGGTTGGGACTTAAGGTGGTAAGCGACCTTTGAATCATCTCACTTATGGGCTGGCTAGAGAGGAGAAATAATACACTATGTTCCAGGAAAAACAAAGCAACCAGAAAACCATGTGTTTTCAAAAAAAGCAAAGAAAACTAGGAGGAAAAGGGTTTCTACCAAAGCTGTGAAGCTCAACACGTCCAACGAGGCCCGATTTATAAGCATACAAAGCTCTCACGCTTGCTGGTGACCTACCGATACGCTACAGGCATCGCCATCTCGTTCCGCTTGGATTTCCAAGTTCCCTAGGTGCAGAATGGCAGCAATTATCCTAAAAATGGTCGTCTGATGAGACTCCTTCACTCCTACGGGAACAATTGATAGCTGATTTTCACAACAGAAAACAAACTGCAATTTTCAGTTTATTTGAAAACGCTTGCGGTGTTTGATTTCCTTCCTGGGCTGTTGGTTTTCAGAGTTATCAGACCTCTCCCAATAAACTCACCATAAACTCTCAGTAAAGTCATCACTCAAAAATGACAGCTGAGACAGCAAGAGGAGCTCCTCATGTTATTTCTTTACCCCTAACGATTGCATCAAAGCAATTTTATCACAGATGGGTTTAATACTATTGTGAACATGCACGAAACCAAGGATGCTACTCCACAATGATCAAACGGGATCAGAGCTATAGGGGCTCTGCGGCTTTTATAGAACAAGGAGTTACTTCTCTGCGATCATAGCCCAACAGCGATATCTCCCTGACAATTGAAGCACAGCAGTTACAACCTATTGCCAGTGTCCCACAAACAGAAGAGAAAATAAAAGCTGTGCACATGATGCACAACGCCTCCAGACTGGTGCTACAGCAAGTCACCAGGGAGGTGACGTGAAGCTCTGTCTTACGGTCCCCAGTGTCTCAACAGGAGCTACGTGTTGTGGGTCTTCACTGGGGTGTAAGATGTTATTGCTTTATGTATTTTTTTCTGGCAGGCTTTTGCAGGCATTCCCAGCAGGAGCTTTGCTCAGCAGCAGCCTGCACGCAGCTTTCTTGCCAATTCTTGCATTTTTACATCCCAACTGGGTTTTTTGTGCCCCTTTTGTGTTCAGTGCTGGTGTCCTAATTATCCACCCAAGGTCTGAGACATCACCTGCTGGTTTTTGAATTATCAAGAGCTTCCCTTTCTCTCTCTCGGGACTTTTCTGTTATCAGCACAGTCAGAAATGTTTCAAGGTTACTAAAAGGAGCAATGCTCTGCTGTTACTTGGCACTCTTAATTGGAGTTAAGCCTGGCTAGGGTGGCGATTTGCAGATAAACCTGACTTCTCCTTGTTACACACAAAAAGGCAAGACTAGAAAGTGTAGTAGCAATTTCACCAGGCCCTGAACAGAAGCAGACAGAGCTGGGAAACACTGAAGGCAGAGGAACCATGTGAAGAGCAGGAAAACATCATCAAATTGGCAGTGGAGGAAGATGCCCGCACCGTGCTTCCTAGGGACCAGCAAGGAGACAGGAGGTCTCTTTGGGGGGGGCAGAGAAGGGGACCAAAGCGAGACTGCACATGGCAAGGGGATGGGGAGAGAGTTCCCTGGGGACTACAGTCCCGTGGGCAAGTTTGGAGCAACCAGTGGAGTCATATTTTTTTGAGTAGTTAACAGAAGTCACACAAGCCAGACAAGAGGAGGGTAAAGACACGACCCCGCTGTCACCCCAAAAAAAAAAAGAGATCAAGCCCATGTAAAACACAGAGAGGACAAATTTTGGGGAAACATTTGCAGTTTTAACACTTGAAATGAGTCCCCATGCTCACTGCTGGCACAGCGCAGTGGCTGTGATACGGCTGCTCAGGGGAATTTCACAGCTGGCTGCAACTGCATCACGAAACATATGAAATGCAATGGAGAGACACTGAGACTTACCGAGATTTACAAACTTGGCTTCAGATAAGTATTAATAAACTCTAGGAAAGTTTTCCCCTGCAAAAATTGTTTTTCCTTTCAAACAGTCACTGCTGCAGGGAGGCTATGGCACTGTGTAACTGCAGCGTGCACGGGTTGTTGCAGCGGCAGATTTTGCAGCTGGCCATGCAAACGTGGACTCTGCAAGCAGGGATGTACTCAGCTCCTCGGTACAATACTGTGATGGTCCGAGAAGTGACATCACCCTCAACTCAAACACAGATTGAACTGCAGAGTAATAGCTCTTTTCCTGCTTTTAAATAGGGTAAAAAAAAAAAAAAAGGGCAAGTCAAAGCTGCAGCAGAGCTTCAACGCCAGAATGGTTTATTTTGGTTTCTCTTAAATTCAGTGTCCTCTCTCCATTTCACTGTCGCTTTGCAGATAGCTGCAAGAAACACTGCAGCTTATACTAAAGAACAAGGTAAAGCCAACTAGGTCAATAGGAAGATGGATTTATACCTCTTAGTGTTACAGGAGAGCCATATAATTCAGGCAAAATACCGAAAAACGTTTGCAAGAGACTTCTGCTGGGAAGCCTCCAAGCAGAGCAACTCCTTACCAAGCAGCGTGAAGGCGTGCCTAGTTTTCTCAAAGTCATCAGCATCATCCACGCCATCGATAGACGTGTCACCTCCCTGAGAAGTGTAGAAAAAGTCTTCGGCACATGCTAGGAGAGAAGAAACAGAAGAAATGCATCAGCAAGCAGTAGCTTTCCGGAACGTGCACTGGGATGCTCCCTGTCACCCATTCTCCCCGTCCCCGAAGGGCACCCATCTCCTTTAAGCTATGGTTTACTTAGAAATGGATGAAATATAACCTTGACAAGTGACTGTAACTGCTTCTTGCAGCGATGAAACCCCTTCCCCATGCAAAGCAAGTTCAACCAGGGCAGAGCTATGGTATATTCGGGATTCGAATAGCTGCTCTACCGCACAGGTGCATATTACTTCAAATATTGAGGTTACTACTTCCAATTTTTTTTATCCTGTTTTACATACCCATGACCGATTCAGACATTTTAACACTTTTCCCACATAACACCTTAAACCTAGGGAGCAAAGGGAATGGAGAAACGCTCGCACTGCCAGCATTACACCATTTAAGCATCTATGCTTTAGCAAAATTATTTCAGGACAATGCAAAGCTAAATCCTATGGAGACCAAGAGGCATTTCAAATGCAGATACAACAAGAAGAGATCGCAGGATTTATACCCACTTCAAAAAGCTTCACATGCAATTGCCCTTCCTTAAAACAAGGGCTTATTTGAGGCCAAAACTATCAAGATATGTGCCCAGGCTGAGTCCTGGCAATGCGGGAGCAGGCTTGGCCCCGGGCAGGACTCGGGGGAGCCCAGGAGGTGGACAGCCTCCCCATCCCACCCAGAAACAGTTCTCGGCACCGGCTTCAATTTGTTTCAAACCGGGTAGGAGGGACTCGCCAAGAAAAGCTCAGAAAGATCATTAACACGCAGAAACATATTTCCCAAGTATCATGAAAAGAATGAGAAAAACAGCCTACTGTGTGTTCCACATCGGCCTGCTGGTAACCTTTAAAATCACTGCAATCTGCAATTTTTTGACTCGCATTGCCACCAGAAGGTCCCCAGCCCTCCCGCAGGCTTTTGCATTAGCTGTACTTTCAGGCTGTAAAAAAAAAATTTAATTCTTTTTGGCCCTGGGACCCGGCGGTTTCAGTAACTCTGCTCGTCGCTGGAGCATCGGGAACAAGGGGCAGAAAACGCTGATTGGGGTCAGAGAGCCGATGTCCGTCCCGGTCCCCCTAGCACAGCAGGAGGTCACGCAGCCCACGATGGAGCACATCGCATTAACAGCCTGACGTTGCTGCATGTTACCCTGCAAGATGCATCCATGCGTTCTATGCAGTGGTTGATGGGACCGGGACATAAGCCTCCAATTTTAACCATCCACATTGGAATTTGCTTCTGCCTCAAGTCATCTCTGTTCTAACCAACTCCAATATTTATATTTCAGTATCAATGATTTTAATAACCACATAAACCCTTTGATTTACTATACACAAATAAAGCATATTCTTGCTTTGCACCATTGCCCAGACATCATTAAGTTAGACACCACACTTCAAAAGGCACTGCGTTGCACACTGACTCCCATATTTTGAGTCAAGTATTTTACTTTCTAGTTTAAAATCAAGCCTTTAGGATTGCTCTGACTAAAGAGCCAACACTTACTGGTTTGCTCTGCTGGGCTCACATAAGTTTAAAAACTCTCCTAGTTTTCCAGCATTTTGCAATATAAAAGAGAGTAACAACAATTCTTTGTATGTGCAAGACCCAAAGGAGAAGCAACAGCTCCTGCTTTTGATATGGAAAAATAGACATCCTCCCCTCTGCTTAATAAAAAGGTGGATTTTTACATCAAGATACCCCTTGTTTTGTATAAGCCTTGGGAAGAAAAGGTTGATGGGTAGGTAAGGCACAGCTCCCATGAGGAGATAAGTTCGAGTTTTGACTAGTCATCTTGAGATACAGGCTAGTAAATCTGATGCAAAGTGGGTAATGAAAAAATCCCTTGAAAGAAAGAAAGGAAAATAAGGGAATTGTGTACACCTGCACTCACAGAAAACTGCCCAGCACTAGTAATTCAACAGGTCAGGGAAGAGCCTGGTTCACCCCAACAAAAACAGCTCACGGTGCCCACGTCCCCGTCCCCCAGAAGCCATCCCTGCCGAGCGCGTGAGCAGCGCCGCGTCTGCCAGCTACGAAAATGTTTCAGGGAGGTATTTTGAAGCTATTGCAAGGTGACAGTGCAGGAAACACCAAAGACACACACCTTTAATTTTGGAGAGAATCACTTCTTTTTCCGCTGTTGCATTTTACCCAAATGCACACGCACCAGGCTGTGCAGATACCTGCGCACGCTGCGATACAGCAAATGCACAAGCGCCACAGAAAAGTGCAGCTGGAGACTGACATGCACTGACAACATAAAATTTTCATTAGAAATGACCCGAGAAGGCTTCCCTCTGGGCTAGCGGCCCTGGCACCCACCAGCTCCTGCGCTGGCAGCTGTTGCCATTACACATCCTCCCTTGAGAAACTGAAGTCGAGAGCCACAGTCACAACAGCACACAGATGTCCTGGGTGATGCACCAGGAGAGCAGGCAGCTCTCAGCCTTCAGTACTACCAGTCATCACAAACACAGACGATGCTTTCAGAGCACCGTGTTGAAAAAGACTGAGATTTCCTCTGATCCACACGTTCCCAAGAAGAGAAAGGTGGTTTCACAGCCAGAGCTCTGCAATATCAACTTGTCTCCCAGACTGGCTTGAAATAATTTATTTCTGAATTTTAAGATGCCAGCGGACAACATCATTACTCAGGGTATCTTTGCAAAAATGAAGCACATAACCCAGTGACAGAAAATCTTGAAAGTGATGTGCTCTGCGGTCGTGTGAGCATGCAACGGGACCGAACACGGGCTCTTTGACAGTAGCTGGGAAGCCACTGTCAGAGGAACATCATTTTGGGACCCTTAGAGACCAAAAGGAGCCCCAGGTTCACCACAAGCCCTGACCTTCGGAGCCAGCTTTCACACTACGGCTGGTGCACAGTGATCACGCAAAACCTTCACCTCCCACCCAGGTGTCCTGGGACAGACATTAAGGTTACACCTAGACAGTCTCAGAAGTTATCTCATGCCTTAGCAAACTCATGAATGTGGTTGTCTGTTCGGTGCCACCGGGCAGAGTATGGACTACAGCTGGGTAATGCACTGAGGTTTACTGGTGAGAAGAGGACGAGTACAGCAGTGTTCCCATTTCAGCACCAGCCTGCAGTAAGTGCGGCCAATGTGCCTACGGTGACCCAAAGAGTCATTTACACAAGCCAGAATTACCCAGAAACCAAAAGCCTCTCTCTCAATCTACCACTTCACTGTAGCCACAATGGAAACCTCTGTGAGGCTCTGCAGCAGCGAGATGCTCTGCGTTGGGATCACAACCTGCCTTCCTTGCTATTTTAAATACTTAAAAGCATGTTTTAAGCCTCACTTCTCTTTTTAAGCAACGGCAAACATTCAAGATCAAAAATTAATTACACCACATCTCCGCACCCCCTGCTGCAAGTGAAAAACCTCTTATTCAGGTGTCTTACAGACGTTCTGCTGCAAATACTGGGAAAAAACCCAGCTCGGGATACATCCCAGGAGTTAAAAATATAATGGATTCAAAGGACAGAACTGCTCCTGCCAAGACTCCGGTCAGATCAATCCATGCTCAGATTTCATTTAAAAGACAGATCTTTATGCAAGTTTCATACAATATTAACACATGACCTCCCTGCATCAGCTGGCATCTACCGTGGCATGTGATTCACTGTGGTTCTGCACGCAGTTTCTACAAAATACACAGACTTCTTCCACCATGGCTAACCTCCAGCAACAGCTCCTACCCACCAGCAGCGCTTGCAGGAGCCTAACAGCACCGACCACTGCAACACAAACTGCATGCATTTTATGCAGCAAGCCGCTGCACGGCAGAGGTGACGAGGGCTGGTGTCTCATCCAAGGTACCACATCCCTGGAGATGGCATGAGCAAATTGTGCACCACTGTGCAGAAGCAGCCTTTCAAACTCATCTCCCCTTACCTCCTCCCACTGAGGAGGCACACATGACCTCATCAATGACCTGCATTTCTAACCCCACAGTGTTTTCCTGTTGCCATCAAACTCAGGCGGCAGCCATGGAGGTAGAATTACTTACTTAGCCCAAGGTCTTTGAATTCTGGAAGACTCGCTGAGGCACAAAGCTGATAGAAGATGTGGTAGTTGCGCTCGTCCTCCGCCTACAGAGAAAAATGCCGAGTTAACAGAGGTAAGAAGAGGTTACAGCAGTGCTCCCACCCTCAGCCCGGTGCCACCCTGACCCCATCCGCCTGCTTCCCACCATCAAGACCTCCTCGGTGCCACCAAGAAGATGGGGACCTTGTGACACCTGGGAAAAAGGAGCCTTGCCCTTACCAAAGTACATTGCCCATCTTGGAAAGGAAATAAATAACTTTATATTACCTTCTACACCTCATCCCTCTCTGGGATAATTGGACTAAGTTAGCTAGCAAGAACCACGTTGCAAACTGACAGCAACATTAAAAGAGGTGGCCTACACTCGTGGCTTCCCAACATTGTTTGGTTTTAGGATTTTTGTAGTTGGGTTTGTTTTGTAAGGACAAAAGTTTTGCACGTGCTTCTGAGGTAGATATCAAGCACAAACCAAGAAAGCTTGTCCTGAGCCCTGCACAAGAAACCCACGGGACGTGCCATGGCAGGCACGACAGCCTCCTCAGCCCTTCTCCTGCCTCCCATCCATCTTCAAAATTTAAGGCTATTGCCTACAATTTATTCTTCCTGGCTTTTTATGAGCTTCAGTAAAAATCTCAGCAGCTGCCCAGAGAAAGGCTTTCCATCCCTGCCCAGCAGCCAGGCCCCTCCTCAGGGCTCCAGCCTCAGGCAGATGGAGGGAACAATCAGGGGCCAACAAACAAGTCTCCCAGGTACATATTCCTCCAGAATAAGGTCACCAGGTTGGGATTATCAAGGACAACTGCAAAAGACTGAGCCTGAAAGACACGTGTGGAAGCCGTGTCCACCAGGAAAGCTACCTTTAAAGTAATTTTTTTAATCCAAAGAAAAGACCTAGACTGTTAAATTCCTGGAGCACAGCACCTCACCTGGAATACAACTCGTGATTTTTCCAACAGATACGTCCTCATGTTGGCACCAATGATGTGGTATCTTTTATCAAAGCCGATCTGAATGTATTTCCCAAAGCGACTGCTGTTGTCATTCCTTGTTGTTTTAGCATTTCCAATTGCCTGCATAAAATAAAATTAAAAATTAAATTAAAAATTAATGTTTAAAATTATTTAAAGATTTAAATTTGTAATCAGTGTTACATAAACAGTCATGGGAGGATTTGAGGAAAACCCCTTCCCAGATGCAGAAGGCAGAGCAACAACGTGACTTTAGGGAGGACTCCACTGAAAATGTGGCATCTCCAGAATTTTTATGGAAGAAAAAAACATATAAACTGAAATGAGTATTTGTACAGTAAATAGATCATCCTACATCCCAACAGCTACAGCACTCCTGTTTTGTCTTATAGGATGTCCACACCTTTGTTCACAAACAGTCAACACTGGCAGCTTTCCTGAAGGGCACGTGGGCAATGAAGCCCTGCAAGAGGGAGGGAACCAGCTGCAATCTGTCTCCAGATGTTTGCGCTTCGGTCCACGGATTTGGTGACACGGCCAGAGCCCCTCCGTGCCTCTGCAGAACCTACCTGTCACCTCCCGGGCGGGTGATGCTGCCACATGCAATGGCAGAAGGGAGAGGAGAGAATCCAGCCCACGTACAAACATCAGGGGTGCAGCACTGCAAACACGTGAATGCATCAAGCAGCCAAAGAAGCAACTCACGGTGATACAAGAACGCTGGAGAAAGTCAATATTCCCATTCATGGCTACACCAGCCTTATTTTCTACCACCATTCCCCTGTCCTGAGATGATGAGCCTCAAGCAAGCACAGCAGAAGCCATGAAAGGGAATGGACATATACAGGAAAGAGCCCTCGGGCACCTCTCAAAGGCTGGCTGCCTTTCCCAGGCTTCTCCTTGCAGACCACCTCAGCAAGCCCTGCCCCTGCCCCATCCATCCACCACCTCTGCTAGCTAATGCACCTCCTTCTCCCAAAGCCCATTTATTTACCCCTTTTACTGCAGCTCACCCATCCCCACCGCTTACAGCGCTCCCAGATCCACAGCCCCCACTTCCCACCTCCAGTCCCCTAGCACACATCCCCGACCCTACGTAAAAGCAGCAGGGCAAAGGCAGAGCACATGCTCTCCATTTCTGCCCAGAGCCCAACACCCACCCCCCAGGGAAAGAAGAGGTTCACAAACTGCTGTAGCAAACACTACAACTAGGATATTTTACAATCCAGAATTACCATCATCACCTTATCTTCAATTCCTTGTCTATAAAGTAGAGATACCTGCCCCAGGGACATACATCCCATACATCAAACACAGCGCACCTCATTGCTAAGGGCTATTTCACCACACACACATCCCTCTACTCCATCTTCACACTTTAACTTTGGGTTTTTTGCAAACCAGGCAGTTCTCTTACGGTTTTTGCGTGGGCAACATTCTCAGCAATTTCCAATAAAGACAGACAGGTTCCCTGGCCCCAGCACTTAGAAATAACATCCAGAACTGAACACAGGCAAGAAAATTAGAGCAATAAAATTATGGGGTGATATAAAAGAATAGCATGCACTATGAATTTTTCCTTAGATGCTTTTAAGTGTTCCCAGGTATTGCAGCTACATTTCACAGAGGCACAGGAGATGGGTGAGGAAAAGAGTAAACCAGTGTGAAGCCCACGCTGCGGCACATCATCACACATCCTCTGCCCGCACGGATTTTGTTACTGCTCATCTGCACCATCACTTATTTTGTCGTTCCAGCTTGCACCCCACATAGGGCAGCAAGATGCTTGACCACGTGTGCTGATGTGGGGTTGGTTTTCATCCTGGATCAGCCACCGTGTCTATTAGCCAATTTGGCCACGAGGCACTGCGGTGGGAAGCCACCCTGCAAATTAAGCCAAGCCTAAGGTTAAATGCAGGACAGCGCTATGCCCCCCTACAGCAGCACTGCTAGCTCCTGCCTTTAAAAGAAAGTCACATGTCTGAAGTGCTTAATTGACTTTAGAAAAGCCCAAATCTTGTCTTCAATGCTGACTTGGATATTTTGCAAATGAAGGCACTCTGACTCCAAAATCTGTTTGGAAAATGGGACTTAGGCACTCAGACATTTATTTTCACCATCATGGTGCAATGAAACGAAGCAGCTTTCCCTTTTTTTTATATTTGTAAACTGAAATTTTTTCTGTTAGAGCAGGGATTTCCCTATAATGGGACTTGCTATTCCCCTATATGATTGATAGGAACAGAAAATTAACAAAAATAAAACTACACCGAAATACCACAAATAGATTAAGTAATCCCTTTCTCTTCTATTTCATACCTATACAATTAAAGAAGATGATTAGGAGGTACCATGCAGTGGCAAGAGGAGGAGAAAGATGAAGACGATAAAACACCAACAGTGCCAGCAGCACCGCTCAGGCTCTCCGCTCCGGAGCCCCGATCAAAGCCCAGCTCCTGGAGCCGAGCTGGGGATGCACAGGCTCAGCTTCAAGACCATCAGACAGAGGAGTGACTGGGGTGGGCTAAATGGAGGCTATCAGCATATTTCTGTATTCTCAGACCAGCTCAGGGTTGCTGGGAGGCTGCAAATCAGGTCTGGCTCACAAGCCCCTACGGCTCTCGCTGTTTTAGTGACTTCTGGAGAGACACAGTGATGACTGCAAGCAGGACAAAGGAAATGATGCAGCTTTTACCTCCATAATTGGGCTCGACGCGAGGACTTTGGCTTCGATATTGGTCTCGCTGGCAGAACCGCCGACGGTTGCAAAGAAGCGCATGGCGTATTTGGCAGAGACCGTCTTTCCAGCACCTGACTCCCCGCTCACGATGATGGACTGGTTCTTCTCATCCCTGTTGCAGCAGAGAATAAAAGCTTTTGTAAGTTAATCCATTTTCTTGTTAATAGTTCATTCACGTCAAGCAACAATCTTCCATCTTCATGTCTCCGTCTCCCTCACCTTGTTACCTAGATTATGGATGCTGGATTTATTCTGGATTCTACCAAAGCATCCGTGAATAATACACAATTGTGATACATCTCAGCTAAAACATAAAGGACACACTGAACACCTCTAGAACATCTCCAAGGGCTGCTTGCAGAGACAGCAGGAGATGAACCCCTGCATGAAGCGCTGCTTCTTTCTTCACCCCGGGAGCACGTAGCCCAGTGTTGGGAAGCCCATTCCTTATGTGCCACAATAACAAGCCTCAGCTGCATTTGTCTGGAGAACTATTAACAGGCATTGGCTGAATATCAGCTTCTAATATTATATATTTTATTTTTCCCTCTTTCACTCTAGCATTTGAGATTTTGCTCAACAAAACATGGGCAATTAGTTGTGAAAATTGCTCGAGTAGCCTATTGCTGAGCTATTAAAACACAGATACCCAGAAAGGTTCCTCTATGCTCAAAATACATTAAAAATACTGATTTTGTGAAATCAAGCACCCTAAAATTAGGAAGTAGCAGAAGTCATCTGATTCTCTATGCAATTATACAAACACCGGTATTTTCACACATATCCCAACATTTGGTTAAAACTTTGATAACAATAATACAAAGCATGTCTCTGACATCAGACTCACACCATCTATTCATCCCCAAATCCTGCCAAATTGTATGTTACTGCTCCAAAGCGCAAAGGTACTTCTGGGACCAGCAGGTAAGAAAAAGAGGATAAAGAGTTTAAAAGCAATTCCTGGTAGACATCACTAAGTAAAGTTTGTTCAGCTCCTGAAGCTTTGCAAAACAAAGTAGTTTTTAAGAAGGACTTGCTCATTAACAGAAGGATCAGGCAGCCTTACCCTCTCTAAGCACACACTAAATTTGCTTACAAAAGGATACAGGTGTACCAGCACAGGATAACAAAATTCAAGCAAATACACACCGGACCTTTTTATCTGCACGTATGAAAATGCTTGGCAGGAGTGGGAAGCATTATCCTGGCACTGAGGGGCTGATGCAGACCCTTCTCCAGCTGTGATGGGAGCAGATGCCACTGCCCCATCCCTGGGCTGGTGCTGGGTCATGGGAGCAGCTCTGCCTATGCCGTCAGAGCTAGGGCAGACCACCAGATACCTCCAGGGTACGGGACTTTGCATGGGGAAGCGTCACCTCCTGTAGCTTTTGAGCCTTGCATGAAGCACGCGACTCATCCAAATGCCTTTTTCTACTTGTAAAATTAATCGTTCATACAAAAAAACCTTACACAAGTCATCGTGGCTATATTACAATACCCAGTTCTTCCCACCACGGGTGCGCAACACAGTACCCACTAGATACATCCCAATAATTAATCAGTTCAATGTGCTTGAGCTGCAAGGCAGAGAAAGGGCCAAGGCAGTAAGAGGAGCTCATTTTCAGAACTACATCCCTCTAGGCAAAGATCTGCCGGCACCGGGAACAAGTGCCTCTGCTGCAGTGGGATCCGCTCCCCAGGGCGTCAGTGGCACACGGCAAAGCCAGCACCTCTGCAATTTGGCCGCGGACATTGGGAAGAAGAGAGTTTTCACTGCAAGATTCAATATAAGCTCTTAAAATATCAGAGCCATTGGGGTAAACTATAAGTATTTAATTACGTGTGTTTTTAAATAAGATCAAATTCAACTTCCTGGACTCTGCCCAGCTTTCATGAATCACAGCTGAATGCAGGCACACAAAACCCTACATACAAGCACAAAAAATTTACACCTTGCAGTTCTCTTGACATCAGGAAACACCATAAAAATACATTTCAATTTAAGATACTCAGTTTAAGTTTACACCAGCGAGAGACAAGAACAGAGGCTAAATGATTGCCATATACTCTTGCACTTCCAACAAAAACACAAACACACTGCAACACCACACCATTACTTTCCTCCACTGTCAGGCACGTACATCTTAATTCCTTCTAGGCTCAAGATAATGGGTTTGGAAAACAACCTCAGTCAAGTCAAACATGTAACATTTTGGTGCAAACCACAACTTTCCAACACTTCCAGCAGGAGAGGACTGGCAAGTTAATTTCGGGCCGCATTTATATTTTTCAGGGATTGATTCATAAAGCACACCTTAACCCATCCCCTGGCCAGCTCCACCGCTCTCCTGGGCATCCACAGCAGCATGGCAAGAGGAACCTCCAACCACTCCAGCTATCAGGCAGTTAATGCCGAAATACCAGCCGCGAACCGAGCACAACCTCACCCAGGCAGCCGAAAACCCAGAGCCGGTGATCCCGGTGACTCACCCTGGGTGAGGACAGCCTGCACATCTAAGTGAGGACTTGCTAAGTCACGGCTGCGTGCCCTCCGCACGTCTTGGCAAAGCCACCGCGACTCTCCCGCAGGCGGCCAGCTGGCAGGATCCAGGCACGGGGCTGCCAACATGCCAGTCTCACACCTTTAGACTTCCATGGGTGTGCGATAAAGCTCTTTGTAGCAGGAGCCACCAGACACATGAACCCAATGGAGAAAAACCACTGCCAGCTCCAAAGTGAGGAAGGAAGACTAAGCACCGAAGAGTAGTATGCTGGATAAGCCCATAGCAGCAGTTCCCGGGACAGGTGATGGCAGTGATTTATCACTGTTTATCTCCAATTAAAGTAGGTGAGAAGTTTCACGTCTGCTTTGATCATCTTCACAGACAACCACTTGCTGAGCTCCACCCATGAATGTCCCACATTGGCCATCAGTAGGATGCAACGCATAAAAGTCATGTCAGCTACAAAAGAAGGGGCAGGCAGAGGTTTTGCAAGCATGGATGAATGGACTTATCCTTCATCAGAGGTGAGGGAGAAGCAGATGAAAGAGGCGACAACCGAGATCTCTGCCCGCAAGCGCTGGCCCTGCAAAAAGAGCTCTGCAAATACAAAGGTGGCTTGGCTTAGAGCTGCACTCGTGTAAAAGTTACTTGAGAATTATTGCCTCTTACCTTTTTCAGCGTGACAGCTACTGCCCTGCACATTTCAGGAAACATTCCCCCCTCCCCCCTTTTTTTCCTTTAAGCCAGAAGATGAAAACTACACCAGTCTGGGAGAGACTCTTCAGCTGAATGAAGCCAATAAAGCTCAAAAAAAAAGGAATTATGTATTACTTGGCATCCAGTCAGCATTCCTACAAGGTAATATTTTGTAACCTGGTTTTTTTCTATCTAAGATTCATAATTAAGACCTCTCATTACCAATTTTGACATCTTTCATAACTTCTCCACACTTGGGGTGTGCCTGGCTGGAGGAAGCAGAGACCAACCCACCGGGGAGCCCATCCAAGGAGCTCCCCAGCCCCACAGTCTCCGCCGGCTTCAGGTCCCATCACAAACTGCCATTTACGTCGCATCCCAAGTGGTTTTTCCATCCCTCTAGCTTGTGTTTTTAAAAGTACCATCATTCTCAAAAAAACATTGAACCTAGTGATAAAAACCACAGCCAACACCATTTATTGCTATTGCAGCCGCTCTGCCAGGTCACATTTTTCCAGTGTTTCTCAAGGATTTGCCCTAACAGCTGACGTGCTGCTACATGAAACGGGCCAGGTGGGTTCTCCATGGCACAAGAAAACTTCTGGAGTTGTATTATATTAATAAAACAAAATAAAAAAGAAAGCTGCTGGCTTCCAAGCAAGACAGCAAGGCCACTCAAGCTCCTGCACTTGCAGTAATGTATCTTTTCTGTTGTTGTTTTTTTGGTGGAAAATGCACGTTCAGACATTTCTTTTCCAACTTCAGGAATAAAAGCCTTCAGGAATAAAGGCTACAGAGACCTTCCCTTCTTTGGTGTACAAGTTAACCAACTGCTGGTGCCAGCAGGGAAAGATAGATGAACCCCATGGAGCGGCTGGTAGCAAACAGGCTGCTCAGTGAGCAAAAATGGTTAAAACCAGGCAGGACTTGTTTGTATTCAGCATGGAATAAAAAATACTATAATGTTTGGCCATTGTGCAGGTGCAGTATGCAGCACGGCTGCTTGAAATACAGTCAATTTTGGCAGCATCAGCACAGAAGAAAATTATTATGGAAATAAAGCCTGGATAAAATAAAATGTTATGGGAGAATACTGGCTCTGCTGCAGCATGGCAATGCTGTCACATCTCCTCCCGGGGCTTATGTGGACTTCGGGCCTGCCACCATGGCTTGTTAAGCTGCTACGATGTGCATCAGTGCTCCTCCCCCCATGGCAAACAGCTCACGCGATGCACACGTGCCAGCACAGAACACGCTCACGCTCGTCCAGCAACGCAGGGCATGCAACGGGGATTAGGCTTCAACGATGGCCGAAGATCCTGTTCCCACCACATGCCACTGCTACAGCTCAAAACTAGGTATAAGGCACTTAGAGGTGCAACTCCCCAACCTTCACCCCCGTGGGTCTGCAGTACTTTTGTTTCTTCGCTTAGAGCAGCTTTCCAAGATGACCCACAGCCTGGAAAACTAATACCATGATCTCAGCTACAACCTCCATCCATCAGAGACGCTTACAAAACCATCAAGGCACAGAAGTCCAACCAGAAGAAAGTCCAGGATTATTTCTTCAATGCAAGGGGCAACAGCACCTCCAAAGTTGAGGTGCTGCAAGTGTCGGTGGCATCTGATACAGCCCATGGACTGCCGTCTGTCTGTGCAATCCGAGTGTTTTGCTTCACTTTGCTATTTCAATGCACCCTCTTCAAGCAGCAATACCTGTTTATAAGCTGCTATGCAGGTGAGTAACACATCTCTTTTTTTGCAGTCACTGCCATGTTATGAGCAATACTCATCAAGACTCTCACCCTTGGCCACACACACAGCAAGAGATGGGCAAGGCATCCAGCCCAGCAAAACGAGTAAGGCAGTCACTGGAGTTCTCACAAAACGTGAAAAATATCATAGAATCACAGAACGGTTTGGGTTGGAAGGGACCTTTGAAGGTCATCTAGTCCAACCCCCCTTCAAGGAGCAGGGACATCTTCAACTAGACCAGGTTTCTCAGAGCCCCATCCAACCTGACCTTGAATGTTTCCAGGGATGGGGCATCTACCACCTCTCTGGGCAACCTGTGCCAGTGTTTCACCACCCTCAGCGTAAAACATTTCTTCCTCATATCTAGTCCGAAAGTCTAGTAGATACCAGACTTTTTATTAAGGCAACATCTAAAGGTGCTGCCCGAGGCAAAAAAAAGTCACTCATCTACGAAGAGAAAGGGCACTTCAAACATGCGCTGATTAGGACTAGCTGCTAATTACCAGCCTTTGCATCAAGGAAACTGATTTCCCTGCTTGTTTAAGCAGTCAGTCCTTCACCTGCAGCAATGCAGAGAATACTGCTACCCTCGGAGTGCCCCCAAAGCCTGAGAAAGGTGTATAGAAATGTCCAAACTTCAAGCCCACCCAGGCTGACACAGCTCTCCAACTGTACTGAGAGCTGCACCCATTTTGGTTGCGTCAGAGCAATCAGAGGTGAGACACTGCTCAGTGTTTCCATATGCAGTTCTCAGCCTATGAACGTCACTGTAATATACGATTCCCCATCAATTTACCTGGTTAAGTCAGGGCTGAACATCCCCGCAAACTCCCGGCTGCAGGAAAGGGGATGGTAAAGCCATGGCAATAGCAAAGGGGTTGAACCCAAGGACAGTGACGGTTCCAACCACCCCTCTGTGTGTCAAGAAGAGATAGGGGACATCTCAGTGCACACGTGTACATCCAAGATGCTTAGCCTTCACTGCTTGAAAGCAGGAATATTTGAAAACAAATATACCCCAAATGTTCGCCAGATCTAAGATACAGTCACAATTTTTCCAAAATCAGCTTTCTTTAAAGCAGTAATCTAAAGCCACGAGAAAGGACCTAGAACTTACAGGACTTGTTTTCATAGTCATCTCTCCAGAAAACCATCACTGGCACCAGCAGCTTAAGCAAACCACTGCACAACTTCATCTTGATCTCCACAGTGAGAGCAAAACCAGTTGCACTAGAAACATGGCTCCTCTGAGAAGGAAAAATATCCGAAGCAAACAAAGGCAGAGCCAGACATCGTGAATAATTATCAGGGGTCACTCCAGCAGTAATCCCCGATCCGACGCTAATTCTCTGTGTCGTGGAACAAGTCAATGAGTCTCTCTGCATTTCCACCATGGAAATCATATTTAACCTACTTCTTTCAGGATGCTCGGAGGATTAGTGTTCATAAAGCAATCTGAAGATTAAAAATGCTTCAAGTACTGTAGTTTGAATTTAGCCTGACCACAGCGAGAACACCCATAAAGCCCTGACCCACAACAGGCCCTAATACGCTTCTGTATTGACAGCGCTGCGCAGGCTAAAAATGAGCGTAGCTATTACATTGCATTGTTAGCAATATATAAAAATGCAATAATTTAATTACCATTGGATTGCATCCCCTCAAGTGCTAATGACAGCAATGAAAAACTGAGACCATCTAACTCTGCCTTCAAATGAATAAACAGAAGTTGCACACTGTGAAGATAAAAATCAGTGTGTTGCAGCGTTATAACGTGGAGAAGAGCCGCCTCTGAAAGGGCCTCCGAAGCCAGGAATCGTTCCCATTTCAGTGGGATAACTGGAATTTAGAGCACCATCACTGCTGAGAGCAGCAGCAGCATGTTTTACCTGTTGGCTTTAATTTGGGTTTTTAGAATACCACGCCTGGCATCATCGGTCAACACAAATATGAAAACACAACTTTGGGGTAGTCAGACTTTTCCCTCAGAGAAACCCAAGAAGATATTATTTAGCATCTGGCTGAACAAGAGTGTTTAAGGGCATGCTTTCTGTTTGCATTATCAAACACCTGCTGCAAACACATGTTTTATGCCGCAGCTGCTGAAGCCAGCAGCAACATAAGGCCTTTTTTTCAAGTGCTAGATATTCATCTAGGTCTTTTTTACACTGTATCTTTCATAAATAGCATGGATTACCCTATACAATTTTTTCTTCTTCTTTTTTTTTTTTTTTGGAGGTAGAGAACTCTTTTTATACAGCAGCTTATACTGATAGGGAAGGAGAATGTATTTTTTCACCATCAACCTACACCCA
Organism: Calonectris borealis; assembly: GCF_964195595.1. Classification (NCBI taxonomy): domain Eukaryota; kingdom Metazoa; phylum Chordata; class Aves; order Procellariiformes; family Procellariidae; genus Calonectris; species Calonectris borealis. The sequence goes on along the minus strand of NC_134351.1, from coordinate 3,410,207 downwards.
CATGGGCCAGACAACAGCTCCAAAATACATTTTGGCCAGAACCACCCCAGAGCTGCTGTAGCCTTTCCCCATCCTGGTACCATCGCAACTCTAAAGATAACGTTGCACCTTAATGCAACAAACTAGAGAAAGAAAACGGCAATATCCCATTTCAGCAATGCCAAAGCCTGGTGTAACATCACTCAGCTGCTGCGAGTGTCCCTGGGGGATGTTAGATCATGCACAGACCATCCAGGGTCTTACTTGAGAAGATGCATCAGGGATAATGTACCCTCCGGGGTCCATCCAGCGCACCTTCGGAGCCGATTTTCTCACACACACCTGGGTTTTAGCAAGAAGCCAAAGAGAAAATATGGGCTTGAATCTCTCAGTTCCTGGGAAAAAGCCTGAAAATACCAGTTTGGTCTTGAACGGGAAAGGATGAGCATGCAGCACGATGCTCAAAGAACAGGTAACGTGCAAATTAACCTTATCTTCTGCAGCGGTCACCAGCAGCACAAAGCGTTACCTTCCCTCTGCTCGACACTATTTAACACGCGTATCAATCTGATGTTTCTTACGCTGAGATCAAACACCACAGTGCAAATTAAGATGTCTTTGCAGAGGTCAGAGCACTTTTATGTGACGCTCCAGCAAACCATTTACTCCTCCTGCGAGAGCGGTGGGAGTCCCACTGGTCCCAGCTCATTAAGGTACTTTCTCCCCGGACTGCTTTGTGCAGCCGGCTGGAAATGCCCCTTCAATAGCAAAGAAAATCCTGCGTACTCAAAGTTTCTGCAAAATGCTGAGCCGTTTCCAGTCTTTCCACCAATTCCTGAGGGCAGGCTAGAAGGATGACCTTCTCCCAGGAATTTATGCTTTGCATACCCCATTGGGGAAGAACACGAGCTCCGCGGCCACGCTAAAACAAGGTCAGCAATTCTTTTGTGCGCTGTTTCTAACGAGAGCAAAACACGCACCCGGCAAATTTTATTAGCTCTCTGGCACCCTGATGCTCTTTGCTGCCTGGAGTCGTACTACAGAGCATCCCTGGCTCCAACCCAAGCCACCCGCAAGCAGCAGCCAGCCCTGGTAGAGCACTGCAGCCCTGCAGACGGAGGAGGCTTCGTACTGCGTCTTCCCAAAAAGGAACACATAGGGACAAGAATCACGCCAGCTTTCTGCTCCCCAAGCTTGCATGATGCTACCCCAGCAGGGAGCAGGAGGACAAATCAGATGTTCTTCCACCCCACGGCAGTCCCAGAAAGAAGGTCCTTCATCACCTTGACCATCATGAGCCACCGATGTTTGTAAAACTTCTACACTACCATCTAATTAATTACAATTGATATACATTAGGAAAATCCCAGAAAAAGATTTTCAGAAATCAATGGGACCATTGACTTTTGGGCATGCACTCCGAGTTCTCCATCTCCAGAACTTCAGTGAGCATGTGGGATGGCAAGCAGTGACTGGGAGGTGGAAATCACAAGTCTTTGTGCTCCGATGTAATTATGATGCTCGTAAACACTGTTTTGAATGTTTAATGATATTTGGTGTTACAGCTTTCACACCTCAGAGCTCGAACAGTACTCCTGCATCGCAGCAGTAATTACGTGTCTGATATAGCCTATTACGACTCCTTCCAAGTCAGTGGTATTTCACACACACAGTCATTACTCTTAGTCAGGCACTGACCTTTCTGTACCTTAAGCTCTCCCATGCCAGTGCTGTCCCATTATGAGTATTTATGGTTTTTCTGTAAGGGATGTCTCATTTACGATTAAAGCTGCTAGCAAATAGCATCCTTCTCATTCCAAATTGCCAAAAAGAAGAAAAAAAGAATCATTTAGTTGGCCACTTATCCTCAGAGCATCTCTGTCCTCTCCCATAGCAGGGCAAGTAAGACTGGAGGGTCTCTCCTCCAGTCCTTGGGAAACATTACCTGGAGTCTCTCCCATTTTTTTTTTTCTTTATGTCACCTCTGGAGAAGTTGCATCCAGCTGATTTAGCAAACCCTGAGGTCTAACACCAGCACCAGCATGTTTATGGGATAGCTCTTCCCTCCTCCCTATCCCACTTTTAACTCTAAATAGAAGAGATCCCTCTTCGTTTCTCCCCTTCCTAAATTCAAGGCTATTGAGTGTTTTTTCTTCTGACCCTTTTTTTTAGACTGGAGCTTTAGTTTTGAGATGGTACCTGCTGCAAAGTCCTGCTGAGCTGCAGCACAGATCAGCCCCGCAGCTCGCTGCAAACCCCCGACCCAGCCTCATTCACCAGGAGACCTAAACCCTTCCCTGCCTTTAATATAACACAGCATTCAGCCTTATTTATTGTGCCAGTCTGATTCCTCTCGCATCTCTGTCAGGGGTTAATCTCTCTTTTAACTCCTACCCACTCTCTCATTGTATGGTTTTAAATCCTCTTGTAAAGCTTGAAATTTGAAGTGCTATTAACAGACATCCCCCACTGTGCCCATACCCCTCCCCGCCTCTATTAGGTGATGGGCAGGGTCGATGCTGCAATTTCTGCTCTCTTCCAGCTCCAGCATTGCACCCCACAGCAGAAAAGAGAGTGGTCGTGGGCATGCACAACCCCCCCAGCACCTGTATCTCTGCAACACACAGATCATCCATGTTGCCTGTTGGTGTAGGCAAGCAGGGATTCTTACACTTTGACGTACGCTTTTGACAATGCAATGCAAGGCTTGGGTGCACCAACTTCCAACAAAAATGAAAAGCCACTGCTAAATAGAGTTACCCGTCTGCAGTCCAGGTGCTCGAGCATTTAGTGCCAGAAACAGCATGCCAGCAGCAGGGCTGAAAAGGGAAGACATGCTATTTCTATATAACTTATCATTTAGGAATCACACAGTAGATGCTGACCCTGGTTTGAATTGCAGACACCAGGGGTTATCGGGTACCCACCGAGCTGCAGGCGAGACCAGCAGCCCAGATACACTGAAGCTGAACTCATCCACTAAATCACTCCTGCATTTCTTATTTTGTTTCTTCTGCAAGAACTATCAACGCCACTGGTAGGAGATCCTCACACTGGGAAGGAGGAAACTCCAGTCTAATCAACAGGTCACCAGAACACTTGTTTTTGCACTGACGTTGCAAGGATCAGTTAAGGTCTGCAGAGCGCTTTCATGCTCCTGGCAGGAGAACGTTAAAATGTTCTGCATTTCCAATTTAGCAGAGTTATACATGCATCCAATCAAGATATTTTTGTCTGACCACATGCAACAGCTTTGCAGACATCATGCATCTATGAAAGCATCAGCCCAATGGGTGCACACACAAATAAAGAGCATGGCACTTCACCCAGTCTACACACTTCTTGGGAGGCTTTGGCAAGTCTTTCATTACCCGAGATCTTTTTCACTGTAAGATTTGAACATTGCACTTATTTTGTGGTTATTAGGTGACATGTCATGCTAATTAAGAGGTCCACATATGTGATATAATGTTGCTATTGTGGCAAGATCCAGATGTGCTAACTGGAAAACACACAGAATATACAGCAAGGCGTTTACGATGCTTTCGCCACTTGATTTATGATTTGAGTACAAACCACCTTGCTACTTGTCCTCCATTTTTGAAAGACGTTTGACAACCTTTGGAGGGCCCATTCTCCTGCCCCCTTGCCCACAGCAATGCTATTCACACCACATACCTCTATCACCTAGTGCTGTTCGATTTTGCATTTTATTAAGTATAATGCATGATTTTTTTTTTTTAATAAAAAAGGCATTTAAGAATGCCTAAAAGAAATTTAAGTTCCTTAAGTTAAGAAACCTTACTTGGACTAGCAAGTCCTGGCCTTGCCCAGAGCGAACCCAACAGCACAAAAGGAAGATATAGGGGCCAAAGATAGAAAAGTCACACAAATATATTCACTACTATAGCACACCACAGTAATTTTCCTAATAGACTCAGCTCAGCATCTGGATAAAACACAGTGACCACACCGTCAAGCCGAGCTGGCCGAGGATAGCTGGGGAGAAGAAAAATGGAGCTGCAGACACAAAGGGGAACATCTAACCTTTAACTAAAGCCCTTAAAGGCTGGGAAGGGGAAGCTGTCACCGTGCAAACTTCGGTCACCTCCACGGAGCTGGCAACAACTGATGGGTCATATTCATCGAGAGGAACGTGGGTCGGGGCGAGTAGCGAGAAACAACCCCTGCTCCTGCGTGGAAAGCTGCTAGTCAGGCTGACTTCAGCAGAAATAAAGTTTCAAGGGGAATTTTTGCCAGACTCCAGGCTTCTGCCCAAAGCGATGACACACAAGGAAATTAGAGCCACCGCCGGGATTTGGGCACACAAGGGATCTTTTGTTCCTCTAAGAAAAGCAAGAAGCAATCAGTACCGGTAGCTATGCTGGCTCTCTGAGGGATCCTGGATGTTCCCTCAAAGCTTTTACTGCGCTTTCAGGAGTGCAAAAGCCTTCTGCAGCACCCAAAGGTGTGAAAGGCACCAACATCCAATGCACCTCACCAGGTAGTATCAGGAGGGTGGAGAGCAAGACCAGAGGAGGAGATGGTTGCATTGCTGGTTGCGTTGCCCTGCAGATAATATGTGTCCCAAAGCACAAATTGCTTTGAACCATGAAGCCTCAGCTATTAGCAATCACTAAACGATCCATCCTTCCACCAACCCAACACTTGACTCCACCGCCTCCGGTAGCAGCACTTGGAGCAAATTAACTCCATGCTGCGTATTTTGCCTCAAACAATATTGTTTCAATGAACCGAGCGCGCTTAGTTTCACACTGGATATGCAAGGAGTTTCTAAAGAGCTGGTCACCGGAAAAATTAGAGGCTGTCACATATGAATTTTAATCACTTGCCTTTTTTAAGCTGTTTTACATGCTGCAAAGCATCTTCTTCGGAAGAAGCTTTCATTTAAAGGGGAGTTTTAACACATGCCCTCATCATGATAAGTGTTCAGATGCTTTGTGAAATATTTTGTTCCAAAAAAAAGGATCAGATGGTGTCATATACCCTCTGCAGACCCTTGCCCAGCCCACCCACAGCTTTTTTTCCTTCTCTCCGTCCCCCCCCGCCTTTTTTTTCCCCTTTTAAATTAGCATTTCCTGATGACAGGGCAACACTAGACACAGGATCCAGCAGAGCTTTACAGCCACCTGTGAAGATGCCTCCAGTCCCATCTCATGGGCAGGCAAGAAAGCACAGGACTTCTTCACTAACACCTGTACACCAGCAAATGTCTAAGTTCTGCCCCAGCACCCTGCCTCTATATGGCAGTGGTATACTAGAAGCCCAGAGAATTAAAAGTCTAATTGCCTCCAATTTTTCTAATTTAACAGAGAATCTTAGATTTTGTGCCCTTTTTCCTTGCCATCCACTCAATCCCATTCAGGCACCTCCACTGCATCTTCCCCCAGTGTGCTCTGGGCCACTAATAAGATTAAACTATATATATATCTATATCTATATATATTTATTTATTTATTACATACATTATGTAATATTATATATTTTATATAATATATATTATATATGTGTGTATATTTATACATATACATCTCTCTCTCTCCTGCACTGGAAAAGAGCTATTCAAGGTGACTTCATGGCTCCTGATTATGTTCCTTGCTCTGTTTGTCCTACAAAACCATGACACACCTTGCAGCATTCCTTATCCAGGTCTTCAAGAAAAGGATGAAAAGTTTGCCCTTGGAGGACCGCTGCAACTTGAAATCCCACAGGCAAGGGAGAAGCTGGCACCATCAGCCCACTCACACACTCGCTCCAAGTTTGCACTATTTGCCTGTGGCCCCAAAAATGTCTCAAGCACCATTTCAGCAATGCTTTTTTTTTGAAGGGTTTAATTACTCCAGTGCAGTGTCTGATCTCAAGGAAGCAGTTTAATGAGAGTCAGCTAATCAAGTTCCGCTCTGCCATACAAACTGCATTAATATTATCCCATGGACATATATAAAAGTACGAAAATGAAGAAGCTGCTCATGGCAAAATGCGGAGATGACACTCCACCAAACACCGGACAAACTCACGCAGCAATGACTGCTCGGTGGTTCCAGCAAGTTATTTACTCAGCACCTTTTTGCTCAGTGATGTTGCAAATAACATCAGCTGTTGCCAAGCTGTTTCCAAGAGAAAGCTTGTTTTACCTGTTTGATTTTCTTACTCACATCGAGGACACTCTCATTGAAAGAAAACCAGAGAAATTAAAACAAAATGCACATCTGCATTATTCTTCTCACTTCTCTATGATGTGATTTTCATTTAATTTGTTTTTAGAAAGAACAATTCCTTTTTTTAAAAAATATGTAAGCCTATATATGCATATACATACACAAGCACTCACTTATATAGATCAATAAAGAAAGAAACCCAGAAGGCTAGCCAGAGATTGGTTTCCTGCTCTCAGTCACGTTGCAAGTTTGACCTTCTGAGATTGCAAGTTTGAATTTTATTCCTGGTCTATAGGACGCACCAGACATAAGGCAATTGTTTAAAAGCGAAGACACTGCAAAACAAGTGATGGTTTTGCATCAGTTTAGGTTTAACACGCTCACAGACCTCCACCCTGATGGCTGAGCTGCCCAGGTACCTGTGTCCCACCATGCTCACATGCGCCTCCATTGCCTAAAGCAGAGCTTCAGATAGGAGGCATCTGGCAGAAGCAGTAATTCACTAAAAAGAAAAACAAAAAGGCAAAAAAAAGTCCTGTCCAACGCACTACATCCATCACCCATGAGACACACCATCCACGCTCCCAGCTCAAGAAGCAGCTCCACTCTCCTTGCAGCACTGCAGAAGGAAAAGCCTGGATCAAACTACGGAGAACACAACATCCACCCAGAAGCTTTCAGATTTAAAATCTAGTGTGCTACATTTTAAGGCACAGGCAGATTCCTATAATCCACATTACAATCTCCTCTCAGCCCCATTTGAATCCCTCTTGTGTACCCAAGCCTGCAATTACCGTAATACCAGCCCAAGACAGAAAGCACCAGAGCAGCGCTGAACAGCATCTTGTTTAAGAGCTTTGAAGGTGGTTATTTCCATGTCCCCTTGCAAACAGAGCACTCCTAGCCATCCAGAGACAGCAGTTATCAATTATAGGTAGCTGTCAAAAGTAGATTTAGTCTGATAAGGAGGAGCATCTCCGACTACAGCTGTCAGTTAGGCCACTGCCTACAAAATACACAGGGATGTGGGAAACCACCAAGTCTTCCCTAGCACAGACTTCAGCAGAAAAGCAAGCAGTTGCCTTATATTTTAGCCACATGCGCAGGAAAATCCATGCATCCTGTCCACGTTGGTCAGCAAACCCTGACATCTTCTACAAAAAACCATGCAGCTTGCTGCTCAGCCTGGATTCATGTAACAAGGACACAGCCCTAAGCCTTCCTCTTTCTCTAGACAGCTCCCCAAATTTCTAAATTCTTCCCAAAGCGGTTTTGCCCAAAGCACAAGAACTTGCAGGAGGTCTGAACTGCAGGTTAGAGTCAGCTCGGGTACAACCCATCTGATCTCCACCCATGGCAGTGCTCCTCCAGATGCACTTCTGGATTGAACTCTGGCTCATCTTTGATTAGAAAGGCATCCTAACTCACCACTTACAGCCAAGACGCAGCAGAAAACAGGCCGAAACCCTTGGTAAATGATTCAGTGCTTACTCTTGCTATTAAAAGCCAGGGCTGTATAAAAATCACAGCTCATCCACACGCAAATCTAAACACACTGTGCGAGTCCAGACAACTATAATAAAATGATCCCCAGTGCAACAACTTTCAGCTTCCTCTCAAATTCTCCTTTAGATCATGGCTTATTTGATAAGAACAAAATCCTGCATCTGTCCTCAGCAACGCAACAAACACAGAAATAAAGTAAAACTCACACCACATTCATCTGGTGAAGACACCGCTTTGAAGGACCCACAAATATCTCCAGATATTCACCAGAGTTACCTCCTAACTCAAAATCACCGTGTCTCAACGAAGAGGACCAACAGTAGCTTCTGCGCTTAGTCTGATTATCTCACCAAATTATCTGAAATGCCGTTTCCTCCAAGCTATTAAACATGACATTTACAGAGTGTTTTGAATTTCTTCCAGGAAACTCATCCAAGCAGCAGCAGCAGAAAGATCCCCATCTGAATCACAGTTGCACCGAACCCATGAGTTCCTGGGGACCACAGAGATCCCCATTAGCCCAGCCTGCCCGGCAGTCTCAGCAGCCGATAATGGGGTCAAACCAGTAAGCAGAATTAATTAGAAATACCTGACCTCAAAGAGATTTCAGTGTGAAGCAGTTCTGCACCATGCAAGGGAGGCTGCTGCATCTCGCAGAAGAGGGACAGAGCTACAGCACCCGTGGGTGAAGATGGCCACCATGATGGGGAGATACCATACCAACTCAGGGATATCAAGGCATGATAGAAGACACCGTGTTGTCAGCAGAGATGAAAAACTGGAATTTTCACACTCTTTTCCATGACTTGACTTTAATTGCATACTTGCAATATTTAATTGGATATTTGCCCGCTTTTGATCCAACCCTGTTGACTGAGCGCCCACTCACCTGGCCATCTGCTTATAGGCTTCCTCTGCCACCGCAAAGATGTGAGGATCCATATCCCCCATGTTTTGGCCACTGTACGCGTAGATGACATCTTGTTCGTAGATTGGCAGCTGCTCATATGGATTAATGGCAACAAGTACAATACCTTAGAACAGATAAATAGATATATTACAAACCAAGCAGAGTTAATAACAGGCTTTTCAGGGCTTGCATTAGTTGTTTCGATCAATTTTTTTAAATACAATGCTTGGAGGAAAAAAAAAAAAGGATGAGAAGGGAACGGGGAAGGACTCCTAATTCTTATCTCAGGATCTCCTCCAAAGTGCTATATTTTGATAGCAAGGCAATAAGCTCCCGTACAGCTACAGAGGAGGCATACGGAACTGGTGAGAAGAGCAAAAATATAATTATCTTCATTGTGTGAAGCCAGACTTTGCAGGAGGAGCGAGAATAAGAGCTAAACACTGCCTGAGCCATCACTCCAGAAAAGTAATTCCTATGCAACCAAAGCTCTAGCTAGACCCAAACAAATATCCTGGATTTTCCCCTGGCTTAAATTCCAAGTAAAAGCTCTAACAAAGAATGTACTCAAATCAAAATGAAATGCATAAATCACAGGAAAGGAATGCCAGAGCCTGCATTAAAGCTTTAATGTCTCTTTCCTCTCCAGCTCTAGGAACACCGTGCCTGCCCAGAGGAGGCTGTGAGCCCAGGAATTAATGAGAGGCAAAGCCACGTGTGGTGCTCACGTGTGCTCAAGGGAGTTGGTCTGCACCCCGGAAAACTGAAGCACTGACAAGTTCCACCTCCGAAGTACCTTCAGGTTTTGCAGGTTTAAATTGTTATCGTAAGGAGCTCAGAGAGCACGTGGCTGGCGGGAGCGGGTGCTCTGCTCCCAGCCCTGCCAATTCAGGGCTCAGGCACGCTCAAATTACAGCAAAGCACAGGAACTCTCAGCCTGCAAACACCAGGATACGGTGACTTAAGCCATAACGAAAGGCAAAGGTCAACTAAGTCACATTACCTGCCTCCGCAGGATATTAACCCAACACCTTCACCTCATCGCGCCCTCTCCTATCCGTTTGCATCTTGGCTCTGTTAGGGTCACACATCTCTTTCCCTTAGTGACCAAAAACATGCCTGCAGCCACGACACACACTGAGCTGAAGGGCAGTAGTTGCCTCAGCACTGGCTGCCAGATAAGCCCTTTTCTCCCCTCCTAAACTACCTTGTAACTAGAGCACAGGGTACGTTGCACCCACACAGCGTTTGTAGCTAGACCTACGCTTGCTAAGCCCAAACAGCCAAGCCTAAACCCATGCATCTTCATTAGCACGATGTCGTGCTCAAGTTTATTATAAACCCTCACAAGAAGCTGCACTAATGAAAACTCACTGATTTTGGATGAAAGCAAGCTTGCATCTGATCGGGAGCACACATGCAGCTGCAAAAGGCTGCAAGTTATGCCAATAGTCTAACATTACCAAGCATTAAATATTTAGAGGAAAGTCACCACTATTACCAGCCACTGAGGCCACGTATTTTAAGGGCATTACTCTAAAGAAAAGTCCCCTCCTGACAAGCATTTCCTCAGCAAAAGTTGCAACACTTAATCATAGCTGTACATACCAGCCTTAACCCTGCCTCACAAATAATCCCATGCGTTTCACTGTAATCTTGCAACTCAACACTTCGAGAATCGTTAGTCTGCATCACTGCTAGCGAGGTCATCTTGAGTGCCAGCAAGAGGGTCCAACATTCAATATTCTCCAATGTAACTGAATAAAAATGGCTGAATTGCCTTCTTCCTTTGTTTTTAGGTTGCAGTTTGTTGCTATCCATTCACAGGTAACTGCTGTCTTGAATGGTTTTGGCAGGCCACCCTTCCCGGGAATGACAAAGACAAGTTCACATCTGCCCTCCTTCTGCTTTGAATTTAAGAGTTCGATGACACCCAAAGTTATCAAGAAAAGGAAGGAAACAAGCGTGCAGCAAGTTTTTTTGGCAGTCTTTCAGGAGGAAAACCCGCTACGAACATTTCTCAGTTGAATCACATCTTTCTGGTACACTGCTGTTCCCCAAAGGTTTGCTAGGTCCTACTTTTCTCCCCACAGACCACCAAGCACATGCAAAGTTGGCCTCAAACTCATCTGACAAGACGTTCCCACCAAGAGCTACATGCATGGACCATGAGCTCAGGAAGTTCACAGTGCACCAACCCTCAAAAACCACCTCCAATTTTGCAACCTAAAGCTTGTTGGCACATACTCGTGTCTCCCACCCGCCCCAAATTCACAGCCCCCGGACCTTCCTCACGCCACAGCCTCTGGCTTGTGGTCTCCAGGGGTTTCTATGTGGACTATGCTCTAACCCATTCCTTTTCAGGAGCTGAACGTGTGGCCTGGACACTCACCACAGTACGTGTAGATGTGGTTGGACTCGAGGAACCTGACTTTGAGGTTGTGGAGGACCGCGGGCTCATGCAGGTAGCTCAGGGCTGTCAGGTCATTCTCTCCCACCAGGATATCCGGATTGCGCAGGAAAGGCAGCTCATTTCCTTGGAGGTCAATAGGATATTCGTAGAGCTGAAGAGATGCACATGAGGAATGTGAGAATACAAAAACCAACAGCTCCTTTAATGTCTTATAACCCAAGGATAACTTCAGCTTGATACAGTCAATACTTGCACCTCCTGCTCTAACCGGAATAAAAGCCCCTTTATGCTGAATGCTATAGGGACCTGGATCATCCTGCTTTCCCACACTGCCAGGAGACAGGACATCCCCCTGGTAAATGGCTTTGCGCTGGCCAACAGATGGTCCTGAGGGACACAGATAGTCCACAAGCACCAACCTGAGCATACCTGAGTTTTTTTCAGGCCAGCCTTGGGGCAAATAGCCTTCAGCCAGCTCTGAGCAGTCACAGGTACCATACAGAAAACCACAGATTCATCTGATCTAAGCATCTTCATGCTCCTTGAATAGCAGCCTCATTTCAAACTAGACCATATTCTTCCCATCAGAGCGATTTCTCAACTCATTTTTAATTCAAGTTACTTTTATACTCAAAACCTTATACCCTTTCAGGCAGAGAAGGACATGGAGAAGCACAGAGTCCCTGCTGCTTCAATATCTGAAGAGCCAGGTTACGCCGTTGAAACATACGGCTGCCCATATGCTAACTATTTTTGGCTCATCCCCAAATGAACAGCAGAGCCACCAACTAAAGAAAAAGTGTATTTTTTTTTCCTTAACCGGGGGGAGGGGAATAGTTGCCTGTGATGTCACTTCCCACAGGGTGTCTCAGGAAGGGGTCCTGATGCTCAGCTCCCAGCAGAAAGGAGGAATCCCAGTTTGCAATCAGAAGGGAACCGCAACCATTGCATTGGCACTGGATCGCAAACAGCACCATAAAAGTCAACCCAAGTGCACAAGGACAGGCTCACACAGCAGATCTGACAACTTCAGGCTTGTTTTATACTCCAATTCCACATTGCCAATGCCAATTTTCAAGAGTTTGCACTCAGTCTCACATCTTAATGGCAAACACACCAGGGATCCCTTGTGGTATTTAAAAAACAGCTCTTCATTCAGAAGGAGTACTCTTGCATACAGAGTACAGCCAGAAACCGCAAAATCCATGAAAATTCACTTAAAGCACAAGGACAAAAGAGAAGCACTAAACAGTTGGGTAATGCATGTTGGCTGTCAGGAACAAAAGGCTTTCGACAGCTTCAAAACCGCCGAAGACATGTATGCTCAGTATCTCCATCTGATGCACACGTGCGCTGTTCCCCTTCGCTAAAGCTTTTCAGCCCAACGTGACTTGGGTCCAGGCAGGGTTTCGCACAGAAGAGCATCAAACAGGGGGCTCTGGGAGCACCCGCAGTAAGCAGCGGATTCTTGCACAACCCCAAAATGAGATGCTCCTGTGTTTGACCATGACAGCGACATGCTTATTAAACTACCGTCTACAACACCTAGTAATCCTTTAATCTCCTTGTACTTTAATGTTGCTAGCCCCAAACTCAGCTGTACAAAAAGGTTAGACCTTGCAGGACTTTTTTAGCCCCTTTGATTTCCAAGAAAATACCCAGATTAAAGAGAAAAAAAAAAAAAAATTTCCCTCTCACCCCCCAAGTACTAAAACTGCTGAAGATCTCAACCAGAAAAGAATGGAGTTTGCAGCACTCAGCAATGGCTGCAACAAGGGGCATCCTCACCTGGCATCGGATGCCACCAGGCGGCAGTGACAAGCAGCTGCATGGAATGGCAGGAACGCACCCAACATAAGCATCATGCTTGCATCATGAGCATGAAACATCAGGTCATTAGAGAAAAGATATGCTCAAAGGATGATTGATATGACTTGAAATAGAGAATGATGGACGCAGGATGGAATCCAGGAGGTCCAGCCACAGGCCTACCGGGCAGGGAGCCCACCAAGAAGCAAGAGGCAGTGACTTATGGTCCTACAAGAACATGCCTGGTGCTTCCAAGGGACAGTGAGGTGGCATCCGTGCACCTCCTCATCCAGAAGTATCACCACAGAGGGAGAAAAGCATCTCCAAGAGTACCATCATCTGTCCTTCATCCCCCCTCAGAAAGCTGCCCTATGCTGGAAGAGCAAATTGGGGAGGACAACAAGTGCAGCCGGGACTGACCCTGGCAGAGCCAACAGCACCATGCACTGGGTGCAGATTTCAATGCCAATGACTTTCTTTGCAAACCTGGCACATTGACATACTACAAATGGCCCGCACTTGCACTGCTCTGAAAGAAGAATTGTTTTGATGAACAGCCTAATCAAGCGTGTCTCATTCCTGTTCTCCATCTTTCCATTAAGCAATAGGGTGAAAATATTCCCCGCAGTATGGAAACGGTTGGCTGGCAGGGGAGATGAATTTCCCACCCTCCTCGGAGCATTTTCAATTTGGAGAAAGTGGCTTCTATTAACTCTTTTAAGCAACAGAGCAGATCACGCTATAGATAATTAAGGAAACCCTATCTGCTCAATGAAGAAAGCTGGTTTAGGAGGAATTCTTCATGAAAAATATATTTTTTCTTCCTGCTACACCAGGCACCACACGTGGGAAAGGCACCTTATGGTGGGTACATAGCACGGTTGCTCCCTTCCCATAAACCACCCAAATTTTGCAGCTGATGCAAATGCCATGGTTAACTTCATCTGCAATCCCCCACTGTTACCCAATGTCCCACCCCACAAGCTTTTTGTGCGGGACAGAAAGCAGCTGCTCTTCTCCAGCCTCTGTCCTGCTTTGGGAATGATTTATCACTGGCTGCACACACACCGTGAGCCTGGGCTGTTCGTGCATTTAAAAGCAGCACTTGCTAAAAAAGGTCTACATTTACATGAGTTTCTCATTTTTGTCTTTTAGAGCTTTTTTATTCAAAAAAAAGGAGAAAAAAGGGTTTTACGTAAGATTATACTTAAAGAGAAAAACTAAGGCACAAAGAAAGCTGTTGCACAGCAGTCACTTCTGCGCTCTATGCAGTTTTTCCATCGGTACCCAAGTTTGAGTAGATGCCACCAGCCACGCTCTTTCCAATTTGTTCAGCAGCAAAAACCATAAACTGATATTTCTAACATACTGCTGCTATAAAAAAACCCCTCATTCTGATATCACAGACTATTACAACTTTGCCAGAGGATGAAAAGAGATGAGAGGGGTCAAGAGCTTTTCTCGCAACCTACTTTAATGCAAGTGGCTGGGGAGGGAGCGCGCAGGGAAAAGCTGGAAGTGCTAAGGCAATAAAACACATTTAAAAATAATTCCTAAAAAATATGAGATGGCTCAGGCTTCTTCACACATTAATTTGAAACTTTAAATTACTGAAAAGAATAACGACTTTCAAAAGCTTACAGTTTCATCTTCAAGTTTCAGATGGAGGCTTTTATCTCCCTCTTTGTAATCCTTGATAATTTCTGCCGATCTCCAAACTTCATCAGGGTCAGGAATCCAAACCCTAGTGTACTGGGGGGGGGGGGGGGGGAGGGGGGGAGGAAAGAAAGAAAAAACTTAAACACAAGGAAACCTCAGGAAATTAAATCAGAAATAAATTAATTCATTATGGACACAATCCCACACTCATTGTAAAGTCAGTGCAGCTAAGCCATTTATTTCAGTCCAAAAGAAAAAAAAAAAAATCTACTTTTAGGGTTTGGGGTAAATTATAGACCAGAAGTCTGATTTTCAATCACATTTTCAATCAGGCTTCTCCTGGACGAGGTGTACGCTGACTTGTTACCAATCTAATGAAGCGGGGTACAGACCCAAGGTAAATGTGAAATTTAATTTCCCTGGAAAAAAAACCCCAGCCTTCTAGAAGCTTTTACGAAATAACGCAATTCCCACCCACCCCCCCAGCAGACTGTACACCAAAGCATAATTCTTTTGCACAAAACAACAATACGTTGCTCCCCACAGAACAAGCCCTAACCCAAACCCACCGCCATGGAGCTAAGCAGGCAATAGAAGACACCAAAGCCAAGCGAACCTGCAAACAGGCTTCAAGGCTCCAGAAAAATGCTTAGATGCAACATTTAACCTTTATCTCCAAAGTCTGGGCCACCTGTATGCCTCCGAGAGGAAATCCCAAAGGTGGACCCGTACAAAGTGTCCACGAAGGGACAAAAATCCAAGAGCGAGCAGCACCGTTCATGCATAACGAGATTATGGCGTTACTCAGAGCCACAACACCTCCTGCTAATGAGATTTAATTTGCTTTTATGATGCAGAGATAAATACTCCGCCCAGGCTGCATAAAAGCATCCCCCTGTGCTGAGCAAGTAACTGCCCCTGTGCTGAGACCTCCAGCACTTGCTCTTAGGACTTGGGACAAACACATTGCAGACCCAGCAGTAACACTGCAACCTCCATGCACGGGTTTCCCTCACCCTCTACATCCACCTTTCCTTTTGCCAATGCCAATTTCCCTGCTTACGGGGCTGCCAGGACAAGGTCCTGAAAACAAGGAACCCAAAATTGCTCCATCCTTGCAAGGGGTCACCTTGAATCAGGCTTTTTTTGCTGGACACAGTCCCATAATGCCAGCTTGATGCTGGACTCAGCCAGCCAACACAGAGCCAACAGGAGCCCTTCAACGATCACTTATTTATTGGCATTTTTGGGGGCATGTCTCTCCCCAACTCTTCCTGTTGATTGAAATAAGAGCTATATAAAATTATTCTTACACAAAATACAAGGAGTTGGGGGAAACGACAGCAAATCCAAGCGACACCAGAACTGTAGAACCAAAGATGGCTTTGTCCCTCATCTTAAAACCAAACCCCTGACACACATCGGCCAAATAACACTCGGAGCGACCCAAGAGTTAAAGCAGCAGCAGCCGTCTAACAGCCTGCTCTGCAGCTGAAGAGCAATAGATTTTTATATGTATCGTGTGTAATTATTTTTAGAGTTGCTCAATAGCTACAGCAGCAGGAACCCTGGATGTTAATGGAGCTAAACAAATATATTGCCAGAACAGCAGTTTTATCAGAGAGGAGAAAAAAAATAAAATAAATAAATAGACTTTTCTCAGCACACCACCTCTAGCACCCCACAAGCCTTCAGTGCTTTCCCTGCCACGAGGAAGGGAGGCTGCCATGGGGAAGGGGCCGGTTTGGGACCCCCAGCCCAATCTCCCTGACCCCTCCAGCAAGCAGCATTGCAAGAGATGTAACATCCCTGCTGCATGGCCCATCTTTGGTCAGACCACGAAACAAGGAGCTGCTGGCAATACATCACTCGGCTTTCCTCACCCGCTGCACCTCGCCCCAGTTTCTCCAGGCTCCAACATTATGGGAAGGGCTTTATGGACCATTGCTGCAGCTCTCACCCCTCCTGCAAAATGCCCTGCCTGCCTTTTCATTCCCACCATTGCAGTTTCATCCAGTGCCAGCTCTCTCCTGGCAGAGAAGAGATCAAACACGCTCCAGAAATACCCAAAATAGCCGGGGATCAGGATGTACTGGGATCAAGGCAACCTCAAAAACAAGACATTGCTGGTCTTGGCTGGAGTCCTGCAAATTCTCCACCTGCGCACGGGGCTAGGCTGAGCCATGGACCTGCCTGGACAGATGGATACAGAGAGGGGCACGTTGACCCCAAAGCAACCCAAAAAACCACAGCGGTGCTTGTGCACGCTTTGGTGGATGAAATTTGGGTCCACCTCCATCAGCAGTAAGAGGTCACATCAGCCCCTCTCAGCAATACATCGCCAGGAACCATCCAAGACCCAGGTGAGATGTGGGAAGCACTGGCAGAGAGTAGCAGCTCTCGGCATCCACTGACCAGGGATGGGACTTACAACCTGGTGGTGGAAGACTTCATGTCCATCAGCCACCCTGACCACAAAACTACAGAATTTTAATAATAAAACTGATTTTCCAAGACTCTGTGTATACACACACCTGCAAGTACAGAAGGCAATAAGACATGGGTGTTTGCAAGGTCTCAAGAGCCCTGGGGGTAACTCGTTCCCCGGCTGGAGGTCCCAAATGCAATCGCTGCTCCAGCACAAGCACTACCCGCACCGAGCGCTTCCCACCCCGCTAAATAGCTGCAGGCTGTTAGAACAGGCTGTATGAATGCATTTCCCCAAGCATCTATAATGCTGTCCTCTCGTGCGTGCATACATACATGTGTCCAAAAAGGGGACCACCATTTTTTTTCTTGTGCATTTTCACCGTCCTCCCCTCCTTGCTGTGCTCCAGCAAGTGCTCAGCCCTCCAGGCAGGGCAGGCTGCTACACAGACCCTTTCGCCCATAAATCCCAAGTATGTCAAACCATACAGTGCTGAAATAAAAGCACTTTGTCATTCTTAGATCTTTATAAGGCGAGCTTTAATTAAAACCCACCGAGGCTTGGAGGCAGCCTATGGTGGGGGCACGCTGGAGCACCACGTTCACATCGCCTGCCTTCCTTGCCTACGACTTCTGCAACCTGCTCCCCCCAAAGCAACTTCATACACCGTACGTTTGCCAATTAAATTCATATAGATGAGAGCCACCAGGTCACCAAAACCATGCCCCCAGGCAGGTACCCACCCAGGCAGGAGGAGAGCATCTCTGTGTACCTCTACTTCCATAATCTCACCTCTAGCACAATTAT
Source organism: Calonectris borealis (assembly GCF_964195595.1). Classification (NCBI taxonomy): domain Eukaryota; kingdom Metazoa; phylum Chordata; class Aves; order Procellariiformes; family Procellariidae; genus Calonectris; species Calonectris borealis. The sequence goes on along the minus strand of NC_134351.1, from coordinate 3,392,517 downwards.
TCCACTTTATACGCCATGTCCTGGCATCGCTAGCTTTAACAACCTCCTGATCTTCTGGAGGAGCTTGTTATGAAGGGAAAGGGCAGGCGGGTCTGTCCCAAAGCACTGGGACCAGAGGATTAGCCTGACTTCAGGCTCAGGAGACACAACCCTGGGCAGATCACTTAACCTCCCGACACTCCAGTGTCACCATCCAGGAGAGCAGAAAGAAAAGTGTTTCTTTAATCTTCGAGTATGCCTTTGAACAAGGTGTTAGCATTAATCAGCAATAGCTCCACATGCTCAGCCTCTCAACAAAAAAAAAAAAAAAAATAAAATCTGTTTTGTTTGTTTTTTTTTAAACCAGATTCCCAATAAACCAAAGTGATTTGGCGCTCTCGGAGCCTCTTGCATTATTCCACCCAGATTAAGCAGAAGCTTAATAAATTCAATCCCCACCTCCTGATTTGATTTAGCTTTTAGCAGGCTGCCATTACGGATGCAGATAAAACCAACATTGAATTAGAAGAGGCAGGTTTTGTTTTGCTGTTTGAAAGCCCCCAGTGCCGGCCAAAGGCGCACCCAGCAAACCATCCTCAAACTCCTGGCGATGCGCTCGGTGGATGCTACAGCACAGCAGGAAGGGATGCTGGTCTGCACAGAAGGAGTTACACCAACAGTGTGGACAGAGTATAATCTTCCATTAAATTAAGAGTATAATTTTCCATTAAATTAAACTGAGATAGCTAATTTTTAAGCATTTTTTTTTCTTAGCCTGGGCTGTTTGGTGGTTGCAACAGTTTTCATGGCAAGCTGGAAGTCAGGAAATCCATCTTTTTTTATTATTGTTTTTTAATCCCCCGGGTTATTTCAGGAATGGCAATACTCACAGCTGACCCCGGGAAGTTTTCATTGCTCCTGGGTCAAGCACGTTTTTCCAGGGGCATCCTTCCAACAGGACTGCAACCAGAGGGAGGGCATGGCAGAAGACCTACAATACTGGCGATACAATAGCATCGACTGCCTAGCAATTAGGAGTTCAGTAACGAAGATTAAGATATAGTATCTCACGACCAAGGTTCTTCCACACAGGTTAAGAAAAACTTATGAAAGGGCTTTAGCAGAAACCAGACACAGTGATGCGCACCTTAGAAAAATGAGAGGTGAACATACAAATGTCAACTAAGAACAAGGGGGAGACTGGGACAAATATCTGTATATTTTCCTTCATAAAGCAAGCACGTTTCTACTCTTCCCCCCTTGCAGTGGGCTTATTGCCAACCTCGTTCTATATTGTTCAAAGAAATAATGTGGTCCAGTATAACTGGATGCTCTTGAAGAGAACAAAAACACATAAGAAAAAACAGCATGAGCTTCAGTCCTGGCTTCCCAAGAATATTTACATTTATATATACAGCATGTGAATGGTTAAGCAGCTTACCTTGAAACAGTCCAATAACTACCCTGCAGCTCTCACAAGCCATCCATTACTAAAATTAAAGTTTGTTTTTCCCAAGTAAAAAGAGCAAAATACAAGCTCTATCTTAAATTAAAAGAGGTCATACCAGACAGCACAACTCAGGGTTTGGATATCATTTTCCTTTTCCCAATTTTTTTTAAACCACTATCCAAGGTAACTCCACAGAGTTAATTTAAAGAGGCTCTTGCAGCAAAAAAAACAGGGAACTCTCCTTGCAGCCACAGCACCCCCTTCCAGCTCTGCACTAAAGCAAACGAACTTGTCTTCATTAATTTGCACTGGGCATGCAGTCCTGGGCTGAACTCGGGTCACCGCTGTATTTTGGCCCGTCTACTGGCATTATACCTACCACAGCAGGATCCCACGTCCCCTTAATTAACAGGTGGTTATTTATGGAGTTATTTAGCTGTGCTAAATGCACTTGTGCAAACCACCACACTTGCCAGTGCTGGGAAGAGCCACTCGATGGGTGCTGTCAGCAGGAGGGCATGGAAAGGCACCGGCTGCAGGACTCTCCTGGGTGCCTTGCAGCCTTAAAAATCCTTTCTGCCCCACTGGCAATGGCTCAGGAGGAAAAAAAAAAAAATCTGCTTCACCCATGACAGCAAGGCACAGGCGAGGCGCTTCGGCAGCAGGACAAAAACCTCTCTGTTAAGGGACTTGTGGATCATTAACTTTATTATTATTATTTACAATATTGAACATCAGGGCAGATGGCAAACTGTAATCCTCCCTTTCCCATCCTCCGAATGAGATTTTCATCCCAGGAGTGATTTCTCCCCTGCCTGGCAGACAAGCAAAGCCCATATTTAGGTCAGAGCTCCCCAAGCTGTGCCGTGACTCCAGGACCCGCTGACCCCTGCATCTCACCCCAGCCTGGCTCATCCGTTTGCTGCCGGGTACCACCGGCCAGCAAACCCTCACGAGAGTCAGGAGGGGATGGCAGTGGGTTTCACAGCTTGGTACAGAGCAGACAGGGATGCTCTGGTGCTGCACACCCCTCCACTGCCGAATTTCTGCAGCACCAGCACCTGTTTGGGACACTATGCAAGAGCCCCGCAACAGCCCAGCCTGGCCAGAGAGCATCCACCCACAGCAAGGACCTCTAATAGGAAAAGACCCCTTCTTCACCATAAAAACCCAAAAAGGCTGAAAGGAGAAGTCGTGACTGGCAAAACAACATTTCAACACACAGCAAGGGACACACATGACCCCAATATCATGCTCAAGGGGTAGGGCAAAAAAAATGAAGTTGTGTTTTACTTGTTAAAACACAAAAAACATCATTTTGAGCTACAGAATGCAAATGTTAACTTGCTGAGAGTGTTAAATGCAAAGGGAAAGACAGTGGCACGCTGCAGAAGCATCTCTAACTTCTCAACATGAGAATGAGCAGCTTGTGCGTTTCCCAGGGCTGATAAAAACGCACAAACCCAAACAGCCGAGCAAAGGCAGGCGAGCATAATCTACACCGTGCCTCACATTCCCCATCCTCCTCGTGCTATCAGCGTGGAGACGGACCCAGGGAAAGCACACAAATGCACACCCAGACCATGCCCCCATGAAGGCAGGGCTCCTAAATTTTGGGGAGCATCTCTGTTCATCCCAGAGAGCTGCAGGGGTCGCTGGATTTGAGCTAGGAAAGCACGTGCTTTGCCGATGCCTCCTAGGTACGAGGATATTTTCCTCCCCTCCAAAGAGCTGTCATGCTGATGGATGGCTCCACGTCTCCCACCAGCACTAAATCTGCTCTATTTCTCTTTGCTGAATTTTATTCCCCTGCCCAAATTAATTCAGAAGGTGATTTGCATAAAGTGTCACAGCAGCTGAGCAGTACTCAGCTGCTTGGACAAGCAGTGTCTGCAGCATTTATCCACTGGCTTGTTAGCAGTATTTCTAACGGAGGGGGTTTTAAAAGGCTTTGGTTCATCATTGCGCTGTACTCATCTCACCGACAGCAGAGGTAGAACTGGCACTGAGCAGAGCAGGGCTGCAGGCAAGCCCCCACACCAAGCGTACCCCCAGGGTTTCCATCCTGAAGGTTTTGCTTTAATTAAACATGATTTCCAGGACTAATCAATAGTTTCACATGTAACTAACAGCCAACTCGTGTTTTCCCATCCTCTCCCCTACCATTTCTTCCGCAGCGTCTCAGCAATGCTCATTACCGCAGGTTCAATTAAGACTGACAGGTTCAGTGCCAAGGTCTCGGGCGCACACGCAGCCCCGCTCTCACCGCAGCAATGGGCTGAAATGCAAAATCCCTCTTGCAACAAGTCACTAGATGCTGCAAAACCAGGTAGAGGCCCAGGTGCTTTGGGACAATACAAACAAATCATTCTGTCTTAATCTGGGGGGAAAAGCAGTCCCTCCTGGGCTGGGGAGCAATCCCCTTGTAGGCTGCAAGACTGGGATTTGCTCTGGGCAGTGCAACAACTCTTGTCTTTTTACTTTGCTCCTCTACTCTTTAAGAAACAATAAAACCAAACCTCTCTGCCAGGGTCAACAAGACTTCACCCACAGGGGATGTGCGTTATCGCCTGCATTGCCGCTAACGAACCATCTCAGAGCAGCCCAAGATATTACAGGAGGAGGGCTGTGCTCATTTAATTGGAGATGGCAACACTCAGGGTCTCGCCGCCCATCTCCTTCTGCAGCAGTGCCTTTCCAGCCTTGCATCAGGTTGAGCACAGAAGTCCTTCACCTTTAGTTGCTCTGAGGCAGCACTAGTGAAGGCTGAGAGCTGGCAGCGGGACAGGCAGGGTGCTGCAAGGATGCAGCCAGGAGCCTGATGAAATCATGGGGTACAAGGCAGGGCTGCCCCGCTGGAAGCCTAAGCCCGGATTTAAAGCACGTGCTCCACTGGAAGATCTGCTACAAACCCTGGCAAAGCCCCTCCAAAACTTAATATTCACCAACAGACGCCAGCCACCGTTCTGCTGGGTGGGAGACCTTTCTCCAGGTCCTGTCCCATCGAGCACCAGGAGTAGGGGATCATCATCCCCATGAGCCACAGCAAGCGCCAAATTTCTCTTCTATCAGGCCTGGCTCAGCTCTACAAGATGCTCACCATCGCTATCCAGTCTCAGCCACATTGCCAGAAAGAAGGATGCTCTGCAAACCACCTAAATCATTGCAGCATCCCTGGGGAAGCACAAAAAGTCTGGTGCTAAAGCCAACTCAGATAAACACGCACTTGACTTGCGGCTCCTTCTGGAAAAGCTGCAGGCATCAGGGCAGCAGTTTGGAGCAGGGGGGATTCAACACCCCCTTCCCATGCATCTCTCCTGGGTCCAGCACCCATGGGATGCTCCACAGCCACATTCCAGCACCACCCACCCGACCCAGCTCCTCCAGTGCTCATTACCTCTTCTACCAAGCCATTGATTAAAAAATTGCCACATTGCAGAGGATCAAGAAAAAATCCTTGACCCAAAGGGGAATCAGGATGACACCCATGGTCCTAACTCAGCCATGCAGCCAGGTTTTTTTTTATTCCAGTAAGAGTTACTGGGGTTTTACTGACTTGGTTTTTCGCTTTTTTAATTAAAAACCCCATACAGGGGTCAAGTGTCTCTGTAGCATGACTTCTACCTGTCATATTGCACAAGTTAAATCCTTCCAGGCTACTTTCTGCAAATCCCTGTTGATTGGCATTAATTACCCTTCTCTTGCCTAATTCTCAATTAATCAAAACCTTGAGCAGTGCTGTGGTGTAATCTTGTCTTTGCGGTCCCATTTTCCATCTAAACTCCACGTAAGCACCTTGATGAACACAGGCTGGATCCAAAACATGCTCAATATACACCATATACATTTGATTATTAATAAAGTAGTTTAAAAGTGGCCTTTGGGGTTTAATTAAGTAGCTAAAAATGGCCTTTCACCCCAGGTTTTCACAATCCTCTATCTATAACGTAGCCTCGTGATGCTTTAGGGAAACTCATAAGCATATTCCTTCCCCAGTGCAGTGACCACCCTCCAATTAAATGATTTTATATTAAAATGATCCTGGGAGGAGCCGGGCTCAGCAGCACAGGGCAGGGCAGCCCCAGCCACAGGACACACCGGGAATTTCAGCTGGAGAAGTTCAAAACAGCCGCTGCTTCTAGGCTGTAATTGCAATAACACAGGTGGCATTCACAGTGTCACAAGCATCTTCCGAAATTCAGGGTACATGCCACCTCGCCCGCCGCTCGAGCGCTCAGCCATCCTCCCCACTGGGCACTGCTGCGCCCAAACAGCACCACCAAAATCTACCTTTAATTGCAGAGCAACCTCTCCCCCAGACTGGATTTTCAACCTTATTAGAAAGAAGTAATTGGATTAATCAACCTGTATAGTTACCCCTCACCTCTCCAGAACTCAGGCATTAAAAACCCTCTTGGAGCATCACTCCGTGCATGCTTAATTCAAAGGGGTTTTGACCTATAGTTGTATTTATGGGGCATTTCTTCAGCCCTTTCTAACCAGAAGGGTGTGATGGAAAGGCACCCAGGCCACCTTTGCATCTTTTTCATTGCTAAGCAACTGAAGAAAAACAAATTGATTACCGAGGATTTAAGTAAGCAACGTTTTACTGGTTATAATTTTAAAATTCCAGCAATAAGGTTTGTTAGCAAGGAGACATTAGGCGCCAGTGGTCAAGAGGCAAAGCTGGAATAAATAAGTTTAATTAAAATATTTGAAGTGATGAACAAATATTCATATATCCCTATTTGGTTAGGAATGGGGGGGCAAAGAAAGGGTCTCCTGCAGGGAAGGACTGCTCTTGCATTTTCATTTCATTGCAGTAATTTCCAGGTCTTTAGGAATGCGACTTGTGCTCAGCTCCGCTTCTCCCAGGACTGTCCATGTGCCAGACCTCGGATGCGCACTTGTATGATGCATTACTCTATATTAACGTATATTTTTTGTCTCTTCTCCCCAGTGAGACAAAGACAATAAGCAAAATTTTGCAATCGCTAAGCTGAAATTGGTTCAAAATACATCTCCGAGGAAACTCAAACAAAAAACGGTTTCCTTTTTAACATATAAAATGGAAGGTACAGTATGGTTATGCAGTCAGCTACGTTTTCCTCCTTATTTCCTTGTAACTTCAGCTGTCCAGCTAAAATACTGAGATTTCGGCTTTCTAGATCTCCCAGCACTTGTATCCTGCAGCCTCTTATTTATATCACACAGCAGCTCCCTGGAAAACCATCCCCTAAATCCCATACACAATTTCCTCTAATAAATGTGGGGGAGAAGAAAGCTTAAATAAGGAAGGATGGAGGAAAAGACCATCTCCATCAACCCCTGAATTTTGAATAGCAGGAGGAGATTTGGGAGACGATGCCGTTCGCAAAACAGTGTTGTGTTCTGCAGGAAGGGCTCAATGAAGGAGATCAAAATGCTGAAGGCTGCCCAAGTGGAGGAAGGGTTGCAAGAAGTGGAATTGCACCCACTTAAAATAAAAAATAAAATTAAATAAAATATAAAAAATAACCACACCACCAAATGCATCTTTTTTAGCCTTCACCTTCTGGTTTGAATTTCTCCCCTGACTTGGCAACGACCCTGTGCGTTAGGCGAATCCAAGGTTATCTCTTCCCCTCGGAAGGGCGGATGCCCCAGCAGCACACAAACACACGCTCCCACGCAGATCAAACACAGCTCTCATGAAACATCGAAGTGTCCACACAGCAAAACGCCCCAAACAGAAGGAGAAGAAAATAATAATAAAAAAAAAAAAGCTATCACAGCCACCAGGTGCTACTTCTTCCTTCCCTGTCCCCACAACAAAGCCACTCTCTCGCGTGTCTCTTGGATCAACGCACAGAACATCCATATCCCAACAGGAGATGTATTTACTCATTTAAACATCTCTCCCCATGTTAGAGGAGCATTTCTTTATTCCTCCCAAGCAGTTACACGCTACCCCTGGGCACAGGCAGCGGGTGCAGAGTTTCAATACAGGCAAGGCTCAGCAGCATCACATCGTCCCGCAAAACTAGTTAAACCTACTCTTACCATCCAAAGTGTGGGGGGGAAAGGATTATTAATTAGAAAAGCAGCAAAACAAATGAAAATACACCCTGAAGTTATAGTGGTTTAAGAGTGAAGACAACTCCTGAGAGATGGAGAGTGGCTCACTCAAGTTAGGGCAAAACCATAACTCAAATCCATCTCTTCAAAAATTGCATTGCGACTTTTTTCTCTCTCCTCTAGGGAATGACTTCATGCGTCGCTAGGTAGATGAATAAAACAAGGGGGGGGAAAAATTAAATTGAAGAAACATTATGTTACCCCAGTTTATTTTGCTGTGAAAGCGAAGCTCTGCTGCCAGCTCCCAGCTCGTATAAGCCCAAAAGTTTCTGCCCTTTCTGATAAAATATTCAGTCCCAAGACCTGAGTTCCTGCAAACCCCACGGGCCGGTGGCTGGATTGGGACACCTGAACTTGTGCAGCTACCTTCAGCCACCACCATGGGCAAACTGGCGCACATGAAACCCCAGATAACCCACAGCATCACTCACATTATGGGTTAGTCCCGCAGGATCTCCAAAGGCATCAAGGGGGAATTAGTGGTTGTGCACATCCATGCATGCAGCAGTGATTTAGGACCCTGCTCAGAAGGGGATGGGATCTACAAAAAGCAGAGAGATGCTGAAGCAACACACGTCCCTTCATAGCTGCTCTTTCTTCCAGCTGCCTACCCTTTCATCTTCCCCTTGGGCTAGAAGGTCTTTTCCCCTGTCCCCACAGGAGAAATTGCTGCAAACTTTTAAAAAAAAAAAGTACTTTTAGGTGCTTGCTTAAGGAAAAAAAAAAAAAAAAAAGAAATTCCTGTTTGGATCACCATATCTGGCCATCATTTATAGCCACCCAGCCTGTGAAGCAACATATCAATTGTATCGGTCCTGGGAAATGCCAAATTCCACAGTATGTTGGGGCTGCCCACACGCGGTGGGAAGTCAGGCAATCGTGGGGGGCAAGGTGTGCTCCTCCTCACTGCCGCGGCCCCCAAACCCCCTCTCTAGCCTTCTCAAACCTCAGTGTAGATCAGCAGAGACTTCTCTGCCTAATAGCTGGCATGCAACGAGTCCAAATTCGTATTTTAGGAACCGTTTCCAAAGTCTTTAGCATCCCCGCCTTGACAATAGCTGCTTAATAGGACTCGTTTCAAGTTCCACAGCAATTAGTCTTTGAAATCCCATTGCCTTTCACAGCGTGGTGCATCCACACCAGCTCCCTCCCAGCAGCTAATGGGAAAACAGGCTGCTGCAAGCCAAACGGCTGTCAACTCCACAGGTTGCAAGAAAAGAGAGCACACTCATCCACCTCCTCCTCAACAGCAACACTGAATTTAGAGAAATCGCTCAATATTTTGTAGTTCATAGACGTTTCTCGTTAAGCTATTGCTTGTGAGGTGCCCACCAGCATCTTCAAGTGCGTGACATGTCCGAAATTTGGACAGAAATTAAACAATTTGCTGGATAAAGGCTCCTCATCCCCTAAAGTTCTCAACATAAATGGGGATGTTCAACAGTTGAGCCAGAAGCAGTCATACCAACCTAAATAAAACCTCAAGCAATGTTCAGGGCATGCAACATGATGCAGCAGGCTGTAATGTTTCTTTCCCCAGTCTATGAAATCTCTTGCATATAATTCTTAGTAGGAGTTTTCTTCAACTGCCTAAACCTTGCGCTTTCAAGCTCTGTTCCCTCACATACCTGGTGCTAAATGCTGCACAAGTGCTGGAGCATTAAGGAAATGGCAGGGCAGGAGATGGCCTTGCAAGAACTCCCCTTTGCAGGGGATTTGGCATCGTTTGAAAGCCAAGGGCACAGGCACATGATGGCATCAGACAAGGGACCACAGCTCCACAGGCTTCAGCAGCATGGCCAGCACTGCATAGGTGCTCAGGAGAGATCCCATCAAGGGCCGATATATATTTTTGGTGCCCATAAATAAACTAAATAGAGGTCCTTTTTGGAGGGACCAGCAGACGGTGCTCTTCCATATATGCTGAGTATAAATGACTCCTCCATTCTTGGTCAATTAGTACTTTAGATTAAAGAGATGTTGCTGGTATTATCCCCAAGCCAAATGTGACCCACAGAGCTGAATTCCCAGAGCTTAAGAAACGCAAAGCGAAAACTCCCAGAGCAACCTTAGCCCTGCTTCACACCACGACTGCAAAGGTTCAAGGTATTTTAACCTTCAACTCAGACAGTTAAAGGCACTTTCTAACTTACTGCCCCAAATCAAGCCAGTTTTTCAGACAGGTACCACAGGCACCTCTTGCCCATAGAAGTATCTTGTGCTGTGATCCCATCACCTGACCTACTGAGAAGCGAATTCTGTTTGTTACAAACAAGCATCAAGCATGACCACGGGATTAAACTGAAATTCATTATCTGAACTTCAGTTATTCTCCATACATGTCAAAACTGCCTGGAAGAACTGAAAAGGGTTCCCCCACCCTGGCTGGGTGTGGTTGAGGAGACAAGGATCACTTCTTTTCCAGCACTCACATCACACAGAAGTCATGCTTTCCCAGGTGACATCAGAAATAACCCAAGTATTATTGCACTTGGAGCACAATTACAAGCCTTTACTCAAGCAAGAGGTATTTAACGTGGAATTTCAGCTAAACTCAGGACAGTCCTTAAGTAGAAATTCTGAGAAAAACGTTATTTTTATTATTTTTTTTTTTTTTTTATAAAATGAAGCCACAAGAGTAGGAATCAGAATTTGGAGTGAATTTTTCATGAGCTTACCATGTCAGAAGAGCCATAGTTCAAGCTTTCAGCTTTTCAGACCACCTCAGGAGGGTGGAGATAAGACCCACTTTAGTAAACAAATGGTACATTCAGAAATACTTTAGTAAGAGCAGAGACTGGAATGGGAGAGGTGCAGGTCCTATCAGAGCACCAGCGAGATGGATTCAACAGCAGAAATGCAAATATTTGCTTTCCCCTCCTCTCCCCTGTCCTCCCTGTATTGTATTTGCAAAACGGGGTCACTTCCACATGCAAAGCTAAAGGACGTCCCCAGCATTAACTGCACCATGCTGGAAAGCCACATGCCAAGCAACCCCGCAAAGAAAAACCAGCTCTGCAAAACCTAGCCCAATGCCCAGGGGACCTGCTGGTCACCTCTTCTTGCTTTTTCCTTGATGCTTTCAATCATTCCGCTACACAGCTGGTGCAGAAGTCCCCGTATTGTCACGCTCCCTCCGTTGCTGCCACTTCCAGCCATGGGAACGTGGATCTGAGCTGCAAGCTAATGCATTTTGGAGAAGCCACCTCAGTTGAAACACAGTGTTGCCCAAGTCTTTGCAAGGTCTGCAAAGATAGCGCTGATGGCCACAGCAATGCAGGAGCAGGGGGCAACGGGGCTGTCACCAATGGGCACAGCACAGCTACAAACTGAGCTCATTTTGGCTGCCAGCACCGACGTCCCAGCAAGAAACCTCAAGGGACTGGTTTTCACAACAGCTCTTTTCATAGGAAAGCAGCTTAACCTGTTTAAAGGGTATTTTAGCCTGCTCTCAGAGGAGGTTTTCCCTCCATCGGCTGCCACCAAAGCACTGTCAAAAGGCTGGGCTTCGTTTGAAAAGAAACAACCAAACATCAGCATCCCCCACTGCCGGTTTCCCAGCCAGCTGGGAAAGCTCATGAGCTGGGATTTCCTTGCTCTTCCGACACTTCGGAACTCCCAACAGGAGTTGCATGCACAGGAGAAAGCCCGCATCTCGTTTTGCACTGACACTGGCGAAAACAAGTTGCAAATCTCTCCCCATCAGGAAATAAAAGGATAGGGGCTGCTCCAGTAGCTAGACAACTACCACAGTTAAATTTTATTATCCTTCCTAACATGTGCTATATCACTACAGTAAATTTATCCCCAGCGTCATACTCTCACCTGCAGAAATCAAACGCAAGCAGCATCGCCAGTAACTGTTTAAATCCCCAAACTTCCCCAAAGTGGGAAGTTTTGCGAGCGCATGGAAGTGATGTGCAATAGAAGTAGAGGTCAGCAACCACTAATCCCATACAGGGGAGCTCAGGGCTCTAATTTGGGAGGCTCACAGCACCCTCATGGAGGGTAGAAGCCCTCAGCGAGGCTCGTGCCTGGTGGGAAGGATGCTGCTCCAGTGGGCAGCTGCAGGACATCACCACCAGCATCAGCAACATCTGGTTCTTGAAGGGACACATCAAGATTTCACATGTCGCTCCTCCCCAACAAATATTCAAGGCTGGCGTAGTGGCTAAAGGTCACTACCATATTTTCACACCTGCTTTGGCTGCCCATATCCAGTGCACTCAAGAAAATGTTTGTGGGACGAAGGAGGCCCCATCCCCTCCCTCAATGCAGGTTTATTACCGGAGCACAAGACCTACACATGCTTCTCTGGTGGCTTAAGCTTTTCTTAAGCTCTGCCTGGAAATTAAGGGTGAAAAAAGCCAAGTCTCCATTTTTAACTGGCCTGCTTCCATAAAACAACTTAAACATCCTTAATACAACCCCACTGAACCATCTAACGTGAATCCCCTGGATGGGTGCTATGACTCCCAAGAGACTCCTCCAAGACTGAATCACGGGCGCTGGACAACTGTGTTAATGCGGCAGCCAACTTTTAAAGCAGGTAAATTATGTGCAAAACCTAAGAGACAAGGGTCAGAGCTGTTTATGGGGTGAAAGCAGGTAAGGCCCGACTAGGGCCTCTTCCATCTCTTGGGGTGTTTCAAAAGCTACTCAGCTTTCAAATTATGAGCCGTGATTCAGATCTGCATTCATCTCCAGCACGTCCAGCTGCTGGGCTGGCTCTTTCAGGCCTCGGCCACTGCATTTTGCTCTGTCCTGACTTGCCAAATTACACAGGTTTTGTGTGAGCAGGAGGAGTGGAGCCAAGTCCTTCCAAAACAGCCTCTTCCTTCCCAGACAAATGAACTATATTGAAGCTTAGCCTGACTGCAGGACAGGTTTGTCCAGATCCCAGATGTATTTTACCTCTTCCCAATTTTCCAGCTCCTTCCCAAGCACGTGAGAGCAGGCAGACAGGCATCAGCATCACCGGTGCTTGCAGAAGCAGCAAGACCACCTTCCTGCCCGACCGGGTACCATCATCACTCCTGAGTCACCCAAAGATCACACGAGCTCTCAGCGTCACGCACGACTTCAATCAGGGCTTCAACATCCGCTGCTAATGCTTCAGAAATTCCACTTGAGTATTTCATGAGGCACAACCGTAATCTGCAGGTTCAGAGCCCCCATGAATACCTCAGTGACCAATTCACCAAACACCCAGAGGTATATGTGAAGGAAATGGATTTATTTAGCCAGAGCTACGTATCTTCCAGCTATCACTGCAACAGCATGTAAAAGCAGCATTTACCAGCAGAGATGCACCCAAAAAACTGTCAGTGTACTGGCTTCAAAGTTTAAAGGCAGAAGAAGTAAGACTTTAACATGGGGAAGGTGTTAACCTGCTTGGTAAAGATGCCTGAGGCTTGTTATGATAACGTGGGTCGTAAAAGAATGTAATTTGGGGAACTACTTGGAAAACAAGAGTTTAGTGTTTTGGGGGGGGGGTTGTTTGTTTGTTTATTTTGGTTTTTTGTTTGTTTGTTTGTTTGTTTTACTGTGGAAGACACAGCAATGGAGTACACAGCTACAGGCAAAAATAGAGCATTAAAAAACACCTATAGCTGAATGATCATTCAAAAGGTTTTTTTCAAAAATAACAATAAAATGTCAAAAACTTGAACACCCTTCCAGAAACTAGCAGCGGTTCCAGCACACCCCTAGCGTGGAGTTTTTGCCCCAAAACACTGCCCATGCAGCACAGCGCATCTTCCCATCTTCAGGTGGGCTCTAACATTGCTCCATCACATTGGACATTCACACCAGCATGGCAAATTGCAAGATACAGAGTTTAGCTCCAATATGAAATTAAGACAGAAGTTTTGTTGCTATACTCTGGAAGGATTACAAAGCTATTTTTAATAAGGGGTTATAAGAAGTTTTAAGGAGACTAAGTTGGTTTTGCGCAGCTTATATGGCTGCAAATATAAAACCTTGCACAAATAAACAGCCACAAGTTGCTTGACAGAACTTGCAGCGCTGAAAATTATGCAGTTACTACTTGAAGAACGCTTTCTTTTGTTGTCTTTGAAGAAAAGGTTTATATACTACAAATTTAAGCATCAGATTTGGCTTTCTCACAGTTTTGCAACATCATAGTGCTACACCTCTGCAATTTCGGTTGCCGTTTTGGCCAGAAACCCCAAACAACACTGGAACAAGGATAATCTGTGCATAAGGTTTGTAATACAAAGAAAACACAGAAACCTGGCTTTACAGATTAATATTCTTCTGTCTTTGTGTACTTAAGGTGCACTTCATCGGGTGGACACCTTCCTGAGCTGGGATACTCAAAGCAGACTCCCACATCAGGTTCCCAATCCCCAGCCAACACTGGTCACCAACAGCTGGACCAGAGCTACACCGCATTGGACCACAGCTCCCCAACACCCTCCAGCCATCCCCAGTGCCCAAGGGAGCATCACTTTTGGGATGCCTAGGGATGGTCATCTCCAGATAACACAGATTTGTTGAAAACCAGTTACTGCCAGCATTTTCTTTTTCTGAAGAAGGAAAAAAAAAAAAAGAGAGAGAGAAAGAAAGAAGGAAAGCAAACCCATCGTGAACCTGGGAAAGGGTCAGCACAATAAAATACAATTTTAAAATTATAAATAATAATTAATTATTTCTACCCTGTGAATGTTTCTCCCTCCCCCACCATATCGCTCAACCTCTATTGTCTGAAAAGTGTTTATCTGAAAGTGGGTCATGTCTCCCAGCATTACTAAATCTTCCCAAATTTCCCCTGATTAGTCAAACACGATATCCTCTCTGACATCCGAGTGATTGAGGTAGCGTGTAATGCCATTTTTCCCCTGAATGAGCCACATCAAAGATGGTTATAAGCCGAGAGATGGGATGCCAGATAAAATAGTCGCCAACAGATTGTCCCCAAAATATTACCGAGGAAAATTAAATTGCTTTGTTGGAAGGTTTTTCCTTTAGAAACGTTCAGCCTTTACTACTGAACACAGTGAGACAAGAAACTGCCTTCAGAGTTGCTAACTAAACCTCACTAACTTATGAACTGCGTGGTCCGGTAGTTAAAAACACTTCTGCAGACTACAGTCCTGGGGATTTTCTATCAGCCTCAACATCCAGTCTGCTCTTCCCACAGGGACACCAAAAACCATCATGCTGCAGATTACCGACAGCCTAAATTTGGGCAATACCTCACAAATGATTGAATATTAAAGCAGAGTCATCTGAGACTAAAAAGAAAAAGGAGAAAAAACAGTAAACCTGCTACTCAAAAAAGAAAATACCATTTAAAATTGGGATATAACAGCAGGTAATCGCTCAGGCATAATTTATATCCAAAGGGTTCAGAAATACCATCCTTTGGAGCAGGAGCATACCAGGATCCCGGCAGGATGCTCAGCCAGGACGCGCGCTGCCCCATGGAATGGAGCTGGGGTTGAGTTCTCTCCTTGCAGGAAAAGAGTTGGAGCTCCTAAATACTTATCAGGTCAGCGATTAGATGAGATCCGGGCAAAGTTTAGCAAGGAACAGCAGAGTTTGCATTCTGCTGATTTACTTCACGTGACCTTCCAGTGCTGAAACTTTGTACCAGAGCAAAGACTGCCAGGAGACAGCACCTTTTTCAGTCAAAAAATGAAAAGAAATTAAAAACAATTAAAAAAATAAATTCAAAAGAACAGAAAATATTGAAAGCTTGAAGAGTCTACAGACTTTCTGGCATTGCCAAATAGAATATTCTATTTCTGAGAATAGAATAGACTTTTTTTTAAATATGGATTTCTGCACCACACAGTTCCTCGGACAAAGAGGGGCCCCAGGAGGCTGCATCTGGGTGAGATTAGCAGTTTTTCTGCTCAGTGCTGGACTTTGGGACGCAAAAGTCGGTGCAGCAGCGCTTGGGGAGGAAAAGCCTGCTCGCAGCTCGCTCTTTGGGGGCTGCAAGGAGTTGCGCAGCCTGAAGCGGCCTCAGCCATCCCACCTTCTACAGCATGGAGTGTCAGGTGCTAAAAGGCAAATTCAAACAGGTTTCATTCCTAAAGATGATTTAAACCCACCTTGAGGGTTGAGCAAACGGTATTTCAGGTTTCTCAAAGCACTGCTCGTGTCTATCTGGCATCATGGGGATGGTCCCTGCGCTCCCAGGCTGGGGAGGTATTTCCCTAAAAATAAGCGGGTGCGAGCACAGCCATCACTCACTGAAACAGCAGCAGGGAGGGCAAAGCATGAAAGGACGAAGATTAGCTCTGACAGCCTCGACTCCGAGTTTATTTTGGCACGCCAAGAGCGCACGAGGCTTCAAAGCTGCTCCCGGCGAGCAGGCGAGGGGCCGGGCAGCAGAAATCACCCCCAGGGCGGCGGCAGCATTGCGAGGTTGAAATCCACAGCCGTTCCTGCCACCAGCTGTACCCAAAGCACCAGCCCTTTAACCTTGAGCATCAATATTTTCTAGAATTCAGATTTACATGCTTAAGACACCTAGGTTTTTATCCTTCCTTCTCCTTCCTCTTTTTTTTTTTTAAAAAAAAAAACGAAGTATTTTATTTAAGAGCTCTGCCTCCATCCTCCACAGCAAGGCAGACGATGCATAAGCATTCATCTCACCACTCTGCACAGGGAGGAACGAGTTATCACCTTGCTGGGGCAGGATCCAAACGAAGCCTTTAGAAAGGAAAAGAAAAAAGAAAACAAGCAGAAGGAAAGCAGAGCAAGAGATTTCAAACCTGGTATTTCTAGGGTCTACAGAAGCAAGCCACGACCTTCCCATCTCTCTGGCCAGGGTCTTTATAACGCCCAGGGCCATAAAAGACATGCTGCGGGAGAGGCAAGGGCAGGTCTGGCTCAAAAGCAGAGACTTTCACGCAGGGACCTCGGTCCCTTGAAATCCATCCAGCCACAAACAATACATCCCCAGCTGCACTTCAGCTGCCATGGCCAGACAGGAGAGGAAAAGCAAATTGCATCTCTGCAACGCCAGAATCTGGGGGAGAAAACCCCAATATTCAGAGTAGGGAAGTCCCTGAGAGCAGCTCTCCACCAGCCCCCAGACAAGATATTTCACACCCCATGCAGACATGGCTTCCAGAAGAGCTTTTTAGTGGTGTTAAAAGGTCTTGCTTCAGCCAAAACATGCCTTGTTGGTACTATTAGGTACCAGATAGTAGTGCAGATGTTCATGGTCAATCCCAGTAGAAAAGTAATTTCTTACAAGGCCAGGAGGAGACAGGAAAGCAAGGCGACAGCATGGTGACATGAGACACTGATCAAGCACTGGATGAGTGGCACTTGGTCTTTCATTTCCTTCATTATTTTATTTCTGACCACTGAATGTGGTGGTGAAGGTAGGCATCAGCCAGGCAAGAAACGGGCACTCCACGGCCACAGGAAAGGCTGGTGAGAGCCGCACCGGTATTCACACATTCACTTCTCGTTGAGGTCTGGATCTATAGCAGGACTTTCCTCTCCTGCACCACCACCTTGCCTCTAAAACAGGACACATGATCCTATCAGGAGATGTGGTACCAATCCAAGACCACAGTAGTCCAGTACTGTCACATGAAAGCCACCTCCAGCTCTCCATCTTCACCCCATCAGGAGATTAAGTGTCCTTTGATGGAGACCCACACCATCCCCAAAGCACTCAGTGGGTACCACTCCTCCACCCCAGCTGGACAACACATTCACTACCCAAAAAACAGGGATACCCGCAGCACCCATGTTATCAAAGTAATTAAGAAGCATAAATCCAAGAGGGAGTTACTCAGCTTAATTAGATTGAAAATTATAGCTTCCATCATCTCGGTATCTTTGCGTCCGCCCGCTGCCTTAAGATACGCTTACGCCGACTTTCTGCTCGCTTGGGGCGTAGCACCAAGGCCCGGCTTCGTGGCAGGCACAGGGATCAAATTTTTTTTTTTTTTTTTTTTCTTTTTAAACAGTTTTCGACACTCATTTGCTAAGACACATGTCAGCGGCCCCAGCTGCCTGCTCATGTCCAGCCTGCTCAGGGATTTGGCAGCTGGAGGTTTGCTTGAGCCACCTGAAACCATCCCTGTGGGACTTTCAGAAAAAAACAGACATTCCCATCACTGTCCCCCGTGATTTTTAAAAGCCATCTTTAAATATATTAAGCGTCTTTTTTCTTTGAAGAGTGGTGACTCGCCAGGACACATCCCCGAGATGTAACGTGTCATTTTGGGAAGTAGTGGCCGTGATTCACCCACAACACATCCTGCTCCCAACAGCCCTGTAAGTGGTGGTTAGCACATCCTACCAGCACCTCGCACCTCAGCGGGACTATCATAAGGCAGCCTGGGCGATGACTCACGGGAAGGGTGAAGGTATAGATTAGCTGGGTTTAAGCACTGACTCTGCACCTCGGTGGAGCCACCAAGGGAAACGTGTCTCTTCGTGGAGCCCACCAGCCCCGCAGGCCTGCCCATGGTTCAGCAGGATGGGAAGCGGTCACGAGCTGAAAGGCTTGGTCAACCTCAAGCATGGAGACTTGTTCTCAGGGAAGAGCTAAGCCAAAGGCACATGGCAAACGGAGATTCAAGGGCAGAAGGATGAACGAGAGCCAACAGGAACATCCAACAGGCAGGATGGACAGGTGGACACAGCACAGATCTATTGAGAAGCCAAGCCACGTTAGCACCAAACACCTGGAGCACACCAACACCGAGCACCCAGACAACACAAAACCACCCCACTGGTACCACCACCAATGCCCATATGGGAACATGAAACATGGACTGAAGGAGGTGGCGATGGCCATGCATTAAGGAGGAGATGGCCTCAGTATCCTACAACCTGCCCTGCACCATAAATAGAGTGGGGGAAGGCAGCAAGACGTGTTACTCGGCATCATTGGTGATCTGCTGTAATTGCCAGAGCAGGGTCTGAAAGTCCTAACAGCACCACTGACTTCATACGGACAAGCACAGGGAACTAAAAACCAGTACTAAAATACTGCTTGTGGAGAAGAAAATAAATAAATAAATATTTTTTTAAAAAATCAAATGCAATTTGGTTAAAAGTGGTGAAGGATGGTGGCATGGCAGGTTGGGAACACATGCTGCTGGAGGAGCTGCATCACCATCCCACCACCAAGCCACAGGTTTGGGGCCATACCCTGCAGTTAAGGACTTATATTCCTTATAGTAAGGTCTTATAGACCTATGTTGCTTATAGTTCTTGTAGTCCTATAGTCCAAGCCTTTGACACGTTTAACCCATTCCCACAGCTCACAGGTTTCAGTCGGCTGGAGAAGACTTTGAACATGGACAAATCAATGACAAAAGGAGAGCACAGCTGGAGAAAAGGTCACATTTCCAGGCTGCAGGCTCTCCCCCGTAGGGATGTTCCTCTCCAAACCCTCTGGATACCACAGGAACGGCAAAGAGCAGAAATACCAAATCCTTAATAGCCTCATTAGTAAAACTGATGAGTTTACCATGACCTGGGCATCACATTAAACAGTGTTCAAATGAGGAAGGCTAAATGAAGCCCATCACCCACCGACCCATGACCCTTCCCAGTCCTGCTACCATCTCTGGACAGGTCTCTATCATTTCTGGAGGACCAGGCTAAGCCAAAACCCAACCCAACTCCACAAGATGTGTCTTGCAGCACGCCAGGAACATATGAGGGCAATTGCTTTACACAACCAACTCAAGACACAGAAAGCTCACACGGAATTTTTTCAGTTTTGCTAAATAGCAAATTCTTCACTAAAATGTTTTGCAGACATTTCGGGTATCTGCCAAAGCTTGAGGTTTTGCTGCAATAAAAGCAGTCATTTTCCTGACCTGAATTGTAGTTCATGCTGATATTCCTTTAACCACTGTAAAATGCCTCTGTTTGCAGAACGGGTCAAAGAGCAGACAATAACGCCACAAAAAACCCAACTCAGGGATTCACTTACACTACCTGCTATTTATTACACTGCCGACTAACTCAGAAGGTCCAAAATCCACCTCCACACTAAAGTTAGGCTGCTCTTGTGGTTTCCTTCGCGGACAACTATCACAGTAAGGGTACACTACTCCTTTTTTGGCCAGAGCTACAAACTGTGTAAATTAAAAGTCCAACATGCCTAGAACTGCACTGCACTACAGCAAAGTGACATCAGCTTCAAACATATATATTAAAAAAAAAATACAGATACTAACATAAATAGCTTGCTTTCTTGGTCATCAGAAGGGATGCACACATTCACATTCAGGGTCATTATTTTCTACACCTGGTTATTGGCAGCAGAGAAGAATAACGAAGCAAAAATCCTCCCTTGTAAATACATTCCTCAACAGCAGCCAGGCTGCTGGTGACAAATACCCTCGGTTAAACTCCTTCCTCGGGGCAGAAAAGGGTAGGACCGGCTCATCCCATCCCATCCCACAAGACCGGCACAAGCCACGTGCTGCCTCGGGCTCCGGACCCGCTGCCATCCCCAGGTTTCCATCCTTCAGCCTGGAGTTAACCCAGCAAATTGCTGCAACTTGGGCTTGTGTGCATTGGCATTTCCCCTTACAATTTCACACCCGTAAAACAGTATCAGGGCAGGAATTCTTAAAAATAAGTTTTAAAAAAGGTGAGTTGACTAATCACAACCACCACAAGGGCATAAAGCAGGAATCAAGCTAATTAAGCCCTGCTAGAGTCATTCCCAGGGCTGTGCCCCAGCACCTGCACTGAGCTCCATGTTCCTTAGCTCAGTGGCTCTTGTCTAACCCCAGCACAGGTGCTGTTAAACACACAACTGAGATGAACAATTGCACAAAGAGAAAAGAAAACGCAGTTATTTTTGCAGCGCAAAGCCCCCGGCGTGGCATACCCTGCAGCGGGACATGCATCCACACAGCGCCGGGGCGAACTCCGGCCATCTCCTGCCCGCCGAGGGAGGGAAATGCCCACAAAGCCACCAGCACCCATCTCTCACCTTCCCTGCACCTACTCAAGGCCATATAACCAGTGGGCTGAATGGTATTTAAACACCCAAGTTTGGCTCTGCTTTTATCCCTTCAATGCTGTCCCAGGGAAGCCAAGGAGGTCCCCAAGCTGCTGAAGAGGTGGCCGTGCCCTTGGCACAGTCCCCAGCTGCAGAGACCAGGCTGGGGCAATCATATTTTACATTTCAATGATTTTCTCTCTGGGACTGCAGCTAATAATGGGGCAGGATTGGGAGGAGACCGGGGATGCCAACGGATCTGGCTCCTTCAGCAAGACATCTTTAAATAAAAATCCCAGCATGGCCTCCGAGCTCTCCCTGCCCTTTGTGGCATGACCCAGACATGTTCTCATAATCTAAAAATAAAGAAGAAAAAAAACCCAAAACCTTCAAGTATAACTTGCTTTTCCTAACAGCAGCTGCAAATGGCAGAGGCAGGAGTTCAGGAGCTCTGCAGCAGAGGACCCGTGGATGTCCTGGGATTGAACCCCAAGCTTTCCCTGTCCCCCACACTTATTCCCAGAAATTTTTTCTATGCAATACACAGAAAATCTTCTCTCTCCTTCCCAGCTGCTCCTCAATCCGAAACCAGCACACAGGCACCCGCTAAGGATGAATCCTCCCCAAGCCTTGAAGGATAAATCATTTTCAGAAAGGTTTTATGCCAGAAGGTTTATGCCAATTCATCGACTCAATCAGTGTGTGATCACACTGGCAATATTTATTCGCTTTTGAAAAATTTCTCCCCATGGTCAGAAACCACCAATTCATTCCAGCTACTTTATTTAATACAGCAACTTTAAGTGAAAACCAGAGAGTTTTCTATACCCAGCACTAGCCATTAGAAGAGGATTTTTTAATGCATTAAGTTCTATCATCTATTAAAAAATACTTGGCAAATAACGGTCACTTTGCACAATAGGAAGGAAAAAAAAATAAAAAAAGGAAATAAATACCCTGGTTTCTTACTCATCCAGGCTTGCAAACCTTCTGAAGAGCGTATCTCGAGCTGCACAACACCCCAGGAGGAGAAAGGCACGGCTTATTCCCCAGCCTGGCAGAAGCACTATTTTGCATGAGGTTCAGAGGCTATGCTTAAATTAACAATTAACATATTTTAAGAAGTACCTTTACAGGAGCAGAACATCCAGAAGCAAAAGCAATTATATTTGTTTTAGTAGTATGAAGAGCTTCACCTTACAATAACGAAGACTAGCCATGCAAACAAGTCTAATCTCCAGTTTAATGCTGCAAATCAAACCGTTGCTAGAGATGGCATCTGCCAGGAGCCATGTCCTCCCTCCATCCTGCCCAGCACCCAGCTCCGAAGAGCAGAGCGTCCCAGTTATCTCATTACAGAGTAATGCTGGCATCTGCACAGGCTTAGGGGATTGGACTGCAGTTACCTTGGCTGTAGTTTAGCTGCATCAGCAACAGGTTTCTTTGGAGGGCTCTGGCTGGAGAGAAGGAAAGAGCATTGCATGCAGGGAGCTACCTTTGCCTCCTGCTTCAGCTAAATAGGGTTTGAGAAACTCCCCTGCCCAGCTGCAACCAGTTTGGCCGGGCAGCACTGCAGCTGGGCACGTCCCACCACTGCCACGCTCCAGCAGGAACCCCAGGGACATGGCAGGAGCAGGACCAGCCCCAGGCAGCCTTAGAAAGACGTTTGCACGGGGTAACTGGGCAATACACAGGTTAGGCAAAGCTGCACCAGTTCTCCATCTGGAAAAGGTCTTTTGCAAATGGGAGTCCTCGATGTCCCTGCCTCCCCTACTCCTCTCACACGCACTGGTGCCAGGGGCTCCAGGACCAGGTCTTCACCCTTTACCATACAGCTACCATTCTGCTACCATGCAAGTCGCACTAAATTCATGTTTGTTTCTGCAACAAAATAAAATCCACAGCCAGATAATCCTAAAGTCCCCAAGTACCGCATCAGGAGGGAGAAGAGTATTATAATGGTCTCTCCATAACTATTTACCCAAGCGGAGTCCTACATGCTTGAAGGTTGATGCAGTTTTGGAGCTACTCACGTACTCATCATTAGGCACAGCTGTTAATTATCTTGTTTGATGGGGGCTATTAAATACCAGTCATCCCTGCTCTTAAAGGGGCATAGGAGAGACATCACATGGAGAGGACCTCCACCATCAACTTACAGCTGCTGGTGTTTCCAGGATGGGTTCCTCTCCAGTTTAAGTGCTCCTCAGGACAGCACTGAGTCTAACACAGCAAATTCATCAGCATGGCTTAACAAGTATGAACTTAAGCACCAAGAAAATACTACATGTCCCACAAGGTCCCAGGAGATCTTCTACAAGCATCAAGTGGAAATTAAGGGCTCTCTACACAACACACAGCAGCTCCCATTACAGCCCAGCAGGAAGGAGAGGTGGGAGGACCTGAGAAGTCCCACTCAGCTGCTCCAAAGCAGCTCCCCATCAGTTTCTCTCATCCTGGTTCAACCAGGAGGAGGAAGGACTCCACGGGAGGTACGGTTGTGGCTGTGCTAATGCAACACTGCGCATCAGATCAATAGGCTTTTAGCAAGACAGCTGTATTGATTCCAGTGAGCTGGATCGTCCGCCTTCCTTCCCTCAAAAAGCCTCATCCCCATCCTGCCGACAAGGTTATCCAGGAGGCCCCACCTCTGCGCTTGTAAAGTCATCTCCTGAACCGTAACACCCCACTGAAGCTCTCCTGCGCTTTTACCCCCCTGATCACTCCCATGTTACTCTGTTAACGCATCTTCTGGTAGCCACGCACAGAGGGTGCATCAACGCCCAACTGCGCGGGGCAGGGCAGCCCTCCGCAGCAGGTTGTCTTCTCCCCACCACGCTTTCACAGGCCTCTACCATATATGAGCTGTAAGTGCCCAGCAGAGCTACAGGCCACGGGGCCAAACACCCGCATCCGCACAGAGGTGATGTGTAAGCGAGCACCAGGACCCTCCTTAATGCTTTCCAAGAGCAGGCTAGAGCGCAACACATCTGCTTCATCTTGGGGACCTCCATCAGCAACCCTCAGGCTCAGCATCTTAAGGCTGTTGGGTTTGTTGTGGTTTTTAAAGCCTTCTTTGTTCTTTTTCTTTTATATTCAAAGTCACAGGAAACATTTTCCTGCTGCTTCAAAGCCCAGAGCTGGCACACAGGCCCCACGCAGAAGACGACCCAGCAGGACAGTCCTAAATTTCACTACAACGCCAGCGCTCAGCCCCACAGATGGGGTTCAAGGCACCATCAGTAGTCCCATCACCTACCACACCACCTGTGTCCCTAAAACGTCCCCGCAAGACAGACGGACACCAGCAGAAGGGCCAGCACTGAAGCACCAGCTCTCATCAAGAATCTTTACTGTTATTAAAAATAAATTAAAAATTAATGACATGCACAGATTGTCACCAAGTCCCCATCACTCCCCAAGCGCCTCATCAAAAAGTCCCTATACAGCAGTGGGATCACAAGCAATTATACCCATTCAACAGATGAACAGGAGTATAAACCTAATCAAGTCAGCATAAAAACACAGCACAGGTTAATTACCCAATCATCAAGTTAAGAATCAATTAACCTGGTTGTTATAACCAGCCCATAGATACGGATAACACAGCGCTTGCAGCCAGCCTCCCTCCCGCCCAGGGATGCTCGCCATTGCATCCACGCACTTGCCCGATGCGACGCTGCGGGCGGCACGTCAGAGCCGTTTAGCCACAGCTTTCCTTGTCCTCCTCTTCAGATTTTCCAAGGGAAAAAGATTTTCCAAACCTGAGACTTTGCTTTTGAAGCACTCCTGAGAAAGATGGAGGTCAGCCTGCTCACGGACAGCCCTGCTCAATCCAGCGGGGTTTCTTAAATTCACATAGGTTCAAAGGAGGAGCCGCCAGATTCACACTTCATCTTGCATCCGTTTGATATCAACAGCCAAAAAAATAAGTGGCAACCCCCAATATTACATAAAAGCTGTTCGCAAAATGAGTGACAGAAGCAGAAATCTGCAGGCAAAGTTAAGCCCAGGATACTGACATGGAGACAAAAAGTGGTTCCTTGAGAGGGCTGGTGCCAATCTGGCAACGTCTCCACACTGACCATGGTCACAGGAAGAATTTAAAACACTAAAATTCTCATTATTACAGTAGATGATGCTGGCACTTCACAGTCTTTCAGCAAAAACCATTCTGAAGCCAACCACTTTTCTCGATGAGCCCCTGCCTAGCGTAATTGATGGCTTTTACTAAGCAGATTTCCTGGATCCTGGCTGCTCGCAGCACTCCCGGGTAGCCTCGGGAAGATGCGGAGCGCAGGGAGAGGGCTCTCTCCCTATCAGTTATCACTCCATACCGGGTGGATCTCCCACTGCGTGCGAGGAGCTCTTTCATCAGGCCAAGTCAATCAGCAAAGATCTCTCCGGACACAAACCTCTCTGGGAAGGGGACAGAAACCCCCAACCCACACGGGGTGCATCCCCAACCCGCTTTGGCCAAAGAGTGGGAATACCCTGCACCCTGCCCGAGTATCCCACAGCCACAAAATAATTAAAAAACAAAAAAAAAAAAAGGCAAAAAAAAAAAAAGCGATATCTTGTCTAGATCCCAGGCTCCGCTTAAAAATCAGCACCTGAGCTTCCCGTTGTCACAACGGCCACTTTTTAGGAGCAAATCTGGGTTTCTCTCTGGGAAGCGACGGGGAGGGCGGCTGGCTGCCACCCCGCTGGCACACCGAGCGCCGGCCCGGCGGTGCGTAGCGCCCTGCGAGGCCATCAGCCATGTTACCTTCCCGGCTGCCATGAGGAAGCGGGTGCGTTTGGCCGTACCCCTGCCAAGGGATTACATTCGGGAGTTGCAGAAAGAAAAGGAAACTGGAAACTGGGCACCTTGGGAGCATTTCGGTTAGTTACGGCAGTTGTAAGGACTGGTTTTTTCCCTTTCCCTCCACCCTGGTGTCTTAGAAATATGAGGGAAAAAAAATTATTCTGTGAGGATTTTGGGAAGCTGAGCGTGTTTTAGCCGCTCAGGTGACGGACCCCACGAAGGACGAGGCCAACGCCGCCACAACCGCGACCCACGGGCGAAGTTCACCCTTCCCTGCAGAAAACCAGCCACGCTGTTCACCCGGGCGGGTGAAATCCCGGGAGGGGCCGCTCACCCCCCGGGGGGGCCCGACCCCACTCCCGAGGCAGGCCGGTACCCGCGGGGGGGGGGCGATACGCGGGCGGGGGGTTCCCGCCGCTCCCCGGGCACCTGAGGGCGGGAAAGTTGCGGGTCCCCTCCACGACTGGGAAACAACCGCCCCCAAAATACAAGGAAGACCCCCCCACACACACACACACACACACGCCCCGCTCACCTTGGTGTAGAGCTGCGCGGTGGACATGGCCGGGGCAGGCGGTGCTAGGCGCGGGGCATGGGGGCGGCAGGCAGCGAGCGGCGCCGCCGGACCGACCGCCGGACCGACCGACCTTTACACCCGCCGCCGCCGGCCGGGGCGCGGGGAAGGGAAGGGAGCGGCGCGGAGGAGGAGGGAGAAGGAGGAGGCGGCAGCAGCGCTGCTCCGCCTCCGCCGCGCCCCGCTCAGGTATGAGGCGGTGCCGCTGGGCTCGGCTCGGCTCAGCTCGACTCGGTTCGGATCGGCTCGGCTGGGTTCGGTTCGGCTCGGTTCGGTTCAGTTCGGCTCGGCTCGGCTCGGCTCGGCTCTCCCGCCCCGCGGCACCGAGCGCCCTCCGGCCGCTCTCCCCGCCGGGCTCGGGCGGGGGGAGCAGCGCTTTCCCTCACTGCCTGCGTCGGCTTTTATTATTTTTTTTAAAAAAGCCCTTTTTTATTGATTTTTTTTCCTTCCCTATACCGGTCCCGGCCGCTTCCCCGGGGACCTTCCCGGCTTCGGCCCCCAGCTCCGGGCAGGGTCCTCCCGGCAGCGGGGCAAAGCCGGCGGCGGGCGGGAACCGCCTCCCTGCCTTCACTTGCGGCGCTGAAACGCACCGTATTTGTTGGGTTTGGGTTTTTTTTTTTCCCTTTTGTTCTTCTATTCTTCCTCCTTTCCCACGGAAAAAGAGTAATTAAGCCCCAAGCGGGTGCCCCTCGGTGGTTTCAGGCCCTGCCATCCCCACCGGCCCCTGAGCCGTTGGGGATCACTCGTATATCGGGGTGCAATGAATGGCTTTAACGGGGAGTCCTTTGCCAGGACACGCCTGTGCCTGGGACGAGCAGCGTTGCCCACATGCGCCCACTGGAAACGCATTCAAGGAACGCACCAGGGACGGGTTTTTCCCCCTCTTCTGCCTGGAGGTGGGTTTGGGTTCCCAGCAGCAGCACGGCAGGCACTGCTGGCGTGTCACTCCATCCTACACCCATGTCAGGAGTTGTTTCTTGGGCAGAAACAGCCAAAAATTGTCTCCAGCTTGTCAGTCGGTAGCCGCGCTGCCTCCCTCCATCCCCTGGGAGCACCCTGTGCTTCGATTCATGCTTATAAAGCACTTTTTGAGCCTGAAAAGGATCATGCAAATGCAAAGTACTCCCAACTAATCACTATTGCTATTCATTATCATTCAAGGTATTTTGCATATTAACTAAGCAGGCAGAAAATGTGCTCAGCAGGGCTTATTTGTTGCCACAGTTGTTTACTCCGTAGGTGGGGATCCCTCCTCCCGTGGTTTCAGGCTGTTCTGCTCACGGAGCACCCACAGCCTTTCTCTAAAAGTGATCGCTGGTGGCATTTCACCCTCTGCTCCTCGTCCCTTGCGGGGTGAAACTCCCCCCTTTGGCATCTTTTCCCTACAAGCCTGATAGGGAGCAGCACTGATTTGGTGGGAGGACAGCCAGCATCGCAGATATCTCTCTTTTCCAGCTCTGATGGCCTTGGTGAATCCAAATAAATTGCAGGTGGCTCTGGGGGAAGTTTGGGAAGGAGTGGAGAAGGGGAGAAAAACCTGCACCCTGTCTAGAAATTACCCTGGGTAACACATTTGACAGCGTAATCTCTGCAAAGCCTCCAAGATAGCTTTGTCAGGCAAACAAAACTTGCTCTTCTCCTTTTATTAAATCATCTGTAGAAACAAAATGTGAAGTACCAGCACAAAGGTTTCAGTGAAGCCTGGGTAGCAGTGATAGCCCAGAGGCAAAGCACAGCCGCTCCCATGAAATACCAGCTGGTGCCATGTGTTTTGATTTTCCATCAAATTTATTATAATCTAAAACTTTAATTAAAGTTAGAAAATAAAAACTCCAAAATACATACAAAATCCCTGAAGTGTGTCCTAGGTGCTGACTTGCTGGAAATTGTCTCCTTCAGGAGACAGAAGCTTCTTTCCATTGGGGAATCAAAACTTGTGTTGATCATAATATTTAATAAGCACGGGCTCTTAAACAGCATTTTATGGTACCACCTCTTACATTCACGTCAAAGGCGCTTAGAGGTGAAAATGAACCAAATACCAGTTTTTTTCCCCTCTAAGCAGAGCCAGTGGCTTCCTTGCAAGTACAGGATGGATGTTGGAGATGTGTGTGCTCCCCCAGATGCTCACAGGTCCCAGCCTTGTTCCCATGTAGCAATGACACATGGAGACCTCAGGGACAGATGGATGGTTGGAGGAGGATGGCAGGGAGCGGTGAGGAGCTCTGGAGGCTGCTGGGACTGGCACTGGAGGTTAGGATCGGAGTTACCTGCTCTGCAACAGGCACCCCGTCATTCCACATCAGCTTTGGGGGTTTATTTTAGGTAGAGGAGTGAAGTTTGCCGTTGAATTCAGATGGGCAGGAGAAACCAGCGTTTCTGCAGTGAAATCCCCTGACCCCCAAACTACAGTTACAGCGTTGAATTTCAATGCACAAGCAGTACACTAACACCAGTAACCCCACCCTGAAATCCTCCGTGGAAATACTTTGGAGCAGGATCTACTGCTGAGAGCGCGGGGGGCCGGGGTAAAATGAGAGCTGAGTCGACCTTATTCTTCAAAATTAGGGGCAATATCTGCACAGTTCAAAGTACTTTAATCTCTCTGCGTGTGTATTAAGGTTTGCAGGGAAAGGTTTGTGCTTTCGCTGGATGTCTCTTGTACGTGACACAGTAGCAGGTAATGCAAAAATATGGAGCATCAATTTTGACAGCTCCAAATGTCATCAGGACAGAGTTGACTGTTGCTAAATACAACCCCAGGTCCTGAATTTTTGCATGCGGAGTTGTCCCAAAGACCTCAAAGCTGGACCTCCCTCCTCCTGGGCCATGCAGAAGTCACCACGTGCTATGTCTGGGCACGATCCTCGGGTCTGGCTGGGACTGCAGTGTCACCGTACCCTGGGCATGGTTGCTGTTTCTGCAGTAAGTGTTCCTACCTGTGATAAAGTAATGAAAAATTAATCAAGGTGTTAAGGCAATGAATAATTAACAAAGAAGGATTTTCCTGCAAATAAAACTGATTCTGTCCAAAGCGGGAGGTAGCTTTGCAGTGAGCCTCCAGCCTCAAAGGCGCTCCCACAGCCCCGGGAGCCTGCAGCCCAGCCCGAGGGAGCAGGGACCAAGCCAGCACCATGCGACAGGAACCGCTCCCCAGCTCAACGCCTCGTGCGTGGCCAAAAGCATTACCATGGGAAGTCCTGGGGTCAGCATAAAATCCCTTAGGAGCAGATGGGTGGGTGCAGAAAAGTCTTGAAGCCTTGGCAAGTGCCGGGGGTTCAAACCTTGGAGCGGGTCTGGGAAGATGTGATGGGGGACAAACCATTCCCAGCTCTGCCACAGGCAAGTCACCAACACACTCTACACCTGAAAAATGTAATAAAAAATACAGGAAAGCATATTTTGCAAAGCTCTAGTACCTGTATAAATGAAGAGGATGTCACTGCCTGGTTTTTAAATGCCAGTGGTTTCATCTCCAGGTTGCTCACAGCCCTGGTGCAGGGGGAGGTCACCCAGCCATGGACCAGGCTGCTTCACTTATCAGCGGTGTCGCTGCGCTCTCGGTTTAACAGATGGTTTGGCTCCAGGATCCCTCAAACACTCAGGGGAAATACCACAATTAAGGAAACTCTTCAGTCTTTGACACAGAAAATCATTCTTACTTAGGGGCACGGAGAGGATGTTCTAAAAGAGTCTGCTGACCCACCCAGCTGCTCAGCAGCCTGGTATGAGCTTTATCTGTTCTTCTAGACCAACCTGAAGTCTACAAAGCACTCAGCAGCGAAGGAGTCAGCTCCAGCAAGATGTTCATTGACCACCAGTTTTCTCTCAGAAGAGTTTGGTTGCCCGTTATCCCATGGGAATTCATTTCTGCTGAAGGCAAACCTCTTCCAGTCTGATCTTTTATTTTTGTGCAGACTTCATGTTCATTGCAGAGGAGTTTTGCCTCCAGGAGCAGGAGCTCAGACACTTTATAAATGCTTGATAGCTCTGACCACCTCTTCTGAGTTATTATTTTATTAAAAAAAGATTTATTATGGTTCTGGATGGCTCAAATTCACTGAACTCA
Source organism: Calonectris borealis (assembly GCF_964195595.1). Taxonomy (NCBI): domain Eukaryota; kingdom Metazoa; phylum Chordata; class Aves; order Procellariiformes; family Procellariidae; genus Calonectris; species Calonectris borealis. Next base: position 3,362,548 of record NC_134351.1, on the reverse strand, counting down.
CCAACGTGGTATTTTTTGTCGCTCATATTGGGTGTACCCGACGACAGTGTCGCAGCCTTTAATAACACGCTTTAATTAATCCTGGAATTCTGAATGTGCTATTATGTTCACTTTTCAAAGAGGGGTCACAGTAGTACAGAAAAATCTACATTGCTTGTGCAGGGCCACAGCAGGATTCTGTGGCAGACCAGGAAATTAATCTCTTAATCTTTCTGCCAATTCGACCCAGCGCTGAGAGCGGAAACCTATGACTACCTGAGCTCTCTGCACTGACGAAACTATTTCCATTACCTGGGACAGCCTTTCCCACCTGCAAAATAGGAGGAGCTGCTCTGAAGTCCTCTGTATGGCTTTGGAAACGGCTGCTGAAAAGCACTGTGCAAGGGTTAGACATCCCGACTAACCACCCACCTCTCCCGGTTTGCAATGTTTTCACGTTTATGAACGTTTCCTTTCTTGATGTCTGTAGGAGACAGACCCTGTTTGGATACAAGCGATTCAAGGAACAAGACATGAAGAGGCTCCGCTCTGCTCTGTCCGGTCACCTGTCTGGATGGTGCGAACTTGTCCCTCTTCCATCTGCTGCCTCAGGAAGCTGCTCTGAGAAGTTTTGTCTGTAAGCAAGGATAAAACCCCACCACGCTCGGTGCTGTGCCCCTCAGCAGGGCAACATCTTAGGGCCAGGTTCTTCCACCATTTACACCCATAATTAGCTAGGTTGCTCTGCTAAGATCGCTGATGCTGTTTCAGATTAATATTTCTCTACCTGGCCTTTTGCAAACAGCTGTGCGGCTTTCTCCACAGACAAAAAGCATTTGTCAGCTTGGTGTCTGCTTTAAACCAAGAAGATGAGGCGACCGTGCAGGCAGTTTATTCCCGATTCATTCCAAGAGGCCTGGGAGCTGGGGCTCCTGGGCTCCAATCCCAGCCATTTATCAGCTTCTCCGTGCATCTGCTCACGCTCCCCCACAACAAAAACACAGGAGTCCTGGTACTCGCCAACAGGGAGCCAAACACTGAAAGAGGAAGGTAAGGAGGAGGAGGAAGGAAGAGGAAGTGCTTAGTGAGAGATGGAAGTTGGAGAAGAAAAGGGTGGAAAAGCAGGGGCTGGAGGAAAGATGGTAGAGCTGAAAAGCTGAAGGAGGAGAGAGAGAAACATCTGCAGATAAGCAGCAGCAAATGCTGAAATGGAAAAATGTGAGAAAGAAGATAAAGCATTTCCGAATGCTGCAAGGTCTGTGAGCAAGAAAGGGTATGAGGTTATAAATGGATTCCTCACTTCCCTCCCCGGAAAAGCACAGAGGAAAAACTAACGAATTGCATACCAGGGAGCTGGTCGAGGGCAGCGCCGTGGGGAGAAGCAGGATTGCTCCCACCTGTCCTCCTCGTGTCACCCGCTGCTCCTCCTGCATAAAGGGCAATCTGGACATTAACGTGGGGGGCTGAGAGAGCAGTGAGGAGGTGTCCCTTCTCCCCACTGCCAAAACCCTTTCGAGACCTTCTTGCTGACATCTGGCCATTTTTTGTATTGCTCTGTCTTAAAATACTGTTGGTGCTCCGCCCCTCCCCATTCTGTGTGTTCAGACATTGGCAATCCAAGGCAGTCCAAAGAGGCAGAGTTGCCATCAAAATGATCATAATAACCCTTTTTGCAAGAAAAGGATGACTTCAGTCCTGCACAATTAAATCTGTCCAAGCAGAGGTCTCGCAGACTAGCTTTGGGACTCTCATATTCCACAGATCATTCAATAGCTATCAGAATATAGGCAAAGCAATACCAGCTCTTTACCGTCTAGCCCATAGTAAAATAGCTTCATAGTTTTACATTTAACAAGGAAAATGAAGATGTGTCACCAAGTGCTTTTTGTCTAAATACAAAAAAGGTTTTGCAAATATTTGCAGTTTGAAAAGCATTTTAATAAAAGTTTGCTGAAACTCTTCTACAAAGTTTTCTTTGTACAGATTTTAAAGAACGCCTGCATATCATTCATGTCATAATAATACATAACTATACTGCAGAGAACATACAAGTATTCTTGTATTAAAATGTCAAACACTTTGATTTGGATCAGTCATTTTGTCCAAGAAAATCTAATAGGGAAAAAATAACCTTTAAAAATACTATGTTTCTTGTGTTTGCGAGTTAAATATTTTGAGCACCACAGCGGAGAGGAGTCTGCTAACTCGAATCAGTTATAAACACCCTTAGAAAATGTTTTTTAAGGCAACCAAGTGAGCTAAAAAATCATTGTAAATTATCTTCTTGAGAGTTAGACATTAGTTTTCTTCTCAAAGGGTGGCTCTTTGCTAGTTTCTCACAAGGCCTTGACAGAATATCCTGTACCCTTTCTTGGTAAGCTCGCGCTGCTGCTAAACCCGATTCATATTCTCGCTGCTTCTCTTCTTCCTCAGCATCACGGGCCTGTTGTCGATAGGCAATTTGAGCCCTGAGTTGCTCTTGGTATTCTTTTGCTTCTTTTACTTTTCTGGAAATGACGTATGAATAGCTTATTTATGAAGTGTGGGTAAAAAAAAAAGCAACTTTTTTTTTTACTATTGTTATTATTTAATCTGTTAGCATTCAACCTTAGAGCAAAGAACTGCTCAAAACTCCTTTTAGGTGTTAAGAATAACTACCACTCTTTTAACCAAATGCTACATGCTAACCTTAGGTTCTGCGAAGAATGAACTGCGTTCTGTTGTACGTTATAAAGCAGATTGCAAAATCAGTGCTTAAAAAAAAAAAAAATTAAAAAAAAAAGCAAGAACAAGCCCTTGTAATCAGCATGCCTTCCCTGCCCCTCACAGCGACAGTGAGAGGACAGAGAACGAGAGCGTCAGGTCTCAGTCCTTTGCTAGCTCAGGCTCACTGCTGCACAGCCTGACAGCCCATCTCCACTCCCTCGTTCTGAAGATAACAAGTGACTGCCAACGGGGGAGGCAGGGTGCAGGCTCCTGCTGCGGCGTTGGTATTCTAGGAAATGGCTGTCAGAAGAAATCGATTCTTCCGTTCTACCTCGAGACTCATATATTACTTTCACTACCCTCTGGAGCAGCCGTGGAAGTCTACCTACATGCTCAGGCACACAGACACTTAAAAAGCCAACAGTCTAGTCAAGACTTTTGCGCTAACGCAACACAGTTGAACCACGCAGCACTGACTGACACCATGGAATGCCATCTTCGCTAAGTGAAGCGTATCCAAATGAAGCCCAGCCTGTTTCCCTCAGACGGGCGAGATTTCTGCCATATCCAGGAGATTGTTACCAATAAAGCCATCCGAGAACACAACAGATACTGGCTCTGGAAGGAGCTACTCGGATACCTCCCACGGACAAGTGCGGAGAAAGGGCAGGAGTACAAAAGGGAAACTGAGTAAGTGAAATAAGGCCCTTTGCCCTAGGCTTTGCATGACACCCAGAGGAACATTCCAGCTACTGCGTGTAACTACATCCTCACCCTGAGGTAAGGAGAACCCCGTGCAGCTGGGTTATGTGCAACAGTCTGGTGTTTTAACTGTATGATTGTTTAAGGGATGTGTGTGGGTGGAGTTTAGCAATAAGCCTGAACGCACTGGTTCTCCTAGGTAAGTAACAAACTAACCTTTCATTAATCCTCCTCCCCAAACCTCTGCCACTCGTAGTAACAGCTCAGAGTATGAGGGGATGTAGTTACTAAACAGGACCCATGTAAGTCACGTGATGGTCCAAAAAGACCAAAACAAGGATACGTAATGAAACACCATTATTTGTATGATGAGATCAGAATTAGTGATTTAATACCAACTGCAGTATTACAGGGCAGCTATTGAGCTGATAGGCTGCATGGTGGCAGAGCCTCTCTGAACAGAAGAAAGCCCACCCAGTGCTCTTAGACTTATCTGAAAATGAGAATTAGCCTACTCACAAGTTTAAAAGATTGATCTGCAATTAAATGAACCGATGGCATAAAAGGAAAATACCTTGCATATTTTTCTTCTTCTAGACGCTTAAGTTCTGTGATTGCTTCAGCTAATAACTTCCTCTCTTGAGCGAGTTCTTCCTGCTCCTTTGCATTTCTCTGCACTGAAAAAAAAAAACAAAACAAAAAACATCTTCTAAAAGATAACAGCACTGCTAAGCTTGAAGGGACAGTGAGACTCTATTCAAGCCAAGTACTCTAAATAGCAAGCCTGAGTTCTGTTGCTTCTGCAGAGGCACAGAAACAATGGCAAGTGTATTCTCAGCTTATTTGTTTTTCATCTGCTCAGAATAGAAAAGATTTCACATTCAGAACTTCATAATAATAACAACAACATAATTAATAATAATGACTCCTTGCTTATGCAATCCTTTCTGTACTAGGCTTTGCTCTGGTGATAGCAATGGGAAATTAGTGTAAGGAATGCCTGAAGGAGTGAAGTTTCAGAAGCAGATTGAGAGACAGTAGCATTGCTGTCCACTCAGCCATACAGCCTGTGCATGCTGGGCCAGATGGTCTTCCCAAAAGCCGCGTGCTGTACTCCCTCTGCCTTTGCCAAGGCTTGCATTCCTGCGGTAGGTTTGGTGCACAGACGGCAAGTTGTTATTACTTACACTTCTCCTCCATCTGCAGTTGTCTTGTATCCAGGACATCTTTCAGTAGCTGCTTTCTAGCCTCCTTTTCTAAGCGCATTCGCTCAGCCTTCTTGGCCCAAACCTTTGCCATTTCTTCTTTGAGGAGCTTGTCCGCTTCCTTTTCTCGCTGTTTCTCTTCCTCCAGCTGTTGAGCCAGGTGTGCCAGGTAAGTCTGTTGCTCCTTGAACAGTTCTTGCTGCAAACACACAGACATCTGCAATCTGAGTAAATGAGTTCAAAGAAGCCTTTCAAAAGAGAAGTGGTGGTTTGCGACCAATGTGGGAACCAGGATCCTAGAGCTCCATCCCAAACCCTGCCATGGAAAAGAACTGCAGGATCTTCTTCCTGGCCAGTCGACAGTGCCTGGACAACAGCATAAGAGCAGAACAAATACAGAGTGATCCCTTCCCCATAGCAGCTCAGCTGTCTACGACACAGACATTTTACAAACTTTCCCCAGCTGACCAGGCTACTTCACCATCACCTGCATTAGAAGCCTTGGGATCCAATAAAGAGAATAAGAAATATTTCCTCCTCTCATTTTGTGCCAAGGTCTAACAGTTTATACAACTTACCTAACCTACTCGAGCTTCTAAATACCTTGAGCAGAGTAATGAATGCAGCTCCCTGCTCTCTCTTAAAGTTACCTTGAGACCCGTTTTCACCCTGAAGTTGTACCATCTACTTGTTTTAAATTTAGGAAGTGACAGACACATCCATGGTTTCATGGCATCCCCAAAATATTTAACGTGAGGTTTTGCATCTATATATCCAGCTATTAAAGATTTAAAACCATTTCTTAGTATTAACGAATTATAATAAGTTAAATATTTACTTTCCTCTGCAGTTCCAAATATTTAATAAATCAGGTCCATGAAACAAAAAATATTTTTCTAATCTCCATTACGTCCACGCAGTATAAGGATGAAAAAGCTCAGGTGATTTATACACAATGAAATCAGCACGGAGGGACAAGATTCCAGGATTTTCTGAGAGCCCCCTTCTTTTGTCTAGCCTGGTAGCCTTGCTGATTGCAAAGCATGCTTTAAAGTACTCTCTGTTTTAACAGATTTTAACAGGTTTTAACAGATATTGGGCTTCTTCAGAGAAATGAAGTGCTGGCAGGAGGAGAAGCAACAGGCTATGCAACAAAAGAATCAACTTGTTCAGAGAAAAGGGCTTGTGTCTGATCGCATTTATACTGTGCGGTTCACTAAGGGCCACAAAATTAGTCTAGATGAGGCATTGCCCCACAACTTCACAATGAACACCTCTAGCCCTTACTTTTCTTTTTGTTTTCTCCTCAGTGTCTTCCTGGGGTTCCTGAAGAGATTTTTCTAAGATCATCATCTCTAGGGCAAGTTCACCTTGTTTTTCTTCATTAAGACGATTCTTCTTGTCCTGTGCTGCACTGAGCAACATATCCCTGCATTCCTTCTGTTTCTGTAGTTTCTCCATCTGAAGTTGTTCATTTTCTAGCTTAAGCAGTTGCTGCTGTTCTTCCTACAACGGTAAAGATAACCAGCTTGTAAAATAACTTCAAACTAAGTGATGGCTAGAATTAAACATTGAAGAGCAAAGATAAATATTTAAAGCCTTTCTTGCTGACATTAGAAAATTAGTGTCATCCATTAGACCTGTTAAAGCATGAACATTTTAGCATAGCATTCATCAGAATTCAGGATTTTTTCCTTTAATTATCACATTGCCTTCAATACCAAAACACTGGCATGCCTGATGTACTCCAAATATTTCAAGCGGATAGACAGTCATCTCTTTAGAGAAATCAGTATCATTGCAGCATGTATGATCTGTATCCAAGTCTTCACACACAGCCATAACCACTAACCAGTAACAAAGCCATGTGTTCCTCCTGTTTCTGCATATATTATCTGTCCTGTGTCTGTGCTGGATGTTCAGAGCACTGCATCTCTAGTGGACATAAGGTTGCACAAAGTAATTGTATCCTTATATTCTGATGGGCAGTTACTGAATTTCCATGGCTTCAAACCATTCCACTTTATATTGGAAAGAACAGGAAAATGGACAGTAAAGCTGAGTTCTTAAGAAACAAACAATAAAAAATAGCAAACGTATATTCAAGATCAAACAGGTATATGTATATTCAAGATTATTTAGTCAAAAGAAAAAAAAAAGCCCAAGGCAGCATCAATAAAGTAACTTAGCATAATTCCTGAACATCCTGCATTTGAATAAGTTTACAAGCACTTATAGTCATAAAACAGTGTGTGGCCACCATTAGCTTATCTACAGGTCTCAGAAACAATGCCTCAGCTATTTTAAAGACACAGAGTTTTTTGTTAACCTGTTTTTAAATTAAATGTCTCTTTTGTAATGTCAATAAATATTCTAACATGCATCAGCAGGTTTGCCATAAACAACGTGTCTAGTCTTCCCCATACGGAAGTACAAGTTGCACCTCCTAAGGAACATAACTTGTTATGCTGGACATAAAGCATGCGCTGACTCTTCCAGTGTTTCAAGCCCAAAGCTGACTTTGCTATCTTCCTGAATGGCCAAATTCACTTTCAGAAGCTGGTAAAACAGCTTTGAAACTCAGTATGTATTATTCAAACCACTAAGTAATCCAAAAAACTTTGAACAGTAAAGGAGGAAAGAAGGTGGAAATAGTTAGCAGCCTACTGGGCAAGCTGGCACATGTCTTAGGCTGAATTCTGACGTCAGTGAAGTTGCATGAGAGTAGCTAAGGGTGGCATCCACGGTGCTTACTCTGTGAAAGTTTATACGATGGGGTAACACAACGTTGGAAATGTACAAAGAAGTTGTTACCAACCATCCATCTGCAAGCCAGGACCAAAATACTATGGCAGAAACTCGTCTAGCACTTGTGAGACTACAGCCAGAATAACGTGATTTCCATCACCTCAAGATATCACAATCCTTTAAGGGAGAGAAAAGACAGAGGGGGAGGAAGGCAGTTAATGTAGGTAACAGCTAATGAAAAAGCTAATGCAAAAATTGCTGTCTCTGTTTTGTCATCCAGCCTGAAATATCTTGATGCGCACGTATGGTCTACCGTGGCAAAGGTGCACGTTTTGCTTCCCTAAATAATCTATTTCCATTGCAACAACCAGAAGAAACCGTTATACACAGAGACACCTAGCTGTCCATAGCGTGTCCTTCACCCAGATGAAACCCCTGATCATTACAGGCTACCAACTCTGTACTGAAAAACTTGTAACGAGGCCATCTGTCACATCCCTCTTCTGCTGAAAAAGGATTACATCCCATTTTCAATACAGAAACTCTCCTTTATCAACCCTTTGAAGAAAGCTTTTTTTCAGAGACTAAACTACTTTACCAGAAATTTATCTCCTTGACAGACTCCAAGGTAGCTGTCTTCAGGGGAAGCTACAAAGTCTTCTATTCTAATAGCATTTTTCTGAAAAGGCCAGTTAAGTAGAAGTGTTCTTTGCCTGGGAGGTTTGGCAGTGCCTTAAAAGTTGTTACAAGAAAATAATTTTATTCTGCATGTTTTTAAATAAGTGAAACATTACAGTCTAGCTTTGAATAAGGACTCCACTGTTTTACAGCCAGGATTTTCAGAGCTTTAGATTCATTATTGTCATTATTTTTAAAAAGTAGTGGAGTATATATCTTGCCAACATCAGCTTCCAGTGCCTAACAGAGTACCCTGAGTCATCATTCAATCGCTACACGTAAATAGCTGCAAAATGAAGACTGAGTCTGAACTAAATAGTCTCCCATAACTCATGAAGTCAACACAGAATGCTGTGAACTAGAGCCCCACTAAAGCCAGCACAACTACAGGAAGCCTTCACTGGGGAGACATGAGGAAAAAAGAGGGTAGTGGCCAAACAGTTGGGCCAAGGTAGCCAAATGCCTCCCGTGATGTGTCGCCTAACAGCAGCCAGCACTAATAGGTGAGAGAGCTTAGGCACTGCTTGCTAATTTGTCAAAAAAAAACAACAAAAGGATGTAGATTCTGAAATTCAGACAGCTGGGGCTTAAGCAGTTGGGATTTTTTATATAAATGTGTCTCCTCATGTATGTGTCAGGGTCCTGAGTGCAGCAACAGGCTCTGCAACCTCCCTGCAGGGGCCTAGCTGCCTGTGCTCGCAGCCAGCCCCGACGTGAGCCTTGGGTCAGAGAGCTGGGAAAGAGCGGTGTGAGAAAGGGCTGAGAGGAGTCGCTTGGGAGCTGCAGTTGGGCTCAGTCTCTCGCCCTTGGCGCCTACGTGAGCTATGCTGCAGGTACGCCTGTGCCTGAGGTCGATCCTGATCCAGACCTGCTGACTTGACTTGCTGGCTTCACCTTGGACTGCACCACTACAGACCTGCCGGGCAGTTTGGACTGTAGATGACCCCGGTTACTGTCAGCAGACCTGCTCTGCTCCGTTCCTTTGGCTACTGCGGGACTCTTGTTGGGGAGGACAGCGTACTTGCCTGCCCTGCTGTCACCTTTGGCTCCTGGCTCGCCTTTCCTTCTCGGAGCAGCACACTCTTGCTGCTTCGTCCCAGGGCACTTACCGTGATGATTAAACATATGTATCGTGGTCTAAGATCTGGTGGTACAGGTTACAGCTGGGACACAAGACTCTCTAGCTATCCCGCAGGAAACTGGAAATCAGAAAATTGCAAAGATGTCTGGCAAAAGCTTAAAAACATTTCCATTTCCCACAAAGGCTCTGAGAGGCTTTGAATGCTAAAATCCTTTACAATGCTAAGTTTCAAAAAATGTAATTCCCTCTGTAAACAGGAATGCATTTGTCACAGCTCTGGAAAAGAGGCTTAGCATAATAGGACAGTCTCAGATACTAATGGAATCAGTGAAGATACAAATAAGGTATGGATTAATCTAAATGTCTAGTAAGCCTATCATTAGGAGGACCTTATACACAACCCTGAATTGAGAAGGATATGGAAATTACCAGCAATTGAGCCTCTTCTTCCTTCAGCCGCTTCACCTCTTCTTTGTGAGCACTGAGCACCGCTACCTGGGCACTCAGCACATTCAGGATTTCCTGATTCTGTTCTGCTGATTTCTGCATCTCCACTGCCTCTCGCTTTTCCTTAGCCAAGCTATCCTCTTTCCAAAGCTCTGCAAACATCTGCTCCTCCTTCTTCTGTTGCTTTTTCAATTCCTCCTTCAGAGCTACCTGGGCCAGCCGGTCTTCACGCAATTCCTTCTGATGCTTCTTCATCCGCTGTACACGAAGCTCCTCGCATTGTTCTCTGAAAGACAACATAAAAGTTTAAAAAAAAAGTCTCAAAATAATAAGCAAGTCTGGGGGTGTGTCATGGATGGAGGCTCCCAGCTTATAACTACTCAGAGGACTACAGCTCAGAATGCCAAATTCTACACTTGGTCTGACACTTGACTCCTTGTGAGGCCTAAGGAATCACAGAGAGCCTGATTTGTTGGAGATTTTGACCTTCATCAGTTGAAGAGCAGGTCCTATATTTGTATTTGTAAAAATAATATATATACACATGCACAATATATAAATATTTTATATATACACGGTGTGTTTTATATATGTAGTTGGAACACGCGTTGTGTGCAGTTTTTTATATACATAATTTTTTTTAATATATAAAACACATGCATACTACGCTTGTTCAAACATGTAGGCTGCTCTTTATTCAAATGAAAACTTAGAATAGGTTTACTAGTCACTTGAAACCTCATTCGTATTCAGAAAATACTCAGAGAGCAGAAATTTAGGTTACACAACTGAAGAGAAACCACTAGAAATTCATTAATTTTTAATGAAGTTTAGTGGGATAATTCAGAAAAGTTGCAATAAGAGTCCGTAGAAGCTAGAAAGTCAAACAAGTAATGCAGCTTTCAATTTTCATTTACTCACTGCAACTGAGTTGCATATAAACAGGTATTTATCTTCAGTTGAAGAACACACAACTATTTACAGATTCTGCTTTTATTTTTGCAAACACAGTACTGTTGAGATCAACATATGCTCAAACATATGCTCAAACAATATTTAATTTGAACAATATACAAGCATTTTAATTCTGATCTATAATCAGGATACAGATTTTCATAAAATCAGAATGTGAAACTAGCAGACAATGGTGAAGATCTACAAGCATTAAGGATCTGTAAGCTCTAAGGATTTGTGATAAATACACATAAATGCTGTGAAGTAAAAAGATATCTCACATTTTCATGCGGAATGAAACCATCTTCTACAGATTATTGCAATGCTATTTAGGAATTCATAGCAGACATCGTAAGATATCATTGACTGAATCTTGAACCACTGCATAACAGCAGTAGTTACCTGCACAATGTGAAATACTATTACTTTATACCATGTTTAGCTGGCAATTCTGTGTAGCAAAAATATTAAATATTCATCAAGCAATTATCTCATAGTACTATCATTCTCCACATCAGGATAGTTATTTAAATTTCATAACTACAGCAGTGAAACAAAATCTGAATGAATTCCATTGCCTAATTTTTTTTTTTTTTTTTTTTGCTTAAAAGCAAAATTAAGTTTGCCAGCACTAAAGATAGATATTTGATGGTTTGCTTTTTCAGGCTCTACTAAGAATCTGTCTTTGCAAAGTCTTCACTTTTCTAAATGATTCCTAAGTCCAATAGCTGCTGTCTCCATCTAAACGTCTATACTCCCTGACCTGGGTTTCGTGTATAGAATTAATAGGAGCGTTATTCTCTGTCTGGGGCCACGGGTTCACACCTCAACGGAGGCTACAGAAACGATGCAAATTTGGCCTCTCCCTGAGGTCAATGGATATATCCGCTGTCAGTCAGGCAAACTGGGAAAGAGTTTAGCAACACAGGATGTGACTGGTGGTCTCTACTCATTTCTGCCCTAAAACTAGTAACATTATGCTCTAGAATACTGCTTCTTTACTTGACACTGCTCCTTCGTCACCTCCCGCTCACCTCCTGCTAACAAGCACAGAATGAGTGCAGCTTCTGGTATCGTTAATATGTGGCTGAGGCAATTACTAGCGTGTAATAATTATGTGTTGGCTTACAAGATCTTCCAAAGCTTTACCAATAAAACTCCATGCTAAGCTAGCCTAATAAAAATTACTTAGGGCTTACAAACCGCAAAGAGCATTTCCCCGAATAGCCCTCCTCCAGTTCAGAACCGGCTGAACAAGCTGGTGACAGACGGAAAAAGTGACAGTGCCGAAAGCCAGCCTGACCCTGTTCTCAGTGCCACAGCGAGAGCCATCCAACCAGTCAAACTTACAGTGGAGCGGTGCAGAATCAGAGCTGTGTCTGCGGAGGGGGAAGATTGCTACACCTCGCTCTCCCTTGGTGCTGCAGGAGTGAGATACAGCCAAAGAACAAAGAATGCTTGCCCTGTAATTTCATGCAGAAGCAGAGGTCTCTCTATGTTTTCTTCTTGTCAGCATTCACTGTTTGCTGCCTCACATTTCAGCTGCAAGCTTCTGGGGCCAAGGTCATCTCCCTCTTCATCCTCTACTCGTAAAGCACCTAATGCCATGGAGGCAGTGGTGAAAGGTGCTAAGCACTATACACAAACGATAAAAGGGAAAGCAGTGCCATGAAAACAAAATTCTCATTTTACTTGATATCCAGAAGGCATTTCTAACCTCTTAACTGTTCCTGACTGAGAAGAAACAACAGTAATCTGCCAAGTCCCCTTTCATCAACATCAAGTCTCCATGAGATAAAACCTCCCACACGTAGCACTTTTCTCCCTCAATCCTAGGACACGCCACATCCTCTCACCAAATGTTGCATTCTTCCCCGAAAGCTGGGCTTGTATCCTCTTCAGGAGAAACTGTCCCTGGAATGAGGAACCATCCTCAGCTCAGGTCTTCAGAAGAGAAGGGTGAGGAAATACAGGAATGAAGGAGCCGGCTAGTGGAAAGGGATGGCTGTTTTACCTCCTTGTATGAGACGGAAACCTTCTGATCGCTCATTCACTGGTTGTCCCAACAACGAAAGCAGAGACCAGCACAGCGATGTGCGTGCCGTGAGCCACGGCACACTCCAAGAGGCGCCCCTGCCTTCAAGTAGGTCAACAAACATACTACATCATCGCCCGTTTTCTTACGTTTTAACACCGGGATCTATCTTCTAAGTCCTGGGTAGGAGTTAGTGATGATTAAAGACTACAATACTAATTAGTATTCATGAAAAACATATTTCTCAAATGTTCTGAGGGAAACATGCCATTATTAAGATTTGAAATCTTACACCATTAGAAAGAACTGTATTACCTTAACACAATGGGTTCAAAGTTCTCTCAGCAGTGAAGGAATAAAGAAGTAGTTATTCTTTTTCGTGATTATAAACTAATCTGAATTTAATTGAATTCCCAGAGGGGAAGAGAAGTTAAATAAAAGTTTGGCATGGTTAGAATTTTAATAGAAAATAACACTGTAATTCCTTGATTTCATCAAAATAATTCCTTCAAAGCAGCTCTTACAGCAACCTATAAACATCTGCTCCCCCAGATGGCTGTTTTTCTTCCTCACTTTGCTATCCTAAGCTTCTTAACATTAAAATTGTGCCTGTATGTAGCCACTTCCCACAGATAGAAACTGCATTTATTCTCCCTCCTGTCCCCCACCCCAGTTATTTATTCATTTTATGGCTGCAGTACAAAGTTGCTGTGATAACAACATTCTCTGTATGGATGCTTCTGATGTTATCCCAGGAAAGAGGATGTAATATGTGTTTTATGCAAATTTTAAGACATTGCAATTTTCTTTAAAGATACCAATGCTGAAGATGCCCTCGGGCTAAAACTGGCTGAATATCTTCTCATACAAGTTGTAGCCCTTCATGAAAATGAATTCCAGCGGGACTCTAGTGGTCCAAGGACTGCGCCCTCTGTCACCTTACGACAAAGGACTCCTCCTGGCTAATATCGCCACTGAGAAGCTGTTAAGTCTGTACCCTCAGGCTACAGTTCCAAACCAGCCCACAAGGCTGATAAAAGAACTGCCTTTTAGTACTCTGGAATAATGTACTGGAGCGCTGTACACTATAGGTGCTCCTATACCTCAGGTTTGAGAACCTATACCTGCAAAAGAGTGGAGCGCCTTGCTTAAAGTTAAAAGAAATACAAAGAAGTTGTATTAGGTTTCAGAAAGACATTCAAAATAGTTGTAAATTCACAGGCAAAGAGAAACAGAAAATTATGTGTACATCTGCCTGTTACTGAAATGACCTCCCGGGCCTCCTCTGGGTGTGCCCTAGAGCAACGGTCTCCAAAGTGGGGTGCGCAAGACAATCCATTGGCATGCGGGAAGAAAATATTTTTTTGTACCATTAATAAATTACATTCAAAATAAAAATTGTCTTTATTTCATCTTTGCCTCACCCTCTTTTAATTTCTATTTTTGCATATGTTTTATAACGTACATAATACACCAGTACAGTAGTACAAGTATATAACGTATAAATAAGTAAACACATTGGGGGTGAGTACTAAAAATTTTTTTTACTGATAGGGGTGCGCAATCAAAAAGGTTTGGAGACCACTGCCCTAGAGAGCAGGTTGTGACACAATTACAGATTTCTGGTTGTGGATCTTCAATAAGTGTTGGTTTCCTGAGCAGCAAAGCCTGCTCCCAGATCTTTGCATGGACCAGGATGGTTTAAGAGGAAGAGTAACAGCTAACAGTGGGGGAAAAACAGATTTGGGGCTACTTAAAGAATACAAATACATGCAGGTTCAGATATTAGAAGTTACTAATCTAATCAGAATCGATCACCACAGTAGAGACTTCTTTTCTCATTGGAAAAGGACAGAGAAGAAAAGAATTTAAAATATTACTATGCATGTACATGAAGAAAGATATCTGTCTTTCGAAGGAGAGATCGACAGACAAGGTGAACTGTTGTCAGCTGGTGTTATTAAAGTTTTGGTTTTTTATAGGGACCTTAATTTAAAAGTAGAAAGAGACAGAGCTAGAGGAACCGAGGGAGGAACTGACTATGGAAATGTATTTTCACTACATCAGGACACTCAAGAGAAGGACTCTGTGCACTGTAGGGTGAAGATTTATTTGCAAAGATACTCAAAGATCGCCACTCACAACAGCTGTGAAGAAAGATCATTTCACTGCCTCTAAATCCTCTGAAAAACCGCAGCCAGTAGAATGCCATCAGTAAAGCTCCAGCAACACTTTTTATGGGATACTGTGTGGTATGAACATTGCTTAGATCCAAAAGCAGACTGGGAAGGGTAGAAGGATGATGGGAACGATCCCATGAGACTGAGTGAACCATGTATCAATAGGGTTGGGAAGAAAGAGGACCTGAGACATTAAGACAGGCAACTGCAGCATGGAAGTCCAAGTATGTATCGCCAGATGATGAGGTTCACTGGTGGGATTCATTTTGCAATTAAAATATCTAAAATTAGGCATCTAAACAGGAATCTACATGTGCGCTAAATTCCGATTCTAATCAATGGGAACCTAATCAATGCAGTCAGTGGAGGCTAGGGTGCAGTTCAACTGGCAGACCAGTATATGCCTACTTTAGGATGACATTAGGTTCCTTTAACTGTCCTGATCTCAATGAAGATCTACTGAGTAGAACACGATTTCAGATTCCCAGTGAATATAAAGATACCAACACTTGGACACCTATCTTTAGGTGTCTAAATCACAAGCTGAATCCCTTCTCCTTGGCGTGTAAGACAAGCTACAAGTACAAAATAAAAGGCACTCCAGCAGCATCTCCTCTAAACAATTTTAAACATGAATTTCAACCGCTTTGTATGGGCAGAGGACAAACTAGGAATTGTAAATTGTGAGGGCCATATTTTAAAGCCAGCATGTGAATTTAAAAGTGCATACCCTGCCTTAGCACCTGTCTCAGTCAATAAACCCCACATTTAAGAAACCAACATTTATCTGTGAAATTAGTTAATTAGCGTTTATGCACAAGTGAAAGCAAGTGTTGATTTTTATCCCCAGCCTCTGCACACTGAGAAGCAGGTGTTGTGGATTTCCATAGCCCTGTGGGAGACTGGGAAGAGACACTTCAAATGATTACAATTAAATTACATTAATATTATTTTTCATCCCTTCCCCAGAAAACGAGATTTCCAAGAATTGAACAAGTCATTTCATGCCAAGGCCTCAGGGCCTGATAAGCACCTGCAAATCTTAATGACTTCAAAAGACGCTGCCAAGCTCAGCATCCAGGAAGACTTGGCACAGAACTTCAGGTTGCATTAAAACCTTAGCTTCAGCTGGTACTCTTGAAAAGTATGCAATAAATAAAAACACTGTCTTTTTGGACAATTTTAACTTTTCAAGGATCTTCGACATATTAACTTAATAAGCATGATTTAGGCCAAATTAACCTTCTGTGAACCCTTTTCACTCCAATAGTATAAAGCTGAAATAGAAGTATGCACCAGAACAAGAAATTACAAAAACAGCTGACTTGGCAGGTCGAAGTGCAGGGATGCTCACACAGGACAAGGAGATTTGCACTGCACTTGGAAGAACGTTTTCATGGTATCTCAACACTTAAATCCAATAATGGAGACAGTGCAGTTCTCTGTACCTGTTGCCTTCATTTCTATTAATGAAAATTTTTCTCACACACTTTACCGAGCATTACAGCATTGCAAATTTGGATCCCTGGTCTTTAGAGGTTGCACCCCTTCATCGAAAGTCAGAAAAAGACTATACTCGGCCCCACTGCATGCAACATAGCTAAGCCCTTTCAACTTCTGGCAAAGCTCATACGCTTCTATCCAAACCACCTTCATTTTTTTTATTTTATCATTTCAATCACATTCATCTTTCCTTTCTCGGTTTATTATTGTCACCTTCTTCTTAAATTCCCTCTTTGTATTTACTTAGTTCTATTTTAAATGATACCTGAATTGCTGCTCTCGTTTTTCAGCCACAAGTTGTTGCCTTTCTTTTTCTCTCTTCTCTCTCAGTAATTTTGCTCGCTCCCTCATTTTCTCTTGTTTCTCCAGTACCGTTTCTTCAAGTGACTCCATCTCAGCAAAGTACCTACTTTCCTCTGCCTCCAGAAGCTCACGAAGCCTGCAATGAAAACATTTAAATAAAAGCTAAAACAATACTTCTGTTGAACGATAAAGTTCTAGTTTATTTGTTATGAGTGCAAAATGGGTACTGGGCTCCTTTCAACACTTCTTGCAAACGCCAGAGAATGGACCATCCAAGAAACACCACATTTTAACTCAGGAATCACTCCTGTTGTGCCCATGGAGGGGATCTTACAGCACAACACGAGTGATTCTGTCCTGACACAATTTAACCTCCTTATCGTACAAACCCATATCCAATGCTGCTTTACAACTTCAGTCCCCCATTGAACAAATTCTTCTAATTTCCAGACTACATTTGTCACCAACTGATATCTATTTGATCTTGTACTATTGTTATCCTTCAGTGTAATCCCTCCCTGGTATTTACCACCCTTCTCTACTCATCTATAATTGTATCTTCTCTCAAACTACCTTTTGTTATGTTAGCATCACTCCGTAAACTACTTTATCCTGAAAGATCTTTGATGAGAAAATTATGTCAAATTGGCAATTTTTAAACATACCACCATTTAGCTCTCCTAGCAGTAAGAAACCTGGGGCGAAGGAATCCAGAAACTCACTAATTCCAGCCCGAACGCCACAGTGGCCTCTGGGAAATCACTCTCACTTTTATGCAATGGTACGGCCCTGCTACTGCATGAGCAATAGTGCTATGGGCCTACGCTGGCACTGCTGGTGGGAGTTCAGCAGCAAAGCCAAGGACTGACTAATTCTGGAAACTGAATTGCACTCTCTTCACCACGAAAGTGAACTGAGTACTGAGCCGAGTCTCCCTGCAAAGACAGCATGGGAATCTTAAGCAGCTAATAAGAACAAACCCCATGAAGTTCAACAAAAATCCTGCACCTGGGGAGGAATAACCCACGCAGGCGGCCGTCTGGCTGGGAAGTGGCTCTGCAGAAAAGGACCTGGGGGTCCTGGCAGACAAGCTGAACGTAAGCCAGCAATGCACCCTTGCGGCAAAGGCGACCAACAGCATCTTGGGCTGCATGAGGAAGAGCACTGCCAGCAGGTCAAGGGAGGTGATCCTTCCTCTCAGCACTGATGAGACTCTCATCTGGAGCGCTGGGTCCGGTTCTGGGCTCCCCAGCACAAGAAAAATACAGACTTAGTGGAGCGAGCTCAGTGAAGGGCCACTAAGATGATTAAGGGACTGGAGCATCTCTCCTGTAAGGAGAATCTCTCCTAAAGATCTCTTGCACCTGAGAGAGCTGGGACTGTTCAGCCTGGAGAGGAGGAGGTTCAGGGGGATCTTACCAATGTATATAAATACCTGGAGGGAGGGAATGCAGAAAAGGGAGACAGCTTCTTCTCAGTAGTGCCCAGTGACAGGACAAGAGGCAATGGGCACAAATTAAAACATGTGAAATTCCACCTGAACACAAGAAAAGACTTTTTTTTTTTTTTTTTTTTTTTTTTTTTTTACTGTGAGGGTGGTCAAATACTGGAACAGGTCGCCCACAGAGATGGTGGAGTCTCCATGTGTGGAGATAAGGAAAACTCGGCAGAGTCCTGGGCAACCTGCTCTAGGTGATCCTGCTTGAGCAAGGGTCTTGAACTAGATGATATCAGGAGGTTCCTTCCAACCTCAGTGATTCTGTGCAATTGGTGTACAATTCCTGTCGTATGAAGACACATCAGACCAGGATACCAAACTGATGACTTACACAGCTCCAAAGTCACTTTAAATAAAAGCATAACTGAGCAATTAAACCATATGATTTTTTTCTAAGATCAGCCCAGCACAATTCTGTTCTTTACAAGACAGTAATATGCCTCATCTTTACTATTTTTGACAGACTTCTGACAAATTTTCATTTCTTTCAACTGCCTGTGCTGCAAAGTATTACTTGTAGGACCTAAACATTAACTTAATGAGGTTGCAACAAAACCCTCAGTTACACCCAACAATTAGAGCTTCTGACACTTTTATAAAGTACTCTTCATTCTCTTTAAAAATCAAGCCATGAAACTGCTATAATATTAGTTTTATCTTGCATTTGGCAGATAAAGCTCTAAATGCCACCTAAACTGCTCTAGTTACTGTGTTTGAATACTTATCTCTAGTGATTGGCTCAGTGATTAGTACTAATTACAAGAGCCCAAAGGCTACTGTTTGCTCTACATTGCTGCTTGACCGCCAATTAAGCACACCTATGCTTTCTGTTACGATGAATAACGAATACCATACCACATGCACAATGTAACATACAGAGCTGAGCTCAGCTGAGTGTTTTTCCCATAATCATTCCTCTAAGCATACAATTTAGTTGAAAATAGTAGGGCAGATATTGGTATTAGCTACTTGTTTGCTACCTCTCTCGTCTCTCATCAATCCCTGCCCGATACTCCTGCATTGTCGCATCCACCTTTCTCTGCACAGCGCTGTGCAGCCATTTTTGTTCGTTGCGTTGCTGCCACTCATAGACCTTGCGATACTGGTTGTACAGCTTTAAGAAATCAGCATTTTCAAGAAGTTCCTTTTCTTTCTGTCTGCGGGCCAAGACAAAATTGTCACTTTTTTGTTCTTTAGGAGGCTTGGCTCTCTGTAAGAGAAAGCATATGTCAGTGGTGAAAATATAATCAGTTATTCTGTTGTTTTTTTTTTTTTCAGTTGAATTCATGACCAAATAAGTACATAACACCGAATTATGAGAGTTCAGGGTAATTAGGCGTAAATCCCGACAAGCCTTGACTTGAAGAGCACACCACCGGTACAAGAATATAAAATGGCTTCAGGTGCCGGCACTTGCCTGTGGCCCAGGCTATGGTTTACATCTTACCCTGTTCATCCGAGAGGATGGTTATGGTCAGCTCTACACATACTCAACAAACGTCCTCATCCGAGGCAAGCTCCACCCGCCTCCCTCTCCGGCACAGCTCCCCGGCGCTCCGAGCGCCTCCTCACGCACTGCCGCAGCCCACCGCGCACAGGCCGGGTACCCCCAAAGGGGCGACCTCGCCCCGCACGGGTACAGTCGGACCGGCTCCTCCAGGGCCCCGCAGCGGATGGCAGCGGGTCCTCCCAAGGCCCTCAGCCCGCACAGCACCGGGCTCCCCCGAGAACTCCACCCCGCACCGCTCCCGCCTCCTCTCAGAGGGCCCTGCCCCAACCGGCACCGGGGGTGCCCGCCCCAAGGACCCCGCGCCACCAGGGAGCGGAGCGGACTCCACCCGCGCTGGCCGCGGTCCCTCACCAGCGCCAAGGAGTGCGGGACGGGCCCGGTCACCTCCCGGCGCCACGGCCGCTGCGCCTCCATAGCCGCGGCCGCGCCAGGGACGCGCCGCCCGTTGCCATGGCAAAGCAAGCGCCGGAAGTGACCTCATGACGGCGGCGACGCGCGCACGGAAACTCCGTCCGGCGCAAGCGCAGAAGGGAAGTACGGGGGCCGTCGCGCGGTGTTGCGCATGCGCAGTCTGCCGCGAGGGCGGGGGGGGGAGTGTCATGGCGCCGTGAGGCGGGCGTGCCCCCGGCCCGGGCCCGGGCCCGGGCCCGCACCCGCACCCGGACCCGCTGTGCCGCCGCTCCCGGGCCGCAGCCACCGCGGGGCAGCCGTGCGGGTGCTGAGCCGAGGGGCCGCAGGTCCTCCGAGGGTGACGGAGCATACAGGGCCCCGCAGAGCCCAGGCCCTGGTGCCCCTCGCTAGCCTAACGTTACCTCGCCGTGGGAGCAGAGGCCGGCACAGATGGGTACAAGAGTGAAAAGGTTTTGAGTTAATAAGCGCACTAAAGGAAGATCCGAGTTTAATGGAGGGAATGGGTTCCCTGTGCCCGCAGGTTGATGGGCGCTGTGGGAACCCCGCAGGCCCCTGGTAGAGGCCTCCCGTGGTACAAGCCCTGCCGATGGACAGGCTCCGGAGCTGCCCGGGGTGGAGGAGAACGGGAAATAAAACATCGGCTGTGGATCCGCGATTGCTTCAAGTTCATTGCCCCCAAAGAAGTCACAAGAAAAAGCTTCTTGTTGAAGCTCTGAAGCCCAGGAACAGAGATACTGCCAAGAACTTTGGTTTCTTGCAGATAATCGGGACTTGGCCAATAACAAGTTGAAAAAATGATCCAAAGAAAGCTCGATGTTTAAAATTGACTGTAAAGCTTGTTCTCATTCCATTGCAATTTGCAGTGCAATTACCTCGTGTATCAGTGATGGGATGTTTGCACGATCCGACAAAGCTGTATGATACACAGCATTTACACCATGGAGTATGTGTTATGCCACTGCGGTAGTGCTTGAACTGGAATCCCTTGAGTTTATTTATTAATAATTTTATTATTATATCATCCTACTGTGACATAGTCTTTGAGATGTTTGGGAGAGGGAAACAACTTCACTGCTGAGAACCGTTCCTTTTCCCCCTGAAAACTCTCGTATTTAAGTGTTGGGAGGGCTGAATCTCTTGGTATAGTACAGTTTTGCCTAATATTTTATGGGTTGTTTAATGGGAAATGTTGCCTTAGTCGTAACATCTATGTAAAATCACAGATCAATTTTATGTATACTAAATAAAAATAGACAGTATACAAATGTGCAGCACTTCCATCTGTTTGAAATCTAAAAAAATACAGGAGGTGCGTTGGTCCTCCAATCCCCCTATTTATGTTTTTTGTGAAGTCCCTCCACCAGCTTTGAAAAGAATTCCTCCTGAAAAAGCTAATTTTAGTCCAAAGGCATGACGAATGTCTTGTGACTTTGAGCTTATTTTACATTAACCTTAGATGAAAAAACAGATTCTCCTTAACTTATATGCCAAAGGGGATCCTGGTCGCTGCGTTATTCCCCAGGGTTTCCTTACTGGGGGAATATATATATATAGGATATATATAGCATATGGACTGTCCTGGGTTTGCTGGCTTGGATTCTCCTTCCCAAAAACTCTCTCTAAGGAACAGCCAGGGAGGTTTCTAGGAAAAAGCCCCACTGGACACTCAGGTGTCAACAAAAGTCAGAGTTTAGATGCGGGCTGAGGTTTCAAGGCGCTTTAAGTGGAAGTGCAGCCAGCCGCAAAAAGGGATGGAGTGGCCTCTCCCTTCTGTCCCCGTTCAGACAGATCAGCACAGAGATAGAGCTCACGTAGCTAAACCCTAATAACGGGATGACGTGGCTCCTCAGGCTTGATCTGCCTTGGCCCAGCGGCAGGAACGCTAACGTGGGCATGAGGGAAGGGCTGGGAATGAGTGGAGGGAAGGACGGCACCACGTGGTGAGTTAAAGCAACTCGGCAAACCAGAGCCATTTTGCAAGAGCAAAATCTGTGGTGGGAAAACCCGGCAAGGACAGTAGGGCCTTTCTGCTCTTCGAGGATGTGTAAGAAGTTGATTGATATCAACAGATGAACAATTCCCCCTTTTTTTTTGTACACAAGAACCCTCTTACTTCTTCTTCCAGAAGAAAAATTAACTAATTTTAAGGGAACCAAAGTCATCCCCACCCCTCATAAAAGAGTAAACTTCTCCTACAGCGGCTGCCTATTCCTTTTGTGTGGGCTTGTGGTGGCTGCGTGGGCCAGCACTTGGGCACACCAGCTCACCTCCTTCTACAGGATCAAAAGTCCTTCTCCCCCCAGAGATGCCCTGGGCTTCCCGGGCTGGGGCTCTGAGAAGCTGCCAGTTCCTCTCTGGTTCTGAACTCCCCCGGGGTTTCCTCACCGGTCACGCTCCAGATCACCTCAGGTTCCTCCGGTCATGCTCCCTTCCAATCCTTCCTGCCAGCGCCTTCAGGCCATCTTCAAAATACTTGCTTGGGGAAATTATGACTCCTGGTTTTTATGTCTTTTGGGTACTTTTATTCATGTTTTGGAAGGATTTGCTGTTTGCTCAGAACCACATGACTGGCTGAGTCAGGAATAGGAATAGGAGAGTCACACAAACATGCCTCCCTTGACATGCTTCGCATGAGTAGCAGAGCTCAGAACTTATACTAATGTACGTTAAAAATACAAATTAAAAATAAATCCTTTTCTTTCAGCCGCGTGTCACAGCCGGTACCTGCCGGCCGGCACCGCGTGTCTTGCTGCAGAGCCCCAGCTGCGGCAGGAATGTGCGGTTTCCCCCGAGAAAGCAGCCTCACATCTTGACTCTCATCTCTCACCTTCGTGATTAATTTGAATTTGTGCTGGGCACAAGAGCCTCGGAGTCCTGCAGATCTTTCATCGTGCAGCTGTAAGCAGCATTGACTATCAGCATTCTTTGGAGTTATCTGTAATAAAGCACGTGTTTCTGTTGCAGCCGTCTGTCTCCCCATGGAACTGCATGGCAGCAAGGTGCAAGCTTCTAGTGTGGGCGTATCGTTTGGAGATGAGTAATTCTTAATGTTTAATCAACTCTGAGCTTCGTCTGAGAGCTGAGAAATTTTGAGTTGGAGCCCAGGAGTCGCTGGTCAGCTTTCAAATATTAGGAGCTGAAAAGAGACCCGTGAACTTCCTGAGTGAATAAAGGAGCCAGCTGATGGGATGGTCTACGTCTGGCCTTGGTGGTATCGGGTCATGCTTGGTCGTTGTGGTTTTAATGTAGAAGTGCAAAGATCAGAGTCCTTCCACGACCACGACTGAGCCAGGTGCCATCAGCCAAATGCTCTTTTTTACCCCCGACCCGCACAGTGGAAGGGAGGGGGAGAGAAGATCAGCTGCTCTCCTCTCTCCACGCCCACGGGTGAGTAGAGGAGACGTTACTCTCCTTTCTTTCCCTCAACCTTGAAAGAGCAAAGAATAACCACAAGCTCGAAGGAGGGGTGAATCATCCCAGCATGAAAAGATCATCGTGAACACGGACAGCGTGTCTTAGGGCTGTCCCAGAGCATATTTACACAGTTTGGTGGATCCGGCCATTAAAACTGCACTTACTTCTGAAAAGCTGCCTGTGGTCCTTCCCTACCTGCCTGCCCCAAGAGCTGACCCGCCAGTGCCCTGCTCAGCAAACTTCTCCTCCTTCTCCTCCCTGCATGCTCCAGGTTTCACTGAGATCTGTCCTCCTGCCCGGGCTTGCCGGTACCCAGTGCTGCCAGTATTCCTGTCCTTCTAGGGCTACTGGTTTAAGTCCTGTGCTGGACACAGCCCCAAAGCCTCGTCTGGTTTTAGGTGCCAACCTTTCATTGCTGCCGCTGGGATCCAGAAACCAAAACATCTTTGAGTTGCTTTAGCCGTATCTTGTAATGAAATACCACAGAAGAGCTAACCGGGCATCTTTCAGGGTTTCATCACCGACGTCCTGCCCCGCTGTCCTCGGTCACCACGTCAGCAAGTGGGGTAAGACCGGTGGTGTGAGCAAAATTCCCCTCCCACCAAATCGGGGTTGATGGAGCAGAGCGGAGCGTGAGGCTTGAAATCGCTGCAGTCACAGCTTCGGGGTGGGTGCAGCGTTGTCTGTAGTAGCTGCTCAGCAGAGCACGGAAGGATGGTGGAAATCAAATTCCGTATCTAGTGCCATGGCAAGGTCTGAGCCGCAAACCCTCGCGTGTGAGCGCTCCAGCTGCCGTGGCGGGCTCTCCGATGGCGTGGGATGGAGACCACGTAGAGTCCTTGCCTTCCTAATTAAACTCTCTGCGGGAACAATTTCCCTACTGTAAAAATGAGAAAATGTGAATATTTGTTGCTGAGAAACACATTTTTTCATGACTGGGACAAGAATTGAGTGTGTAACCCAGCTGGAGTATTTAAAGAGGAACTGAAAGTATTTGAGTTTTGACTTTTTCAAACTTCACTTTTTGCTAATTTTGTGATCTCCATAAAAGATTATTTCATTGTTTTTAGCTAAAAAGCTATTTCTGCTAGCTGTAAACTTTCCTTCCCATTATTTTTACAGGAGTCTTTTCATGAGATCCAAATGATTCTGAGAATTAGATCATGTACTACGAAAGGTGCTTCTGCGTCATCCTCACGTGCCAATCACAGGAGACTGATTTTCTGTCCCCGTTGCGCTGCTGGTCACCAAAACGTCCGGCGCAATTGGCAGCTGGCCCAGCGGAAAGCAGGAATAAAGGGTTAGAGTCAAGGGGAGAATAAGGAAAGGACAGGTTATGCTGACGTTTTATAAATTGATGGTTCTCAAATGAACTTTGTGTGATGGACTTCATCCTAGAGGATTCAAAAAGTGTTTCCAGCCATCTCAGAGCTGTTTGTAATGGGGGTTTTGGGAGGGAGGCGAGGTGCTGGCAGGCTGAGAAAGAGGGAATATAGGCTCCATTAAAAAAAAAAAAAAAAGGGAAGGGCTTGGAAATTACAAGCCAATTAACTTCAGTTCCTGAAAAACAACATCAAAGAGACCACGGAATAATTGGGAAATCATTCGTAAGCAACTAAGAAGAAAATACGGAGATGAATACCAGCCAACGTAGATTTGTCAAGGACGAATGGTTTCACTTTAATCTCATTTCCTTCTCTGATGGGTAACAGGCCTTGTGGGGAGAGCAGCAATAAATACCACATGATAAGGCTTTTAACACCTCCCCACACCCCACAGCAGCTTCATCCCCACTGCCCATCGGGAGCGACCCCCAGCCTGGGGACAGTACCCCACGGTTTGCTGTCACCTGGGCTTCTGCACCCGCCTCTCGTGGGTTTTAATTTCAGTGATAACCTGGAGGAGAGAAGAGAGAATTTAAATCCGGAGAGCACGTGGAGGTGGCAAGGGCTACGACTGGGGTAGGGACGGAGTTTCCAAATGACCTTGAGGATTTGGAGGAAAGGGCTGAAAAATGGAACGTGGCACAGAAAGGACGAGGGCAGGGTCGCCCACCCGGGCAGGAATAATCGGAAGAAGCGGATGGGGAACAGCTGGCTCGGAAGCGGTTCCTTCGGCAGAAATAGATCTGCAGCAATAGATGATCACAAGCTGGAATTGTCAGCAATGCCACGGTGCTGCAGAAGAAGCCAGAGGGGTTCGGCATCCTCTTCGGCACAGCTAAACCCTCGGGGAACATGCTCCCCATTTTTAGGCACTTCAAGAAAAATGAGGTTTAATGAGAGAGAATCGGTTCTGGAAAATACCAGAGCTGACAAGTCGTTTAGTCCAGCAGGAAGAAAACTAAAAAGAGATATTTTCAGATACATGGTCTGATATGCAGAAGGGAAATTTTATCTTTACGTCATTGATGCCTGGTGGATAAGAGAAAAAGTAAAGATCCTTTTCCTACCAAACGTTACAGCTTCCAGTGCAAACCGCTGAGCTTACATGTTGCAAAACATGCAATAAATATTGTTGTTTTCCCAACATATTTCCTAAACCAATTTCAGACTGAAACCCAACAAACCCACCCAATTCATCCGGGGCAAAAGGTCCCAAGGCAGAGAGCAGCCTCCTTTAGGCTATCTTTCTGTTATCGTGTTAGAGACTTGTAATTTCCTTTTTCCCCCATTCATTTCCAAAGTCGACTGTGAAATTTCCAGCTTACTGCTTTTTTAAAATCCCATCAGGAATCTCTTGATTTTAAGACTAATTTGGTGGAGAATGGTGCAGAATATCATAACCGACGCTGTCTGCGATGGTTGGGATTCGTCTCTACAGGCACATCCTTGTTCTGGCAAGTTACTTTCTAGACCACTTTTAATAAAAGCCGTCGTTGATTTTAGTAACATTTTGCTTTGAAAGAAACAGCATCCAGGTGGTAACATTTTGATTAACAACTCTATTTCATTCTCATTGTGAAACTACCTTTATTTTATTTTTAAATAAAATAGAGAACTAACAAGCGACAGAAATGGAAACAATATTTTGGTATTAAAAAAAGATGGGGTTTGGTTGGCAAGGTGGTTTCTTTGGTGATTTGTTTTTTTATTCCTTTCATTTCAAATGAAACTTCAGAATTTGCCCTTTCATTCTCATTCAAAGCATTTCCCCCAGATTACCAGTCATTCCTACAAAATTAGAAAGATAAATGGTTTCCAGGTGATTTCTTTTCTTCATTAACACCTCAGCCTGCCACGCTGCAAGTAAAAGTGAAAATGCTGATTTTTTTTAAATTAAGAAATACTCCACAACGATACACTCTGTGAATATTTACTGCTGAAATAGAAATTATCACGGCAAAGACAGGCTTCTGGCAGGAGGAGTTCTGTCAGCACTGGCATCGAGTCTGACTTTGCGCTAATCTTTACTCTTAAAGGAATTTAATTTTGGAGATCGGCTTCCCCCCACTTTCTGCGTGGGGATTTCTGTGATTTCTGCAGCTGGCACAGGCCCTTTCAAAGCAGCAGCGGCTTTGCCTGGCTTAAATTCATGGGCTGAGAGCGGAGACTGTCCGTGATCTCCCTTTCCATGATTTCCCGCTGGAAACCTACTTCAGCACAACCCTCCAAAATCCGTATCGCCCGAAGGAAACTGGATCACATCTATTTTTGCCAGAAAGGGGCAAAGACGGGAAATTTGTTATCGCTGCATCCTGCATCCGAGCAGAGAGTTGGGTTCAGCTCAGTTCAGGCTGCCGGAGGTCTTCTTTGCAAAACAACCCCCTGCCCGTCGGTCCTGCCCCTTCGGCTTGTTTTTAAAAGCAGGAGGCTCGACTGATGGAAATAAAGCAAAGTTTGCAGCCCTCTGCAGTCACCAAATTCAAATCCCTCTCCCTGCGGCTGCTCAGCCTCACATTTCAGTGGTTAGGACATACCGGTGAGTGTCCAAGCCCGCGCTGTAGCTGTATTCCCGCTATTCGTGGTGCGTGGGATTCAAAAGGTGGGCGTGAGACTGTGCCAAACCAGAGGGGCTGGATGAAGAGAGACACTGAGCTGTGGGTTAGCGATCCTGGAAGGCAGATTTGATGGAAACCTTTTAAGCGCAGTGAGAGCTTTTCACAAAATTTCAGTTTAACTAAGCTTGAAAGTTGCAGAAGTAAAAAAAAAAAAAAAAAAACCCAACAAAAAAACCACACCGAAGTCAAGAAAGAATTTGCTTTGACATTTGTTCCCGGCGCTCCCCAACCTCCTGCCTGGCAAACTGCCTTGTTGGCCACGGGAAAACACTGACCGCCTCTCCGTGGGTGGGAAGGGACGGGGCGGGCGGGCCGCGGGGCGGCTCCGGGGCGGGTCCGGGGGGCGGCCCCACGCGGGACCCAAAACCGGTCCCTGCTCACCCATCTCAGAGCTGCTCCCTCTGCCCCACGACATGGACTGCGGCGTGATCACCTCCAAGACCGTGCTGCTGCTGCTGAGCCTCGCCTTCTGGGTACCGCCACGGGGTACTGGGACCCGGGGGTGCGGGGGGGGATGCGGACCCGGACCCGCGTGGTTTAGGTAGGGGTTAGCTGTCCCGGGTGTGATGAAGGGCTCTGGCAGAGGGAGGCGGTGCTGTGTTTGAGTTAACTGGGGTTTCTGGAGTTAATCGGGCATTTAGTTTACTGGTGTGCAGGGGACTCTTCTTGATTTCTATAGATAACCCTACGTAGATATTTTGTAAAGAACAAGAAGATTTGGGTTTTTAAGTTTCTGAGGAAAAAAAATAGTGTTGGAGTTCAGGGTTTTTTTGCGGGGTGTTTTTAATGTAGTCATGTTTTTTAGTAGTGTTTTTAAAAGCATGTCATTAAAGCAATCTACAAGCTAATTTAGTGACTGGAAACAAATGGAGCTGTTTGGCTGCAGAGGGGTGAGGGCGTTACACAGGGGCTGCCCTCCCAGTTTGGGGTGAGGAGTGTTTGGGGGAAGAAAACAGCTGAGAACTTTGTTCTGACTACGTTTTGGTACAATTACACCTTTCCAAACGGACGGGGCTCTGAGCAACCTGATCTAGTTGAAGATGTCCCTGCTCATGGCAGGGGGGTTGGACTAGATGGCCTTTAAAGGTCCCTTCCAACCCAAACTATTCAATGATTCTATGATTTCCTCAATAATTACTTACAAGAAATTAAAAAAAAAAAAAAGAGGGTGGGGTTTTGTACTTTATAGCTTAATCTCTGTTTGGGGGGGCTCGGCGTTGGAAGCTCATGGCACGGCCGCCTCGTGACAGTGACAGCAGGGCCTGGGGTAGGTGGCCGCTCAGAAGAGGCGGTGATTATTCTGGTAACCAGTCCTGAGCTTTTCTCCTGCGTGGGAAGTTGGCGTAATCCCCCCCGTCATCACCAGGGATTGCATACTGCCCTTGGAGAAGGGGGCCCACTTAAACCCCGTGTGTTTCGGTAGCATGATTTGGGTGTTCACATTTGCTTTGTAGCGCTTGAGGATTTCCAAAACAGCGTTTTACACAGGATGCTTTCAACGTGCCGGTGGCAGCCCGGGTTAGGGCTCAGCACAGCGGCACCCCCCTGCTCTGCTCTTCCCCCATGGCCTGGCTGAGCGGGGCTGGGTAATGGGGAAGCCAGAGGACTTTTCTGAAGCAAGGAAGAATTAAAGAGAAGAACCAGAGGCTTTCCAAAGAGAGAAGCTAGATGAAAAGAAAAGAGAAAAAAAAAAAAAAAAGGAAATACTGCTTGAATTAAACCTTGAGGTGTCGTGGGGTGTTGTGCCCCGTTTTGTAAATACGGGACTTGCCGCTGGTTGTGGCGAGGAACTTGGCCCCTTCCAGTCCCGTGCCCCCTTTAGAGGGGCTCAGCGCAGTGTAGTGCTGCTGTGTTCCAGGTAACTCTGGTGCGGCTAGCCTGAAGAGCGCAGGAGGCCGTGTCTGCTGCTGCGCCTCACGTAACGTGATCTTACCGTGTATGTTTGTCATGTGGAGGTTTTTTTGAAATAACTGCAGAGAAACATCGGAGCATCCCCCTGTGTGTGTGTGGAAATCCCCTGAGCTTCGGCTCAGGTGTGCCTCAGATCAGCATCATTGCTTGGCTTTTTTAAAATCAAACAATAGCCTTATGTCCTCCTAGAAGTGTCTCTGGTACCTTTTCTTCTGCTGTAGGGGAACTCTTTAATCGTGATTGAAGCTATTAGATCATCTGGATCCATGGATGATCAGTAATTATCCTTCTGCATGTCTGTAGCCTCTGAATTTGGGGTGACCCAGACCAACCCTTTCTTTTTTTATCCTATGAAGAGCAATGCAGCCCCAAAGCCAGTGGCATTTAGACGCTGCCGCCTCCATTAAGTGTGGTAATCGCATTCCTGCAGCAGAACTGCAGAACCTGGAATTCAGGTTTTAGGAGGGTGGGGAAGGAGGAACTGACACTTTTATGCTCTTTCAGAACATTTCTAACAGTTGGGGCTTTACCAGATTTACAAGGCTCCAGATCATTATCAAAACACAAGATTTGCAAAGAGCATTAGACGACTTCTCTAAGGAGTAATTCGTGCTCAGGCATTGTGTGCTGCAAATCTTGCCCAGCTTGGAAATGATTATGGAAAATAATTCGCCACCTTCATATTCAGCAGCTGGTGCAGTTATGGTGTTTTGACAAAGGTTATTGCTTAGAAATGTCCTAAAAAGGCAATGAATCCTCTTTTGGATCTCTGATCGTTATTGTTGTGCAGGAGTAAAGAAAGACAGATTTTCCAGAAGGACAAATAGGGGCTTCCTAAATGAGGTGAAAAAGCAAGTTCTCTCTTACCCACCGGGCTCAGCATCGTATCTGCAGGTCATCCTGCTACGGGGATGAGACTGGGGGGCTGTAGGTGTGCAGAAGCCCCACAAACAAGGCATTGATTGAAGCTGTTTTAACTACACAATTACCAAGGGTGGTGCTTCAAGCTGTAGGAGATCTGCCCACCTCCCAATTTTGCTTTTTAGCACCTACTAATTAGGTCCAAGTGTGTGGTTATTTTGGTAAATGGGTGTTGGCCTGTTCTAGGTGAAGATGGGATGCTGGTTTAACTCGGGTAACTTAAAAGAGGGAGAGGAAGGGTCGGAAGAGACTCTGATGTTCTTGGCAATGTCTCGTGAGGGGACTTGGCTGGGTGGGATGTGATGATGCTCCTTGAAGGAGAGAGGTGAAATGCTGGGGTTCACTTGCTGGTCCAAGGGAAGAAACTGGGAATCTTAAAACTAGATGGAAGTTTCACGCTGTATAATGTGATCTGCACACCCTCCCAGGTTGCTTTTCTTCTAACCCCCCTTTCTTTAATCCCAAAGCTGCTAAATCCAGCCATTAACACCTTGTACCTGCTCGCTTTCTTCAGCTTTGTTGTCACTAAACAGACCTCTGTTTCCAGAGAGGACTTGGCATCCACCAGGATTCCTGGGGACTTCATCGCCAAAAGGCTACCTTATGTGTTGCTGCAGTGAAAATCCTGTTTGCCCAGGTTTCCCATTTGCTTTCTGTCAGAGGTGGGTACATCCCCAGCCTTGCTTCACCTGACAGCAGAGAGAAGGATCGAGATAAGTTATTGCCTGGGTGGTTTCAGCAGGACCGGTGGATTAGAGAGAGCAGAACTTGATCTGTTGACAGCAACAGGACTTCTCCAAGGAGGAGAAGCCCAGGAGAGTGAGATCCCAGCACTGGTCCCTGGTAGGGTGTGCTTTACCTGCGAGTGATGAAGCCAGACTCGGATTTCCCCAGCCGATCCTGGCTCCCTCTGCGCCCGCAGGTGCTCGGGGTGTGTCTGAGCTGGTCACAGGTCATTCAGGAGCTTTATTGCCTCTTCAGAAAACCCAGCTGCGTTCTGCCTCTTTGCTAAGGAGAGG
Source organism: Calonectris borealis (assembly GCF_964195595.1). Lineage (NCBI taxonomy): Eukaryota > Metazoa > Chordata > Aves > Procellariiformes > Procellariidae > Calonectris > Calonectris borealis. Next base: position 3,331,343 of record NC_134351.1, on the reverse strand, counting down.
TGTGAACTACAGTTTCTGGGTTGGGATTTGACTCCAGATGGTTGCAAGGGTCGTCCATTGACTGGAGAATAGAGAGAGGCCTTGCCTTCCCACCTGGTCCCAGGCGAGAATGTCCCAGCACTGCAAAGCTCATGGTGGCTGCCTGGCCCCCATCTCCCTTCTCCACCCTACATCAGGTGGTTTTTGCAAATAGCTCTGGATTTGTGACCTGGGAGTTTCCAGTGAGCATGAATCAAATGTGTTTTGGGGTATCAGTGTCATCTCTGCTTTGAGGAGATACTCGGGCCGGTCTGGGCTGTTTGGTCTGTGCTTAATCTATCATCTCCTTTGCCCTTGGTGCATCCAAGACCAAAAGCTACTTGTTTTCAACCTTACAGAGGTTTGCTGAGTGATGTGAGAGGGTGCACTGGAAGCTCAAGCAATCACAATATTGCTGTGGCATTGCTTTTAAATAATTTTGAGTAATTGTGAGGGATAAACGTATCTGTAAAAAAAGTTCCTGCATTTGCGAGTGGTTTGAAATCACTCATGCCGGTGATGGGCAGTTTGGGAATGCGTACTCTGACACCTCAGTCCGAGAGAAATCAGATGGATACTTAAATAAATTAAAAACCCCAATGAGGAGGAGATTTTTTTTAATCCCTAGATGGAATTGAAAATGTCGTGAATAGCAAAGGTTATGTTGGAGACTATTGGTGCTAGAAACACATTTATTTTTAAGGATGGAGGTATTCTCCAAAGAGTCATTAGAGGTCTGGGTGTCAGCAGCCCTGTGACCTGTTTCTCACCTTTCCTCCATCTGTTCTTAGGCAAATCCTTAATCCTGCCTGTAGCTGCCCGCTGTGCGTGACAGCGGGGAACAGGCAGCTCTGCCGGGTTTTAATGCCGTGTGTGATACTTGACAGGAAGATGGACGAGCTGTGGAAGCTCTCCTCCCCGCTCCTCGTCAGGGAAACGATGCTGATCGGCCGCGGGGTCAGTCTGACTCACAGCAGCATCCGTGGTGGAAAAAGCTGCTTAACCAAGAGCTTTATTTTTTTTTTTTTAGCACATCCAGCAAGTAAAGCTGTGGTCATTCATCCACTTCTGAAAGGGCTTGGGTCAGGCTTCCCTCCTGGGCTCCTCCTTTCTAACTCTCTGATGGAGCCGTGGTACTGGCTGGGGTCCCCAGGACCCACGGGGCGATGAGCCGGGGAGGGCTGGGGATGTCCTGACCCAGCGTGAGGAGTGGGAAGTAGTGGGTTTGTTTCTAGCTCTGCTGTGAACTCGTTGCTGAACCGTGGGGGGAAAAACAGCCGTGTGAGCCGGAGTGGCCACTGGACGGGACTGATGCCAGGGCTTAGTACTAGACCTGGGCACTTTGGTGTGATCCACCTGAGTGAGCCTTGAAAGGGCAAAGTTCCTCCTTATTTTAAACTCCTCTGCCCAAAATCAGGAAGCAGAACTTAACTGACTTTCAGGAAAATGCGCTTTGCTGTATGCGTAGCGGCCTCACGGACAAAATTAAAACTAAGATGTTGGTGCTGTGTGGTCAGGAAAGGGGAAGCGTTCAGATGGCGATGCAGATAGTGTGAGTGACTTCACCCTTTCCTGTGCGCTTCTGGGGAACAAGCTTTGTCTGACTGTCCCCAGCGGTCCCTGAGGCTGTGAAAAGGCTCCTGTTGGATGGCCAGGCAATGGATCTGGTCCTAAACGCACTTTGGCCTCCTCGTGAATCTCATCGTTTGCAGGTCTCCGAAACCAGAGGCTGTAGAAGTGCCTCTGATAACTGCAGCTGCTCAAGAGGTCCCATTTTGTTTCCCCCCTGCAAGAAGTTCAGAACCTGAGGACGCTTTATCCAGGGGGAATAGAAAGCGGCTCTTTCCTGTAGTTGATGTATGAACCGGGCATTTCCTTTATTTCCCCCAAAAGCGTGGCACCACCAAGCTGCGTTTGCTTTACCGTGGAGCTGGCAGGATCCCTTTGCATCAGGAGAATCCCAACCTGCGCTTTTCCTTATGGGAAGAGGCACACAACTGCCCCTGCTCCCCACGTCCCTTCCCTTTCAGCTGGGTGACAAGCAATATTTCAGGGCAGATTAGAGGCATCTGCCCCGTTACCAGCTCTGAGAAGTTTCCCCAGGCTTTAGGGTTAGCTCCACTGTGGTTTAGGTGCACTTCTTTGCTGTCCGGTTTGGAACTCGTGAGGTGGAAGTCGCAGGATCCCGTGGCTGAGCCAGGAACAGCTTATTAAAGAACTAGGGTGGTTCTGAAGGCAAATATTGAACTAGAGGGTGTTTTGTGTCTGAACCAGCTGTTCAGATCTAAAACGGCTTGGCAGCGGCTGATAAATCCATCCACACTCAGCTGAAGTTACACTCGCAGCCCTGCAGTCTGAGTCTGTATTGGGGGAGAATAAGAGCGAAAAGGGTGGTGCTGCTTTCTCCTAATAGTGGTCCTGTTGTCCTCGGAGGTGCGTGATGTTCTGTGGTTTTGATTAGCAGCAGCACACTGACCCCAAGGCAGAGGTTTGAGCATTAGAAGTCAGAGGATTTGGGGCAGGATTCTTTGCTTTGCAGTGGTGTGCAGTGTCTCCACGAGGACATCCCACCAGTTAAGCTTCGTGCTGGCTTTTAGGGATGGGAAAATAACCCCGGAGTTAGGCTCGGGGAGCAGAAGACATGCTTGGACAACTCTAAGGAGAACATTTATTTAATATAACTTGAAAACAAACCCACTGAAACCAGAATCCCCTCTTGAGTGTGTGGGTTTGCAGCATGTAAAAACTGCAAGTAGATGTTGGTTTAGTTTTCTTTTTTCCCCTGAAAGAGACCCACAGGTTCTCAGAGCCTTTTGGCTGCTACTTATTGTTTTCATTTGAGGAAGAAAAGGAAAAAGCAAGCGCTTCCCACCATACCCACTGAGCAGCCCTGCGGTATGTTTTGAAAGGCAAGCTGAAACACGTCCCGTAGTTGTACATCGCAGCTGAATATTTAGATATAATGTGCTTTGAAGAGTCTCCCATGGCTTCCTATAAGTAGGTCCCACCTCTGTACCTCACACGAGGAGACTGTGGTTTAAAGGTTAAAATTTTAAAATTGTGGCTAATGACTGGCACGAGATCAGTGGTAAGCCTCTCCTGGGGCTGTTGGTGCTGCTGGCAATCGAGGACAGCTTGGTAGGGGCTCACAGCTTTGCTGCTTTTTGCTCCAATCCAAAGCCAACTTGCTGAGTTCAGTATTTTTTTATTATTTTGCAAATCAATGTTTTCACAACTTGAGAGTCTGAGGGAACACAGAAATATACGCGCTAGGTTTTTAAATTGCTGATTGCTTTTTTTTCCAGTAGAAAAAAGTGGAGAAAGACTTAAAGCTATTGGCTTCCAAGACCTCAGGAAGTAAAGGACCTGTAGGACAGTGAGGAGCAGAGCAAAGCCATGCGTGTCCTGGAAAGCAGCTTGGCAGAAAAGGCTCCGGGGGTCCTGGTGGACACCAAGCTGACCCTGAGCCACCAATGTGCCCTTGCTGCAAGAAGGCAGAGGGCACCCAGAGGGCACAGGCTGCCTAGAAAGGTGTTGGAGTCTCCATCCTTGGAGATATTCAAAAGCCATCTGGATGTGGTCCTGGGCAACCAGCTCTAGGTGGCCCTGCTTGAGCAGACGGTTGGACCAGATGATCTCCAGAGGTTCCTTCCCACCCCAACCCTTCTGTGTTTCTGTGACCTCTTACTGCACCGGTGCGTGGTCCGGCAGTGGTTGGGAGCTATGTGTGGCCAGGAGCTGCAACACGTGGTGGGTACATCCCCTCCATAGCAGTTGTTGCCTGCGTGGCCATCTGATGGGCATGCTGGAGCCTGCCTGCTGCTCTGTGCCGCGGGTGGAGGGTCACACGCTGTCCTGGATGAAGCCAGCTCACACAAGTGCAGCAATCATTGATTTATCATTCAGAGAAATGAATAGCATAAGCAGGGTAGGAAATAGTAGCTGAAGCCAGGAGGTCTCTCCCAGCTGGTGGAGTTTTAAACCCGGGACAGGAAAAGGGAGAGGAGTCTGGGCAAGTGGGATGGGAATTGCTGAGCTAGGGTTGTCCTCATTGCTGGGGAAAAAAAGGCTCTGCCTCGGGCCAAGGGAGACTGTCATGTCTGGGGAGCTGTGTGGTCCGTATGGGCTAAGTGGGGTTTTAAACAGGAGCTGTAAAGTCGTTAAAGCAAGCATAAAATGAAGAAGGCTTTCTCGGAAGTGCTCAGTGCCTTTGTTTTCCCCTGAAGTCACTAGAAAACCTGTTTATTCCATGGAAATAGAGTAACGAGCAGCTAGGGAGGGCTTGAAAATCTGGTGGCAAATGGGAAGAATAAAACTTGTAGTACAGTAAAGCAGTTACAGAAAGAGTAATTCCCCTTGCCATGCATGCTGGCTGTTGGGTAATAAAATAAATTATTTATGGAGGAAATGTTGTGCAAACCCTTTTGAGCAGAGGATTTACCTGTCAAGGTAAATCAAAAACCTTCTTTGTACACAAAAAAAACCCAAACCCAAAGACAAGGAGTATCTTCTGCGTTACGGAAGGGTTGTGCAGCTGTTATTGAGGCCAGTGTTGCTGGGGCTTGATTCTAGATATGGGGGGCATGGGGACAGCACCGTAGTGGCAAACACTTGGCAAATTAATAATTGAAGATGATAACCTAATCTGTTCTCTGGCAAATTAAAATTGCTGAAAAGGTGATAGCATCCTAGTGAATGTAGTTGTTGGATGTGAAGGCAAAACATCAGTATTGTATTGGGTGAGGTGCTCTGACTTAAATCACTGCTATGCAAAGATACTGATGAAAAAAAGTGGTTTTCAAGCCTTAAAATTAACTAATCCGTGAGCTGATTGTCTAATGAAGAACTAGAAGGGAATGGTCCTGAAAGTGTTTGTGGATATCGGTAGTTCTTTCAGTATGTGTTTGTACTAGTTTGCTGCAGAAAACAACTACTATTACTCTTTAAAGATAAAGAGTATTATTTACCATATCTTTGCCCATAAAAAGTTAATGATACGGGAAAAAGTCAAATCAGTCCCAGTTTTGTGCTGTGGCTTATATTAGTGCTGGCCCTAGGAAGGTCCTGTCTGATGTGGGAGAAATGCCTTTAAGTCTCATTGTCTCAGATCTTTTATTGTATAGAGGATGCATCTTGCTGAACACACTTGTTTGATGAATTTGCAATTTACCCTGTTCTTACAGCTTTTCCTTTTAACACTATAGCTTTGTTACTCTGTATTTAACTGACCAGCCTTTTAAAAAGAAAATCCTATACTGGTCCACATTAACAGACCAAATGATGAAATCAACTCTCTGAAATGGGAGGATGTTGGGAAAAACCTTCAAAAAAACCCCACAAAACCTCAAAACGACAAACACTGCCTTTTAATTTCATAACTAGTGATTTGGCTCTTCTACTGTATTGTATGTAGGTTTGGTGGGAGGAGGAAAGAAGCCTATGCTAATAAATGCAGATGAACACAAACCTCTGTTCCCAGCCATCACGTAAGGTCAACTTATTAAAACAAAGAAGGGAAGATGGAAAACTATCTGTTCTGCCTGACCAATAGATGCAAATTTTGTATTTTTTCTTTTTCAGAGCAGTTGTATAGAGGGAGGTTTAAGGGGCCCCTTCTACGGCTGATAAAGTGTCGTGAAGTATTTGCATAGCCATAAGCCTCTCTCTAGAAGGGCAGGGGCTCATAGTCATCAGCATATAAAAAAATTCCTCTTCTGACAGTGGGACACAAGGTAAAAATCTTGCTGTGCTTTTAAAAAAACATATAAAATCTACTATTTTCCAACAGCTGTCCTGTTCTGCGTCAGTGAGATAGCCCGGGCTCCTCATAGCCATCCAGCCCTATCCCTTTCTGTTTCATGGGCAAGAGTGAATATTCACGGTGCTGCATGTGCGTTATGTGGCTGGAGAGAGTTCCAGCTTGTTATATACGTTCCTGCAGCAAAGCACCACCGTATACCTGCCTCCCTGGCTCAGCTGGCTGGGCTAAGTATGGAAGAGGTGGGTGAAGTCAGCTGGGTGAGTAACCCTGCTTAGGAAAACCCGGTTGTAACGGCTTTTGCTTTCTTTTTGCTCAACCCCTGCGAGGAGTTCATTGTTCGCACTCAAGCACTTTAAGATCTCTGCTTTCTGTCAGGGGCACAGGATATGAAAAAGCAAGTAATTCTGGCGTTAGGTCCTTGAACGATGTGAGTTGTGGTGGGTGAGACAGCAGAGACGGTCACAGCTCTGTCGCTCAGCTGTGAAAAGGGGCTTTCTTGCAAAATTTCCATTTACTTCATCCCTTCAGCTTGTCTTACGGGTATCAGCAGCTTTGTAAAGAAATACCAGCAGCGTTTCAGTGAGTCAGCTGGGGATGTTTGGGGAGGAAGGAATACTGTTAGGATGTTCTGCTTGCCAGCAGTGCGGTGCTTGCTTGGCAGATCACAGCAACGTGCAGGCAGCGATGCAGCCCCAGGACCAGGTGAACAGGTTCTCCCGTATCAGCCTTGCATCACTCCTTGGCTGCCTGCACTGGGGTTTGTGCCAGCTGCTTTGGGCCAAGCCTCTCCGTGCATCGCGTGATCCTATTCTGCACTGAATTTTTCTGAAAGTAAACTTCCAAGCAGGAGACTAAAAAAATTGTGAAGAACAATAACAATTTCTAGTATTAATTTCTCAGAATAATCCTGGGAACCTTGTATATATTTTTAGATGTGTTTGAGAAGGTGTTTGGCTAATCATGAAGAAGGAATTACTTGATCTCTTCCTCCTCAAAAGTAATTGCTTAAACTGGCCTTTGTATTTGTGAAAGATTTTTTTTTTTGAGATCCAACAGAAACCTGTTTAATCAGGTGTACTTTACACTTTTTACTCTTGACTTAAGGTCTAACTTCAGCAGTGCAAAGGACATTCCTTGTTGTACTTCTCTTCTAGAGAATTTTCATTGTAGATCTAGGAATGGGCTGAAGGTTTTGCAATGTTAGGGGAAAATCCCTCCACTGGGATTTGAACTTGCCTTAAGAACTGGGAAGGCTTAAGGGGAGAGCTCAGATTTATGTTCCAAAATATTTTTAATCTTCACTTTCAAAGTTTGCCTCTGGGACTCATCTGCAAAAATAAAACAGGGAACCTGAAATGCCTTCCACTCCTGAGTGACCCTGCTCTTCAGGCTTCGAAGTCTTCACTTTGAACTAAAAAGCATGAGTGAAGTTGTGGCTGTATCTCAGTTTGTGGGGAAAAAATGTTAACTTCCTTTAAGCTAGCTCTTTACCCAAAGTCTTTTATTTTTACCTCGTTACGCTTCCTTTTTCTGCTTGGAAGCAGAAGTTCAGAAATTATAATAGACTTCTTACTGGCTGTGTTTTTTCTCTGACCAGAACCCAGGCAATCCTGAATGTTGCAATAAAACCTGCTGTGATAGTGCCAGTCTGTATTTGCATTGATAAAGTTTGGGCAAGAATCTCCTTGAACTCAACGCTGGACCTTCTGATGTTGGCTTGCTGTCGTGGAGCTTTGCTAGTCCTGGCTGTATAGGACTTCTGTGAATTGGCTTCACAATGTGTTTTTGAATTTGTGCCCTTTACTAGCAACAAGGTTTTTCTTAGCTTCCCACAGTTGGTCCATCTTTAGCATTTCCTGTGTGTGCTTCCTTTGCGTTGTGTTAAGCACGCTGAAAATAAGTAGAAAACCGGGCTTAAAGTAAAGAGGAGAGATGAAGAAAGTGTCTGTTGTCTAAACCGCTTGCAGAAGTATAATGGAAACATTGGAGGATTCTTTTGTATAAAACATCCAATAGGAAGATTAAATTATGAAGCAGACTGTCTGTAGAAGTACAGAACTGGCAAAGGCTGGGACTGGAGTTACGCAAAAGAGTAGGGCTGTATGTTCTCTGAATATGACAAACGATTAACTTTGCACTTTGCACATTAACTTTTACACATTAACTAAGTCACAAGGCTGTTTCGTTGTGCATGTTTTGACATGACATTGCTGCTGAATGCAGATGACTCATTTACTTGCCAAAAACAGGGGTTATGCTTTTTTTGTACCCTGGTTATTCAGTCTGTGCTGCCTTTCCTGCGGTAAAGTCACCCCTACTCCGTTTCCACAGGGGCTGCCTTCCTCCATCACAAACCTTTCGGAGGGTCTCACAGTCCTCCTGTTTTTTTTCTTGGGGCTGTGGGCACTCAGCGGTTGATGACAGCTGTGATGGGACATCCTGACCTGGGTGCTGAGCTGTTCCAAAGGCTGATGGCCTCAGGAAAAACGTTCTCATTAGTGGCTGTGCCCAGATGCAAACGTCTGGTTTAAAAATGCACGTGCAGGAGGCTGCGTGCTGCTAGTGGCCGGCTCCACCTTTGGTTTGGGGTGACTGCTTGGGAGTACTTTCTCCAGCCTGGAATTTGTAAAGCCACTCAGCTCTGTGTTAGGTTTGTGGTAATGGCAGCAGCAGAGAGACCAAGGAGGTGATCTGGGGGTACAAGCACAGTGGCCGAGAGCATCACCATGTTCTGTCTGTATTTGTGATGGAGGATTTTAACTTGGTGCATGCTGGGGAGTCATGGTGCACCTGCCTGAAATTTCCCAAAAACCTGAGAAACCAGAATACCGTTACTCTCCAGCCATACCCATCTTTACCAGGAAGGCTTCAAAATGCAGCAACAAATGCAGTCAGGGGTTACAGTCGGGATGGGAAGATGGACAATAACTACAGCACTATTCATTTAATGCTTCTAGCCACGCACAGTGCTAAATAGGGAGAAGTTTTTAAGTCAACCTAGAGCGTTACACTGTTCCTGCTGAGGTCACTTGGATGTTTTCCACGGCCTCCATGGGAGCAGGGGCCAAACTCTGAACCGTTTTAGGAACCATATGAGCTGCTTTCCGAGCTGGTGCTGGGCCAGCTGAGCAGAGCACTTCTGTGGTTAATAAAAGCTCCTGCATCCCATCTTGAATCTTGTGTCCCGAGTGACCGTGATCTGACTCAGAATTCACGATGCTGTGTTCATTAAATTTGGGATAGTAACACTGCACAAAAACTATGAAGGACTGAGCAAAAAGTTATAAACTAGGCGGACAGTATATCTTTGCAGGAAGATGCACTGTTTTCCCCTGCAAACCTCTAAAGCCTTCCAGAGGGAGCTCACCTGGAGGAAGGGTACAGAAAGCTCCATCGCTTTGGCTTTGCTGTAAGGAGTTGGTTTTGCTTCTGGTTGTTCTAGGGATGGCAGTGGGAAGCACAGGTGTCCTCACGGGTGTCTCTGAATCTCCCAAGTTTCTCTACTGTTCTAAAAATCAACAAGTAGAGACTTGGCTAAAACTGACACTTTTAGGAAGATGCTACTGTTTTGTGTTTTGGTTTTGTTTTTTTTTTTTTTTCCTTAGAAATGTTTTAACTTGAATGAGTTCTCTCTATCCGGGTAACTTTTTTAGGCTCATTTTTTAGCATCTGTTTCAAATAAAATACATCTTTTCGTCCAGCAAATGGAAAAGTGGCTTTTTCTTTCTTCCAGATGAGGAACACTGAATGAAGATATTTCTTTTATGAGAAATTAAAAAACAAAAACAAAAAACTAATTCTATTGTGGAATTACAATACAAATAGAGATTACCTTAAAACACTTTACAAACTCTGTCTTAAACCTGGGAGCAGAGCTGCTTGTACTGGAGTGTTTTAAGCCTGGAAAACCCCCTTGAAAGTTCCTAGTAATTCTGTGTTGTTTTCACTGGGCTTGGGGCCAAGATGGCCAGTCGCGGCACTCGATAGTCCTAGAAAATATTAGAAATAAAGGATATATTGGGCAAATCCTATCATCGCATTTTCTCCATGATGATGGATAGTTAGCCCAGGAGCGTCGCTTCCTTCTCCGTGGCTGCCCTTGCCCAGATGATGCTGTTTCAGAATGGAGAATGGGTGGAGAATCCAGCTCTCCAGGCCAGAAATATGGGATGCACTTTTTGAGTCATATGCCTCGCTCTTTTTGTGCAATCAAAGGCAAGGCAGGATGGAGGTGCAACGTCCCCAGCCCCACCTTGAGTGCTGCTACCACTCCAGGGACTTTTCCTGTCCCACTTTCAGTACAGGAGCATTGGAGGAGGAAGAGGGGAGGTTTCTCACGGTGGTGAAGTGAGAAGGCAATGATGCCCTCTGAGCTATTGTGGTCTCATCCTTTCCCTGCATCCCTAAAAAGGGGTGGGAGGAAGAAGCCCTGGTCGCTGTATGCCTGCAGACAGGGAAATGGGAAAGAGATTTTCCTTAATGAGAGGAAAAGTTAAAGGAAGTTTTAGGAACTGCTTTAATCATTAGCACTGCCTGAAAACCCAATGCATGTGGAGAAGAAAAAAAATCTCTTGAATTGGTGATCCTATTCCTTTTCCTGATATCTGGCTTTGTAGAGGACCTGCCGTATCTGAGCCCCAACACAGCAGGATCTTGCATGACGTGTGCTAAATGTCTCTGAGGGTTAGTTTGATCCTGGTTTCATCACTTGGTGCATCTGATCCCGGTAATTTTGAGGTACAGGCAGCGTCCAGGAATGCGACAGTGGTGTGGGATGAGAGGTGTCTAAAATGAAGGATGTCCCCTGCACTTGGAGGTAATTGAAGGGCAGGCACCGGACCTGGCTGGAGGGGAAGGAGCCAAACATGGTAAAGGAATTAGCAAGTCCTAGCTCCAGTGTGAGGAGTGTTTGATTTTAATTAAAATGTACAGCAATGGGGGAAGTAATGAACTGCTCATAAGCTGCGTGATGAAATCCAGCTGTAGTCTATTGAAAACAAACAGACTAGTTTCTCTCGAGTTTCCAGAACGTGAGTACGGACAGTGCTTCATTTTTACAGGCATCTTCTTGTGCTGCAGGATTATAGAGGGTAGATGAGCTGTTGTAACTCCTGAGAGAATTTGTTTATGCCATTGGTGAGGCATTGGCAGGGCATTGCTGAGTCTGTCAGTGTTATTTCCAGGGCTGTACCCAGTTCTGCGAATAAAAGCCTTCGGTCTCCAGGGCTGCTCGCGAGGCATCTGTCACTGGTACACTGTATCTTGGCCTCAATCAGCAAAACATCCTTTTGGAGGAGAGTTTATTTTAGAGGATGCAGAAGTCTGTTTCCTCCAGGAAAAGGAGGGACTGTGTTTTGCTGAGATCAAGAACATTTGTGCCCGTCTTAGTGGTTAATGCTCTTGTGAGAGTGGAAAGGATGAGTTTTACTCAAAAAAAAAAAAAAAAAAAAAAAAAAAAGGGGGGGGGGGGGAAGCCCAAAACCACCAACCCACCCCTGTGGTGATCATCTTAAAAGTTGATCCCTTCAAATGCAGTGTTGGGTAGAACGTAGGTAATCTTGGGTATAAAGTGTGAACTTGGCCTTCTGCAGAGACACTGGCTGATGCACATCGATAGACTCTCGTGTTTCAGCTCGGCTAAAGTGGTGCTTCATTAGTAGAGGAGTGATTCATGGGAAGCGAATTTTGTCTTCTCTGTGCTAAAGTTTGAATGGGTAGCTAGTTTCAGATGCAGCATTTTTTTTTCTAGATCTTTGCATACTGTAGTCATTACTTCTAAAGTTGAAATGTTAATTGCACTGTTACAAAAAGGCCCATATTTACTTTCCTGGGCAGATGCTTAATAAATAACTGCTAATAACTTACTTTATTGCATTTCAGGCAGCAGCAGCTGGTCTCAGCTATGTTGGGGCATATGTTATTAACACCTACAAGAGCTACGACAACTTCCTGCAGGACAAGTATGCTCTGTTGCCAGCCGTGATCATTATTTGTGTTGCTGTGGTAATGTTCATCATTGGGTTGATCGGCTGCTGTGCCACCTTCCGGGAGTCTCGAGTTGGTCTAGGGCTGGTGAGTGTTGCACGTTCTTGCGTGCCCTCTTCTTCACCCTGTTGCATGGTATAAGTGCTACACTAGACCTTCTCAGGATGCACAGAAAGTAAAATATTATTTTGAAATATACTGCTGAAGCACTGCTCCATCATGGGAGTTATGTGCTGCTGTGACGCACTGATTGATGGTGAGTGAGGTGCAGGCTAAATTATTAGTTGCACTGCCTTGTACAGACAAATACCACAGTCATGGGCAGTTTGATGGCTCTGCCTCAGCTAGCTTGCTGGAGGTAAGTGTGGAGAGTAGCAAGTTTGGGGAAGAAGGGTGATGGTGAGGGAACAGGAGGAGATATGAATTTCCAAAGCTGGGGGGGGGGAACCAAACATATTTTTCTGCTAACTGTAGTTCTCTGAATCCTGAAAGTATGCCCCCACTTCTTCTAGAATTATTTTTAAAAACCCAGAAGGGTTCAAGCTGAATAACTTCAGGCCCCCAGCTCATGCCTTGAAGGCAATATGACCTCAGCAAGCAGTGCCCAACGTACCTAACTAAGCTGCTGGTTTATTTGTGCGGTGTCCTTTTCGACAGCCGCCTTGTGAAGTGTTTCGTAGGCTTTTCACGCAGATCAAATCACGGCAGTGTTCAGGAGACTGCCTAGATTGGGCACAGATCCTGTGGAACCACAGTCATAGTCCCAGCCATGCACAGTAATCTCCTATTCTAAATTATTTTCTGGAAACTATTTTGATTGGAGAGGCAGCAACAAATAACGATAATTTACCACTATAAATTAATGTGATGGGTAATGTGCAATTGAATTCGAGTGCTGTGGAATTCTTCCTTACAGTATCTCTCTTTTAATTTCAGTTCTTGGCCATTATCCTGGTTATCTTCATTGCAGAAGTATCTGCTTTTGTCCTGGGATTTGTTTACAGGGAAAAGGTAAGCAAAGAATTAGCATCTCTGTACTAACCTAAAAGTAAAGAATAGATTTTGTGTTATTAGAGCATTCCAATATACCTGGTTTTCTTGCATTTCATCCCCTACCCTGCAATCTGCAGAGCAAGTGGGAACAGAGATGTCACCATCCAGTATGTGATTCAGTCTTTGTTGGGAACATGGTGAATACATGAAGTACCTGGGAGGCATCGCAACAATCTCTGAGTTGAATTAAAGAGTTGTTGATGCTCTCAAAAGAGGGCTCTTCCATCAGGGAAGGCAAGCTTCTATCCAGGAACATGATTCTGGTTAAGTGCTACCTGCATTTTATTTAAAACATCACTTGATTTTTTTTTTTTTTTTTTTCCTCCTGACGTAGTTGAGATACAGATTTTTTGCAGTTTCTACTAGATAAAATTCTTAGCTCTCATGTTAAAACAATATGGGCTTTTTTTTTTCCCCTCTCTAAATAGGTAAAAACTGACGTGCAAGGCACAATGCACTCAGTCTTTGAGAAGTATGATGGGAAAAATCCAGAGTCTGCTGTTGTGGATTACTTGCAAGAACAGGTAAGAAAACATTTAAATTGTCCTGAAAATTATTTAGAAAAGACCAGTTGGGTCCTAAACAAGGAAATTGGGCTGGAAAGGGAGAGGGAAAAGGGTCAGTATGGTCGTATCCTGGAACTCAGCTCTGCAGCAGTGTTTAGCATCTGATTCTCCAAGGCAATTGAGGGTGCTCCCCACTTTGCAGAGTTGGCATTTTCAGGCTCCTGGTGTGAAGTTCGTGCAAATGAATCATCTCGTTGACACAAGTGGCCTTTGGATCAGACCAAATGAGTACATATGAATAACTGCTGCTGAGAATCCTGTACCATAAAATAGAAAGATGACAGAAGACTCTATCCTGCAACCTGTCACTTTAATATTAGAGCTTTCACAAAGAATAAACTAATAAGGAGGTAATAGTGTATGAAGGGAAGTTGATCTATTATATCTACTACTGTTTTCCTGAAATACTGCTACTTGTAAATCCGCTGCATACTGCGGGCAGCTCTTGCCCAGTATGCGTAAGAGGTTCAACTCAACATTAGCATTCGGGTTCATATATATTCATACATCCCTTTGACTATCCTGTGTTTGGCAGCTTCATTGTTGTGGGGTAAAGAACTACAGTGACTGGACAACCACACAGTGGTTTAATTCCACCGGTAACAACAGCGTCCCTCTGAGCTGCTGCAGGCAAGATATGAAGAACTGCACAGGGCGTCTGGATCAGCCACAGGAACTCAATACGCGGGTGAGGATCAAGGGCACAGTTTCACAGCTGGGCCACGATCATTCTCGGCCAGCCAGAACCAATGAGGAAAGCACTTTAGACAGGGTTTAGGGATAACTTAATCCAATTCTTCTCAGCAATTTGTCCCCCAAACTCTTTTCTCCCCAGGGTTTTCCTCTATCTAATTTCCTTCTCACATTATTCTATAAAAGCTCCTAGATGATGGAGGGGCACCAGTCTGAATGTTCGGTCTTGTCTGTCTGCTGGTAACAGTCCTCCATTTCGTGTTGCTACAGAAGCAATACGACAAGGCCAGAGCGCTAGCTGTGGGCACGTAGTTGTTCAAACGGATCTGGGGTAGGGGAGGAGACTCTTCTAGGATTGACCGTGAATCTGGAGAATTGCATACCAGGTTCTTCAGTCTGGGGCACAAGCCCATAAATTGCCTTTTATAGTTACCATTGCTGGTCTTCCTGGCTCTGAGTTTTGGGCACTTCTTTAAGTGACCTGAGCCGGAGGAGATTCTGAGAAGCAGCAAATGTCAGTGCCCCTCCCCAGGCAAGAGGTGAATGACAAGCTATTGGGTCTGGAAGACAAGAATGGAAACCCTCAGGTCTGCCGTGGTTGGTTAGACAGGCCCTACAAGGTCCTGCTTCCTTTTAAGTGTCGGGGAGGGAAAGAAAAAACAAAAAAACATCCAGCTGAATTATGTCTTTTGATTTGGTTTTCACCCATCTCTTTCGTGGCAGGGCTGTGCAGAGGAGCTGGAGTCTGGGCTGCAAAGCGTGATCAGCTATGCCATGCTTGTAATCCTGGGGTTTGCCATTGTGAAGGTAAATGTTTTATCTTTTCTCTCATGGAAAATAATACTGTTTATCATTTGATAAACAGGGCTTTTTCTTCTACTATGTCCTATTAGCCTACAGCCTTTTTCTGCCTCTGAAGTAGACCCAGTCCTCTGTCCCTCACTTGTTTTCTTCATTTCGTCTGCATGATGATAAGAGGAGGGATCCAAAATTCTAGTAGGGGATTTGGGATGGCAAGTCAACGGAGAATCTATCTTGGTTGTTTGGTAGGAAGTACTGTGGTGGTGCATTCATACCCCCTACTTTTCTTCTTTAAGCGGCCTCTAAACCACTCATTCGCGACAAATACAAAAAGCTGGGTGTGCTTGAAAGGCCTAGATCTAGAATTCTTTATTAAAAAAAACCAGATTTGCTATATTTAACTGGGATTTAAAAAATTGCTCATCAAAGTTTGTTTTTTACATATAACCCAATGAATAGTCCTGTGCTTAGAGACCTGGAATCCAAATGGACTAGACATATGACTAGAAATGAAAACAGTGGGGCTATTTATAGACTTATAAGGTTGAATTAAATGAAATGTGAAACCAGATCATCTTGTGGGTGAAAACTAGATTTGAAAAGCCCTGACGTAAAAGTCCTCGCAGTTGGCACATCACAAAGTTGCATAGGCGTTTCTTGGAAGATTTGACCCATAAATTTTAGCCTGGTGGTTTGTCATTGTTCCCTGTACCTGTTCTCCGAGATTAGTAACCTGTTCCTCGTTGACAGAGATTTGAACCATTTAATAACACCAAAGTGTTTTTTCCTTGAGTATCTGCTCTCTATAAAAGCAGCTGTAAGGTGAGCCCATGCAGAAGACTTACTGTTTAACATCCCACTCCTGAACTCAATGCAGAAGCCAAAATCTGTCCAGATGTCATCCCAGGACTGGCGCTTGACTTAATTGAACTTCCCTTTTATTAATTTTGGCCTAGCAGAGAGGTGATGGTTTACAGCATTTGATCTCATGGGCTTAAATGGCTCAGCGATGTCGTTTCCATCATTTCCCTTCCTTCTGTAAAAGTGATGAGTTTTACACTCCCATTATCTGTCCCGTTGCTATTTGTGACGCACCGTCCCACCGGGATCTCTCCTGTGATAATCTAAAGATTGCCTTAGCATATTCTACATACTTTATACGCTTAAATATTTTACAGAACCCGTTTTAAGTCCAGAATAATCCCATGCTTTCACTGAAATTTTTCCCACAGTAAGATAAGGAATTAATGTGGATGTGTAAATTAATGGGAGAAACCAGGGAGGAAAAAGTTGAGCTGGAACTATTATTGGAAATTGATATGCAAAAAAATCACTTTCTGTAGATGTATTTTCTAAGTGTTTTTTAATATGGAAAGAATGTCCTTGCTACGATGAAAAAGTTTAATGAACATATAGGTGTTGGGTCTGATGACTGAAACAAAATACAGCAGAATTACATGTATCTCTCTCTCTCTCTCTTTTTCAGTTCTTTGGCATGCTGAGTGTCTGCGTGCTTACTTGCAAGAGAGAAGACAGTGGATATCAGCCTCTTTACTCAGGGGTGTTTACTTAATAAAATGCAAAGATCGCTTTTTTTGTTGCTTCCTGATGATAAAATAGACACGTAAAGATGCATGCTAAAGGACAATTTATGACCTTCTTGCTACATATTTTATTTTATGTACTTGAAACAAAGAACATTGTGTATTGACTTGGGAAAGTTTCTTGCGGGTGATGTAAAATGGCGATTTCGATATTCCGTGCCCTACAGTGACATACCCTGATCTTGCATACCCCAGCTTTCTGTAAGGTTGTCGTAGAATCAGATTTGTGACTTTAGATAGCACCAGACCGTGTAATAGACAGAAGAATCTTTCTTCTGCCGTTCTTTCCTCTACCCTTAAAACATGCAGAAGAAATGTTATTTTTAATCACTAAACTGATTGAGACCGCAGGAGGGGTTTCAGTTGTCTGCACAAACATCAGATGATTCCCATGGAACATTAAACAGCAAAAGAAACTTTCCAATGCCAGGTTCAAATATTCTTCATAAGCACAGGGAGTTAGAATGCGTTTTCTCTAGATCTGATGGTGTTTCTATTTTTTTTTTTTTTTTTCCTCCTTCTTATGGTCATATGCTGTAATTCAGTTTACTGCAGAGGTTGTTAGTGCAAGACAACCCCGTGTTTAAAGTCTAGAACAGACATTTGAGTTGTTTTTTGAAGCAGCTAGCAAATGTGAACAATCCCAGGTTAGGAGGGGACGTGTGTTTTGAGCTTTTGGGCTCAGGACATCTCTCTTTGGCTTGGGTTTTTTTGTCTTTTTTTTTAAAATTATTATTATTTGACATTAAAAATTGCTTATGAAGCAGTGCTTTTGAAATTTTTTTTTCTCATTTTACTGATGCTTTTATGGCTTGTCTAAAAGACAGACTATGTCTCCCCGCTTAATGTGGAGTTACTGAGATGGATACAGGCTGGAAGATGGGAGTCGCAGGACACGTTGGCTCGGTGTGGTTGTGTAGACAGGACTGCTGGAGGGGTTAGTGCAGCCGTCCCTGCGCCGCTGAAGGTGTGACGGCTTTTCACCGCTAAAAATGTTAAGACGATGCATTCCTGTACCCAGCAATTTCAATAACCTGTTGCCTGGCGGCGTCATGCATCTCCTTGTTTGATAGTTTTCCTTTCTCCTTAAAGGCCTGCTGAATGCGGTCACTTCTTGGATTGCATCACTGCTTTAAAAATGGTCCTTCCTTAACACATTTGTATGTTAATCTGTTTCTCAGTTCTTCAGGGGTTTTTTGGTTGTTTTTAGAGCTGTGATGTGGGGAGGGAGGGAACTCCAAGCTATCCTTTATTAGGGAATTGTGGAAAAGCAACAGTGCACTTGCTTATTTTTTTCTTTGGAGAGATAAGCACTCTATCCTTAGCAATAAACCTTTGTATCTGTAGCTAATTAGAAGAAGAAGAGTTTGGGGTAAATGTAAGCTCTTTATTTATCGTGTCCGTCCCCAAGAAAAAAGCAATGGGCGTTGATGATGCTCTATAGGAGACATACCAGTATGAGTATGTACATGTTGAAAAGTGACTTAATTTTTAAGGGCTTTGTCTCCTGTGGAATGCCGAAATAAACTTAATTTATATAACCAATTAATAAATATTGTGAGGGTTTTTTTTATTAGTGGAATCCCTGGGGGGCAGCCCTCTGGGACTCTGGAAGCGGAGCGGGAAGCCTGTCCCCTCAGCACTGCCGCCTCCCGCCCTTCCCGCCTTTCCCGGCAGCGGCCGCGGCGGCGCCTGCCGCGCAGGCGCCTGCGCTCTTCAACGGCCGCCCGAGCGCGGCGGGTTTGAACCGACGCTGCCGCCGAGAGCCGGGGGAGCCGGCCGGGGTCCTCCCGCGGGGAGCCGCCTTCCTCCTCACCGCCCCGAGCCGGCTCCGGTCCTCGTCAACGGTGAGAGCGGGGCGCTGGGGGAGGAAATACTCGTGTTGGGTCAGGACGTGAGGCAAAAGGGAGGGCGGGGGCTGTCCGCGGGTTGTAACGGCTTCTCCTAAGGTATGGAAGGCGTGGAAATCAGCAGATCTCTAATAACTAATTTAGCAAGCGTGCTAGTTCATGATATTTTAAAACTAAGAGCAAAATAAAAGCTTCGTTTTCAGGTGCGAGGTAACCACCAGAGGGAGCCGTGTGAGCGCTGTAAGTACAAGGACTGGCAGACAATAGTGTTAAATGGAGGCTTGTTACTCTGCGATTGGGGAAGATGCGTTTCAGCAACGTTTTCTTATCAATTATTTTCTGTAATAGAGTTAATAAGTATACTTACACAAGAGTAATCGATATATAATGCTACTTTTTGTGTCTCCATACTCTGCTACCAAGCAAGTGCATATTTTCTTTTGTTTAATTACTGGTCTTTTAAAAAATTAAAAAATCGCTTTAAATATTGATCATCTCATCCAAGCTCTCTGAGAGAGCCTTATAGCAGTTCTTGACGTAAACCAGATATTTCTTGTTTATTGCAGTAAATTTCTAACTCCTTTAGTAGTGAACCCCTTAATATAATAAAGACTTACCCAGTTTCATGAGGAATCGTTGTACCGATATTACACTGTGTTTATCTCCAGAGTTCAGGGAAATTGATTTGTCTTGTCTTATGCCAGTCACTTTGTACTTTCTCTCCTGTTTTCAGCTTAGTAAAATAAGAGGTAGTTACTCCATTTATTGATTCATTTAAGTTCCCTTTGCTTCTTTGACACATCAGGGTCCTTTTTAAAATTCTGCTTGTGTGCTTAGTGTTTGCACCTTAGGTCTTTCTTAAATTACTGCATTCTTTTTTATTTCCCCTCAGCATGATAATAGAGGAATATGGCGTCCTCAGACCTGGAAGACTTATGCTTTCACATCAACATGAAGATTTCAAATATTAAAAAGTCTCTTCAATTAAGAAACATAGGTAAAAGAAATTAAGAGAGGGTTTTGGTTTGCACCTCCTTGCAGCAAATGGGAATGCTCTAATTAGACAAGGAACATAATATGAAATGGAAATCAAGTAAAATACAGAGAACAACAACAAAAAAAGTGAGCAAGGATGGCAGAAAGGGAGCATTATCAGGGAACCAGGTGCCAAGCAGATAACATGAGCTAAGTGAAAATATGTTCCTCTGAGGGACTTGGAGACTGGTGGTTATGCACCCTATATTCTATATATTGGGGGGGAAATCTCCACATGGGAGAAGAAAAAAATATCTTGGCGAGTAAATTAAGCCTATTTACAAAAATGTGCAAAGGCATGGATGGAGGTTTATACAGGTGTCTTGATCTAGCATTCCAGGAGTGCCTGGCTGTGATGTAAACATGCAGTGGGTAGTAAACTTATTTAAACTGAGGTACTGAAATTGATCTGAATGTTCTAGGTTCATCTCTTACCCTTTGCTAGGCACGAATAGACATTACACAGGATCATTGGAAGGTTGGTTGGGAGGGTCATCTGGTCATCTAGACTAACCTCCTGTTTGAAGAGGAACTATAACTGTTTCCAAAGAGGACAGTAGCTTTCTAGCTCCCCTAAACAGAGGGAGATCATGAAGGAGAAAGCCAGGCTGTGTTTAAAAGCTGTGTCCTCCACCTGCAACCTACAGTGGTAGTGGGTATAGCTTAGTGCTTTCCAGCATCGTGCTGGAGAGGGACCTTTATTCCTGCAGCAGCTTTGAACCCTGTTGTCTGTATGGAGTAGGAGGTTGACTGTTTGACCAGTGAGTATTGCTGCTTCTCTTGGGAAGATATGATGGTTGGGGAGCGTAGAGTTAGTAGATAATCACTGCTTGTGGAGGCGAGGAAAATGGGATTTTAGTTTTGTGTTGAAGGTGTTTTGGCTTTTTGGCTTAATGTTCTTTCTTTGACAGGTCAAGAACCATCCCTCAAATCTATGCTCTGTAAAATAGGACATGAGATGGTTCTCTTGCATGATCTCCTGAATAAAATGGAAATGGAAGTTCAACAGCAAGAAAAACTGAAAAATTTGCTAAAAGTAATCTTTTTTCCTGCTCCTAAGATACTGAAAGATTCAAAGGAATCTTTGATAAGTATATAATTGTTCTTTTCTATCTGATATGTTTGGATGCATGAGGCTGCTTATAAGTGGAACTGGGACTTGGAAGCTTACTGATGGCTTATTAAGCAGCTCTCCAGCATGGTGACATTAAACCTTGAAAAATAAAATTTTTATATGTTGAACGCATGTCTTTATCATAATAGATACTGTGATCTAAAAAGCAGTTCTATTTTTACATCCTTGCAATAGCTATGAAAACGATTTCATTAGAATATTTATCTGTTGTTTTAGCGTGTGTTTGCAGTGCCTTCATGTGTTAAGTTGCTTTCATGTGTTAAGTCTTTTGTGAAAGTGTTGTTTGGGGAATGTAGATGAGTTTCCTGTAGTATCTCTTCATCACCACCACCGTTCCCCTGCCCAGACCTGCTAGGGTGTATTGTTAAAGATTTACTTCTTGGCCACTCAAATTTCTCTGACACTTTGAGGGCAAGGACAGACAAGCTTATGTTTTCTCACTCTTAGCTTTGTTTTTCTGAGCTTTGCTAGTTGCTCTTGGGGAAATTGGGAGGTAAAGAGGTAAAAGGATGGGGAGAGAGCAAAGAACACCTCTTAAGTTAGAAAATTATTTTAGCATTGCCCTAATAATAAACTAATTTTACTTGCTTGACATTAAGTTTCAGATTTCTGATAGTCTAACATTAATTTCAGGATCTCCAGAAGTCTGCTGAGAGAGATCAAAATGAAGCACAGCATCTCCGTAAAAATATTCCTCCCCATCTGCCTAAACCAACTCAGAGCTGGTATGTGGTACATGCGTATGGAGGTATTGGGCTGCTCCTGGCAGTGTCCCGTTACAGCATTGTACAGCTCTACTCCTTTTACTGTATATTAACTGTGAACTTGTGTGAGCTAAGGTGGTTATACGTATTGATTCTGGAGTTTGCTCTTGACTGATCACTACCAGGCTTGTGCTAGCACCCTAGTAACAAATCCCTCAGGTAAAACCTATAAAATACCAAGTTGTTCAGATGGAAGCTTCCAGTGGCAGGTGTGCCATTGCAGTAGAAAGCTAGTTCTTCCATAAATCTGAGCATTCCTTGCTTTAGAATTGCAAACACACTGATTTGATAGCTGTAGTGCTGAAGGATTGAAGGGTGGGTTAGTGATCCAAATGCTGGGTCACTAGAACTGAAGTTCAACACTACCCTTCCAAATATTATTTAAAAAAAAAATAAAAAAATCCTCTAACTCAATCACCTTTCTGTGGGGATTTGAATTATGGTTGTGGCATTTTAATTCTCCTTTCCCTGCAGCAGCCTGGCATTTATTTTAGCTAGCAATGACATCCACCTGCCTTTGAGAGGGCTATACTAAGAAGCTGTTCAGAATATTGTAGCTCAAGTGAGAGAATGAGACACAAGTATGTGAAACAATATCTATTATTCAAAAGGCTTCTAAGACACTATAACTCTCACTAGGTTTCTCACAGTGGTCAGCTTTTTCTCTGGCCTGTTGGAATTGCTTTTTATTGTTGAGTGATGTTAGCGTATGCCAGGTGGGGGTATCTTCTAGATTCTAACATCTGGAGATCCCAGAACTTGTTTTGACCCTTGTAGCTTGTTGGAAGGCTATGCATCAGGCTATTTGAATTCAGTGCTTCCAATATGTGCCCTGAATCTATCAGCTTTACCTGGTCTTGCTCCTAATGCCAGACAAGCCTCAGGCTGAAAACATTACAAGTGTATTCCAGCAAAGTAAAAGGTTAAGGATGTGGAAACAAGGTTACAGAAGAGAAAAATGAACTGTAATTTTAGATAGTGTGTAGCAATATTCTCATCTGTGTAGGTACTGCTTGTATTGAAACTTGGACTAGTCTTACCTGGTAAAGAGATGACTTGTACAGAAGCTTTTTTCTAAATGCTACCCTTTAGATATGAACCCTCAATTTAGGAAACAGCCTCCTAAAATGTGTCTAGAGATGTCTTGTTCCTTTTCTATTTCCTTTTCGATTTAGATGTTGCGGAATTTATTTTTTTGTGTGTGAAAGAATGGAAGTTCTTCAGAAATTATCACTGGGGTTCTGCCTTCTTTTCATAACTTACTTTCTTAATTTAGGAAAAACCTTTACCTTAACTTTACGTTAGCTCCTGGGAATTGTTTACATGCAAATGAGGTTTGTTTAGTGATTGTATTACCTCTGATATCAGAAAGATTCTTTAGGATGTTGGTTTCCCTTCCAATCTTGTCCTGCTTTTGATCAAGAAGTTAATTGTGATACAAGTTTAGATGTTCTTTCCCTTTCTAAACAGAAGCACACATGTAAAACTAAGCAAGTTTTTCTAATAATTTTCTACAGATTGTGCTCTGCCAGCTATCTACAATCTACAGATTGTGCTCTGTCACTGTCCGACAGACCACAATTGGTCAGAACCCATCTGTATCGGTGTAAATGGGTCTTCAGTCCTCTTCCCCAAACCTTCACCTGTTGACCCTCTTCATTTCTGTTCCTCTATGTCCCAAAATGCTTGGGGAGCTGAGTACTAATTGTCTGTTGAGTGAATATGATGAGATAAATAATGCAGAAAGCAGAGTGAGCACTTGAACACTGGTGAGACAGGCCTTCAAATCTCAGAAAGAATGAAAATGCCCACACAGACAAATTGAACAATTCATGGCTGTAGCTGTTGTTTCTCTCCTGTGTTCTTGGTTTTGATGTTCTTATTAACTGGAGGAATCTCACTGAAATAAAAAGCAAGTTCAATGTATCTAAGCCCTTTGTGTTCCAGATGTTTATTGAGAGAGCAGTTTCTCACTACACCAAACCCGGATTTTGAATACAAGCTTCAGTTCTTTCTCTTCATGGTGCAGGTCAGCAGGGAAGCTGTATGTGTACTATCTCATTGCAGCATTGCACAGGCAGGGTAGTGGGTAGGAACCCAAAGCAGAAGTACCTGCGGGCGGGGAATCATCTAGAAAAGATAAGAGGTTTGTTGCAGTGAGGAGGATGGCAGGAGATTGGAGTGAAGTACAGGAGGAGTTAAGTTTCGAGACGCAAATTCACCTCCTTTGGTCCTTGTGTTTATCTTTCTATTCCAAACCCACCTCCAACACCACCAAAAATCTCCACCCTTCCCTTTCACTATTTTTTGCTGACATTCCCTGTGACTAGTGCTAGCTCCAGGGTGCCAGGATGAGTTTTGTGCAGGGCCTCACCTTGTTTTTCAGATGTTTACATCTGAATTAGTTTAACTGTTGGTGTCCTGGATTTCAGAAGGGCTCTGTGTTGTGGCACGGCAGGGAGCAGAGCTTCCCCCTGCCACTGTGTCACGGACCAGACAGTTTGGGAGTCCAGCAGGTGGCACTCGCTGTCCTCCGCGCTGCAGTCCCTGGGAAATGGGGCACTGGGTTTGGGGGTGTCACATCAAGTGACACATCAAATCCCGGCCCTCAGGTCAGCAGAGGCACTGCTGTGCTGCTCACAGACTGTAGGGCCCCACGTCAAACAAAGATCCCCTCTTGTGGGAAGGTGAGATCGAAGTAGAGGATCTGGTTTTTGTGACAGGTCAGCTCCATACTGCTTTAGTTACTGTTGTGCCTCACAGCCCAGTAATGTCCTTGTACTGAGGTGACAGTGAATTTGGCCAAATGCGTCCTCTTTGCTGTCTTCCTACCGATAAGTAGGAGAGCAGCTAGGTGGGTGGCTGGCAAATAGTTCGGCATTTGAGGCTCTAAGCTGAGGGTTTGGAGGAAGAGTGGATTTATAAAAATGATGCTGTAATAATCACTCAAAGCAGGAAATTCCTTGGCTTTTGGGATCTTGCCTTTAAAAAAAAAAAAAAAAAAATCCCAGCCTGCTGGATGGTGTTGAATTTCTTTGCTGCAAAAGATTAATGGATGAGTCAGGCTTCCCAAGGTTTGAACTTCTTTCAAAGAGCTGTGAAGTATTTCAAATCTGCCTGTTAGGCTGCAGCTCTGTGCTGTGGTTCATCTGATAAAAAGCGAGGCCTCATGTTCTGTGAAATGTAATGGTACATTGAATTCTTAACTGCTCTGTGCTGCATTTGGACTGCTTCCAATTCACCTGCTAGCAGCCTCTCTAGCAGAGAAATGAAGAGCTATAATGAAGTCAGCTAAAGTATGCAATTTGAAATGGAGTAGGCTTTCTTTATTTATTTTTCTTTCAGGAAAGATCGTGAATTGTGTTCATCCAGCCTAACAGATGGGTTGGAACTTAGGTCTGTAAGTAAGCAGACTTGATAAAATAATGGTATTCTCCTTACTACTTATCTGCTATTTATACACTTAATATTCATTCATTTTACAGCATCACTGGGCTAACTGTGAAATGTGAAGAACAAACAAAAGTTGTAGAACCTGAACGTGCAAAGAAACCTACAAAAGAGCCGAGACTTATTAAAGAAGCACCCTTAATAACTGTAGAAGAATTTGAAAGTGTTCCTGCGTAAGTAAGCATGGCTTTTCTTAGACCCTGTCATGCCAATCTGGGTGGCAAACTAGGTTTGGGAAAGGGAGCTCTTGCAGAACTGAGACTGACAGAGATGTTTTGAAATTTTCAATGTTCCACAGGATGAAACATCACGGTGATAGCTCCAAATAGTTTATATGCAATACTGGCAAACCTGAAAATGAAATGAATAGAGCTAATTAGGTTCTTTTTTTATGTATATGTTGGGAAGATCAGAACTAATGAGTTAAAACCCAAACCTCTTATCTCAAAAGTCACTTTAATTGTATGAACAGAAATATATTAGCTAATAGATGGGTTCTCTTCTTGTTTTGAGAACTGACATTTAAAAAAAAAAGATGGAAGGTATGGTTACACTTAAAAGGAAAAATAATTATAAATGTGCTTTTTATTTGACCCGACTATTGGTTTCTGAAATCTTCAAGTCTTGACTTATCAATCTGTTTTGAGACAGGAAAAGAAATCAGACTTGTTAAAAGCAAAAAACACCTCCCACTGAAATATCCCAAATTTCTGGAATGGAAAGCTGTGGGTTTTTTCCCCTACCAACAGGACCTGATTAACAGATATCCTTGAAGTCTGTCATGTAGGAATAACTTTTCTTAAAAGACATTTTTGGGACAATGACAAATATTTCTGCAAAAACGAGAAAATTCTGTTGATGCCTAAGGCTAAATTGTTATCTAGACTCTAGATTCAGTGTGTTCCCTGACAACACTTTTTTCAATAAGAATTTTTTTTTTTTGAGTCTGTGTTTTACTTGAGGTTTTCAAATCATCTTTCCAATAGCTTTCAAAATTTTCAGGTGAGCGATGTCCATTTTCTTCCACTAAATTGCTCAATCCAAAAAATGAAGGAGCCTGAATGTTGAGCTAATAATAAAGGACTCTTCTGGTTGCTTCTTAAAAGTGCATGCACCTGGTATTTTTATTCTACAGGTCATCCCTAGTGTTGGTGGATTTACTCCCTTAGGTACTTCTCTCCTGAAAAAATTTTGGAAAGGTAAAGCTGGAGCATGGGAATTTTTGGTCTTTATCTCTGCTAAGGCAAGAGAAGTAGACATAGACCATTCCAGCCAAATGTTGTTTTAACCTCCAGTTAAAGCTAACGATCTTCCCTGATAACCCTTTAAAGTGTTTCATTATCCTTGAAAGTGGAAGGTTTTCCACTGCTGTTTGCAGGTGGGGAGAATGGGGACAGAGGCCAGCTGGATACTCTTATATTAACTGCTGGTTTATAGAAAGGTTGCATCTTAGACTGTGCTTGTGGGGCTATAGAAATATTTTTCTTCAGATGGGAAAAGCACATTTGTTCTGTGGAGGAAGATTCACATGAATTTAAATAGATCTATTAACCTACCAGTTTTTCCTGTTGTCTGGCAGTGTTGTAATACAAGATTGGGGGAGTCCACTAAGCTTGCAATTTCACATACTATTTAATCAGATCTAAGCAGCAAATGTTTGTGACCCAAATTTTCTCACACCTAATACATTCTCCTAGAAGAATGAGAATTAGGTTCATATCCCAATTCTCCAGGTCAGCACTGGTTCTGATGTAGGATCTCTTTCTATCTGCTGGCAACAGTAACAAGGGATACTACTGCATTTTTATGGAGCTCTGGTCCCGGCGCCGCGTGGTTGTGCTAGTACAGGACTGTGCCTATGCGAAGCCTGTCTGAGGGACTTAATAAGGCATAACTGTGCATATGCATCACATATGTCTCTAAATCCCTTACCAGCTGGGTATCGTGGGTTTTGAATCAGCCAAGAGTCTCATTTGTCTCTCCCTTCCTACCACAGCTGTGGTAGATTGTGATTGAAAAATCTAGGTGGTTTTCACCCCCTTTGTGCTGAAAATGAAGGAGAATCTATCCCTAACATCATTAGGGCACTAAAAGGGATATACAGTCTTCAGTAGCTTCATATTTTTAGAACTTTGCAGCAGGTGTTTAACAAAGGTGCATGCTGTGTTAAGGCACAGGTACGGAGCACCTTGATCTGATAGAATACTCTTGCACAGTTAGAAACTCACAAATTACCTTAGCCTTCAAATCTGTTGAAGAAAGACACTTTCTGGAGGAAGAAAAAGGAAGTTGCACAGATGTCTCAGTTAACTTTGAATTCAAGGCAAAAGAAAATGCTTGCTTTATTCTGTCTCTAAAATTCTTACTGCTTAAGATATTTTTAGAATCTGCACATTCATTATAACTCTGAAGTCTCAGAAGATGGTAATTTGGGCGAACGTATGTTTCTTTTAGCCGAAGCGTTTTTGAGGGAGCAGGGTTGGCCATTAGGAGATTTATCTCTTTTCGAGTGGTATATATGTGATATGTTGTTGTTGTTGTTATTATCTTTGAAGAACATAGCATTGTGCTTTGGTTTTCATACCTATAGAAAAAAATGCTTTGAAAAGGGCTTCTGTGGATTATAAAAAGAAATTGGGTCACTCGTTTTTTTGTTTTTTGGGAGGTTTTTTTGGTGATTTTTTTTTTTAAAGAAAAAAGTTCTGAATGGTTTTACTTTTGGTGTAGTGAAGCAGACTAAAGTTATTTTAAATCTAAATTAAATGGTTGAATTTGGTACTTCTCAGCTTTGTATTTTTATATTAGTGTACGTATGGACTGAAATAAATGTCAGCATTTATGGATTTGCTAGCCATGGCTGGATAGAAACATGAGAATACTGTGGAACAGCTGAAGTTTTTATGTTTACAGTTATGCACAGCAGAAAAATTCCAGTTGCTTTTGACAGAATTTAGTTTCAGATTAAGGTGCCTACATTTAAGTGTCTGTGACACGGGTGTCTCCACGCTCACCGACTGCCCCCACTCCCACTCTTATCACTGAATGTCTAGTCAGTATAATCGGTGAAACCAGAAAACAGCTCTGCTGCCTGGCTGCTAATGGCATACTGCAGTCGCCTAAGCAGAATTCTCTGGTGCCGTTGGAGATATTTTAGCATGTACTGCCAGATCTTTAGTTCCTGAATTTTCTGTAAACCCCAGCACATCTGCTAGCCCCGTATGAGCATCTTGGATGCCTGAGGGCCTCTCAAAGAGCGCAGTTCTGAGGTTTAGGCAACTGAATCCCTCCTGCGTTTGGATGAGCTGAGGTGTTCTCTTGGCTTTATTAAGTGTATTCACTGTATGTCTATTGATAGTGGGAGCATAGGAACTTAAATATAGGTATTTTATACCTCTGGCCTTAATCTTCATAGCTCTGCGCATTCCCCTGTGACTTTTTAAATAGGCTAAGGGATGCAGATAGAGCAATAAATAGCAGTTAATGTATACAGGCAAAGCCCTTCTATGGTTATAGGCTGGGTTACTCGTTTATGCCAAGTGTGACTGCATTTCAGGGGTGGTAGTGCTGCTTTTATTTGAAAAGATGTTATGTGTGTGCCAAGTAGAGCATTTTTATAAAAATGGCTTTTATATAAAAGCCATTTTATATAGCTTTTTATAAAAACTCCAACTTTGAATCTGGGTTAATCAAAATATTAATAAAGTTGAAAACTGGCTACAAATAACTTAGTAGCAATTCAGTCTGAAATTAGAGCAATTGCTTTGATTTCAGGAGTTTTTACACACCCCGTGCAGACCTGTCTCCCCGGCAGGGACTGGCTATTATTAAAATCTACACCATGCACTTATTTTTAGTCAGCAATTGTAGAATGCCCACCTACATTCTGGTTTGGAATATTGAATTTGTAACTGATTAGCTATTTATGCTTTAAATTTTTTGTATGTTTTCCAAAGATTGAGTTTTTCCATTCAGATTAAAATGAGGGAAGAATTTCCTGTTCGTTGATCTTTTCAGTCTTATTGTCCTCCAGCTTTTAGCCGCCTGATGTCCTGACCTAAAGAACCCCATTCATTCTTAAAATGAATTGTAACGCTTTTCTCAATTCCACACATCTGCAAACTGATACTGAACCAAATGCAAACAGCCACGTTTGGTTTGTTGTAACAACTGAATGGCGATCACGGGATAATTCAAGTTGCAAGGTTGCCCTGGTTTTTACTGCAGTGTTTTCCGGGGTTTTGCTTTGTATTTAGCTTACTGCTTGTCATATGAGTTTCAGAGTTCATTTTTATATAATGGCTTCTCAGTTCGTAGCATGTTTCCTTTTCCTTGAATGCATGCTGAATAGTCTTTACTTGCAAATATTCCAGTGCTCTAATATTTCCACATCGCTTTGTTTTTATCTTCTGTGCTTCCTGTACCTCTAGGCTGTTATCAACAGATCTTATTGTTTTAGTACTAGTTTTATGAAATGCTCTGAAAGTTCAGAAGCGGATGTTGGTAGTGCAGAACTGTGTCTGTATAGCTCAGTAGGCTGGACAATAAAATACAGAAAAGAACACAAAACTGATATTTCTTCAAAAAAACCAAAGGAATGGCTGTAAGATCAAACACAGATTATTTATGATTATAATATGAACCAAACTGTACTCTCAGGCAGAAACATTTAATTCCAGTTTTGGGTCATGTTATGTTTTCTGCAAGGTTGCTTGATTTTTTTGCATTTGTAGTTTAAGTGGTATGCTATAAAGCAACCTTTATTCCATTTTGAAAAGCTCTTTACAGCTTAAGCACTGGATATTTTTTACTTCTTAATTTAGCTTTCTAATGTTTCATCTTTCTGGCTTTTCAACATGATTAAACAATCAAGGAAATGAACAAAATTAACTACTATGTTTATTCATTAACACAAAGCAGAAGAAACCACCTCTAACTAGGAATAGCATGTTCAATTATGGCTGATGAAAGAGAAAAATAAACACGGAACTTCATTTGTGACTTTCTGATTTTTATTTTTATTTGTAGGTATATGAAAGGTCGTTTAACATATAATCAGGTTAATGCAGTTGTTAAAGATATGAACAAGGCTGTGGTGGGCAAGTACAAGATCCTGCATCAGCCTTTGAAATCTATGAATGCAGCAGCCAGAAACCTCTACCACAGGTTCCTGGAAGAAGAAACTAAGGATACAAAAGGTATTTTTTTTTCCTTTGTTAGTACCAAACTTATAGCATTTGGATATTGCAGCACAAGTATAAAAATACTGGACAAGATATTGAATGACTAATGACAGCACATGCTTTTCATGTTAAAGTGTAACTTATAGCATCTCATTCTCAGAAAATAGTCCATCCAAGTACTCTGGTAGTTGGTGGAATGATTTAACCTGTGGGAATGTTTAAAACCATCAGTCCTGAAAAATTTTAGAAAACCTGCTATTGCTTATTCTCAGGTGGCAAACAGGAAAAAGAAGAAAAAAAAAAAAAAATCTGTAGACTTAGCAGGGCTTTCCCTCCCTTCCCAGCATGGGGTGCCACAGTCTAAATTAGATTTGGCCCTGAAGAATTCCTATCCACTACAGGGGCGAACGACGCTTCGACAGTCTGGAGCAATGAAAGTTCTGGTTCTCCCTTGGTATAAGGGGAGGAGAACAGAAATGAGATTCATCTCCAGATCAGATCCCAGGCCATAAGGAATATAAATGTTATATTACTATACAGAACTGGGTAGTCAGTATAAAATCCAGTCACCTCTTCTGGATAAAGTCCTATAGTGTAGCAACAAGAGTTATTGTTGTGACTGAAGAGTTTTCCCATAACTGATTTGGTTACTTTTTATATGTTTTCACTGAAAACATGTCACTTTCACGGTGTGTTGTAGCAAAAACTTTGAGTGCACAAAGATTTAATTTGGAATCATTACAAGTTCTGGAAACTCCTAGTTTGATAACCAAACTGCATAAACTGCATTTTCAGTTTTTAAGCTGGAATGGACAATGAACTATTAAAAATTTGTTCTGAAGTTGAGAAATCTGGGTAATGAGTCATGCTGCAGTGGCTTTGTGGAAGAGACAGGACTGTCTGATAACCTTAAGAAGTTTTCTCCTCCTAAAAGCATAGAGGGAGTGAAAAAGCACCAAAATGTCTCTCAGTTTAAAAGCAAGTTGTACTTACAGGTTAGTTTTCTCCAAAGATATGTGGCACATAAATCTAATATAAAATCTCCTTTTTGACATTCCTTTCCTTTTGAGAATAAGTACGTAATTATTCCTAGAGGGGTGTACGGCACATATCAAGCTTGGCAATGTCCTTAGAATGCCCTCATGTTTCCAAGTTCAGACATAAAGCGTGGAGCAAACTCTTCTGTCTCACAGAAAGAGAGCTCTTTTTCTGACAGCGCCTTATCGCCTGCCTCTCGATTTTTGCCCTGGACAGAACACAAGAACATTCTGCCCTAAGCGTGTTCACTGGGTACTCAGGAGTCACCTTATGACAAACTATGACATTTTCTTCCTTCCTTTGGATTTGTCGCTGATCAAGACTCTCAATATTTATGGTATGGTGATAATCATCACTAACCTCTAGATTCTAAATGCATCTCTTCTGTAGGGAAGGAATTCTGATATGATGGACATGCCTGGCCCTTTATTTTGAGACCTATAGGATAAACATGTCATATGAAAGTCAGTGTTGTAAAGGACTTTGATAAAAACAAGCTAAAGGCTTGCAGCTAGACTACTTCACGGGACTGGCTTCTGATTTGGGCTCGGATGGTTTGGTTTTTTTCTAGACAAGTTCTGCTTCAGTCTAACAATGGCTCATACTAATCTGGGATTTCTTAAAATACTTGCTTCATCATTTTTAACTTACAGTATCTTTTTGGTTTAACTGTTACTGTCCTCAGGACAATAGTAAGGAGTTTGAGCCCATGGCTATAGAGGAGGCTATAGGCTAAACACTAGAAGGACCCTCCTAGGCCTGGAATGCTGCTTGTGATCCACGGCAGCCTCAGCTGCAATGAAGGAGCCATTCTAGCAAATTGAGAAAGCTACAACTAGTCTGAGATAATTTTCTACCAGAAAGTTGTTGGGTTTTTTTAAGCCTGGAAAAATGAGGTTTTTAATTTCTTCAAGTACCTGAGAGACAGTCTTTATTTTCTTGTTTATGGCGGAAAGTTCAGTTAGGAAACTAGGACATTCAGCATCTGAGAGAGTGTGTGTGGTAGGTTTTTTGTTTTGTTTTTGTTTGTTGTGACTAATCATCTAGAAAGTCTAGAGAAAAAGGTCTGGCAGGCTGTCAGATGGTTCTTATCTGACCAGCACAAAATGATTAAATGTCTTTATCCATTGCATTTTTCAGGATGAGGTTGTGCATTCATTGATTTGTTTGCTTAAATTTCTGCTGTGAGTGTCTCTGCTTAGGATTCCCACAGTTTCGCAGGCTGGGCTGATTGCCAACTGACCTCTTCCTCTGATTTCAAGATGAGAAAAGATGCTGCCTGGTTTATCAGGGTAACTTCCCAGCCGGTAACGTGATTCAGTTAGTTTAGCTAGTTATTTAGTGCATGGACCTACAGCTTCCAACCAAACCACCACCCCCTATCCAGCCCTGGTTTCTTCATAAAAAAGATCCTGCTGTGCCGAATGTTGCTGCCCTGAATTTTGGGCAAATATAAGAAGAAATCGTATTCTGCACTGATTCAGGACATTCTGATGCTCCCCCACATGTAATAGACTGTGAAACCAGTATGCAGATTATTCCTGGGTTCCTAACACCATTTACGTGTATTGCCCTATTACTGGAAATGGCAAATGGTCTCTATCCAACTGTAGTTATATTTTAAGCAGTTATGCAGGTTTTTTCTTTTCCTAGTAAACAAACTTTCCACTTCTCATCTGTATGCAAATTTGGCAGTGTTGCAAGCTCTGTTGAGATTTCAGCATAGTTCCCATCTGGGGGAAGACCTCCAGCTTTTGACAGTTATTGTCTCTGGAAGATTCTACTTCCTATTAGACATCTGTGTCACCAACCCTCAAAATGGCCCAGTCTGAGAAAACACGATCTGTTATTCTTCAGCTCTGAGCAATATTTTGGGGAACCCTGTGCCTATAGGCAGCACTCTGGGACCTTAGTTCTAATGGCTGCCACCTCCTTGGATGCTCCTTTAGAGTAGTGTGTGTGTCCTCTTAGATCACTCTTAAGATGAATTTGAAGATGAAATGTTTACATAAAAACATAGATTTGCCTGTGTAAACCTACATTGTACTTGTTTGATAAATAAATAAAAGCTTTCCTGTCAGCTTCAGCTTTCCAGCTAGCATCGGTTAAACTGGAAGGACTCTCCAGTAACTTAATAGAAAGAAGAGATGCTCCATCTTATCCAAGATGCTGCTGCCTCTCCCTTACTTTAAGGGTAAAAGGAAGAGGGAGAATGCTATCCTCTTTTTCCAAAGAAAAAACACCCCTAGCCTTGTGACAGAAGAATATGTTATTTCCTTCTACTTATTCTTCTTAGAGACAATTGGACATTTCTTCCTTATACCTTAATTAGCATGTTCCTGGTTTCAGATTGCTTTTCATTCTTACAGTTTTGTGAAGATGCGTGTTTAAAACCTTATGCCATGTTACAGGAAGTATTAAATGTACCGTCATCTTACTAGATCTATAATTATCTCCTATCTGAGCAGTGTAAAAGACTGAACAGGAAATCACAGCTAGTGAATATAGCTATGGAGTGTTTAGAATAACTCCTTCCTTCCTCATGTCTTCTATTAGCTTGTGGGGACTTTTTCTTGGGGTTCTGTTGCAGGCTTTTTAAATGCTTTAACTCCAGTCAAGGCCTTGGTTTCTTACAAGCACTTGATAATAAGAATTTCCTTTAGAAGTAGTTAATCAACTACAAGAAGGGATGGGCTGCCAGCTCTCATGCAGGACCTTTCTATGCCATTTTCTTAGAGAGACACACGGAGGATGCCTTTCCATGTGGTTAGTCTTTTTCTTGCATTTTCTTAATCAACAAACAATTATTCTTTTCCAAATCTGATGGCAGTCAAGGGAATGGTGGGCTGCATAGCTCTGACATATGCAGGGCTCCTTCCTTTTGTTTGCAAAGGCCAATTCCAGAACTTGAGTGCCTGCTGAAGGAATGTCATCAGGCCACAGCTTATTTCAGATATTGCAAAGCAGTTACTTGGGATTCAAATTATGCTGCTACTCAACTGTGTTCCATGATTGAAACACTGAAGTGTGATGCCTTTCTCTGTGAAGCTGTGCTATCATCTTTAAGCAGATCCTGAGCATCTCTTTGGTTTTGCTCAGGTCAGTGCTTTGGATGTCACTAAGAGCAGAACACCTATAGGCAAGGCCTCAAAGAGAAGTTTGCTGTTAGGCGTCAAGGCTCTTCAAGGTGTGCTGTCAATTGACTTTCTACTATCCCCATCTCTGGCACATCTGTGGAACGTCTCGGATCTGGCCCTGGGTGGTGTTTTGGACTGCTACAGGCTTTATACCCTGTAGAGGAGCATGGATGGTTTGAGAGAGGTTAGTAGATACAGCTGACAACAGACAGAGCTCGCTGAATGGGGCCTGTGGACAATGCAGGGTAGTTGAACTTAGTGGGAAGGTTGGCAATTGTTCTCTCTGGTGACAAATTTAGAAAGTAGAACAAAGTTCCTGAGATAATGTGAGGCCATCATACTGCTGATAGTATTTTTTCATCAGCGTGTGGAATTGTTAAGAGGAGGTTGTATTGTTACTTGTGAAATGTTAAGTGTATCCTACAACATAGTCATTTCTATAGCAAAGTCATTATTTGTTTTCCAGGTGAATTTTTTATTGTGGAGGCTGATATCAAAGAGTTCACTCAACTGAAAGTGGATAAGCGCTTCCACGGGATCCTCAATATCCTGCGCCACTGCCAGAGAGTGAGAGAAGTTCGTGGCTCGAGACTTGTCCGCTATGTCATCTGCTAATGAGCTTTCCATATTCTGCTTACCCAAGATACAGAAGGCAGAAGTATTTTGAGATGCAGAGAGATTTTGTTGTCTGCAGAGAGATCCTATGTGTGGGCATTCCTATTCAGCTCTCTTGTTTTCTCAAAGGCAGTAGTGGGGACCAAGAAGTATTTTTCAGACATCTGTCCTAAATTAGGAGTGGCAATATCAAATGGCCTTGAAGTATTTGAGTTTTGTTTTGAAAACTTGAGAGGAACTACTGTCTTTTGGTAAATTACAAATGCAAACCAGATAGGCAATTGGCGCACCTGTGGTCACAGGTGGTTTTAATCACATTTTCAGGTCAGCACTTGGAAGTTAAATTCTCTGCATGTTAATAATGTTCCTTTTGTGTTTGAGTTGGAGACTGTGTTTAAGACTCTGTAGCTACTCAAAGGAAGCAATTGATTGTTGGGTTTTTTTTTTTAATCCCTCAAACCAATTTCCAGATTTCCTTTTCTTAATCTTTTTCTTCTTGTCCTAATTGTATGTTTTGGAGTTTCCTGCATTGCTTGAACAGGAAGATCTGAGGTGGTTTAAACATTTCCAGACTAATGATCGGTAGTTCTGTTAGCCATGTGGTTTTCATACTTCATCATGCAGCCAGATTTTTCCCTCAGACCAAGCCATTAGACTGAAACAGTAGAGCAGTGGGTTTTTTTAAGTGAAAATGTTGACTTTCACTTTGAAAATACTGGTCAAACTCATCACAGTTTTTATTATAAAAGGTTGCTTTCAAATGACCTATTAGTGTAGTAAGTTCCAGAGTAGAATTATTGTGATAAATATCAACTCTGCAAGTAATCAAAACTGTTTTGATAAGAAAAGCTATCTTTTTCTTCTGTGAGCCTGTATCTGCTGTTATCCTAACATCTAACCTGAAATACCTTCTCTTGTACTCTGTCAGTCTTAAGATGACAATTTAATGAGCAAAAGACCCTGAATGAACTTGAACTTTCTCAATAAAGAGATCCTGGTGAGTGCTATATAATCCTAGATTCTCATTTTTTTGTGTGTGTGGGATGGTTGGTTTTTGGGGTGTTTTTTTTGTCTTTTGCTCTGGGATGTTGAGATCCAAGCTGAGGTCTCTACTCTACATAGTATTGGAATATATTTTACGTTCAGATAAACACACAGCATAGGAGGAAGTGCAAAATCAGTTTCCGTAGGTGTTAGTTGAGTCTATCTGGTCTTTGCAAAGCTTATTTTATATTAAATAAAGTGTAGAGGTTCATGGATCATCAGGTCCTTTGTTTTTGTTTTTTGTTTTGCCCAGCTTCATGTACTCGTAAGAGTCTTTCAAGATTCAGGTCTTGCAACATTCTGTTTAATAAAAAGAAATCTCCTCATAATGCAGTTGCACTGGCCTTTTATTTCATGCTTGGTTTTGACATTTCCAGGTGACTTGCTCCAGACTGTCCAGCAGCCTAACTTCTGTTTTCTTCTGCTCTCCTCCGATCATCTGACTCATCAGCTCTCCAGCCTGCACCAGGAGGAGATCCCGTTGCATGGGTGTCCCTGGAGGGGAGGTTGGTCTGTTGGATGTGGGGCTATTTCAGTATTTACAGCATGTTGACTTTTCTTCCTCTGCAATTTACTTTGTGATTATGTGGTTTTAACTTTAAAAGTGTGGGGAAGAAGCAAAAAGAGCTGCAAATGGACCCCGAAGAACCATGTCCAAGTGAACACTTTGTAAGGTCTCAGTATATGGGACAGTTATGGCAGGCTTAAAAAGGAACTTGTTGATGGGCAAACGAGACTGAGAGGTGTCTAATGTTTCAATTATTATCATCAGAGAAAGATGAGAGACCCTTTCTTAACGATTGTTTCAAAGTTGCTGTTCTCAAAAGGTTTGATTCCTCGCTGTTCAAATGAGCAAGACTTTGGATCGTGGAAGTCCTGTGGTAGCTGTGTAGCACTAGGGAGAGGAAACACGCAGCTGCGGCACCTCTGCGGGACCTTTTGGCCGGGCACAGAATCTCCTCTAGCAGATTTAAAGGCTGGTGTAGAGGGAGAGTAACAGAAATCGGGCAAGCTTGCAGCGACTGTGCCCTCTGACAGCTGGTGCAATGGCAAACTGTAGCCAAAGACTAACCTGTGCTTCTAAAATGGCCGAGCATTGCTTGTGCCAGCATGCAGTGTGATTGTGCTCACCACAGCCCGATGGCTGCTTGTTGCCAACAGGTTTTTTTTTATAATTAGGTTGAGGCTGGGGTCCTAGAGATTGCCTTCTGCTGGATATTAAAAAACAAAACCTGATAGTATACAACATAACCTTGATTTTGGCTAATCACAGTAAAGTCCTGATAGTTTTGTCAAAAGTTGTTTTGTTTTTTTTTTCCTGTTGAGGTATCATCACTATGGTGGTTTTTTGGGTTTTTTTTGTCTGTTTTTTTTTTTTTTCTTAGTACTTGTTTTGGTCTGGGTAAGCTTGGTTGCAGCATGAATGTGTTTTTCCTGCCTGTAATTCCTTTTAATGCTTTGTTGTGGGGATTGCAGTTTATAATTAATTAGATGTTGGTTAACAGCTTTCAGTCTGTTACTATGGAGTTTTTAATTTTCTAAACTATTTTCCCTCGGGCAGATTCTCACAAATGTGCTCATTATTTTAATACCCTATCCTAACATTGTGTTTTCTTCCTTTTACTTCTCACGAGGAGGTCTAGCCATGGATTGTGGTCACTTACCGTACCCTTCCACCTTTCTTCCTCAAAAAGTTCACACTGACTTGTAAGCTGGAAAATTGTAATGCCCTGGTGTCCCCAGAGCTCAGCGAGTTCCTGTCTCTCCTCTTGAATGAGTTTTTGGGGTTTCCAAAGTGTTTTGGGGACAAAATGTTCATCTCCAGGAGTTGCCTCAAAAGATGACTATCTTCTGCGGTATGTTTACTTATTTCTCTTTGGCTAGTGCTCACCATATCTTTTATCAGCATACAATTGGCAATAGCGCTAGATACCAGTAAGTGCTTCTGACAGTCCTTCCAGATGGTGTAATGTAATACTCCTCCAAAATATAGCTAACTTGCAGCTTTCCGGTGCTAACCTGCGCTCTTCCAAATGTCAGCACTTCTGATGTTTCAGCTTCTGAAAACAAGGAAATAAAACTGAGGTCACACAAATTTAATTACCTGATATACGAGAAAAGAATCATGGTCTTCCCGCAGCCTTAATCTGTTCTTCTCAGGACATGGCTTGGTTTGTACTTTCACACCCATTGCTCTCTACCCCCTGGACACAGGGGGAGCCGTAAGGAACAGCGTAAGGAAGAGGAGAAGCGGTTGATGAGTATGTATTTGGTGAGCAAAGTTACCTCCCCGGGCTGGTCTAGACAAAACATGGAGCTTAACGTTTGTGGTAATCTGATCTGATGTGGTAAATGTCTTGGGCAGAGGCGGAAAGAAACGTCTGTTAAATTTGGCCTTGACGGTCAGAAATCAAACCGAACCCTATTGCCCTGTGCGCGGTGGGTGGGTTTGAGGATGGGAAAGATGCCGTTCGACAGGGAGAGAGCAACATTGCGCAAGCCTGGCAGGAACAGGACTGATGAACGGCCCGACCGTGCTGCTCGGAAGAAGAAAGCCAGCGACACGCAGGGTCCCAGGGGAGTTGGGTTTTGTGCCTGTCGGGGACCCACGCATGCATCTAAAAAGCTGAGACAAAGGGAAGTTGCTTTTTAAAATGCTCTTTGTTCCTGTTGCTTTGCTGTTTTGTTGGTTTAAAAAATGCATTTTTTTTGTTCTCCTTAACTCCTCTTTTGAAGAGGCACTGATGGAAATAATTATCTGTTGAAATCAATGCTCAAAGCGCTCTTACCCGTGAGTATTTAGCTCGGTGTTTAGCTGCGTGTTATTTCAGGAGGCAGTGATTTCCATCTGTGAGAGCACATGTTCCCTTTCATAGTGCCCACGAGGAGGAAGAGAAAACGAGTGTTTCATGTCATTCACGCTGGATCTTCGCTTATAGGGAGTTAATACTGAGCAAAGCTGGTAAATAACTGTGTAAGGGGATACTGGGTAAAGAAGACAGTTGATATCAAGGACTTTGACACAAGTCTCTGAGTTGAGAAAGGTCTCTCTCCCATCCACACTTTTATCAAGTCATCCTCTAAATTGTTCTCTTAATTTAAAAAAAAATTAAAACATGAAAAAAATTTTAAAAACTTTTCTCTAGGACGGTACTTACTATGGCTCAAGGGACTAAATAGTCTTGCTGTACCATCATAATTGCAATCACTCGATAAATAGGCAAATCTGCTTGCCTTCCCCTGCCCCATACGTGTGTGAGTATGAGCTTGCCCTCATCAGAGGAGCAGCAGGGCTTTTTGTTACAAAACCGTTCAGCTACCTACAGAGAAATCCTGTGCTGAGGACCAGCACGGAAAAGCAGGAAACCTTAACTTAAATAATTATTTTTAATTTTTTCAAGTTTTGCATTTATAGGGCTTTTTTTTCCTTGAGTGCTTGATCCTTACTGGACAAGACCCCTTAAGACATGTTGACTGCAGCCAAAAACAAGAGCTGGGTTAAATTTGGAACCGTGTAGGTGATAACCAGGAGAATATATATTTAAGCAGCTACAAAACTTAATATCCTCATAATTAGGCTTACCATTTTCCACAGTAAAGTACAAAAACTAAATGGTCCTTTTTTATTAAATGGTTGATTTTTTTTTTTTAATCTAACTTGAGTCACGGGGAATTTCCTGGGAATTGGGATGCAATTAAAATGCAGAAAAACTTGTTTAAATGAAACCACTTTAAACATGCTAGGGTTTATGTATAGGCAGAAGCACTTAATGCATTTTATATGTATAGACAGAAACATGGAAGAAGTTTATTCCTACATGTGTTGCTTTCAACGCTGAATAAAAACCAGTATTTTGGAAAGCTGTGATCGAAACCAATTAAGTGTATTTGTACTTTGATGTATTAGGTAGTAGCATCTGCTTCCTTGTCTTGAGAACTGCACTAGGAAAATAGATTTTCCCATTTCCTCAATTCTTCATGGATTTACTGAATGCAAATAAACTAGTGGAATATCATAGCAGTGAATAGCAATGTGATGGCTTTAAATTTTTTTCAATTCCAGTTTAGTAGTGCTTATTTAATTGATGTGAGATTAATAAGTGATGATAAGTCCAGGCCTTTAAGTCAGCCTTTGTGAGCTGGAGCTGCCTCGACTCTCCTGGCAATATTTTAAAGCTGTTTCATGCTCAGAAAAAGTCTTGTGGATTGATTCCATTGAAAAAGTTTGCCTTTTTCACTTTTTTAATTATTATTTTTTAATTTCAAGGGGAATTTGCTCACAGGAGCAGCTCAGCCCCCGTTCCCACGTATCTCTTCACACTGGCCAGCCTCGTCTCACTCCTCCCTGCTGACGCAGCTTCTCCTGCCGTGTGCTGAGCAGCATTTCAATTATGAACTAATGTTTTATGTTTGTTATTTATGCCGAAATAATTAAATTTCCCTGTAGCCCAAGCAGGCCAGGAGTCAGACGAGCTTCTTCACAGAGACGAGCTGTGCTGGCTTAAAAGATTTGCTGGCGTAATGGTTGCTACCTGTATGCTCATTCCTTAATAGAAACCGCAGCGCTAATCATTAATAATTCAGCTGTGGCTCAGCAAATCAGATTAACCTTTGGGAACGCACCGAGGTTGCTTTTCTGTGCAGCCTTCCTTTTCAAAGTAGAAAAATGATTCATTTATAGCAGGGAAGAGACCTGCAACTTGCTTCTGGATGGTTCATTTTGGGGAGACGGCCATAAGTGTGACTTTTCAAGTCAGTTGCTGTGCGAGTCTGAGATTTATTCAAACTATTCAAATGTTTGATCTTAATAATACATATTTTCCTGGTTTTTTTTTTAATAGTGTGAGGTTTTAGATGATGCTTTCAGCCATGCCAGAGCACCTCTGTCTTGAGCTGCGTGGGGATGTCAGGAAGACTTGCAGAGTTCCTGCAATTGCATGATACCTGCTACGGGAGCGTACGGGTGTTAAATCTCTGTCCAGTATCTCCTTGCTTACATCTCACCTTCGTCTCTCGAGGGAGAGAGACCTCATCTCTGGACATCCCTTTCTTCTCTTCTCAGTTACAGCTGGATGCAATGAATTATCCGGAACTTCAGTGTGCTGCGTTGGTGTATTTTTGTTAAAATCCAATTTGCAGACAATCCTGCTTCCCTAGCTCGCGAGTCTAACGTTGCCTCACCTTCTCCTCGTGCCGCGTTCTGGGACGATGATAGACAGAGATATCCACGGGAAGGAGAAATCGGGGGCAGGCTGGGAATGAGCCGGCCAGCAGCGGTATGTCGGAGGAGCACAGGTTAAAGTAGGAATC
This sequence comes from Calonectris borealis, assembly GCF_964195595.1. Lineage (NCBI taxonomy): Eukaryota > Metazoa > Chordata > Aves > Procellariiformes > Procellariidae > Calonectris > Calonectris borealis. The sequence continues at coordinate 3,290,304 of NC_134351.1, read as the reverse complement.
AATTACGTGTGGCTATTGCAAAGCAAGCCAATTAAAAAAATATATATAACTGGGTTTACCAAATGGGAACTCTATGTTAGAAATGGAAAGCAGTCAACGTATTCATTACAGGTGGGGGCTTGGCTTGGACCTTTTCTCTGTGAGGTCTTGGTTGCATCTTAGGACAAATTAAAGAGAAGCCAGAAGATGGAAGTGAGGATGGCTAAAAAGGTTTGATGCAAGGGAAGAGAAAGGAATTTGGGTTACTTAATGTAGAAAGAGCTGATTCAAGGGGAGACAACATTGTGTTTGAAGCAGCTGTTATGCTGACCCCACTGTGGGGAGAGATGGGCTGGGGTGGGAGGAGGGACAAGAAGGATAAACTGAAGCCATCTCTGGGGATTTCCAACCTTGATGTTTGCAGAGCCCAAAACCTCGCAGCGAAGCTGTGGGCCCTTAACGATGGGTTCAGGTTTGCCCTCGTGGAGTTTGAGGATGGTAAAACACAAGGATGATGCACAACCACTGGAGGTTGTTGGCCATGGTCTAGGCTGCACCAAGCCTCGAAGAAATCATCATCCATCCTCTCAGTCCTGTAACTTCACAATCTGCCAGTTCAGACCCACTCTTCCTTGAATGGGCTTGTTCCTCCCTTGTAGTGGCAGCGGCTCTCCAGACGTCCTGCCCTTCCCTCTGCAAGATCTCAGGAATAATCGCAAAGGGAGAAAAAGACCCATTAACCTTTCCCGTCTGTCTCTTCTCTGTGTAATCCAGTTGGTGTTTGTCTTGATGGTGATAATTACTCAGAAGTATGTAATTGCAAGACAAATGTTTAATTAAGAGTGGGTTTATCGCTAGTCTCTTGTCTTCTTCCATCTGGAAAGAGCGTGGTTGTGTTGGTCGTCTTGGCAGCCTGGATCGAAGGTCTGTCGGCCTGATTCTGCACCCTTGCAAACAAGTAACGAAATAAATTAAATTAAAATACTAATGGGACCCTTCGTTCCCTGCTGCTGCCATGTGAGCTTCTAATTCCTAAATAATACTTTGCCCAAAGTCCACATCTTCTGATGACACCCGCTGTGGATAAACCAGGTTTGCCTTCAAATGAGTCCATAATTCAGGACAGTGTCCTCTATCCGGTCCCTAATTCAGGATAGTGTCCTCTATCCAGTCAGAGCTCCAGGTGCCTTGTAAGGAAAATGGGGGGGGAAAAACCTGCTTTTCTAGGTGATGCCTCCAGATGAGCTTAAATCAAAATTACACTCAGCATTTTCTAGCTCTTTAGCAATGCCCAGTAATGTATTCCTGCTATATCCTAGAAGTCAGGAGGTTTTTAAAACCCAAAAAAAACTTACACAGGGTGCAAAGGCTCCTCATTTAAATGTGTCCAAGTAAATGGGCTGTAAATTATCAGCCCGTGCAGCCTCCCAGGAAGACTCAACAAAGTGAAGGTGACCCCATAACCTGGCTGCATGGGGAATTAGCATTAAAAATATTCTTCCTCTCATCGTTCGTGGGTGCGGTGGGGGTCTGGGGCAGAGCCGCCTCCCTGCCTCACAATAACTGCAGCGAGCATCAGCTGCCGAAGTAATTTAAATATGTTTTTTCCCTCTGGGAAATCACACTGATCTCAAAAGGGTTTTTTAATTAAATAATGTGCTGACTGTTACAAGCTGGAAATATGTTGATTTTTGTGTTTATTCTTTGCAGCAGCGTTTCCTTCTGGTTGTCGCTCAGTTGCTTAAGGAGAGAAAGGCTCAGGATTGCTCCCCACCGGGAAACAGCCCCGGGACCCTGCACACAGACTGTGCCCAGGAGGATGCAATGTATGGGAATATATGTATGAGCAGCTGGGGAAGTGCTGACCCTACCGCTGAGTTGCTGTAGGGTCTTGTCACAGGGTGCATCCCAAACCCCACACTGGGGCTCTCCTGGTGAACAGCCCCACTGAGCTCCTCGCTTCACCCCTCCCAGCAACTGGGAAATTTGGAAATTGCTGGAGTTTCAGCATTGCTTTCCCCTGCTGATAATGAAGTGGGTAATTAGGCAGAACGGCGGCAATTTCACTGATTCTTTAAAGCCCCATGAATGTAAAAAAAAAAGGGCCTGTTTTTCCCAGCGCTGGTGCATCCCGGCTCTGAACCCCCTGCTCCCGCTCAGCAGCGCCGAGTGTGAATAATCCGGCAGCCGCACGCCGGTGCTTTGGGCCTGGGGCTGGGAGATGCCATGGCAACATCTCAGACAGGAGCTGGTTGCGTATGAATGTATATGCACACGCCAATTAAAATTTAAACAGCCTCCAATGCGAAGAGCGAGCGGGACCCCTGGTTTATTAATAACGTATAAGCATCGAAGGGATGTCTCGTTCCGGTACGTGCCTGGCTCCGGGGCTCCTCCATCCCTGCCTGGCCCCACGCCTGCTTGTCCCTCCCTCCTGGAGGGGTTTAGAGGTTTTGAGATACTTTGGCTGCTCCATCACCTGCAGTGACGTGCTCGTGGGGCTGCCTCCTGCTTTGGGATGGGCTGAGCTCTCTGTTAAGCACCTGCACGAGATCCTCAGCGTTTCCCACCCCCAAATTGTCACAAATGACTTGAAGTTATTGTATTTTGTGCTGGGGTTCTCTTGTGGTTATGCCTTAATGTCTGGAGTGGTTCCTAAGCATGGATTAGTGTTATTATCCCTATTGTACAAAAGGAAAATGAGTCGTCAGGGCATTAAAGTACTTCCCAAGACCACACTGTGAGCTGACAGTTAAGATTGCAATGCAAAGTAAGTGCTTCATTCCTGGCCACCACCTCCCCACGCTCCCCCGAGCTCTCATCTTGCAAATCCCCTTCCGAGGAGCAATGCTTTTTGCTCATTGACTTCCCAAGCTCCATGTTAAATCTGCTTGGCTTCACCTTTGCCCCTTCGACTTGGGAAGTCCAGATCTTTCCACCTCAACAGAAAGAAACCTCTCCCAATATCCATCTTAAATCCAGCCACAGCTGAGAAAAACCTCCTGTCCTTGTGCCTGGCCTTGGGAGCTGCTTGGTGCCAGCTCTGGCCCCGTGTTTTGCCCTCTTCTCTAAGCTGGTCCTGCTTTCCTTCCCTGTTCCGGCATCTCCTCGGCCAGGAGGAGCGGCTGCCAGAAACTGGCAGGAATCTGCCTCCCCATTTGCTCCACGGGGTTTGGTGACCTACCCCCATTAGTAGGTCCAACTGTTACAGACTAAACTCATGGTCCTTCAGGACATCAGGCTGAAAGTTGTGACCCTTCCACCGGCATCGCTCGGTTAGCGATGGTTTGCATCTTTTAATTTGGGTCCTTATCTGAGCACATAGGATGTGCATTTTCTGTGATTCTGGGGTTTCCTCTGTGTTGGGACGCTTCTCCTGGTTATGGTTGATTGGGGCTTTGAGATGTCTGTGCCCAGAAGCAGGGAAGAAATGGGCAATTTTTCCAGAGCACCGTCTCTGTGGCTCCCCACCTCCGAATCCCGTGCAGATGATGCTGCAGGAGCCCTTCCCCGCATGAAGCCACGCGCACCCATGTTTCTCCCACCTGCACTTCAGATTTGCTCCCTTGCATGTTTTTTTCCAGCCCCGTGACCATATTATTTATTAACCTTGGGAAGCTCACCCGGAAGCCGAGAACGTAGGAGAGATGCTCTACAAAATAACATCAAAAGCATCAGAAAACGCGGTAAAACACCCTTTCGTTTAAAGCTGGAAGCACGCTGTGGGGAGGTGGCAGGGAATGCAAAGCTGCTGGGTTTTGCAGAGCCGACTTTCGGAGCAAATCAAGATTAAAACGTAGGTTTTTGAAGGCTTTGCTCAGCTTGCCACTCCTGTGATGGTAGTGCAGCTTTTTTGATGCCGGTTTCAATCTTTCCCTTCATCTGCCTTCAGTTGGGATATTTTCATCCGGTCGAAGCTGAGGTCCCAGCTTTTCGGTAGCGCAGGGAGAAGCCGGGCTGCCTTGCATGAAGGATGGGGAGCCCATGCAGGGACATCTTCCCTTGGTGGCTGGGGAAGATATTTCCTATTTTTTCCAGCTCCACAAAATACCACTTCGAGGCACAAAGAGCACGGAGGGAGGTGACAGAGGGACCATAAGATGGCTTGAGCAGCATCTCTTGTCCTTTGCTTTCTGCTGGTTTTACCTCCTAAGACCTAACTCTGGTGTGGGGTGATAGAAAAGCTCTACCAAACTTCTCACCCCAAAAGCACCAGCGAGGGAACGGGCTGAAATGCTGGTTCCTCTCTGCACCCACGTCTGGGGGACGATGCCTGGAAGGGGACCTGGGCGGTGGTGGCAGCTCTGGCTGCAGGGGGGTTTCTTGCAAAGGTGCTTCAGAGATGGTGAATCATAACTTATTCCTATTTGCTGAACTCAGATGCAGGCAAGCGAATCCCCAATGACCAGAAAAAGGGTGCTTAGAAGTCTCCAGCCCAACCAATTTATTTGCTTAACCGGGCTGATGGGACGCACCGTTGCACCAAACTTCACCCAGGTCCAGCCACTGAAGGGTCTTTCTTGCTCAGTTTGGCCACCAAATCCTCCATGCTCTGACTCAAAAGCGTGTCCTGGGCTTCCGGGCCCTCGGCCCCTCTGGTTTTCTGGCTCTGTACACATGCTCACAGCAGCCATCAGAAATCTGGTCTGTATTTTCAAGAGACTTCTTCATTCTTCTAAAGCCTTGATTATTTTGCTCTGGCTCTTCTTGCTGGGCCTGACATCACTTGAATGGCTCACTTATCTGAAGTAGGTTGATTAATGACAGAGCCCAGACACAAAGCTCCTCAGCCTTTTCAAGTCATCTTTTCCATGGGAGCATTTATAGTCTTTTATTCTCTTTTGCTGCGGCCAAGCTTTTGTCTCAGCTGTTAGGTGGGAGCGTACAACCCACAAACACATAGACAATGTACAAACGGGACATGGAGTTCCTCAGCTGATGAGACAAAATTTCCCTGGCTGAAAACATCAAATTACAGATTAATCTGTTGCACATATCCTACGGGTCTCCTGTGAAATCCTGCAGCACCTTCTTCCTCCTCCTCCTCCAGGTGCCTTGTCGTTGACGCTGGTGGGCTTTAGTGACAGCGATGCCAAGGTTTGACGCTTGAGGTCTTCTGTACCTTCTGCAGGTTGTCCTGCCTTTTCAGTTGGGGTTTCCAGCTTCATTTTTCTTTTCCTCTGTTTCAGTATGACCTTCAGCATTGCCTTTCCTGCGCTGTCCTGCCTCTCCTCCCCAGCCCCCGTCTGTGCCACGACAGGGCAGGTTTCCAGAAAACGTCTTGGTAATGCCAACCAGCTCTTCGGTGGAGGAAAGGAGTTAGGATGAGCTGGCTTGACTCCACATGCCGGCGGTGAATATCGTTCAGATGGAAGTTTTCAGTCCATATCATGCAAAAAAAAAGGCCGTGCCTTGCTTGGGGGCTGGTGGGGGCTGCAGGAGCAGCAGGTCATGCACTTGGGTTGAGGTGCACCTCTGGATGTGTGGAGGGAGCTGGGGCCACCTCGAACTTCCTGAGATGAGACCTCAAGCAGAGGCTAGCAGGTGGAGGGGGCAGCTGATCCAGAGCTTCCCTGGGTTTGAGTGAAACCCGTTCCTGGCCTCTGAGCTCACACCAGGCATCACAGAAAGGAAGCTGGAGGAATAAAGTCCTCCGGGTGGGTGTGAGGGCTGGTCAATGCTAGAGGACAGGCTGCCAGAGCTGCTGCTGGAGCTGGAATGGAGGAGGCTGGGCGCGAGATGCTGCATGTACACTGCCGCACTTCACCCCACGCCTCGGGGAAGAGAAATTGCCCTAGAAAATTGTCTCCTTTTTTACGATAAGTAATGCTGTTGTTTTTTCACCCGGTGCTGATAGAGGACGATGTTGATTTTTCTCCACCCAGCTATCTGTTAGGGAATTAATCTACAAGGCAGCCACAAGAATCCTGCTCGGGGCCACCGTGATTCGGCCCAGAGCAGGTTTTGCCTCTGGCCTGGCAGAGGTCGAGCATCATCTGCTGCTGCTACCCTGCCCGGGCTCCACTTGCCATCAAAGGACTTGCCGTAGAAGCTGTCTGACAGCTGGAGTCTTCTCCAGTCCAAAGGCACCGGTGGGCACCGGTGGCCCAGCTGGTTATTCTGGTTTTGTTCTTCAGCTGGAAACGTCTTCCCCATCTTGCAAGCTTGGGAAGACCAGGGAGGTCAAACCAGCACTGGAAACACCTTCAGGGCTCTGCAGGACCGTGTGAGCCGAGGCTGATGCTTCCTTCAACTCACATAAAAGCAGCCCTGGCTGGCCCAAACCCTTTCCTGGTGATGAACAACGGTGTGCATCACGAAACAGATGTCACAGTGAAATCACATAGTCCTTGCCTTTTCCTGGGGGCCACCGGGAAGAAAAACATGGTCATGGGAGCCGCAGGCTGAGGGGTAGAGTCCTAAGCTCTGCTTTCCACCCCGGCATGGTGAAACCTTTGCCTTCCAGGCACAAAAGCAGTGGCTGGAGCCCAGCGGGAGAAGGCAGCGGGGAGATGCATGCAGGGGGAGTGAGCAGTTCCCTCCCCGTCCCTTTCGGACAACATCTCCAGCAAAATCCAACCTGGGGAAACTGGGAGGAAGGGGGTGACGGGGACAGCTGGGGACTCTCAGCTATCCTGCGCTCCCCCATGTACAATGCCTGATTTCGGGGCTCAACGCCTATCTGCACACCTCCAGCGACAGCCAGGGCTGGCCAGACTTGTCCAGTGCCATATGGCTGGAGGAGACCCGGCTGGCGGGGAAGATCAAGCTCACAGCTCTGTCATCATTAGCACCTCGTCAGCAGCCAAATCTTCCCTCGCGGTGGTGACCTGGAGCCTGTGATGCCGGGTCCCGGTGCCGCTGGCTGCCACACACCAGCAAGCCGCAGCATTGCTTCCCGCATCCCATCCTCGGGCTGCCCACGGGCTGTTGCTGGAGGTGAATCTGGAGCTGAAACCTGGAGCATCGCAGCCGGTGTGCGATAACACGGGTGCTGTCAGAGGGAGGGTTTAAGCAATCTTGGGCTAAATGAGTGTCTTTTGAGCTATTCTTCCCCAAACAGCCATGCTGCCGTCATGAGCACATCAGATGCAAGGTACTTTGCATCTTCTCATCTTTGCGTCTTGGGTTGGAAGAGAGCAGCTCAGCATCACTGCCAACCTTGCCCTGCTGAACTCCTAGCTAAGAGCCTCTAAAAAAGGCACAGTAGTATTAATTAAAAGCTCATTTCCCAAACTACCTTGGGCATTACCTTGAATGTGATCCCCGCGCAACATCCCAGCCATGCATTGGGCCAGGAGACATTTCTGCAGGGAGGTGGTTGTCAGCGTCTGCTCCTCGACCCCTTCCCATTCCCAGCTTTGGAGGGTTTTGGTTTGAGTTGTAAATTCAAGTTGACTCCCTGTTAAAATGCTAACTCAGTTAAACACTGCTCGGCTTCAGGTTGTCATGGGATCCGAGAGGTTGGACAGTTTGCACCACTTCCAAAACACCATTTTAAGCTTAAAAACACTATTTACAATTAGAACAGCAATGTGGGGAAATGGCCAGTCTTGGGGAAAAAAAATTATCTTGCTGTGCACTTGGCGTCGGTTATTTCTCACGGAAGTATTCCCAAGACGTTGGATCTAAAATACAAAGGGCTGGATGATGCCTCAGCTGGGTTGTTCTCGGAGGAGATAGCATCTCCTGGCGCAGACAGCGCAGCTTTCCCAAACCAGGCTGCTTAAGGTCATTTGAGAACTTCACTTGCACATGTTCAAACAGCTCCTTCATTATCATCCATCTATCCCTCCCTCCTCGCCCAGTCCCTTGGATACCCACTGCGGCTGGTGCAAAGCCATCCCACTTAATTGGGACCTCAGGGAAGCTGTTCCCATTCTGAAGCCTGCTCTGCTTTAATTAATGGATAAAATAATCTATGAATCGGAAGACCTTGACTAACTCCCATTTTTATTCCCCTTCTGCTTCCCAAGCTTCTCCTGGGTAATTTGGAGCAATGCTTTGTGAAGGTCCATGCAGAATATAACCTGGCTGCTTGTTTTCTGCAGGCTCAGTCCTGCAAACGAGCAGGAATGCAAATGCTGGGAGCTGGTAAAACACTTAAATACCCACGTGAGCAGGTGAATTGTTCCTGGGGTAGCTCCTTTGCTTAAAGCCAAGCCTGGATCCAAATGCTGCAAGACATTTGTTCCAAAGGGTGGGGAATCAGCAGTTTTGAGGTGATGCTGTTTAATCTGGGCATTGTCTGTATTTGGAATGCTGGGGACACTCGTGGCAAAAGAAAGGCTTCTAGAAAGAAAAACAGAGTTTGGAAATAATTCTATCGGTTTTCTTTCTTGTGGCTGGATTTCTGCTACAGGTGCAAAATGCTTAGAGCAATCAGGAATGCAGCTGATGGGTACCAGTCTCCAAAATTGCCTTGCAGCGCTGTAGACCCTGCGTGGTCCCTTCCCGCTGTGCCTGGGCTTCCCTCGCCCATTGTGGCTTCAGTAGCCATGGCTAAACCAGCAACATCAGGGGTTATGGGCAGGTGGAGACTCTGCTTTCAATTAGCATCTTTATTAATGATCGAGACGCCAGGATAAATGGCTTGTGTGGTAAGCGGGGAAGGATGCTGGGCAGGGAAAGGGAGGTGATGCTGTGGTATGCGGGAGCTCCTTCTGCTCGGGCACATCAATGCCAGCGCTAATTGTTCATGACAAACTGACTCTGGGGTGGGAGAGAGACTGGGAAGCACCGTGGCAAAATTTGGGCTCTCTGAGGCCATCCCTGGAGCCCCCCAGCACACGCAGCTGGGAGTTGTGTCATCTCCTCAGGGATCTCCTCCTGCCATTGCTCTGGCAGGCGCCTCCGCTGCCGGGTGCGAGGTTCACGGTCTGTAAAGGCTGGCTATAGTGTACGTGAAAAATAATAGCAGGAGGCGGAAAATGGTGGAAAATGTGGGTGTGCAGAGAATGATGGCTCTAACGGCATCCCCCCGTATCGGGGAGTTGTGAGAAGCTCATTCCTAAGGATTTACAAAGGTGGCTGCCTACGACATGAGAGAGACTTCATGTTTTTTCTTTGCTTTGGCAGTTTTAGGTCAGTTTAATAAAAGAGAAGAAAAAAGGAAACCTTCAAGGAAGTTGATGCCAAATTGGTGACAGTTTGGGAAATCAAAAGCTTTGCTCTCGACTAGTTTTGTTGCCAGTGAGACGGAAGGAGCAGGCTGGGATGCCTCGCAGCCGGCGAGCGGCAGCCGTCGCTGCTCTTGCCCCGTTTTGGTGGGTGGGTGCTCTGACACCAGCGTTAAATCAAACGTGATGTGGGAAGATGGAGGAAGAAGTGAATAAACAGTGTTATTTCAGGATGCAAGGAGGGTGCTGAGGCCTGGTGCAGCTGTGGCGGGGTAGGGACAGAGGAGGGGAGCGGCAGGGACAGGATCTGCGGGCACAAGGCGGCAAGCAAGCATCGGCCTCTTTATTTGCAATAAATAGAAAGTAAAGGGGTTGTGCTGCTGACATCGCTTTCATTACATGGACTCATCCCCAGGAGCTTGATGCCTGGGCATCATCTGCTCAGCCGCTTGATTATTCTTCAAACTGGCCGCTCTGTGCTGTCCTCTGCCACGTTATTCAGCCCTGGATTCAGTGCGGCTCCGAAGTATCTCAGACCTTTCCTACTCCATTTAATTCTCCATTCCTCGCAGAGCACTGGAAGAGCTGGCAGGGGCTGGGGGTAATACTTCACTTGTGCCTGATAGATTTTGTACTCTGACATTTCCTCCCTTGAAGCATTCCCTTTTTGAAGAGGCAGACTCTGTTTCCTTAGCAGACAACTCACCAGCGTGTCTTGGCTGATGTTCTGGTGTCCAGCAACGGTCTGTGCCCAAAGCCAGGGTCTCGCTGCTGCTGCGGGCAGGGCGAGGTGGGCAAAACAGGCAATTTTGTACACGAGAATAAAGCTGAGCCAGGGCTGCAGCAGCGGCTTTTTCCTTCTGAGAGATATAAACTCAAACCCTTGGCCTGTCTTTGGTGTTTTAAAGGTAAGGAAAAAAGAGGAAGGTGTGGTGCCTGTGCCAAAGAGCTTGCGTTCGTGTTTTTGATGTCCCCGGTCGTAGCAGGAAGGGGAAGGGCACCGTGCACCGACAGCGGTGTTGGAGTGTCACGCCATGATGGGTACAGGCAGCCGCTGGAGGACGAGCTGGCTTCACTCCACCGATGTGTCTCCACCAGCCAGACTCACCTGCTTTGTAGACACCGACATTTACGTATCTACTTGATTTATGACACTTTGGGGAGAAATCAGTGCGTGCATGGAGGAGCGAACGGCGCACATGGTGACTTAGAGTGGTTTAATTTCCCCAGCTTGACACTCGCAGCACTTTCCTGTCCTGCTGCTTTTAATTTCCACTTTATTTCTCTACATTAATACTACTCCGGGGCAACTGATCACACACACGCCTGGGGAATTCATCTTTTCCTGATGGCATCAGTGCAAATGCAGAGTAATTTCAGTGGAGCCAGTGGAGCTGCCAGGGCTAATGCGGCCAGACCGCGCTCGAGCCGTGCCTTACCCTGGTGTTTATACCACCACCAAAGCTGCACCGGAGCTCTGCTAAGCGGTGCACCTCTTAATAACAGGAGGGAAAAAATCCTATGCATTATTAAGTGGCCTTTTTTTTCCTGCCCGCAGACCAACTAGCGTGTGCTGAATCTAGGAATATAAACTGATCTTTACAAAGGCAAACTTAGTTTGAATAGGAAACATGGACGTGGAAGAATAGCTCTGGCCCAGCCATTAATCAGCCTCTCTTTTTTTTGGTATTTTGTATGTCCTTTTTCTGCACAGGAGGTTAGGAAGTCAAGGAGATTTTAAAATATTTTATATTGTCTTTTCTTTTTTCGGCCTCTGTTTAGAGAGCTATTCCCTTAGTATAGTTTTGGGTTTGGGTGACAGCTAAGTGCCATACCCGGCTCTCTGGGTAGCTCTGCGTGGCTGCTCAGCTGGGCTGAAACACCAGGGGTTTGGGTTCATCCACCCTGGCTGAGCAGACCAAGTGGCACCTTGGGTGAGAAGCAGGAGGGAGACAGTCTCTCAGGTGTGTTTGCTACCCTGGGACCTGTACAGAGCCTCTCTGGACAAGCACTCCACTAATTATCTCAATCTGCTGACAAAGGGGTCCAGCCTGGACGAGGTCATTCTCCGTGAAGTCCTGGCTGTCCTAACTCTGTAGCACCACAGCTCTCTTTGGTCTGCTCCGCCATTTGTGCGCTTCTCCTGGAAAGCTGGGATTTGTTTACTATGCACCAATTTATTTTATTTTCAGTATAAAATACAAAAAGTATGTGGGTTATAGCAACATAATTTGCAGCCTGCTGATTAATAATACAGCTGACGGAATGAAATTGGGCTGCAAGCTCAAAGTGCTGAGGAAAGCTAAAATTTGGTGAGCAGCGTGTACATGTGGGGTAGGCAGCCTGCAGCCTGGAGAGAAGAGAAGGCTGCCGAGACAAGAAACACTGTTTTCTTTTTTGCTGCCTCACACACGAAACCCAATTCTGTTAAATCCCCTTCGCCCTACCCCACCATACAACCTTCCATCCTTGGAGATGGTCAAAACTCAACTGGAAAACTCTGCAAGGAACCTGATCTGAGGAGACACGCTCCAAGCGGCGGGGGGCTGAACTAGGTGACTCCGGAGGTCCCTTCCCACATAAATTATCCGGCAGTTCCCCACAAGCACATGAGAGCAATTGTAAGATGGGAAATTCTTATAACACACAGCAATTCCTAACAGTATTCCCCACCTATGTAGAGAGAAGGCAACCTACAAGGTGTTGATGAATAAAAACATGATTTTTTTTTTTTTCATGGGTCCTGAGATGCCCCCAAAGCCCAGCAGCCAGGCTTAGCACCTCTGGAAATGTGGCCACTTTTACACCGGTTCTTCATTTTATGGAATTTGTTATGAAAAAAGAGTCTTTATTCTCTGCTGATTGTGTATGGGCCTGTAAAAGCATTAACGATTCATCCCAAGGTGTGCTACTGCAGGTCACTAATAAACAGGGCAACTACTGACACTTTGCATTTTGTTCCAAGGGCTGATAAAATATCAGGGATGTGTCTGGAAAAGGCTGCGTTACATGTGTCAAAAAGGATGTACGGTAGTACATACGGTAATGTATGGTATCCAGCGGGAAACGACAGCGCCGGGCTGACTTGTTTCACTTCACTGACATTGCCGAGTTCAGATCTGGCAGGGGATTTCTGAAACTCGTTCGTGCTGTAGACACTCAGGTCCTGTTTATTTCGGTAACTAATGATTTAACTTCCTAAATATGTTGGATAAGTCCTGTAACTGGACACAGAATAATATTATGCAAGACAAACATTTTGCAGTGGGTGTAACGGCATCATTATGCAACTGGGGTGAAATCTACACCTGGACAGGGAATAACCCCCCCAGTACAGTCTGAATGTCACCCCTGTGGGTTTCAGCTTCTTTGCCTGCAGAAGGGGTGAATTTCAGGCTCTGAGTAAAATGCTGCACATGCTATGATTAGACAATAAAAATGTCCTCTCTCTCAATGAAAATAAGAAGCGTTGGAAAAAGAGACAGCAGAGAAAAGCACCCTCTTCCTGAAGGCATCCGATAGTCCAAGCCTGCAGCGGGAAGGCTGAATTGCCGGGTTTCAGGCAGGACTAATGCTACGCCTTTCCTTACCTGTGCTTTCAGCTGTCTCACACAAGGAAGGGAGAGAGCTTGGATTAAAAACCACATTTATGGCAGGGTGAAAAAAAGAGATTTTTACAGTTCCAGTTATTGGCACATGCTTTAGGCAACAGCACTGCCTGCTTTGATCAACTGCACCGGGTCCCTCCTCACCAATCACCAGGAAATTGATGTAAACACTCAGGCAGGTTTTTGAGAGCTTTGCTTCTCCCCGCTTAAAAAGAGACACAATTCCTCGTGCATGAAGATGCAGCACAGGCCCATGATTATCTATTCAGGCTCCATAGTATTTAATTAAGTCACTTATCATGTTATCATCCCGTCTCTCTTCATCCTGCTTGGAAACACGCAGCCTTGCACCCACCTCATTCCAGAGAGCAGCAGCTCTTGGCTCTGTGTAATGGCACCGTTACACACCCACCGGTGCCAAAACCTGCAATTTATGGCGTACAGTTTGAGTTGCACCAGCACCACATACCGTAAATATGGTATTTTCATTTATTACGCTTGGCAGCTTCATGACGACGACGAGCTAACTATAGCTGCCTGGAGTTACTGCCGTTTAATCACCCCGTTTGAACGGAGGCCCCTTTATCTCGTTAGTTTGGGGACCGATCCTGCCAAGCTGCGGCGCTTGTTGCTAGGGTGGTGTGAGAGCCGCTCCACAACGCCATTCACAGCGCTGCCAGAGTTTGTTGTTCACGCGGCGCCGCTCCGGGGACGACCGCCAAGGTCCTGTGAGATGCTGAGCGCTGCCCTGGTTTTCTGAAGCGCCAGCAATATCCAGCCTCTTCACCAAAACCAACCCCGTATCAACCAAATCAGCGACCACCCTTTAAAAGAAAATATAAATGTGTATGTGCGTGGGCATATACTTATTGCTTAATTGCAAGAGGGAGATCGCTGGCCTACTTGTTAAAACAAGTGTACGAGTGCCACAAACCAAAGGGTTCGAGCTGCGGAAGAAAAGTCCTCAAATCCCCGGCTCGCTCCCAGCCAGCGCGGATGCAGAGCGTGCTCCCACAGCACAGGGTTTGTCTGCTTCAGCCTCACCCCACGGCCGGGGTGGTAATTTATTTTCTGTTCCCATACGGCACTCGAGCTGAGCAGAGCTGACAGCCGCTCCGGTGGTGGAAACCTCTCCGCTGAACGCCGGGCCAGGGCCACCGAGTCAGGGCTGGGGGTATCACCGCACGGTTCGCTGTAATAAAACCTTGAAGCAAGATGCTGGCCAACAGTCACCTTTGAGAACATCTTTGCCCAAACGCCCCCATTTTCCACCATCGAGCTCTTCTCCGGAGGGCCCCAGGACGCCCTTTGTTGTCCCTCGCTGTGTGGTTTGTCACCTGCGTCAACCGGGGGAATAACCTCCACACTTGGCTTTGAAAGGCACCGGGGAGCGGCACCTAAACTCACGGTGATGTGGAGCACACGGAATCAGTTTCCCTGGGAGGTTTTAACAGTAACTGTTAATGCTCCTATTCCTCTTCCTTTTTTTCCTCTTGCGTTCACAGGCATAAACACCAATTCAACACCTTCCTGCTCATGGGGTAATCGGATGGGAACATTCACTTTAATCTTAGACAGTGAAACAGTGGAGTGGTCTTGTTACAGATTACTATACCACCAAAAACTCTTTATACACCTTCATTTCCTCCTGCATAATTCCCTGGGAGTTTAATTTACCAGACCATTTTCTCTTTTATTTTTTTTCACCGTTTCCCCTGCAGAAGACGAGGGAGGCTCAGTTCCTCCAGCTCTAACAAAGCAGCACGCTTGTCTGGAGGGGATCAATAACTATCGAACTATCGCGCTTCCTCCACTTAGACTGTTGAAGCCGCTTCCTTTAATTGTTCTTTCACACTGTAAATACAGCGTATGGTGAATTTTTTTCCATTAGGGCTGCTCAGCGGGTCATGCCACCCGGGGATGGAAAGACCTCAGCTACCTGTAATAGCTCTCAGCCCCTTGGGGCAGTACCCAAAACCCGTTACACCTTTCTCCTCGGGAAAGGCCCTGCTTCAGCGGGGACAGACCCTGGGAGCAGACAGACACAGGGACACTGCTGTGCTCCAGGGCTCCCTGGGGCCAAACCAGGCCCCGGCATGGTCTCACAGGCTGCCGGGACGCTGGCTTGGTGCAGACCTGGAAACGCACACGTTAATACCGATAAGCAAATACACGTTGGCTACTGGGGGGGAAAGGGCAGAAAGCCCAGCCAGGATTGTCTCAGGGTTCACCTCAGGCCCACCACCCCCCGCTGAGAGGGACGCCTTGAGGTGAGGGGCCAGGCGGGATCCCCCCCTCGGCGGCTCCTCACAGGGACTATGGCGGGAACCAGATCCCCTCAGGCGGCTCCTCACAGGGGCTGGCCGGGGCGGCGGGGAACACCGGATCCCCTCGGGCGGCTCCTCCCGGGGTAGCCGGGGGGACCGGATCCCTCAGGCGGCTCCTCCCGGGGACGATGAGGGGGGACCGGATCCCCTCGGGCGGCTCCTCCCGGGGACGGTGAGGGGGGACCGGATCCCCTCGGGCGGCTCCTCCCGGGAACGGCAGGGGGTAGCCGAGGGGGACCGGATCCCCTCGGGCGGCTCCTCCCGGGGACGGTAAGGGGGGACCGGATCCCCTCGGGCGGCTCCTCACCGGGGATCGCCCCCTCCCCTGCCCCTCCCCCGGCAGGTGGCCCCCGCGCGGCGGCTGAGGCCGGTGGGTGACGTCAGCGGCGGGGGCGGGCGCGCGGTGCCGGTGCGCCGAGCCGAGCCGAGCCGGGCCGGGCCGGGCCGGGCCGGGCCATGGCGGAGCGGTGCTGAGCGGAGCGGCCCCGGTAAGTGCGACGCCCCGCCGCCCCCCTTGTCCGCGCCGCGCTCCGGTCGCTGCTCCCGCTTCCCCCCCGCCGCGCCGGTGCTGCGGGCTGAGCCCGCCGGGGGCCGGTGGTGAGGGGATTTGCGGGGGGAAGCGGTGCGGGGTGAGCCGGACGGAGGGCGGCTGTTACGGCGGGGCTTGGTGAGAGGGTTCGCGGCCAGGGCGCCCGCTCCTGCCCCGTGCGGGTCCGGACCCCGGGGCCGGTAGCGGGGAGCCCGCCGGGACCCGCCTGGGGAGCCGTCCCTGGAAGCGCCCGGCGGTGTCGGTGTCGCCTCGCCTTTCCCCGGGGCTCAGCGCGGCCCCGGGCCTGCCGGAGACCCCCTCCTTGGAGCGGTGGGCTTAAAACCCATAAGACGCCTGCAGCGCCGGTTTGCTGCCCGAGAGGACGAGCGAATATGTATGCATTCGCCTCTCTCCGGTTTTATACGTGCTTTATGTGTATAAACGTGCTTTATGTGTATAGACACACAGACTTGTGGGCTTGCACAACTAAATCTGCGCACCGCCGAGCTGCTGTCGGCGTGCCCGGCAGGTCCCTGGCCCCCTTCCCCGTGTCCTGAGAGGGAAACCTGCTTCTCTCCCTCTTCCCCCCCCCCCAAGGCAGGCTGTGTTTGCTCTCAGTCTTATTTATTTAATCCTAGCCTGAAACAGACTCTCGGGTCTGAGAGCGTGCGCTGGAGATGGCAGGTGGCAACGGTCCAGGCTTTAATGGCATCAAACGTGCTCAATGTGCGCTGAACGTGTGTCTGGCTGCCGCGCCGGGAGCCACGGCGCCTCGGGAAGATTCATCCTGGGTGCTGTAGTGTAAGTACCAGAAAGGGGGGGAAAAACCTGACCCCCACGTCCCAGCGGCTCTGAGAGGCTGTCCCCCCCTCCAGCTGCATCCTCCAGCCCCGAGGCATGGGGCGGGTTAGGTGTCAGGGGTGTGTCCCCCCCCCCCAGGGTCCGATGTGCATCCAGAGCTCAGCCTTTTCTGGGTGTTGGAGGTGTTTGGGTACCTCTGCTACCTGTCCCTCGAGTCTGACTTGTGCCTGCGTGCTTGGGGGATGTCGTGGCCGGAGAAGGTGATGTGGAGTATCAAGGGTTTCTCTTGATGAAGCAGGTGGCTTGGCTTTGGAGAGGTAATGCTTGGATACTGCTGAGAGGGGTTTTGGTCCCTGCATTCAGCTCTGTGTTGCTTGCTCCTCGCTGTTAATTAGGCACGTCTAATCCTACCTGGCGCTGGGAACTTCCCAGGAAACGCAGAGTGCTTTTCCCTCTCCCGGTCTCAGCAGGAGCACAGCCTCCTGCAGAACGAGGCCTGGGGATAGTGACATCCTTTTCACCACCTTGGACGTGATCAAGGGATGCAACTGAGACTCAGATTTGCAGGGCACTTTCCTCCTTTTGGATGGACAGACGTCCATCTGGTTGAAGGTGACAAAGAAGCCCTGCGGAGGCGTGTGTGCGAAGGGAGACCAGGACTGTAGCGAGGATATCGCAGGAGCTGGGGCTGGAGTTGCACATAATATTTTGAGGATAAATCTCACACCCAGCAGGTGAGCATCATTGTTCCCTCTCCCTGCAAAAGAGGAAAGGGTAAATGGACGTGATAACCCACGTACCATCAATTCGCCTGTGCTTGGGAGAACCACCACTGTCAGCCTCTGCCTGGCCTTGGAGCCAAAGCAGAGAAAAATCAGGCTCACCGCAGTCCTTTCCCTCCTCAAGCTGAGCCCAGCCTGTAAGTGAGCACCGATAAAGGCTGAAATCCCAATCAAATAACCCGTGTTCAGAAAGGATGCTGAACTGCAAGCATCTCGGCCAACCTCAAGCTCTCCAGGTTGAGTGCTTCATGCAGATGGTCTCTGTTTATCTCTTCTTTATACCTAGAACAGAGACATGAAGACTTGCCTCCAGGTGCTGGAGTAGCTTCTCATCCTGCTTCTGCCTCCTGCGTGCTGGGCAACTCAGCAAGGTAAAATCGCCAGAATTGGCATTATGAGATGAAATTACTTCTCAATTTTCAACTGCAGCTCGCTTGCAGTTGAAGCTGTTTTGGTGGATGCGATTCGTTTGCCCTCGCTTGAGCATCTAACAGTGTCTGGTCTGAGCTGCCTCCCACCAAATGGAGGGGACAGGCACCTCCCGAACGGGATTCGTTTTGCCCTGCGGTAAATCTCAGACGCAGGGCAGGAAAATGCCTTCAGGGTGCTGGTTCTGACTTGGATATCTGAATTTGAGAGGTCTAAATTTAAGTGAGATGAATCTCACCCAATGCTTGCAAACCTTGGTTTTTAGTCCTTTCGCCTTGATCTTTCCTTTTTTAGCGTGACCCTGTTGTTCTCCTACCACTCAAGCCTTTTTTGAGGCATAAATAACGCATCTGAAACTTTCCACATCCCCAGGTGGGAGGTGTTGCAGAAATGCAACTGCAGGAAAGCATTTGCAGCTCATCCTCCTGTAGGGAAGCATTTGCAGCTCATCCTCCTGCAGGGAAGCGTTTGCAACTCATCCTCCTGCAGACACAGAAGTCTGGGTTAAAAACCAGCCTGTTAATTTTGTTTTAATAGCTCTAAGCAATGGTGAGACCCCCATCCTCACTCCCACCTTCCTCCCATACCTCGTGCCAGCATTTAATTGCTCTCATTCTGGGGAGATGCTATCTCATTTCAAGGTTGAACTTATCTAGCTTTGACTTGCAGAGGGTGATGTTGTTGTGCCCTTGTCACAAAGGTGACTTGTCACTCCCAGCTCCTTGGCCCCAGTGATCGAGTCACCTCTTCACCAGCTCTTCGGGAGGTTGAAGTATTTGAGGTGCTATAACCTCACGCTGAAAGGCTCCTGCACCGTCATGTATGGTTTTTGTGGCCACCCTTGGGATTTTGCTGGTGTGGCGGTGTCATCCAGGTGCCAGTCTGGATGCAGCTGTGACCTTGGCAATGACGTATGTTGGTGTGAGCTTGCTTTCCGACTTCTAATGGACGTGTTTCCCATTGCACCTTCAAGGACCACCTCCTTTTGCTCTGGCTTTGCTCTGGCGGCATATGCAGAAGAAATGCCCCACACTCATCCCAAATTCTTTTCTGGCTTGGGCAGAGTTCCCTTTTGTGGCCTCACATATTACTTTGCCACACGAAAACATGGTCTGTTGGACTGTGACCTCCACCGAGGTGATTTGGGTCTCCATGCAACTGTGTCATCAACCAACCATCCATTAATTACTGCTTTTTTTTGTGTTACAGGTTTATATTTAATATAATTCCCCAGAAGGAATCACAGATGAGACTGAACAGCGACAAAAATCCCTGAGGACTGTGCTTGGGTGCTGGCTTCCCTCCCTGATCTCGCCCCGTCAACAGCCACGCTTGGGGCTGTGCTGGCACACACCTAATATGCGTGGGGTTTGTTTCACCTGGTGTGAGATTTATCCTCAAAATATTACGTGCTTTGGAGAAATTTGAGCAAACACTGTGTTGAGGCAGTTGCCTGCGTCATGCAGCGCTGTTGGCTGTCAAAGAAAAAATAATTCTTTTAAATAGACCTAATTCCAGGAAACTCAGCTGGCTAATTGGAATTGTATTTTTAGTCTCCAGTTCGTGTGTTTACCTGAAATTTCTGTCCCGCTGTTCTAGCCAGAGCTGACCCCAGGTTGCCTGCTGCTCCTGCCTTTCACCTTTTGTCCTTTCTTAAAATACTGCAACTATACAAAGTTTCCCTGTGTTTCACCGGTTGATTTTAAAATGCTTTATTTTAGCAGACGTTTGGCAATACTGAAATCTCTGTCATTAAGGGGTTTTAAGGCAGGTTATACAGGAGGTTGTTGCGAAAGACCCTGCTTTTGCACAATGGGGTGCACGTGGTTAATCTGTAGACGGAGTTTTTCTCGTCCTCTTTAGTAACTGTTTTATCCCATCCCCAGCATCCCATCGGCAGCGCAGTACGCGCGTCCAGTTTTAGTGATGGTACCTAATAGTGAATCTAGCAGCTATGTAATTCTCTGTTCCTAGCATGCTTAAGAAGTGCCTTACTTTACAATTAATTCTGTTGGCTGTTCAGATTTAATGGATTCCTTTAGAGGTCCTCATCAGTCACCGACCCTGGACATTTCTTTTTCAGTGCCATTTCTTTTTCCTCTTCCTTTTCTGTGCCTCTTAGAAAGATTGTGTTTCCATGCATTTTCCACATCTCATTTTTGCCAGAATAGTTTTTGCTTGATTTAACTCTTGCTGCTTTTCTGCATTTGTAACTTTTGGGGTCTTCGGTAAATGCTTTAAGCGAGTCCCGTACTCTGTGATGTTAACAATTGCTTTTGGGTTTGTAAAATCTGCCGTTTTAAATTTAGACACTGCTGCCATTATTTTGGGCTCATAGTTTCTCTGACTAGCACAGAAACAGAAAGAACCTATAATGGAAGAGGACTTGCATTGGACATGGCAGTTCATTTTGGCTTCATCCTTGTCACGTAGCTCCGCTGCTGCTCCATGGGCAATTAACTCTGAAACGTGAGCTACTCCACGTGCCACCAGCGGCTTTCCATCCGAAAGGCTTATCGGTGTGTGCCTTGGGTTTGGTTTGGTTTGGTATTGATTATTCATTAGTTGTTTGCATTGTGGTATTTTTATTTGCCTCTCTGGGTGTATGTATGTGGTGGCAAGATGTTGTCCTCCTTGTACCGGTGCAGCTGAATGCATAGAAGAGAGCGAAATTCGGTGCTTGTGGCCTGCGAACGCCTGGCAAATGGTCTTTGAGACCACTGCAGAACAAAATTACATGCTTCATGCTGTTTGAATTATTTTTGCACGTTTAACCACCAAATCTCTTCATTTGTGCCCCGCTGTCTTCATACTCCTCTCCTAACTGGTGGCTGCACCTTTCAAACCTCACCAGCTGCGCTTCCCAGGCAGGCGCGATGCCGACCGGCGCAGCCCAAGCTTAGCCCCGGGAAGCCACTGTGTGTTCCCCATGATCCGTGCTCGGGCGAGGTTAAACAGTGGTCTGCTTCGAGGGCTTTCCAGGCAGAATTGCACGCAAGGATTTACAGGAGCTGATTTCAGCCCTGCTGAAAGGTGCCAGGGTGACCTTGCGGGCACTCCCTGCCCGTGGGGCTGGGTCAGGAGCGGGACAAGCTCCCAAATCTCCCTACTGACAACGTCCCCTGGCTCGGAGGCTGAAGAGGGAATTAGCGCTGCTTGTTCCTGCAACACTTTGCATCCAAGCTAAGCTTGTCTTTAAAAAGCAGCCGGCGTGGTTGTGCTTGGAACAAGCAGCTCAGTTTCTATATTATACACAACAGTCATCTCTGTAGGAAGCTGGCCAGCCCACGCCGCTGCAGCAGCCCAGTGCTACATGGTTCTTAGCATGCTTATCCTCGGGGCATTCCTGGGAGGAAGGAAAGGAGCGGGGGAACTTGAGGAAGAAGCTTTCCGGAGCGCTGATGTGAGCATCGCCAGTGGTGTGAGAAGCGGTGCCTGGGTACGTGCGTGTCCGTCAGGTCACTGGCAGGGATGCTCGGGCGTCGTTCTGGCTGCACAGCCGCTCTGCAGCGGGGAGAGCAGTCCCCTCCTGGAAACCGGTGTGGATCCCCCACATGCAGGTGGGAAACCTGCATCCTGCCCTTGTGCCCCTAGTCTTGCATCTGCTCTTGCACCCTTAGTGCCTTCCTCACCAGCCGTGACCCGCCGCGGCTGAAAAGTTACCCTCCGCTGCCCGAGCTGTTGTCTTACTCCCAGTCTGAGTGATGGGAGACTTTCTGAGTCCATGTGATTTCCGAGGGAACTGCCTCAGCTGTGTCTCAGCTTCATGTTAGGATCCCTCTGGATTCAGGGAAGAACAAACAACCCCCCTGGCTGATACCCGTCGGTGTCCATCTGTCCCAGCTGCTCAGATTGTTTGCACAAGTCAGTTCTTGGCTACACCTGATTTTACAACACTATTAATTACATGGTAACTGATACACCTGCAACAATTAGCTATGTAAACTAAGATAAAAAGCCTAATCAAATTTCATGTTTCAGAGTACAGGCTGCTTCCCTCTGGAGGCTTCCTAAGCCTTCCTCCCCAGATCTCTTCCTAAAGGGAACTGTCAGATCATCTCTGGACCCTGAGAGAGGCTTGTTCCTATGTGTGAGTGAAGCGGGGCAGGGGGAATGCAGCGTATCAGTTACGGAAGCCTGAGCCTTTCTGTAAAGAGTTGTTCCCCCTTTCCCGTCTCTCACTTTCGTGGCTGTGATGCTGCCGGTCCTTCTGGAAGGAGCTGGGGGTATCCCCAGCCCCAAGTGCGGGCTCCTGGTCTGGGTGTTTATGGAGGAGAGGAGGCAGAAGAAAACGCAGGCTGGATCGTGTTTGCGAGCAAGGTGGAATATCATCCCACCAAAGTAAACTTGTTGTGGGGAAGAATTGCCTGGTTTGACCTGCTCGGTGCCGCTCCGGGACGAGCGCACGGACGAGCGGCCAGGCAGGTCCGCTGGAGGCAAGGAACCAGCGGCCGCGCGTGCCTCCGAGCAGGTCCCAGCCATCGCTCCCAGCAATTAATCTCCGCTTCAGGAGGTTTTCCAGTGTGCCTGATGCAAAACACAAGCCAGGGCGCAGCCTGCATCATGAACCGCAGGGTGTAGAGGTGACTTGTTCCTTTTTTATTCCCAGGGAACCGGAACGTGCTGCTGTCCCACAGCCTGCTCCGCACGCCGGGCACGCTGCTGCTTGGTGCCTGCATCCTGGGGACCCAGCATTAAATCCTCCCAGGCTGTTCCCGAAGGACCTGGGGGGATGCCCCGTCCTCGGCACCCCAGCAAACCAGGCTGGCCGTGCCACGCCTGCCATCACAGCACCGGTTGTACCCGGCCCCTCGCTGGGGCTGTGTGCTCCATTAACTCCCCCTGCCCCGTCCTGTGAAATACGGAAAGTTTTGAACTATTAGAAAGTGCCTTTGGGTAAAGGTAAATTAAACCCTGGCCTGCTGGGAGGAGGCAGGGCTGGGAACGTGTGAATGTGGAAATAGGTCCCGGCTTAAAATGACTTCAAGGACAGAGGGTAGATGCTAGGCTTCTCTGATTCAGCTGGGACTGGTTCCAATTAAAATGGGATCAAGGAGAATGGGAAGAGAAAAAAAAAAAAGTTGTTTCTTTGCATTTCTGTCAGTATTGCAGCTTGAAACATTGGGACTGATTGCATCTCTTTTACAAGCAATGAGTCTGACCCGGAGAGTATTTCAGATAATTTCTTTTAAGAATTACAATTCTTTTGCTCTCTGGGAATTCTGCTTTCTCCCTGTTTTTTTTTTTTTAATTCGAGGTTGTATCTACTTAAGAAAGCCTTTCCTCAGAGCCTGAAATGAGCAGGCCAGCCTTAGTTTCCTTCCACGTATCTCCCAGGCTGAGCATGGTCAGAGATGCCATAAATTAGAAATAATTCTGTGCTTTTAGTAAGGCAGTAAGCACGGAGCAGACTGCTGCTGTTTCTGTGAAGGTAGGCAAGGCTTGTCGTCTTGCTAAGGAAAGTTGGGAAGGGGAAATGGGTGGCCAGGGAGCTGGCAGGGTTTAAGGGGGAGCCAAAAAGGGAAGCCTCAAGAAGCAGAAAAAAATGCTTGCAGGGTAGAAAGGGGCAGCTCTCGTTGCTCCCAGAGCTGGTGCTAGGTTGAAGGGGATGCTGCAGGACTGGGGCCAGATATGCATACAGCTGTGCCAGCAACGGCAGCTGGCACGTGTTCCTCGCTCCTGCATGCCTGTGCCACCGTTTGCTAAACTTCATGAGATAAGTTTTAATGCAAAGTTGAAATTTCTCTCTTTTTCCTGTGTTTGCTTTACACCTGAGGTCAGTTTTGGGTTCTTTGGTAACAGAGGCGAACAAGGAAATGTGAAATTTGATGAGACTCTTTTAGGAAAATAAGGCTTGAGTCGTAACCGGTGGCTGTGAAGGGATTGTGATGTGCACGGTGTCATCGCTGAGTCATCTCCTTTCTCGCTTGAATAAGGGGCAGGGAAATCTCAAAGGACATCTTGATGGGCTTTACATTTGCCAAACCATGTCAGTGGTTGATGTTACTGACTTTTCAACTTGTCTCACATTCCAGCTTCACCTGAGTCCTATCTGCTCTTGTTGTTAGAGGGAGGCTCATTCTGCTTATTTAAAAAGAAAACAAAAATTGTGAGAGTAACGAGGTGGCCGCACCCGCTCCCAAAATACCTGCTTGATTTTCGGCACAACAGACGTCCGTACCATCTGCGTGCCTTTTCGGTGCTGAGTTTTGCCCGGGGTTAGCGATTGCATCGCTGCATCCCCTGACGTTAAGGCAGGTGAGCAGGCAGAACAGCTCAGCGCAAGCGACATCAGATTTCTGGTAAATACCGACTGATTAACAAAGTGTAAATGCTTTGCTGAACTGGGTGAGGGTGGAGGAGACACAAGCAAGATTGTTAGTGGTGCTCGTCGGGTTGGTAGAAAGAAGTTTGATCACGGCGCTTGAAGGGCCTCATTATCTTGTGTGTTTGGAGAGCGCGGTGGCTATTCTGCATTTGGGAAATGCTTTCACAATCTTTGTCTCCTTAGAAATGCCACAATCTCGTCTGTTAGGAAGATGAGTCTAGAGATGAAAAAAAAAGTCTCTGAGCTGGAAAGCTAATTGCTGTCTGCTCTTCAAACGCAGCAAAATGGGCAGAGTGCGTTTTGGAAAAAAGGAAGAAATTTGACGGAAATTCCGATTATAATACTTGCAAGATGTTTTCAGTATGCAAAAATGTTGTGTGTTTCAGCAGATCCCAGGAACAGTCGCAGGATTAATGCAGTAGCTGAACAATTAGGGAAAATCTGTGATGGCAAAGTTTGGAAAACTTCTCCTTTTTCCCTACGGAGGAGCGTGGGTTAGTACTTTTGCTTATCTCACCCATTTCATTTTACCGGTTCCGTGAGACTGAGGAGGGCAGACAGTCCTGCAGAGCCTGGGAAGGGTATGGGGATGCTGCTTTAACGCAGGACTTCGGCCTTTGGGGATGCAGGATGCCCGTTCCCTGTGGAGTCTCCAAATCTCCCTGTGATTTAGGTTTACATCCTGAAATATAAGCTCATCTCCTGCGCTGGCCTCTTTTATCTGAATAAATCTCATGTGCCTGCTACTACTCAGACAGAAAAAATAATTTTTATTGCTGTAATATGTTAGTCAGCTTTGCTTTATCCCAGCAAAGTACTGTAAGATCTGCAAAATGCTTTAGAAACATAAGCATTTTTTGATCAACAAATATTGTGATGGAAAAAAAAGTAAGTCTCTGAGATTTGAGTCTTGCAAACCAAACCACTCAGCCAGGTTTTCTTGGCGCGATTCCTTTTGCAAAATGGGTATCTGACTGCCCACTGGAGCCAAAAGTGAAGAAATGGATTAAGGCTGTGAAATTGCTCCATCCTGATCACTCTTTTAGGGCCCTGTGCAGAGCAGAAGGGATGTTTCAGGGCAATATTTGGCTAAATGCTGGACACTGGTGCTCTAGAGCTCAAGCTGGTGCAGAGGACCTTAATTGCATTGCTCTCAACGAAGCATAGGGCAGGCTGACGCCCTAGTCCTACATTTAAAGCATCAGATTTGAAAACAGAGCAAACCAGCCCAGACCTTCAGCAGCCTCCCAGTTTGCTGTCTCACTCCCTCCTCCTTTCTGGGCACCCAGGTCTTGATGGGGAGCAGGATCGTGCCCAGTTTAGATGATCCTCGTGTAGCGGGCAGCGATAGCCAGGCAGCGGGCAGGCAATGCTCCACTTGTGCTCCTGTGAGGTGCTGTTTGGGCTTTGCTACATACGTTCACCTCCTGTTTGCATCTTTTTTTCAACAAAAGTGTGGTGGTGGAACATTTCTCCTCCTGAGTAGCGGTCAACTTGGACATGAAGTGCTGGGCCATGTCTGAGAAGTACAAGCCCCGCTTGGGATGGAGCAGATCTTCCCAGCGTTCTGGAGGACTACGGTGCATGGTTGCACCCTCTCAATTTTCTCATCCTGATTAAGACTCCTTCTGGCATGAAGAATATCAACTTCATAACTGTCTTAATTGCATCTTAGGGCAGCAGCCTGGGTGGTGTGTCCCAAAACAGATGGGGTGCCCCCATGGGAGCCCGTGGTGGAGCAAACCCAGCAGAACTGAGCCTGCTCCTTGTTGCAGAGGAGCTGGGTACAAGAGCTGGAGGACTGGCTGGATCTGTTTCCTCCCTCACCATGACCCCACTAAAATTTAAGGGTAGAAGTGGGAGGAAGGGAAGAGAATTTGCTATTTAAGGCTTAATTCATTTTTAACGTCAGGCGTTAGCTGGAGTTTGTGCAAACCACTGGCAAGGCCATTAAAGTGACTTTTTAATGGGTTATTTTTGTTGCTTCACCAGGGTGGGAGCTAAAGATCCCAGGCTGTGAGCTGCCTGGGGTAGGGGCCGTCCTTTTGCTGTGCTGCTCTGATGCTTAATCCCTAATTGAGTTTTATTCACGAGCCCTGGCTGAGTCATAACGAGAGAGAAGGCGCAGAGATGCGGCTGGATAGAACACGGGGAGCAAAATGTCCGGGATTCAGTCCCCAAGGCTCCAGCTTGGATCCATCCTGGAAAAGAAGATTAAAGGACTTTGGACAGTCCAGTGTCCAGCTTATTTTGAAGTTGCTGGGTGTTTTGCAGGAGTAAGCTCCAGGGCCAAAAAGCAACGAAGAAAACGGATTCTCTGAGAGTTCCTCAGAAATCCTGAGGATAGTTAGGAGAAAATGAGAGCGAGTACATGAGCGCTGGGTTTTCTGAGCAAGAGTGCAAGGACTGTAAAGCAGACCCGTCCCTTTGAGCGCTGGGCAAACACCTGTCTGTCCGCACCTCGGTGAACTGCCACCCCTGCTCTCTGCGAGGGACATAGCTGCTGCATCCCACGTGGTGACGGATGCCGCGATGATGATGAAGTCTAATTTCAGACTTGGTTGGGGGACACCTTCCCAGGCACGTGCCCTGTCTGCCGCTGGGGAGAGGACTTGGGTCTTGTCACCTCCGTAGGGCTGCGGGGTGGGGGAGTGCAGGTGCCCTGAGGGCACCAGGCACGAACCCCAGCACGTTCATCCCAGGTCATCGTGGCCTCACGTTTTCCTCTCTTAGCAGAGTTGCTCATTCCCTCCATTTCACGACACAGCATTGGAGGAATGCAAGCTCAGGTCCAGCTGAATTAATTTCTTGTGTAACTCGGCCAAGAGAAACCAGGGATGAATCTGTTTTTCTCTGCGACATTTATTCATTCAGCTACTGCCTGCATTAACGCACCTCTGTTGCCTTGCAATCTCTCTCCACCTAGGTTATTTAGAGGAATGCTTTCTAAAAATAGCTGCCTGGTTTGATGTCTTTCCGGTATTATTCTGTGTAGCACTAAAAACCTGCCTAGAAAGGCTGTCCGGTTCATTGACGTTGCCTTAAAATGCAGTTAATCCATGTAATCTCTTTATAGTAGTAGGTGATTATACTGAGAGCAAGCTTTAGCAGTGGTCCAGCAAAGCTTTTTATTCCCCATCTATTATCTGGATGGCTAAAAGTCACTGTGAGTGCGTTTTGGTTTTGTTCCGGCTGTTTTAGAACCAGGACTTAACAACATTTTTGTTTTAAATCTCTAGAAAATCTCCCGCGTTATTTTTGATGATGCCAGCACATTTCTTCCGCTGTAACTGGCTTTCAGCTTTGCCGGCTGCTGGCATCCCATGACTACGCACCGCGGTCTCCCAAAATCATGAGACTGGAAAGCATTAAAACAGCAGAGACCTTTTTCCCTAGAGTAGAAGAGGGGAAGCTTTGACATGTGAAGTTGTGAGTGTGGGATTTCTGGTCTCCAGCATCTGTTTGCAGGTGTGGGACCTTGTCACCCTGCTCTTTAGGGAGTCAGACCAAGGAAAGGGCTGAAGTTTCAGATGCTGGGTCCTCATTGTTGGGAAGGACCTGCCTTGCTCCCCGGGCAGAGGGGATGTATGGAGACAGGCGGGCTGGATGTGTGGGTCAGGCTGGGGGGGCTGCCCTTTTGATTGTGCTGGGAGATAACGCGGGGCGGAGGTGTGCACCACGGAAACCTGACCATGAGCGAGGGCTTCTGTCTGTAGGAGTGGTGAAGCAGTTTAGGCTTGAAACGCGGCTCAAGCCTGCCCTCAAAGAGGAACATCTTCCAGGAGATGTTGCTGCCTCAATCGCCGTACACTTGGATCAAGGACTGACTCTTCAACAGTGGCCAAATATCACAGAGCTTATGGTGAAATGCCATGTCCGGACAGTCTCCTGGATGTTCATTAATTCTCCTTGAGGTTTGAACAGCCTGTGCTGTTTATGCTGGGTTGCAGGTCACGTTCTCTGCGTACTCGGTCTGGCCGTGTTCAGCGGCCATGCCCCTCTGTCCGGCAGCCCCGGCGCCTTGGGGAGCATCGGTTTGGCAAAGGCTGCCATCGCCCTCCCAGAGCTTTGTTTGTAGATGGATGTCGCTCCTCTCAAGGACGATGGAGGCGAGAACACGCGGCTGGAGGTACAGCCCAAGTCTCCAGAGGTGCTGCCTGGGAGGAGAGAGGGGCATCGGGGAGCTATTTCTGGCTGGGGCACTGGGCAAGTCTCCGCACCGTTTCCTCTCTCGGTCGCGGGGGTAGCATCCCTCCTGTGGGCTGCAGCAGCGTGGGGCCATCGCTGCGGGACTGCAGTGGGAGGAGTGGGGGTGGAAACCTTTTACAAAGTGGTTTCTGCAGATAAATGCAGGTTTTTTTTCCTCTCCCTAAAGCCCGTCTTCATTGTTTTCCCAAGCTGAGCATGCAGATCTGCAAGCAGTCCAGCCCTGTCCCCCAAAATAAACTGGATGAGATTTGTCAGTGAGCAGAAGGATTAAGAGGGAGGTTACAGACCAGCTCTGAGACACAAGTGCAAGCACTTTTGCGAGATCTCAGTGCAGTGTTTTGAGAGGACATCAGGCTCTCTGCTCGCAGAGGTACCTCTCGGGGCCCGTGGAGGGTAGGGGCGAGTCGAAAGAGTCGCTCTGCCATCTCTCTGCCTGCTGGCACATGCTGCACATACCTCCTTTGGGGCAAATTCCTCATGCGGGCTCCTCAGTCACAGTAAAAAAAAAAAACCTCTAGGGCTGTTTCTGTATTTTTTTTTAATTATTTTTTTAATAACTGTCCTGCTTTTGCTTATCTTGGTCCAGCCCCTCCAGTGATAACACAGGCAAAGTCCTGACTCGCGGCATCCTGGGGAGCGAAGGCCCAGCTCTCCGACGAAGCACCGGCAGAGAGCGGATCTTCTCATCTCTTTTTTTAGAAGAAAAGACTGTAGGTGCCAAACCAAAAGGGCAAAGTGATTTGCCCCGATGAGGTATCATGTTTCCACTCTGATTTATGGCTAGGGGAGAGGCTTCTGAGTCATCCATTCTAGGAATTACTTTATTTAAGTAACGGAAATAATTCTGCTGGTTTTAAATCAATGTGTTGTCAGCCATTAAAAGCCCGTGCGGCATGAAAACCGCGGCTGGCAGGACTAGGGCTGAAGAGGGAGCAGGATGGAGGCTACAGGTGCAAGCAAAATATGCCGGCTATGATATATGTCTGTCTGTCACGGACAGTTTGGCACAGGCAGATGCCTTCATAGAGACGGAGCTGGGCTTTTCCAGCTTAATACCGTGTCAAACAAATGTATTTAGGCTGGTGGGAGAGGGCGCATTGGCTGCGGGGCGCATGGACTGAACCGTGTTTGTTCAAGGCAGTGTCTGGTTGCTGTCTGGCTGCAGACAGCCGAGCCCAGAGCGGTTTCATGTGCTGGGTCCCACTGGGAAACGAGACCTTTCCCCACGTCTCGCCTGTGTTCAGCCACTCGCAGCCCCCTGCCACGGCTGATTTACCAAAACCGGCTGTCTGGCGGGGGGCAGCCGGGTGGCTTTCCTGCACTGCTTCAAATCTCTGCGAGTGTCAGCAAGTTCTTCATTGTTTTCTGTTCTTTCCGTGAACTAATGAGCGTTGTCTGATTTTTCTTTTTTTTTTTTTTTTTTTTCCTGAGTGTAATTTGGCCCGGCCACAAGTGCCCTAGCCGTTAAGGAGGAAAATTCCTATTTTCCTGCAAGAGGTTTGGGCAGTAGAGGTGGCTTTGTAGCGCTGAATGATGCTGCCCCGCTCGCTTACAGTACAGTGGTATGCATGCAAAAATTGTGTGTGTGTGTTACTACTGTTCAAACCAGGATTCTGGGGTCATTTTTATGCTGCTTCCATTTGGTTTTGCCTTCTCCGTCTGGCTTTTCCCACAGGCTTACGGAGATTCACCTTCCTTCTGGGTGCCTTCTGGCCTTTTGCTGGTGGCAGCTCTGCTCATCTCCTTTTCAATGGGTTTCTGTTTGGATCCTGGTATTAAAGGCATCTGACAAATACCATTTTGGGGGGAATAGGTATACGATCCACTCCTGAGCAGGTTGCATGGCTGTTGTTTGGTACAGCCGGGTTGTCAGGGCATGATAGATCCCAAAGGAAAAAAACTCTTCATGAAAAACAGGTTGCTTTGGATCACCCAGGGTACCTGATGTGCTGTGCATCGGCAACTGCAGCGAAGCTGGGAGGATAAAACCCATATGCAGAAACCCGGAGTGTGCTCATCGACTTGACTGTAGTAATCTGACTCTTTGCTATAAGCAGCTCTGGCGTAAGAGGGTCTGATTCTGCCCGGGGGGAGGGCTCTGCTAGTGATAATTAGCAAGAGCGTCACTCAGGGGAGCTCACAACAGCAAGTCCTCTGACTTTGCAGCTTGCTTTTAGACAGGTCCAAGTGCTTGCCAGTGTCTGTGCACAGGCTTGTGATGCTTTCAGGGGTACCGGGACGGGGTGTCACTGGTGGAGGTCCCAGCACCAAGGTAGCTGAGGACACACAGCATGAGAGCATTGCTTGTTCTTCAGCATCCTTTGAAGGCTGAGCTGTTCTTGTCGCTAGCTGTATTCATTATGAGGTTTGAGGAACAGCTCGTCCCCTGAGATCAGACTGATTTTGTTGGGGTGGGTTCTTGCCCCCCATTTTCCTGTTTCCCTGGGATCCCATCTGGTAGATCTGGTCTCCTGATGTCCTTGCTTCTCCCGGGGTGCCCGCTGTGGGGCTGGTGAAGAGCACAGCCCGTAGGTATCGGGGCGTGTGGAGGGTCTCAGGACAGGCAGGGCACGGGCCCCCCCAACTCTGTGATAGAAACCTCGTACTCCTGGGAGGTGCAGGAGGTTGCAAAGCAGGGAACCAGATCCTGTAGTTTATAGCTTGAGCTGCAGGAGGGAAGGGAAGAGGCTGTTTGCCAAGACAAGAGCAGAAGCGTTGCCTTTACCTGCGTTCAGCCCTGAAGAGTGACTCTCCCCGGGGCTCTCTGCGGGATGTTCCTGCAGAACTGAGCACCAGGAGCCTATGTTTATTGATGGGAAGGACTAATTAAGTTTCAGCCTTGAAGCAGTCGCTGGCCTGGGAGCTAAGAGCTACAGGAGACTTGCCCGTATTTCCCTTTGCTTCAGTAACTCCGTTACTGTGACTAAAGCTTGGAGAGATTTCCTAAAGACATGCGAGTTCCTCACGGGAGCGGTGGGCACCGAATTCCCTGGTCTCGGTCCGCCGCGCCTTCTGCCACGGGGTCTCTGCTGCTCGGCTCCTCCGGGTCGGAGATGCGCTCCACCGTGCGCGGTGGGGGTGCTGCTGCTGCGGCGCAGGGGGCAGTGAGGCAGAGATAAAGGATGTTTGAAAGGCTTTTGCTGAAGCGGGGAGGGATGCTGGAGCGAGGAGAGGGAATGAAAAAATTAATCTCATCATGCGCCTGCCAGATCTGCCTGATACAGGAATCAATAAGCTAAGCCCGTGCGATGAACGCAGCCCCTGCTAGACCCCTCCTGCTTTGCAGCATAGCGTTTAATCTTGGGCCCAGTTGTAAGGGCTGTTGAGACGGAATGGTTTGCAGGATCTGGCCCTTTACAAGGTGTTCAAGTGAGAGATTGCTGTTATCCTCCTTTAATTAGCACCTGTGGTGCTCTGTTAATAATAGACATCTTGTTACAACACTTGAGCTTTAATGAAGTCATCCAGCTAGAGAGATCGCCGCCGCTTGGAGCGAGTTCGGTGAAAAGGAAAAGCTCATCACAACCTCGCGGTCGGGTCTTGTGCTGGGAAATGCTGGGAGCCTGTTGGGAGACGGAAACGGAGAGCCCGTGTGAGGGCACCCAGAGCCCCCCCCGAGCCCATGCAAGGGCACCCAGAGCCCCCTGAGCCTTCGGAGGAGTGAAGGAAGCAGAAGCAGCAGCAACACGAGGGCAAATGCTTTCCTTGCACAGAGTGGTATGGGAGAGAGAGGGAAAGAATGAAAGAATAAAAGAAAATTTCTTAATTCCCTCATCCTTGCATTGTATGGCGCAAGGGGTCCCAATTATAAAATCGCAGGGGTGATACACTGCAAACAGTGAAACGGATATGCTACCCTCAGTGAAAAAGCGAGTGAGAGGTAAATTGAAACTGTAAAATATGTTTCATGTTCATAAAGAAAGAACATGTCTCTACTTTTCCTGCATTGTTCTTATATGCCCAATGTTTCTTGGGAATTCGATCATATAATTCTCTGTATAAGCAACTGCATCCCTTCCTTGGTCGCCTCTCCGTGCCCAGGAGACTGGAGGGCGGGCTGGTGGGAGCATGGGCTCTGCAGAGCATCACGGGAGCTCCTGACCCTTCCCTCTGGCCGAGCTGCAGGTTTGAATGATGACTTTGACCTTAAACGTATTTATTAAACCGACAGGGTTTATGGTGTGCAGACCAGGAGAATTTTCCAACAGAGAAAATTTTTTGTATATGCTTTCTGAAGGTACCCCAAAGCTTTCCTAGCTTTAAAACTAGGGTAGATAGGAGGTGGGAAAGGGGATAGGAATAAAGCTAGCACTCAAATCTTAAGTTAAAACTATTGTCCCTTTGTGTTTTACCATCTTCCAGCACCCCAGCAAAACCCTGTCGAGCACACGAGCAAAAGATTGGGGTGACTCCATGGGTATAAACAAGTCAGATGTATTCTCCCTGCACATCGTCTTGGTGTAACCGCAAGTTTTATCACTCTCTGCTCCTGACCCTCTCTTGTGCTTACAGAGGACTTGTTTGTTGGCTGTATTCTGCTGCAGTTTGCCCTGAAGCTCCCACTGAATTCAGCTTTTCAAGTGGGTGCCAGATCCTGGCCTCATCAGCTGAAAATCCCCTAGGACTCTGGTTCATAGTTTCATGAAAATAGACCATGTTTTCCGTCATCTGCAGCCAAATAGCATCGCTGCTGGTTTTATGACTGCTGTTGGTCTCGGCAGCTATTTTCATTAGGCCATTGAAATAATAGTTTTTCATTGCAACAGACTTGGAGAACCAAGAAGAGAGGAAAAACCGGGATTGCTGATGATGAGGCTGGCATCTGGAAACTCCCCCTTGGTTAGCTGCAGTACTGCCCCAGGATCCAGCCCTTTGTTGGAAATGCACATTTAAATAGTCAGATGGTTGTTCCCCTGCTGCAGTTTCCAGGCATCAGCTGCTCGGATAACTCGGGAGCAGCACCCAGACTGCGTGCATGCTTTACTTCATTTCTTTACTGCGTCTAATGAAATAACCGGTCAGAAGTGATGTCTGATTTGGATAATGGAAAGCACTGGAAAAATAACTCCTGTAGCCTTTCAGGGAAGGCTGGTCAGCCTGATCCTTTGGGTTTTCTGTTGTCTCGGTTGGAGAAGGCAGAGATAAGAAGGACAAACGGAGATTGTGGTCGGTCCCACGGGAGCGTGTTGCCTGCTGGTCCCTCGACCGCGGTGCATCTCCCTGTATTCACCAGCAGCTTTTCCCTGGGTGGTTCAGTGAGAGGGACCCAGCCACGAGAGCGATGACAGGAGCACGGCTTGCCATCCTTTTAGGGGTGATTCTGCCTCGGCCCCTCTAATTGCAGAAGATGCTGCAGGGTCATCGCTCAGCTGGGGACTGAGATGTAGCCAGGAGCACCGCGAAGGCCATCGCTTTGCTCGTGAGATGAAATAGGGCTCTTCAGTCTTCCCTTTCAGTCTTATGCATCGCATTTTCCCTTTCAGTGCTTCTAGAACTGTACTAATTACTAATAATTAAGCCGACGAGGCAAAACTTGGTTTCCTTCCATTGCATCTAGAGTAAGCCAAGAAGCTCAGCGTGGGAGCTAGCACTGTGTCCCATCCAGCCCTACCTGGTCTCAGCAAACCCTGTGGCGTTTGGCTCAGAGTGCCAAAAAGCTGAGAAATGTGGTGGGTTCTGGGTGGTGGGGCTAAGAGGTGAGCTACAGAGGTGGATCTCAAACCCAGCGTGGCACCTTGTTGAAGCATATTGACCCAAACGCTATTTCACAGACTTCCCTTTGCCAGTAGGAAATTTTTGCTATTTTTCTTGGGTTTTCTTGGGTCTCAGACATCCAGGAGACCCGTGCAGAGACCGAGGTCTTCAGCACAGGCTTGGGAAACTCAGGTTAGTCACCGCAAGTGGAAGAGCTCCAGTTTTGCTGCAGCCAGATGTACCTCTTGCAGCCCCCTGGTTGCTCATCAGGTCCCAGCCTGTCCTTAAACCTTCCCCTGGTCCCCAGACCCCCCACTGCTTTCTTGGGGTTTAAGCAACGTGTGCTCCCTTTCCACAGCCACGCAGCTGGGTTGCAACGCAGGGGTAACCTTCCCGCACAGGGTGCTCTTTCCTGCTGTCCTTGCAGAGCCTCGGGATTTATTTACCTTCCTTTTCCCCTTCATTCCTTGTTTCTCATCTGTTTTTTTCCCTCCTGTGACTAGGGACCAAGGCACCTCTCTGGCTTGCCCTGCTTTCTAATAGGAAGAGCGGCTTTCTCTGTTCAATCCTTGTGTGCAAAAGCCAGCATTAGATAATTGCTGAATTGAAGAGAGGCTGTAATTATTTTTGCTTCCAACTACAGGAGCAAGCAATGTTTGCCGAATTGCATGGTAACTGCTGGCAGATGCTCTTCGGAGGGTATCCCTGCCCTGCCTACATCCCTCTCCACCATCATATGGTCCATATGTCTTTATTTTAACTGTTAACTGGATCCCTCTTCAAATAGTTTCTCTGTGCTGGCCTGAAGCATTACGATTCTCTTCCACCTTTAATGCTTGATGGTTGCAAACTGAAACAAAGCTCAGCATTTGATGTTTTCCCTATCGTTACTCTGGGTAACTTCTGCCGGAGAGCAGGAGGGTACCGCTGGCGATGCCCGATGCGTGGGGAGTGCAGAGTGAAGGACCAGGCTGTGAACCCACTGCCGGGTTAATGGAGCAGCTCTGGAGATTAAGGGCTATAACAGAGGCATTAGTCTGGCATGGAGAACACAACGGGAACGGATCCATGGTAATTTTATTTTTTTCCTTCCCTTTGTGGCACTGGGACCAGTGTCTGATCTGGGATATCCCCATGCAAGGTCACAGCCCGTGTCATGCATCTGGCTGGTCCCTGCAGGTCTCCCTGGCTTCAGAAGGACCTGGTGGTCCCCTCGGCGGGTGGCATGGGGCGTTGGTCTGCACGTGGGCCTCATGGCAAAGAGGGGGTGCAGCAAAATGAGGTATCAGGGGGGTGTTTGGGAGCGGGGCAGGGGCTGGGCAGAGAGGGTGTCCTTACTCCTCTGAAATTCATACATGTCAGCAGGTCGACCTGCATGGTAGGTTGAAAGCTTTGATGAGCTGATCATCTGGAAAAAAAACCCCCAGTCATTTCTGAACACTCTCTGCCTTTTTTTCAGTTCTGTTTCTAAAGAATTAATTGCGGGTGAAAAATCGCAGTGTTTTATCTAGAAAACTTGAAGTGCTTTGAGAGCTTTGAACCATCTTTTCCTAATTGGAGCATCTGCAAGAGGTGGTCCCTTGCCCATGGCCACCCCTGCGTGGTGACCTACCACTGGAAGATGACATTTTGTCAGGAAAACCCTCAAGATACTGGGATCCTCCATGCTTCTGGCTAAATCTGCGTCCTTGTCCCCAGCAGACGTTGGTATTTGCCCGTTATGCCATTGGCAGCAGTTGGGTGAGGGGTCTGCCGTGGTGCCAGCAGGTTCCTCTGCTGCTTTTCTTTTCTTTAAAAGCCAGTGAATCTTGCTAAGAGATTCCTCCATCACTCAGGGGAGCATGTGTTAGCACAGAGAGGCTTTGAAATATGGAGTTATGCTCCTGAGATGCTGTAACTCGCTGCTGTTGCTCACCTTGCTTGTGTTGGGTCCACGTTCATTTGTTCTAGCTTCTTAATGCCAAGGTTGTCATAAAGTCTTTCCATATTAATAGGGGGTGAAAAAACCACAACTTAAGTTTCATCATTCTTATTTTTATATATATATATATTTATCTATTCAGCTGTGCTTTCAAAGAGGACCATAGGACCCTATATCTATCTTGTAGCATGTCTTTGCGTGGAGGAGTTCTTGGGTCTGTGAAACCATGATCTCCTGGAAGAGAAGAGCAAAGCTGGGCGGCTGCAAGCTGGCTTATGCCTCTGAAGGGAGTAGCTGCCAAACTTGGACAGACGGGGGAAGTGTTTTCGCAGCATCTGGGCGTGGAGCACATCCTTACGAAGGACACGATGAGAGATGAAGTCAGCTCCTATTTTCCCACCGGGTCTTCCCACCCCTGCGTTCATCACCGGCAAAGCTGCCGGAGAAGCAGCGGGACGGCTGTCTCTGCCGAGCGGCTCTCGGCGGAGCCGGGCGTCTGAGCTGCAGTTGCAGGCGCTGCTGATGGATGGCAAATCCCCGCAGCTAACGACACGGCTCGTCCATCTCAATGAGGATGTTCTCCTCCTTCCCCCGGCACACTGGAGGAGAAACGAGCTGCGTCTTGTGCACCCCAGGCTGAGCAATGCTGGAGCATCTCTGTTTACAAATGCACTAAAATGGTGTGGTTTGCTGCATGAGGGAGGGGGTTGGCGGCTCCCCGCGACCCCAGGGACGGAGCCAGCGGCATCCCAGGCTGCTGCCGAGGTTTGCTGTGGGACCCTGAATTCAGGGGCAGACCCACCCTCGCAGCCGGTTTTTAAGGCTCTTTGCAAAACTGGCCAAGGTGGCATCACCTCGTTTGCCCAAGCAATTTTGGTCATTATAAGCTGAAAAACTCTGTGGCCCTATCTGCTCTCAGCTGCTCAGCAGGGAGGGTTCATACCCTTGCGGGCTGCTACCTTACTTTCCTTGTGATGCCATTTAAATGGGCAGTCGGAGACATCGTGCCCTGTTCAACCTTTGCCTTCTGCAAATTGCTCTGTAACGTTTTCAGACAGATTAAAATTAAAAAATAACAAAGGGGAAAGGAAGAGTTTTCTGTGTATTACAAATTGAAAAGGAAAAATTAACCATCTGAAAAATGCTGGTAATGATGCGTGCCTTTGGAGGGGATAACTAAAAGGTCACACTTTTGCTCATGGTTGACATTCAGCAAGCCATTACATAGGCAGGGCATAGGCAGCGCTGGTGTCAAATGAATCCATCTCCTCTTTTCTTCCAGGAGCGGGACTGAGACCTGCTGCGGGATAACCAGCCAGCGCAGCGCAGGGAACTCCTCCGGCAAGCTGTAAAGGTCAGATGGCACTTGGCTTCGCCAGCGAAAGACATACAAGGGGAAGGTGTTGGAACTGCAAACGTGGAAACTTGCTGCACTGAATGTAGCCGATAAAGCGAGTTTTGGTCCGCAAAATATTTGCTGCTGTCAAGATTTCTATCTGCTGATGGGGAAAATGGGGTCTGCCCGTACTGAAAAGGGAGCGACGAGAAGGGCGAAAGTTTGCTGACGGTTGGGGAGCCCGGCCAGCGCCTGGATGCGCTTCACTGGTGGGGAAAACGCTGTCAAAACTTGTGGGCAGGGAGGTTTTGGGGCAGCGGAGGGGCCATGGGGTTGCTCCGGGCTCTGCCCCACGGCGGGGCCGGCCGGCTGCCCTGGCACTGAGACGCCGGGGACGTGGGGCCGGGCGTCCGGCTGCACCGCCAGCTCCACGCTTCGGCATCAACTCGGGGACATCGGAAAAGGAGAACAAGAAGGTGGCTGAAAAATGTAGCAGCACTGATCTTTTAGTCTCAAGAAAAATAACCTTTCTGTTTTGCTAGAGATCTCTGGGCTGCGTTTATCCACACTGCTTGGAAAGTCTCTTCTACCCCTTGATTTCTCACCCAGTTTAAAACATTTTATTTGTGTGTGCGTGCTCGCATCTATTTTCACTGCATCTGCCTGTCATCTTGACGTGATGGGCTCAGGGCGAGACCCCCCCAAGCAGCTGTAAGTAATAATGAGGCGCTTGGTTTCAAATCACATTTGCAATCTAGAAGCCCTTCGACTCTTCCAGCTTTTCAAGTGACAAAGAGGAAAAAGCCGAAAGAGGACGGAGCCCGCGATGGCAGAGAAGTGCGACTGTATCGCCAGCATGTACGGGTACGACCTGGGCTGTCGCTTCATTAATTTTCGCCCCTTGGGCTTTGGGGCCAACGGGCTGGTGCTGTCAGCCCTCGACAGCAAGAGCTGCCGCAAAGTGGCGGTGAAGAAGATCACCATCGGCGATGCGCGGAGCATGAAGCACGCTTTCCGGGAGATCAAAATCATCCGCCGCCTGGACCACGATAACATCGTGAAGGTGTACGAGGTGTTGGGGCCAAAGGGGACCAACCTGCGCGGGGATTTTTTCAAGTTTAACATGGTGTACATCGTCCAGGAGTACATGGAGACGGACCTGGCGCGGCTGCTGGAGCAGGGGAAGCTCGCCGAGGAGCACGCCAAGCTCTTCATGTACCAGCTGCTGCGGGGGCTGAAGTACATCCACTCGGCCAACGTCCTCCACCGCGACCTCAAGCCGGCCAATATTTTCATCAGCACGGAGGACCTGGTGCTGAAGATCGGCGACTTTGGGCTGGCCAGAATCGTGGATCAGCATTACTCACACAAGGTAGGCAACGCCAAATTGCCGAGGTCGGTGCTCTCTCGGCTGGCACGGGGAGGCGTTGAAAACACGTGTAGGGTGAAGTGGTTGGACCATGGTGGATCTTCTCAGGAGAGACTGGTGCTTGAGCCTGTTTGGGCAGCTGTAAGCCCTGCTGGGGTGGTCGCTGGTGGTGGTTGCCCTCCCTGCCCCAAGCCAGGACGTGTTTCCCGGGCATAGCCTGTGGGTTGAGCTCTGCCAAGCGCGCCCCAGGGCTCTCCAGCGCTGCAAAGCAGCAAGCAGGGCACAGGAAGGGTTCAAGTGCCATTCAGGTGTCTTTCATTGCTTTATATCATATATATCAAATATATACTTACGTATTTTATTCCATCCCAGCAATGGACTGTGGGGAGGCATGTGTTTCCTCGCTTTACTTAAATGACTAAGCTCTGTGTTTCTTGCTTTGCTGCTTTTGTAAAACACGAGCTGCCGTTCATCCCCACCGTGGAAGCACGTGGAAAGGGAACCCGGCTCGTCCACAGCCACTCTGCTAGTCTTTGTCCTCACTTCTGTGCCAACCTGCTTCTTAAAAACCCAGCTGTCAGAATTACACTTATTTAATTGTAGGGAAAGAGGAACGGGTCTTTGAGATACAGTCGTATTCTTTCGTCCGAGGTCAAGATCCAAATAGCATATAAAATTT
This sequence comes from Calonectris borealis, assembly GCF_964195595.1. Lineage (NCBI taxonomy): Eukaryota > Metazoa > Chordata > Aves > Procellariiformes > Procellariidae > Calonectris > Calonectris borealis. The sequence goes on along the minus strand of NC_134351.1, from coordinate 3,251,194 downwards.
TTTGCTCTTTGGTACGTACATACTGTATTATAATGCAATAATAATTGTGAGTGGCCGGGTGCAGCCCGAGGCAGCCTGGTGTACCCCACCGCTGCCCTGCTTGGGGCAGGGAATGCCCGGAGCCCTCCGGGCCCCCCAGCCTGGGCATCCCCTGCGATCTCATCCGTTGGTCCATGCACATCTTCTTGCGGCAGTCTGGCTGGCATGGAGAAGAAAAGAAAGGAGGAATGAAGCAAAGTGCAGGAAAACAAATACCTGCCCTTGAGTAGGGGAGACCCGTCCCTTCCTTGGGGAGGGTCTTTGGGACTGACTCAGTTTTCCTCTCCAGCTGCTGTCGCCAGCTTTTCTCTGTCTGTCCAAGGAGGGCTGAAACTCCCCCAAAGTGGCACTTTCTAACAAGCAATTGGTGAGCCACGGGCTGTGGGCTCCTTCACGAAGGGTCGTATTCCCAGGCAGCTGCCAATCCCTGCAAAGTAATTTAAGGTACTGAAACAAGTGCTATATTCAAGCAAAAATGCAGCTATTAAAGGAACTGCATTTTTCCTCCAACAAATTTCATTCAGCATGGCAGTCTCTAGCAGCGAAACCCTCCCAGGGGAGTAGCCCTGGATGCTCTCTCTTGGGACAGGGAGCTGCAGAGGGACCTGGCATCCCACGACCACTGTGGCCGGGCTGTCCCCGGGCTTTCCTGTGCCCTCGCGAAAGGGAGGTTGGAGCTGGGAGCAGCTCAAGGTGGGAGCAGTGGCTGCGCTGACAGCGGGCAGTGTGGGAGGGAGGGAGGCAAGGAAAACGGGTGAGAAGTCTCCATAACACGCAGTCCTGATGCTAATGGATTTTGAAGGGAGTTGCAGATGTTTAATGCAGGTTGCCGGCCAGGCTGGAGTTTTTGAGCAGTGAAGGAGCGCGGTGGAGGTTTCATCAACTCGCGGATCCATGTGGTCCTGGGAGAAAGCAAAGTATCGCGTGGTCTGTGCCAGTAGACGTGATGCAGTCTGCAGCTGGATTCTGGTTAAAGTTACTATTTGGTTTTGTAAGATAAGATAAAATCTATTTTCTTGAGCTGGATGTTTGTGTGGATGAGGTCAGTGTCCCCCACGGACCCGCCGTTGCGCCTGGGTGAGGTTTAAATGCGCTTTGCATTTACCAATGGGTTTCTGCCCAGCGTGGCTCTGATTTGGGCACCGTGGCTTTGTGCGGGGAGGCAGGGAAGGGGAGAGGGGAAAGGATGGCGAAAAGATGATCTCGTGATCCTGAAGCTGAGCCCTGATCTATTCTGGTTTCGAGTCTGGGGTTTGGGGAGAAAGAAAGCCTGGGGAAAAGGAAGAAGATTGCAAGGGACATCGGGGAGTGAGCACGGAGTCCTTGTCACTGCTGCCTCCTCCTCCCGTGCTCCCTTCCTCACCAGTTATTTATTACACAGCTCAGGAAGAGGCTCCTGGCTTTTAAGTGAGTAGGTTTTTGGTTTTTTAAAGAAGCCAGGTGCATTCGGATGCTTTTCCCAAGGGAGGGTAACTCCCAGAGAAAAACCCTGCAAACAAGGCAGCGCCACGTGAACGCAGAAAGTCACTGATTTAAGGAGCATCATCTTGTCAGAGACTGCAGGATCAGGGTAAGAGTCGTCTGTCCGTGTCTGCTGCAAAATTATTGTTATTTCTAAGCAATTCTCCATCATCTTAATAACAGCCAGTGCAGTGGGAAAGAGCTGTCAGAAGGGTGGCCAGGGCTGCGGCTTCATGGTAGGTCGTAACTTTGCAAGATGCCGTTGCATGAGCATCCTCCGATTCCTCCCAGGGATGGGAGGCTGGAGCATCAGTGCAAAAAAACGGCAGATCCCCACTGTGCAGAGACCTGGATACCGCTCCAGAGCAGAGCCGAAAATAGCAGCGCTGTGGTCAGTTACAAATAATTACAAATAATGTCAGTTATTTGTAAATCCTGGCGATGGGGAGGACTGTGTTTGCCGAAGCCGGGTGACGGGCACTGCAAAGGCAGAGGTACGACAGGAGGGCTTGGATGGGGCTTGGGTCAGTCCCACCTTTGATTTCCGGCTCTTCTCAGGTGACTCAGAAAAATTCCTTTCCGTTTTTCTCTTTCAACCTCCACTTTCCTCAAGGGCTTATGCAGATTTGTAAGCTCCTTGGTCTGTGCTTTCACAGAAAGCATCAGCAAGAGGGAGAGGACCGGAGCATCACCGTGTCTGAAGCTGCTGAGCCTCCACCCCGCTGCCGACCAGCACTGAAGGGATCCTTATGCCCTGAATTTTGGTGCTGGCAGCAGGTGCTAATGCAGAGCTACCCAAAAGCAGATGAAATCCTGCTCCCTGGGTAATTAATTGCTGAAAAGACCCAGTAGATCCAAACCTCTGAAGGCAGAGCAGAGCTACAGCTCTAGAGTAATGCTTTGCTTGCAAGCCTTTGCAGTGAGGAAGGGTTGTCTTAAGTGCTTGGATGTTTTTCCTTTATGACATTTTGTATCTCGAAGATGCTTAGACTCATGGCTGGGGTCTGCTAACAGGAAAAATTGTGGGTTGTGTGTTGTCATCCATCTAAAAGGTCACAGCTCTTCTGACCCGATGTTTCTCAAATCCCAAACATCTTGCTGAGTGGTAATGGCAAATAATAACTGCGGTGGATTGTGAGCAGAGTTTTAAACACAGTTTAGAAATACATATACCACCTAAATAATAGTTCTTACTTGGCAATGTGTTGTCTTGTTTACATGACTTGCAGCAGGCAACCATTTAATTAGAATAATTTGATGGGAAAGGGAGAGCTCTCCTACTCTGGGAGATGCCCTGGACCACAGCGGGGTGCTGGCCTTCACCAGCTTCAAAGCAGAGCAGCTTTGCCTGCGTTTCTCCCACCATTTGGCTGGTGTTTGCTGCTCAAATCCCCTTCTCCATGTGATAAGAGCAGCGTGGGGACATCTGTTCGTTTGAAACTTCCCAGTAGCAAATGAGATGAATTTCAAGCTGCCAAGGTCACATCCAGATCTGGGTCTGCACCTTCACAGGCTGCTTAGATCTGACGGCTTAAATTTTAGCCCTGTCTCAGATAAACGCGATTCTAAGCTCTCTGGGTGCTCACATACTTGCAAACATCTCTTTAGGGCACAGAATATCAGGTCTAGCAGGAGAAGACCCTTGGGAGATGATCCTGTGTGTCCTCCTCTCTCTGTCACCCTGTCCCTTCCCCGATGTTCTCACCATCCAGCCGCGCAGGCTCCTTTCTCTTCCTCCTAACTACTCTCTTTATCCCTGGGGGTCACTAATCCTGCTGTTTATTCCTCCAGAACATCTCCACATTAATCCCTTTTTCCCCGGTCGCCGCGTTTGTGGTTTGAACGCTTTGCTGTGCGACTCGGCGCCGGAACGGTGAGCAGAGGAGTGTTGGAGATAAAGGGCAGCTCCGGCCTTCATGAGGTCCTTATCCTTGTGCAAAACAGTCAAAGCCGAGCATTTCCCTTTTCATAAACCACCTCCTTATTGAATGCAAGCATCTCACCTTCACCATCGGAGTGCTCTGCAGTGCCCCCCCCATCTGCAGCCTTGTGGTCCTGCCTGCCCCACACCTCGCTGCCTTCCCCCCATGGTCCAGCCCCTGCCTGCATTTCTTCAGAGGCTGCCTGGGTGTGTGTAGCTGCCCATCTATCCATCCATCCCCACTCTTATGCCCTAATAAATATCTTTGGCTCCAAAAGAGAGTCCAGATGTGATCTGCCCCAAGTTTGGGGGGGAAGGGGGTGTAAAAGGGAGATGCTGTCCTCCCTTGAGCACCCTTAGTTCGTGGTGGGCAGGAGGGATGGGAGAGCAGGGAGATAGCAAAGTCAAGCATTAAAAATTGGGATAAATACCAATGAATGTCTAGTCTAAAAATAATAAATGTTTTGGAGGGCAGACTCAGCCCTGGCCGTGCATCCCATGTGGTGTGTCACCCGGCGCTGGTCAGAGAGGAGCCATTGGGTTGGGTGGTCCTGTCTGGAGAAGACAACAGAAATGTCTTCTCTATGGGCATACAGAGACTTGCTGAATCTCTTTACTTGGGTGACGAGACAGCAAAGTGGGATGCTCCTTAGCCTGCCCATGTTGTACAAGATAAACTACTTCATCTGGGAGCTCTGCCTGGTGCCCCAAAGTGCTTGGGGGCATCTGCATGGGGGTGCCAGGGGACTCTCTCTCCTTTGCCTATTGGTAACATTAATTACAGAATTAATTGGCAAAAATTCCATGCTAAGGAGGGTGCAGCAGCCCTTTTAGGGGGAGATCTTGTGGTAAATAGTTTCCAGAATGTCTTCATACCTTTGAATTCCTCCCCTCATTTTGTACTTGCTGATCAGTGCAAACATAATAGCTTCCAGTTCATCCAGTAAAAGAATAAAATTCCCAGGTGGGTCATCATGAGGAGGTCTTCAAAGGAGATGAGGACGTGGGACGTTGCTCCGTACTCGCCCTGGAGGGGACCACCCTCTGCGTTCAACCCTCGAGCGTTCAACTCATGGCCCCGTGCAGCCAGCGCCGAGCCTTCCTGCTGCGATCCCGACTTGGTTATTCTCCTTCTCTGTTCTCTGATGAAGCACGTAGTGGTCTGCGGTCCTGAAATAAATGTGCTCTGTCATTCCAAAACAATGAGAACACACGTCACGTTGCTGGCGCCATGCATAACGGCAGTTTTATTATTTTATTATGGAGCAACGTTCCTGCAAACCCGGTGTCTTTCCCAGCCTCTCCTAGAACTACCTGCCTTTTAAAAAATCAGCTTAAAAAACATGCTGTGAAGAGGCACCAGCTTGCTGCTGCACCAGGATTATTCTGAAAGCTTGGGGTTGTTGCTATTTTGAGTCCCCGCTTTGGCACTGCAGCCGCCTGCACCAAGAGCCGACCCGGCTCCTGCGGGTGCAGCAGCCGGAATCCCCTTCGTGGCTGTGGATGGAGGCACGGATACACAGGCTGTGGCTGGATCCTGCTGGAGTTCCAGTTCACGGGCACCTGGTCTGCACCTCTGTGACTTTTTGAGTGCAGAAAGATGGATTTTGATGTGAAAGAGGTTCAGGAGAGGCTTTGGGCTGTGGCATTAGGGGCTGCTTGATTTGCAGTAGGTGGGATCCTGAATTTCTTTGTCTGCCTTGAGGATACCTGCCCTTGGTCCCTCCAGCTCCAAGGAGGAGCTCCGGGCTTGGGCGATGGTTGTTTCGGAGCACCGGCGGGTCTTGCTGTGCTCCCTACGTGCTGCCATGCCGTGCCAGCTTCCCTCGGCGCAGTCGGGATGCAGGCGGTCCAGCGTGCCGTGACCAGTGTGACACCGGGATGCAGCAGCACTCGCACCCGCCCAAAGTTGTTTCTCCTGGTGTTACAAGCAACGCACAAAATGTAAAGATTAGAAAAAGTATTCATTTTTCTTTGCTTTTCAGTTTCCTTGCTGTGCTGTTTGATACGACTTGATGCTTATCCTACCTGTAGTGAATTCATCACCTTTATAGATTACCTGAGCTGTTCTTGCACATGCCGCAGGAGCAGAGGAGAAGTAGGAGAATGATACTTGAAAACTGCAAAAAAAATAGCATGGGAGGGTTTGAGAGCAAGCCTTGGATTTGAAACTATTTCTGTTTTTAAATTAACTCCGTTATATTGGTTTTTAAAGAGATTCCAGTGGTTCAGAAAGGGCTGTGCTGAATTCACGGTATATTGTCATGAAGATGTATGTTCTATCTTAATTAGAACTAATTAATATGCTTCTGCTCATGGTCTTTCTGTCTGGTTGACTCTACCTAAATGGTGAAATTCTTGTGCTAAAGCCCATGCCTTGCATAGGTGATGGCTGGAAGTGCTCGGGCTCTTCATCCTGGCACAGCTGCTGCCGCGTTAAGTCTTAGCACCACGGGTAGGAGCTGAGGCCGTACCTAACCCAGGTTTGGGTGGATCCTTACCCAAGCATCCTGCGGCTGTGCCGGCGACTGCGTGATCCCGGCTCCCAAAGCTGTGGTGATATCTATCCGTAGGACTTGATAGTCCACAGGACTGTTGTTACTTCCTCCAGGTGGTACGACAGGAACTTATCTTACCTATTTTATAAAAATAAAGATCTAGCCCATGTTTTTAGCCACCGTGGAAGCAGAGCAGACGTAGGTGCTGTATACGCTGCTCAAGACTGGGGTGCCGTGCTGCCCAGCCAGGCAGCACCCCCAGCCGCTCCTGTCGGAGGACCTCGGGCCAGGTTGGAAAAGTCTTGATTTTCAAGCCTCCCGTCAACCCTTCCCAGTATTTTCCCCCTGAGAAAGAGAAGGGATAACCCAGAGCCCAGCAGCGGAATGCCGTGGGAAGCAAGGAGGGGTCCAACTGTATGGTCCACAAGTCGGTGGGATGGAGAGAAGCTGTAGGTTCCTTCTCTCCACGGGTCCTTCCTGGGCTTGGTGGTGGATGACCCGATGGTCTGGGTTATTCAGCAGATGGAAGCAGGGAGACGACAGTCAAATACCCGGTGATGGGTAACAGAAGAGGGAAGCACAATGAGAAGCGCTGCTAATTAATTATCACCAGTAACCTCACATGGCAGGGGAGGGGTTGAAGATATGTCCAAAGTATTTGGTGAGTTTTTGCAGGGAATTTTCTCCGATACGTGAGAGGTGCCTGCAGAAGAAAAGGTTTGGCTTGTTGCAACATATAGATATTTGCAGTATATTGCTCATACGTTTTGCATGGTGCACACACTCCCGAGAACTCAAATCCATCTTGCTGTCAGAGAGGAGAAACATATGAATCAAGCATTAAATCTGTAAGGAGAGTGGCATTCCTTTGCTGCGAAAGGGAGGAAATTGCTCTGGCCAGGAATTGCCCTGGAATACTATCCCCAAAGTTTATTTTCTTAGGATTTTTCCAATAAATACCAACGTCTCCATTGTTGGGAATAATTGCAGTAGCTGAAAAGTGGTGGTCTGATCGGATACGCCTGGGGCTTTTGTGCCGGTTCTGATTCAGCAGCAGTAGCAAAAATATAACAGCATTAAATGAAACTTTTCAGCTAATCAGTCTCCATTACGACTTATCTTAAGAAGACCAAAATTAAAATGTTTTTTTTTAAAGCAAACTCTTTATGATTAAAAGCTTGACGACTTGCACATTTGGAAATTGGAACAAAAACCAGCACTGGGGGAAGAGAAGCATTATAAACCTTGTAGTGTTTGTGATGGTGCGCTGCTCTCGCGTTTAGGCTGAGAGATGTATCCTATAACATCCTAGGAGACATTATATAGCATAACGGCATCTGCAGGTATATTGCAACTGAAAACAGTTTATGAAACTCTATCAGTTAGGATGGAGTTTTTAACAGAGTTTTTACATGAACTGTGTTCGTGTTGTTATTGCATTTTGATACTCTCCAAATGCTTCATGGCATTTAAATGCAATTCAACTTTATAATTTCATTTTATGTTGTCTTTTCTACTGTGCTCCAATCTACCTCGTTCTGTTAATGCATTATATTTAATATAGAAGATGCCACTTACGAATGTTCCAACATTATCCTGATGAAATCGCCATTCATGTCCAACCCTGGCGTGGTACCCGCGCATCCGGAGCTTGGCCGGCGGGCAAAGCCGGGGGTGCTGGGACATCCCTTACCGCGCCAGAGTTATTTGCAGGATTGAACGCATCCCCTTGATTTCAGCGGGAGCTGCTGAGCGCTTGGCACTTGTGTTAAATCTCCCGGGTGAGTTCAGGATCGGGAGGGCTGCGGTCCAAAGAGACGACGGTGCTCAGTCTTTGTCCCATGCTGGGGGCATCTCTTTTAAAACCAGGTCAAGCATCCCAACCGACCATCCTCACTGTAAGCAAAGTAGGACGGAGGACAAGGACCTGCCCCATGCCATCCAGCTGCCGGTGGCGATGCTGGGGCCCCAACGGCGGCTGGGTGGCAAGGGAGAGAGGCGATTTATTAGGCAGGACTCGGATTCAGTGCAGAAAAAGCAGGGTTTCCTAGCTCTTCATCAGCTAGCTAATCCCCAAAAGGGCTTTCCCACTTATCCCACGGCGTCTTATTGTCAAGAGTCTTGGCTAGGAGCCCTGCGGGGCTGTGTTACCCACTCAGCGATGCTTTAAGACATCTGCTGGTCCAGGAGACTTTCCTTCCAGGCGGTAGTGATTTTCCTCCATAAATCTGTTTTTCTGCCCATCCCCTTGTTCTCCTCTTTATTACAAGGTCCCACGTCTCACCCCTGTGAGATGCTGCACGGGCTCGTCCGCAGTTCAGCGCGTGCCCCACACCGAAGCGGGGTTCACTGCAGCAGCATCCCGAGGATGCAGGCGGGGTGAACTCGCCTGGCTTCCGAGAGAGGCCGGATCCTGCTGAGCGCATCCTCTGGTCGCTGCCCGCTTGGGAGCCCTGTGTGCTCCGGTTTTGTGTATTCCCCGGTGCTCGCTGTGGGTTTGTGCCCAGCCAGGGCTGACCCACGGGCAGCTGCTCTTGCGTGGACTCCCCGGAGAGCTCCTGCCCTTCAAAAATTCAACTTCAGCATCAGCGCTGGGAGTTGGATCTGTGGGAATTCAGCATCATGTAGCTTGCTGTTACCAGCGGTTTAGGTAGCTATGGAGGGACTATAGATATAGGCTTAACTAGAGATGGAATCGGCAAAAGGTTGCAAACTGGTAACTTTTGGAAATCCAAGCACTGTGCTTGCGGGTCTGAGCTGGGAAAGGCTTCCTTCACGCACCAGTGGGTTATAGCTGGGACCCAGCAAAGTACTTAAATAATGTGCTTAGCTTCCAAAATGTCTCAGATGGTCAAATTGGGATTTATATAATACATCTAAGTCTTCTAATAGTGACCTGAAATAACTTTTGCAGGTATGATCTGCAAATCTGTGCTATTAAAGCCATCTGTCCTTTGCAGAAGATGCTTCAATACCAGGGTGACAAACAGCAAATAAGTTTTTGGGAAGCAGCAAGTGCTTTGCCTCCTGGAGCACCGAAGCATCTCTGTTTCCAGTGATGTATGTCTCACCTCTTTGCTTCCTGCAAGATATACACTGCAGCCTGCCATAGATGCAGCACGAGCGTGGTGGGCAGGTTTCTCTGCAGGATCCGATGGTGGGACCACAGCGGGCAGTGAGGGCTGACCGGGGAGAAGCAGAGGAGCTCTCTTGCAAGGTTGCTGACGTCTCTGTCTCTGCTTTTTCAGGGTTACCTTTCCGAAGGCTTAGTAACGAAATGGTATCGCTCCCCCCGCCTCCTCCTCTCACCGAACAACTACACCAAAGCCATCGATATGTGGGCAGCCGGCTGCATCCTGGCTGAGATGCTGACGGGAAGGATGCTCTTCGCTGGTAGGTTTCTGGCTCCTGTTCATTAATTTTTTTTTTCTCCTTCCCTCCTTCCTTGCTACCCAATTCAAAGGCTTTTTAGCATGGCAGAGGGAATTCCCCTCTCCTTGCCAGCCAAGGCAACACTTGTAGCATCGCTACAGCGATCCTACGGTTGGTTATTAGACATGAAAGCTGTCTCGAGAACAAAATTCACTTGCAGAACCTCTGCTATTATAGGGTCCCTTGGTTGGTGCAAACTTCCCTGATACAGGCAGGCCCTTGGGGACAGAGAAGAGTTACCATCTTGATTTTCACTCAGCTGCCTTGTGCTTGCTTGGGAAGGACACGTGGTGGTATGGGTGTGATGGCACCCAGTGGGAAGCCACCGGCCGGTGGGGTGCCCGAGGCTGGCCGGGGTCGACGATGCCTCTGTGCCGAGCCTTGCTGGGCAGGGACAGTCTGCTGCCGAAAGCAAAACCCCAAACAAAGAACAATTCCGATGAAACAACAAAACCTTTCTCTGTTTCTGGGTTTCCAACAGAAAATAAGAGCTTTTTGTTGGGAGGGAGGATACTAAAAAAATATCGCAGGGTGGGGTATAAGGACAGGAGGTAATGTGGCCCTGTCCCAAGAGGTTTGTACTCTATGCCATGGATTTGAGTTGTGATTGGTGTCTTCAAGATATTTCTTTTCTTTGAGGGAAGACATTTGAATGCCCCTACCCTTTTCCTGCCATTTTTAGGATTTTCCTATAAGCGGATATTGGAGTTGTAAAGGTGCGGTGCAAGGAAAAGAAGAAAAAAAAGCACCGGCAAGGAGTGCATAACTATCAGTGCAGCATTTAAAGCTCAACTCTGATGTTTTTGAGAAGCAAATCTTTATTTAATACAATTCCAAGAATGCTGCTGTTGGGACCAAAGCTGTGCTTCCCAAGCTGGGACGTGGAACCGTTCATTCAGGAATGAAGCAGCCGCTCTCTGCCTGTTGAACAAGCTGCCTCCCTGCCCCGGGTCTGCAGCAATGCTCCTCCTCGGTTGTCTCTCCATTGCCCATTAGTGTTTTGAATGACAAAATTTAACGCATTTCGTGAGCAGCTGTTCGCAGAGTTGTGTAAATAAATAATTAGACCCATTAATAATGGAGAAGGACATCTTCTTCACTAATATTTCAGTGCACAGCAGACCTCCACAGCTGGTGCTTGATTGCACAGGGCATTTTCTGGTCTTGCTGGAAGATGCTGCTCGTGAGTGAGATCCCGAGGCAGCTTTGCCAGCTGCCTCCCCTTGCCGAGCCGTGGTTTGCACCGTGGAAGAGTCTCCGAGCTTTTTGGGTGGAAGCTTTTTGGGCTAAGGCTCTGCCAGTCCAGAGCACCAAACCCAAACTAGCCCCAGGTAAACCAGAGCAGCAGAAGCAAACCCCAGCGCAGATGGCAGGGTCCTGGTCCTGCAGGAGTTGCACCAGACCAGAGGAACACGCTGCCTTGTATTAAACTGGGTGTAGCTGGAGCCCCAGGGAAATCCTTTTGGATTCTAAGTCCATCTCTCTTTTCCTCTACTTGCTCCTCATGTCAAACAGCAAAACAAGACTGGCTTGCCCAGGTCCTTCTCTGGCCGTCCCCATCAGACTACCCAAGCACTCAAAACTGTGCTTGACCCCTCTCCCAGCCCCAGCTTGGTTTTTGTGCCGTTTGTGGACCCCAGAGGTAGAAGCTACATTGGCTGACACCAGCCATCTACTGCCTAAGTGTCCGAGCTGGTCCGTAAAGTTCCCTTCATGGTCAAGGCAGAGGCAAAGGCAGCTCCAGGATGTAATTCATTTGGCTTCTGTTAGCTGTCTGCCTGCAGCTGAGATTGTGCCTTAGAAATATTTATTTTTCCGCTACTGCTCATAAAGAGCATCTGGAGAACAAGCAGAAGTGTCCGTGCTGGTGTTGCACGTGGCTACAGGTGAGATCAATTCTGTCCCGGCTGCCCAGGCGAGATGCCCCAGAGCAGCCATACGGGAACCTACTTTGCAGGTTGGTTCCTGAGAGTCCACAGCAGGTCAGAGATCAGGAGATGGGATTTGGCAGATCACAGCCTGGGCTTAGCCGGAGAAGTGCTGCAAGCATCCCTGCTTCACTGCTTTCCAGCCCTGTGCAATCGCTTAATAAGCCCCCCATATGATGGCAGGAGAATTAGTTAATGGGTGGGGATCAAAACTGAAGCTCAAAATACATATTCCTTTCGGGTTGCTTTAAAAATAATCTGTAGAGTTGTTACGGGAAGGTCCTGGCCCCATGCCCCATTTTCCCGGCCTCCTCCTATACCATTAAGTAAAGAAGAGCCAGGGTGGGAGCCTGGCAGTGGGACTGGGTGCCCGAGATGTCCCATGCCACGTACCATCTTTCATCTGCTGGTGTCCAAAGAGGAAGAGGATAAAACCCAACCACTCAGAATAGCTAAAACTGGCAAACGCTTGCATGACAGCGTGGGTTCATCTTTGCTTTTGCTTTTCTCCTCTTTGCTTGGAAGGAGGAGTTTGCCCCTGGACGGCTGCAGCCCCCGTCGCTGCAGGACGAGACTTTCGGAGAGTCCTGGGTCACCAGCAAATACCCCGTGGGAAATAACAGCGATGTAGTTCCCAGAAGGTTGCAAACCTCCAGTAATTGCCTTACAGTGGATAAATTGTTTTTTGAGTGTGCGTCAGCGGCACAATTTAAATGGAGTGCTTAGCATAAGTCAATATAATTAACTCAGTAGTCTATCTGGGGTGCTTAAGCAACACAGTTAAATTAAGGTGATCGGTTATTAGGAATAGATGTCACTCGCTACTTTCATTCTCCTACACAAGTTAATGAACACCCAGCAGAGAGGGACCCCAGCCCCCTTGCTCTCCCTGCAGCCCCTTCTCTGGGTGGTGCGGTGGCAGGAGCCGCTTTGGGTTTGGCAGAGCCCCAGGAGGGCACAAGAAATTTGGCTAACCCAAAGCTCACAGGAGCGTAGCACATCTCCAACAGCTAAAATCTGGTTTGCAGACCCTTGGAGAGCTCCCCACGACAAGCAGCATGGAAAACAAGGAAGAGCATCCATAACTGAGCGGCTACAGCTCCCTCCAGTCACTTCTCCACCCTCTGCTGCCGAAGCGTATCTGAAAGCCAGTGGAAGCAAGAGAAAATAGGAGAAAGAAAAAAGCTGTCTGTCCTCGCAAGTCTCCGTGGGGATCGCCAGTGGGGCCATGCGTGGTGGCTTTTCCCATGGGATCAGTGCTTGTTCCTAGAGGAGTCGCTAGCAGGGCTTGGGTGCTCACCCAGGACTTGGCTGCAAGCCTGGGGAAGGGTTGCCTTTTCCACGACACGATGCAGAGCTCCTTGTTCTCTCCTCGGGTCATGACAGCACATTGCGTTTATTCTATCTGTAGTTCGTTTTTCTTTTCAGGGATTAATGCCTCCAGAAGGTCCGTAGGAATTACATAAATAGAGGATAATGGTGGAGAATTGGGTTCCTGAGAGCCATAATTCAATGCTTCCAGCCTTGCATTAGCAGCTTGTTTGCGTGACTAAAGATGGTGCCTTTCGGCTGCCAGGTACCTTCAGTGAGCAGTGACGGGAGCTCCACTGAGAGGAGAACAGTCACAAAGCCTCTGTGACTTTTAATACCCTGTAATTTTGATCACAATTTGGGAATTAGCCTGACTAACAAGGTGTTTGCTTCCTGATGGTCATCTTTAGTTTCTTCTGGAGCCATGCTGCGAACCTTTAGATGACCTAAAATTAGTTTTTCTATAGGAAAGTGAATTCATTTGCCTAGAATTGATATTAGGAGCGTGTCCCTCTGTCTTTTTTGCTTTTCTTATTGCTCTGTCTTCTTCTGAGGCTTTGTTCTGAGCGGACGTGTGGTGTGATGGTGACCAGCTGTGCTAATGTCAGTGTTGGTTTGGGGTTGTCTAAGTTCATTGCCATGTCCTGGCTTGGAGCTCTGCCATTCGGGGTAAAAGTGGCTACGACTGCATTGAACCAAACCTTCTTGGAGTGATGAAGCCGTGGATGGATGGATGGAGACCCTTTCCCAACCTCAATGTTTGGACCTGCCCTTGCCCAGGAGGGATGTGTTTGGGGTCAGCTCCATGGATGTGAGTCTGGAAACCTCCTACAGACCCACAGGGAGCTCTGGGCCGGGGAGGGCAGCCCCTGCGAGATGCCAAGGACCTCCAAAGGGACAGCAATGGTCTCCACCATCCCCTACGGGTTGGCCTCTCCACCCTCCCTGCAGACTGATCAGAAGTGCTGTGCCATAAATGAGGTTCACTCCTCTTGTTGCACATCAGCCAGGTGCTGCTTGCCAGTGAAGCAGCCTGAAATCCATCAGTGGGACAGCAAGGAGCTTGGTAGCCCAAAAATCCCCGTTGGTTTGTCCGCCCCAGCCAGCTCACTGTCTTAATGGATAGCCCTGCCTCTCATGACAGAATATTTATAACCAGCGTTTCTGGCAGACAGAAAATCAATAGTGCGACTCAGTATTTCTGCCAGGCTGCTTCTCCGTACACGTAAGAAGCTGGAAATCAGCCACGGAGCTCTTGGTCACATCCAGTAGCGCGCTAAAGAATGGGATTAACGTTCATTAATGAGGCGCTTGGCTCCGCTCCGCTGGCGCTGCCGCTTCTCTCTTCTCACTGACTGATAGCCAGTCCTGAGTGGGGCTTAGAGATGTGTGGATAAATATGTCCTGAAGGAAAAGGATTTAAAAACATATGATTGCTCGTAGCAGTTGTAGGGATCGTCACCATCAGAGCCTTGACTTGGTGCCTAGCATCCAGGTGGGACCCAGTCAGAAAACCCCTTTCCCATCGGGAGAGCGCAGCGGTCGGGCACCTGCATTCATTTAAAGATGAAGCTTTGGGACCCCTGGAGCTGGGTTCATGATCTTCTTGTTATCATTGGGGTTGTGGCAGCAATTTTTGTTGCCACTGCACAGAGGGGCTTTGCTTCTCCGTGTAGCACAGCACGTGGCAGGGACACACAGTGACGGCGTCGGGCACTGCCCTGCCTGGCTGCAGCTGTGTCAGCCGGGATGCTTCATTTGGGGTTACGAACGAGCCCAGCCATAGTATTGCTTAAAGAGGATCGTCAGTTTTGAGGCCGTTAGAGCCAATATCTGTCTCCTTCCATCATGCAGGGTGGACCTCAACGATGGATAATAACTGCCATGCCCCATGATTTCAGTCGGGTACGGTTTCTGCTTCATAGCCATTTTAAATAGATGGCTAGGCTAGTTGAACAGCTGCGCAGACAGCCTCAGGGTGATTACACCAGGAGGGCAAATTGTCTAGGTTAACTTTTTCACCCTTAAAAAGAGGTGACCCGGCTGGGAATCCCACCACATTTTCCTTGGGGCAAAGAGTGGTGGCTAGCGCGGGGATGCGTCAGCGTGGAGGGGCTGGCGGGAGATGCGGCACTGCCGTGATGTGGCTCGTTTCAGAGGGGTGGCCCATGCAGGAGGGTGGCTGATAATACCACCCTGCCCCTGATTTAACTTCTGGGTCTCAACTCACTGCCTGTTTTCTACCCATTTAGGAGGTCACGAGCTGGAACAAATGCAGCTTATTCTGGAGACAATCCCCGTTATCCACGAGGAAGATAAGGAGGAGCTGCTCAAAGTGATGCCCACGTTCATCAACAGCACCTGGGAAGTGAGGAAGCCGCTGCGCAAGCTGCTCCCTGAAGTGGACAGCGAAGGTACCGTAGCGCCCGCTGGTTTTGGCAATGTTCTTCTCCTGGGACTTGCCCCGGCTGCCGTGTTTTCAGACCTATTTCCCCAGGGGGTCACAGGAATTGTCCTTTAAGGCCAAGGGCATGAATGCTGGTGAATGAGAGTTCAGATATCTGAGGGTCTGCAATGCTTGCTCCCACCTGGAGCTCACGCGTCCCCACCGCTGTCGCCCCAGGTCCTGCTCACCGTCCCTGCGGGGAATGCACGGGCTGCAGGACAGCACTCGTGATGCAGAAGCTTTCTCGCAGGTAGCTCATACAGAAATAAGGGTGAAATAGTCTTCCAAGACTATTCCAAGACACTTTCAAGGTGCATCCCTGCCTTCCTGTGCCTCTTCTTGAGCTGCAAGTGAGGGTTCAGCCCAGAGATTATTTTCAAGCCCTGTTCATTTTCTTGCTGTGCTTTTTGCATGAACGCAATTGCAGAGTACAAGAAAATAAATGCTTTTACTTTACAAATATCTGATCTCTGTGAGATGGTTGCTACAGGCAGAAACATTGTCCAAGTGCTTCGAGGCTTGGACATCGCTCGCGTTGGGCTGTCGCAGCCTGCAATGCTCGAATACCACTTCAGCCACTTCCCTCCTTTGGCTAAAGCTTTAAAAAAATCAGCAGTGTGTTGTTGTGAGGGGGCTGCAAACCACAGGCTTTTGGACCTGAACTTTTGCCTGGAGCAGCTTTGTAGGCAGTGAGAGCTTGCAGGGCGGCAGCCAGAGTTGAGCAGTGTGGACCAGAGCACGTCAGCTCTTCTGAGCTTCTTCCAAGGCTTAAACCAGGCTGGTGGACCTGGCCGCCTGCTTCTGGGAAGACGTCAAGACCAAGCCTGGCTTATGTTTGCTGGCGTAACTCTTCATTATAAGACGTCTGCTGTATGGGCTTGGCGATGCAATACCCATCGGCCCGGGTTACCCAGGGACCGTGTCAGCCTCCAGCAAGCAGGAGCGGATTTATTCCCTGTCGTTACTGCAGGAAGAAAGGTCACCTGCGCCCCTTACATAATTCATTGACGTTTTCCTGCCTCTCTGACCCGTAATATATCGTAATATATAACTCGTAATATATCGTTCCACCATGCTTCTTGCCCACAGTCAGTGACCTTATGAAGCTATTGATTCCTTCTTACTTAATTAGTCCAAGCAATGAAATAATGTCCCGTGGGAGACAATCAGATATGGGTTAATGTTTAAGCACTGAGGCAATAGGTATGGCCCTTCCTTTCTGCTGAGTGATTTTGCGCCTAAAGAAGTGGTCCCACTCACACAATTAAGTTTTAATGAGGATATTTCTGAAGGTACAATGCAAAAGATGTAACTGAAATAAGGCGTGTTCCTATTTGTATTATCTGAATTTTAAGGAACTCTTCCATATACCAATAATCAACTGAATAAGCAACATCTTTAATGACAGGATTTGATCTCTTCACATAACTTCAGTGAAAGGAATCATCAAAGAAATCACAATAAACCCTACACATTTAGAGTTAATTCTAGTCACTTTATTGTGCTTCATTTCCTTCTTCATCATCATAGAAAGAGTTCATGCTCCACGGTCTTTCTAAAATAATTTTAGGCACTCAAGATTCTTTAAATATTAATGGGCAAAATAATTTCATAGTGTTGGTCACACCGAGAACTTTTAAAAATGGCGCTTTAAAACTAATCCCGCTTCAGTTGCACATAAAGATGTGCAATCAGTTGTCTGCAACGCAATGTGCTTGCCGAATGGATCTGAGAGTGCGGAATCAAATCCCAACACCAACCAAAGGTCTTTTTGGGGTACGAGCTTAGTGTTCTGGCCCAGGGTCGCAGCACTGGGTGTAACATATATCTGCTGTCCTGTGGAGGTGTGATGCTCTCACAGTCGTCTCTCCTGCCTTGCTAGATGAACTGACACCTGCGGGCTGCAGGATTGCTCCACTGCAAGCGCACAGCTCCCGTGGGGGGGTAAGATGGATGCAGCAAGGACAGAAGTGCGCGTTTTTAGATGCCCACGGGATGTGACCTTTAATTCCTTCTTTACTTCGAGGGGATTTGTTATGGGGGATTCACGAGGCTCATCCTGGAAAGGAAGCTGGCATTGCTTTTGAGGAATTAGTGAGCTTGTTTCTCTCTGCTTCACAGCTATTGATTTTCTGGAGAAAATACTGACATTTAACCCTATGGATCGATTAACGGCTGAGATGGGTCTGCAGCATCCTTACATGAGTCCGTATTCCTGCCCTGAGGATGAACCAGTGTCTCAGCATCCGTTCCGGATTGAGGATGAGATTGATGATATTTTACTGATGGAAGCCAACCAGAGCCAGATGTCTAACTGGGACAGGTATGGTACCCAAGGCTGGGACAGAGACCAGATACCGGCTTAAATTCTTTAGGCAGAACTTGACTGGTGAGTCTCTGACCTGCTTTCGACTGGGTTCAGTCACACATGTTCCAGACCCACAAAAGACACCTGCTTTTCCTTCTTTATGCCATATTGTAATTCAAGCCCAAGCTGGCACCTTGCTGAAGCCAACAAGAGGTTCGTCATCGATTTCCACGGGGAGCAGATAGAGTCTGCACGTTCCGGTTACTGAGTATCTTTCTGCTCTTGGTTTTATTCGCAGCCTATATTGTCTTCATTTGAGTTACATCTGTTTAAGTGACGCTACGGTTCTTCCCCTGTCCTCTGTCCTTATAATACAATTATAAAATAATGTAATTCTTGTACCTATTGGGGACCGGGCCTGATCTGGAGCTCTATATTTATCACTTTTCAAGGTGCGTAAGCCCCAGAGGCCACAGATCTGGGCTCTTTTAAAAAAACCCTTAATTGTGTTGACTTTTAAATGGTTTACTGAAAGTTGTACAGGAATTTTAGAGCAGATCAAAGCCTTGAGCTGAGGTCTCATGTCCTAGATGATTACCCCAGTTACTAGGCCAGTCCCAGTACCGGAGCAGGTAGGACAAAATAAGCAGCTAAGAATTAGCTAGGTTCACCTTCCTATAGAGCTCCTTCCAGCTGAGCACGGTGAGCTGGCTGAGGATGTCTGCAGCATTGTTCCTCTCTGCATAGCCATTAAATCTCCTCGCCTTCTTAATCCACTATATTCACCAGCACTGAAAAAATAATCTAAAGAAATCCCTTGCCTTCACTATTATTAATCTCTTTGCCCGGGTGAACAAGTATCAGGGTGGAGGCTCGGGGGGGCAACCAGGTAAATTAGGTAAAGAGGAAAGCTGGAAGCTTTTCTCAGGATATCTATCTTCAGCATATCCCCACAGCTCCGGCATCCCTGCCAGTTATAGTCCCCAAAGCAGCAAATCAGTTGCTGGAGGTCACCTTGTCGCCTTTTTATCTCTTGGCTTTCTTGGTGTGACACAAGAAGCGGGGATCTAGGCTGTTGGTCCTGTCACCTGGCTGGGGACATCTGCTATAGCGCCTTAAATTTTGCAACACAAGCCGAGTGTTTTAGAGACGGGAAATGATTTTGCCTGTGTGTCGTGGGACACCTGAAGAGCGTTCCATTGCTGGGATATAGAGCCCCAATACCTGGGATAACACATCTTTTAAAGGCAGCTTGGTTAGGAGCCAGTAAATTAGATGTTGCTTTGAAAACTGTGTCTAAGAATGGGTCATGTCGGGTAACGGCAATCAAGGGAGTTTGACTGGCTTGAGAAGTTAGCACTTAGCAGGTGACCCTTCAGGGATGCTCTTGGTCCATGACGTCAGAGTAAACTGGTAAATCTCAGTGGTGGTTTAAGCTCATCTTTTTTACTTTTACGGCCACAAACGAGGAGCATTTACACTGTGGGTGCTTGTCTCTGGGCTGAGGGGCAGTTTGATTATTAATATTGTTAATTATGTTTTAATCCCAAGTGGAGAGATCAGATAAACAAAGGGGCCAGTTGGTTTGGTTGTTGGGCTTTTATTCCCACTACTGGTCCTGTCCGTGCAGCCTGGCCAAGCCTCAGACTCCTCATAAATTACTCAGCCCCCCTGCCTTTTTTAACACACAAGAAAAAGGTCTCTGATATTAGTAAGAACTTAAAGATCTGTAGGTAAGGGGCATATTAGCAAGAAAAAAGTAAAAATAGCAGCAGCGGCATGCGTATCTGTTTGAGCACTGCTGTTTGTAACGAAGCCATCATCTGTGTGTCTAATAGCAGCGTGTCTTTCGCAGGTATCACGTAAGCCTCTCCTCTGATTTGGAATGGAGACACGATAAATACCACGACATGGACGAGGTTCAGCGGGACCCCCGGGCAGGGTCTGAATCCATCGCTGAAGAAGCACAAGTTGATCCACGGAAATACTCACAAAGCAGCTCAGAGAGGTTCTTGGAGCTATCCCACTCATCCATGGACCGAGTATTTGATGCCGATTGTGGGAAATCTTGTGATTACAAAGTGGGGTCGCCTTCCTACTTGGACAAATTGCTGTGGAGAGACAATAAGCCCCATCATTACTCAGAGCCCAAGCTAATTTTAGATTTATCCCACTGGAAAAGAGCAACCATAGCACCCGCAGCTGAGCTCTCGCTGGAAGAAGAACCATCCAACCTCTTTCTGGAGATTGCTCAGTGGGTGAAGAGCACGCAGGTGGGTCTCGAGTGTCCCGGTTCTCTTCCGGAGATTCAGGAACGGAGCCTGCCATCTTCTCCTCACCATCTCCACAAAGAACCCACAGAGGTGAACAGTGAAACAGACCCTGAGTTTGACTTGGACGTCTTCATCTCCAGGGCGCTGAAACTTTGCACAAAACCTGAGGATCTTCCAGACAACAAGCTCAATGACATCAACGGGGCCTGCATATCTGAGCACCCCAGTGAGATCGTACAAACAGAGGTGTACCAGAAAGAGCGATGGTGAGGAACCCACACCCAGAAAACCCCGCTGTATCTCCCTCTTCCTCTCTGATGGTGTGGCCATTGCCTGGGGCTGAGTGGCTTCCGTCTGTTATTGAGCATTTGTTTTTTACGCTATACCGAATGCCTTTTTCTGAAAAGGCAAGCACAAACCACATGCCCCTTTTGATGCCTTAGAAATACCTTTAAGGGAATCAAGAGGTGTGAATGAAATACTGCGTTTCTTATACTGCCTTAACACTCTTGCCTTGCAATCTCTGGGACCTGTTTGAAACTTAAATGTACAAGGGAAAGATGACAGTACATGGTAAGTTTGCAAACAGAAGTCAAATCAACTTATTTTCCTTTCTTTTTCTATAGCATCTTAAAATGACGAGGACAAAATCAGCATTTTCATTATGGTCAGATACCCTCCTGGTTTGACGGGTTCCCAAAATGCCAAACTTTGAGCTCCTCCGAGGCACCCGTGTGAGCACAGGCGGTACGGAGAGAAGCGATGCCAGGCAGTGCCTGCGGTCAGCCGTCAGTCAGCAGAGAATGGAACTAGAGGTAGAGTTTGGCCATCAGACAGAAAATAACTCTTCGAGAATGTTTATGGGGAAGGAATTTGACCTACGAAATATGGGCCACTTGGGATTTTTTTATTTTATTTTTTCTGATTGGAAGACAAAATTTTTGCTAAGCGCATTCTCCTTGTTTGGTTTCTTGCACATAAATTCTCCCATCTGTTGTACGGGGTAGATCTGAGCTCTCCGAATACTTAGGAGGCCCTGTATGATGCATTTCAGTGTAACAACCTGGTGCTGCGAGTCCTGTCTTGGGCAGCTGCCCAGCAGACCAGCAAATTCTGGTGGTAAGGGCTGGAGAGGGGTCGAGAGCTAGAAACAGGGTGTCTCACGGTGCGATGCTGCCTGGCACCACCAGCTACAGAGACTCAGCAAAGGTCTCACCTTTGCCAATAAAAAAAGGAATGAAAGTACTACTATTTTACCTTCTGACAAAGATGTCGTGAAGAAAACAACAGTTCCTGTGGCATTAGATTCGTAACTGGCCACTTTGCTTCCAGCTTCTTTGGAAGATGCTGGTGTCAGCAGGCAACTGAGCGCCATTTGTAAATAGATACAAACACAACTGATCTACTGTAACTTCTGTTTTCATCCACACTTCTGAGCACCTTAATAATTAATCAGCTAACAAGAGTTTGTATATGGAAGAAATGTTCTATACTTATATTTAAACAAACTCGGCAGTTTTTTAAATGGAAAACCTGTAAATAGTATCATAAAAGCCAATCTCTGCTTTCCTTGCCATCATGTCACTGTGCTCTCCAGCACAGCGGCACTACTTCCATTTGTAAAAGAGAAACTACTGTACTTAGTAACTCCGAGGTCCATATTTAACTATTGTTCCTATACGAATTGTTTCTACCCTTTTAACAAGCAATCTACTAGATATTTTGAGATGTGAAGAAAATTCGTTTGAGACTCGGATGATAACTAACAGCAGCATTTACTGTATTAACCCTGGTTTCTGTTCTTGGTGGGATCAGGTACAGTTTTAGCTGTAGGAGAGCTTGTGCAAGGCCCAAAAACTTGTTCTTATTGTGAAGATCTCTCCTTAGGCTGATTGAAATGCCGTTACTCCAGCTGATTAGCAGTGTAGGTGTGAAGGCTGCCAGCTGCATGGATGGGACGGGGTGGAAGTCCTGGGGCAGGGGTGGAGAAGGCATCTGGAAGGCAAAGCCGTTGGGCTCTGGTCTTTGCTTGGAGTGTTTGGACATCCCCGACGGTGGTTTAGAAAGGGGAAACAAGGGAGAAACAGAGGGTTGGTTTCCAGTGTGTTGCAGATTATTGATATACCTCAACTAAAGCTCAGCACTTTTACTCGTGGTGGGAGAAATTCAGACACTGAAGGAGCTGGCCGCCCCTGCAGTGGAGCGGATCCAAATGCGGCCCCAGCAGCCCACGACTCATCGCCCGCCATCCCGCTCTGCTTCGCCGTGCGCCCGGCAGCGGCCAGCAAAGGCTGGGAACGGGATTGCCAGCGCTCGGGTGAGTGTGTGCCCAGAGAGGAGGAGGTGGCAGCAGCCACAGTCGTGCCTGGTCGCTCCCTGGTGCCACCCTGGGAGGAGCAGGTAACGCCCAGCCTCTGACGGGAGATGCACAAATGCTGCAGCCGGAGGCAACAACTGAAAATTAGATATTTGGGAGCCGATGGAGTTTAAACCTGAAGGATAAGATCAGCAACGCGAGAGCTGACTTTTAAAACTCTCTTCTGACAGATTCAGCAACTATTTGCTACAGTTGGGTTAAACACGGAGATGCGCTGACATGTAAAATCGGCAGCGATCAAACCACACCAGTGTTTTCCTCGGTGGACATCAGTCGCCACGTCCTCTGAAACCAGAAGCCATTTTCTGTGGGTTGTTACATTCGACCTGAACATCTTCATCAGAGTTGTACGGAACTATTTATTATGGCCATGAAAGTAACAGTTTTGCTTTTGAATATAATCTTCTAAGGAGGAGTGGGAGCTTGGGGGCACACAGTTAAAGTCTAATATTAACTTCACAAGAAGCAAATCGAGCTTATTGCCGCTGTTCCAGATTTTCCATCTCGGTTCGTGAGCTGTTATTTAACGTTGTTCCAACACCTTGGCGTTATGTGTTGGGTAAGGGGGGAACGAGAGGGGTGGCTTTAATTTGTTACCCGAGTGTGCTCAGCCGATCACAAGCCAGATTTATTTCTCATCTACAACAATAAAATTTAAAGCCTGAGCCTTCCTTGCTTGGTAGCGTGTCATTATTTTGCTTATTATGAGACTTGAAATGTTTATTCCAGTACTCGTGTCTAGGGTTCTTCTGCAAATGATCATGAATACCTGATTTAGTCCATACACCGCATGAATATTTGCATTCTGGGGTTATTTGGTGTTGGGTGGCTTTTCACCGAGCTTTGGCTGGTGCAGGGCATCGGAGTGCTCAGGGTCACGGGGAGGGAATTCAGACCTCGTCACCGACACGGTGACTTCTGCAAACTGCTTCTTCTTGCAGGTGTTTGAAGAATCATTTCAGTGCAAGGTTAACCATCTGGTATTTCAATAAATTTGCAGATGTTACTTATTTGCAAAAGAGAAAAAAGGGAGCACTGCTGTAGTTAATAATATAGGTGGCGTGACAGGCCACTGAGGCCACGTGGCACTGGGGTGGGTGGACATCCTGGGTTTAGAGATGTGCCGGCATGGGTGTGCTGGGCAGAGGCAGGAGGGACAGAGGGTGCTGGTTGTGATCTCCGAGGCTTCAGGAGTGAGCGATGTGGTCCTGCGTGGTGACGTGGCGAGGCACTGCAATGACAACGCAGGGGACCTCACTGACAGAAGCAGAGGGACTGCAGATGTCTCCAAGCTGAGGAGGACCTCAAGTTTAGAGGCTGGCATTTAAGCCAGTGATCAGGTATGTAAGTGCCCTTGTGGGTCCCAGCCGTTGTAGCCGGCCTTGTACATGGTTTTATTTGAAGAAGACCAGAGGGAGCAGTGTCCCCGTGCCCTGCTGTGGGAGCTGCTTGTGGTGGCCGCCACGCAAGGGTCTGTCCTTCCACTATAGCCACCCACCAGCCACAAGTTGGGGACTGGGAATCCATCAGGGAGATGAGGGTGCAGCTGCCTGCTCAGCTGCTCTTAAAAACACCTTTAAATGTCAAAATGATGCCTCCGACCGTTCAGTTGCTGCCTGGTGATTGTTCCTCCCCAGTCACAAATATGTGACTATTTTTACTGCAGTTTATTTTTAATCGTGTTGGGATTCAGCAGCTGCTACACCATCACAGAGCTGCGTTAACCAGATCTTCAGAGCTTTACCATTAGAGTAATGAAAAAATCAACTTCAGCTTACTTTTAAATATGGTTTTAGGGACATCCTGGGAAGTGTTTCCTATGTGAATCACACCTGGATCCCAGAGTAAAACCACAACGTAAGTGTCAATGAATATTACAAGCGGAGCTATTGGAGACTGGACTGCTAATGATAATTTTTGTCCCTTTTAACCCAAGACAAACACGTATTTGAGCAATTTCATGCCACCATCTAACATTTTGGAGAGAGAGCTTGCGGTGAGAACACTGTACAATGTGGCATGCAGTCATTTCAGATCTCAAATGTTCTTTTTTTCCCCATTGATTGTAAGAGGAATTGAAGAGGACAAATACACCATATGGTGTCTGCTTGTGAATAGCTGCCTTTGGCATTTTCAAAGGCAGGGTTTGATTTTGAAGTAGTACAATACGCGGGTGAATATAGTCCTCTCAAAGTGCATCTTCACTTTCTGAGACCACGCTCATTTTGAACTGCCATCTGGCCGCTGTCGGAGCTGGTTTATAACAATCACGTTGCTAAATTCAAAGAGTAGGATTTTATTTACCAAAAAAAAAGAGAATCTGTCTTAAAAAGACAACCTTTTCTCACAGGGGCTTATTCCATCGGCTCTTGGGTTGCGGCAGAATAGATGGCAACAAAAGGACCTCGAAAGGGTTGCTTTGATTAATCTTGCAGAGAAAATAAGCAGGTGTTTTAGGAAGTCTGTATAAATTTTTATTAAGCTTTGGAGATGTACCCAAGTACATTTTTGACAGGGCGGACTATACCTAAAAATATCATTAATTCCTCTGATATGTCACTGTTGCATGAAGTGTTTGTGTGTACACAGATGGTATATTGTTTTAAGTTTAAGCAATATATAATATTCCTCCCAGAAAATGGCAATAGATGTGGGTAAAGGTGCTTCAAAGTGTGATTTGATCTTTCTGCCTCCCCTCTGTGCTTCGGTGTCTGTGGGTGAGAACCGCCGGGGCATGTCTGGTGACTGGTTAGTGCTTGGGTGCCAGCTCTATACTCATGTTTGTGGGAATTCCTACATAGGTGGTGGTATAAGTACCTGGGGCAAAAGCAGGAGTAATTAAACAAAACTTTGACAGTCCAGTCTGGAGAATGGAGCAGGTAAGAATAACTGGTGTGTGGGACTGGCTCTGTGATCAGGGAGAGCAGCGGGAAGAACTGTGATTTATTGGGGGTTTTTTTTTGAAGAATAAGGAGTTTCTCATGATGTCCTATTTTTATACGGCTCTGCACTAGAAGGACACTTTATAAAACTGACTTGAACGGCCTCAGTCTGGTGCCAAGTCTAATGAACACAGTTCACAGCGGAGCAGCCTGAATCTTGCAGCTTGGCTAAAACCATCATCACAAAACAGCTGCTAAAAATGCAAAATTGTCAAACTCTGCAGAGCCTTCACCCCTGTCTCGCATCCCCTGTTGGCACGGGCTGCTTGGGCACCTGGGGCTGCCACCACCTCGTCTGTAGACCTGTAGACACCCACTAGCGACTGCCAGCTCCGCCAGGGGTGCACAGGGAACGGGAGGGAATGAGCTGGTGGTGGTGCCCTGTCTCACTGCCGTGGCCCATGCTTCTCCATCCCTCGCTGCCTGTTAGGGCAGTTCCTTCCATAACTGCCACCAAAAACCAGCAAGGCACCACTGGGCAATTCTTCAAACTATTTAAAAGGAGCTGGTCTACATTTCTAACTATATGCAAACCAGTTTGGGTTTTGACTCAACAGATGAGGGTGCAATGCTGACCGTGTTCACATTTTTTTTCCCCTGCCATTTCTCCTCTGCTGCACGTTGACATTTCAGTGCAAGAAGGGCAATGCTGGGTTAGTGAACACCCTGGGAACGCCGTGCGTCCGGCGGTGAGCTGTGTGGCTCCGGGACGGAGCAGGCAGTACCACTGGCTGCTTCTTCATGGTTATTGCAGTAACTATTTCAAAATCCTGGGGCATTTCTGTTAGTCCCGCTGGCACTTCAGGAGGGAAGTGGAGATCAATGGAACAGCTTGAACTCCAATTACTCCATCTGGCTGTGTAGGGGGTGGGTGATGGGACAGACAGCGCTGGCGTGTTTCCATGCAGCCACCCCGCTGCTTGATGTCAGATGGATGGGGTGAAGTAGGTGGTGGAATGATAATTTAATAATCAAAAATTCCCTTTAAAAATATATGCTGTCTGCCCCCAACTCCTGCTGGCCACTGTTAACAGCTTCAGTGCCACCAGGAGTTCCCAGGACAGAGCCACAGCAAAAAGCCTCTTGCCCTACACAAGTTCAGTGCTGCATCTCCCCATGCGAGAAGGACAGTGAAAGCACACTGCCAATGGGAGATGGGATGAGGAAGAGAGCACGTGAGCGTACAGGGGTGATGAAATTCCCCTGCCGAGCACTAACGCACAGTAAGGGAAGGAAATGGTTTCAGCCCTAAGCATTTTTGCTCTGTTCTGCAAGGGACCTGTGCTCATGGGTGCCGGGAAGCTGCCAGTCATCCAGGTAAGTCCTTCTCTAAAACACTCAACAGCGTCGCGGAAGGTGGAAGGTGAAAGGAAACATGCCATGTGCATGAACTGGGCTCAGCCAGGCACAGCAGATTTTCTGTGCGCCTGTGCACATATAGAAATGTATGTTTCATGTGCTGAATGCCTGGGGGAGCCTCTGGATCAGGATTGGAAAGGTTTGTTTCCATCCTTATAGTTCCATCTTTCCCTCTCATCACAAAGCTCAGCCACATCTCTTCAGCCTCCTTCGCTTCTGGAGATGTGAATTCTTTCTCCGTGATGAGAGCTTCTTGGCATTTTTGTAGGAATAAAAACAACACCAGGAGCCTGGGATACAACAGAGCAAATGCACAGAGGATCCGAGCTGTCCACGTACAAATCACCTGCTTTTTCAGCTTGCTGGAGGTGGTTGATACTTGAGTTATTCCATTCCTGAGTGAGTAGCCCCTATTTTTAAGAGTTTGATGAGCCTAACCATGTTTGTGGATGGGCAGCATTCGCATCCTACCAAGGAAGACTTACCAGTCCCCAAAGTAGTCACTGCTGGGGAGGAGGAGACCTTCAACTGAGAAGGTCTTCTCAGGCTCAAGAGTCAATCATTTGGCACAGCCAGGTGTGAGGAAGACTAGGCAAGGCAAGAGGGACATGCGGACTCCTGCCATCCATCCAGTGTAGATAAACAGTCTCCAGGGAGGTCTGGAAACAAGAGACAACCCTCCTGGAAACAGTTAAAAACAATTTGGAGGAGCCTCCAGATTTTCCTTGTATAATCCTGTGCAACTGTCAGCTGTGAAAGGAAGGAAGAAGAAAAGCCTTTCTCTCCAGAGAAGACGGTATATGATGGTTATTCATCGCAGGCTGAAAAGGCCGTCACTGCAGCAAAGCAAGGCCTTACATTGGAGTGCTTCTGCCACTAATTCAGCATGCTGAGCAGCTGGAGCCTTCTGTGGTCCCACCAACCAAGATAGCGCATTATTCTCTTCCTACAAAAGGATGCAGAGAAATTAGCTTTTCTTGCCAAAATTAGCAGCAAATCAGGGGCTCACACTGCCCGTGCATGGTCCATGCTGTCTCTCGGACATGGCTGCTGTGCATCTAATCCCACTATCTGCTCCTGGAGCTGCACCCCACCGCCTTCCTGAGTGCCGCTGGAGCCGGATGGGCTTTGCCTGGTCTGGGTGAGCTGCTTCATCCTGCCATGGCAGAGGGACAGGCTTGGCTGGGAACACAGACGGTGCTGGCATGTGGGGTTGTGTGTCTGCAGGGAGCTGGCAGTGGCAGTTTATTTGCATGTCACCCCTTAATCCTCAGCCAGGCTGTGCCTTCGCTCAGTCTCCGATGAAAAAAACAAACGGGAAACTGAGGGAAACGGTGGCAAAAATGTCAGCCTGTGAACTGCTGAGCAACAAACTGAAATATTTAATCACAGAGCCATTTACAGAGGGGCCGAACAGCAGGAGCCTTAGTTTCTTCTTTTGGCTGTGACTTCTCTGTCTCCAGAGACACAGACTGACATTTCGCACCCACTGAACTGGCTCATTATAAACCAGACATGGGCAAGACCTGTTCGTCATCTCTCTGCCAGGCAAGGGTCCGTTCCCGCAGCAGGTACTTTGTTGCTCTAAATGATGTTCCTCAAAACTGCGAACACAGTAGCTGCCAGTAAATGCCAAGATCTTCCATCCTCTCGCCTGCCACTTCGAGCTGTACCCCCAGGAGCTGCGTGGTCTCTCTGTGCTGCTGCATTTTCAGATGAGCATCACTGTGCACATACTCAGTTTCCATTAGCCAACCCTTATTTCCCAATTCGGTGGTTGGGAGCAAGGCAGAGCGCTGCTCTGGGGCTCGCTCTGCAACCTGCTCCTCCCTGGTCTGTGTGCCCGGGGTAAAATCACCCCAGCTCTGTGTGTGTCTGTGTCCTTGACCTCATCTGTAAAATGGGAGATGTGAAAAAAATGCTTTTAGACCAATTGATAAAAAGAGTGAGGTATCCTCTGGTTTTCTTCTCCAATAGTTAAGCTTTTATAGAATCATAGAATGGTTTGGGTTGGAAGGGACCTTTAAAGATCATTTAGTTTAGGGCAGTGAAGATATCATGAGTGGGCCGAGCGGCAGCCTGCAGGGAACCCACCTCCTGTACCAGCTCATCCAGGGGAAGGGCAGACACCCAGCCCACAGCTACTGTGACTCCATTTCTGGCTGAGGTTCCTGCCGGACCTGCCATAAAAGAGCCAGGATCTGCTCTTTGAGGAGATGGATAGAGCAAAGAAAGGGTGGAGGGAGAAACCGTGGGCCATAGGAAGCCATGGGTAGGGAGCTGAGCAGGCAGATGGAAGAAGTGGAGCTGAATGGTGGATTCAGGGACTCCCACCAGGTCCTGGAGGCCTGTTTGCATCTGGGGTGTCTGGGGTGCAGAACTGCAGCCAGACACGGGTCTCCTTTGGGAGGATGTCCCCAAG
Source organism: Calonectris borealis (assembly GCF_964195595.1). Taxonomy (NCBI): domain Eukaryota; kingdom Metazoa; phylum Chordata; class Aves; order Procellariiformes; family Procellariidae; genus Calonectris; species Calonectris borealis. The sequence goes on along the minus strand of NC_134351.1, from coordinate 3,222,477 downwards.
CCAGGGCTGTTGCTCCAGAGGGCAGCTTTTTCACAGCCACCGGGCAGGTGGGAAGAATTGTGTTTCCTGGTTAAAAGTCTGTTTGACTTCAGAATTGTGCAGCTCTTGGAGCTGTGAGCTGTGTTAGGCAAGGACGGACTGCCCTCTGCAGGGGAGCTTATAAAAGTGGGGTTCCTGGCCTTTCTAATTCACCTGGATTAAAACCTACAGATCAACCCTCCACAGGGCACTCAAACTGATGACACCACCCAGGGTGAGAGCCCCTCTGTGACCTTACATCCTCCAGCAGAATTCCATTTTTAGTACCCGTGATGTGCAGAAGAGCTGCAGGGCAAGGGTGTACCAGCCGTTGGTGATTTGATATCAAGCTTTTCCACCTGCAGGGAGAAATAATAGGATCACACCTATTTGGCATACGTGTGAGCAGTGAGGAGCGGCTATAGGTCTGGGCTTGCAGGGTGGTGAGTAGTCCCCGCTCCTGTGAATGAAGCCAGGAGGTGCTTTGTCTTGCTGAATTGCATCTGGTAGGTCTTCTCCAGCAAAGTGTTTAAGCACGTCATCATAGAATGGTTTGGGTTGGAGGGGACCTTAAAGATCATCTAGTTCCAACCCCCTGCCGGAGGGGGGACATCTTCCACTAGACCAGATTGCTCAAAGCCCTGACCAACCTGACCTTGAACACTTCCAGGGATGGGGCATCCACAACTTCTCCGGGCAACCTGTTTCTGCCTCACCCTCATTAAGCAGATCAGCAGAGTCATTTAAGTCAACGTAGATGACTCTTGTGCTTTGTTGCATGCATGCATGTGGCTAAGCACTTTGTTCTCCTGGGTTGGTATTTAGCGGTTAGAACAGAAAAGGAAATTATGCTGTTTCTGGTGACCTGAGCCCACACTGCGCAGGTGCTGAGGCCACCTGGATTGTATCAATGTGTCTAAAAAATATAAATTCCCATCTTCAGCTTTTGACAGTACATTCACTGCACCCTCTGACAAAGAAGACAGAAGGGAGGAACCTCTTCCCAGGTGGGACTGAACTGATAGGTGTACCTGCTAAATTAGGCGGCTTTTAAAACCCAAGAGGCTCATGCTTTGTAGCAATATTTTAAAAATCATGTTGGAGACTGCTTTTTCTCTCATAGAGAGAAGCATGTGATCTATCAGGGGAGCTCAAAATAAGAAGTCCAAATCTTTCTGAACAGTAACCTGGTGCTGCCACCAGTTTGCTTGTTAACTCTGCACACCCCCACCCCCCAATATTTGGGACAGGGATAATGTACAGCTCACATTTACACGAGTTTATCAGCAGTTGAAAGAGTACAATGTCTTGTTTTTCAGGCCTTTGTATGCACTGCTAGAAAGTAAAGTATCCAAAACGCAACACATACAGCTGCTCTCCCTGTGAGTATTCTCCAATGGCTGCAATTTGCAGTCTGCAGGAGCTGTGGGGAATGACTGAGACTGAGGGAGAGTAATGAAGTGACTCTCCTGGGCTCAATCATGCAGAAAATACACACTGACTGCAGTCCCGCCTGCCTGCTTCCAGGCCTGGCCACACGCTTTCCCTGGGGACTCGGGGGAACCGCTGCGGTGAGGGTTGGCATCTGTTTTGTTTCTGACAGCGTCTAACAGCTTCTGCTGGCAGTTTCCCAATTAGGGACTGCCAGCACCTTTTGTCTTCAACTGACTCTGGGAGCGGTGGAGGAGCAGCCCTGGGAGTGCCTTAAATGAAGGCATTGAATAACAGCAGGGGTGTAAAGGGACCCCAAAACCCTCCGCAGGACAGAAGGGATTGCTCAAGCCTGCAGGTCAGGCAGCCTAAGCTGAGGTCCTGCAAAGAAAAGGGAGCAAATCCTCCTGGAAGCCATTTACAAGCACCTGAAGTGGATAAAGGTGGTCAGGAACAACTGAGATAGATTTACTGAGGGTAAATTGTTCCTAACAGCTTTCTGTGATGGCTGCCTGATGGCTTTCATCTTTCAGCACGCTGCCTTTAGACCTCTGGCCAGCAGGCTCAGAGCAGAGGTGAGATCTGTGGCTTCTGCAGTTCTGTGTCATGCCATCTTTTATCCTCAAGTGCCTTTCAGAAGTGGCTTCGTTCAGCCTCAGCCCACCTGATCTTTGGATTGAGGAAAATAAGCCTAAACTGGAAAAAAAACCTTGCTAGCTAAATAGGTCTGAATTTTCAAGAGACTCAAGTTCCCTCACTCTCAGAAAAGAGAAAAATCTTGTTTGTGGAAACTGTCAAGAATCGGAGACCCATTCACAGCACTGCAGGTTTCTCTATTATTTTTGCTGTCACTGCCATATGGAGACAAAAGCACACTGTTTTCATTAGAGAGAGTTTCAAGCCTGAGACACCAGTGTAATTGCCTGGGAGCCCAGGCTGAGAGTGTTTAAAGCAGAAGCAAGAGTCGTCGAGCGTGCATATGCTGATGGGACCCATCCTTTAACTTTCAAGTCTCAACGCTGGCTCTGATCAGTCCCTGTGAGGTCCATTCTCATTCTGCAGTACACATACACACCGTCTTAGATGAGAGAGAGACAGAAAAGGGCTGTATGCCGATTTCAAGATCTTAGATAACAATGTCACCAAACCCTTACTGGTGGGGTTAGACTCTCCCCTGAGGCATCTGAGTAACACCTCTTTCCAGTTTAACAGAAGTCAGTGGGACTTTAGGACTTCTAAACTCATAGTGAGTTTAGTGTTAAGATTTTGGTGCTTTTTATACCCGCTTTGGTCAAACAAAGGGAGGACAATCCCAACTCGATATATACTGAGCCATCAGAAGAGGGCAGTCCTTCCCCTCTGTACTTGCTCTACTTCATGGTTGAATTAACGGTCTCAAAGCCACGAGTTGATGCTGCAGACTTGTGCTGATACGGTTACACTGGTCGGGGATGTGGACAGATGCAAGCCCTGAATGACATTGCTGCGCCGGAGTAGGGCCCACCGCCCACACAATTCTATCAACAAAGCTGCACTTTCATCTTACTTGCTGTTTTCACTGCGGAGCTGCAAGTATGGAATATCTGCGAGGATTACGTTAGTCCTCAGCCCCCTCCCGGATAATCACACAAAAGGGAGGCAGAGTGATAAACCATTCAAGCCTCATGATGAAAATTAATTGCTTACTTCTGTGGTTAAAGGAGGCACATTAAAGACACACAGTTTCTCTCCTGAGCCTAAATTGCCATCCTCAGTTCAGGCCCTGTGTCCTTCTGTCCCTCCATCAAGACAATTAAGGAGCTCAGCCAGTTGAGAAGAAATATAAGACGTGATGTCAAGGAAGATGATTCCGAAGGGCAGAGGTAGGGTGCTGTAAATGATCTCCGGAAGAAAGCTTCCAGTTATGAGGATGGTGTAGGAAAGGGTCACTGTGTGTCTGCACCAGAGCTGAGAGCTGTCACCACAGCACATACAAATCTACTTGGTTTTAATGCAACTAATACAACTAACAGCAGTGGAGAAGCGGAAGGGGTTTACCCTGATTCCCAGCAGAAAAGTAAATGTATTAGGGGATGAAGGCACCAAAAAGGCTGTGGCCTCCCCCTGTGAAGGCCATTCTGTGTGGTACCTGTGGTCTCTGCCCCAGGTCTCTGCAAGGCAGGAGCTGGGCAGCCTTTCCTTTACAGTGCACTTGCTTCTGCCCCCACCGTGGTGGACAGATTAGCTTCAGTATAGGTAAATCTGTGCAAGTTGTGACTGTATCTCTACTTGCTGTGTGGCTGTATTAACGGAGCAAAAATGAGAGGGGAGGAGATGGTCATTGGTCAGGATAAGTAAAGTAGAGTGGGGCAGTGTTGAAGGTGGACTGAGGAAACGGAATATTGAAGGAAGCGGAGGAAGAGCCAGAAAAGAAAAATGAAACACTACCTGGTTAGACCATGTCAGGTTTTGTCACCACGTCCCTGGCTGTTCTGGAGCTCAGCAGAGTAGAAGCAACTGATGATGTGAGGTCAAACGGGTCACCAGCCTAAAAAGAGGCTCCATATCAAAAGCAGAGAAAATAAAACATAAATTAAAAAGCAGCAAATGCCAGACTTGTTAACCTACAATGACAGTTATAGGAGTCACTGACAAAGGAACTAATCAGGGAGGGGAGGGACTTGTATCCATGCACACCAAAGCTCCCTAACTGGGAAGACTTACGGACATGTATGGATATATGTTTAAGCAACGTCATTCCTAATCAAGGCAGATTTAACAGTGCCACAAAATGTCCCCAGGAGCTGGAGCTTTGTCATCTACACTGTTAAATAGTTAGCACAATCCCAGGCATAGTTCTGGATCAGGCCAGCTAGCATTTTCCCAAACAATTGCTGGAGACAGTGTGGGAATTAGCACACTATTCCCAAAATACAGTCTGCATGTGAATGTTGGTTTGGATGGTAAAACACTTTAATAGCATGGATGTGGGCTGTTCCCATGCGAGCTGGCCTCAGCGCCAGAGAATACTCTGGACGTATTTGATTGCAAAAATGCTACATGAGAAATTTCAAGCAGAATAACTTTAAAAGATAGAACAAAATTACTAGGCAGAAGTAGAATCAAAATAATGGAAACGGTGTAAAGGTAATTAGCAGTGTTGTTGCTCTAAAGATGTAAAAGAGGCAAGGTTTGTGGAGAGAAGTAATATCCTTTAGTGGAATTGGTCTAATAAAAGATACTATTTTTCTTCACAAACCTTGCCTTGAGGTAACGATTGTCTTTACTGCCTAGTTCCTGCTATAGTCTCATAATGTAAATGAGAAGAGTCAGTAGGGTCATCTCTTTATGTGAGGATTAGTCTAAGCATATAGTTAACCCTCAGCACTTTTTAAGAGGAATAAAGAGTGGAGGGTGAAGATGCCAGTTTTTATCAAGCCACAGAAGCTTTCTTCCTGAGAGATAGGTTGTCTGCCAGTCTCTACTGTAAAAATTTCTGAGAGTGGAGGTAGATAAAAACTAACATGACTGCTTAAATAATTATTTGTTCAGTAGTTGTGTATATATAGCTACATTATCAGTGTATTTATGGGAGTGACAGCGTAGGTGTTGAGGCAGCACTATGGAGGGAAGGAAAAGAGCCCTGGACCTAGGTGAGTAGAACAGAGAAGTGATTTTTTTTTAAATTCACATTAAGAATCAGTGATATAAAAAACAAGAACACTGGGTGCAGCACTGGTGGTGTTGCTTTAAATAGAATATTTGAAAAACTAGAAATGTTACAAAAAGGAGAGACAAAATTATCTCAAAGATGGGAAACGAAAGTTTTCTGTTTAATTTATCAGACAGACTTGGTACAATCTGTAAGGTTTATTATGAGAAAAATGAAACAGGAAGTATCCAACTGCGATTTAGCAGAGAGAGACAGAACAAGCAGCAAATAATGAAAAGTCCAGGAAAACTCAAATGGGAAATACAGCACGGTTTTAGGACAGTGGAAGTGATTTAAGAAAACCACCTTGATGTATACCTTCAAACTGCGATCGGATGACTTTTGGGAGATGCATTTTACTTCAGCACAAACCGCTGGCTTCCTCTGAAGAGGAACCCCAGTAAAACGCAATGGCCCGTATGTGTGGGAGATCTGCTACGATAAGCCAATAGTCTCCTGTTGTATTAAAAATTTCTGAATGAATTCGCGCCCTGTAATGAGTGAGCTGTGAAACTGCCTGAGGCTTGTCCTGTACAGCCAAGAGAGATAGCAGAGCCGTGACCGCTGGCTTTAAGGGGTTGAGGAATGCCAAGGGCTCCCAGTTGTTCTCTTGGCAACAGCAAAGCAACAACATCATGTGCGCCAAAAGAAACTCTTCTGTGTTAAGGACCAAATATGGTGATAAAAGTCCTCAGGAGGAAGAAGAAATGACTGCTTCTCTTGTTCTATAGCACAGGCGGCTGCATGAATTAGCTATAAATGTAAGTCACTCAGTGGCTATGTAGTAGCATGAGATGAAGAACAGGTTTGAGAAAGCAGGGTCCCACGCTACATGGGGTTGCTGTCTGTATAGATCAGACGTAAAGCACCCCCGTTGTCTTAGGACGAGCCAAGTTTGGGTTATCAGGAAGTAGGCATCGCTCCAGGATGCTGGTGCCCACCTGTACAAGGCACGAAGCATGGTCCAGACCTCCTCTCCACAGCGACCTGTCGCTTGAAAAAGGTTTGGTGGATTGGAGTCTGGATTTGAGAATTAATTTAACTGATACCAAAATGCTGCTGGGAGAAAACGCTGGTGCAAAAGTAGCGGGTGTGCTGTCTAGAAATGAAAGATCTCTCTCCTGTTAAAAATGGGGAGTTTCAGATCCTGCAGCCCTGCCAAATCCCATTCCCTGGGGTGGAGGTTTTTCTCTTCTAGGACTAATTACAACACAGCTTTCAAGGCAGTCGTTCTTTCACAAGGAAGTGTTATGCAGTATATTTCAGCAAGACATTAACTGTTCATTAGATATATTGGGCCAGATCCTCAACCAGTCTAAAATGACATGAGTTTAGAGCAATACTAATTTATGCTCTTCGGGTATGAAGTCCAGCATTTTAAAATGCCTTTAATTTGGGCTATTTTTAGCCAGGCACAAAGTCATGACCTTGTATGTTATTTTAGCAATCTCCTTTGTTTACAGGTGCAGCACCACATTATTCAGAAATGTTTCAAAGCCATCACAGTCATGCAGGAGGGGGGAAAGCAGCAGAATACGCACTTCATGACAGACCTCAAAATCATGATTAGAAGAGGAGGCTTTGATTAAGTGGGTTTATATATTTATTGTTACCATTACTATAGCAACTGTGCTTCTTTTAACTGCACAGTGCTCATTCGTACATCTAACAATTTAAATCACATTAAGTGCCAGCAGAGAATTAACAGCATCACAATTTGCAACACTGGAAAACATCTCAGAGTTTGGGCTGGGGAGGAGACGGACGAAGTCTCAGATGAGCTGAGTGGCCACGTTTCATACCGTCATACCTTCCCTCTCCAAACACTGTGAAAGCTTAGCTGGGGAAGAGTATAATTTCTATTGAGAAGGTGAGACTAGTGTTAGGACAAACAGCCCTATGTTATTATGAAAAGTGATGCTTTTTCAGACTGTGATTCTTTCCTGGGCTTGGCAATTTTAGTGCTGACCTGCAGCATTAGCTGCCTCACCGTCTTATGCCAAGTCTTCTGTTTTAATCCAATGTGCTGTGCGTTACGGGTATTCCGGCCCTTCAGGCTTTGTATGGCAACACACAAGACAGAGGTTAACTCCTCAGTGCTGTTGCTCTCCATGTTTTGAGGAGCCCTAATTGGCGTAGGGGATCCAGCACTGTGGCCCTGACCGTTGGGAAGCGGCATCCATCTTGCTTCAAGTAACTATACCCGGGAGGAACCCTGTTTCCTGCGGCCCCCACCACCATCCCGCGTGCCACCCAGCAGTCCTCACAGTCCCCCGTCCCCTCACGGCCCCCATCCCTTCACGGCCCCCGTCCCCTCACAGCCCCAGTCCTCTCACAACCCCCGTCCCCTCACAGTCCCAGTCCTCTCACAACCCCCGTCCCCTCACAGTGCCCCGTCCCCTCACAGTCCCCCGTCCCCTCACAAGCCCCGTCCCCTCACAGTTCCCTCTCCTCTCACAGTCCCCCATCCCCTCACAGTCCCCCGTCCCCTCACAGTCCCCCGTTCCCTCACAGTTCCCTCTCCTCTCACAGTCCCCCATCCCCTCACAGTCCCCCGTCCCCCCACAAGCCCCGTCCCCTCACAGTTCCCTCTCCTCTCACAGTCCCCCGTCCCCTCACAGTTCCCTCTCCTCTCACAGTTCCCCATCCCCTCACAGTTCCCTCTCCTCTCACAGTCCCCCGTCCCCTCACAGTTCCCTCTCCTCTCACAGTCCCCCGTCCCCTCACAGTTCCCTCTCCTCTCACAGTCCCCCGTCCCCTCACAGTTCCCTCTCCTCTCACAGTCCCCCGTCCCCTCACAGTCCCCCGTCCCCTCACAGTTCCCCGTCCCCTCACAGTTCCCTCTCCTCTCACAGTCCCCCATCCCCTCACAGTTCCCCGTCCCCTCACAAGCCCCGTCCCCTCACAGTTCCCCGTCCCCTCACGGCCTCCGTCCCCTCACAGTCCCCCGTCCCCTCACGGCCCCCGTCCCCTCACAGTCCCCCGTCCCCTCACGGCCCCCGTCCCCTCACAGTCCCCCGTCCCCTCACAACCCCCGTCCCCTCACACAGCCCCTCGCCCCGCCCCGTTTCTGGAGCACCGCCCCTCGCTGCCGGGCTCCTCGCCCCGCCCCTCCACGCTGATTCGCTGTCGCGCCTGGCCTAATTAACATATAACAGGTCGCGTCCGGCCGCGCCTGGCCCGGTTTCCCCTCTGTCGGGGCGGGGAGCCGCGGGGAAGAAGGCTCATTGGCCGAGCGCGGCCGTCGGCCGGCGAGCCGGCTTCCTTTTCATTGGCTGCGTCGGGTTGTCAGTCATGGGGAACACCCCGCCCTCCGGGGTGTCCCTCCCTGGTGCCTCCTTGTTTGCTCCATTCAGTGGTGGGTTCCGAGGCGGACGGAGCTCCGGCGGATGGGAGCTGCTGTTGCACAATAGAAACAGGTCCTCGGCCAGCATCACTCAGAGGGCAGCAGCCGCAGGAGGAGGTAGATCCCGTTCTGGTAACAATTTTACAATTGCAATGGCGTACGAAAGGCCTCTCTTTACAAACCCGTATCTCGGGGGCGTTTTCTCCAGAGCCTCGACCCTTTGCCGCCTTTCCTCCTCGAGTGCCTCCCCCCCTATGAAACCTCTCCCCCGGCCCTGCCGCCTGCGTGTTGCCAGGGTGAGGAGAGGGAGTTCGCTTCGTGCCCTCGAGTGTGCCACCGAGCTGTAGCCGGCGGTGGGCATGACCGGGGCCGGGCGGGCCCAGGCGTGGGGCCAGCCCCGTCCTGCCGTGAGGGGGCCACGAGGCCCACCCGGGAGCGGGGGGGGGTGGTGGAGGGAGCTCCGTGTCCCTCGTTCCGGTCCTCTGGGGCCGACTGAAATCGTACCGAAGCAGCAGCTCGCCCCCTTTGTGGGGAGGCCCCGAGGCTCGGCCTGCTGCGGGGAGCCCCCTCGGGGGCAGCGGATGCCGCCCGTCCACCGCGGCCCGCTGCCCCCGGCCCCGGCGGCAGGTGGAAGACACCGAAAGCGGCTGTTTTGCCTCGGAGGAAACAGGAGGTGGGCTGCCTAAGCCGTGCAGGGGTGCTTGTTTACCAGCTGTCAAAATGGGTGACGAATTCAGCTGCCACCCCTCTCGTTTGTAGCAGCTCCTCGGGTCAAGCCGGGGAGGATGCTCCCCCAAATTCGCCAAATTCAGGGCCCAGCTGCTTCTGCAGCTCCTCAGCGTTGGCCACTGGTCCCCGTGCTGACTTTCAACCTGCGGTGAACTTTTATGGCACGGCCGTAAAAGCGAGAGAGAAAAAGTTGGGAGGTAGCAGAGCTGCTGGTGCGGCGTTGGAAGAGGAAACACCGTCAGGCTGCCTGGTATTTTTAGAGCTAATCTCTGCACTCCTTGGGTTTTGCCTCTTGGCTATTTGTTAAAAGAAGTGGCGGTGGCTGTTTGAAATGTCACCGTTGTAGGTCCCGTGCTCCTCTTGGCCTCGCTGCACCGTAACGTTAAACGGTACAAGATAAGTGCTGGTCTCTGAGCAACTTGGTGTGTAATGTCATGGCACGAATTTCTAACTGCTTGAAGAAACCCAAAAACATGCAGCAATGTTGATAAAAGCTGATAAAAAAAGGTCGATCTTGCAGCCAAGAAAGCTCTTAACTATTTGGTATCTATGTGATCTTAATTGCAAAAAGTTAGTAGTGAACAGCAAAGGGAAATTTTCTATATATGTTTATATACACGTGGGTAATACAAAGAGCTAGGCAGAGTATGAAACTCTGCAAGTAATCTGTGTGTGTGCACAGCCAGCAGTGTCTAACATATTGTTGGCTCTATTAGACGTGGTCAGGTCTACAGAAAGTTAGCCTGAGCATGTATTTTAAGAGAAAGTGTGTGTTACAGTCCCGGGACAAAACTTCTGATAATCCTGTGCAGTAGCGTTATGAGTCAGCAGTGTGAGTGCAGGCAAGGTTTGAAGCTTTTTCTTCTGCAAACTAAGACGCTGTCAAAATGCGTGGTTAGTGTGCCGTGCTTGAGTGAGTACTAATTGAATGTTCATCTTTACTACTGGTGGCAGCACCTTTATTGCAACAGAAGGAACATTTTGCTGTTACTTGGGCTGGTAACTAACTGTGTATGGGTAGTTTTTCAGATTCTTCTGAATTTGAGCAGGTTGGGGTTTTTTTAAGTCCTAACTGTAGTGCACACCAAGGTTTATAAGTGGTTGACAGGCTTATACTTCACCTGATCGGCACTGTATTAGCAAGCAGCTCAGTTTCTCTGTGCTTATTGCTGAGTTATTCTCCCAGGAAGAATTCCCTTTTGTGAGTTGGCAGCGGTTGTTGAGAACATCCTTGTTTCTCTCTCAACTTGTATCCAAAAAATCTTTATTTTTGAACTGAAGAAAACAGCTCTAATACAGCTGTGTGCCAGTTCTTCAGAATAAAGCAACAGTGGCTTTCTGCTTATTTGGAGGAATTTACTATTCTGCAATCTTCCTGAGGATTCTGCAGGATAAGGCCTTTCCCACACACATAGATGCCCTTAGCTTTACTACTGGGAGCCCTCCCAGTAAGACAAATGGAATAAAATCAAGAATGTGAATACATCTTGTCAGAGTAAGCCAACAGTACTGCTGCTGCAGTTTCCACAGTACAAGATAATGGACTTTCTGATGTTTAAGAAAAATACTTAGGTCAGATCCATTAATGTATAAAAAAATAGCTCTCTGATGTTGTGTGGTAAGAGCTTTTATGAACCAAGACTCCAACACCAAACAATTTAGTCCTATTTTCTAGTTGTGCTGTGAGACGTTTGCTAAAATTTCAAGTTAAGTAATGTAGAGAACGTATGCTCTTTTTACAAAGGTGTTCTGAAATTATTCTCGTTTGAATTCGCCTAAGTGTGCTTTATTTGCAGAAAGTTTCAAGCCTCAAATTGTGAACTTACTTATTCTGCTTAAGTACTCTGCATCTAACTTTTCTCCTTGTTGAATTGCTTGCCTCAGAATAAGAGGGAAGAAAAGTAGTTTCAAGATCTGCTTCCAAAATGACCGCTCATCACTGCTGAACATTTTATTAGTAACACTCCCCATATGATTGTTCCTTTTACTTTGCAGATCTCAAGGTATCTTAGAAATGTCCTTTAAAATAACAGCTCAGGACTTTGCTGGAAGGAACCCGAAATATTATTACCACCATTTTCTGTTAACTTCCCCCAACAGCATCTGCTGAGCTCGGGGAGTCAGAGGTGCTGAGTTGCTGTGCAGAACTGCATCGCCCAGCCTCATCTCTCTGCTCCTTCCTCCGCACTGGGGTGCTCCCGTTGTAAAATGGAAGTGTCCCCTTCCCCCTTGATCTGCAAAGCGCCTGCTGCAGGGTGGCAGGTGCAGGGAAAGCTGCTTTCTTTAAGTAGAAGTCTCATTGGGAGACACATTTATAGTTGGTACTTGCCTAATGTAATAATTTTAGACTGCTTTATTATTACTGAAGTGATGAAGCCAGCTAATGTGTGCCTGGTTTGTGTCATGCTTGGATAGGCAAGGCTTGTCTGTTTATTTAAAAAAAAAAAAAAAAAAAAGACTGGAATGCAATGGTGCATCCACACCAGACTCGGGGTAGTGCAGACTCACAGGATAGATTGCTGTGGATATATAAGAGGAAATGTTTGTTGGCCCTAGAGCAGTGGTGCTTAAATAAAACAAAAGCAATTGAGGCCAGAAAGATTGGAAACTCTGTGAGACCTGTATGGTCTTGAATTAATAGTCCCAGCTTGTATTACCAAGAACAAGCTCCTGTTAACACACAGGTCTTTGTAATTTCTGTACATGAAAGAAAGACTGGAACCGTTCATTTACGCAGGATTTCAGGAATACTTGAAGTATATTTATGTTTAGCCATCCTTCAAACGGCAGGAAGACTGCAAAGTCATCAAGCATAAGTTACTGTCCACTGAGAGATACTCCTTAGTATTAAGGTATAATCAACAAGTCAGCCAGCCTGTGCAGTAATTGAAGCAGACCTTGCTTTAATTGACACTGAGTTTCCTGACTCTCTGAGCAATGTAATTGTACCTTTTAAAAGTACGATGAACCTTTCCCTTAAAAGTAGCTTTTGCAATTTAACAAATCCATAATTGCAGCAGCAAAACATTTGCTCCTAGATAAGGGCACTTGTGCAGTATTAGTAATTAGTTTGACCTGGCCAGATGCCTCCTGATAAGGCACAGAAGAGAGCTGTCATCTGGTATGCTGAAGAATTTAATTCTCTTAAATTGTGACACAGCATGTATGTGGCAATAAGTCAAAAATTACCAGTTGTATTGGATTGAATCTAGTGGTGCACCACAGTCTTGTTTAGTCCTTACCATTGTCAAGTACTAAAAGAAGAAAGAAATCCTTGTTCTGGATATGCTGACACATGTTTTAGGAGGAATTTTATTCCTCTTTCAATTCCTCTGCTTTCTTCCCAATTCCTCCTCACAGGACATTGCACAACCTCAGTCCTCTCTGTATCTGCTTTCACATCTTTACAACCCCCCGTCTTTCCCTCAGTTGACATCCTTCCCCCTTCTCTATCAGCCCCTACTGTCCAAATCATCTCTCCTTTTTCTTTCAGTTAAAGTACCACCATCTCACACCTGGCCTCTCTTCTACAAAACCCATCATAAACCATTTTAAAACCTTCCCACAAAGCAGCATGACCCAACCCTTTCATCTCCTTGACACCAGGTATCAGTTTGGGGACCTTTCTTGCAGACCTGTCGTTGCAGCTCACTGTCTGCCTGAAGTGCTTCCCAGAAACGGGGCTGGTGGATCCGAGCCACCGGGCACGAGGCTTCGTGTCCCTTCTTCCTTTTCCACAAGGCCAGAGGAGAAGCGGAGCTGCCCAGGGCAGCTTATTTGCTGTCAGTTGGACCGTGCTGCATCTGAAGTATTTTTATTGTCTGGTGGTATCTTTCATCTGAGAAGCTGTTAGCTGTAATCCCAAACTCCTGGTGTGAACCGGTTTTATGGCTACCCCAGTGCTGCATCTGGCTCAAGCCATCCTGTGAGCCTCGGCTGGGCGTGAGCGGAGTCAGCCTGGGAGCTCTGTTTTAAAAAGCGTTAAACCACTAGTGGCATGTATAGATGTAGCCTTGATTTTTAATCGTAAGGGTTACTGGATTGTCCTGTGCCTATATTCTCGAGGAGGAATTAGGACTGTTGAAGCAGAAGGACCTGGGCAGATGGGTGGCTTGTTCTTGCCAGGTTGGTGGCCAGCAGAGCCGGGAGGAGAGGGTAGGTGAGTCACGGAGGGCCACGGCCACGCGGGCAAAGCACAGAGCTCTTGGCCCTTCTGCAGACGAGTATGGACAGGGGATGGGGAAGGATGCTTGCTTTGTGGTTTCAGGGTAAGTCATGTTAAGGAGAGTTTTGGAGGCAGTTTCTTGCTAAAACATGTTTAAAAGCCTGCGACAAAAGGAGTTAGAGGAGATGTGCAAGACGGGAGATGAAACAGAAATAGGAAACAATTAGAAGAGCAGGGGAACGAGAGCTCAGGACTGAGTAACCAGTCAGGTTTTATGCTGGATATAAATTACCTGGGATGTATCTCTTGGATCTAAACAGAGGGACTGAGTGGAAAACGAAGCGTGATTCTCCTGCTTGCTGAATGCATCTGAGATGCCTTCACCAAGAGAATCATTTTAGGTGCCTGTACGACACCTCAGAGGAGAGGAGCAAGTTTCCTCTCTCACAGAGGGGAGAAGAAAGTAAGATTTGTAAGGTTTGAATCACACCCCTGAAAAATCTCTGTCTGTCTGTCTCTCTCGTTGATTAGAGAGTTAATTGATGAAGTTAGGAGAAATCTGGGCCACAATCTTGTTTGGTTCTTAAATGCTCATTAATTGCAATGAAGTAATTTAAATTTAATTAGAGTAAGATAAGGTGTGGTGTTTGGCCTAGTTTTTAATTCCCTGTTTAAGGTATTTGCTCATGCCAGATTGAAGCCACCCTAACACCAGACTGATGGGATGCGGGCTGAGGTTTGCTTCGCCACTGTAATCGCAGATCATTTTTAGCCTCACGTGCATGAGGAGATGGACTCGCAATTGTGTAACGATGGCAAATGAGCAATCAGAATTAAAAACAGTTAAGACTGAATTTGCCATTCCTAAAGGCTGGTTGTTTTGCAGCACAAATGCAATTTTGCTTATCTGATCCTGATTTTCAGCTGCCCTGAGTTCTGGCAGACCAGCTGTATTTAGTCCACCGCTAGCTGGTTTAGGGAGGAATTATCATGTTAAAAGCAACATTTGTTTGTAGTGCTGGCGAGGCTTCCGTTCCTCCTGTCTCCACGCAGTAAATTTATGTTATTTACCACGAAACAACTAAACACATGGGTTTTGAGTGGAACTTTTTTCAATTGCAAGGCCTAAACAAATAAAGGATGAGAGAAAGGGATCCCACTGAATGTCAGTGCTGCTTTCCTCTACACTTCATAATGGGTAGAAGAGAAACTCGGGTTTAACTGATGATGAAAAATGTTAGATGTTTGCATGTTCTTCTAATGCTTGGAAAGATTCTGAAGAAAATCCTCAGATTGTAGCTTGTAAGATCAGTCTGCCATCTTAAAAGCTGATTATGTGTAAATTTGATTATAGAAAGGTCTTCTAAAGTATTCAGGCTATATTTAAGATAATGAAGTTTTGTTCCTTAATCTAATTTTGCCTTCCATCTGGAAGAAATTAGAAATCCAAACCATGCATCATTTCATTCCTTAAAAATGTCTCGTACCTGCTGTACTGTCCTTGTGTGTGTCTTGGATGTGAACATACAGCTGGGCCAGGGGACGATGGAGCACCGGCTGCAGGGGTCCCCCACCCACACCTGCTGCAATGGAGAGGGAGAGGGGTTCCCTGCCACGCTGATCCTGGATCTCTGCCTTCCTCCACTGACTGCATAGGCCTATTGCTAAAGGGATCTACTTTCTTCCTCTCCCCGAGCTGTGTACGTCTGTCCTTTCTGGCCTGCCATCTTAACGTGTCTTCATATGGGCCGTGGTCCTGTGTAAGGTCTCGCTGTGATTGATACTGTCTCTCTGTGTTGGTGAAATAATGTTTAGAGACAAGTCCAGTACACATTCCCTGATGGTACTGCGTTATACAAGCATGTAATAAATGATAATTTCTGCTCCAAAGAGCTTGCAATTAATAGTTGAATAAAAGGGGTTTGAGAGTGGTTATCACCTGGCGAGATTAAGAACTAAGCTTTTGAGTGGTACTAACAAATTTTTTCTTTTGTTAGGGAAACATATCCTTTATTGAAAAGGATATATTCTCTCTGAAAAGAACCTTTTTTTTTAGGTTTGGAATTTAAAAAATCTAAACATGGAATCCAGAGTTCAGTGAATTTTTGACCATTTTAATTCTACATTTTGTTCTAATGTAGTTTTAATATGCTAATAGACATAGTTTTTTTCCTTTCTGTTGTCCAGGCCACAAGATTTCATTGTAAGAAAGCTATTGGAGAAACTCAGCCTAAGTTTTCTTGCTGCACTAGCTCAAGTCGTTCTGTCCTCCCTGGTATTTGCACTGGTGCCAGTTGCAAGGGCCACCACAGAAGGTTAATATTTGCTAATGGCAATTCTGCTCTGGGTTTATAGTGCAGCTATAAGACAATACCTCGTGAATGCTGGCTGACTGCAGCCCACAGCATAATGCTAGCTCACATTAGTATCCCTGTATGTTCTCTGCACTCACTCATGCGCTCTCGTCATTGTAAAGCCTTCCTTCTTTTTTGTCTTCCGGGCTGCCGCAAGGCAATTTTGGGTTATTATCACAGCGTTAGAGCAAAGAGTCTTATCTAGAATGTACCTGTTTCTTTTACAACAAATGGCCTACACATACGGACATTAGTTCCACTGCCTCTGTATCTGAATGATTTTCTTTTCCTTTTCCCAGGTGCAGTATAAAAAAAAAATGTTCTCCCGACTCAGAATAGTTGCCACTCCCTGTGCGATGGCATGTCGCAGCGCACATACGAAAGAAAAAGGCAAGCCACTGATGTTAAACCCACGAACAAACAAGGTTGGTAGTGTGTGATTATCAAATATCTTATCTTCATCCGGTAATCGTCCAATGGACCTTGTTCCAAGGTTAAACCACCTCCAGGAGGTGTACTGGGCCACAGCCAAAAAAGGGTACAGAAGATGGAGGAGTCAGTGATCATTTCGAGTTTACTACATGGACACCTACAGTACAAGGACTTCCAATAACACCTTCTGCTTCTGTCAGCCTGCACTTCCCCTGGTTTGCTGTGGTTTGCACAATCAATACTGCTGCTTCCTTGTGCCAAATGAAGAGTTGCTGATTCTTGCTGATTACTGGCTTAGTTTTTGGGCTGGTTGAATTGAAGTAAAGCTTTAGCAGATAAACAGTCTTATTTCATAGTTTGCAAAAAATAATTCTGAATTTGGTCTTGCTAGTGATAGAAAGTGTTAGCCTCTATGTCCTAGTCCTGGCTTTCTTCTGCAAGACTGAATTGGGACTGAGCCATATCAGTAAGAAACATCCCTGTGCAGAGAGTCAGGCAGAGAGCATCTAAAAATAAGCCTTGAATGGAGCTAGCTGGGAGGTAGAGACATTATGTTAATTCCATGCATTGGGAGGAACTTCTCCTAAGAAAGTAGTTGGGTTTTTTTTACCCCTTCACAAAAATTTTCCTATTTCCACAATACCATCCCCAATCTCTTTTTTTCCTGGAATAGTAGTAGCCTTCAGGAATATTGAAACAATTAATGTGTAAACTAAAGCTAGTAAGAAATGAGATGAGGGCTTTTGGTAGCTGATCCAAGATGTCTGAAGTGACCAATAAAGGTGACAAATCTAGCTGCCTCTGACAGGGTATTTCCTGAGCAATGGGGATACGGAAGCTGGACTTCCATAGTTTTATCCTATGTTTTTAATGTCTGGCTTTTCTCCTCTTCCCCATTCTCTGATTTTATTTTTTTCCCCTCCTGTAATGCTTTATATTTCCCCACCACTGTAAATTTCCTTCCCTTCCTTTCTGCCCATGGCCCCGACTCCTCCTCTCCCCCCCATCCCCTTTGCCTAGACGCAAAGAAGCACGTACTGCTATAAATTGGCCAGCTGGCAAGCCAGCCACATAACCCCGAGCCTTTCTCTCAGTAGAAGGGCTAGGCTGGCTCTTTCCTCTGCACAGCAAAATCTTTTTTTTTTTTCTTTTTTATTTTTTCCTTCTTTTCTTTGTCCCTCTCCTTTTGTCAGAAGTTGGCCAGTGGGCTCAAAATATCTGGGGAGGATATCAAGCTAGGAACTGCAAGCTGCATCTCCTTGTGTGTTGCCCATAACTACAGGGAGAATTGCTCATGTTTCTTTTGGCAAAAGTGATTCCTGAGTGTCCTGAAAAGAAAGGAAGAAGACAAGAAGATCTGTAGTCATGTTTTCATGTTTCTTACTGTTTCTGGTACAGTGTAGTGTAGTGTGAGATGCCTTGATACTGCATGAATGCAGGTTGCGTATATAGAGAGAGAGCTGTAGAAGTTCGAGACTGGCTGACTGCAAAAATAAAATTGGGATTGCCGTGTTGGGGAAGGAGAAAAGGATAGATTGGTGTGATTTGTCAAGATCAGATTATCTCGAGACTTTTCTGAGCTATAAACACTTTGACATGCCAGTGGAAATTATTTCAAGCCCTGTAAGCTTTTCCAAGTGCTGATTATGCAACAGTATTCAGAAACAAACACAATAGGTCATTTCGTATGGTTTTTCTAGTGGTAATATCTTTCTAATTTTTATTTTTTTTTTAAGCCTGGAATTCTCTGGTGGACTGAGCACAATGCAGTATTTTTTATGGGTTTTTTTTTTGAGGAGGAGGGAAGAACAGAGAGCTGCTTATTAATAGCAGTTAATTTTTTTTTTTTAATTCTTTAATGTCTCTAAGAAATTATGCCTGTGAGAGGAAAAAAAGTTTCCACATTTGTTCGGCTCTGTTGTATCAGTCAGTTTTTAAGGCTGGCACCTGTCTGAATGGGTCTGTAAGCTAGCTAAGTGATACTGCTTGATACTGGATGCAGTATCTGAATAGAAATGTATTTTGGAAATTCAGCAGAGAAATAAATGATTGACTAAATATGGAAAGTACTTTACCCTTTGTGCTTTTCTTGCCCACAGTGCCTCATGTGCATATATATATCATAGACATACAGGCACAGATAAAGGGCTTTATCTCTTGCTGGCAGCTTGTTGAGAACATCATTTTATGACTTGTGTTTTAGTTGCTTATGTTTAGTTTTTACAGTCCCTATCAGCTCTACAGAACATTTGGTCTCCTTTAATATACGTGGGCCCTAAAATAAGAACTGCAAGATGGCAGCATCACTAACAGAAAACCACCCCTTCCCCTTGTGCAAATTAATCTGCTCCAGTTCTTTGCCATTGGAGTAGGTTTTTCTCTTACCATTTGGTTTTTTCTTTTCTTTCCCACCCTTACCAGTCTTTTGCAGGTACATACTACACCTACATGAACTGGTTTGGGGTTTTATGTTTGAAGGCCAGCTTTCAAGTGTTTATTGTCAGGATGGCTCAGAAAAGGTCATGAGCTATATCGGTAATGCCCTTGCTGTTGCAGCCAAACAATTGCAGAACATACTGTAACTGCATTGCTGGCATCCATGTATGTTTACGATCTTCCATGATGTTTGATTTCTGCTCTGTGATAGGGATTCAAATTACAGTTAATTGGCTTCAAGACCTTTTATTCTGCTATGCCTTTTATTCCCTGCTGTGCCAAGGCAGCATTTTAAGCTTGTTGGGTGCTTAGAACTCTGTTAGGACGATCTCATTTGTTTAGTACTGGCAATTAAATTGTTCTTTATATTGTGGTAATGCTTCAGATTCTCACTCAAGGGCCAGGATTTCTTCTTCCAGCACAGAACAGATGATGCATGAGTAAATGATCCCTGATCTTGGCGATGTCCATTCTGCCACATAGAGTGGCGTCAGTATGTCTTTATCTTCACTGAAAATACGTGACCTGTAACATTATTCGTATGTTTGCTTTCTGTGTGCTTGCAGCAAATTTGTGACTCTGAATAATTTGTGACACTTTCTGTATTTTAGTTGGTGATTTTTCTACCTTGCGGCGTCAGTTCTTCGTGTTACTGTCTAAGTGCGTGCCTGTATTTTGTGCAGCTGATTCCATTACCCCTTTTTCTATTACTCTGTTCCTCAATATTGTTTGGTTATTTCATTCTTTAGTATCGTTCTCCTGTACTGACAATGCCTCTCAAATTTTTAGCTTCAGCAAATATCCTTAGGACATTGCATTAAACACACACATGCATGCACACATATGTGTATTTATGTATGTGCCCGGGCACATGTGCGTGGGAATACATGATAGATTTTAAAAAAGAATTCACTGCCGGTGTCACACAAGTGGCAGTTTAATCCCAGACCAATTCCTGAGGAACTGTCCCAGTGTCTATTTTCCGTATGGGTGGTTATCTTCTCATATGTGGTATTTAGCTAGACCATTAATCACAGTTTTATCTGTATCCATTCCCAGCTTTTTCAGCCCAATTTGTTTTCATCTATGCCTTACTGAATACTTCCAGAAACTCTGATAGATTACCTTTGTTTAAAGAATCAGTTTTCTTAACAAAGATGTATGTGACCTTACTGACTTCTGGCAAATATCCCAACATTGTGTTTCCAATTCAGAATAAAAAACAAACAAACAAAAAAAACCCAACCCAAAGTTAAAGCTAGTTGGACAAAATAAATAGGCTGGGACAAGAGAATGTCAAGAAAGATTGTATGAACTCGAAGATCTAAAAGCAGATGCTCTTTTCCCCTGCCAGTGCCCTTTCTCAACATGCTGTTTTTTGACACATTCGATTTCTGTTATTTTAATACTTTTTAGACTGTGTCAGTTGGGTTGAGCAGCCAGCGTGTAGAATACGCGATGCCCGTCGGCCTTCCTGGGGAAACCAGGATAAACAGGATGTGGAGATGTACTGCAAATGGTAATTGTCATGTCGCTAAGAAATGCGGTGCTTGAAACACTAGCAGCAGTTTCTGATCAGTCGTGAGGAGAGATCCTAGAAGGCAGGAAACTGATAGAAACCTCTAGTTTCCTTGCGCGCACACCCACGCCCACACCCAGCCCGAAAGTCCCACCACAAGTTTAGTGTCCTGCCCAGTTGGCTTGGAGATGGAGGGATTGCTGGATGGAGGTTGCACTGTCATGCATCTGCAGCTTCTGCAGCTTTTGTCAACTTTGTTGAGATCTGCATGCTTTTAAAGGGAGTTAAATGTGGAAAGATGGAACTGTTGAATCTGTAACCAGCTTTTATCATCTGTCTGAAAAGGTGCTATAAGTGCCAAAGGTGGTAGGTAGTATTGCACCCCGTTTAACTTAGATCAGCTATTCTGCTCAGGACTCGTGAGCTGCTGGGACAGTGGGTGGAGGAAGGAAGGAAGCTGTCTAGCTTTTTAATTGTTTCGATTTTTTTTTTTAATTGTAGGATTAATGCCATTAAAGGAGAACAAAAGCAATAGCATCTTCTCAGTTAGAAAAATAGCAGTTTAATGAAATGTCTCTGAGGTGTTCAGTGATGCTATACAGTGGAGATGAACCATTTCAGTCCATCATGCTCATGATTTGCAATATGCAGCTTTACCATAACCTTTGGTGCTTGGAAACAAACCCTAGAGAGGCTGGATGACTTTCTTGCTGGTGTGTAAAGGCTTTCTGTTGCTGACTTTTTTCCATTTTCTGCAGGGGAATGCTTTTAGTTGAAGCCACATCGTTAGTAAATGAGAGCTATTGCGGGTTAGCTAAATCTGGTTCAGCAGCCAAAGTGATTTACATCTGGTTCCACACATAGAGAGGCGGTACAAGAACTGGTGGCATCTTTGCCTGCAGAGAGACTAAAGTCTTTAAAGGCTTAATAACCTGGGGAAGGTCTGCGTCATTTCACAGTTCAGCAGGGAGTAGATTGCTGTGCTGTGTCAGCCATACCCTCCAGTGTATATACTATGCTGTTTCTGGAAGAATAAAGATATGAAATTGAGTTTAAAAAATGGAGGAAAGAAATCAAAGGAGATTTCCATATTCTACACTATTCTCATAAACACAGAGAAACTTTGAATCTATGGTTGAGATAGCAAATACGCCTTTGATTCATATGAGTGAACTTTATTAATTTGCAGTGGAGACATGTTGTGCAATAGTGAACTTTGTGATTAGCAAAAGGAAGCAGAGTTAAGAGAGGCAGCCCACAATCCAATGTAAAATCTACTTTATTTTAAAAACATTTATGATGCTGCTTCAAAGCCTACTCTAAACTGCTGAATATGTTGTAACAATGATTACAAGTTACATGAAAACGAGTTGATTAAATCTTCCCTGTGAAGTAGGCTAACTCGTTTTCCAAACAGTGGCATGTTTGGATATACTCTGCATTTACATCTTTATCAGGGGCTTTGAATGGGTTATTTGTTACAAACTGTGCAGGTTTTCAGAATGCTTGAGAGTATTTATGGTATCAGGTAGAAGTATCCCGTCCTATATATATGCCTGCAAGACTTTGCAGGTGGGGAAAAAATTATCCGCACTAGTACTTCTCTGCTTAGAAACCTCTCAGTATTACTTACTCGGTGGTGCTATAAAAATCATGCTTGCTGGATTCAGGTCTGCTGTTCACCTTCATGCAAAGTAGGCAACTAGAATTTTTATGTGCTGGTATTTATAGCACCACTCGCTTTGTGTAGTAGAGCCCAGTTGTTAGGGCTGAAGTGAGGTGTCAGTGCCAGATAGTTTGTGGATTAAAGGCACAGGACGTACTGATTCAGTGTGAGCTTGTCTTAACTAAAAAACTGTCAACACTTCATTTTACTTGCCTTTTTTTTTTTCCTCCCCCCGGCAGTACGTTGGTTTTGTTGCAATAAATTTGTCCATGCGTATTAATTCATTCATTTGTGGTCTTTGAAGTGTGCTGGGTTTTCTCCTGGATGCGCTCCCTGCTTTGTCTGCACTATCTTAGAAAGGACACCTGTTTTTCCTGAGCTGTAAAGAGGATTAAGGAAACTAATCTAAGTGAAAGTCAGTGGATAACACTCAGAGAAAGGACACCTAGCACTGTGCGTCAAAGGAAACCAAAAAGTGATCTCTGTGACTTAAGCCCAAATCACTACAGTATTTAGGCATTTAATCCCAGTGGAAACCAGAGGGAATTTGGCCCTTAAGTTGGTGCTGGGATCTTAAGTGTCTTTGAGAACATCAGTCCCAGTGCTGCAAATTGCTGAGTGCCTCCTGATTCACTGGGAACTGATCGCTGGTTCTGTCAAATTGTACTGGGGTTTATAAAATGAAGGAAAAGGCTAGGAAATTTGTAATACTGCAGCTCCTAGGAAAATCTTTGTCCTGCGAGGTGCTGTATGGAGAACAAGCCGCAATCCCAAATCCAAAACAATAGGCAGCTGATGGTCATGGATGAAGATAATGAATGGGAATACAGCCAGGTGTTGGAAGGGCTCTGGGTTTTTTATAGTGCTGCTCTGGACTAAACTTGTTCTGTTCTAGTTGGAACGAGGATTAAATATCTGTATGCAGGTCAGGGCATGCCCTGGTGGCATTCAGGGTCCTGAGTTAGGCCTGGGCAAAAATTAAAGCATCTTTTAATGTGGTAAGAGCTAATTGTCACATAAATAAACAGCTGGAAGTACTTAGTACCACTTAAAGAATTTGCTGTGTTTAATGTTATTGTAACTCCAGATACACTGAAAAATCAGGTTGCCTGTAAACTGGAAAAAATGTGAATAAACTGAATAAAGATGGGTAGCTGTTCTGCTTAGTACTAACCTCAGGGCTCATTTGATATTATCAAGGACCCACGTAGTTTAAGGTCACTGGTTTCACTGTACAGGGAAATTAAGGAAAAGTCATATCCCAGTGTGATGCTAATAGTGGAAATTAGAAATTAGGTAGACTTTATTTTTAAGGGACTTGAGAGTTTCCAATGGGGAGGATGTAGATTTTGCTAGTGAGATATTTCAGCTAGTTTAGAGTAAAATGTCAGTGTATGCAGTATGGTACCACTGAAGGGATTCTGGCCTTTGACATGCCTTAAACTAGTGACGTTAGTGGCTTTACTGACCAATGTTTATATATCTGCTGGAAAGAGACTAAGCTTTTTTTTCCCCCCTTCTTAATGTCATAAATCTTTTGGCATCATTTTTGGTTTTGTAGTGCCTAAAGTAACAGTCAAAATATTACAGATGTTTACCAGCTGTACTTAGCTTTGTATCCTAAATCAAGTACTGTTTGTGTTGAGAAATGGTTGTTTTAAAAAGACATAAACTGCTGATGGTAACAAATTAGAGGGTAGTTAAGGAAAAGGGGAAGACAGCTGAGATGTGTGTTTGTGTGGTTCGCTTCCATGCAACTTTGGCAGATGTATTTACATTCCCAGAGAATCTTTCAATATTTCTTGTGAAGTATGCAGGAGGGAAACTAAAGCAGATCCTTTGCAATATAAGGAAAAAAATACATACAGTGTGTGTTCCTCGTGTTTTTTTTTTCTCATGCCAGTGCTGCTTACATGGTTGTGTTCTCAGTGGAAGTTTTGGATTATTCAAATCAGTTTTCAAAAAAATTACCATGTGGCTAAAGTGATTGTTACACCCAGCAAAAGACCAGCAGCAAGGGTAAAAAGTTCAGGAATAAGTCATCATCTGAAATTTATTTAAAGACACCATTGGAAGAATACTTGAGAATAACAATTACATGAGGAAAGAAAAAAACAATGGTTTGCAAATGACTCGCAGATAGTAGAAAAAGCATAAATTGTGTTCGGTATTTAATGTGAAATCTATTACGTAGAAGGTTGTCAGAAATACAAAGCATTGCTCTAGTTTAGGGTTAAATACTTACAGTTTTTTGCGAGAAAGTATTTGGAAGTGTTTTTTGCAAAACTGAAATTTTTGGTTTTGTTCTTTTTTTCTTGCTTTTTAACTCTTCAAATATTTTATTACTTTAGAACATAGTATAGAATTAGTACAGAAAAGCAGGTGCTTAAATCAGTGTAGTCAAAACAACTGGTAGTAAATATAATTTAAATAAGCAAAGAGAAAAATTATGTAAAAACATTAATTATTTTAATTATGTTTTTTCCTAAGGAGTAGTTATATTGGTTCTAAACCATTCAAGTGTGCTGAATTACACTAAGTATAGAGTCTAAATTAGAGGTATTTTTTGTTAATTGGCATGCTTTCTACAAATACCTGTGAAAGTCTATTCAAACATAAGCAGAGGTGAAAATATATATATATTCTAATCTGAATTTGTCTTTTATTCTAAAGTGAAGAAATATTAATTTTTTTCTTGCGATTTTTCTGATTGCAGGAGGAATTTGGAGTGGAATTACAAGGCTTAAAACAAACCTTAGAAAGCTTTTTTAAACCTTTTTTTTTTTTTAACTTGGCAGTAAGAATCCGCTTCTAGTGTGGGGAAATTTGAGAAAATGTGCTCTTGTTTTTTAATCTAACTGCTTTATTAAACAAAGGAACTGTTGTTTGTGAGCAGAACTGATGTTTCTTGTTTCCAGCTCTTTCAAAACATTGCAACTAGCAGGTCTTTCCCTGTCAGATTCCGCTTTTGCTCACAGATTGATGCACAGCCTTGGAACAGCAAAGGCTTTCCTGGGTTTTCAGCTCTTGCGTTCACAAGTATTGATTTAATCATTCACTGAACTGACCCAGTTGGATAAACTGAAATAAGGAAGGCTTATCATTACCCTTTTGGAAGTGGCAAACTTTAAGTGGGGTCAGTTGTTGTCGGAAATGGGGTCAGCACTTTGAGCCAGGTTGGCTGTGAATCCGGACTCGGGTCACTTAACGTTTTGGAACGTTACGCCTGGAGTTAACTGCCCTGTGAAGATGTCTCCACCAGCAGGTAGCTGACAGCAGGGCATTACGTGTGCTGAGGGAAAACCCAGTTTTACTCAATGTTATTGTCAAATAATTCAAATTAGTATTTAAATAACAATAAATTAAACTCTTCATCCACCTTGAAACTCTTCATCCACCAGAGAAGAATGAAATGCTGGGATATTTTTGTGGTTTAACTCTTCTGAAACTTAATTTGTTCAATGAGTCTTTTTGGTAGTAGACAACTACAGTTGAAGATGAATAACTTAGTTCTAGCCCTAAGTAAAAATGAAGGATTTGGGTTGAATTGTGACCTCAATAGAAGCATTAGGGCAATTCAGTAACTTTGGGATCTGGCTGGATTACCGAAAGTATGTAGAAAAAAGCAGCAAATGGAGCAATTCAATGAAAGCTCTCTGAATGTTACTGTGATTGTAGGGACCAGACTGGGTAACCCGCATGTTCCTGGTCAGCCTTACGTTCCTATGAAACAATTCAAGAGGCAGCTATTATTTTACTTTTAAACCTTAGCCTGTCTGCAGTGGAATCTCTTAGTTGTTCTCCCAGTTTCACAAAGGAAAATGAAATCTGGCAAAGGGCCTGAGGTCTCAGAGATGTGGAAAAGCTGTGGTCAAAAGGGATACCCATAAAGGATGAGGAGAACCCCAGCAGAGGCAACTATATCCAAACCCTGCCTTCTGTGGCACCTGCCGTGAGAAAAGGATGCAGTGCATAGTCTGAAATGGCAAATAGAAAGACATTATAAATAGAAATGCTAGAGGAAGAACTGCTAATTATTTCTCACCTCTCTTGTTTTCAGGGTATGGCCTTTACATTACATGAACGACAGATGCTTGGGTTGCAAGGACTTCTACCTCCTAAAATAGAGACACAAGACATTCAAGCCTTACGCTTCCATAAGAATTTGGCAAAAATGACTGACCCTTTGGAAAAGTAAGCAGTCCTCTGGCCTTGTTTTGTCATGCAAGTAAATGGAAATTGCTGTAACATATTTCATGGGGATAACCAAACAAGGTTTCTGTGCCTCCACTGGGTTTTTCAGTTGTTGGAGGCTATTTTCACTTTTGCACAGAAAACTGCTTTCATCAATCATGCATTCATCATGCGGCTAAATGAGGTTGGGGAGCTTTTTTTTTTATACTCCATAGTCATAAGGTAACGAAAAAGAAAGCTGTGAACCTTGCTGTAATATGTATTTCTGTAATATGTAAGATTTGTGTGGCAGGTTGTTAGAGCACAGAACTATTGGAGGAGGGGAAAGGGGCAGCTAGTGCACGCTAGAAAAATATGTGAGAGTGAAGGCAAATTGAGGGTTTGATAATTAGGTATGAAAAACAGTGTTTATCATATACAGTAGTTACTGCTAGAAGGGAATTACAGGGTTAGAATTTTGAGTCTTATAATGGGTATTTTTTTATATGAGTCTTTTTTTTTGTTTAACGCACTGGTTTAGTGAAAACAATGTGAAGGATTTTGATTTGTTTTTTTTAGAATGGCATGTTTTTAGCATCCTGTTACTGTTTTCATATAAGCCTATGTATATCTGCATTAAAAATACGTGGTCTCCTAAAGGCGAGGGGAGCATTGGAATGGTTTGAGGCTTGCTGGACCACATCAAAACTCTTTTGTTCTCATGAAAACTGAAAGATGACTTTTAAATCCACATCATGTCACTTGCTGATCTGAAACAGTCATGTCATCTGTATTGGCAAAGTGCCTGGTTGCTGTAGCCTAAGACAAATTGCTAATTCATTATGTTTATGTTGTCAGGTCAGCAAGACTGAATATGAATTGATACACAGTAGATTGGTAGGTAGATTTGCAAAAATGCAGGTTTGGTTTACACACCTAGGTAAGTCCTTCAAAATGAACTTTTTGTTAGGAGTTAATTTGTTTTACAACTGTGTTAGTGTTAGGATTAACAAGACCTTACTGTCAGGACCTTACTTTTTTTAGATGAAAAATTCTTTCACTGATAATTTTTTTTTAACAGTAATGAGAGTCCCAGCTGCATCCTGTAATAAATCCATGGGTTATCTTTTATCGCAATGCATGTTTGTGCATTAAGTTCTTAGCATGCATGGTATGTCACATCCAGTATTTTTATTTCAGCTTTTTAGTACTGCTGCTCTCTCTTTTCCAACTTTTGTTTAGTGCTCAAAGCCCAACTTGAGTGGAAGCAGGAATTTCATGAAGAAATAACATGAAGCAAGTTTGGTTTTTGCTTTGACATTTTTCACGTTGTTTTAAATAAGCATAAATGTAAAACAATAAGTGTTTTTCTTTCTTTTGCTTGATTTCAGGTATATCTACATAATGGGAATCCAAGAGAGAAATGAAAAATTATTCTATAGGGTATTACAAGATGATATCGAGCGGTTAATGCCAATTGTATACACACCAACAGTAGGCCTTGCCTGCTCCCAGTATGGACACATCTTCAGGAGACCAAAGTAAGAACAATAGATATATATTGCTGCTACTTCTGTTATATTTTTCTCCTTGACTGGGGTTTGGAAATGGTTTGTTTCATTTTCGCTTGCATTCAGCTATACAAGAGTTGTGCCAATTCAGGGCAGCAAAGCTACCCCTCTGCTCGGGAGGGGTAACGCACCATTAAATGCAGCCCTGCACGCAGCCTGCGCAGAGAGGCAGGAACACGAGCGCGCGCGCACCCCTACAGCAGATTTGCTGGAGGAAGCTCGGGCTAACCGCGGTCCCGGCGAACCGAAGCCGTGACCAATGTGTTCCTGCCGGTGGCAAAGGGTCCCAGTGCTGGAGAGATTCTCACGACGCTCCGCAGAGCGGCGCAGCATGACATCTTGGGTGCCGGAGCAGAGGCCAGCGGGCAGTGTGTGAGGAGGGACGTTGGCAAAGCAGGAAGGGAGAGGCTTGACTCACGGTAGCTCAGCAGACTCCGCTGGGTGCAGATAGTCCCTGTATGAAAGCGGTTGCTACCAGGAGTCAGCTTTCAGTTATTCTGACACAGTAAATACACTTGGCTGGGACCCAGTTTGGGTTTAGCAGTTACTTTAAAACAACCATTGAGATTATTAGCTCTGTGTTGAGAAAACCAGTTCAGACCGGCAGTCATTTCAGCTCATTTCCGTGATACTCTCAGTGCAATTCAAAGTGTATCTCTAGAGCTCTCTGGCTTGAGGGCTTAAGTGCTGCGTGGAGGAAGGACTAATCCTTTGCTGCTATGAGGACTCGGCTGCCTAGTGCGGCTGCTGTGATAAAGGCAGTAAGAAACTCATGGTTTTGCGCCTGAGCTGGGGCAGGGGATGTGAAAGGTGTACTCTTAGTTCTCACATACGTCCTTTTCTCTTCCACGTCTCTGTATGTATTATAGACCAGTTTGAAAACTGTCCCCCTCTAGAAGTTGTCTGTACAAGAAATAGCAGCATGGACAGGAGCTCAGGATGTGCCCCTTTCTTTCCCAGAACCAGCACTTTCCAAGTGTTGGTAATTGATCTGTTACCACCTCTGCCGAGCCTTTCGTGCCCCTTTCCTCCTAACCACAGAGGGCTTGCCCGAGCAGAATAGTACGGACAGTTCTTCTCTTCACCTCTGCTCCTTTGCCTCCCCTCCCATGTTCCCATGGAGGAGCACTCAAGCACTGTTCTCCTCCTGGTCTTGGAGAAGACAGTATGCTCAGTCCCTGTCTTTCCTTTCTTTTCCCTCCCCTCGCCTTGTGTGATGTCGTGAACGGAGATTCACTGAGGTAAAGCCAGGCTTGGGATCACGTTCCCTTCTCATATCCTTACAGGGGAGCGTAGATCCTGTCATGTCTGACGCTAACACCAGAGGTGTTTTGCCCTATAGGACTATTAAAGGTGGATATCTGTAGTAGTGTAAAATCCAGGTAGCATCATGAAAAATATTTTCTCTGTGTTCTTACTTTAGAGTGTCGAAGTAGCTGAATAGACTTGTGTATTAGAAATTATCCTTTTTGAGGGATTTATGTCCGTGATTGCAACGCTTTCAATTTTAAGAAAATTGTACTGTTTGACATTTAGTTTTACAAAGCAAAGTGAAATTTCTAATTGCCACCTATAAAATATTTCTGCTTTGTTTTTTTATTTCAGAGGATTATTTATTTCTATCTCAGACAGAGGCCATATAAGGTCAATTGTGAACAACTGGCCAGAGAATGACGTTAAGGTACTACCACTGTGTAATTTTTTTCTAGTTGTTATTTAATCTCAGTTGAGCTTCTTAAGATTTGTTAGTATTTGATGGAAATGTAAATACTAAATAATGCATCCTTGGCTGTTTGACGATGATGGCAAAATACAGTTAAGGAAGATAATGTGTATCTTGAAGAGCAGTGTTTTATCCTAAATATGAGGTTTATGGTTTGAGTAAAGAGTGGTGATGAGAACTAGACTTGCCAAACTTTTTATTTTACTTCATTATTCCACTTTTTGGGGAGGTGTGGGGGACGCACCTCTGGTCTTACTTATTGTGTTACATAGCAGTAGGAGAGGTGATCTCGTCCTCAGATTAGGACACAAGTGGTAGTTGGGAGGCCCAGATTTTGCCATTAAATCCTGTATGACCCAGTTGTGTCGAGAACCACGAGGGGAGATGAGGTGAATGATACTTATACGAACTTTTTGATGTCTGAATTTACAAGTGGAAATCGTAAACCCAAGTTACAAGCTGCAGTTCCACATGGCAGCTTGGATCCTTTCCACTTAGCTTTCAAAGATTTGGGCAGTGGGTTTCAGCAAAGAAAAAGGAGCATAGCAGATTCTAACATTAAGCATTATTGCTTCAAGTAAAATATTCCTTGTAATCTATTCTTTGTTTGACTGTGCAACCATACCTGAATTTTTGCCTGGAAAAAACCACAACTGGTATTGCTCTAAACTTTATAAATTTCAGTCATCATATGTAATTTCACCTGTTTTTGTTTTCAGGCTGTTGTCGTCACAGATGGAGAAAGAATATTGGGTCTTGGAGACCTAGGTGTGTATGGGATGGGAATTCCAGTAGGAAAACTGTGTTTGTATACAGCCTGTGCAGGAATAAATCCAGATAAATGCTTGCCTGTGTGCATCGACGTTGGAACTGATAATACAGTGAGTTTGACTGAACTTTGCCTGCCATAAGTTATCCCTATGAAAAGTATTTATTTAAGAGTATTTAGTACTATAAGAGAAGGTTTTTATTTGAGCACTTTTATGTAAGATAAAACCAAATATTTTATGTAAGGGTAAATGATTTGGAATTCACTATACAGTTACGTATCAGTGATTGAAAAACGCCAGTTAATTTGTCAGTGAAATGGTGCATTTGGAAGTAATTTGAATGCTGGAACACTGTAAAATAGGCAGTCAGGTTGACCTGACTTTAAGAAGCTGGAAATGTGAATCAGATTTATAAAGCAGTTTATTGTTCACAGTATTGATTTGTTCCATTTTAAAAGCAGCCATCACCAACCTCAAGTGCCAGCTGAAATTACTGAACATTGATATAGACTGGAGGCAGTTACAGTGGCTATATAAATGCAGTATCTTTGGTGTGAAATGTGTTGCTGTGAACTCTGGAAAGTGTATATTGAGGAAGTGATTCATCCTGCTGCTGTCTTTGATTTATTCTTTTTCAGACACTCTTAAAAGATCCATTTTATATGGGCCTATACCAAAAAAGGGATCGCTCACAGGTCTACGATGACCTTATTGATGAATTTATGGAAGCCATTACAGACAGGTATGACACTGAATATTCTGCACAGAAGTATGGCCAAAACTGCTGGCAAAAAAACCCCGTAACACATTGTCCTTGAAACAGTCATTTAAGGAATGAGGATAGGACTAAAAGTCAAGAGACGTGGCTGTATTTCTGGCTCCGTAGTGATTCTCTCTGTGACCTGGAACACGCTGCCTGTAGTTATCTGTTAGATATGCACAGAGCGGAGATGGAACTGTCTGAGGCAGTGACAGGCCTGAGGACATCTTCTTTCGAAAGATAATTGATTACGCAGGATTTGTTTTAAAAGGAATTTATTTCTTTATGTGTCTCTAGTGATAGGAATATTTGCCATGTTCTGTAGGTATGGCCAGAACACCCTTATCCAATTTGAAGATTTTGGAAACCACAATGCTTTTCGGTTTTTAAGAAAATACAGAGAGAAATATTGTACCTTCAATGACGATATTCAAGGTATACCCTTTGTTTATGTTCCTTAATGTATATGCAAAAACCATGCCTAAAACCATAATCTGCCACGCAGATCTGTTCAGCTCTCCTTAGATTTGTACTGCTTTTACAGGGACAGCTTCAGTGGCCTTGGCAGGACTGCTGGCAGCGCAGAAAGCCACTGGTAAACCACTTGCAGAGCAGAAAGTGCTGTTCCTTGGAGCAGGAGAGGTGAGTTCTTTTAAGGGCTCTAGAGCAACAGGAGATTTAACTGTATATTTTCTGGTTCTGTGGGACTTGTGGAGATTCACATTCTCTGAATTCCATTGCAGAACTTTTTATATAATGCCAGCTGAAATACATTAAGAGGAGGGATTACCTGCTTAAAGATGACTATTTGAAAGGTGCTTAACATTTGCAAGGACTCAAGTTTTTCATTTTCTTACATGGACTTGAAAAAAAGCATCAGGGACTTGCGTGTAGTTGAAGGGGAATTTACCATAAAATTATGGTTTAATAAGAAGGGGGGTAAGAACATCTTGTTAATTTTTATAGCATTGGAGAGAAGTACACAGTGGTTTTTTTAGCAAGTTAAGTCAGTGGCTGTTTGCAGCAGACGCTAGTTACTTACTGGGGCAGCAGTGTCAGGACCAGCACCATGCTTCTTGGTATATCATCAAAATTGCTTCTATGGTGCTGACAAAATAACTTAATTAGCTGAACATTTCTCCAGCTGGGGAAGGTCCAGATTGCAGTAATTGGCCGATGTTGTATTGTTGCCTGAGCACTGAGCCCTGCTCTGCTCTTCCCTCTTCCTTATTTCTCCTGCCAGACTTAACAGCATGTGCAGCGAGCCAAGAGAAGGGATGTGGAGGGAAGCACTGCCAGCATCCACTTTCTGCCCTCTGCCTGCAAGGCCTTTATCACAGGCAGCGGGAGCAGAGAGAGGTTTGGAAAGCCGCTTGGCACAAAAGACTATGCCGTGGTTTCTTGACAGGAGGGCTGCAGCACTAACTTGTTCTTATTGTCTGGTTGGGCTGCTTTATTGTGGCTGCTGAACTGGTACAGGCATGGGGGCACAGTACCCAGGAGAGCTGCCTCTTTCTTTTGCCAGAAGACATGATGCTGTTGATCCCAGGAGTCTGCCCCCATCTAGGCAAACATTGCTTGTGTTTCAGAGCTGACTTACCAAATGATTTTTGTGGGGATCTTGAACAGGGTGCTGTTTGTGATGAGAGGCTTCTTTTATGACTTGTTAAAAAACAAAAGTCCTTTTATCCACAAGGCCGCCCTGGGAATTGCGAACCTCATTGTTATGGCTATGATGGAAAGCGGTGTTTCTGCTGAGGAAGCCTACAGGAGAATATGGATGTTTGACAAATATGGTTTACTGGTTCAGGTAGGGGTGCACCATGCTTTGAAATACCACAATACAGATGGCCAGTGCTTTCTGTATCCTTCTCACAAAAGAATCAACTTTTTTTATCTATAGGGCCGAGAACAAAAGGTAGATTCCAATCAAGAGTCATTTACACATCAGGCTCCAGAGCAGATACCAAAGACATTTGTAGAGGCAGTGAATGTACTTCGGCCTTCAGCTATCATTGGTAAGTAAGGTTATTTTTGCTTCTGTGTTACCATCATTTGGTTATTCACTGCATTTAATTTGCTAATGTGGATCCAAGGAGGTTGGTGACAGTGATCTGCATTTCTGCTGATGTAAAGAAGATGAAAATGTGAGGTCCATTTTCTGCTTGAAAATATACTGAGCTGCAGGTTAGCTCTCAGTGCATCCTTCATTGCAGCTGTGGTGCCCCTTCTGCATCTTGTATCCTTGTTAACTGCTTTCTCTAGTCCTTGTCCAGCTGGTGTTGGACCTCTCTGAGCAAGTTCTCAGGGACTGCATGGCCACAATGAACTGAAACTGTAATGAAGGGCACTAAGAGTCAGGAAGACAAAAATACAACCTTTTTCCCAGACACATTCCCTACACCAGCAGCGAAGGAGAGAACAGTCACAAACACAGCATTTTGTGCTTTACAGGAGTTCCCTAACTTGAGTAATTTCTTTTTTTCCTGACCTTCCTTCCCCAGTCAGCTTCTCTGGCCAGAATCTGCCAGCAGCATGGCTTGAAAAGCTGTTTCATACTGCAGATCACGAATACCTGTTAGGTCACTGACATATGTAGGTATTGATTTATAACTGTGGCTGTCTGCAGAGGTCAGATGGGATTACAGACTGCAATTTCCTTTGCACATGATTTATTTGGAGAAGAAAAGCTTTTGGCTCAGTAGCCACCCTGAAGTTTGTAGCCATTGTCCCAATGTACACCATTTTTATGTATTTGTACTTATGTCTTTGGGTGTGGTCAGAAATACCAATATCAAGGGAATGTGCATTGCACAGTTAACACCCAGCTAGCATGAATCATCTGTGAAGAACCTTGAGTTCCCACTTGCTTATCCAGGGCAGCGATAAATGTTCTTTACATAGATCAATACAAAGAATCATGTAAAATAGGCTTTTGGAACACATTAATTAGACGTTCCTGTGAAAATGAGAATTTTAAGCAGCCACTAACAGAGCAGTGCCTGGTTTCCATCTCCTGCTGCTAGAAAAGCCTGCGATGCTTTGCTCTGAGTGGGAGGCTTCAGGGGTGACATGAACTTAATCTCCAGTCGCTGTCATCTGCCCTGAGGCAGTCAAGTATTGATTCTATTTTTATGTGTTTCCATTTACTTCAGGAGTTGCAGGAGCTGGGCGGCTCTTCTCTCAGGATGTGATCAAAGCAATGGCCTCTATCAATGAGCGACCCATAATATTTGCACTAAGTAACCCTACAGTGAAAGCTGAATGCACAGCAGAGGAAGCATATACGTTAACAGAGGTATGTAATGTTTAGAAATGTTGACCTATTGGCACTTAGTGATAGAACTGTTTACTGAGCGTAAGAATGCAAGAACTCAAATTATTTTATTATTACTTGGATTTACTGACATAATAATATAGATCTTTCTTGTCTTCTGGCAAAAGTAAATGGAAGTGATTTGAAAAGAAGTCTTGATTTTTTAAATAACGACATTTTGCAAAGCTTAAAATAGCCTAAATCTTACTACTTTTTAAAAGAATGACCACTAGGTACTGTTTCATATCTTTGATTAATTAACTGTTTCCCACTACGCTTTTTAATTATTTTGGTTTTTAAAGACACAGCCTACATTAACATTGTAATAGATACTAGGTGCAACCTTTAAAAGGTAATGGCTGCCACGTTGTGAGTAAAGTCCTTAAAGCAGATAATGTCCTTGCATCAATCCGGGAATTCTGCTTTGCACTCAACTCATTTCCTAGTGTCTGCAGGTCAGAACTCGTATCATTAACAGTGACCTGCGAAGACCTGTGCTTCCAGTGCAGGAGTCTGTGGTGGCCCTCTGTCCTTGTATTCGCCTTTCGCAACGTCTGTGTCTCGTGCACTGGCACCACCAAACGTTGAAATGAGTGAACCAAGAATAAACACACCTCGTCCAGCACTCTTACCTCTGTGGGGTGCTTGTGGGGGCTTGGAAGTTGGGGGTTTGGGGTGATTTTTTTAATAACGCTATCACCGGCGCATCCAGACCTTGGTTTTGCCGCTAATGAAGCAAGTCTCTTACCCTTCTGCACAACTTTTTATATAAAACTAATCATCTTTGAAGACAGCCTGAGGGGAAGGAGACGGGGGCAAGGGAGCATCAGGCAGACAGAGCGCTAACTTTAACACTTTGAACTGGCTGGTAATGCCTTTTCTTTACATTGTAGACTTCAGCTCGCTGTGATCTTTCCCCTGTCCACAGGGCCTGCCTGCAGACTTCAGGGGTGGGGCTTGTGAAAAGACATATTTTTTTCTTTTCTTTTCTTTTTTTTTTTAAATACAGCCCCAAATCAAGTGACTCACATGTGAAGATGAGTGGGTGGAGATCTTTCCTTGTTTCTTGATGCAGAACTATGAACTACTTCTTTCCACTGTTAGTGTGGCTCAGTTTCCAGCACAACCACCTCAGCGGTGTTAGCTTCACACCGGGAAGGGCAGAACTCCATCGTTTCCGCCTGGCACCCAAATTCTCTTCCATGTTACTGGGCCCATCAGCTCAGAGGGAACTCTTGCTACAGAAATTTGCAGGTCCAGAGTGAGCCCTAGGCAGGAATGACAGCCTCTGGACAAAATCTAGACTTTAGCTTTTAATAGTAAATGAGAACGCTTTTAATTGAAGATGGTTTAATATTTCTCGGATATCTTGCATTAGCCAGAATAGTGAGTTGGGCAGTGTTTCAGTATATAAAATTAAATTCCAATATCTTGGATAGAAAGTAAACAAGAGTTAGTTATACAGCCAAGCCTTTAGCTGGCATAAATAAATGTAAAAACTACTGGCATCTCTGATGGCTGAAGGAGGCCAGCAGCACTATTAGAGAGAGAATCAGCCTAATTTTGCTTGCACTTTTTATAGAATATCAACAGAGCAATAGATGTTTCAAGGGAAGAGGCTCACTTGTTCCCCATGGCTGTGTGCTGAGTCCCAAGGCGTTGGACCTCGGTAGTTGTCGCTATCGGATGCAGAAGCAAGACAGTGTTGGTTAGATTCAGGTGTGGTAACATGTCTTCACTGAAGTAGCTGTGTGAGCATAGTGCTATTTAGGAAGTTTGTGCCAAGTAGAAAGAGGATCTTTTGTTTTTTCCTGCATTGGATCCATGTGTCCTTTTATTTGCGATTTTCCGTAAGTTATTATTTATAGACATGGGTTATTTGGACAACTAAATATTACTGGTCAGTAAATGAATGGGTGTAATTTTGTTCCAGTCCTTATTAATACATTTTGTAACGTTTCTGGCTCTTTAGACTTTTCTCCATATCTCATGTTTGTTTTCATAATGCTCTTTAGTTCTCTGAAACGTACTCTGTTTACCCATAGTTTGCCCTTCAAAATGTATAGTAGTTTTCCCTTCAAGATACAGTAATTACCTAGAAAATCCTCTCAGACTTTACTTACTTTGTCATTTAACTAACAAAGTTTGTCAGGCAATTAGGGATCAGAGATGTCTGATAGGAATAGCCTAATCCTGGCTGGTGGAAAATCTTAGGCTAAACTAGGAAGTCAATAAGGAAGGGAAGATACCATCGCTAACCTTTCATTCCTTATTCTTTTTCCGCTAGATGGCACCTGTAAAAGCCTGATGATGCTTTAGTGCCCTCTGCCACTGTGTATTGTATGGGCTTTTGTTGTGTTTTAATTTCTATTGTCTTTTGGTCCTGTCCTCAAATGCATCCATATAGAATCATTAAGGTTGGAAAAGACCTCTAAGATCATCTAGTCCAACTGTCAACCCAACACCACCATGTTTTGCTCCCTACACAAAAAGGCTATTGTCATGGGTATGCCCTAACATTCAAACCTATTTCCTGAGTCTTTAGCTTCTTGGGTAATTTGTTCTCAAATGTAGTGGTCCTGGGGAGCCTTAAATATTTTAAAGTAATGTTATTAAACCTGTTACTCAAAAGAAAGTCAAGATTTTTTGCTTACAGGGGTTTTACTGCTTGAGGAACGGGTCATTTATCTGGAGGGTATGTTTCACACTCCAGATTCTGGATTTGTTTTAATATTTCGTGCTGATTAAAATCCTTTTCAAAGGAAGGATAAGCAAACTGCATTATTCACTCCTCTCAGACCTCTCAGCAATAAAAGTGTGATATAACCCTCCCACCCATCAGTAAACAAGTGGCTTCTATTTCAGTCTCCTTTTGGAAGTGGCCATTATTCAGCTGTCTTTGTACAGTCCCTATGGTGGTGGGTCCTGGCGTCTGGCCATGGTTCCTGATATATGGTTATGGTTATAATAATGGTTAACACACAAGTACTTTATTTTGTGTGTGAGTAGTTCCTCTAAGTCATTGCTGTCTTAAAGAACAATGAATGATAAAACAAATAGATTGCTTCCATTCCTTAGAAAGCTGCACAATTCAATGTGTACGCTTGCCTCTTTTGCTTTCCAGATGTTTCCTGCAGAAACATTGCACGTTCTGCAGCTGCAGAAACACACAGGTGCTTACTGATTCTTGTATCTCTTCCAGGCCCTACTGGAAAGGGTGGGTTTGGTTGTTGTCATTCTGGGATTGTAGAAATTGAGGCAGCAAGGGATTTAAGTATGTGCTTGAATCCAGTTGCATTCAGTAGGGCCGTTTGTCTTTTTGCATTTGGCTGTGTGCTCGAGTACCTTCCTGACTGAGTCCTAGAGCTGACTGGCAGCTGTAGGACTCTGGTGTCCCTGTACTTCATAATGACTGTATTGCTCCATACTGTTGGCTCTTTAGAAGCTGCCTGACTGTGATTATTCCTCTGTTTAACAGGGCCGTTGCTTGTTCGCCAGTGGCAGTCCCTTCGAGCTGGTGACTCTGAAAGATGGAAGAACCTTCAAACCAGGCCAAGGAAACAATGCTTATATCTTTCCAGGTAATAAATAAAATTGTCGTCTTTTAATCTTTAAGACTGGGCTATTAGCGCCTTTTCTTGGGTTCCCTTGCTACACTAGGCACAGTTAGTGAAGCAGCATGGAGAGGTGTTACCGGCGTTTAAAGCTGAGAACTCAATCAGAAGAATGAATGAAATCAGTTAAGGATGGATGTTAGGCATGTGCAGCTACATATGCGACATGCATACAGTGAGCTCACCTGACGGGATATTTCTAAGAAAACGAAAGGGTGTTATCAAAGGCTTTGAAAGCTGCTGCGTTATGGGTTCCTCTGCTTGTTTTTTGGGGGGAAGGGGAAAATAAGTGTCAATATGCTCCTCTTGAAGTTATGTCTGCACAAGTGAGGGTACAAAAGAAGCACCAGGGATATTTCTCTGCTTTCCCCTTTCTCTCCCTTTCCTCCCTGAGCTGCTAAGCTCCAACCCCTTGTCAAAAGCCACCTATTATAGTAAATGACTAGCACACATGGTAGTAGTTTTGTGAATGTGTGTAGAAAGCTATGGGAAGATTTTTAAAAGTAACATTCTAGATGACTCACAGCTTCTCGGCAGCAGGCTGCATATTTTAAAATGATGTGGCCCTAATTGGCGATAATTTTATTGTAGGCGTGGCTCTCGCTGTGATCCTCAGCAGTGTTCGACATATTAGTGATAAGGTTTTCCTAGAGGCTGCTAAGGTAAGTGTGGAAGCAGAGT
This sequence comes from Calonectris borealis, assembly GCF_964195595.1. Taxonomy (NCBI): domain Eukaryota; kingdom Metazoa; phylum Chordata; class Aves; order Procellariiformes; family Procellariidae; genus Calonectris; species Calonectris borealis. Next base: position 3,184,082 of record NC_134351.1, on the reverse strand, counting down.
AGGCTGTGGCTTCTGACATGATGGTGGATGACATGATGGGCAATTTCTCAAATCTTGCTGAAACTCTATGGTTTCCTGTTTCATTTCTGTTGGTTTTATCCCTCCCCAAGGGAAAAAATGGATTTTGATCAAACAAAATTGTGAAAAGTATCAGTTTCCACTGCAATTTTAATTTTTTCATCCAGAAACCAAACACCCAAATAGGAAATCTGTCCATGTGTAAATTGCCTCCCAGCCTTGTAGGTCTGGCAGCAAACCTACTCCTCCTCCCGCCCCGCTCCGGGTTCCACAGCTGGCACTGTCAGGGATGCACATGGTGCCCGGGCTCCCGTCCTCTTCTGCCTTTCCACTCTGGAGCAGGAGCACCTACCACATCGGAGTACCCAGTGAATCAACTGGCCAAACACATGGGCAGTCCTGCAGGCATGACTTTCATGGTTATGGGTAGTGCAGCCTCCAAAAAAGTAGGATCTTATTTTGCTAAATGCTTACAAGCAGAATTTGCTGATACAGGCACAGATTGCAGAGTTGATCTTTGAGAATTTTGAGATTTTGACTGCCTTATTCCAGTGCTTTGGGAGCACTCTAGTAGTAAGAACACTGCAACTTGTTTCTCTCAGGTGTTTTAGCATGTTATTGATCCCATTCGGGATGCAGTAAATAAAACTTGTTTGTTTTTCTAACTCAGGCGTTGACAGAACAGTTGACCGATGAAGAACTTGCACAAGGAAGACTTTATCCTCCACTGTCTAATATCAGGGAAGTTTCTATTTATATTGCTGTCAAGGTGAGTGTGAAGCATAAAAAATGGACTGTATTAAAAGTGTTTTATGTGTACATTAACCTGCTGAATTGCACAGTATGACCCTTGAACACTAGGTGCTTGGGCACAAAATACCCAGTTCTTTGTGCCTTTAATAAGAGACACTTACAAAAATCTTGGGTTTGTTGGATGCTTCAGTTTGGCAGTGATGACGGGCCAAAATTGTGCTCCTTTGATTTCTGAAATTAAGTTTTCAGATCCCTGGCAAGGCATTCAGGAATTGTAAAAAGACTTTGGTGTTTGTCTTTATCCAGTTTGTGAGTGCTAAACGTATTGCAGTGGAAGCGTGGATGTTATGTGAATGTAGTAAAAGGCACAAACTGCATGGTGATTTAACTTTTCAGGTTATGGAATTTTTGTACGCAAACAACATGGCTTTCCATTACCCTGAACCTGCAGACAAGAACCATTACATTCGATCAAAGGTTTGGACCTACGAATACGAATCCTTCATGCCAGATGTGTATGACTGGCCTGAATCTAAGGTTCACTGATGCATCAGAAGATCGTACTCCTCAGGCAGTATCTTCTACTCTGCAGGGATCCCTTTTTCAGACCAATTTAAATCGTGATCTTTGAGTCCTGTAATTTATTTTCGCTCATTTTGTTGTCTTTTTTTCCCTTCTACCCTGTTTTTCACTTGACGTAGATTTCTCCCCACTTTCCCAAGTACCTGATAAACTGTATGGATGATGGCATCCGTCACAGGAATGAGAGAGCTCTCCAAAATTCATTTAAATAATGACATTGCGTTTCTAGCTTTGAGCCAGCACCACATAAAGAATTCCATTAATGTTTTAGCTACATGTGTTTAATGATGAACTATAGCTCTCTCATCACTGCTGATTTCCAGAATGATTTATTTCTGCTTTTAATAATCAGTCTTCTAATTGTCCTAGTGTTGTCACATTGCATTATCTGTGACATCACCAGAGAGCATTTGTCAAAAAAAAAAAAAAAAAGGACAGCTTAAGACAAATTTAACAGTCTAATGGGCTTTCTGTTTTGTCCGATGTTTAAAGATGCCCATGTCCAGACTTGTGGCATTGGCTGCTCTGTTTCTTTGAATGTGCTTTGAGGACCAGCGTGGTGTGCACATGTGGAATCTGCAGCAGTGTTTGTATTTCGTGTTTTCATCATTGTGTGAAATCTTCTATCAGGAAAAATGTGAACTAGCTAAAATTATCCTTGGAAAGCCTGAAAATAATATTAATCACTTAATAGCTTTTAAAAACAAAGCTACGCTGTTGCATAATAAATTCTATCACATAAAGGCAGGATCTGAAGTAATTTACGGAAATCTTTTAGAGATTTTACAAGGAGATTTTCTGCAGTGGACTCCAAGGTAATGTAGCAAAGGATTTTTGTTTCACTTGTTAATTTTTTCAAGGTTCTGTTTCTTCTAAGTGAAATTGTTTTCTCCCTTGCATACCCTTGGTCTCACAAAAAGACTTGCGTGTGGTGTTTTCATGATGTCACTGACTCAAAAACTCCTAGGTGGACTCACTTGCCACTTCGAACAACCCCCCCACACGCAGCTGATGAAGCTGGAACAGAAAGTGTTACAGGCAGCTATTGACACGCACGTTTACAGACGTTTGACTGAATGTTTCTTGTGGTCTCACTCCAGTATATTCAGTTCAGTTTGATTACAGGACTCGAAAGATCTAATGCTTAGAAGCTCTAAGTTGATCACTTCATCTTCCTCGCTCCGTTTACAGGTTTAATTTGTCAGGTTTTTTGTGTAAAAACAAAAATTGTGAGTTGAATTTTTCCTTGCAATGAATAGTACTGCACATTTGATACAGATACCACAATGTGCGTTCCTTTTCATTTTGTTCCTATCACGTTTGAGTGCCCTCCATTACTTTGTATTAGCAGGCAAGGACACACAGTGATAGTTACAGTCTGTGACCGCTCTAAATCTGGTCTCTGTAACAAGAACAGTGGTATGTCAGGAGCAGAAATAAAGATAATGTGCTGTTTCATAGTTTGCTGCATCAAGGCAAAAAAGGACAAAAAAAAAAAAAATAGATACATGTAAAAGGGCTATACTGCCAAACTTGAAGCCGAAATCCAAAGAGATGAAGTAAAGCTTGCTTGGGAGTTACCTATGGCAGGCACCTCTCTCATATCCTCATTCATCTTGGAAAGTGCAGAAAGAATAGAACAGGGAAAATAGTCTCTGTATCCCCTTGGACATGGTTTCTGTCGCTTACTGCCTAGTATCTGATTTTAAAATTATGTTTGTGTATTAGATAAAAAGAACAGTAAACTTTGGGAAGGCTTTACCTAAGTGAGGAAAGAAGACTGATTATATAAACACAGAAAATAGTGATGTGGGGAGAAGACTGCCTATTCAAACTGTGGTAAAGTGCTGTCTGGTGGACTCGAAATGCTACGTTGCCAAGTTGGGCGACGTACGTGGTTTGCAACTTGTATGTGTAAGTATATGTACAAAAAAGACCAACACACACATATGATGTTTTTACAAATAATTCTTTTTTCATCTATTTTTGCTATGCCTGGTTTTTATCGTATTTAAATTTGTGATCTTACTGAAAAATTATTTATTTAGCGTACAAATTATTTTTACCTTCTGAAAATTCAACTCTAGCAGAAGCCTGTGGTAGTGTGTCAGCGGAGTTCTGCATCATTGGATTCAAGTATATTGGGAACGCACGCTTCCTCACTTCTGCCAACGTATTAATTAGGCAGACGAGTAACAAAAATATCCCATGCACTGATCTTGTGTCCCGCCTGATAATGATCACAGAGGCAAGGCAATCGGTCCATAAATATGGCTCTGTCTTACAAAATAAAGATCTGCATCCGTCTATTCAGTCTGATTATTTTTTTTTTTCAGGCAAGAAGTGCAGTCATGGTTCATAATCAGTGGGCATTGATAGTACTCAGGAAAACCTGGCGCTTGGGAAAATAGCATTACCTGCGTGCAGCCGGAGTCTTGCTTTGGGCAAGAGTGTTTTTGGTTCCCAAAGGGAGCTACCGTGCCGGAAATTTGCAGTGGCTGCTGTCAAGCCGAGGGAAGATGCTTGTTCCGTGAAGTGCAGTCCTTTCCCTTCCTGGCACAGGCTCCCTGCTGTCTTTAAGCAGATGCCAAGAGGGATTGTTCAGAACTGGCCAGCAGTGGGATTTTCCCAAGTACAAATGTTCCTGCATAATTTTTCTGGAAATCCCACTGTGCAGGTGAAGAAAAAACAGTCTTTAACTGGCTCGGAGGCTCCAGTGGCAATACAGCCCTGCCCTGATGGGGCTGCAGATGTGTTGGAGCTCTAGAGTAGAGAAGGCCTGACTGTGTCTCTCTAATCTATCCCAGTTACGGCAGCTAAGTGGTACCAGTTAGACTTCATCTATGCATAGGCACCTGTGGACATTGTTTAATCAGGTTATGTGGATCATCTATAGCTTGCAATATAGACATGGTGGAATCTTACCTTTCATGTGTAGCCATTGTTTTCCATTAGCAACAGGTAACATGTCAGCTCACAAAGTTTTAAGTGCATTTCACTCTCCATTTCATCTTTTTCAGATTTTTTTTTTTATAAAACATATAGATTCATCTTTGGTTTTGTGTATTCTTCAGATCTAATTAATCTTTGAATTAGTTACAACTGCTAATCTTGCCGCTTAGTAAGGAACCACAGTATCCTTTTTTGTATTCTTCTTAACCTGATTTTTTTCTATTTGCTGGCTTATTTAAAAGCATTTACCGATCTTTATCTATACAGAAAATTCTCTTACGCAGTATGCAAAGGAAAAGAGTTGTCACCAGGATGCATTTTGTAATGGTATAACTTACAGCATTAGCATATAGCGTAAGTTAAGCTTATACTGTTCTTTACAAAAATATGTCACCTAAAGGATGACTAGTGTTCTAGCTCTTCACACAGCTCTGGTGACTTTTGCCCTCCGAACGGTATAGAAGTCTGTCTTTCATGTCTCTTCTGTGAGGATACTATTCTGGATGTACAGAACACTTCTGAGAGGATCAGAAACTCCCACTGAGGTCAGTAGCTCAGTCTTTTCCAGGACTGGTCCAAGACTTGCTTCCTTAAAATCAACAGGAAGCCTCTTGGCAGCAATGTATAGAAATGTCTAGGGGAGGAGAAGAAAGGTAGCTAAGGGAGCGCAGCCTTTTTTTAAGAAATCTGTGTGTTCTTCTTCAAAGATGTTAAAAAGCTTTGTATGTTCCTGAAGCGCATGCCCGCGTGCCAACAATTGACATGTAGAGGAAGACTATTAAAACGTTGTGGCTGATAGATTTTTAAAACCCAGATGTGACTCCTTGAATAAGTTCTTGGTTATGTTTGTGAACAGTGGTGTTTCATGATGTTGTGTTTGTTTTCCAAGCCTAAAACAAAGCGACACTTCACATGCAGATCGGTGTTTAACAGGTTTCCTGTGGTAGGTGCGTGTCTTTGTACTGTTTTTTTCAGCACGCTGTTTTGCAGGAGGGGGTAAGGTAACCCTTTGTCACACTCCTCTGGTAGTGACTGTAAAGGTGAATCATACACCTTTTAGTTTTTCATAAGCAACGCTGTTTCGTGACTACTTCTGTAGGAGAGTGTGGGGATCACTATTGTACAGCTACAACTGTGAATTTTAGTTCAGCTGACTCTGGGCCTAAGTAAATCCAAGTTGTCTTTCACTTGCTCCGGCTCTTCTTGATTTCAAAGGTGCAGATTTGAGCACCTCTGTTATTCGGATAAAGGTATCTACGAGATGCTCAGATCGGACTGTAAGAAAAGTACGGTTTGGACTCCTGTTCTGTCTCAGCTATAAGTGCTATTCCTGAGTTTAAGAAAACCACTGTCGTTTTTGGACTCTTTTCAAGATGATGCGTACTGCTATCCTGTTTCATAACAGCCGTACGTTATAGGCAGGGACTGGTGTTACATTGAATACTGGAGCAAGGAGAAAATCTAGAGCAAAGCTCTAATTGCACCCACTTGACAGCTGAATTTGAGCAATGTAATTCCATTGCCGCTGGTGAAGGGACATCTAATTCTGTATGGATCTACCTTGACCTACCTACCTACTCCCAAAATACACATTACCATGGTATCCGAAAGCCTGCAGATGTTCTGGGTGAACCACGACGAAAATTCAGCACGCTTTAGACCTCTGCTTCCTGCCGTCGCCTCCCGAATCGCAGCACTCGGTGGGGATGCAGCTTACTCGTGCCTTCTCCCGAGGAGCATCTAGCTAACATCTAGATGGTACGTGGGGAATCCGGTACCTGGTGGCACGGTGGACCATGCTACAGCTCATGTAAAAAGCTCTCTCGCATCGGACATTTTGCTTGCGGGGCAGGAACCCTATGGCGTGCGCTTATATTCCCCGCACCCGAAGTGGGCGCTGGATTGAACTGAACTCTCTGAGTACCTTTGACTTATCCATCCTTTAAGTGGTTCCTTTCTAATGAAAATGGAAATAAAAATACTTTTAGGACTACACAAACATAGGCCAGTGTGTCAAGAAATAAAATGTCAAAATAATTTACATTTATTTCTATCTTAAACATACCTACTTACACGAATAAACGTAAGTCTGCTGGAGTGCTTGTGAGAACAGTTCTAGCCTGTCTGGGGTTGACTTTACCTGGGGGGGGGTCATTGTATTTAAATGTGAACTGATGGGGTTTTTTTCTCCTTTATAATGTTGTAACTATTGAAATGTGTGTTCTGGTCTTCTATTTTCTTAGTAAAATGCATTCCCTTTGCCTAAATTACATTTGATTTTGTTTATTCTGAAAAAATAACACTCGATCTCTACAGAATTGGTATGCAATTGCCTAAATCACCGACGTTATTTTTCTCCTTTTGTTCCTTGCGAATGATCAGCAAACAGGCACTTGGGCTGTAGGCCGATTACAATTTTACCTCAAAACGGGTTTTCTAGAACACCTGGCTGTTTGACAGCACTGTACGAAGGGCCTCCTCACAGGGGACTCCAGCATCTACACCGTATTTTAACCGATGCACAAAACCCGAGGTTCAGGCGGCGTGAGGCAGGGCCCCGGCAGCGCAGGGCCCTTCCCGCCCTGCAGCCCCGCCTGGGAGGGCGCGGAGGCGGCGGGGCCGGGCGGGCTCCGCCTGCTGCCGCCGGAGGGAGGTAGGCCGGGCGGGCGGGTAGGGGAGGCCGGGGAGGCGGGCCGGGCCTGCGCGTGACGCGTGTTCTGACTGAACCCTGCCGTCCCCGGAGCCGCGTCCCCTCGCCGCGGCGTAGCGGGCTCGTCCTGCCGGCCCCTGCCCCCGCTTCGGGCCGTTCCCCACAAGTGCTCTCGGGGAGCGGCGGAGGGCCGCGGCCCGGGGGGGTGGAGGCGGCCGGGCAGCCTGAAGGGTTTCGGGAGAGGTTGGACCCGCGTCCCAGCCCGCGGACACAAATTCACGGCGTAAGGCCCGAGGCCAGTTCAGCTGGGAAGTTGTTAATCGGCTTTTACACTGAGGAAAAGGCAGCCGAATGTTTATTTCTGCCTTTTGGGGGGGTGATGGATGTTTGTCCTGGCCCCCAAGGTCGGGTAATTACATGTTGCACCTTGGTGTGCTTGGAGGACCCTGCTAGCACAGCGGGGAAGAGGACTGCTTTCCCTTGTGGCAGCTCTAAAAGCAACTAAACCTGAGAAATAGTAATTCTTTTCCTTGGTAGGTATCTGAAGCTGTTGAGGCACCTGGAGTTTGAAATGAGGTGGAAATACATCTGAAAACGAGTCAGGAACTAAGTCTGGGAAGACCAAGGCCGGAGAAAGCACGCCCCGTCAGGCGAGACAGCTTCGTGCACGTGGAAGTTCTGCTCCTAACGCAGCTTTCCGAAGGTTCTCCTCCTCCTGCGGACCAGCCAGGCTCCTCATCTGGACAATGTAGCGGATACATGAACAACTGGGGTATGGCAGCTGATTGTATAGATCCTTCTGCTGCAATAGGCATTCCGTGATCTGTCGCGCAGCCTTCAGGCTACGTAAAGGGTTTAATTTTTCGCTTAACACTGATGAGAAGTAAAACATCAATCGCTTTCAAGGATGCCGTTGCAAAGTAAATGAGGTCGCTCCCGCCCCTTGCGGTCTCTGAAGTTGTTTTGAGGGGAGCGAATCTTTCCCCTCTGCGTTGCTGGGCTGCCCCACTCCTGATGTCCAGTAATGGCATTTAAATGTCAGAAGTGGCTGGTTGGTGTTAGTCAACCTGAAAAGGCTTTTAGAGGAAAGCACATGCAGGAAAATTCAAAGTTTAAATAAAGCGAAGAAGAAAGAACAGTGGGTTTAAAGATTAGAGCGTTTCCAGCTGGCTGGGGCTGTTTCTTTAGGTAATGAGCAAAGGTCGCGTCTTGCGTTTGGGCTGCGTGTTTGCAACCTTCTATTGACATAAAAAGGAAATCTGCTGCTTGTAAATATTGTGTTGTCTGAAAGTTATATCCTACTTTTGGGAGGTTTTATTTTTATTTCTTCAGGGAAGGGGAATTTGATTCTCATGCTAAAGTACATAGGATGCCTTTATTTAAAGCAAAAAAGTTTGTTTCTTTCCCAGCATAAATATCTATGTTCAGCGGCTCAAAATCTCTCTTTCAGGTGGCATACCGACGTATTTAAAATGTCGATGGATATAACTTTCCTTGGCACAGGCTCAGCATATCCCTCTCCAACAAGAGGAGCATCGGCGTTAGTGCTTCGCAGGGAAGGAGAGTGCTGGCTCTTCGACTGCGGAGAGGGAACACAAACACAACTCATGAAGAGCCATCTCAAAGCAGGTTTGTGCTGTTGAAAGGTATTGTGATGAGGGAAGGGGAAGAGTTTCATGAGATCTAAACAAAATACTTTGTCCTCATGCTCGTGGTATTTGAATACATACTAAACATGCATGAGCATCTGAAGGTGCTGGCAGTTGGGCGGCAGTTGCTGAACCTGCTGTGCAGTAATCCTTGATTGCCCTTTGGAAAAGAGTTTGAGAACCAAACTCTCCTGAATTAATTTCTTGGGTTTTGTAATTTCAAATGTGGACCACAGACCAGCTTTAAGCTGGCACAGTTTGTATTTGAAGACAGCTCTAGACAATACCTGCTGTGAGTCTTCTTGTCAATAAATATTGTGCTTTTATTTTCAAGTAAAGTTGTGTATTCGTGGTAACTTTTACATTTTGGCAAATAAAGTAGAAACCAGACTTACCTTCAGTCGCTGTGCTTTTGCTGTCTACAGCGGCAAGAGCAGACTTCTGACTCTCAAGTTATAAAGATGGAATTACCAGTTATAAAGAGAAAACCAACCTCCTGCTCCTCCAAAATCTGAAGCTATCAGGGGATTTAATGACCAAGTGAATAGACTAATTTTTATTAATTTTACTGATTTTCATTAAATTGTTCTTAAATCAAAACAAAGAGATTCTGTCCTCCCTATTGCTCGGTCCTAACAGATGCTGGAGAAAATGCCTTACCGCAAGGAAGTGGGAACTCAGCTAGCAGAGGAGACTGAGGCAGCCTGATTAAAGTACATGTGTCTGTAGTGAGAGAAAATTCTGGGCTTTTTTAAGCTAGCAAGGGCAGGGCCCGGTGCCTGAGAGCTGGAATGAGACAAACTCGGACACGAAACAAAGCCCAAATCTTTAAGTGCAATTTTTCATCTGTTTGAAACAAACCGGTCAGGAACCGTGGGGTTCTTGCCTTTTAAAAACTTTGAAATCAAAACTGGATGGTTTTTGGTTTGTTGTTTTTTTTAAATTATGTTGATTTCATGTGCTAGATCCAAAACTAGGAACAACGCAGATGCCACTTTGTATTTCTCATTAGTCCATGTAATATAAGAAAGCACAACCACTTTCCAGCATTTCTTTGCGTTTTAATATGGCAGATGTCACCAGCTGATTCTGTTCCGTGCTTGTAGGACGTTTTGCTTAGAAGCATCTAAAACTTTTGTCTCGGCAGTCTTTTCTTGACAAATCAAGCCAAAATAAACCTTCTGTGGAAATTTATTGCTACTGTGGAAAAAAAAAATACTTTGTGGTTTGGGATTTATTTCTTAAACACTGGTTTTATTTTAATTTCCCTCCTTCCTTATTTCCTACTTCTTGCCAAAAAGTGGTTATTTCTGAGTTGTTATGGTATTCATTTATGTTCCTATCTTCTTCTGGTTTGTTTTTCTTTTCCTGTTGTTCTAATCAATAGGCAGAATTACCAAGATTTTCATAACTCATCTTCACGGTGACCACTTTTTTGGACTTCCTGGCCTGCTGTGTACACTCAGCCTCCAAAGTAGCCCTGACCCAAACAAACCACCTGTTGATATTTATGGGCCAATAGGACTGCGAAACTTCATATGGAGGAGCATGGAGCTCTCCCACTCACAACTTCTCTTTCCCTACACTGTTCATGAACTGGTACCTACGCAGGACCAGTGCCCCGCAGAAGAATTTAAGGAGTTTTCTTACTTGGACAGAGATGAGGTATCTCCCCAGGGAGCACGAGGGAGAATACTCCACCTGGATCCAGTAGAAAACTCTTACTTGCTGGTTGAGGATGAGCAGCTAGTTCTGAAAGCATTTCGCCTGTTTCACCGCGTTCCTTCCTTTGGCTTTGTGGTGGAAGAGAAGCCCCGGACCGGTAAACTCAATGTACAGAAACTGAAAGACCTTGGTAACTACTTTGACTTACTTTTCTTCTTTTTAATTTTTTAAATGCCTAAACGCATGTGTTCAAGCTGAGTAGCGACTCCAATTTTCAGCAAATGTAACAAAATTGTGTTCATAGGCAGTTGAAATCTTTTTATGACCACCTTTCTAGGGGTTCTAGCAAATTAGAGCTGCTGTATCTCTCTGTAATCCATTTTAATTCAATTTTCCACTTTCTGTTAAAGACATTTTAATACTTCATACCGATGCAGCAGTCTGAATTGGTGTGTAACCAATTAATAGTTTGTTGTGCCAATTAATACTGCAGACCATTCTCATACTGGGAAGAGCAAACAAGTTCAGACGTTAGATTCTTCAAACACACTTCCTGCTAATGTTATAAGCTCTTTATTTGTATGAAGCGTGTGAAATATCAATTGCTCTTTATATTGAGGTTGTATTTTTTCAGTGAGACAGCTCTATATACAGTGTATTTCTTCTTAAGTGATTTTTTTTTTTAAAAAACCTGACACTCATCATAATATTTATGGACTCTTTTGCTTTTATTCACCAGGAGTTCAACCAGGTCCTTTATATGGGAAACTGAAGAATGGAACAGCAATCGTTCTAGAAAACGGAGTAACGATTTCTCCATCAGACGTCTTAGAAGACCCTATTCCTGGAAGAAAAATTTGCATTTTGGGGGATTGTTCAGGGGTGGTTGGAGATGCGGCCGTGAAGCTTTGCTGTGAAGCAGATGTACTGATACATGAAGCCACGTTGGATGATACCCAAGAGGAAAAGGCCAGGGAGCATGGTCATAGCACTCCAAAAATGGCATCGGATTTTGCAAAATTATGTAAAGTTAAGAAACTGGTTTTGACTCACTTCAGTCAGCGGTATAAACCAGCCGCTCAGAGAGGCGAGGGAGATACGGACATCACCGAACTGAAGAGACAGGCAGAGTCAGTGTTAGATGGTCAAGAAGTAACACTAGCTGAGGATTTTATGACAATAGAAATTCCAATGAAAAAGTAAAAATAGTAGTGTTAGCAAGTTCTGTATGAAGACATAAAGTAGGATGGTGTTGGATAGCACTTAAAAATAATGGTAGGGTTTCTGGTATCCAAATTAGTTCTCTTCTGTGGCACGCAAAGAACCGCTGCAAACTGGAGAGAGTACCAGATACAGTTAGCGTTGCTTTTGTAAAGCAAGAAAAAAGGATACTCCATCATCTGGAACTTGGAATAAATTCCTAAGTGATGGTTTCGGACGCCTAGTCTCCCAAGAAACCGAATGTGTAGGCTGGTGCGAGCCTTCAGGGGTTTTCCTTGGACCACAGATTCCTAGAGCAGAGCACTGGATCATTTGGCTTAATACAGCCCTCAGGAAGGTTTGTGTTCTGAACCAGAATTTAAGATATCTTGCCTGTTACAAGCTTTTGAATAACATCTATTTCAAAATTGTATACAGTATTTTGTAACTGTTATCCAATTTCTATGTAAGAGGGCTATTACACTGACAGTAATAAAGTATTTATAACCCTGCCAAGTGTTTGTAACTGGGGGTGTTGCTATGTTCAACTTGAGGACCTCTTATAATTCTGCCTTTGTATATGCAGTTTTCTCATAAATATAGTTTAGGCTTCCTGTCAAAAGTGAATCACTCTTAAAAATTTGATTCATTTAGAGCTCTGAAGTGAGAGCCCTAAGTTTGCATACCTATTCCCTGCATCAGTAAAGTTTTGGAAGTATGCTGTGGCAGTCTTTAGGCAGATGACAAGTAGTCTTTCTTAAAGTGTTTCTCCAAGTGCATTTTCAAAGGCAAATTATCCTGATAAAAGCATATTTGTGTCTGTAGAAATACTCCTATGGGAGGAATTTCACCTATGGATAGCTCAGTCTGTTTCTGCAATGACTTTATTCTTTCAGTTAAGGGACATGTAGACCAACTTTATCTCATTTTCTTCCCACCTCAAAACAAACTAGAAGTTGAAGTTTCCCAAATTTTAGCTCAATTTTCTGGTCAAAAGTAAAAAAATCTGTGCTTTTGAAAAATCTAGCCTAAATATGTTTCCCCTAGCATGGATTCCTGAAAGCTAAAACACTTCATAGCTTTCTAATAAACACTGAAAACTCTGGCAGGTTTAAGGACAGCTTAACTGTACTTTTGTTGAGTTGATGGTAATGCAGATGGAAAATGAATCTGTTTTAATATACAATTTCCCTCCTTGCTTTAAATGTAGAATAACAAAGCTCCAAAAAACAAAAGCACTCCCACTCTTTAAAGATCTCTCCCTTGTAAATGGTGCACCGCTCAAAGGTGGTTTGTGTACAGTGGTAATCCTCACCCAGACCAAGCTGGTGAGATGAGGATGTTAAATCCTGCAGATAATTTTTCTATACTCTTCACATTTTCTTGACTAAGAGTGTACTCAGCTGTAATTAAGCAACAGTTTTCAAAGAAAAAGGAAAGGAGTGTGATCCTAGTGTTTGACTAAAGGGATCGAATTGAGTTGGATGGCTTATCCCAACCCTTCAAAGAGACTCTATCTCACCTGCGGTTACGGTAACTCCGAACTGAGTTACACCAATATTAATATTTCATGCTTCAAATATGCTTCAAATGTAGAGGAAGTCTTTGATTTCTTTAAAAAAAAATATTGGGAAGAGTTGCAAACTTGAAGATCATGACTTCTGGAGCAGAAATTCACTGATCTCTATGACTTCTCTCTTAAAAATGGTGTAAAGCGGCCAGAGTCTACAGATCATGCAGTGGCACGTTCTTTCCCCCCCTAAATTGTTTTTCTTTTGCAAGATAGAAATTAATGGCAGGTGCAGAGATCTTGATACCACGCTCTGCTTTATGTAGTCAAAAGCTGAGCAGACTCCAGCTAGTCTATGTTTCATACAGTGAAAGAGTAACTTTCTTCGTTGTCCTGACCTGCTCTGCTACATCTGCTTCCATTCTGGAAAAACTGAAAATTCCTATTTCTAAGCCATTCACAGTTGTGATACGAAGTTTAGGGAACAACTTAAACGCTTTGTGGAAATTCACTGGGTACCACCTGCAAATGATAGAATCAAAGGATGGAAATAAAAACAAGGGACAATCCAAAAGTCTATGCAACCTGAAATGTGTGCACCCACCGCTGCAGCTCATCTCCCCACAGTGCTGGATCATGCTGCTCCAGAACTGGGTTATCCATCCCAGCGGTAAATACATTTTTGCATTTGTGTGGTTAGTTAATTGCTGTGAATTCAGGAATGTCTTCAGTTCCCATTCAAATGACGGAGGGTGTGGGTAGGTGTGTGAGATGAATCGATGGCGCAGGCTCCCAGCGTGGAGCGAGCCTCGCTCCTCCGTGCCCCGCGGTCCAGCTCAGCGTGCCGGTCCAGTGCTTGCCTGGCTAAACAACCACTGGTTCTTGCTAGCCTGCAAGAAAACGGCCTCTGGGCTAATTTTCGGCTGGATTATTGAGTCAATTAGCGAGCTGTCTTGCTGCACGACTTGTACAAGGGCTGAAGGAAGGAGGGTGCAGAAGTGCTTGGGCAGAAATGGGGAGCTGCTTGGGATCCCCCCTTTTTAGCAGTAGTGAGCTGATACATTGCATCAGTCCTACCGCATAGCTACATCCTAAATATGTTTTAGGATCTAAATCCTAAATAAGAACGGGTCAATTTGGATAAAGAACAGCAAGGGGAAGAGTGTATCAGATTGAAGCAGCAGGCCAGGTCCTCTTCAAGTATTAGGTCTGGGGACTTTGTTGCACAGAGTTGATGTGTTAGCGCATTTTTTATGGCAATTTATTCTGTACGGACAATCAAGGGAGGAAATGCTCATTTCGTCTAAGCTGAGAAGAAAAGCTGCAAGTTGCCTGGTCTATATTGAAGGCCGGATTAACTATATGGCTGTCATTTTTAAAAACAGTTTCTTTTTGGTATGTTGGTGAAGGAGGGTACATTTAGTGCTGGAGTTATGTGAAATTCCTGTATTTTCAATTTAATATATTTTAGTATTTGTAATCAAGTTATAGTTGTCTCTTTCTTAGCAGACCCATGTGTCTTTGCTTACCATGGTCCACTCTTCTCTCTAAGTCTGGATACTAAATTACTTCATAAATCTGACTGCTAGTGAGACTTGAATTAAATTAATGGGAACATGTGTGCCTGTAAGGACCATAAATTGTCTATTTTCTCAATGAGTTTATCTTTCCATTTGTTAATTACCAGGCAACAAAATTCCTTTGCATTAAAATATATTTGCCTGAGAGTATTTTGTCTGACAGCAGGTAAAGGACTCCGGTCTGGTCCCGTAGGGACTGGGAGGGTATTTTAACAAATTCTGGGTATGTAAATGAAGATTTTTTTTTAGCTTTGAATAACTCATTTTAAAAATTCTCCTGCTTTCCTGGAAATGTTCCTCAAAGTTTGGTTCCTTTTTTAGCTGGTACTAGCGGAGGGACCTGATAAACTACGAAAGAAGCTTTTTATGTTACGGGAAGGAGGAAGAAGGAGGAAATAAGACGTGAAGAGTTTCGTAACAGAGATGTTCCTGCGTTTTACGTGTAGCTGCTAACCGAATGGATGAGCGCTGATCAAAGGGAGTGAGGGTAAGTCTTCCTTCTGCTGAGATCTGCATGAGCTTGCAAAAAAGGTTGAGAAACAAGTTACCTACAGCACAAAAATGCTTAGCTGCTCCGAGCGTGGTGCAGTCTGTGTTGAGGATGGAGAGCTCGAGATGAGTCTGGGCTCTAAATCCAGCTGGGAAAGAGATCCTTGATGCTAGAGGTGGTTCAGCCTTTGGTATCAACCACTCCCTATGGCCCACGGTGGGACTCTTCATCTGTCAATGCAGAAGAAACATGATCTTCATTTGGGAGCATTTTTATTTTTCTTTAAACAGACTTTTAAAATAATTTGCTCTTACTGAATTATGTTCATTTATAAGGAAAACGTTATTAATTATTTAACTCGGATGGCTTCATGGTAGAAATCTAATTTCTGGCGAGGTGGTAGGACTGATCCAGGTCTCACTGAAATTGGTGGTTTGGCACATAGTCACTAGAACAACTTAATGCATTTTTTATTAATAATAAAAACATATTGATTGGGATCTTGAGGTACAACAAGTTGCAGAAATTTGATCAAAGTAACATTTTGGGGAGGGGGGCGGGGACGGATGCTAAACCACAGCATGTTAAATTGATCCTGCTAGTACCAGCATTTGATATTTGAAAAATGTTTGAGAGTTCAAAGGAGTTTAGGTGCACTGGAAAAAGAATCATTTTGTTGGACATGGTATCCCTGCAGCCTTTCAAAATCATCTTAATGGCCTACGAAGGTCCTTCCTAGGACTAATTGTTGCTGGAGCTGTTTGGGTTTGGATAAATATGAGGCAGCAGCTCAGCATCTTCCCTGGTGAAACACTTAACCTGGTGGTCACCCCAGTCCCTTTACAGCTCCAGCTCAGTCCTTTCCTTGAGTGCTGGTGCTGGCTGCGGTGGGATTCGCTCTGTGTCCCCCACAGCCACCGCACACGGAGGCTTGTGGACACCATGCCGAGCTTGGGACACCGGAGACGGATGGTGGCACCAGCTCAATGGCTTGTGCATCCCCAAACTCCACGTTTCACCATCTGATTGAGCAGGACATCGCAATGATTGCTTTATGAACCTCAAAACAGACATATGTATAAACACAGAGAGTTACCGTGACGCATACAGTACTTTTAAGATAGCTAATTCAGATCCTTTCAGATTTAATACATGCTATAGAACTGAATTAATCACACTACTCCATAACCCAGCTGCAGCGTCATCACTGGGGATTTCCTCATTGAATTTGCAGCTTGTTCACACCTGCTTGTGAAATACGGTGAAAGATTGCACTGAATTTCCCAACATCCTTTCATCTCCACTCTTAAAACCAAAATTTTGTGTATAAAGACAGCTGCCTGGTGAAAAGATGCTTGAAACGCAGTGTTAGTAATGGCAGTTCGTGGCATCCCAATGGGATGTGGTTCATGGTGTGCCTTGAAAGGAAACCAGGGCTGCTGCTGATGGAAGGAAATTTAACGTATTATAGTTAGACTTATTATTTGTCATTATACAACCAATAGGAAATCAGAAAATTATACTGCTTGGTGCTCAGCATTAACATTTTGCAGTTTTCGTCCACATCTTTGAGCAAATTGTCTCCCTGGATGGGGGGCTGCAGCTGGTTCTGGAAGCAAAAGGGGAAGAGACCATGTCCTGATCCAATGTCGTGAGAGGTTTCGATATGATCCCAAGAGCAAGATTAAGACACAAACGAGGTCAAATGCCACATATCCTAAACAGCTTTTATTATCAAAAGTAAAAATTAGTAGCGATAGGATAGATTAGAATAAAAGACAGAAATCAAGCAAGCATTCGGGATAGAGTTGCAAGAATAGTCACCACCATGGACCCACGGCGTCCCCGGGGTCCAAGCCTCTCGGTGTTTCGGCGGTGGGCGATGGCGGTAGGGCTTGTCTTGGCAGTCCTTTTTATTCTCACTCAAGGGCTGCACTTTCCATTACAACAACACGTACTTGCACGTTTCTGCATTCCTGCACACGCGCATACACTTCACGCAGGACCAGCCCCGCTCTTCACGCGACTGTCGCACGACTTGGCAGGGTGTTTCTGCACAAACCGCGGGTCTCCATGGCCTTGTCGCCGTTCTTACCGTCTTCAGCAGCCAGAGAAATTTTTGCTTAGACAATCTTTGGGACAAATGTTCTACAGTTCGGTCTCTCACACCACCCCATGGCTCAAAGGTTGTTTCAGGACCCATGGCGGTTTTGAGAAAAGATAGTTATGTAGAAAAGGCCAGAAAAGAGCATTTCATACAATCCGCACTACTGACGGTGTGGTTCGACGCACAGCGTGAATTTGTTTAACACCGTCAGGTGAAAAGGTGGTTACAAATTGCATATTGGTTACAACACGTTGAATTAACTATAAAACACGGAATAATACATGGTAAAAATAACAACATGGCAAATCCACATAACAAATAAAATAAGAGTCTTGGCAAATCCCCACTCAATATGGACCAGGTCTGTAGGGTGAATGGGACCCAGAACTTGATGGACAGCTGCTTCAAACACCAGCAACTGCAATGCCTCTTCATGAGGCTCAGTCCATTCCCACTGGACCCCTTTTCGCAACAAGTCATGTAGGGGTCTTGCAATAATTGAAAAATCGGGAATGTGTTTTCTCCAAAACACAAGCAGCCCCAGCACATGCTGTAAATCCCTTTTCGACTCCGGCATCTTAATCTGGTCTAGTGAGGAGAGGGTGTCCGATGGGATATATGTCATTCCTCCCTTCCACCAAATCCCTAAAAACTTTACTTCACTCGAGGGTGTTTGTATTTTCTCAGGCGGAATCTTCAGCCCCAAACTTTCTAGATGGGAAATTATATTATCTTGAGTTCTCTGAACCCTTTCTACCTCATCCCCTCCCACAAGAATACCATCAATATATTGGTAAATACTGACCCTCTTCTCTACCTGAACTCTTTCCAGCTCCTGCGCCAACGCATGGTGGGCTAATGTGGGGGAGTGCTTATATCCCCTGCGGGAGTCGGGTGAAAGTGAGTTGCTGACCTTCCCAAGTAAAAGCGAAACAATCTTGGTCCTCAGATTGTAGAGGGACCATAAAAAACATGTCCTTGATGTCCACCATTGCCATGATCGGGTGGGCTTGTTCCTGGATTGTAGCTATAAGCTCAGCAATATTTGGTACCGCGGTTGTCAATGGGCCAGTATTTGCATTAAGTCTACGATAATCTATGGTCAGCCTCCACTTGCCATTGGTTTTCATACTGGCCACACCGGGGAGTTAAAAGGGGAGTGGGTCAGAACCACAATGCCCTGTCCTTTTAAATCCTCTATCACAGGCGTTCTTCCCTCTCTGGCCCCCAAGGGTATCGGGTAAGGCTTCACATTCGTAAGCTTCGAAGGGGGAAGTGGCGGCACGGCTTGTAGCAGCCGAATATCCATCGTTGGAGAGCCAAATGACCACTGTCTCCCTTTATTATCAATCCAGGTCCTCCCTTTAAGAACATCAAGTCCCAGGAGGTTGAGTGGAAATTCTCCCACAACCATTGCTACCGTGGTGGCAATATCTTCCCCCGGCAATCGTAGGTTGACCATTGCTAACGCCTGTGGTTGAACATGGCCAAATGCATCTGCTACGAACGGCCTCTGTTTAGAAAATTTAACCCCACAGCTAGTAGCATCTTTCATTTTGATAGCTGAAATTTGAGCCCCAGTATCTACCAAAAATGTGACCGGGACTCGTTTCGGCCCCACAACGCCTGTAATTAGTAAATCACCCCGGCCGTTTTCTGCGAGCTGTCTGATATATACCCAACCCGCTCACCATCGGAGGGCGAGGAATCTAGTTTCCCGCCGAATTTCGAGGGACATTTGTCTCTGATAAGTTGATCAAAGAGGGTGCACTGGAGGTGGTATTTTTAGAACCCGTCTCTTCATCTGCTGGTTTATCGGGCCATCCTGACACTAGTTTTTCTAACTTGTCAGTCGGCAATCCATCCGTTAAGTCACGCGGAATCCCCTTTTGCCATCCCTTTGCCCACAGACTGCTGCGCTTATTTGGGATGTCCCTCCCTCCAGGTGGTTTAGCGAGGGGTGTTCTTCTATCACCCCCAGGGTGCGGAACCATTTTTACTTCAGCTCGCCTCAGGCCCCTAGAGTCTATTTTAGTGGCTGGAAGGTTAACGGGGCCATACTTGCGCCCGTAATTGATCAATTCTTGGGCTACCTCCCCCCAAGTCCACATTTTCCTATCCGGGGGCCAGCGGTGCCGATCGGGTGTAAGTCCTTCTAAAGCAGCTGCAACTCTTTCGCCCTGAGGCACTGCCTGTATTCTCCCCTGTAATTGTATACCAAGCAGCTTTAGGGAATCGGGGAGTCCCCTTATAAGGGGAGTCACTCGTTCAGGGTCTACCAGCATCATCATCGGGGACTCCTGCCTGGGCTCCAACTTCCCATCATACATCATCTGCAAGCAAGCTGCCTTCTGCACACTTTCCACCAACTGATCCACAGTCCCCGTGACTGCGAGGGGATGCCCCCTCTCCAGGGGGTTCAAACCCCCCGCCCAATAGGCTGCCCGCTGGGTTAAAGACCAAGGGGTGCGGTAATTCCTGGTAATTAAAAATACTCCTGGTCCCCAATACCCCCGCGCCTCCTTTTCACTTAACAAAATCTGATCCCCCCAGATAACGATACTCTCCACACATACTCCGTCTCCGACTCCCTAGGGGTTCGACCAAAATTCTTTTTTAACTTCGCCAACTCAGTTTTAACCAAGGGTCGCAGCAAGGGCAGTTCTAATTTCTCTACTTTTTCTCTCGCTGGCTGCAAGTCGTCAAAAGAATAACCAATTTCTGGTCTTGGGGATATTTCCTCGTGGGCAGTGCCCGCAAGGAGTTGCTCCTTAAGCGCAGTCTGCAGATGTTTCACCTGGTCTCTCTCTCCTTCAAGCTGTTCTTTTAATTCCGCCACTTGCCCCTGAAGGGACCGAACGAGGTTTTGGAGGGATTCAACAATCTGGGATTCCACAACGCGACAGCGTTCCCTCGCCTCTACAGCAGCGGCCAAACTGGCACCAAGAACAGCACAAACAATCGATTTTCCCCTTCCTGATCTTACTCTCACATCCTTGTGCAAAGCGCTTGTTCGATCAACCACACTCTGCAAATTATACCAGTTTCCCCGAGCCCAGTCCACCCTGGGCACAGAGGGTCGTGCATTATGTTTTTCTAAAAATTCAAACAAAACTTCTCTCCCCAAAGGGGCAGTTTTAGTATCACTCATCTTACATAAAGCAGGGAAGCGGTCGTCTCAGGAAGGCAGCACCTAAGTTTGAAACACAGACCCGCACCCCTTACTTTCCTGAGAGGTCTCGCGTATTTGGGAAACCGTACGGCACTCTCGTCCCAAGGGATCCTGTCCGTGACGCCAATTTATGTCCTGATTCAATGTCGGGAGAGGTTTCGATATGATCCCAAGAGCGAGATTAAGACACAAACGAGGTCAAATGCCACATATCCTAAACAGTTTTCATTATCAAAAGTAAAAATTAGTAGCAATAGGGTAGATTAGAATAAAAGACAGAAATCAAGCAAGCATTCGGGATAGAGTTGCAGGAATAGTCACCACCATGGACCCGCGGCGTCCGGGGGTCCAAGCCTCTCGGTGTTTCGGCGGTGGGCGATGGCGGTAGGGCTTGTCTTGGCAGTCCTTTTTATTCTCACTCAAGGGCTGCAGTTTCCATGACAACGACACGTACTTGCACGTTTCTGCATTCCTGCACACGCGCAGGACTTCACGCAGGACCAGCCCCGCTCTTCGCGCGACTGTCGCACGACTTGGCAGGGTGTTTCTGCACAAACCGCGGGTCTCCGTGGCCTTGTCGCCGTTCTTACCGTCTTCAGCAGCCAGAGAAATTTTTGCTTAGACAGGCAATCTTTGGGACAAATGTTCTACAGTTCGGTCTCTCACAGACCGTGCTTACAAATTGCAGATTAGTTAATGATTTTTTTTTTTTTAAATGATATACCTTGGAGAGCGAGAGGAAGCGCTGGTGCATAACTTGCACAGAGGCTGGTGCAGGCAGCCTGCGAGCACCTGGATTTGCTGCGCTGTGGTCCACGAGTCCTGCACGGGACATGTTCCCTGTTGAACTGGAGCTCTCATCTCCCGTCCGTAATGCTTCAAAAACTCTAGAAGTAGATAATTCACAACGCACTCAGCAAATCCCGGTGTGAAGAGGCTTCAATTACATCTACCCAGGAAAAGATGACAAATGCAGCAGCATTTTACATTGCTTTTCATCAGTAAGATCTTCTTAAGGATGTGGAAGTGACTTTAAATGACTTAATAGTGTGAGCAGGAAATTTTGAGATGGCAATATAACAATTTTTTTAAATTTCCATCATTCTTAGTTCTTACCAGAGTAGCAGCGATAGCACACCAGCACCTTGCCGAACACCCCACTTATTTAGCAAAAATATGTTGCGTTTTGCAGTGGATATGGAATTTTGTGCACCTTTTCCCTTCTGTTTTGTATTCTAATGGTGGCTCAACACCACAAAGTTAGAAAGATGTAACCTTCGAGTTTAAAAAAAATTAATCCTTTCCTTTTCAGCTGAATTCCTTTGGAGAGTTTGCTCCAAAGGAGCAAATGAGGAATGGGAAACGGGGTTGCATTTGCGGCCCTGTGCATTTGTTGGCGTTGGATTTGTGGGGCTTTGCACTTTTGGAGGTTGCATTTGCGGGGCTGTGCATTTATCGGGGTTGCATTTGTGGAGCTTTGCATTTGCAGGGCTGTGAGTTTGTTGTGGTTGCATTTGCAGGGCTTTCACCTTCTGGGGGTTGCATTTGTGGGGTTTTACACTTCTGGGGGTTGCATTTGTGGCGTTTTGCACTTGTAGGCGTTGCATTTGTGGGGCTGTGCACTTGTTGGGGTTGCATTTTCAGGGTTTTGCATTTGTGGGGGTTGCACTTGCGGGACCGTGCATCTGTTGGGGTTGCATTTGCAAGGCTTTGCACTTATGGGAGTTGTAATTCCGGGGCCATACATTTCTGGGGGTTGCAGTTGCCATGCTATGCATTTATGGGGGTTGCATTTGTGGCCCTGTGCATTTGTTGGGGTTGCATTTGCAGGGCTTTCAACTTCTGGGGGTTGCATTTGTGGGGTTTTACACTTCTGGGGGTTGCATTTATGGGGCTTTGCATTTACGGGGATTGCATTTTCGGGTTTTTGCATTTACAGGAGTTGCGTTTGCGGACCTGTGCATTTGTTGGGGTAGCATTTTTGGAGCTGTACCTTTTTGGGGCCGTACTTGCGGTCCCAGGAGCGCTGCCTGCTCCGCCCGGCGCGTCGCCGCCGGACGCCAACCACACAAATAAACCTCCAAATGCGCCCGCCCGCTCCGTTCTCCGGCTCCCGCCGGCGCGGCAACCGCGGGGCGGCGGGCGCGCAGGCGCAGTGGCGGCGGGTGGCGGCGCGGGGAGGGGGGGTGGCGGCGGCGCGGAGGCGCTCGGCTGTGGCGGCGGCGGGGGGGGTGTTACCCGGATGTCGCGCATGCGCGGTGGCGGCTGGACGTGTCGGCGGCGGCCGCGGAGCGCGAGCGGCCGGAGCCGCGGCAACAACAACAACAACAACAACAACAACAAGAAGGCGGCGGCGGCGACGGGGGCGGCGGTCGCGGGGCGGCCGGGTCCCTCCCTCCCCCGCGCCGCGGGCCTGTAAGCGCCGCCCCGCCGGCCCGGCCCGGCCCGGCCGCAGCCCGGGGAGGGGAGGGCGGGGGGGCGGAGGCCTGGCCCGCTCCGCCGCGCCGGGGCCGGCTGAGGCGAGGGAAGGCTCCCTCCCCCCCCGCCACCGCCGCCGCCGCCGCCGCCCCTCACCACAGCCGCAGGCCGCGCCCGGAGAGCGGCCGCTCCGCCGCCGCCCGCGGCCCAGGTAACATCCGCTCTCGGCTCCCGCCCGCCCGCCCGCCGAGGCCGCCCGCAGTGCGCCCCCTCCTCCCGCCCGCCTCCCCCGCCGTCTCGGGCGCCGCCGGGCCGCGCCGGGGGCGCGCCGGCTGCCGCTCCGGGGAGCCGGGGCAGCGGCCCCCCCCTCCCCACCCGCCGCCCGGGGGCTTCTCCTCGGCCCCGCTGCGCTGGGTTCCCCTCCCTGGCTCCTTCCCCACCTCCCCCGCTTTCCCCGAGCGAGAAAAAAAGATGATCCCTCCCCCCCCCCCGCCCCCAAACTTTTAGTTTTTTGTTGTGTTTGTTTTTTTTTTAAATCTTCGTGCCCGCTCGTAAAGGTTCTCCAGCCGGCCTGTCCCCAGTTAAACTTTCCTCCGCTGCCGTTCGTGCAGACCGCTCTCTTCGTGCTCTCTCCCGCACGCTGGAAAATGCCCTGGATGGTTTTGTGTGAGCCGCTTCGCGTTTAGTTCTCCGAAATCTGCCATCTTATTTGCAATAACAGAGAACGGTGCTTTTAGCTGATTTTCAGGCAGCGCGGGGCTGCTCAGCACAAGGGGTGTTAATTAAAGGTTATTCCATCTTTACTGGTTTTTTCCTTCCCGTCCCCGTTTCTGGGGGTGTTGGGTTTTTGGGGAGGTTTGTGACTTGCTGTATAGTTGAGTCTTCTAGGTTTTACTACGGAAGGCTGGTTAATTTACAGGGTAATCTAGTTGTGGGTTAGGTGTGTTATTACTTAGAGCCCAAATTGTGCTACTGCAAACCAATTGTTGTCAAACACATACGGTCAGAGTAGGATCGTGGTGTCTTTTACCACCGCTTCTCAAATTATCTTGGTTAAGAATGGTGTGCCACTGTCAACAGGCAAGAGTGATTTCAGACTGTGCGATAGCTGTCATCTTTTAAATTGTAAGACTCTTGTACTGCTGTTACTTCATTCAGTAATGTAGGTAATTCCATGCAAGCTTGTTGAAATAGCTGTACTGCCCTATAAAACTAAACGTGTTTTCATACTCCAGTGTCATGATAAGTAGGCAACTTGTCCTTCTGGCCCTCCTCTTATCTTGGCCGGATTGCTACTGGAAGGAGTTTCTTCTCACTTTGCATTCATGAACCTCTTTTGATTTGCTTGTTGCATAAGCATGCATGTTTAATATTGATATAGAAACTTTATTTCAAAGAGCTGAAGCCTAAAGAGAAAAGTAAGTGTCTCAAACTGATTAGAATTCCTTTTTTAAGTAGATGGCTCTTTACATAATGCATTCAAGCGCAGCTAACACAATAGGGATGTGAGTTTTGAGAGGTATCAACAGATTTAGTGAAGAACAAAGGTGCTGAGAGCAGATCTGTCGATCCTGGTAAAGAGCAGCCTTCGCCGTGCTGTTGTTAAGGTCCTGCTGGAATTTTAGGACTCTGTTTTCCTACGTTGTTAACCTTGTGAAAAACTCTACTTTTGGTTGGGGCTGGAATTTTCCATGCTTGCTTTGCCCAGAGGTGATTTTTTTTTTTTTTAAGCTCAAACAAATGCAGGGAACATTATCCCTGTGCAGATTGCAATAAAGAACAGATGTTATCTAATACACCTATTGCTAGGGTATCGAAACATTACATACAAGTGAAAAATCACACCATTTCTGCCTCAGCAAGGTTTGACTCTTCCTTTTATTGCTTGGCGTAGCCACAATTGTTTCCTCTGTTTGTGAGGTTTTGAAAAACTACTATTTGTCCTTGTTGAAGGAAGCCTTCTGCAAGAAGATGGATCTTGCAGGATACTCCAAGGAAGAGTTCAGTTCAGGTTTGCTCTGTCATTCTACAGCAAGGACTACCATCACCTTCTGCTTTCTGAATGTGGTCTCTCCTGCCGTTCCCAGGTTTTCATCCCCTCCTTACCCACGGGTACTAGGATGAGGAGGGGATGACCTCTTGCTCAGTGGGACACCAAGGGTGCACTCTCGGAGTTGAGATAGCGCAGGGTGCCTAAATCTGTGTTGTGGAAATAGATCCAGTTGTAGAGGAGTTTACTGCCCTTCCCACTCTCATGGTGTAATGTGCAGTGGTCTTCCTTCTCTGACCATACAGAAGCCTGTATTGAAAAGAGGAGTTTTTTTCAGCTGTATGCTTTCTCAAAAATAGAAAGTAGAGAGAGGGAAGGGGAAGCAAAATGAAAAATGCAACTTTCTACGATTGAAAATATGTGCATATGTAGTCACATCAGCATAGTAGCGCTACCTTTTTCATCGTGTCCTGCCCCCCACGCATTCAAAGACAAGATAAGGATTTGGATGTGCTTTTTACTGTTGTATTAGTTTCTTGAACGAGATTAAAATACCTGGAACCTTGTGCAGCAGAAATGTTTGCTCCGTTTACAGGGTCAGTCTGTTGCATTTGTGAAGTGCTTTTGAAATCAGTTGAAGTACACAGGTGGAAGCTGAGAGGAGTAAAGATGCTGAGAGCTGCAGCTGGGCAGCTACATCAGATCAGTTTCTTCCACAAAGAAATGGCTGCTCACGCTTTTTAACGGTGGATTTATGTTAAGATGAAAGAGTTGCCGCTCAGAGTTGTCTTAAAACTCTTCTCCAGTTCCTTTTATGCTGTCATGTGTCTTAAGTTTTTGTAGCTGCTGACAGTGAGATGAGCAGAATTGATACTGATGATTCAGATACATGCACAAAAATAGTATTCTGGGGAATGTTAGCTCTTACTGTACAGAACAGTGCGAGTGCAGTACCTTCATAGTGCTCTTTCTCTTGCTCTTTAATGCTAATTGTTCTTACGTCTACAAACATTTTGTTCCTGTTCACCCTTTGGGCAAGCAGATAATAGTCTAATGTGCTGGAAAGTATCTGCAGTTTAATCACTTATTCATATCTTCATCAAATCACGAGCTGCCTTTTGTTTTATTGGTTTATGGATTTTTCTTTATCATGTTTATCATAAAACTTCTACCCCTGCATTATTAAACAGCAGAACTCTGTAGTAATGTTTTGGTGGTTAAAAGCTATCAAACGCAAATGCTGCTTTTCTGACATCTTTGTGTTTGTCTAATTTTGGAGGCGACAGCTTATGCAAGAGCCTTTCTTGTCCTTTATTCGTGTGAAATGTTCTAGCAAGATGTCAATTTGTACGCTATTCTAATTAGCCAGTTCGTTAGCATTGCATTACTGCCTGGTATCAAAATGCTGAAAATCTGTGACTGGGATGGCTGTTACTGGTAAATCGTGCTCCCAGAGCATCAGCTTCAAGCAAACAATTCTTATTTTTTCTTAGATATATTTTTCCGAAAATTACTTTCATATTTGCAAGTTGGAAATACATTTTGGTCGTTCAGGTATTTTTTGCGTTAATTAATTTCCCTCCTTACCCCAGTGTATGATTCCCCAGAATTGCAGGCTGTACATCTTTCCCTTTGATATTATACGGCACCATAGGCCTTGATCTGGCTGTGGTCTTTCTTTGTTACTGCGATATACATGTTTTTATTTTCTTTTCTCCTTGGAAGCTCAGACGGTATGATTATTTTTTTTTTTTGAAGACCATAGTAGTAATGTTCACTTAAGTCATGGCTCATCTCAAAGGATGTTCTGCCTGCAAATTATCTGACTTGCTTAGATCCTTTGACAATATCTTACAATGGATAATGGCCAAGTTATCTCAAGATTCATAGCGTAGATAGAAATGCTGTATTGTACCTAGTGAATGCCATTAGACACGCTTACTTGCCTTACGTTATCGTCTTTAGCATCCCTTTACATGTTTGTAACACCAGCCCTTACATGGATAGACCAGTACTAAAAATTCTCAGGCTTATATATTTACGTGCATCATAGAACATTTTTGCATAACTGCTCCTAAAAATCTACGTTCATGTTATTTAGAATAGAATAGTTCAGTTGGAAAGGGACCTACAACAATGATCTCCTGATGATCATTTGAAATGCTCTAAGGTGATACAGGACTGTTGTCTGATCAGTTTGTACAAAAAGGTGGCAAATCTCTCTCAGCCTTGCTGTTTAAAGGCTTCCTGAGCCCCGAATGTGTCATCTGATACTTAGCATGTGTAAAATCTTTTTTTCTTTGATTTTAACTTTGCAGACTGGTTGGATTTCCATCACAACTGTTTATTTCAGGCTTCTTGCGCATGTAATTGCAAATCCACATTGCATTCTTCATTTGCTTCTGATGTGTCGGTGTATGCTGTGCGTTGCCCTGCCTCCCGCATTTGGCATGTTTATCAGCATCTCTGGACCTTCAGCACCATGTCTGTATCTGGAACCTCTTTTCTGAGCTGATCTGCAAGACTGCTTCCCTTTCTCCATCAAAAGCTTTTCAAAGGGCCATTGCTGCCCTGACACCTGCAGGAACAATTTTTCCAGTTGTGCCAAAGCTGTACTATATTTTTTAACTTTTTTTTTTCCTTTAAATACAACACTTCACAATTCTTAGCATCTTACTTTTTAAAACAAAGCGTTACTTGATCACTCCTAATCACACTACTTCTCATGTAGTTTGTCCTGCAAACAATGAAGTCTCCAAGAATCTCACGTTGTCTCATTTGGAAAATATCTAGTTTGCTGTAGAAACCTGTCGAATAAAATATATGCTAAGAAAGTGACATGGTGGGGGTTTTGGCCTTTTGCCCATATCTTAAAGTAATTATCCAGTGGCATTTGGACTGTCACATTTTTAGACTGAGTTTCTTGGTGAATTTGATCCCTCCGCAGCTGTGATTGGCTTAAACCCTACTGTAAATGAATAGGGTAGTGTATCATATCAGCGTCGGGCTTGGATTAACCATCTTGCCCAAGCTGTTGGATTGCTGATTGCCTGGATCATATTCCTTTGGGTTACATCCCTGACTTCCAGCTCCATCCATAACCGCCTGGTTTGTCTGTGTAAGCGTATTATTTCCTTTTCTTGTTTGGGGTTGATCGTTCTCCCCAAATTGTAAAGTGTGGCTTTTGTGGGAGGAGAGGGGGAAGATAAGTGACTTGTGAGTGTAAAAAGGACTCATTTAAGGTTGTTCTTAATATGTAGAAAAGAATGTGAGTTCTTTTTAAGAAATCTGGATTTGTAACTTCTCAGGAAATTTCAACCGCATTAGAGAATTGGAAATGGGAATTGTTTGGAGGAAGGGATTTTTCAGAGAAGTTTCAAAAATTGCTTGGCTGAATGGCTGGGGCACATTGATGGGGGTTTAGGTGAAATCTCTTTTTTTTTTTTACCAGCCTCTGCCCTTACATCTCAGTTGGGCTTCTGTATGACTGTAGTAAAACCTCTGTAAAAGCAAGGAAATCAAGTCCATGTGTTTTTTCTAACCATGAAAAGCAGAAAAACTTCTTTCTTTTTCTAAAATGTTTGTACCTTCTTCAGACCGTGCGTGTGTCTGCCTACATCTGTATGTGTCTGCATGCTTTTTTGATGAAGGATTTCAAACTGGAATATACCTCAGCAACTCTTGGGCCTTCCAAATCATTGTATCTCTTAAATAGCTAGTATGCTGCCTGAAGAGTTGCTGCAAATATTTGGAAGTCGTGGCTCATGCTGGTTTTGTTACCCTTGGTTTTTGGCATGTAAAAGCACTTGTTCTTAAGCAGTCATAGCTTATAATATTATCTTGCTGGTGCAGCTGAAGAGATACTGGCAAACAAGGTGGAACATTAATTTTCTATTCCATAAATGCATTGATTATCGCTTTGGGTGTGATCTCATCTGCTTTTTGTACTTTGCTCAGTTTTCTCTAGTTGACCAGGAGCACCTTGCTTCCACAAACGGGAATTCTCTCCTGGAGCTCTGAGCTAGCACTGGGTTTTCATAGCTTTTGCAGAAGATGCTGAACATTAAACCTGGTCTGTGTTTTCTAGTCATGCTAGTAAAAAGATTGCTGTTTTGAGGGAGAGGATGTAGCAGTTGATCTGAGAACAGTGGAATAGTTTGAATCAGTACAGTGCTTACTTTGCTTTCCTGCCCATAAGATAAATGTAAGTGCAATGAGGGCACTAGTGTGAGAGCTCAGTAATGTTACTTCCGCGTAGATAAGTCAATAATATATTTGATTTTAGTTATATGAGGTAGCATACTATTATAGGTGCCTATGTTTTTAGAATCTATTTATATTGTTCAGGTAACCATTTCTGGCAGAATTATCCACAGACATGAAAATGAGGCATGTGGCACCAGTGTTGCATTTTTAATTTTAGACAGCTGCTTCATGTTTTGAATTTCATTGCACAGGCTAAAAAGATACATCACCCTTCAGCGAAGCAGCCGTGGGGGAGTAGGATGTACAGAAGAATTATGGTATTTGTTCAAGTCTGCATCAGTCTTGGAGGAAGAGTTTCAGTTAATGGTTACTTACCAGTTTGCTGAGATAGTAGCGTGTTTGCTACAGATCATTAAAGGTGTTTTTAATTAGCTGGCGATCTTGACTTCTTTTGTCTTTCAGAATTGTCTCCTCTTCAGAGGATCTTATTCTTGTTACAATACTTAGACTATCACAGAACACTAGTTGTTCACTTGTTCTGTAACATACTTGTTAATACTTAGTTGTTGAAATAAATTACTTTCTATAACATAATAAGGTACTTCTCTATAACTTTGTAACTTGTTAGCATTTACGTTAGCTTGTCCCTTCTTTTTTTTTCCTTCTGTGTTCTGCTCGCATCACACTATAGCAAAAGGGAGGGAAATACCTTTTTGTTCCTTGGTCGGCCTCGGTAGGTGAAGCAGAGAGCTTCACTGCAAGCGCTGTCTCCTGCTTTTCTCATGTTCCCTGTCTCTTCTCTCTGCCCTTTTTCCCCCAAAGCACTCTCTCGCCCATTGCTGTTTCCATGAAATTCCTGGGTAGAGAGAAGTAAGAAGATCTTTGCTCAATACATTTGGCCCTACCTATTCACTGTACATCTAAGCTTGAGCTCTAGTGTGGGATCATCTGCTTGGGCGGGGGTTCTGCTAAGGAACAAATTTGAAGTTTCATGCTCACATCAAATAAATGTTAAATCACACAAGCGTACTGTTGTTTTGCAGAACATCTAGCACCCCATGTCTGAGGGCAAGCTGGAACCTTATCTTCAAAGGCTATCTTCTAAAAATACAACGCGTTAAGATGGCATTTTGCTTTTATTTGCACACATGAAAGTAACATAGTAAGAAGGTGGTAAGGCACCTCTTGAATGTGTGACTCAGTTAAAGATAGGCTTGTAGAGCTATTTCGTGAGAAACTAAATTTGTGGAATGTAAAAACTTGGCTTGTCTGCAAAATATACTAATGCTTCTGGAGCTTCAGCAGAAATATGTCACAGCATTTATCAATATGTGCCAGATTGGTGGCCACTGACCTCACCCCCTTTTTCTGGGGATCGAAATTGCAAGATTAAATAGAGGATTTCTGTAGAGGGGACTTCTAAAGAAAGGCTCCTGAATTACCATGCAATTACGCACCAGCAGTGTGTAACAGTATTCAAAATCCTAAACAAGTGGCCCGGCTTTCAAAAGTGCTGAACAGTCAGAAGCTCCTATTGAGCGCAGTGACAGCTGAGGGGTGACTCAACATTTCTGAAGATCATTCCACTTAAATAAGGATTTATTTGCTTGATTTTAGTCTTCTGAAAGTCAGCAAGCAAAATTCTCATTCATAGTTTTAGGGATGTAAAAGGCAGAGCTGGATGTCTAATTTTAAGCATCTCTTTATTTAAAGCTCTTTTCGCTAATAGCTTTATCAAGTCACTTATTTATGATTACTTATGCATATCTATCTGGGATGCTGTTTTATATTTAAGGAAAATGATGTTCTGTTCTGTTTTAGCTGGCAAGCTTTTATGAATTTATGCGAGTGGGAGTTGCCATGGAGAATGACTGGCAGGTTAAGCTTGACTTTTAAAAGAGGCTTATTGAGTTGAAGCACAAAAAACCCTAGCATTGAGGGAGAAACTTCAGTAGCTAGGTAAAATGATCTTACTCAAACTTTTAGGTAATTGTTTTCCTTTGGGAGAAAATAGGTCCAGAAGCATCCTTACAAAAGAAGAAAACGATTGAAAATGGGGGTGGGGGGGAAGGATTTGTGGTGTGTTTTTTCCAAGTATACCAAAGCATGCTGTATTCAAGTTGAAATTGGAGAAAATATTAAATAGGGAAGACTTTGTTTCCTTTTGTAATTGTGCTGGATTTGTGTTACAATATTCCTTTTACAAGAAGGGAAGCCATGCATTCACACTGTAATTTGTGTGATGCGTTAACTTTCTAAATTAACATCCCACTCTTATTTTTGTGCAATGCATTTGTTTCCAATAAATAGCTGCTACTACTGTACCTCTAATAACATGGCAAATTCCAGTGCAGTAACAGGTCTTTGACTGGCTGTGTTCCTCAGATAATGTGAACAAACTTTTTTCCTTAACTGTTGAAATCAAATATATTTTATTTACATTGTTGAGAATAACATGTTAGTTTCAGAAAGACTTACATTTTAAAGCTTACTCAGAAAATGTAAATGTAGTAAAATCACTTGGGTGTATTTGCTGCCAGTGTCTTAAGAAAGTCAGACCACATAGTTGGTAGAAGGGAGTTAGTGGATGACTACCTGAAGCCAGAGGTGCTTGAAGAACCAGACCAGCTTTTTGACAACATTAGACTCCTTTTCTGTGAGTGCATAAAACCTGCTGTCCTCTGTTTCTGGATAAAGCAAGATAAAGCATAGTAATTAGCTCATTCAGAATTGAGAAAATCAGGCCAGCTCTTCTTCTAATTTGTGAATTAAAGGAAACTTCAGAAGGATGAGGTCTGCTGGCTTTGAGAAGAATGACTTCATTACCAGAAACCACTGCAGGTTCTTAACAAATGGAGTTTAAAGGCCAAATGTGTTAGGACGGACTTATTCCTTAAATGTAGTATAATTAAAGCAGTTCTGTTTGAGACAATTCAGAAGTGCTTTTTTAGTGACTTCAGTTGATTTGTCTTCTTCCAGGAGAAGCTGGATCCAAACAAGTAAAGACAAATGTGCCAGTTGGGATTTTCATATGAAAAGATATACACAATACTAATTTACATAAATGTGTATTAAGCTAATGGCCAGGTAAAATTTTTGCCTTTCTGATTAGCAAAGAGAAATAGAGTTAGTCTGAGGTCAGAACATAGCTGAACTATTTGAACAGGATTATTAAATAAAGATGACAGATGATTCTGGTGTGCATTCATGCTTCTTCACTATTCAAATTTTGTTTAAATCAATGCCCCTTGATTCCCAGTTAGTATTTTCACTTGGTTTCATCCTACCAGTATAAAACATAGGAAATCATTGTCACTGTTCTCCTTTTCCTGATTCAAAGCCTGTTCATCTAATAATCCCTACCTTTCTATATGTACATACTATGTGTACATGTATATGAACTATAATCTTTATTTAAATGTTGCTAGGGGGAAAAAAAAATCTTATATCTAAAACTGTGCAAGCAGTGTCTTAAGCATGTTTTAGCTATCATGGGACAAGCAATGCAGTTTTTTCATGTGCTTTTAATATCCTGCACTTAGCTTGAAAATAAAAGAAGCAAAAAGCCACAGACTTCCTTAGAAACATGATCTGCAATTTGTTAAAAACAATTCTAATGTAGATATTTTTTCCTCCTAGGTTTTACCAAGAGACAGTACATCTAACACTTAACTTGGATCATCTCTTGTTCATCAGCTTGAAAATCATAACAGCCCCCAAAACTGACATTTGATCTGAAAGAAAAAGCTGTGACAAATGGACAATATGTCTATTACTAACACGCCAACAAGTAATGATGCTTGTCTGAGCATTGTTCACAGCTTGATGTGCCATCGACAAGGTGGAGAGAGTGAAACTTTTGCAAAACGCGCAATTGAAAGTTTAG
This sequence comes from Calonectris borealis, assembly GCF_964195595.1. NCBI lineage: Eukaryota > Metazoa > Chordata > Aves > Procellariiformes > Procellariidae > Calonectris > Calonectris borealis. Next base: position 3,151,254 of record NC_134351.1, on the reverse strand, counting down.
TTAAAAAGCTAAAGGAGAAAAAAGATGAATTGGATTCTTTGATTACAGCTATAACCACAAATGGAGCTCATCCTAGCAAGTGTGTTACAATACAGAGAACGCTGGATGGGAGGCTTCAGGTTAGTACAAGTGAAAATCAGATGTTTTCCTCCTAGTGAAGCTGGAGCAAAAGTGAGTGGCGCAGGATCCTAGAGTGTTGAGGAAGAGTAGCTCTTCTCTTGCATCCCCCCTCGCCCCCATGTGTAGGCATGTTTTGTGGCTGGAGCTCTGGACTGCTGCAGTAGTTGATTATTTTTTTTCAAAAGGAGCAGAAGGCGTTGGATCAGCCATTCTAAACGAGTGTGTGTGTGGCAGTAAAAAGCAGGGTCACGTAACAAATTCGGCTGTTTATCCTGGTATTTTCACTACAAGCTTCTGGTAGCTCTGTGTTGGTCAGCAGTGTGAAGAAAGACCTATGATCCCTTGCTAAGGTACTCCAAGGAGTCTGCACTGAGGATTTATGTTAGCCTTATATCGTCAGTACTCAGTACCTGTATAGCTTGGGTTGCGATTTCCTTGTTTCAGGACAGATGTCATGTTTGCTGGCTAGCTTTCTGTCTACCCTAGAAGCATATTTTTTTTTTCCAGTATAATGGATTGGCATTCTTCTACTTGTAAATTCCTTATAGTGTAGCTTAGTGCCTTGTTCCTCTTCTTCTGGGGCAAAGCTCCTTCATCATCCATGGTGGGGAAGGTGACCATACATACTACATTAAGCACAAATTCTGCTTCTGCCATTTTGTATCCAGTATTTTTTCTTAAGAATCACAGTGTTGACTTAACCGTAGCAAAACCCTAATAGAAATTTATTTCTGTTGAGTACAGAACTTGGGTAAACTGTACACCACCTTTTTTTTCATATTTTGATGATGGAGAGAGGTTGTGTTGTTGTTTGTCCTCTTCCAGCTTTGCTCCTCACTAAGTAAGGTGAAACGTCTTGCTACTTTCCCAATCAACTTTTGTGTCTAACTTTTTAGGTGGCTGGTCGCAAGGGATTCCCTCATGTGATTTACGCTCGTCTTTGGAGGTGGCCTGATCTTCATAAAAATGAACTCAAGCATGTTAAATATTGTCAGTATGCTTTTGACTTAAAATGTGACAGTGTCTGTGTAAATCCTTACCATTATGAGCGTGTAGTATCGCCTGGCATCGGTAAGTAGACTCTTGATTTAAAATGGAACAGTGGGAATAAAATGTAAAATGTTTTCCTTTTGAGTGTAGGAAATACAGGCCTGAATTAGAACCATTAACTTTTAATGATCTAATTACAAATTACTCTCATATGCTCTTTTCTGTCGTCTTAATGGAATTATTCTTTTACCTTTATTCCAGATTTGAAAGAACAGTTTGTGGCTTTTGTTTAAGCCTTTCTGTTGGCTTTGCACACAGTTGTTAACGTGTATCCTAGGAATAACTTAGCATTGATACTTGTGTTGTGATGGAGGGGGTATAATACGTAGTGTCTGTAGTACTAATTTGTAAAGGCTTATAAACTTAAGGTTCAAACATTGTTTAAGATCTCTGTGTATATAATCCTCCACACCCCCTTTTCTTTTTCTTCTTTTCAAAGATCTCTCAGGACTGACACTACAGAGTTCTGGTAAGTAGTTCTGTTTACTATTGCATTTCTATGGGCACAAACTGTGTTAAACTCTTCAGTATGTACACAGTTTATGCCTGTGTATCTCCTTGGGCGGGAGTATAGAGAGCAGATGGAAATGCATTTGTCTCTCCGGTTTTGGAAAACTAGCTAAGTAGCATATGAGAGGCAAGGATTGATGAATTCTTTAAATTAAGGCTTCGGCTCAGCTTGTAGGTATGTTCTGTTTTCATTGCCTGCAACTTACAAACCCCCAAAAAAAGAAAAACAAAACTCTCACTGTTGAATGCTGCTAACTAAAAAAAAAGAAAGCCAAACACCCAAAAATGTGTGCAGCTGTATCATACACTAATTAATTGAATTGGGAATAATAGAAGCTTATGATTTAATAAGTAATTTAACAAGAAAATAATAGAAATTCTGTAATTAATGTGCAATTGAAAGAAGCAGTCTAATATTCTTGCTTTCCTTGAAACTTGAGAGAAATTGGACATTAAATGTCCAATGAACATTATTCAGAAATCTGAGATTGTGCAGCTCGTAACTGCTTTATTTCAAAACTAGTTTTTTTTTCCTTCCAGAAGAAATTCATAGGGAAGGAAATTTGGGTAATCCAATGTTTTTAGCACATTATTAGAAGTATTCGAGCAAAAATGACTTAAAAAAACCCAACCCAACAAACTTCACAAGCTTTAACTTGTGTGTTCATCTCTGCTAATTTGCATTGTTACCTGTGTCTTCTGAAAAATGATCCTTTTGTGCAGAATCAAAGCTTACTAGCCAGCAGTTAAATACATTATAAGTGTTTCCTTGTCATGCTACTGTTTTTGCAGCAGGAAACAGAAAATTACTGTCAGACTTTAGTATATTTAAGGCTGCTTTAAAAATGAGCATGGGAGCTAATGTAATTTGAGAGTTTTACTTGAACATGCTCAGTAGGATATATAGAAATAAATTCTTGTGGTGATGGTAGTAATTTCCTTACGCTGTATGTGGAATATTCTGAGTGGCTACATTGTTAAATATAGAGTAGTGTTATATTGTCTTTGAATGTGAATTTGATGTTTCTAGTCAATTTGGATAGGAGTTGCTTAAAATTACTTAAGGGATGCATGAAGTTTTTTGTGCTATGTTCATGAATTTCATTTTTCGTAGGAGCTTTATGTATGTTTTTACTTGCATACCAGGAATTGGTTTGTTAGCTACTGCATTAACATATATTTAGGTGCTTGACAAAAAGCATGTTTTTTCCCTTTTATTAACCGTATCCAATCACACAATGATGGAATAGAAAGTAAAATGCTATTGGAGTCTACTACTGTGGGACTAAACTGCTTGTTTGATAGCAGTAAGCAAAATAAACAGTTTGCTTTTCAATCCAGTTATGCTTCAAAATATCCTACTGCTGACTTGAAGTGTTTATTTGTTATTTAGAGGAGTGCTTTAACAATGTTTATATAGGTTAAATCCTCCAGTAGTTTTAATAGCGTTGTTATTGCTTGAAAGTAGTACTGCAGTTTGTAGTTAAATCCTGAAAACAGATTTGCTTTGCATGTTGAACCGTTTGCGTCTTCACAGCTCCGTCAAGCATGTTGGTGAAAGACGAATACGTTCATGACTACGAGGGGCAGCCGTCATTGTCTTCTGCCGAAGGCCATTCAGTCCAAACCATCCAGCATCCACCAAGTAACAGGGCATCTACAGAGCCTTATAGCACCCCAGCCATGTTAGCTCCTACTGAGGCTAGCACTACCAGCACCACTAATTTTCCCAACATTCCTGTGGCTTCAACAAGTAAGATCATCGAGATTATATGAAATAATAAACCGTGAAAATGTGAAAGCTCAAAGATAACCGCTGATTTTTTGCCAAAGTAGATCTTGCCTTGGAACTGTGCTGCTGCCACGCTACGCTGATAAAGTGTGTGGCGATATGATCTTGGCAGTCTCGTAAGTGTTAACATAAGGTTTTAACTTGGAGTATAATTTGAGTAACTTTTCCTGGTGACCCAGCCTTTTTTCAATGAGACTGACACTACGTGAGTGTTACAAGACTGTTTTGGGTATGCCAAAGATTCGGTGATACAATGCTAAAATGATTGACCACTGACAAAACATTATGGCTATTATTGGAGTAATTGCTGTAGGAATGGAAGAATTTTATTATTTTATTACAACAGCAAACGGGACAACAAATGGATACGCTGTAAGGTGACAGTATCGAGAGGTTTTCAGACAATTCTTTAGTGTTCCACAGCTGACAAAATGAGTCTTCCAGTTTTAACTTGATTATTATTTTTATAATGGCCCACTGTACTACCAAAGTGACAGCCCTAATTAATATTTTCATGAGTCCGTTGGAGTGCTGTGTTGAAGTTTTTCTTACTTTTCTGTGTGTATTTGGTACAAGTGGAAGAGTCTGGTTTACCAACATCAAACCTCACGCTTCACTCCAGCAGGACAGTAAAGCAGTTATGTACGCAGTGTCCTGCAGCCCTAGTGTAGGGAAACCATGAAGTTTGGAGGGGTTTCACATACTCTTCATCATTTTAATATCAAAAATGTGTGAATGTAATGGATTTCCTGTTACCAAATTTGAATTATGGTGGCATGGTGTTTTGATAACGTTCTTCAATTTTAGCTGACAACTTTTTTGCTAAAACTAATGGTGGTTTTGCCAAGCTGAGATACGATGTCTGTATTTATCGCCAGCAGAGAAAAAAGGATAGGCAGTTTAATAGTATTGCCTTTGCACAACAGTTTATAGTCAATAACTTTTTCTCATCAGTGCTGTAATTGTTGGAGCCAAGTAGACAGGAAAAAAAAGCTCGGTTTTAGGTTTTATTTCAAGTTTTCAATGTGTTAAATTCTGCTGGCCACACCAGTTTGAGAGTGCAAGTGTACTTGTGAAACTGCTGATCAGTTTAGTGTTAATGGCTGAGCTGAAGCCTTTTAAAATCAAATTCTGTTAACCTGTTCTGAAATATCTGTAGTTTTACTTCAAAGCTTAGACAATTCTTGAAATATTTATTGGGGAGAAAAAAAAACCAGCAGCTTTCTCAGGAAGGAGTCCAGTGATGTATGCAGCTCTATTCAAGCACTATTTTTAAAAATAAAATACTGTTCAGTATGTTTTGGAGGAACGTAAATTTAAACGAGTGTCCTCCTTAGGAACAGTAGTTATAACATGCTGAAAATAAGCCACTTATTGGATCTACTGTTGGCCTGTTTGGATTCATACCAAATCTACTCCAGCTATGTTATTCAGTAAAACCTCTGACATCTCTTCTTCTTTCCTTTCAAACTGAAAAATGAGATGTGAACGAAACAAAGATGCGGTTGATAAACAGAGTTCTCTGCATACTTCTACTCCTAAAATATTAAGGGTCAAAATTAGCTGATGCAGAGCATCTTGCTTCAAGTTTCCTAAGACACTCTGGTGGGTGGAAAAAAATACGGAAACCAAACTTGTAGGAACTGTGTATTGCAGTGCCCTTAGTTGGGTGTATTTTCCTACCCAGTAGTGCTGAGCTCTTCTTAATTAAAATTTTGGAACGTTCATGAATAGGTAGTGTGTTCTTTTACCAGGTCAACCTACCAGTATATTGACAGGTAGCCATAGTGATGGACTCTTACAGATTGCTTCAGGGCCTCAGCCAGGAACTCAGCAGAATGGGTTTACAGCTCAGCCAGCTACTTACCATCACAGTGAGTATATACATATGTGCACTCTTCTTAGTTTTCTAAAACCAGTTTCCAAATGTTCAGGAGAAATAGCGGATTAGAAGTGAGATGCGGAAAAACTCCCTTAAAAACCAACCACTCCTTTCTTTTTCTAGATAGTACTACAACTTGGACTGGAAGTCGGACGGCAGCCTACACACCTACCATACCTCACCACCAGAATGGCCATCTTCAGCATCATCCACCTATGCATCCTGGACATTACTGTAAGTAGTGCAGATTTTCAAATCACTTTGTTTTCAATTTTTGTTGAACGGTGGGGACTCATTTGTGATTATTCTTTACCCTCAAATCGTTTTTTTTTCATTATAGAACTACCATTACTATGTTTAGTATATTCTGTCAGTTAAATAGGAAGAGCTTGATGGACTTTCCTCCGTTAAAGCAGCAGAGATTAGAAATTCAGATAGCTATAGGCATACCATCTATATTATAGGTGTCTTACTATACCTAACAAAACTAGCATTTCCTTTCGAAGTCTCTGTTTTTAAAGCTTTGCAGTCTTGTAGTAAATATTTCCTTTGCAGAAAAGGAAATTGATTCAGAATGTGTTGTTTGGATATTTTTCTTTCAAAACTTGGAAATTCCTGGCTGTTTTTATTTTCTAGAAATTTTGAAGCCATGTGTTAATGATGTAAAAATCTACGTTAAGCTTTGGAAGACGTGTCCATGTACACTAGCCAATTTGAAAGAACTTTGTGAAAGCTCATGTAGTAAAGTACTTGTCAATAAAGTGGTCTGGCCACAGCCTGATTCATGAGTACATTTGGCACACGAATTGAAAAACTTTTTCACCTCTGAAATAGGACCACAACCTCTTGTTTTAAGGTACAGGCGATGGGAAGAAAAAAAAAAGTGATCAAACTTCTAGTGTAACTGTCTAGCACAGTATATGCATTATAAGAGTAGAGTGCAAAAAAATCCCACCCAAATTAAAGTTTTTCTAAATTTTGTGGCAAAAAGAACAGTTCTTTGTTTCCTAATATAACACTTAACCAGATCACCTGTTTGCAGCAGTCATTGTTAGTGGAAGGGAGAATATAGTGTGAGTTGATGTTAGAGTGAATTTTCAGCTTGTCTCTGTCAAGAAAATTGTGGTTTAGATATGGTTATTAGGTTTTATTATTTTGTTCTGTTAGGATCCCACTTCATGTATTTTATTTGTCAGAAATACCAGGACGTAAAAACTTCAGTGGGGCTGTTGATGCTCTATCAATGTTTCTCAGTGCATGTATCTTTCCAATTAATATTTGTAACTGGCCGATGATACCACATAGAGCTTTTCTTGGCTGCTGCAATTTCTCACTTCAGAAAGTCGCATGTTTTGACACCTACCAACGTTGTGCCTGTTTTGACATCTTGTTGCAAAAGCTGCCTTTGCTTATAATACTATGTTTAAGTCTTTCCTTCTTGTTCTCTGCTGCCTGTAAGGATCCTAGTTAGTCTATAAAAGTGGAGAGAATAAACTGACCGATACCAAGATCATATTTAGTATTTTTTTCTTTAGAAAATGAGTTCTCTAGGGCTTTCTTATAGTCAAGTCCACAGCATGCTGGGCAACTTGTTCTGTGATCGATGAAACTAATGAAGTGTGGTTTCCGACAGATTTATATCACATGCCTCTATACAATGATTCTCTCCTTGCCCAGCTTGGGGGAAGATGTGAAGCCTAAGTCCTATTTCTGTTATATCTCCATGATACGTCTGGTTTCTGCTCTCTCCTGGAGCTGGGTCTCTGAGCAGCATGCAGCCTTTCCTCCTGGGATACTAATGGAGCTCTTTGCTCTGCTCAACTTCTGAATTTTTAGGAAACCTCTAAAAGTGTAATTCTTCTGTGGGCATTTTTCTCCCCTGTCAGATTTGGCCAATTGATTCAGAAATTACTGGGATTTATAACATCTGGCATCCTCACAAGTCTTTTTTCATAGGAAAACAAGTTAAGAAAGAAAACCTTATTTTTCCTTGTGTAAAATAAATTGCATGTTTTCTTTTAAAGGGCCAGTTCACAATGAACTTGCATTCCAGCCTCCTATATCAAATCATCCTGGTGAGTAAAATCTAATATGTAATGCTGAGTATTGTGGAAGCTAATAACTTTCTGTTTCAAGTCTGATTTTTTTTTTTTTTAAATCGATTACTCTGAAATTTGTGAGATATATATTCAAAACGGGAGGAAAGAAGGAGAGGAACCATTTTGTGATATGCTTTTGAATTCGGACCTCTGTTTTGAAATAGTGACATACTCTGTGAACTGAATTTCATTTAGATGCCCAAGTCAAAAATTGCAATCCTCAAACCCATGCTGAGCTGGTTCCTACCCTGAAGGTGTCTGAACTCTGAACGTCCTCGATCCTAAACTTTGCAGGGTGCCTGAAGTTGTACTTTTTGCCTGCTTAGAAACATCATGGAGTTTAGGTCATGCCAAAGCCCTCTTGGATCCATGATCTAGAAGTCCATCATCACAGCCAGATACCCTGACAGATAGGTATTGCCCTTCTTAGCATTTTGGTGCTGAAGTTCTTCTTTGGACTTTTGCATACAAGCTTGCTCTTTCCAAGAGTCTTCATTAATGGTAGCAGTTCATGGAACCAAAGAGGTCTTGTCTTGTGGTACAAAGTGCAAGGTAGTATTCTGTTTTTAACAACAGCAAAGCTGTTGCCTGCACAGGGAGAGCTGCATAATTGAAAAGCCTAAAAGTTTAACTTGTTTGTTCATTGGCCAGTGACTAAATCAGTACCAGAAATAAAACTGTTGATAATTGTTGGTTAATTGCTGTTAGCACACAAGCAGCAGTTACACATACACAAAATCACTTTGTGTGCTTTGTTGGGTTTCCTTGCTTACTTGAGTGTTTGGGTTTCAGTAGCATCCTCTAGGGAGTCTGGGTTTCCTTTCCTCACATGGTAGCTTTTTCCAAGTACCATGTTTCCTTTGTAGCCAGTTTTTCTTTTTAAAATAGTATGAGTTAAAAGGCACCTCTTTGCTATTAAAACACGCCATTTTGTTCTGCTCCCTTGTTTAATACTTCCTTGTTTTATCCCATACCTAACTTTCTTGTGTGCAGACAAGATCAGTATGTGATCTTCGATGTTTTTCCCCCCTTGCGTGGCTTTCCAAATCTGGTTTGCTTTGCAGGGAGGATAGAGAAAACTCACTTCATCTAGGAGGTAGTAACTCTCATATCTTAAGCCAGATCTGTTTGAGAGTTAGTTTCTATCAGCCTAGTCATGAATAGGCATATATGTATTCTTTATGCTAAAGGAGGACAAAATCAAGCTGTAGTCATAAGGTGCAAGAATGCAGATGGCTTACAAAATCTAACTGGAATTATAAACTGTACAAAGACTTGTAAGATCTTAACTACAAAAAACCCTGGCATTGATGTGTGCTCAAATAAAAAAGACAAGCCCATGTTCGTTGTAGTGTTTTTCTGTGCTAGACATGTCTTTGTCTATCTAAACTTGCTTATGTGAATGTGCGCTCTTACTCTGAATGACAAATGCAGTTGCAGAAGGCTTAGTTGATTGTTTGGAATGGGTTTATAGGGGGGTTTGTGCCTTTCAGTCAGTTAATTGTATGTATTCTTTAGCTCCAGAATATTGGTGTTCAATCGCATATTTTGAAATGGACGTGCAAGTTGGGGAAACATTTAAGGTCCCTTCAAGCTGTCCAATTGTTACTGTTGATGGATATGTGGATCCTTCTGGAGGAGACCGTTTTTGCCTGGGCCAGCTTTCCAACGTGCATAGAACAGAAGCCATTGAGAGAGCAAGGTATTGTGCAGATCCCAAAAGCTCCATCTGTCTGGGTATTTGATAATATTTTGTTTTGCCTTCAGTGTGTGCCTCCCTTTTGAAATTACGAGTATGGTATGTTTCTTTTAACTGAATTAACTACAGTAGAGTATATAGAATGTATATACTGTAATACATTCAAAATGTGAACTCTGTGACAAAGACCTTCAGTGCTTTGCAGTAGCGCGTTGCTTTTCATTGCTTACAAAGGCTGTGCCTTCAAGGATAAAATTAGCAACTCGTGCCATTATGTATGCAAGCTGAATATTAGCTCTCCACACCATAGAGTGATGCGAGAATAACTGCCATATATAGATTTGTCAAAGGAGCAAAGGAAGGTTGATAGAGAGCTAGCTGGATTTTCATTCATTCTCACCATGCATGTGTTATGCTTTGATGTGGAAGCAGAGAGGACTGAAGCGATCTTGCAACTTTTTTTCTTCTTTGAAACGAAAAGGAATAAAATGATTCCATGTCTTCAGAAATGTCGCATTATGACAGTCAAAATGCTAGATTGCTGTAATACGATCCAAATGAACATACAGTTCTGCATTAAAATGTGGCTTTGTATATGTACTTGAGTGACTTTCTGTACTAGAATACTTGTGGGATTTTACACTTCTGAACAGTGTTTGGTATCCCAGCTCTGTATTCTCAGTGAGTAGTTGCTACTCAAATATCATTGCTTCTACATTCTGTGTTTCTCATAGATCTTTACATGGTATTACAGATGATTTTTTACTTTGCAGATTTTGTGTAACTATATACTAACTTATACGTAAGATAGTAACTACAATTTCAAGTCCTTGTATGAGTGGAGTGTAAATTAAGATATCACAGATGACTGGAGAATTGTTTATGTTTATTTAGTAAAGGTCTGATTTATAGTATGTATACACAGGTGCATTGGAACTGTTCTTGTTTTTAAGGTTGCACATAGGTAAAGGCGTGCAGCTGGAGTGCAAAGGAGAAGGTGACGTGTGGGTTAGATGCCTCAGTGACCATGCGGTCTTCGTTCAGAGTTACTACCTGGACAGAGAAGCAGGACGTGCACCAGGGGATGCTGTTCACAAGATTTACCCAAGTGCATATATAAAGGTTGGTTTGATGTTCCTGGATGAAAATTGTGGGGGAAATAGCACACATTTGGTTCTTGTAAATGTTAGGGAAGCTATGAGATACTGAAATAAATGTAACTTGGCTTTTGATGATCCTTTAAAAAAACTGAAAACTTTCCATTTGACAAGTCACTTAAGATGACTTTTTTAAATGACTCTAAACTGCAAGTATCATCGAGATACTATGAAAGTAACTAATTTTATATTTTGTATTTTGTCACAAACAATCTTGATAGCAGTTTTTTGTATTTTTAGCCTTACAGTTTTAAATTAACTGCTACTAAAATTTTTAGCGTAGGTTATCTGTTTCTTTACTCTCTCTTCAAAACAAGAAAAGCTGGGAAAGTATGTATAAATGCAGTAGAAGTGTAAAGTGTGTGTTAAAGTGTTATGAACATGAAGTGATCCAGAGGTCACAGAAAGTTGCATGGAAACAAATTATTTTCAGGAGATTCTTATTTGGACATGCCTCTGCATGTCCAAATTTTATTTAGGACAAGTCACACTTGTAAAAAATCGTTCCTGAATTAGAGAGAAACTGCTTGAAGTTTGCAGTGTTGTTTCTTTCTTTTTTTTTAAATCCTCAGTTTTGCAGGCAGGTTGTGTAATGAAGGTGAAAGAAACCCCACCAGCCTCTGTGTACGAGCTTTCTAGTATGAGAACAGAGTTCCTGTATATATTAGTGCCAAGTCTGATCACAAAGATATAAAATGCCACCAACCTGAAACCTAGCTGCAAGCTTCAGACCTATCAATTATTGATATTTCTTTTGAATAGACTAAACACATTTCAGTAAGGCAGTGAAGAAGAAGAAAGTCTGACAAAGTTAAGCAGGACTTGTTGGCTTCCATTTTTATTTATATGCCTATTTGCTGGAAGTCCTGGAATTTAACTAAAAAGTCAGGATTTTATCAGCCTGTAGCATCCTTCAGACTTTGATCCTGCAGTTAGTTCCGCACAGGGTACTGCTTTAGCCTGCTCAGCTTAGCCAGGTTCTGGTATTGCCAGTGGTGGTAACGTCATATGAGAAGAGTCTCTAAGAATCAGCTTTAATGGGTTATTTCTGTTAGAAATTAAACTAGTCAGGGAAGGTTTGCTTTTACCCAAGTGTATGGTGAGACTGTAGAAATTGCTTTGCGAGAGCAAAAGTCCAGATTATTGGAGATGGGAGTTGAGGAATTCTTTCCTCCACTGATTTTGGTAAGTCTACATAGTTTGATTTTTTTTTTTTTTTAAAAGGTGTTTGATTTACGCCAATGTCATCGTCAGATGCAACAGCAGGCTGCCACTGCCCAAGCTGCTGCTGCTGCTCAAGCTGCAGCAGTAGCAGGAAACATCCCTGGACCAGGATCAGTAGGTGGAATAGCCCCAGCCATTAGTAAGTACATTAACTGCTTGGCATCCTTTTTTCCTTACCTGAAAACAAGTAACACAGCTCTCCCTTATAACAGCATCCCCCACCCATCCACCCACTGCCCCTGCAACAGTACAAATGAACTTGGAATGAGGTAGCAGGATTGGGGCGAGGTGGGGCTGGGGTGGCATCGTGGTAAGTCTGTATTCATTCACTTTGTACCTGCTCCACACACCAGTTTTCGCTTCGTCGTCTTCAGGGGATGTTGGATATGCAGTACAACAGAAAACATTTATATTCAAGGTCAAATACCATAACCCTATTACTTTAAACAGAGGTTCTTTTGGCTGCTTAGACCCAAGCTTGAAAAATGATTTCTGAGATCTAAGCTCCTAAAAACATTACTCAAAGCAATGGGGGTTACTGAGTGACAAAATCCTTGACTAGGTTTAGGGAAACTTATTAAGATTCTTGAGAAGAGGAAGAAGAAAGTGTGATGGTGTTTTTCTCTTTCTTTTTTTTTTTTTTTAAAGTTACTCTGGGCTAGAGTTTTCTCTAGAAATAGATCCTTGAAATTATACCTAAGTACTTTTGAAAGTGTAAGTACTTACATGTCTCAGACTGCTTTATGTGCCATAGTGTTTTCTGGGTTCCTTGTATTGCCAAATGGCTCTTTCCAGCTATCCTCCAAATTGCTGAAGGCATTTTGGGGAATGTATTTAACTTCTGTCTTAGCCATACTTCTGATTTGAAATTTGGCAGCTGTATTCATCTTCTTATTTTATTAGATGTAAGTAGTGTAATTTGTTAACCCAGCTTCCTGCAGGTGATCAGTCTTGAATTCTTACGCTGAAAACGCAGCATTTGGCAAACCTCAAGAATAAGTGGTTTTTTACCTTATTTCCTAAATAAGGTTTACATGCATTGTATCGCATAAGACATTAGGTTTCATCACGTTTGCTTTATTATAAGGAGTTTTATATTTCAACACACTTTCAAGATTGCAGAACGATGAATAAAAAACATTTAATTGGAAGAAATGCAAAATAATTGCTGCGTTCATTGTAGCAGAGATCTAGAAATATGGTTTGGCCTTGGCTGTGGTGAGAGGGAATTGTGCATGAAGAAAGAGCCAAGCAAACAGGAATGGCTAAACAAACAGATGATAAAAGAGCATGTCTGTGAACACTTACTTGAAACCTCTCCTGTTTAGGTTTGTCAGCTGCTGCTGGAATTGGTGTAGATGACCTTCGCCGCTTATGCATACTCAGGATGAGTTTTGTAAAAGGTTGGGGACCTGATTACCCAAGACAGAGCATCAAAGAGACACCGTGCTGGATTGAAATTCACTTACACCGTGCCCTCCAGCTTCTAGATGAAGTACTTCATACCATGCCTATTGCAGACCCACAACCTTTAGACTGAGATCCCTCTGCTGCACTGCTGTGGGCCATTATATTGTGAGGATGGTGGATTGTAAAATACAATTCTGTTTATAACCTGAAGATATATTTTACTTTTGTTCTGCTTAATCTTCTAAAACCAGGTTTTAAAAATGTGTTTGCCGCCTTGCTCTTAGCAGAAAGAAACTGAACATGCAGAATTTGGATTTCAGTTATTTTCAGAACTTAATTGTCATAATACATGGCTCAGGGCTTAAAGTGAAAGGTAAACGCCTTATAGAGACTTTACAGTATTGGGTTTGTTCCCTTTGAAACTTTCCTTCTCTATTATGGCATCTTGGTGATAAGCCTCACAGGAGCCTTTTGTATGCAGAATATATATTATATATATATTTATATCTGAAAATTCCTTCTAATAGTTATAAACAGTTACCTTATAGCAACTTTAAAATTCCAGCTGATTTGTGATGTTCTTTTTAGGGAACAATAGTTAACAGAAGACTTCTTTATTTTGTTGACTATCTTGTTATGATTTTTCCAGATTAAAACGTAGAAGCTGCCAAAAAGTGAGGGATGAGACATACGTTGTTGGCATTGATTAAAAATGGCGAGGAAAAGAAATGTGGCTTTTCCTTCACTAGTTTTTAAAAAAGGTATCTTAGATTTTTATTTATATAGACACGTGAGTTTTAAAACACTAAAGGAAATGGATACTTTCAGTGCTGGCACTCAATTTAAATATAACATGAAATACCCAGTCTGCAAAATTGCCACTGAAATTGCATAATGAGTACCTAATGGCAGGAACATATTTTCATAACTACTACTGACTTCTATGATTTTACTCAAGTAAAACTTGGCAGGTATTTTAAAAAGTTGCATGACTCTTTTTACGTGCATATACCATTAAATCATGTATAATATTACATCAATATTTAGGATCCAGTTTTTGTATCTGTTCACCATTTCCACTCAGGGCAAGATGGCAAACTTGTTTTTATACCTCTTGGTTATTTTAAACCCTATGCCATCAATGACCGTATCAATTGGCAATGACTTTGTATAGAGAATTTATAGTAGAAAAAATGCAAATGTATTGACTGTATGACAGATACAATATGTATGCTTTCTCTCTAGTTAATAGTATAAATAAAATTATGAAAACCCTGATTTTTATAAATTTAGTTTGCTTCTATTATGTAATTCTGCACCTTGAAACCATTGATCTTGAGTGATGGATTACTTTCCTTTGCAAGACCAGCAGCAGCAGGCAATAGTAGGAATTTTTGTTGGTTTAAACTTGCCAGGAAGCAAGTCCAATTTTTCTTACTTTCACTGCTTCTCAGTAAAAGCGTGTCCTGAGGATCTCTTTTTTTGGCTATTTGATGGGGTATGAAGAGGGAGCAGGAATTCCTTATTTTTCAGCATGTGTGTAGGGAGTTGGAGCTTAGTAAAACAGACTTAGAAGTACGTAGACTCCAACTTAAGTCCTTCAAGCGCTGCCAGTTCGGTCTGCCTGCCGTACTGTACTGAGCCGACCTGGCAGCACAGTTGTAGTGGTTAACATAAGTAGAAGTCTTGGAAGAGATTATTCAGAAGCTTTTTGCCAAGTTTCTTGCGTAGTTTCAGGAATCTGTAGAGGGCTATGACACACGGTGTTCAGGTATTGCTTCCCCCATACGCTGAAATTCTTATGAAAGAAGTCAGCAGCCACTGTTTCTGTCCTAGATGCGGAAGCACAGAAGGCAGATGACTTCAGAGCGGTGACCAGAAATGGATGCGTTTTCTCCATATTTTCATTAACAGGGTTACCTTCTTCAGACTAACTTCTAATGAGATCACTTTTTTCCCTCTTACGTGGCAACTTCTAGATGTTTGGAAAAACAGTGTTTGCTTTTCTCAAGGCCTTTAGTTTAAAACCTTTTTCGTTTTCCTTTCTCTCCTAATGATCTAGTTTGTCCGAAAAGCAAGCTGCTTCAGATTCTTGAGGAACACTTTCAGTAGAGGATTCTGACTACATCCTCAGAGAAGCTTATTAACCAGCAGCTCGGTTACGCTTCATCCACAAGAGAAAACGTGTTTTGGGGGAAGAAATGAAAAGCCTGACTACATGTTCTCCGTGCCAGCCTCCCTTTTGAACTGTCTGCCCTGCTCTTCTTACTGCTGGTTCAAGGTGCCTCGGCTTTTAGAAGTGTCTAGCCTTCCGAGTGATGAATTGCTTGTAACAGACTGTTCATTTGATTAGGAGTCCATGAGCTTACTCCCTGTTTACCTTTGTGGTTTTGCAAGGTGCTTATCTTGGAGGATGACTGATCTGTGTATGGCTACTTCACAGAAAACCCTTTGTACCAGTTGCTTACGTTTTGATTGTGCCAAACGTTGAAAAAATAGTGAAAGATTGCTTCCGCCTGTTGGTGTTCTTGCCTGTATTGCAGTCTGAAAGAATTCAGCTGTTAAGACTAGGGGTTTTTGCAGATGTTTTGCAAGTCTCCTCAAGTCGCTACCTACAATGAATGGTACCTACAGTGTAGTATTTAGATGGCCACAAACGTTCAGGATAGAACAACAAAAAAATGTCAGATGAGTTTTATCAGAACAAAGAAACCACAGGCTCCACATCAGGAGAAATCTGAATATTGTGAGGCAGTAAAAATACTGAAATGGCATTCATCTTGCCCGTCAGGCAGTTACCGATAAGATGCAATCGTAACTGTTAAAGGGCAAAATGAGAGAATCTCATTCTTAGTTTTTAATATGCCTTTAACTTAATTTTTGTACTCTTATTTCTTATGACAAGGCATAAAAGGCAGCGCATAATGGATTGGAAACCCTTCAGCAGCAGCACATTGAATCTTTGACAGTCTTGCATTTATGTCTTTTTCTGAGATTCAAAGAAGAGCTACAGCTACTTGACAGCCGTGACGATCCCCGTATGCACTGTAGGCAGGGATGTCAAGAATGCCAGAATCGCGTCTCCTCTTCAGCTCTGAATGTCTCAGATTTGGTGAATTCTACAAGTATTTTTTCAGCTAGCAATCTCTTGCTTGCGATCCTGTTCCCACGTCTGCTCTGCTTAGTTCTTTCTATGAAGTAATTACCCCTGTGTTTCTCACCCTCAGTTATGCACTCCTCAAAAAAAGCATTGTGCTGGAGTACTTTGTAATTTCACTTCATGTACTGGAGAGCTGGGATTAGCACCGGAAGGTTTAGACGGCTTAAGCCGTGTTATTGTTAGTTTTGAAAGCGAGGGCATTTGAAGTTAACTTGGTAGAGATGTGGGAGAAGAAACCTTTTTGCTGGAATGGTTTAAAAATACTTGAAACAATTCTAACAGGAATCCCTTGGAAGGAGCCGTAACCGCTAAGCGGTGCTGGTTAGAAATGGTTGTTCCGTACATCACTTTTCTGGGCTTGATAAGAATGATGTGCTCAGGGACCTGGACCCCCGGGCTGCGATAGAAATCACTTCATTAATGGCTCTTGCGTACTGAAAAGCTGGGAAGTACTCTGGCTGCTTTGTAGAGAGGGACCTAAAGGAGAAAGGAGACAACGGTCCCCCCCAGTCACAAAACAGGTCTGTAGCAGCAGCAGTCATTGAACCTGTGTCCAACTCCTGTGCCTTACCTTTGAGACCATCTTACTTCTTGTGACACTTCGAAAGACGACAGCGTCCTCTCTGCGTAGCTCAGGAACGACTGCCTCAATTCTTTTACTGGGAACCATTAAAAAATTCCTATGCCAGTGTATGTAGGGGGAGGCTTCTGCCTCTGAACCCTTCAAATGTTGTTTACGTCTTGATGGTGGTCTTTATTGAGACATCTTTAATCTCTTCTTTGAAGAGTAAGCGCTTTAGAAAGGACTGTCTCCTTGATTTGCATTTTTACTCTGCTACGCAGAGTGACTGGGATCGCCGGTCACTTCTTTAATGCAACCGGTTAAAGACAGCCAGATGGGTCTTCCTCTAAGTGGGATTCAGACTTCGTTTAGGAAATCCTCTTTCCTCCCTGCTTCTCTTGTCAGGCCCCATGCTACTTAACATCTGCTCTATACAATTATAAGATGCTTAGTTGTCAGGTATTGTTAAGGACACAGTTTTTGAGAGGTTACTTTCTTTTTGTTTTTTAAAGTAAGACTTAAACATTAAAAGCGATGGTCTTGCCTGGTCCTGCTGATAACAGGAGTGTTTCCATGACTGGTAGCAGGTTTTTGAGGACCATGGCACTGTTCTTCGGCCTGAGATTTGGAGGTCATTTGTTGTAGGCATTTGCATTATTCATGAGCACTGAGCTGGTTGCTTCTACCCCTGATGCGAGTAGTCGGCACTTTGGTCCTGGACAGGGAAACGAAACCGATGGAAAGCACTTCTCCACCAGTCCTGTGGGAGCTGGATGCTGAATCCTTGTGTCCAACGCTATTCTTGATGGTGCGTTTCTGAAAATGATCCGGGAGGTGCGACCATGCCGAGTCAAAGGTGCCGCACACGATGCTGCTGCGGTCCCCGAGAACTGACTTGACTTTTCAGCGCTGTGAAAGTTTCACTTGGTGGGACCTGGCGGAAAGCAGAACTACTGTCGACAAAATCTCCAGAGGTTTTGACACTGCTGGCTGCTGTTGTGCCTTGTGAGTGATACATCGCTCCTAAATTTACAGGACTTAATTCTTTCAAGCTCACTGAAAACACCTAGCGCTTTCTTGCTCCAGTACCTTTTTCTGTGTCTTTTTGGTGAACTTTGGTAGCACTACTAAGTTGTGATTCAGCTGGATTGAGAGCTGCGAAGTACCCGTAACCCAAAACTCACCGTGAGAGGGTTTTTTGAGCATGAAAGCCTAGTTAAGCGTTTCTTCTTTTAGCCATTGCCTTTTGATAAGCGGTCAACAGAATTCCCAGTAGTTCCTTTGTAGCTTACTGTATGTTTTTCATTAGACCTAGTTTGTGGATAATATACTGTAGTTAACTTTCCTGAAATTCTGTAACAGAGTATGTTTTTGATTAAAAAAGGTAAAGATTCAAGTCTTTGGCTTCTTTATTTCATTCAGTGGAGAGCTTTTGCCCTGTTTCTGGCCAGCTGTCAGAACCGCGAGCTGCAGTCTTCAACTGTGTCGTGGCTAGCAGAGCTCTCCGGGGCAGGACTGGGATTTCAGAGGTCCTGGTCTCGGAGTCTCATGTGTCAGATACTTTGGTGCAACCAGAATTGAAGCCAAACCCAAGTACAGTGTCCAGCGTGGAAGATTCTCTGTGCACCTGAAGGCACCCAGGTACCAGGCTGTCTTAAGCTGCTGTGGCACAACAGTTTTGTGGGTGCTCTTATTAATGGAAATTCTTTCTTTAAAACTTTCAGCCAAGCTGTGTGTCTTGTGAGAGAGAGAATATGAAGTGGTCTCGGAGCAAGGACCAGAAGCCAGAGCAAGTACCAGGTCTCTGTGGCCCTACGTGTCGGTGAGTGATTGCCATCCATGGAGCTCTACTCCATCCACTCCTGCAGTCGCCAGGCTGCAAAAGTCTTCCCAGTAAATGAATAAAATACCAACCGTCACAAGTCTTGGGATCTAGGAATAAAGCAGGAGACAGGCGATGCATTTGTAATGCTCTGGGTCTCTGCTGATCTCGGTAAGCAGCGCATCCCATGGTTAGAGAAAGGGGGAAAAAACCAAAACAACCCTCTGAACCCCAGTAATTTATGAGCATGAGGCAGGGAGAAAATTCCTTCTTAATCGCAGATCTGGTGGCCTGTTTGATTCAGCAGGAACAGGTACGTTGAAGCGGCTTCAGTGCACACCCACTCTGCAGCTGGGGCTTCACAGGCAGCTGTGGAGGGATGGAGGGCACCGATGTACAAGTCATCGTGTGTCCTGAGGTGTGAGGCTAATTACTGTAATGCAAACGGTGATACTTCCCCCCGAAACATCTTCCTGGATGTATAGAAACATCAAATACTGAAGTTGTCCCCACAGATCAATTTCCCGTCACCAAGACTCCTGTTCAGTTGCACAGTCCCTCCGTAAGCTCCTCCATCCCCACCTCAGCCCAGTTTTAGCTCCTTACCTCTCCAGAAAGCTTTCCAGACTCTCCCTCCCGGCGCTGTTAGCAACCCTTTTGTAACTGCTGGCTGGTCGTGGCCAACGTAAAACCATTAGATCTCACACTGGTGTTACCCTCCAGAGCACCGAGCAGCTACGTGCCGGCACGTGATGCTGAACGTTTAACTCCCCTGACACGACCACGCGGCTGCAGGCTCGGGATAAATCCATGCCACGGAGCTAAAGCAGGACCAAAAAGTCTTAGTCTGAGCACCAGCTCCTCCTGACCCGTCATCCTGCGGGTGAAGTGTAGCCTTCCCATTTTTGGCAAAAAGATCACGGGTCTGGATTGTATTTTTTTTCATCTTCCCTTGTCCTGCACACGCAAACATTGTAGAAACACGTTTTTTTTTCCCCCCTCTGATGGCATGCATGCCGTACAGGGTGGGGGAGATGCTGTACAGGGTGGGGGGGATGCAGCATGGGGATAAACTGCCTGGTTTTCCCAGCTGAGCCCTGGCTCCGTTGCCAGCTGCTGGTACGGTGTGTGCCCACGGCAAAAACCCCTCTTTCGGCCTCGTCCGTAGCCTTGCTGCCGGTCGGTGCGGTTACCAGACCCCGCTAATGCCCCGCTGGTCCCGCGGCCCAGCTGCAGCCCGGAGCCGTGCAAAGCTGGGGAGGTTTGTACCGCTTGAACTGTGACCCTTCCTAAATGGGCTCGTACGCTAACGATGTTTGTGCTCGGCTGCGCCGGCAGTCGGAGGGAGCAGATGGCCGGGGCGGCTGCGAGGCCCCTGCGCCGTCCCGGCTGCTCAACAGCTCAGGAGCGGCAGCTCGGGCTCACGTGCGCGCCCGGTTTTATGCTTACCCGGCTGCCGGAGGTGGGAACCCCGACCCGCCCCGGGTTTGGGCAGGGTGGTGCCAGCCCGGCACGGCGAGCTGCGGCGATTTGAAATCCTGCAAAAACAAGAGGTTTGGGGTTTGGTTTTGGTGGTGGTTTCTTTTTTTATTCTACCTGCAGCTGCAGAACAGGAGCGGTGGGCGTGCTGCTCCGTAGCCGCTCCTGCAGAAGGGGGTGCGGAGGTGGTGTCACACGTGTGTGCCCTCGGAAGCCTTTAAGGGAGATGGGGCTGCTGGGTCCCGCGGCTGCTGGGGGTCCCCTGGCACGGAAGGGCTGGGGACAGGCACCACCGAAGCCATAAGCTCTGCAGTGATGTCCTGGTGGCTGTGGCACCGTCCCGCCTCACATTTGTGCCTCACGTCTGGGTCAAGAGGGCCTCTGCGCTGCCCAAGGGGCCGGTCCCCATCCCCGTGCCAGACCCCTGCCCACCCACCGGTGCCGCTCTCATTCCCATGGGAGCACTGGGGTGACCCAAGGGGCACAAGGCCGCCGTTCCGGGGAGTCTGGCCGGGGTGCTGCTGCGGGGCCATGGCTTTTGGGGGTTTTGGGGGCTGCTGTGCGGTGCCGGATGCCTCGGGGCCTCCGGGACGGGTGCCGCTAGATGTCCGTAGTGCTCCATCTGCCGCCGCAGGGAACATCTGCTCTGCGCGGGGAAAGGGGCCCGAGCCCACCCAGGGCCACAGCAGCCCCTCAGGGGGCTCGTGGGGAGCGGGAATGGAGCTTCCCAAGTTGCGCCAGGGCAGGTTTAGATTGGACATTAGGAGAAATTTCTTTACTGAAAGAGTGGTCAGGCCTTGGAACAGGCTGCCCAGGGAAGTGGTGGAGTCACCGTCCCTGGAGGTATTTAAAAGACGTGTAGATGTGGTGCTCAGGGACATGGTGTAGTGGTGGACTTGGCAGTGCTAGGTTAACGGTTGGACTCGATGATCTTAAAGGTCTTTTCCAACCTAAATGATTCTATGATCCTCCTTGGGTGCTCCTGGGCAGCTGCCACGATCAACTTGATCCATATATATTTTTATTTTTCCTTGAATTATGGACCCATGGTTGGTTGATGACCCAATTTCACTCTTTCCCTGACTTCAGGCAGCCTGACCTGCCTGGCTGCTGCCTCAGCCTCCACCTGCACATCGCTCCTGCTCCAGGCATTGCGTTCGGAGAACAAAGCTTAGACTTCCCTTTTGCTTTTGAAGCTTGGCGTTCCTCCTCCCCCCATCCCTAACGCTCCCATGCTGTATTTCATGCCATGGAGCAGTCACCTGCCGGCCTCAGTGCGTGGGCTTTCCTACAGCCCCTCGGCGCAGCTCGTGTGCCCAAAACCTTTTGTTTTCTTTGCAACGACCTGCACCCCGGCTCCTTCAGCTCCTTTTGCATTATCTATTTTAAACTTTACCCAAGCAGCTCCTGGAAACGCACTGCAACTTTGGAAAAAAATTGGACCAAGGATATTTTGGAAAAAAAACCAACCCAAACACCAACCCAAACAAAAAACCTCTCATTTTTTGTTTATACCAGTTATGCTTCTTTCAGGAGTGGAGCTCTCCGGCACTGGTATGGGATCCCGCCAGCCTGAGCCCTGCACGTTGTCCCAGAGCCGGGGCCGGAGCTGGGTGCCCGGTCCCTTGCCTCCCGCTGGCCCTGCCACCAGCTGCCTGCACCTTTGCCAGCACGACCGCAGGTCCCAGCCCGGAGGAAGGCTCGAGCCTTTCCTGCAGCCTCTGCCACCAAAAGCGCTCCCCACCTTACCAGCGCCGGCGGTTGTCCCGGCACCGGGTTCTCCTGGCGGCTCCGGTGAGCTGATGAGCAGAATTGCTGCAGGACGTGCAGGAGGTGCCCGTGGGCAGGGAGCTCCTTCCTGAGACATCCAAACTCTCCATTCCAACCCCAAAAGCCAGCTCGGCTCCTAAGTCTTGATCTGTCGGCGGTCTCATCCCAAGGGAAGCATCGCCCTTCTACCTCTGCCAGAGCTACAGACGACGTGAGCAGCCTCACTAGACCCAGAGAAGGGAGTTTTGGTTCCAAGGAGGGAGAGGATTTCTGAGCGCAGCTCCCTGCCCGACTGCTCGCAGAAGTGAAAGACCAGCACAAAGCACAAAAGGGATTTATTTTTAATTTTTTTTTTTTTTAAACTTAAAGCATTTTGTTGCCAGCTCCTGAGCTGTACCTACCGTCCCCGGGAGCAAGGTCAAACCCCGTGCCTAGCTGAGCAGGAACAGCCTAACCCTGGCTGCTTTTCAGGCCCCGACGGGAGATGCTGAGCCGTGCCGTTCCAGGCACCCCGAGGTACTTACAACTGTTAGCAAGCAATATCTGCAACACGAAGCAGAAGACAACCCTGAATTCCTTCCCCAGCAGCTGGGAGAGGTTTCCCACCCCTATTTCCCCCTTGCTCCCAACAGGGAGCTGGAGGAGGTTTCCCAGGGCAGGGACTGGGCTTTCGGACCAGCCAGATGCCGTTGCGGGAGGGCAGGACTGGGAGGCACCCTGCCAGATGAAGGTCCTGCGGGGCTTTTGGCTGTTGCCAAACGAGCCTCCTCAATGCCAAACCAGCCTCGCCGATGCCAAACCGTCCTCACCGGAGCCCTCCCTGCCTGGGGAGAGCTGCTGCAGGAGCTCCCGGGCCAGCGCAGAGCCCAGCCAGGAAAGCTTCAGGAAAACTTGGAGCTTAATCCTTCTTTAAAACTTCACCTTGAAATAAAAAAAATATTAAAATTGTTTAGCTCTCCTAACCAGCCCGGCTGGCAGCGGGGCAAGACCGGCTTATGCCGATGCCCGGTGGCGAGTGCTTCCCTTTCCATGACCAAGAGTTAAAATTCCAGGCGGGTTACTCACCCATCACAAGTGCTCCTGAGCATGGAAAAATAAATTCACTACAACAAATTGAGAACTGGAGGTTTTTTAAGCCCGTGCCTGTCTTATGCAACTTATGCAAGTAACCGCAGTGCTACTTGCTCTGCTAAATAAAATGTGTTGGAGGGGTTGGGATTTAAGATGGTTGATGTACATGTAGAAATAACGAGGTTACATCTCCCCACTGCCCGAGGTTTTATGTCTGAAGCTTCTTGCTGCAACACTAAAACCGCCCCAAGACCCACGTGAAGTAAATTTAAATACTCTTTGATCTCTTCCCAAGACTCACTATTAAAAAGGAGGTTAAAAAGAAATATTCTCCTCTCCGTCCTCCTGAAGAAAGTGAATAGAAAGTTTAGATTTGAGGACACGAACTCCAGTGTGGTGGCTTTGAGGACCGCAGGCAGATGCACAGTGTGCATTAATTTTCTCCATAGTAGGTGGCATGGGGCTGTGTTTGGGATTTGTGCTGCAAACAGTGCTGATAACACAGGGATGTTTCGCTCCTGCTGAGCAGGGCTTACACACAGCCAAGGCCTTTTCTGCTCCTCACCCCACCCGCAAACAGGCTGGGGGGGCACCAGGAGTTGGGAGGGGACACGGCTGGGACAGCTGACCGCAACTGACCCAAGGGACATTCCATACCATATAGCGTCATGCTCAGTATATAGAGCTGGGGGAAGAAGAAGGAAGGGGGGGATGTTCGGCGTGATGGCGTTTGTCTTCCCAAGTCACCGTTACGCGTGATGGAGCCCTGCTGTCCTGGGGATGGCTGAACACCCACCTGCCAACGGGAAGGGGTGAATGGATTCCTGGTTTTGCTTTGTTTGCGTGCGCGGCTTTTGCTTTACCTGTTAAACTGTCTTTATCTCAGCCCATGAGTTTTCTCACTTTTACCCTTCTGATTCTCTCCCCCATCCCACCGGGGGATGTGAGCGAGCGGCTGGGTGGGGCTGAGCTGCTGGCCAGGGTTAGACCATGACACCCAGGCTCCACCACCCCCATATACCCCAGGGATGTTTGCACAGTTGATGACGGAGGGGTGAAACATCGCCCCCCACGCAAAGTGGCCCTCGGGCATCTAAAATCCTTGGCCAAGCAGGAGAAATTCAAGTCAGTGCATTTGTGTGTACTGCCAGGAGGAGCAGTTATTTCCCCCCCGCCCCAAAGAATAATCACAAATAGATTCTGGCAAAGAAACCCTTAGCAGCACCCCATCGTATCTACCCCACCATGGAGGCCCAACAAGGGTCCCCTTCAATACCCACGTGGGGAGCAGAGCCTGACCCACCACCAGGAAGCTGCCTCCGGCAGCGTTATGAGCAGGATTCATAAATACACACCTTTGAAGCCAGATGGCCTTAAAATGCCTTTTCCTATTAACTGCTGCCACTCTCCTACATCCCAGGGAAGAGCCCGTCAGCGGTCCAGGTCCTCTGCTTTGCTGCAAACCTCCTTCCCGGAGCAGAACTGCTGCCTCTCGCAGGTCCCCGTTGGTGAGAAATGGGGAAGGATGCTTCAACAGGGAGCAAGAATAAGGGTTTATGAACATCGCTTCAGTATCCAAGCACACTGCAAGACCAGCCAGTGCCACACCCAGGCTAAGGGGACCGCAGGAGGGCTCCTTCCAACAGCAAAACCTGAGTCAAAAGAGGAGAAGAGAGAAAAGAAGGTGGCCCATGGCAAAGAGGGGACATGATGACTTTAGGGCACATTAAAGCGCTCTGCACCAGGCACAGGGTGCAAACCTCCATCAGACTGGGAGGAAACGCAACAGGAGACCCATGCAGCTCAGCATCAGGAGGTCCTTTTGCAGCACTCCATTGGAGCAGGTCCAGAGGAGGCCACGAAGATGATCTGAGGGATGGAACACCTCTGCTGTAAGGGAAGGCTGAGAGAGTTGGGGTTGTTCAGCCTGGAGAAGAGAAGGCTCCGGGGAGACCTTATTGCAGCCTTTCAGTACTTAAAGGGGGCTTAGAAGAAAGATGGGGACAGACTTTCTAGTAGGGCCTGTAGCGACAGGACAAGGGGGAATGGTTTTAAACTAAAAGAGGGGAGCTTCAGACTAGGTAGAAGGAAGAAACCTTTTACAACGAGGGTGAGGCACTGGCACAGGTTGCCCAGAGAGGTGGTAGATGCCCCATCCCTGGAAACGTTCAAGGTCAGGTTGGACGGGGCTCTGAGCAACCTGGTCTCGTTGAAATGTCCCTGCCCATGGCAGGGGGGTTGGACTAGATGGCCTTTGAAGGTCCCTTCCAACCCAAACCCTTCTGTGATTCCTGCTGCTGGTTGATGCTCACCCATAGAAGCGCATGCAGCTGATCTTGAACTCTGAAATGCAAGTTCTTGAGCATTGCAGCAAGCTGCAGCTGTGCCCTCTGGAAGACCACAAGTTGCTTGTTGAAGGAAACTTGTGAAGCCAGCAATTAATGGAAAACAAGATTCTTCGCACGTGAAGTCATCCAGCCACACCAAAGTCAGGGCCATGGTGTATTAAGCACTGGGAAACCCCCTTGGTGGGTGGGAAGCAGGGACGTCAGCCAGCCCCAGCCTCCGTGGGCTGCTCCGAGTGACAACCATGAAGACAGCAAAACATTCAAGTTAATGGAAACAAGTCTTTATTAAGTAACTTTTAATATCAGAAAAATAAAACTCTTATAATTCTCTTTACAGCAAATATATAATATCAGTGCTTTGGCCATCATAAGTTAAAGGCCCTTTATCATAAAATATATGGTTTTTAAACTTTACTCAAATTGAATTTATAATCCCTATGACCTCCCTACATATACATAACAAAAAGTGTAGTAAAATTAGCAAATACTAAACTATATTGATAGTTTATCATTCTTAGTTTGTGGTTTATAGAAATGGTACACGCACCTAATGTCTGTCGATTCCTTGGCTTATTAGTTGCGGTGTACGATGCAATAAAATACAAAATACATGCTTGGTGAACATTTGTTCGTATCTACAAGACTGCAGCTAGAGATTAGGTTTCAATACTGACATGTAACTATTCTACAAGCAATTATAGCATTAAAGTTATGCAGTACATAATATGCCGTCAAGGCAACTCTTATACTGAAAATCATAAAATAAAAACCGTTATTTGTAAACTTTTATACGAAATGTAACTCTTCAAGTGGAAATAAAAAATAAAATTTTCTGTATATTTACTAGTTCAATACACATAGAATTTTTTTGTTATACTGAGAAAAAAGCTTTGTCTTGTCTTGGGAAAATAATGCTTCAAAAAAAATAGAAAAATCCACCAGAACTCCACTTTGTGTCTTTTTTTTGTTTTTGTTGTTTTAATATATGCCAGCCCAGATTTGGGAACGTACTGAGGATGAAAAAGCTAGAAACATCCACAGGTTGAAATGTAAGAAGCGCATTCAAAAGACATTTTTTTCCTTATGATTGGAAAGACAGTTTTGAAATGAAGTAAACTGATTGCAGGGCCACTGTCACAGCTGCTGTCATGAATAATACAAGGGCACGTACACAACTCCCCCTTTTTCCTTTTCCTTACTAAAAATAAAATATATATTTATATATGTGCAAGACAAATATGGATTGAACATAAAAATGCTTCACATTTTGAACTATATACTCTCTAAAAATGTAATTTAAGAACAGCTTGATCGGACTAATGAACGGAATGTCAGCATCCTCACTATTAGTCGAAGTATGTGCATCCCAAAGCCCTTACTGAAATGGGATGAAGCCAGCCAGACTCTTCCACATTACATTAAGAAAAGCAGTGGGTAGGAATTCACAAATCGAGACGTTCCTGATCCTCTGAACACACTGCCCTTATCACGTCGGACGAAATGGAGGTGTGTCGGGCAGCTTCCTCCCCCCCCGCCCCGTAATTTATTATCTGAACCTGCCAATAACGTCATCCATTTCAATAAATCAAACTATGCTTTTAAAAAAAAAGGTATTTGCAACGCTGAAGAATTAGGCATAAGTTGTCGCACAAAGCAAAAATAATTTCCCCAAACCTGTTTTTCAAAACTGGCAGTGTAAAGAAGGCAGCATTGGAAGAGTTGTTTGATATACTGATAATGCCACAAACCCTCCACGGCAGACGAGTACTTCTGCGTTTAGGCGATGAGGTTCATTGCTGCCAGCACACAGGAGTCAAACGCTTAACAGAGATCCTTTAGAAAGCCTGTAAAATTTGTTGGTTTTTTTTTTTTTTTTCAGTTGTGTAATTGATGAAAACTTCCCCTCACTGTGCCATAACATCACACCAGATGTATCTCTGGTAAACATGCCATCTGCTGACACCGAACCGGACAGAGACCACCTAGGTTTAGTGTTACCGTAGCAGCCTTTTGAGAAAGTAGAAATTTATTAACAACTTCAGCCTAATCCCAAGAAAGCCCAACAGTCAGAATTCATTAGGAAGTTTACTAGAGGGTACCATTACACCCATGCCTTTAAGAGTTTTAAAAAGTCCATATATAATAATATCTATATATATTTAAGAGTGAATTTGGATTGCCTGAGTAACAGCTGTCTGGCAAACGGGACACGATGGCGTTTCCTTTTCACAGATTTTGTTGGCACACTCCATGCAGAAGAGATTGTGGCCACAGGGGACCAGGGCCGCAATGACTTCGCTCTCGAAGCAGATCACGCAGTCGTGCTTCCGTCTCGACTCGGGGGGCGAGCTGGACGTGGAGCCGCCGTTGGAAGAGGAATAGCTGTTGGTACCATTGGAGAAAGCGGGGATGTATATGGGAAGGCCGGCTTGGTGGCCGGTGCTAGGTGGGTCGCTCCTCACTCTCCTAGCCAGCGGGTGATCCAGGCTTTCCGGAAACGTGGGCGACAGGCGAGGCGTAGATGGCTGGCTCCCTCGGCGCTGAGGCTTGGCATTACTAGCAGGGTCGCTACCAAAGCCAGAGAGTGGGTTTACAGGTTCAAAAGGGGTCCAAATGGTTTGGGAAGGCGTTGGTAAGGAGTCATACATGGGAGAGTCGACCGCAAGGTCTTCTGTGCCCACCGAAGGCAGCGTTTCTCCAAACCAGAAGTTGCCTGTGCTGAATGGACTCGTTGGGCTGAAGTCAGCCAATCTATTGCTTCCAAAATAGGAATCTGTGGAGCCACTTCCCAAGGAGCTGGAGCTGTCATTTCTATAATTAGAAATCATTCTGGTGCGGCTAGGAGGGACAGGATTAGAAGCAAGCCACGCAGATCCAAGAGTGCCTCCTTCAAAGCTCACATCCGTACCGTTGTAATGGAAATCGTTCTCTTCGTTCAGCTCAATGTAGTTCCCGGTACGCATGGCTATATGCATCTCGATCTCCTCGCGCGCACGGTCGACGTTTTCGGGCATTCCCGTGACTTCGAAGACAGGCTCCTTGTCTCTGCTGGGAGTGACTATGTAGGTATGGGTCTGCTGCTGAATTCTTTTGATTGTAGCTCCTTTCGGTCCAACCACGAGCCCAACTACACGGTAAGGCACCCTGACTTGGACTGTCGTCTGACCCGGCAGGTTGGGGGTACATGGCAAGCCTCCCAGGGCAGGACCGTTCTTGTTGCGTGACGCTCTGATCATGGAGAAGTGTTCAGCAGCTGAGAGAATTTCCCTTTTGGCCATGGCTACATCCTCTTTTCGTCCAGTGACAACAAAGATGGGTTCTTCTCCACGAACGGGGGTCTTAATGTAAGTATTTGTCTTGGCCCTTAGTGCTTTTATTTTGCAACCTGTTTAAAGGAAACACATGCAAGTTTAGCAAGACATCTAAGTTTAGAAAGCCACAAGAAAGCCACGTATTTTAAGCTGTTTGAGAGTTTCAAGAAACCGTAGGGTGAAACCAGAAGCAGCTGCTTTTATCTCTGCAACCCACACTAGAGAAAGCGGTAACAACTTCTACCTATTATTTCCAAACAGACCTCTGACACAGCCACAAACTATTTTAGCAATGTTTCTTGGGCTGTTTTAGCCCATCATCTCCTCATTTGCTATTAGATGGTGAATAAACGTGGATGGCTTTTTCCGTATGACAGACACGTTCATGGTTATCCCAGAAATACTGCTGGGTTTATATTTTTTCCGTTGATTTGGTCTCCTTCAGTTCTTTCTAAGATCCTACAGAAGGAGCAAAGGCTCACACATACACGCACGTAACTCTGCTGATACACCAGCCTTTCACTGATAAGCATGGCCTAAAAGCAAATTAAACATTTACAAGTGAGAGAAGGGTCTGTATCACAACCTGTGTAGGATATAGATAAAATTATTGACTTACTAAGAACTCTGCATTTGCTTCCTGTTATCAATAAGTGTTATTTAAACCTTACTCTTCCCTGTGGGATGAAGGAGCCGCTCCTTGAACTGTCAAGTAGGAGTTTAAGCAGTTTGTTGCATGCAAATAAAGCTCCCTATATAATATTATGTGCCTACATGGAATTTCTCTCGTTAACTGGGTAAATACAGTCTGAAAGAGAAGCAAAAAGTTAATGGAATATTTGTCTTTGATTTTTGGGGACTGAATTATAAAGTTTGCTAGGACACAATGGCAGCAGGCTCTTTCCTAAGATGCTTGCAGCGTTTCGGCATGGTGCATACAGAGGCACCTTTTACCCCTCACAGGACCAGAAAAGCAGGCAGTGCAAAATTAGGAGACACAAGCAGGTCCACGACATGCAAGACAGTCTACTGGATTCAGTCTTAACTGAATTTAGCCTATATTAAAACAAATTCAAAAGCATGTCACACTAGATGTCATTTTATAGAGAACCTCATCTTGAAACAACTATAAGCAACATTTGCCGATCAAGTGTTTTAAGCATCATTTCACTTCCAGAGTGAAATTTGCTCCCATTTTCCTCATTTACTTTAAGTATCTCGTAACTGTCTGGGTACACAAAATAGTGTCTCGAAATAGCGTTTTGTCAGTCCCTTGCACCCAAGGTACCACTAGCGATAATTTTACAGTTAGAAAGCCAAAGATGCACTTTATTCAGGACTACCTACTAATAAAAAAAATAGCAAATATGCAGACGCTGGTTGGAATAGAGGGAAGGAAGAGCTACTTCTTGCAGGGCCCCTGCGCACAGCAAGGACAAAGGCTGAACACAACAGCCCTTTGTTTCCAGGACACAGCTGGAGAGGAAGTTCATTATCTTCAACAGCTCGTCGGGAGGGCTCTCGGAGGCCCTACCTCCACCAGAACGCGCACGGAGGAGCACGGGAGGGCTTCTGCAAGGGAAGGAGTGAGGCACAGGCAGATCTGTGCGAAGGAGGGGATGCAGACCCGAGAGCCAAACAAGACGTTCGGCATGAAGTGCAAGTATCTGCAGGAAAGAACAAACCCATCAGCCTCTATCTCCCACTATAGCCCACCGAGAAGGGCACTAAGGCTCTACTAGATAAAAAGGGAAGACACAGGCATGAGATGTCTTACGGAAGTAGCAAAGCACGCATCCTTTGAAGCCATGCCATTTCCCTGCTCGTAACAAACAGCAGCACCTCACTTTGGCAATTTGCCTTTACTCCTTCCATCTCTTTGTTTGCATTTCTCCCTGTAAGTAAATCTGCTCCCCATTCCTTCACAGTTACTCAGAAAAGATGGTGGGCTTAAACCCACAAGGATCCCTAAAATGGTGGGTTTTGCACCTATCAAGCCCTCTTTACTGGAACACCTAAAATCGAAGTCAGTCTCCTGATGTGTATCAATTATTCTCCAATTTACACAGATTACTTTCATATACTCCATTCCACCCAAATATATATCCTTACTTCCTAAAAATTACAGAGGCAGCATTTAAAGAATACTAGGAGCATCTAGCACAAGACATACACTTATATAAATAGCTATATAATTCTTTATTATATACCACAGTTCAGAGCCTACTTAATTCTAGATTCCAAAGTGCCTTACCAATTCTTGTAGTTTACATTTTAGACAAGATTTTCCTGATGTTTTAGAAACTCAAACCAAAGTCTGCACCTTCAGCTCCATTCCTCATTTCAGCCGCAAACTCCCAGAGATTGCTTTGCCAGAGCCACATTTCCAAACCATTCCAGTGTGAAGAAAAGCCGCCTCGCCTTTCTTCCTCAGGATGCAGAACAGCACAGAGCAAGGTGGGCAGAGCTTTTCTTTTAAGCTATGAGTCACATACCTAGAAAGCAGAGGCCAAACGCTGCCTCAACTCCCCGCAGCGACAGAACAGGACTTTTAAACATCGGAAAGCTGGCTTCAGTGGAAAGCTGACTCCACAGACCGTCAAGGTCAACTCTCAAACTTTATCTGAAAAGTCAGAAAGAACTGAAGAAAGTCGCCACACACAAAACCCAACATTTCTGAATGAGTCAGTCAATACCCGCTGGGTTTTGTCTGCAAGGAGTGCTGGAAAACCCCACCACAGTCACGTCAAAACACAAGGTCAGTAGCCCTTTGCACCACTCCAGCAGGATGATCTTTCTATTTGCTTTTACTCAGCTGCTCTGGTTTCCCACCCTCCTCCATTAGTCACTACCGAGGTGATGATATGAAGCACGGCTGATCCCATCCCCTCTCCGACAATTCATGGCATCCAGAGGCGCTGCGGCCACGATGACACGAGGTCGGCCAGCTATGAAGTCATGTGGCCAAGGGATGAATCAAGAAGTTTCCCTATCTCCTGAGCATAGACACAGAAAGACAAAGGAAGAAAAAATACCACCCCGCACTTTTTGCAATAAATCATCAGATCATTGTGTCCAAGATTTTGAAGTACAGAGACAAAAATCCCCTGAAGAGGAGACTTCTAGACTGGAAATTCAATTTAATCCAACTTTTGAAAGTAATTTTAGTTTTGGTATGATAATGGAAGTCTATTCAATTCAAGTTATCATACTTGGTTCAGCAGTACAAGCATTCCTAAGCAGCCATAAGTACATACTAACATAGTTAAAGCAAAACGCTTTAGTTTTGCTTTCGTTTAGGCAAAGATGTAGTACTTGCCTGCCCAGGCACCCGACGAGAAGCCGAGCCCATACCGAGCCCTGCAGGCAGTGTTCATCCTGTGCCGGCTGATTTGTATCATTCTTCTCAAGCCTCCTCCCCGTTTTTCCCTTAAGAGGATTATTTGACCGAACATTTTAAACACACTACGAACATTATACTCCCCAAGAAACTTAAGGGTAGTTCTGAAGGAATTGTTTACCTCATACACTACCAATTTTAAATGATCAAATACTTCCTTATTAGAAAAAGGTGACAGGAAGACAGATTTTTTTTTTTTTTTCCCCCTCGAAGAGAGAGTTAAGCATAGCAGCCACAGCACCCGCAGTCCTCACCCATCACACAGCAACAGCCAGCTCAGCCTTCACTCCGGCTTTCACCTTTCACATCACAAACAGGGCGAGATACATCAAACCCAGTCTCAGGCCATTTGCTCCACAAGGGAAACTCCCCAACGGAGCCGGCAGAGCCAAGCGACCGCAGCGGGAACCCTGCGTGTGTCTGCCTCGCACCACGCCAGCCGACCTGCTGCCGTGAGCCAAGAACCACCCAAAAAAGCATCCCACAGACTCCTCCTCTGCACAGCCATGGCGGTAGCCCAGGAGAAATGGAACCTTCCCCCTGTTTCTTTCTTCTGCTGAATTCACCTCAATGCCACACACTGGGAATGGGACAAGGACTGATTTACAGATGAGGATCCCTTTGTTGGGTGGTCTCTTCCAAACAGCTGCCCCAGGGGAAGGGAGTCCTTCACGCTTCCGAGTACCAACATTAGCAAAATGCAGCCTGTCAAAGCGGGGACACACACCTCATATCCACGTTCCTCCTGCAGCTCTCGCCAAATGCTGTGAAACTGCGATTCAGGCACGCACGGGAACCCAAACCTTCTCACCATCATGTCTCTTTAACCTTGCCTTCCCAATTACACAGGGCTTTGGGGAAAAAAACCCTGAAAAAAAAAGTTTATCTAAATAGAAGCCTGAAAATCATGGTGGGTAAAAATTCAGTGAGCAGCCCCTGTGAACCACAATCAAATGACAATACCGGTTTGTTCTCCCTCCCTGCTCCTGATGGGTACCTAGTAGCTAAGGGGGTCAAAACTGAGAACCTCCTGCAGCTCCCTAGACACATAAATCCCATGGGAAGACACCAGTACTGCCTAGGCTGCAAGAGCAGCAAGCAGGGTGAAGTTGCATTAGCACCAGCTCATCTCTTACGCAGGAGGCAGGGCTGACGAGCAGCCCTGACCAAACCCGGCATCCTCCAACTCGGCCCCAGAGCAACCGCCGGCAAAGCGGAGATCTCGCAGATTGGCCTCCACAGCTTGTTAGCACTAAAGAGAAAGCCGTAGTTCACAGGAATATATTTTTCAGTAGCTTTGCCGTTATCTGATGAAAGGCAATACTGTATTACAGCCTCCACTCTGAATACGGTCTTTAGCAACCTGACCGCCGATTTTGTAACACGCTGACACCAAGTAAGGAGGTGGCGACAGAATAATTAGTGACATCAACCTGGAACCATGAGCTGCTAGTAGAGCCATGGCTAATTCCTTGCCTAGAAAGTAAGGGCAGGGTCTGGGAAGTCCCCGCAGACCCGCAGGGGGTGGCACAGCATCGCCGGGCATGCCAGGGAGAGAGGGGACTTGCACAGGGATTTGTTTTCTGGGAAGTTGCAACTGTTGTGTATAGACACAGCTTTAAAGGTAGAGTCTGTTAAGCTGGCACAGCCCTTTCTTCATCTCTAGGCTGCCACAAGCTTCTAATTGGAAAGTGAGCTCCTGCAGCTAAGGTAACGAAGGATTTGCAGAGACTGAAACACTGGAAGTACTGTAAGGCCAAGAGCTGCTGGGTCTGCAGAGCATAACACTGCCCACCTGATTAACAAACAAAGAAAAATTAATCTACTTCATTAAGAATAACTGCTCTACATATTTTTCAGAAGAGCTGTTCATTCCCGCTGGTGGTACAAGCTGCATTCTTTTGCTTAAACAGAGTACTTCCTCTCAGTTGTGACATGGCTAAAAATATCTATCCAGTTTGTGATTATACAGGAGAAAACCGATATATGCCCCATTTATTAAGCAGAGATGAAGCAGCATTGGGACAGAAAATTAATTGTTTAATGGTTAAACCTCCTTAAGCAGGCTGGCTACACAAGAAAATTAAGACCAGAACATTTTTGGCACTTCACTGGGTTATTAAAGTCACATGAAATACTACCTGTTGTCTGGTCAGTTGACAGACTGACTCTGGTTACTATCGCCTTTCACCTAAGATCAATTAATTTGCCTCACACCTTGTTTTAATTCATGGACTGGAAAATTTCAACTCCTGACAATTTTTTTTCAACTGGCTGTTGAATACAGTTAGTTGATTCAAGGAAGATGAAGAAAGTAATTTCTCTGCACTTGCAAAAGATGCTGATCTGCACAAAAACCTAGATCTACATACTGAAGCAGCCATTTGTCACCCCTCCGGCATTTTGATTTTAGGAATGAAGGCTGTAAAAATACTGCTTTTAGGTTTTATTTTAAAAAAATTTTAAGAAACAGTCTAAACTTGGATAATAATTATCAAACAGCATTTTTTGAAAGCAAATTTTCATTTACTGTTATTCAGCCTTCTCTACAGCCAGAGGTAAGCTGAGAGAGACCTCATCCCAGAGCACAGCACCCATCCTGAGACAGGACTAGACCAACCACCAACAGCTTTAACAGCTCCCCATTAGCATTCTATAGTACAGATAATGGTCTGATCACTATTTGGGTTAATTAGCCGGTAAGATTAGGGCTCCCGTGTGACAACCAGACATGATACATGCCAGAGAGCTAACAAATATGAATACACCAAGAGACGGGCGCAGCTTGCAGCTGGGATTTGCTCAGGCTCCCAGGGGAGGCCGCTGGCAGGTTTGGAAACAGGAGGTGGCAGTCCCCGAAGAAGAGGAGAGCAGGCTAACGGCTTAAATGGGGGCACAGATACAAGCGGATTTTAAAGAATCCCTGTTTTGTTTATCACCTAACAAATCAAAGCAATCTCCTCAAGAGAAAATGGCCTCAAGTTGCACCAAGGGAGGTTTAGATCGGACATTAGGAAAAGTTTCTTTACTGAAAGAGTGGTTAAACATTGGAACAGGCTGCCCAGGGAAGTGGTGGAGTCCCCATCCCTGGAGGTATTTAAAAGACGTGTAGATGAGGCGCTTAGGGACATGGTGTAGTGGGCATGGTGGTGTTGGGTTGACGGTCGGACTCGATCTTAGAGGTCTTTTCCAACCTTAATGATTCTATGATTCCTCCCTGGTGGTACCCAGGTGCGGTTCCTTGGAGATGGCCACATGAAACACACATGTAGAGTTGTAAGATTAATGTCCCTGGGCAAAGGCTTTTCCCACAGGCTATATGTTCTCCTGCCCTTCATCAGGTTGTATTTTTAGATGAAGTCTTCTATTTATCACAGCAGGCATGCTTCATAATGAGAACCCACCAAGCAGAGCTTCTTCTCAAATTTATGATCCAAAACACGACACCGATACCATTACAACCCAAAACTTGGGAACAAAGTTCTGGCACTCTGCTCTGGAGTGTGGCTGTATTAATGGTTTCAGACAATGACTGTACCTCGAAAGTGCTGTACACTGGCAATAACCATCTCTCACTTCTAACTATAACGACACCACAATAAGCAATGCTACAAGTAGGTACATTAGTGACTAGCGCAGAGGAGAAAGAAAAACCCAACTGACAGCCACTCTGATAAAGTTATTCCAAGAGAAGGAAAGACGACATACAGGTCTTTCAAGAAAAATAAAAATTAGAGCATTTTATACCAAAGACATTTTTCCCTGCCTCCTGACCCCATCATTAACT
This sequence comes from Calonectris borealis, assembly GCF_964195595.1. Lineage (NCBI taxonomy): Eukaryota > Metazoa > Chordata > Aves > Procellariiformes > Procellariidae > Calonectris > Calonectris borealis. Next base: position 3,115,601 of record NC_134351.1, on the reverse strand, counting down.
CGCCACTGCAATCAAAGGCTTTTAGTTACACTGCAGTTACCAAATCCCTGTGCCTGCCTGTGGAACATTTCCATATGACTCACGCTATATATAGCGACCGAGACTGCTCCCATTATAATTCCATCACGGTTACCCATTTCTGAGGAGCAACTGACCACTTATTTCACTTTGTATTCTTTACATGTACGAATGCTAAGACGATACATGACTTTCCTACTTGTCATCATTCAGCTAGAACCGCAGAGGGTTTTTAGACAAGATACTCTCCAGACAAGCACTTCAAGCTTGAAGTGTATCAGATGCTGGAGCCACACGAGCTCGGGCTTGTCAAGATACCAGGAAAGAGGACAACCTGGAGATCTCAAGTACCTTAACCAAAAGCCAAGGAATCACGGTCAACCACTCGGCTGTGCCAGACCACAGGGAGCAGGAGTTTGGCCCTACTGCCACCAAGCTAATGGATGTTAGAAGTCTCTGGTGATGCTGAGAAAGCTTCCCAAGAGAAGGCTGTTCACAAGCTCTCGGGGACATTTCGCTCTTCTAGAAAACAAAAAAAAACCCTGGTTCAAGAACCGTGTACGAACACTTTATGAAAGATTTTTTAGGCGTGTATCAATTTATCAATCGATTTATACATCAGTCCAGTACAGAATGAAGTAGTCAGCCTGCACACTCTTTCTTTCTATATGTCAGGCTGGGACGATCTATCAAATCAGCAATCACACAGGCAGGGAAATACTCCAATTCCCAAGACAGATGGCTACTCAGTAAACAAGTTACATGCAGCAAAAGAGCCAGAGGGCAGCAACTTGTATTATTAATTACTTGCACTACTGCAGCACCAGAACTAAGGTAACAGCTGCTGAGCAAAATTAGAAAGATACAGTAGTAGAAAAGCAATAGTTATAAGAGAGGGAGTACGTCCAACAACTAAAATAGCTAGAGGAAAAGCTGTTTTCATTAAGAACATTGATCTAGTGAATGAAACAGATCGGTGTGAGCAACAGCATTGGGAAACCTGACCTGCACGAGGAGGATATTAAAAGGGACCACCATTGAACATGCCATGCAGCATGCTAAGATAACCAATAAAAGGAAGATTGCAAAAAATCATGCAAATCTTCACCTACACCAAATCCCTGATTCAAAAATGCTGCTAGACCTGTGTTTTTATACACAAAATGCCACAGTATATTGTCAAATGTAAAATGAACTAGAAGGTAAAAAGTAAGAGATACTGTGTCTTTGTTTAAAGGAGCAGCCCAGAACCTGGTGCGGACCGCAGAATTACTGAGTCACACCAGTGAAGGAAACTGAGATCTCAGACACTGGCAAGATCTCATGAACTTAAAGGAATACCTGAAAGAGAAAAAAAGGAAGACATTCTTAAAGAGCAACTGAAATTGGAAACAGATGCCTCATTTACAGCTTTCTGGCCTTTTCTTTTGATTAAATAAAAATGTTCTAATGCTCAGCAGCTTTTTTTTTTTTGTTACAGCAAGTTTGCAACCCTATCCCTGTTGAATTTTTTGCCTGCAATGGGGAATTAGCCCTGTGTGGTGGAGGTACTGCATCAAAAACAAATTTAAGATCTTTGAGATATCCAACACTTTGTTTAGAACAAAGTTTCTCTTCCAGAAATTCAGACCACAGTGTACTCCAAGAGAGGGTACCGGGGGCTAAGACAGGGAAACGCACAACATCTGCTGACTTTAGTAACAGCTTAAAATTCATCACCATTTTCTCATGCCACAGACAGGTTAATCCAGCGCAGTTCGGAAGCGCATTAATCACCATTTCTTTTGTATGTCTATGTTATAAACTTAAAAAAAAAAACATATTCTCTTAGAACACAGCAATTTTACAAGAAAAACAAAGGGACCAAAGGATTAGAAATCAGCATTTTATGTCACACATTATTTTAATTTCAGCTTCTTCCAAAAATCTTACTTATGCAGGTATTCACTTCTGGTATTCATATGTTAAAATCTACAGGATTTCTGGCAGACTACACAAAGAGAAAAATCTCTCGAGTGTGCACTGTGTTTGGTGTGCTTCCCACCCAACACGCCAGACAAGAGCAGCATTTATGACTGAGGATTTACAATCCCAGCTGGAGAACCTGCACCCTTCTGACACACTTTGCGACTCGAGCTGGATCTTTGCATAGCACAAAAGACAAATAGCAGAACTGAAATGATGTTTGTCACACGGTACCACAGCAACAGGCCACTGAAACTTCAGCAGTGATTTCAGACTGTGCCAGGCCATGGTATGCTCACGTGTTTCAGTTCCTGGAGTTCCAGGCTCTACAAATTACGAGACTTCAGCTTCTCAGAAAAATAGCCTTTATATTGGATTTCAACACATAGCTCAAGTTTTCTTTCCTGCTTTAGAACAAGCATTTAATATAGCATTTAATAACCTGCTTATTATAGAAGACAAAAAAATTATCTGAAGTTTAACTGCCTTGTCAGCTTTCACTTAAAATAAATTAGCAGAACCTCTGGTCTTTGTTGTCTGTGGCAATCCACTGACACAGAGATATGTGATGACTTCAGTCATGCGAATTAAACTTACTCTTGAGAGTGGAAATCTTAAGCATCCAGTTTTAAAAAAAACAATATGCAATTCAGACCAGTTAGCTACGCTCATGCTGACTATTTCTTACAGGTCAACAATTAATAACCAGTCAAGGCTACATAAGTATTGTCAGTAATTCAGTAACATTATTATCACAACACATCAAGACATAAAACCAGTCCTTTCTGAAGGGACTATCATTATCCTACCATCGGACATCTATGTACTGTCCTCAGCTAACACAAGTTTTTGCTCCAGGATTGTTTTAGCACTGTTTCCTCTCTCCAAGAGTGATCACTCTTGTTTTTATTTGCCTGTTCAGCTGTGCTAGATAGTTATCAGCTACCAACTTATCAGAATTAATTTTTTGTTTCAAGTTACAGAACTATTTTAAGCAAAGTAATATTTTGCTCAAGAGCCCACATTCAAAAGCAAAGAGCAAAAAGCAATCCAAGATCATTAAATATGCACAAAAATGTTATTTTAGTTGCAAGGCCGTCTCATGCAAAGCAGATTTGTCATTATCGATTTAATCAGTGAAATGGGATGATATCATTCCTCCTCCTCTTACTCATCTGGGGTTTGGAGACTGCCCTGCCCGTTTCAAGTTCTGCAGCTATCATCTGAACTATTCTTACTGAAGAAAGAGACGCACCAGGCTTTAGAGTTAAGTAGCTCCAACTCGAGTGATGTCTTAGGGAGAAAAAAAACCACTATTGTCAGCTTTATCGAGGATATAAACACTCGGAAAAATCACGTTACTTGGATAGTCACAACACTGGAATGCATTAGCAAATTTATTCCAGCAATCATTATCTGAAGACGGTTAATACACTCAGAGATGCAGCATCTCTCTACAGGACAGACTTTTGTCCCTTCCAGCATCCTTCCAGTTTTCTGTTCATGTCTTCAGACACCACCCCCCTTTTTGCATTATTCAAAAGAGCTTTTAGTGTTTAAAGATGTCTTTTTTTAGTGTAAAGACAGTGGCAGGGGGCCACTGAAGACTCCAGTTAAACTTGTCAAATCCTTCTGAAGGCCCACCAGGCCATGGCAGGATTGCCACAGAAAATCACCATCACCAACTTTATATACGGGAAACAGTTTTCAAGTGATCCAGAGCAGACTTTCACAAGTCCTTCACATGATTTAAAGCAAAAGCTTCCAAGTTAGATCTCCAGAAGTTTTTTTTAAGTCTGGATACATGCTTATATAATTCTGGGTATACGCCCTATGCCAGCTTTTCTCAGGCAAACAAGGTCACCTCCTTGGCAATGCAGCTTTCTTGCTACCACTTCTCAAGAGCACCTTCTCCAACTTTATTTTTTTTTAAACCAATGCAACTTTGTGCACGCAGGAATTCTAGCTGCTGACAGCAAAGGAAGTCACTTTTCCGATCAGCATGATGACTGGCCAACTTACCGAAGGCTGGATTCAACAGCTAGTTCAAATTCATACAGGAAGCCTGTACAATGCCATGAATGGAATCTAGTTTTCCTGGCTCCCAGTCACATGCCCTAACAAGAATAAAAGGATACAAATATCTTTTCCTTTGTTGTTCACCTTTGAGATTCTTCCACTTCAAAGACTACAAAGAATTATATTACACTACCCCAACCAGTGTCTGTCAGCTTCATTTTTGGGGGGCAAGGGGAATAAAAAACGGTGGAGAACGTTTAAAAAAAAAAACAACCAACAAAAAAGCACAAAAAAGGCCAGGTTTCAGAAACACTACAGGACTTTTTTTTTTTTTAAAGAAGGAACACCTACTATTCATTAAAAGAAAATCTTACTTAAGCCTTTTCCAGTGATGTAAGTGCTTCCAGCAGCAACACATTAAACTACCGTCACAGTAACCCAGCAGCCTCCACCATAGCTTCACAAGAAAACCATCAACCACAAGTACATTTCAGGCACTCCACACCTTCTGTAGCTGCGACATCCCACATCTGTGCACAGCTACCAGCACAGATTCGGCAAGCACAGCTACCCACGTGGGTACCTGCAATACAGCGACCTAGAGCAGGGCTGTGGGAGCACCGCTGCACTGCCTGAAGTGCTATATTTATTTCTGAAACTTGCACATAATTGAAAAAATGTTAAATGCAAGTGCGGTAAGGTTTTTGCTTGTTTACAGCTCTCTTAGGAATCAGGGGCTCCTTCGGTCTGATAAACAGTGTCTGGAAATTCTCTTCCTCTGCGCAAAAAATTAAATTTGGATAAAGAATACCGTGGAATTCCGGTTATCATTACTCTTTCAGTTAGGGGGTTAGGACGTACAACAAACATGCTTTCAGACACAGCAGTAAGGCCTCCAGCAAAGCCTAGATCAAATTCAGCATTCCTGGTATTTCAGAGCTGATGTTTTCAGGCTGCAGACATTTCAAGTTCTTTTTATACCTCACGAAGACAGCAACAGAAAAAATACAAACTTAATCTTCGTGAAAATCCATCAGAAGTAACATTCCAACCGCATCGCCCTTACATAATTAGATATTGAAGTATTACAGCACAGAGGAGTCTGGCATAAAACTTAAGCTGAATTCGTTCAAGATAATGCAATCAGCTGGTTACGATGTGTGCTAGGAACAGAATATGCAGCATCTTCATTTTTAGAGAGAGAACGATCGGCAAAGGATGCAGCTCCGGCCAGCCTTGCTCAAGGCAGACCAACTGCACTACAGCTGACAACACTTTGCTGGGCTGGAGCAGACACGTGCAAAGCAGGTGGATGAGAGAGCAAGAGCCTGTAGCCCATGCAATGAGCTGGCACAGCTCTGGGCCATAAAAGGAGATGCAAGGACTAGTATTTCTAAGAAATTTGACAAATATTTAGTGGAACTCATACAATTTACATAAGTCGGTTGTTCTATAAGCATAAGTCCCCCTTGAATGAGAATTTTGAAGGACCTCCTTACGCAAAGCTTTCATGCAAGTGTATTTGGTAACAATTTTTTTAGCTCTCCCTCCACTCCTTCCTCTTTTGTAGCCCTAATTCTTTTTATGATACAATCCCTCCCCACAGAGGCTAAATATTTTATCACAAGCCAAACAGTGTGACATCAGATAAGAAATAAAAGCAAAAGCAGCAAATGAACTCTTTAGGAACAATGATCCTGTTTTTATGCAAACTCCATTATCTTGCTTTTAAGCGACTCAAAGTACTGAAAAATATACTACAGAGAACAATCCTGATCTGGTGGAGAATAAACAAAGCAGCCGAATCAGTCCTCAAAGCCCAATAGTTTGTATTTCTCTTTTAGAGGACTGTAGCAATAACTGTTTTCCATTCTGTTCTCTATCTCCCCCACCACCTGCCATCCCCAATGACACATGAGCAAAGTCTTAAGACATTCAAACACTATTTCTTGGAAAAGATATTTTCTGCTTGAACAGAACAGACTTGTCTGCATCAGAGGAAGCTACCTGCCAATTTCTGCAGCACAGCCTTTAGTTCTCCTTTGACACACCCAGCAAAAAACCTACCCTTGACTGCTAAAAGCCTAAAATAAATGTAGCAAGAGAAAACAAGTCTGCCTAAGCATCGGTGCTCAGTGGGCATTTCTTTATTACCACATTGGTTTAGACAGATTTTACCATTTCTTCCACACTCAAAAAAAAAAAAAGAAGCAAAAGCCACATTGATGTAGAGAGACCAGACAAAATCAGAGATCAGCAAACGAGACACACCACCCCCAAACCAATAAAGAATAACACAGAAAGGGAAGAGGAAGAGAGCAGCAACTTCATTGTCTGCATTTCCACACCTACACTTGACACTGCTCAGCGCTTCTCTTGATATATAAAAAGAGCTTTTGAAATTAGGTTCACCGGCAGCGAGCTGGCGCAAAACGTCATCTTTCTAACTCCTTCAAGCACCGCTCCCACGAGACCACATGAAAGGCCACCAACGAACGTGACATCACCGATATGACCTTATCCTAACGGCGTAATAGACACCCATGGAGTGTAGCAATAGCGATCAACAGGAAGCCACAACGCGAGCAGAAAGACAAGGGCTTTCACACAGAAGAGGGCTGCACGTGGCTCCTTTCTCCATCTCGCTGCCTCCCGAGGTCCCACTTTGTCTCGGCGAGTATGGTGGAAAGCTGTAGGAACAGCATCAGCCCACACCCTCCTCTGCAAGGCAAGCAAGTTAAAGTCCTTCACCCAAAAGTCTTTGTAAAACACGGTCTGAAGTTCCTACGGTGAAACGCAGCTTACTGAAGACCACAGGCCGAGTGCCACTGAAGACCAAAGCCTGTGCCAACACCTACCTGTACGCGGCCAGACTACATACGGTGTTTTACAGCCCAATTTAACACTAACCGAAGGCCTGAGCTAACCCAGTGCTGGCTCTCGCCTCTCAAGCAGGGTCAGCCTGGTGCCACGGCCCGAGCCGGCACTCTGTCCCCCGTGGGGACGCCGGCGTTTGGGAGAGGAGAGGCAGGCCCCATGGGGCACGAAGCTACTGCCGAGGCGAGGGTCTCCTCCAGCCGGCATCGAAGGGGCACGCCCCGGGGGTGCGCGGGGAGAGGCCTGCCACGAACCCCAGGGGAAGGGCAGCGGGCCCAGGCCAGGCCGCGGCGCACCTCCGCCCGCCCCCCGTCCGGGGACTGGGGGTGTCCCCCCGCCCCGGTCCCCCACTCACCCTGGCGACCCACGATCTCGGCCACATGCTCGGAGCTGGGCACGGGCACGCACTCGGTGGTGTTGACGCTCTTTCGGCGGAGCAGCGCCGCCTGCTCGCCGTTGAGGCCCGCCGCCCCCCCGCCACCGCCGCCCAGGCCGCCGCCGTAGGCGTGGGACAGCATCGCCGCCATCATGCCCTGAGGATCGTCCGCCCCGCAGAGCGGCCCCGCCGCCGCCTCCTGCGCATCGAAGGAGGGCGACAGCAGGACGGAGCCCAGCGCCGGCAGCAGCGGGAGCGGCTGGGAGGGCGAGGAGGACGAGGAGAGCAGCAGCAGCGCGGCCGGGTCCTCCTCCTCCTCCTCCTCGTCCTCCCCCGCCAGCAGCTCCTCCTCCTCCAGCTCCAGGTCTCCCTCGTCCCCCGCCGCCGCCGCCGTCTCCTCCTCCTCCTCCGCCCCGCCAGGCCCCGGCTCTCCGGGGGGGTCGGGCGGCGGCGCCAAGCCCGCCCGCCGCCGCCGGGCTTGCCGCCGGGCCGCCCCCGCCCCTCCGCCGCCGGCGGCGGTCTGGCCGCGGTCGCGGAGGCCGAGGCCGGCGAGGCGCTGCTGGAGCAGCAGCAGCGGCGGGTGGGGAGGGGGGAGGCGCGGCGGCTCGGCGGGCTCGGCGGCGGGGGAGGCCGCGGCGGCGCTGCCGCTCGGCATGGTGGGGGAGGCGCTGCGGGCCGGGCCGGGCCGAGCCGGGCCGGGCCTAGCGGCGCGGGGCCGCCATGCCGCGGCGGGCACCGAGCGTGGCGGGCGCGGCCTGGGCGCTGGGGCCGCGCTTCTCAGCGCGCCTTTTGTCCCATGGCGCTCCCCTCGGCGGCGGCCGCGGGCGGCGGCGGCAGCGGCGGCGGCGGAGGGAGAGGGGGGGCGAGGAGGGGGAGGAGGCGGTGCGGCCCCGCCCCGCGCTCGCCGCCGCGCCATTGGGCGATGGAGCCGGTTCCTGGGCGGGGCCGGGGGTGGGCGGGAGCGAGGCGGGGGAGGGCGGGCGGCCGCCGGCAGCCGTTACCCTGTGCTCCGGCCCCTCGGAGAGCTCTGGGGCTCGCAGGGGATCTGCGAGGAGAGCCAGCCTGCTCGGCCGGGGTTTAAATTCACCCACGCTGGTGAAACGGTGTGAGCCCAAAAAAAGGTAAAAAAAAAAAAAAAATCAGAAGCCTTTGATGGATGCCCTCCTTCCCCTCACGTTTCACCTCACCCGCTGAGGTGAAGGAACTCCTGCGAGTTAGAGCTGTGCAGTTTTTCATATCAGCCCCTTATCGTTCAAGTCACAGGTGAAAATTTTCAGGCAAAACATACAGAAACTTGTTTGAAAATGAAAAGTCAGAAATGAGAAAGGACTTCTTGACTCTGAAGTGAAATGATGAGCCGGCAGTGGAGACCACGAGGTCCTGGTCCACGTGCCGGGGTGGGAAGAGCCCGGGGAGGAACACAAAGCAGAGGGTGACGTTGTTCTCCACAGAAACAGACTAGAAAATGGTCTTCAACAGCGGCCTTCAGGGTCGGTGTGAGTGGAGCAGGGTTGTTCTTGGTATAGTCAAGGGAAGCCACTGCAAATGGTTGAAATACAAACGTTGGAGCCAGAATTGGGGTTGCGTAGCTGCTCCCTGAAGGTGTTACCCTGAGAAAAGGTTCTGGGGAAAAGTCCAAGTCTAGGTTAGAGATGCCAGTGTCGTTCCCAGTGCTGGCAAAGGGAGATGTCGGGGTAGGAGCGTGGGCTGGCAGAGATGAAAAGTTCTGTATTCACCATGTAGCTGTGAGCTGGCAGACAACCATGAGATGCGAGAGGGACAGCAGACCTTTAGCCGGGCTAGGAAGGCAGAGGTCTGCAGTAGAACGATCAGTCTGTGCACTGTTAGTAAGGAAAGGGGAGATTTCCAAGAGAGGAGCATGATTTACTGTGCCGCAGGTGGATCCAGGAGAAGGAGGATGGGTCTGGCAAGCGTGGCAAAGCCCGTAGGGTGCCAGGGTGGAAGACTCTTGAAAAGAAATGAGGTCTGAACCAGAGGAAAAGCTCTCCAGACAGCAGCAGTTGGACTCAGCGCATGTTGTTCTCAGCAGCCAGATGTCCACGTCATTGCAATCACTGGGGGTGTTAATTGGCACACGGGTGGATGCTGCTCGCAATGAGGCCAAAGTTCAAATCGCCTTGCTGTGACTGCTCCATCAGTGGGAACCGACACTTGTCCTCAGAGGTCCTCCTTCCAGGTCAGAGCTGAGTAGAGCTCCTGGACCTTCGTGGAGATGCTCTCTAGGTCACTGTGCTGGGGGCACAGCACCCGCAGTGGGCTCCAGACGAGTGGGGGCCTTCGTTTCCCCTTTTCAACTAGTAAATAGATAAATGAACACAATAGCCCCTATATCTACTTGTGGAAAATACTCATAAAAATGAGGATTAGATAATTGCCTGCTGGAGCCCATAGTCAAGACAAAAAGTGTTCTCAGAAATACTTTTTGAGCAATGGGGGCTGAAAACATCATTCCTACCTCGGGTCAGAGGTAACAGCCAAAAACCCTGGATGCAGAGAGAGAGGCTGTTACTCCCCCTGCTCACATATGCTCCATTAGCCTACACAAATACTCAGTAAAGACTTTCCCGACAACTCTGTTAGACTTCAGGTTGTATTTCAAAAGTGTCACTAAAAACCAAAGCTCTTAATTATTCTGAAAACCTCCAATAACCTTTTTCCTTTGTCTATCTTTGTTTCCAAGTGCAAATTACTGGAATTATACATGCAACTTTGTGAAACCGCCTGTAATGGACTGATGTAATTGGCTTGAAACAATCCATACGTTAAAATTGTTAATTATGATAAGAAGGGGTTCTTGTGCTATGAGGGAGGTGAAAGTAGGGTTGAGGAAGAGAGAGCATAGAGAGATTGCTGCAGGGATGAATCGTCCCCAGGCTGTTGATAAGGCTCACACAGGCTTTTATGTTCTTGCTGTTTTTTTTTCCTTTCTTGATAAAATCAGATGCAGAGAAAGGCTCTGTTGGACCTTTATACTGTGTGGAACATGTTGTGCAATGCCACCACTTACGCTTCTCTTAATAAATCCCACTCAAAATCAAATGCTTCCCTCTTCTATTTCATTGTAGGTTAAATGTGGTGTTCTGTAGCATTCATTTTTAAATCTAAAGTCAGGCTCTGTGGGAACTCTCCCACTTGTACTTAGGCACAAGTATTTACAGGCGTAGGGTTGTGGGGTTTGGGGGTGCACCCAGCCTTGGGTGACCTGCTGTCCCCGGGTGACCTCATGGCTGGAGCCTGGAACTCCTCTTCTGTGCCGCGTAAAATCATCCATTCCTGGCATTGTCTGCTCTAGGTGACTTCAGATTTAATAAAAAAAAATAAATTATTTGTGAAGTAGAGAGGTAATGTGAAAGGAAGGGAATGGTGAAATAAATGTGTTTTTCCGATGTTTCTCTGCGTGGGAAGGGCAGGGGTTTCAGGTATACGTGAGCGGAAGAACTCGGCAGTTCAGCTTGCCTTGAGCTGCAGATCTCAGAGCATCAAAGGGATGCCTCTTCCTCCAGCCCCGTGCATTAACATGCTGATAGTAAGGACACCTGCAGGGACCTTTTCTGGGGGGGTTGTGGGGTTTCCACGTTGTATTTTCAAACACTCCCTGCAGGTGCTTGGGAGGTGTCCAACAGTGCGGGGGGACAAGCAGGGCAAGCCAGGGCAATTTCCTTACGAGGTTGGAAGGAAGAGAAACCAGAGGCTCCCTCTACGTGGTGGGTTTTTTCCATGATATGCCCAACAGTGCTGATTTCTGCGTTGTCCAGACACGTTGCAGTGCATGGCAGCTCCCTTTGGCTTGTTCCCTCAGGTTTTCTTCCCGTGGGAAGGGGAGCGCTGCGGGGAGTGGGCAGGGAAAAAGAGGTAGTTGATGCATTCGTAGGTCTTGCTCTGAAATAACATCACGAGGCAGCCGGGGTGTTTGCCCAAGCCGAGGAGCTGGAGGGTGTTTCTGGGTGCCCTGGTTTGGTGGTAGCCAGAGGAACCTGTTCAGCTGCTCCCCCTGCTCCCTCCTCTCCCCATCCTCCTTCTGATCCATCGGCGTGTCCCCTCCATGGCAGGAAACTCTTGTTTTGTGTTGGAAAAAGTGGAACTGGACCATACCTGTACATTTTATATAGTATTTCTTTGTGACTTTAAAGACTTGTTCTTAAGTGGAGTAAATGGCAGTCACGTTGTCTTCTGCAGACAAGCTCTGTTATTTGGTTATAGCTTTTGAAGCCCTCTAAAGCTGATAAATAAATGAAAATTTGTTTTGGCAGTATTTGCAAAAACATTGAGAAGAGGATTAAATATGAGATTAAAGGGGAGCAGTAGAGTCTTCAGCTTTTGATGACCTGAAATGAAGAATAATACATCTCTGTAAGATATTTATACACGAATTACTAGGTTACAGCCCTGGTAACTGGGTGAAGTTCTGTGATTAGAGTCGATGGCCTGAAAGCTCCTTTGTTCCAATGAACTCTGTCAAATTTTCCATGATTTCATCCAGTTCTGCCCATCGCTGTTGTTTGGGAAACAAGTGAGAAGCACACGAAGAATAAGCGAAGACTATTGTTAGGCTGAGCGTTGGTTGTGCAGCAGTGGATGTTCTCCAGATGATTTCCTTGTTCTCCTTCCCTCCCCTGCGCTCTGCCCATCATGTATTTTGACCAAATCTTTGCACTAGTGTTGCCTAGAGCTTTTTGGACTGGCTGAAGGCTTTGGGGTGGCCGTATTTCCAGTTCTCTGGAAATGTCTCTGGATATCGTGGTAACTTGTAGACAGTATTTTTCTTGTGTTGCTTCCAGATTGCATAGCAGATGTTAGAGCTGGGCCATCAGGGTGTTTCACAATGGTTTGCTTTCCGTTTACTAAATAGTAATTTTCTTTCTGTCCATCCTAACTCACCAGGTAGAAGTGGAATCTCTCACTGCAACATTTCCTTCACCTCCACTATTAAGACCCCCCAATTTTTCAAGCATCAAACTAATTCCCCTCCAGAAGCTTTTACTTAAAAAAATCTCTTGGATCTAAATACAGGGGTGCCAGCCCCTAAGTCAGGATGTTGCCTTCCCAAAGATGAAGGTTAACCTCGGTGACATCTGCCCAGATGTTATTTATCTCCTTACTGAGGTATGTTACTTGCTCTGCTAACAATTTTGCTGTTTTCAGCATTAACCTTGTACCTGCCTCCCTGAAGCCAGTGCTCAGGGTGTCCGAGGGCTCCTAGCCATGAGAAGTGACTGCTGGGGGAGAAGAGGTTTCTTCTCCAATTTCTCTGGAGCATCAAAATCCATCCAATCTCTGTGTAGCTGAACTTTGCTTTTCAACTGGACTTATTAACTTTCTTGCCTCCTGCCCCGACGTGCCATCTCTGGCTGCTCTTCACAAGCTGTTCCCTGCTCCCTTCTCCCAAATTCTTGATGTTTTTTTCAGATTTCTCCATTTTCTCCCCTTCATTCCTCTAGTCCGGTGGTTGTTTTCTCGGTAGCACCGCAGCATGCACGTAGGGCAGACGGCAGCAGGAGGACGCGTGGGTTAGAAAGCCCCGGTCCCACCAGCTGCCAAGGGCAAGATCTCACTAGCAGGAGGAGGAGATGGCCAGAGGCTACAAACATTTCTGCGGCGTAGGAAAGGAAGGGAAAGCTAACAGCTCGGGGCTGCCAGGTGTGCTTTGAGCAGCCCAACACTGATCGCATCCTCATCAAAGGCTTGGAAGAACTACAAAGCCGGTGTCAACTCGTTGTGTTCCTGCCATCATTGCGTGGAGATCCAGGATGAAAATGCAATTCCTTCTTGGTGTGACTGTCGCAGCCAGCAGCCGTAGCCCCGCGGGGGGCTGCTGGTGGGTTATGCCATAGGAGCACCCCCTGCACACGCAGAGGAGTGGTGGCAGGCGGGGGAGCCCAAATGATGCTCTCCAGAGCATTTTTTGGACTGGGGAGGGGGCACTGCCTAGCGGTATGGGACACATGGGGGAAGAGCATTTTAGGATGGCACAAGACTTATTATGGGATGGTTAGAGGAGGAAACAAAGGCAGGGATCAAGGTGTTTTGGGGAGGAGGAAGGGTGGGAAAATAGGATGAAAAGGGCTGGCTGTGTGTAAGCAGATTGCTGGTTGGCACCCTTGGCTGTGCCCTGCGTGTGAGCAGTGCAGTCTGTCCTGTGCCCTCATTAAAATCCATTTCTAATTATTTCCTGGGTGAGGCACTCTCTGTGAGTACAGGGGTCTGAGTGCCAGGACTGCAGTGGGACCACAGGTCAGGGGCATGAGCATAGGTATGCCGGCAGCATGGGTTCGCTAGCAAACACCAAGGCAGCCTCGCTGGTGAAGATATACCTGTATTATATATATATATATATTTCCCACTAATGAGCCTTTACGCTGCTCAGCCAGAGAGGGGGACAGGATGAAGCCGTTGGTGCTGTTTTGTGTTTGTGTGAATGTTTCTGTCCATGTGGATACGCAGGACGGCGGTGGAGCTCGGGGGGGGGGCAATGGGAGCCCGCTGGGGCGAGAGGCGACGCCCCCAGCATGCGATGCTCTGAGCATCACCCTCCTTCAGGGTGTCCCAGAAGAGGGATGCAGAGGAGCCAGGGAGTCATTTGGAGTCGGTGTTGGAGGAAACACAAAGGACCATGTCTGAAAATTTGGGGGTTGAATGATGCTACCCGGTACCTACAGGTAGAGGAGGGTTACAGACTTTTCCAACATCTTTTTGGCAGCGAAGGTTCAGGGACTGCATGATCTTAAAGGAGCTGTGAAGCCTGTAGCGTGAGAAAACTCGGTTCTTTCAGAAAAGAGGCAGAATTTGAGGGAGGTTTTGCCTTCTCAGAGATCCTGTGTGGATATGAGGATGTGTGAGCTCTTTGGAGCATTTGGGAAAGACTTTAAACTCAGCGTGCCTTCTGCATTTTTGAGACCAAACCTGCAGGTAGCAGGTACCTGAGGAACCTGCTAATGAGTGACCTGTTTAAAAGTACCCTGGTTGAAAGCCAGACTCGCTCCGCTGGAAAAAGAACCATAATTCTGACTGGCTGTTGGTATAAACATGAAAACCATTTGGCCAAACACCTCTCTGTGTGGATCCAGTTACACGGCCAGCAACCAAACTGGTTTCCTACCAAGTGTAGACTGGGATTATGCCTGGGAGGCAGATGGTTTCTTGTAGCAAAGAAAGAACTGAAATAGCTTCATATTTTTCAGCTTGCAGATTTTCTTCTGCAAGGCTGTAGCACTAAAACTGTATTAAAAAAGCCAAGCCAGAAAAGAAATAAAAAGCAAAGCAATTGTGTAACATTGGAGCCTGCAATTGATTTCAGTGGAAAAACAGAGGTAAAATGTTTATAATGGGTAAGTCAGCTGGCACCATTCCATCTCATCATCTCATTTGGACCTGTTGAAAAATTGTGCCTGGTTTTTGTGAGCGCGTGTGTCTCCGCGGTGGGTTGATTTTTTTATAAACATCGGATCCTTAATTTTTTTACCCGAAGATCTATTTATATACAGATAATATCCGTTGATGAAGTGTGTGGATTATTAAGGTTGATTATTCATCGTAGGTGTGATTTCTGTCACTCGGGATTGCTTCCTTTCCTGTATTGGACAGCTAAAGGTTTTATAGGGTTTATTAAGGCGTAGCAAGCGATAAGCATGTTTGAATGCTTGCAAATGCAGGTATTTCCATGGGAAAAAAATGTTCTTTTCCAGATTGACATGCAAACACACGTGCATCCCTGCAAGCACTCATAAAATGGTGAATAAAAAAGATGATTTGATGTGAACTGTTGCCCAGAAAGGAAAGCAGCAGCACTACGGTGACTGTGGGAGGCTGCTCCAGCGCAGGGTGATGACTGCCTGCATCCCAGCCGTGGGGGCTGGCAGCGGGTGCGGGCAGCAGCAGCTCTCTGCAGGGACAGTGGGCTCCGATGCCTCTCTCTCCTTTTCTCGCCCTCGGCATGATAGGAAAAGAAGCAGGTTTTTTGTCACTGGGCCACTGATGTCCTGGAGGTGCACAGGCTGGGCACTTGCTTGGGTTTTAAGTGAAAGAACCAAAGTCGCATCACTTAATGTAGCCTGCCTGGGCGTGGGGGGGTCAGGAGGACAAACAGCTATCTTTATCCACGATGTTTCAGCCAATCTCTAGGACAATTCTGGCTTAAAAAGGGGGTGGTGGTGGTGGTGGTGTTTCAAAAAAAAAGCTTTTGATTTTTCAGCCAAAATCCACCAGGTTTTGTAGAAGCCACTTTTCTGAGCCTCTTCCTTGGAGGCTGTGCTGAGCCAAACCCCATTTTGGTAAGAATGGCTCAGATGGAGTTTTAGCTCAGCCCTGCATGTTTGTACAGTGCTGAGCCTATTTTAAGCACTTGATTAACAATGCTGCCCCCACCTTCTGTGTAGCCTGAACAGACTAATATATCCCACCAGTAAGAATATTTTTCAGGTATTCTAATTTATCCCGAGCTTCGTTTTAGTCTACCATGTAAATGATGTAGACGATATCCTGATACAGAATATAGGGATGACTATATATTTAAGCACAGACCACTGATAAAAACACCTATTTTGGAGACTTCTTGGGGCTCTGAGACAACATCAGTGCCAACTGAGGAAGAAAAAATGTTTTTTCTGCCTTCAGGCAGCCGAGCATCTGAGTGCGGCTTCTTGCAGAGATGGTGACCTTAGGCGATTTTCTTTACCATCCAAATGACCTGGGGCAGTGATGTTGTCTTGACATCACCTGGCATGGAAACAGCTGTTATCTAGTATATTTAATAGATTTCTGAGGTCAGAAGAGACTGTTACAATCATCTAGCTTGACAGTTACTACGATCAATTGTGATATTTTGGGCTCCAGCCTGCGAGGGTCAGGGAGGACTTTTTCCCCCCAGTGCACAATCAGTGGGTATTTGCTGGGTTTGGTTTATGAGTTTGTTTTCCTGTTTTGTTTTTTCTGGAGGCATCTGAGGCTGGTTGCAGCTGGAGATAGGGCCTGTCAGGGCTCCGTGGTCGTGTACAGGAGCCAGTTCCCCCGGGGTGGTGATGTCTTCTCCTGGAGATGCTAATGTGCTGGCAAAGC
This sequence comes from Calonectris borealis, assembly GCF_964195595.1. Taxonomy (NCBI): domain Eukaryota; kingdom Metazoa; phylum Chordata; class Aves; order Procellariiformes; family Procellariidae; genus Calonectris; species Calonectris borealis. The sequence continues at coordinate 3,099,274 of NC_134351.1, read as the reverse complement.
AGAGAGGCTTTTGGGTACCGTTTCTGACCCCCCAGCTGCTATATTGACCCATGACCTGGGTCAATCCCATATAAGATACGGGATCAGAATGAAGTTTTTTCCCAAATCAGACTGAAAGGGGCTTTTTGCTGCTTTCTGCAAGATGTGGTGCAGGGGGCCGGATCCGGTCCCCCAGGCATAGCTCATGCAGCAATGTCCTTGCTGATGCAGCGCTCAGGCACTGCTGGCACATCAGCCCATCTTCTTTGCCCATAGCACAGAAAAATTCAGTTTCTGGAGAATAAAACCAACTCAGCCTGGCAAGAATCAGTCACTGCAATGTAATCAGGGAGGAACTGGGTGGATTACAGGGAATGGGAGATAAGGTTCGCTGATCTAATTGGCTTCATTAACCTGAAGGCAGAGAAATGACTGATAACTGGCTGATTTATTTGACCTTTTGGTTTATTCTTGGGCATTATGGAAACATAATTCCTGTCATTAGTGTAAAACGGAGCTGTGGGGTGGCCTGCCAGCAGTGACTTGGGAAGGCAAGGAAAGCTCTGTACCACCTGGCTTGCTGGGGAGTGGGAGTTCACCGTGTGTACTGCAAATATAAATAACCGGATCAGCCCAGAATCAACAGTTTTGTCAGCTGTGTACCAAGGCTGTGCCAGCTACAGACTCTACATATGTAATTATTATTATAATCCTTTTTCTTACACTGGTCCCATAATGATCTTGTTGCATAAGGAGGGAGTTATGGGGTTATAATGGGGTTATAAAAAGGAAATATTTCTTCAAATCCATTGCCAGTGGAAGGCTTTGTGGAGGATGGACCACCCCGCTCCCTTCCTGAAGCCAAGGATTTATCCCTGTGTATCTGAAAAAAAAAAAGGCAGTGAGCTCCTTCATTCCAGGTGAGTGAAAAAGCATTGCTGGAGACCCGGCCAGGAGCTCGTGTCTGTTTTGTGGCAGCGAAATAATGCCTTGTGCTTGACACTACAGCTGCTGTTTTACACCTCACTGGGTTTAATCTTATGAATAAACAGTATACTAATTGTTTCAGCTTTCAGGGCAGCGGGGTTTGCAAGGCAGCCTAGTCATGCCAGGAATTTAAGTTTATGTAATTCGGTTTTTGCTGTGGATTGCAGGCATGGCCTCTGGCCAGCCAGGGCGCGAAATGCCGCGCGTTGGACATGCCCCGTGCCAGGTAGAACCTGCTCGGTCCTTACAGCACCGGAGCATCCTCCACGGGCAATGGATCCCATCGCACTGTGATGCCAAGGGACCAGCTCTGCTGGATGCCGCCCTGCCGCGATGCTCCTGCTGGGAAGAGAGCATGGAGCAGCAAAAGCAGCTCCGATAGCTTTGAAAGCAATGCTTTCCAAGCAAATAAAAGCAGGATGAGCTGTGCCGGTGATAAGGGTGTGCGGCAGGAGAGAAGTGCCCTGTGGCTGAACATACACTTCACGTTCATTTTTCTCCCCACATGTGGTCCAGAAGCTGCCATGATGCTTTGTGGACCTGGTGTGGGTAAAGCTAGGGCAGAGGAGAGGTTGAGTATCTATATAACAAAAGGAAATTTGGGAATGGTTTTAATGGTAACTTGTATGGATACAATCCAGACATATCCGGTATTTTCCCTGCCTGATTGCATTCGGTGTGGTTTTAGTCCAACCTGGGGGGGGACCACTCCGCTGCCCGCCGGCCCAAGCGGGCATGGGAGCACTGTCTCCCAAACCGCCCCCCCTGTGCCTCCGTCTCCCTTCCTGCAGAATAAACCCAAACATGCTCCCATTTCCCCCTCCCATCTGCTCATCTGCTCTCCTCCCCTGCTTCCCTGAACATCCCTCTGTGCCATATGGTCCCTCTCTCCCGCACGGCCTCGGCAGCGCTGTCTGGTCTTCCTCCCCTCCGGGCACCCTCAACCTCGCCAAGCCCCAGGATTTTTCTTGCAAAGCTCGTGAAACTTGATGTTTTTAGTGATGTCCCAGCTCCTGCGATGATGGCTGGATTGCAGCTGTTTTCTTTTATCTTCAAAAACAAAGTTTCCAGACCCAGGGCTTGCATTTATGATATTTAGTGCCTTGGGAGTTTTTAAGCTGATCAGGTGGGATTTCTCCTTGATCTTTGAAACCCGCTAAGCTCTCTGGCTGCCTTTTTCCTCTCCGTTTCTCCCAGGGATATTCTCTGTTTGCCTCATTCCTTTCAACTTTCTGCTGATCAGTCAGATCTGCACTCCAGTTTAGTGTGGATTTTCCTATTTCATGTCCTCTTGTTATTCAGCAGCGACCCTGAATAATCTAATCTTTCTCTGCCAGCTAGGTAGGCATCCAGCTTCTTCTGCAATGAAGAAGGACATTTTTATAAGCAGTTGGAGTAAGCAGGAGGAGGTAACGCAGCCACCCATCCCTGCCAGCCTGGTCCATGCCTGCTGGCAGTGGAGCCTCTGCCGCAGAATGGGGATTTCCATGGGAGGTTTAATTTAGAGAGTCACTGTGATGTGGCCTTGCCAAAGTCTTTCTTTTGGTGAACACGTTTTATTGGTTTATTTTGGGATATTTCCTATCAGTCTAGGACCACCTGTAGTGCTGGTTAGAAAAACCCAGGCTCTGCCCGTGGAAGCTGCAGTAGTGGCAGGAGGAGATGGACAAAGGGACGAACGGGTTGTCCTGTCTGCTAGGGAGTGCAGTCACGGCCAGATAGCCAGGCTGAGAGAGGGATCCAGACAAGCCCTTCACGCCAAGGAAGTCAGGACTTTTGTCTTATCCTGCTAATATAGGAGTGTATATGCACAGGTGTCAGGGAGTTATGCTTTTTGAAGGCATTTGATCTGCTCTTGGACGGCTGATTCAAAGAGAAGCCATCACATGCTGCTGCATCCCTGCAGGATAGTTGCCATCCCAAATCCACCATCTGCCTGCTTCGTTTGTGGATGCGGCATCGTGTTTTTACAGTTACAGATGGCTTGAAAAGTTAAATCAACTTGACACAACCATGGCACAGAATTTTTCCTTCCCTCCCACTCACGCATGTCAGCGCAGCTCATTACGATCCATCAGCCGTTTCGGTGGTGACGGATGATTATCGCCAGCCAGCATGGGATGCTGGAGTTAAGCATCCTGCAGCCATATAGCAAGCCACGGTATTGTAGCAAGCTTCAACATCCTTATTTTCCAAGCAATATCTGAAAAAACATCTGCTTGTGTATCTTCATCAGTAAAAGTCCTAGATTTGGAGGTTTGATTTTTTTTTCCCCAAATCTGTCTGGCCCAGAGCTGTGCTGGAGAGTGGACAGCCTGTTCAACCAGCAACCAGCAGAAATCATCGGTGACCCAGGTCTCATCCCACCCTCGCCATGGTCCATATCGAACTCAATGGGAGGCTGAATGGCTTCCGAATGAAAAAAGACCCCAAATCCTTCTTTTTAAGAGCAAATATTGCTCAACTGCTTTTATTTCTTATTCTATATTACTATATTATTTCTTATTATTTCTATACTATCCTATATTATTTCTTATTCTGTATTACTTAGTTTTTATTTCAACTCCGTGTGTAACCGTTTCAATCATGCTAGTTCAACTCTGGTCTCATACGTGGAAAGAGCAGGGGATGGAGATGTCTTCTCGACGCGTTTTAATTAGAGTGCCGTCACTGCTAGGCAGAGAAAAGTTCTTGCCTCCAAAAAATCATGCTGAGTCTTAGCTTTTGATTTCCAAGTGGTGGCTCGGGGGGATTTGAATCATTACTGGTCCAGTAAAAGCCACGTGTGTACGGATACCGCATCTTGGTCTCCAAGTAGCCGATAATGAACAGAAACCTAAAATCGAGGAATTTGGAGTCTGGCAATACGTGGATTTGTGCCTACTCATGAGTGTAAATACATTTACCTGCTAATGCATGGGGAGGTGAAGAGGTTAATTAGAGCACAACTAATCAAGCGCGCCACTGAAGTGGGCTGCTAGGGGTTGATTGCGCTTATACTTAATCGGCGCCTTTAAAACAGAGGTTCCAGTCTGCCCTTAGAAACAGGATAAAAATGGACTAAAATGGGCTATTTAAGGGAGCATATATACAAGGGAGTCAAGTGGCTGTGCAGTCTGTGATAAACAGATGCTAATGTCCGAACAAAACCCATTCAGGGACTTCTTATGTATATTATTTCTATTTCTCCTCCTGAAAGTCCCTCTTGATCACTACCCTCATCTTCAGCACCTGGAGCAGTGCTGGCCTGCTGGCGTGGCAAAGGGAGGTGGCATTGGGTTTCTTGTCCCAGCAGACACAGACCTGCCGTTGCAATGGCTGAAGTGGCAGCGGGAGGACTTTGCCACCTGTCCCATAGCATCTGCGTGGGGAGAGTCACCTCCTCGTGTCCCTGGTGTTCATATTGTTTCCAGGTGCCATCTTTCTACATCATAGAATCATAGAATATCTCAAGTTGGAAGGGACCCATAAGGATAATCAAGTCCATCATGTTTTATCCTGGTACGGATAAGAAACACAGATATGAGATTAATGGGATTCCACTGTAAATTGAGGAAACCGCATATGCAGGACACACAAATCAACCCATTTTTCAACAGATAGGTGAAGCTTATCACCTTCCTCCAAGGTATCATGAAGAAAATACTGCCTTGCCCAGGCTGATTGGAAATCTTTGATAAATGAATTGTTTTGAGCCAAGTGCTGTTCATTAGTATGTTTAGGAGACCCATGATGAGTGGCTTGTTCCTGCTAAGGAGAACTTACACTGTGGTGCAGGGGTGAGCGAGAATGTTCACATCTACATACAGGATTTTGAGCTAAATCCTGAGAATTACACACTAATGTAATGATATACTTTTGAGACGTTGCTGGTATTTGCATGATTTCTCAGCTTTTCCGAGGTTGCAGGCAAGGATGATTTTGCCATCAGCACGAAAATCCCAGGAACTGGCTAAAACTCCTCCCTCCATGCTGTTGCATGAGGAGGTGTTGGGGTGTCGCAGCTGACCTGGCACTTGTTCACTTGTTATTTGGGTTGAGAGCTTGAATCTCCCTGAGATACACTTACACTAGCTGTGCGAGGAGTCAAGCACATCTCCAACTGCAGAAATTCAAAGAATTTCTGAGCCAAACCCCCTTTGCACGGCGCTGGAAGAGGGAGCACTTCTTAACAGCCTCATTTAAGAAGGCACTTACTCAAATCCGTATTTATTTTTTCTCCTAAGAATAAAAAATTTGTTCTTCCCTAATGTTTATGAAGATCCATAAACTTACGCTGCCTTATGAATATGCAAATTAATAACATCATTGTGCATGTAAATGTGGTGATTTGTGATGCTGACTTTATACAAATAATTTTGTTTTTAATGAAGACATAGGTTCATTGTTGCTGTCTCCCTATTTTGCATTGCTCAGCGGGGATGTCAGAGGCTGAGGAATAAGAAACCTCACTTGAAGTCCTGTTTTAAAAACGGGAGAAAGAGCATCAGGACATTTGCCATACGTGGGAGATGCTGGTTCCTGTGGCAGGGCTCCCTCGGGGAGGCGACCACGCTGATTTCTGTGATCTGAGGTGGCCTGTTCATTGCTCACGTCCCCTCCCGACACTGTTTCCAGGAGCTGTCCGTGCTCAGCGTACGCCGAGCTTGGAAAACACAGTGGTGGAATTATTTTGAGAAATCAAGTGGCAACCGGCGTGAACAAATGTCCCCAGGAAAGAACCACCAGGGAGATGGGGCTGGACTGACTATCTTCTCCAGCGAGCACGTAGCCCTAAATAATTAACCCGCATCGCTGAAACTATTGCTATGGCTTTGATAGCTTTTTGGGATAGCTTGGTAGCTGCTTTAGCTCCTTGTAGGGGCTGATGCCAGGTTTGCTGGGGAAGGTGTAAAGATTCCCATTGACTTCAGTGGGATCTGCACATCCCTGGGAGGTTTGGTGCATAACCTGCTGAAGTGATTGGACTCATTCCCACGAACCCTGTGGTGTTTGGGTCAGATATCTCATTTTTGGGAGATAATCATGAGAAAAATAAGTTCTGAGATAGGGATCATGCATTTGGGCACTGTCCTCTCTTCTCTCATTCAACGAAGCTTCCACCTGAGCAGTGGCCAACATTCCAGAGGCGGAATAGCCTTTAGCAGGACACACATTAATCACAGAATCGTAGAATCATTTAGGTTGCAAAAGACCCTTAAGACCCTTATTGGACATCAGTGTTTCAGTAAACCGAAATTTAATAACCAACAGCAAACATTTGTTACTAAGGTCTTCCAGTCCTCAATGGGAGATATTTATTTTCTTTATTGCTGTGTGCGGCCTCTTCATAAATGTTTTGGCCAATGCTAATGTCATTTCTTCAGTTGTTGAATTTCGCAGGGCAGAGGATGAGCACTGAAAAATGTATATGTAAATACATCTCCCACGTACAGGAGGATTCAGCCGTGCATGGTGACTGTTTTTGGGTAGCGGATATAATGGTGAGGAGGAGCAGGCTGGGCGCTGCCGTCTTAAAAGCTGCTGTTTTAAGAGTGAAAAGCAATTCTCCAGCTCCAGAAATGAATAACAGCATTTTCCCCTGCTTTTCTCTGGCTGGTCATGGGGGATGGCGTACAGAGCGTGCTCTTCTCCGTGCAGCACCCCAAGGATGCAGCTGCTGGCAAGATGCTCTATATCCTCCCTACACGCTTTACGTGCTAACATGGTATTTTTATCTTTGACTTCAACTATTTTCTAGTACATCTTTTCCATCTCTGGCTTTTTGACTGCACAAGTGTGGTGCCAGAATGGACAGGAAAATAAATGCAAACCCTGGTACTGTAGTGCTTCCCCCCAGGTGAAGCCAGGCTGCAGATATAGCAATATAAATCTTACTTATTTTACTTATTAGGCTTTTACTTATTTGGAGTCCTTTGACAGCAGCCAATAAAGATGGTCCCAAACAGAGACAGCTGGTATAAAAGTGTGGTTGACAAGCATAAATAAATAAAATTAATTGAAATAGAAAGGCCTTCTGCTTCTTTATGGTGACAACTGAAGCACTTCGCTAAAAATGGATCAACTGCAGAGAACAAGAAAAGAATTAAGAGGTGCTGTAATAAGCTGGGGAGGTCGATTTCTCTTGGAAACTTTTTTTTGATGGAAAAGTGGGTTTTCAGGCAGATTTTTTCACTGGCCACATTGATTTTCTGTGAAAGATTTTTTTCTTGGAAGATATGAATATCCCGTGTCCTAAAAAGTGGGGTTTGGGGCTGTAATCTGGAATGTGGGAGGCTGTAGCTTGGAGGCTCGGCTCTGTTCCTATACCTTATCTTGCAGTCACTCTTTTGCTGGCACAAGGAAATAACTGTGCCTTCTACCACTTTATCTGAGATATAAAAAGTCTGAGCAACAAACCAGGCTTTCTCTCCTCAGACAATTGCCTCTGCATATCCTTGCCCTGTGTACAGGAAAAAGAGATACACCATAACAGCTGCAGATAACTGGGTGAATAAAGGATGGGTTTAAAATAAAACATAAATATCCTAAAAAAAGCCGTACATATTCTATTCCTGACCTCTCTGCTGCATGTAGCCTCAACCTGATTTTATTTGCTTTGGTCAGGGGTAAGTTAAAGCCTCCTTATTTGAGCACAGTATTTTTAGATCCAAAATACAGAATACCCATTGTGGGTAGTGGCCTTGCCCTCAATTTATTTTATTTTCTGTCTCCGTTGTTCCGCCGCACTATAATCATCTTGCGGCTTGTGTTCATGGTGTACTTATATTTACCATGCAACGTGCAAATTGGTATCTTGTAAAATAACCGATGTCTTTCCACTGCCTGTTGCAGGAAGCACTTGGTTGGCTCTGGAAAATACTGAGGCAATTAAAAACCAATCCTACTTATTTCGTAATTAAATGGAAGCACCTCCTGTATGGATTTTGCACCGTTTTAAGAAGTGGGCGAGGACACTCTTGTGAGCAAAACGGCATGGTGGGTGAAAAGTCCTCTCCTCTTACGTTTGCTAGTTGGCATCTTCAAAGACAGTGTGATGGTGGCCAGGGAGAGCCGAGAAGGTGGTTGTCCCATCTGTGGGACCATGCCTGAGGGTTTCCACCTCCCCTGGAGATGCTGGCCGCTGCGTGAGCAAACCTGCATCCTCCCTTGCTGCAGGGACAGCTCATCTTCTCCATCGCTGCAGCGCAGCCATCTCTCCACAGAGTAATTAAGTGGTTTGAGTTCTGACAAGAGGATGATAATCCCATCCTGGAGTGAAGTTTCATGTCACAACATGTCCTTGCACGCTATCCGGCAGCCGGCTTTTCCCTTGGACATCATGCTCATCAGCAAAGCCTACAATGAAACTGCTGTAGGCTGCAGTCCTCAGGAAATTACAACCTGAGTGTGTGGGGAGAGATCAAAGGGGCTCCGGCCAGCCCTCCGGCACGGCCCTCGGGGCACGCTTACAGCACCAAACCAGAGGCGGAGAAGGCAGAGACTGGATTTAGCAACAGTTTAAGTAACGTCAGGTCCACCCTGGATTTAGGAAGAGATCGTGTTTCGAAAGCAACCTGATGAGATTTAACCAGCTTTTCCTCAAGTGACTAATTGCATGCACATATTTTCTCATTGCACATAACCAATTTGTTTTTACTAAGTGTAAATATATTTACCTCCTACCTTGCATCCTCGGGAGGCATCAATTTGCGTATGCACTGTTAATGGTGACAGCCTTCCTCCTGCTGTTTCTGAGGGGTGACAGCCATTCCCATTGCAATACAGAAACGTCAGCGTATATATGCTCACTGCAAGTTCCTAAGTGATCCTGTTTCTGAACTACCCCAGGAAAAAGGGAGGTGACAGGTAAGTCCCCAGTCTGGGGACAGCCACGCACCCTTCTGCATCCCTTCCCAACAGCACCAATGCTCCAGCAGTTCTGATGCTCCAACTCCTCGGCTTGGTAACCCGACGTCTGAACTCGGCATCTTGGTGTTTTTGAGTCTCCTCCTTGTCATAGCATGGATGGACCCTTGGGCAGGGTCCAGCTACAGCGTGTGCCAGGCCAGGATCATTGTTCTGGGTGAAATCCCAGGAGATAAGTCCTGGCATTGCTTGGGAAAGCACAGCTGGAACCTCCTCTGGAGCAGGGTGTCGGGGGGGCTGAGCCTGTGTTCCTCCGGCAGGGCTGGGGGAAGGTCATGCCACGGCGTACCAGAAGTTTTACTCCTGCTGCCTCCGTGTTCCTTGGGCTGTCGTGCACTTTGGGAGGTGTGATGGAGATGGGCTCCACAGTCCTGGTGCATTATAAGTTTTTTTTAGTAGATTAGCTCATTTAGAAGCTAATAACCTACAGGATGCTTTTGCTTCACTCTCTGGGAAGTGAAGGACGTTGGGAGCGAGGTCCCATTGAGTATATTGGGCCTGACAGAGGTGGTGTCTTGTGGTGGGAAGGGGTCCTTGGGTGCCATCAAAATCTGCCCCTGGGAGGCTCTGAGGGCCACAAAGCAGCTCTTGCTGGGTGCTGAGCTGCTGCTGCATCTCTGATGGCAGCAGCATGTGGTGCTAGTTCCCTGATGCACAGGTGGGTGCAAGGTGGCACCTCCTGGGGAGAAACCTGCAGAGGGACAAGTCCCAGATCTGACATTTGATAGAAGATGGTTGCTGTTTTCTCCCTTACTCTGCTGGGAGCTTGAGCGCTGGAGCCGATTGCTCGGGGGCTGCACGAGACAGGCTGCTGGGAGCTTGTGGGCTGAGGAGATGAGGCGTCAGGCTTTACAGGATGCTCTCCAGCCCCTAAAATAAGTCAGTTTTTTTTTTTTTTTTTTAAAATCTGCCTACTTGTTAGATAAAATTTTGTAAGAAACCTGCCAGGCTTTCTGGCAGGATTTCAATAAACCCAGTATGGTCTCATGTTGTGCTTTAACTACAGATACATTGGCAAGTGGAAAATAAATGTTTTCAAACCTTCCTCGTGGGCTCTAAAACGGTGACTCACCACGGCACTCTCAGCCAGGATGAGGTTCGACCAGAAAACCTCCCCATGCTGCTGCACGGATATGGTGGCTGAATGAACTATTTTGTCAATCTAAAAATACGTAAGAATGGACTTTGCATAGGAGCAGAAGAGAATATAGTTGCCTTTCTCAAAACCCTTGTTTCAACTAACGATATGCCAATTTTCCAGAAAAAAGTGAAGAAGAAAAATATGAGTTTGACCTTTAGCATTTATAATCAGACATGCATATTTATCCATAGCACTTTGTACAAGCATTTATTTATTTATTATTTATCATTTACTTATTCTTTATTATTTTTTTAACTGGATCAAGCTTTTTGCATTTCAGGGAAATTTCTGCTGCCAGCCCTTGGCATCAGGACAGGTTGGTGACAGTGACATCCTTATGTCACAGGAATCATAAGTCAGATCGCTGCAGGATGCACTTGAGGTGAGTCTTGGAGATTATGTGACCTAAAAGTGGGATTTTATGTTGGCTGATTACCTAGTGAAAAAGGTCTATTATTGTGTGGGGCTGGTACGTGGCAGCCTGCAGAGAATAATCTGCCCATAACTGCGTATGGGGAAAGCCAAGCATACAATGTTGATGAACATCTTTGAAAGCAGATAAATGTACTTCTAATTTGTTAGCATAATTACCACGGCTTTGCATAGCACTCAGCCAGTAATTCCTTTCTCAACAGATTATAAGTCTTAATTCTCCTGGAAGATTAATTCCTCCCCCTTGTATTTGGACACCTCTCTGAAGCGTATTTGCAGAACTCAGTTGGGTGTCATTAACGTCCCTGCATGATTACTGCGGTCGCGGTGTGATCTATAAACGTCCCTCTGGAGCGGCTTCTGCGGATCTGAGTATGAAACATCAGTCTTCCTCTTGTAATTACATCCTCAGGACAGGAGTAAGGCTTCATCCTCCCAAAACAACCTACTACCAATTAGCAGGCTTTAAGTTTTGGGTAGACACCCTGTCATCTGTCTGCTTGAAAACAGAGTCCATCTCTTCACCCTTTCCAAATTACAGTTGTAAAGAAGAGGTATAATGTAGGAGATTGTAAATGTGAGGGTCTTAACCTTCTTTGCAACTGCTTTTAACTCTCCAGTTAAGTCAGTTGTCTGTAGGAATAGTTCAATCTATGAAGCTCAGTATGAATTTTGGATCAAGAAACCTCCCTGAAATTTCTAGGCCTGTTGTTCTTCTTTTTTCTTTCTCTCATTCCCACTACAAAAATTAATATCAAAGCCTTACCTGCTCTGGCTTCTCTTACATCAGTAGGAGAAACGACAAAGTCCCATTTCTATGATGGACTAAGCCCAAGCCTAGCCTGAGCTCTTCCAAAACGGACGCTTAGAAATTTGGGTTTGAACACCAACCTTGTGCGGTCTTGGATCTGTACTTTTAGTGCTAGGAGAGCACTTTAAAGCCAGTCTTGGATCATTTGCATAGGCCATGATGGTCATCAGAAGAAGGTGTGCAACCTCCCGCAAGGAGGGAGTCCCCTGGAGAGAGGGGACAATATCTGCGCTGAGCCACGCAGAGCAGTTTGCTTTCAGAAAGTGTTCTAAAATGGGTTTTCATGGGCATTTGCTTAGCTAGACGTGTATATAAATAAAATGCAAGTGTGAGACTGCGAAGGCACGTGTCACCATTACCCTTCCCCCTGATTTTTACAATACTTCTGCTCTCTTCTCCAATTTTACCTGCTAGCTGTGGACCTATGGGACAGCCTCTCATCCCAGACCACATTCAGATCAGCTGAGGAGGCTGATGGTTTATTTCCTTGGATGGTGATTGCTGACTTTACTCTCACTGATCTGGCTGTTCCCTGGTTTCTCAGCCCTTCCAAGACCTCAGGGTACCAGGTTTCTCTTCCTCAGTCCTTGGCTGCTGTTGGATGTTTGCCCCAGTGCTGCTCTGGCTTGCAGCAGGTGACTTGTCTGACTGATCCCAGGTGTCTACACTGAGATGAGAAAACCCAAAACCTCATTCCCTAGAAATGCCTATTTCTTTCTTGCCAGCTATGGAGCAAGTTGGGGTGGCTGGCTTGGGTGTAGATGCCGGTACGGCAGGCAGGCGTGGCCTGACGGCTCCCGCTGCTGTTGCAGTAGGGTTGGCAAGCTGCAAAGATGCCTTACCTCACGATGGAGCTGAATTAATAAATCTGACATTTTTTCAAAGCAGGGTTTCATTAATCAACTCTGTTGCACTGTCTCTGGAACTGCATTTGCTGGTGGCACTCAGCTGCTGGACATGGCTTTGTGGCTGGCGATGGGGTGACACTGGAGGTGATGGTGCTGGTGGCCCTACCAGACCATCATCACAATTTATTTAAAAATATAAAAGTAGGTTGGGAGGATGCTCAAGGATCTCCAGGGGAAGGGATGGTTGGTGATGCTTCAAGAAGAAATGAGTGATGTTAGCGGGGAAGGGGTTGCCCCTCTCCTCACTCCTGCTGACCCTGCGCCAGGGCTTGATTCAGTCATGAAGCACCGCTGATCTTCCAAAAATGAATTGGGAAGAATCTGTATGGATAAATGCCTTCCTGCATCCCTGGCTATCAGACTGCTTGTTATTTGAGGAAACCAGAGGCAGGACTGTGTGCTATTTTGCGATTCCTCAGTAGATGAAGCCTTTGTGTAGGATTTGATTGTTTCGAGCTGTAACTGCACCGTCAGCAAGAGAGGTTTTTATTTTTAACAGTGTTACTGATTGCAGCCTTTCCTCCGAGGGCAAGCTGGCTCCGTGTGGCTGTTCCTCTGTCACACACAGTAGCTGCTTAGCTGTGTTAGAAATGGCTTTTTATTCTTTGCGGCTCTCCTTATGGTTCAGAGGCTGCCCTGGTGCCACGCTGGCATCCCTGGGATGAGAAGAAACCTGCGGGTCCCATGCAAACCTTGCACAGCCGTGCACGACCATCATCACAACCTTCACTCACAAAGTACATCCATCCGTGGTCATCCTGGCACCTGCTCAAGTTGGTGGTGTAGAGGTTTTGGTTTGTGTCTCGGCTCAGCTGCTGGGTCAGTGCCTGCAATTGAGCCAGCTCCCTTAAATCTCTGTTTCTCTGCTTTTTCTTCCTCATCTTCTGAGGATGTGTCGGGAAGGGGAGTTTGCCTCCCTGTATCAGTTACACCAACTTAGGTTTAGCCTGCATGGGTGGGACAATAGTGCTGAGACTTGACTGTGGCACCTGAAAAGGAAATTTTCCCAAGAGCGTTGTCCCCACGCAGGGTTAGTGACATGCGCCCCAACCTCCGCCAGACACCCCTCCTGAAAAATAACGGGGTATAAGTGACTGTGGTCCCTCTCGTCCGGGTGGTGCTGAGGGAGCATCTCCCTGCATCCTCATGGCCTAAGGATGCTGCGGTTGCCACTGTCCCCAGCGCATGGGGCGTCACGAGGAGGCAAGCACGTGTGGACTTACAGTTGGATTTTCGAGTGAAGCTGGGAAGATGCTTAAACCAGTTCTCCAGCAGCCATGTCCTCTGCTTTGTGTGGTTTAAACAATCATGGTGCCAGTCTGTAGAAAGTGTCCTGAGAGGATGGCAAGTGTCAGTGATTTCACAACTGGTTTCACCAGTTTTTTGCCTTTTTTTTTTTTCCTTCTGAAACTTGGAGATTTGCAAAGAAAATATTTTCTGCCCTTTGAAATCCGGTGTAAAATATTTGGGATTTGATGTTTGCGGGCACAGACTTGGCGGTTGCACTGTCATCTGGCAGCATCCGTGTTGCAAGGCGTGCTTGTGGGGCAACCAGAGCTTGTTGAAGCTCTTGCTTTATCCTCATCTGATGCTTAAAAAGAAGGAGAAAAGAGAAATTTCCCCAGACTAGATGCTACCTCTAAAATCGAGGTGTCATGCTGGGATGTGTGTGGCTGAGAGACTCTGGGTCCCTGCTTGATGCCCTTTTCAGAGCTTCCCTTTGCATGGGGGGAGACGTAACGGGGCCTCGTGCTCCCATGGGAGCTGCCCTGGTCTTACCCCACAAGCCCGATTTCCAACCGCATGAACAACCCCAGTGCAATGCCCCAACAATATTAATTATTCTTTTCTCCACCTCCCAATAATAAGGAGGTTTTGGGTATGAAATGCTTCTTCTCTTGCCCAGTGTTCGTTAAGAAGTTGTTTCCAATGCTAATATGAAAATTCTCGTTGAGTGCTAAAATGAAAAAGATAAATCATCAGGATGGAGAGGAGAGCCACTCTCTGGCAGTTTTCTTGCCGTCCCCTCACCACCTTCAGCAAATTTTTTCATTTGCTCACCATATTAATCCTACTAAATCTTTTTCTGTTAGCAGCCAGCACAATAATTCAAGCATGTACTAAGTGCCGGTAACAAATGTTAAACCTCACATCTGGGACAGAAAATATTAATATTTCTAGTTGTAGGCAAAGAGAAATGGAGTGAAAGAAAACAGAGAGATGGTGCCTGGTTGGTGACAGCGCCCGAGCCCTGGAAAGCGTGTGGGATGCTCACAGGGCATACATGTATACATTATACATATTTTATATTATCACTATATATAATTATTTTTCATTTAATTATAGAAGTGGAGGGCTGGATTTGACTTCAAAGTAAACAGCTATAGCCATTACACCTTCCAAGGTGATCTCCTTATTAATTTAAAACCATGAAATGGGGCATCTTGACAATAGTGGTAGGACCTATCCGACCGAATGTGAGAAACCGAGATTTGTAGGTGCGATTTTTCTCATCCCGCAGAAGACATTTAAAATAGATTTGATGAATCACTCCCTAAAAGTGCCTCTTCGCTGACTAAAGGAATCAGGGGGTGATTAGCTCTGATGGAGACATCTACACTGCAGATGCCTTGAGTCAAGGGAGCTGAATCCCGCTCCGGCTGATGATAAAGTCTTCATTTTCCCCTGGGTCCCCACTGACCTTTTGGCTCAGCGACTTGCCTGAGCTCCAAGTAAGCAAACTGCTGGGAAGCAATAGTTCATTTGCGATAACTGATTTATTTCTAAGGTCTCTACTCCACCGGCAAGCGTTAATGTGACATGTTAGAGGCTGCTGTGGTCGAGTGTGCATCTGGCTTTTGTCTCCTGCAACTATAATAAGGCATTTAATGATGTGTCAAACGGCAGTTTGGCGAGGTAAATAGGGCAGCGTGGTCCAGAAGAAAGTCTTTTAAGGTAGGGAAGGGCTGGGTAGGAAATCGCCATTGGACAGTAGTCATCAGTGACTCCCCATTGAAATGGAAACAGCCTGGAGTGTGTTTGGGGGTTATCCAGGGCTGTTCTGGGGTGGGCACTCATCTCTGGCTTTTAGGGGGTGATATTGGTAGTGCAGTAATGTGCTTATCTGAGGTCATCCCAGATTGGGAAGAGCTTCAAGGGCTTTGCAGGACAGGGCTAGAATTTGAAAGGATCTTGGCAAATGGGAGAAACGGTCTCAAAAATGATGTGGTGCTATTCAGTAAGGTAAATGCAACACATGCAGATCAGCGATCCAGTGTGAGATGGGATGTAATGGGAGAGGTGAAGGCTTGGGGATGTCATAGTCCTCAGATAAATCTTCGTGCTGGAAGTGACCATCACCCTGGGCTGCTGAAATAGGGATATTGCGAGTATCCGTAACAACTCGGGCACAATCCTGCTCGCCTCAGTGCTGGCGCAGCCCCAGCTGGTGTCCTGAGTGCAGGGCTGAGCACCAGTTCAGAAGAGAGCGATGAGGAGGAGTGGAGAAATGGGGTCCTCCAAGGAGCATCTTGGGGGCTGTGTGTCCCGCGTACCTCCAGAGGAGGTGGAGGAGAGACGTGGTGGTTTTGCAATGCACAATTTGACGAAGGAAGGGAATAAAAATTGTTTTCTGGGTGTTTTTGTGCTTGGGACCTCTGAGTAACGTAACAGTGTGAGCATCAGTGCAGGATGTCATTTCTCAGCTGCATTGGGAATTGCTGCCTGGATAAGGGCTGTCCCCACATGAGCCAGGCATGGGATGAGCCATCCTTATGGCTGTGCTTTCTGATGGCCACTTGCAGCCAGGCTCCTCTGGGCATCCACAAAAGAAAGATAAAACACCAGTGAGAAGGACAGAACTTGTTCCATCCCACCCTGGAACCAGCACTGGAGCGGAGACACATGGGGTTTGTTAGCGTGCTTAGCAATTTGCATTTTCTAGATCTGCTGCTAACTAATCCCGTCACACAGCCCTGCAAGGGATGTAGGTGGGTAAGAATGATTATCCCCATTTCCAGATAACATGATCACAGGGGTTAACTGATTTCCTAAGGCACCTCGGTGGCTGAGCGGGGATTATAGCTCAGCTCTGAACTCCTGCGCTGTGCTCCCTTCCCTGCACCGCAGGCTGTATCCCATCACTTCTCTCTATTTCCCTTTTAACTTTCTGTGTTTACATCTGCAGGGTTGGGGTTTTTTCCCCCATTTTGCTGTGTTCAGGGTGATGGCAAGATGTATTTTTCTTTCTAACGAGGGCATTTTTTTCCTAGCGTTAGCGCAGCATCCTTGACCCGATGCTTGATAACACGCAGGCTTGGCTGAGCTTTTGACAGCTGTGTTTTTAATGGCTCAACAATTTATTCGTCTACCATGGCAGAGCCATATTTTGGGCGAGATGTATGACTTTGAAATGTGCTGGTCTGGCAAGCCGACGCAATGACTGCTCTGTGACCGGCGAGGAAGTCGTTATCCCGCCGCGCTGGAAGATTTCAATTGCTAAAACAGATAATTACAGCCAAGGATGAGCCGGGAGGTCCGGGCAGATGGCTCAGGGCTGGGGTCCCCGCAATGGCCCCTGAAGACGAGCGTCCTTCCCCTGCCTGGGGCTGTGGGGTCTGGCTTAGCCCAGGCTCCCCCCAGCATCCCCTCCAACGTCCCCTGGAAGCAAACCCCAAATCACTTCAGCCTCTTGACTCAACGTTGGCCTCCTCTTGGGCTGCTGGACTTGTTGGAGACCACTTGGTTGCTGTAAAATAAGTGAAACTGGATCCCCCAAATACTTTCCATGCAATACCTTCTCTTTCATAAATATATAAGGCCTTCCTTATAAGTTGTTTTCCAAGTATTTTCTTTTGTATACAGAAAAAACTTGTCTTCTGATGTCTGTAAATTCACTTTTGAGGACCTGTCACTTCGTCCGAGTAGTCAGTTGCAATGAAGGGATTTCTCTCTCCCTTCCTTCTTGCGCCTCGTAGTTTTGCTTCTCCCTTTGGTTTTGTTTCCCCCTTGCTTTGAAAAACATGACCCAGGTTATTCGCTTCTTTGTTTCTCTTCCCTCTTGACTCGCCGAAGTGAGTGGTTTTTACATCCTCATATGTGCTGTGTCGTAGTTGGGTTTCTCAGCGTGGATTTGGTAAGATGCTAATGGGAGGAAACAGGTGGAGCATCTCCCGTTGCCTTTTTATGTATGTGTTTTGCATTTGCCATAATTGTGGATCTTTTGACTCAGTGACTTAGTCAAAAATATTTTTTAAAATTCAGTTTTGGTTGATCGAAACATTGTATTCGACCCTAAGTGCAATACTTTGTACTGCACTTTGTGTGCACCCGAAGTGTGTTTCTTCTATGCATGGCTGAGCCTTTTAGAAAACTTACTTGAAATAAAGTACATCCAATTCAGAATTCAAGTATCACCTTCAGATAAAAATTAAACATGAAATTATTTTTAAAAATCTCTCTTTCCGCCCCCCCCAGCTGCAGCTCTCAGTTCAATTTGACTTAGGATTAAGCCCGGTTTTGGCCATCCCCCAACTGCGCTGTGGTGCTGGGTGGTCTTCCAGCCAAAATAACCTGCAAGTTCCTGCAGCCCCAGTCAGAGCATCACCCCGTTAACTGCCTTTCTTGTTATTATTAAATCTCAGTGCTTTTACTTAAGAAGTGCCCAGTGCCTGGAAAATCAGCCTCTCAGCTGCCCACCCTGAAGTGATGTCCTGGTCTTGCCATCCTACCCAGAAGATGCTCAGAGCACCAGGAGAAACCCAAAGGGTGGAGAATCCCGCTGATGCTCCCGTTCAGCAAGGGAAGCTGCTTTGCGAAACAGGGATGACTTGGGAATGAAAAGTTCTCGTTTTGAAGAGACTGTCAGGCTGAGAAGCTTTCATGAAACCATTTCAAATGATTTTTTGAAACAGTTCTGACATTGACGTTCAACATTCATGTGTACGATGTGCACAAAGCAGCCGTTTCTCACAGTATTTCTGTTCCTGATGTGGTGGGAAACGTCTTGCCTGCTGTACAGTTGTCACAAACACATAGTAACAAAAATATTAAAGCCAGCAAAAACTAGGTGCATGCTGCGTTTCATCTCAGGGATCCCGAGAGGCTAGGTGCCAATTTATGGATTTTACCGTTTTCTGCAGTTTTCCAGGTCTAGATGTCTGTTTTCAAAATCTCACAGGGTTTAGATGCAAGCCGTTTGCTTTGCAGAGTCTGTCTGAACTCGGTCTGAACCGATGAACTCCTCTGCAGCATCTCCTGGTGAGGGTGATAGAACGGGGCAGGTCCGGTGACCGCGGCGGTGCGGTGTCGGTCCCCCAGCCTTCGGGGCAGACTCCTCCGTGTGCCCAGGCTGATGGCACGCCAGGTTTTCGGGGGGTTTAGCAGCACAGACCGTCCCGTCACAGTGCCTTGTGTTCCCTGGCACTGCTTCGTTCCCTGGCACAGATGCTGGCTTTGTCTCCCCATCCCCTGCGCCGCCTGCGACAGCTCAACAATAGTCGGGCGGCTGCCGCGCGCTGCTTGTGATGCTCCTCACAGGCATCTGTTGCTTTGTGCTTCCCCATCTGCCGCTCAGATCTGCTCCTGTTTTCTGCAAGAACCACGGGGGCAAACGCTGCCGTTTTGTTGCTGAACTGGTCTGCTCCTGGAAGGGTTTTCACGTGGGGCGGTGATTTCACTTGGTGAACGGAGTAATGCAAATATGGTATGCTTGGATATGCAAACACAGTCACACCTCTCGGGAAGGGGTTATAGCAATGCTTTGTGTCCCCTTTGGAGGGGTTTTGCTGGGTGGGTGAGCGTGCACACCTAAGCAGAGAACCGTTTTGGCTGCCTGCACTTGCACCTCAAGGCTTGGGCACTGCAGCGTTTCTGAAGTGCCCAGACACCCTCAAAGCAAAGACAACTATGGAGTATCTCCAGTGTTATGGAGTATTTTGAGGGGAATCATCTCATACAGCTGAAGAAGAGGTCATAGTAATCCCAAATTCCCAGCTGGGCATTGCCCGCAGGTGGCCAACCCAACTCAACCCAACGCATGGACAGGCTATCAACAGCTACTGGATGGTCTGGATGTTATCGCTGACATATGGACTTGGATTTATCATTGACAATAACTCAGTTAAAGCTTGACAAGGGCATTACATGTGAAGAACACTGTGTTTCTGGAAGAAGAGCAAGCAGTGGTGTCACGGGTAAGGCCCCACCCAGCTCTGCGACATGCTGTCTCCAGGGAAGGGTCTCAAAGGCGGGCTGTAATTGCATAGAATAACTTTATCACGCTGTATAAATTTAATCCTGTTTTCTCTGCTAAAGCTACACCTACACACTAAAGTGCTTCTCATCAAGTATGCCAAAGATATATGTAATAATTAAGTAGTCTTCCCATATAATTTTTTTTCAGGAGATGTACTTTCAAGAAGTTCATCTTTATGATGCTGCTAAAACTTGCATGTAAAGAAAGCAAGTGGATGTCTTCTGAATAGTAACATTAGGGACAAAAAGTACTGCTACTGTTCAAGAGGGCCAGTTTCCAGCATGAAACCATATTGCTGAGTGGATGATAAGGTATGAGAAGAAGATAAAGGCTTTTTTGAGCTGTAGAGCACCTGGAGGCTTGTGAAGTGGGCTCAGTGCTTGGAGCTCCACACAAAGGATCCCTGTGTTATTATTTCATTTTCTCCCTGATGGTGTTGGAAAAAAGCAGGAAACATCCAAGTGGCTATTGTATGGGCATCACTCATCCGATAAAACCACTGGATGATGAATGTTTTCTTAAACTCATGGACATCTGCTACAGGCAGGTTAAACCCCCCTGAGTGCGTGGGGTGGGAAGGGGAAGAGGAAATGGTAGGTGAAACTTTCATTTTCACTTCACGTTTCTAGCATAGCTTTCTCTGGCCATGAACCTCGGCCAGTGGGTGCAAACGGGTCTAAGCCACATAAATCAGAGGTTTTGTTCACCTGAGTCCAAGGGAGGAGGGGAGTTTTTAGACGCAGCATCTCCACTTTGGGGAGAGCCAGCTCAGCCCACCACCGTGGTCCACCAAATGGTGATAGGTATTGCAAGTCTGGTCTCCCATCAACCTCTACCATATATCATGGGACAGACTCCCTCAAGTCTCCAGGAAAGTAAGCTGTGTGCCAGGGAACTCCTCATTAGCCAAATATTACTACAGAGCTGACTCCATTTCCCCTTTTAAGGTTATTTAAACTTTTGTTTAGAGCAGCGTGGCTGGTGGGATGTTCATCAGCATCACAGAATACCATCTACAAGTAGAAAATGAAAGCAAAATTGAAAATACTGGTGACCTTCAATGAAAAAAAAATGCTGGTTTCATCCTGTGTCTGTGTTTGTTTCTTTCTTTCTCGGAAAAGAACTTGCACAATATGAGACTTCAGCACATCACAGGCAGAGAGAAGGTATTTCTGGTGGGGAAAGAAATGCAAAGACCGTTTGCAGGGAGGAGCTTTTCCTCCTCTAGACTGGCTGAAAGAGCTCTGCAAAGGGCTGTTTAAGGCTCTCCCCACTCAAGGATGGGAAACTGCTCCTGTTTTGTAAAGGAAAATATCCAAGGGATGCTAAGGTGTTTAAAAAATCACAAATCCAGGGTGAATGGGCAAAGGGATGGGAGGGAGAAGATACTTTAGACTTATTCAGAGTTAATGACACTCTCTCCAACCCTGCTCTCACATTACTTAAAACAAAAATAGGACATTTGAGGACCGAAGTGAAAATATCTGTCATGCACTAAGTCTGTGGCCCCAGCTGCTTGACGCTATCTTCCTTTTTAGCTGTAGATAGCAACATTCAGTTTAGGGTAAAATTCAGCAAAAAGTTAAACTCACCACTTCTTTCTTCTTACTGCAGTCAGGAAAAGGGATTAGGCAGCTCACCTAGCTGGTGAGACCACTGACACAGGTAAAATACATATAGTATGTATATGTACATATAGCTTCGGTTGTGTGTCAGCTTGAGCGCAGCCATGAGCATAAAACTGGGCTTGTGCTATCACCACATTTGAAAATAAGAACTTTTTCATACGTGGCAGTAATTATCTCTTATGAACCTGGGCTGACACCACTTTTACCCTGGGGCAGCAGGGCTCAGCGCTGCTCAGGGTCACCCTAATACATCCAACAAATCTGCTTACCTATTTTTCCCCTGAAAATCCAACATGCCTGTTTAAAGGCAAGGCTTATTTTGATCCTTCTGCCTGCGATGCTGCAGAAGTGTGCAAAGGAGAAGGTAAAGCATTGCTGTGTGCTGTGTTTTGCCCGTCACTGCAGACTCGGTGGGAGCTCATGGCTCGGGCTCCCCCGTGTGGGACGGGATTTTCCCTTTAGGATGAATGCTGCCGGTGTTTTCCATAGGCAGGCAGCCAAAAAATCCCCGAGACGTCGCACCGAGTGGAGGTGCAAGATATGTCAATACCCACCTGCTGCTGGATAGAATCTGCGCTCCCTCGACCGCTCGGAGCCTCAGTATGATAGCAATAATGTCTATTTGCAAAGTTGATGAGGGACAGGGAGACATGTGTTTAATTTAGTTAATTAATACAAATGGCAATTCAGCCTACAGCTCCAGCACAGGTACCTATGCAGGGTACTTTGCCCTCGAACCACCTTTTGAAAGGCTTTTCCCAGTTTTGGGTTTTGTAACTCTGGTGCCTTTCACCGCTCCGGAGCTTTGCTGTGAAAAGTGCCTGATGGGCTCATTTCTGTTACTCCTCTGCTGGGGAGATCAAGTATTCTCTTTCAGTCTGCAATGATTTCCACTTTAAAAAAAAAAAAAAGTGTGCATACAGAAAGGAATTTCAAGGTGTCACAATTTTATTAAATGCATTTGCTAATGCGATAGTATAGCAGGATGGAGCAAATAATTTACAGTGAATAACTGAGTCAATTAATTCAGCTTAATTTTTTTTGCCTTGCAATCTTTCTAACCAACTAATTACAATTAGTGTTTTATTTACGTGAAATTTTAAGCACCAAATAACTTCAATGAATAACCTTCACCGTATAGCTATTTTATAGCTATTTTATGTTATGGGCACTTAAGACACGATAATTAACCTTAGCAGACACCCGTGTCGCACAGTATCACATCTTATTTCGGAATGGGTTCGCCTGGGGTTTGGAGTCAGCTCTCCACAGCAAGTAGTTGCGGATCCTAGTCTGAAAATGTAATTCTCAATGACTTCTCTCTAATAATTGTCTCCTAAAATTACCTGCTGTAAATATGCTCACTAACAAATCCACTTCCTAAAAAATACTCATAGAAAGCAACAAAAAAGGGATGAAAATGTGGCTGAAGCAAGTTCTGTAGGATCTTCTGAGACTTTGCTGGTGCTTCCCCCAGTGTAAAAGACCCAAGGTGGCCCCATCTCATGGGTTTCTCTCTGTGGGCCTCTGCCTCTTATCTGGTGTGACGTGCAGTCTTCAGGTTTGCATGAGAGATGAGAGCAAAGGACATCCATTGGGAATAATCTTAAAATGTGCAGCTGGTACGGCTGATGTGCTGGAGCTGTCCAGTTTTCCCCTGCCCGGTCTGACCCTGAAATTGGGATTTCTTGGAGCAAATATACATCAGTTGTAAATATACAAATATACATCAGTTCCCAAGAAGCTACTGGGTCTCTCCAAAATAACGGCTTTCCTTCCTTCTCCTGCGGTCATGGGTTCACCATGCTGTCCAGGACAGCCCAGGAAAACCCTGATGGACTGCTTTGAATTAGGACAGCTTTTCAAGGTGTACTGTAATAACATCAGTAATCAAAGAAAGGCCACAATATACACATTCAGCATTCAAAATCAGCATCAAAAATCATGAGTCATATGCCAGAAGAACTTGACATTTCTGATTAAGTGTTTTTCTGTTGTTTCTGGTTTGGGAGGTTTTGGGTCACCTTCTCTGGTTTTCCCTTTGAATCACAAAAGTGTAACAACTTGTACTTGTTACAGAGTTCCCAATTCTTATGATTTTCATAGAATCATAGAATAGTTTGGGTTGGAAGGGACCTTTAAAGGCCATCTAGTCCAACCTCCCTGCAATGAGCAGGGACATCTTCAACTCGATCAGGTTGCTCAGAGCCCCGTCCAACCTGACCTTGAATGTTTCCAGGGATGGGGCATCTACCACCTCTCTGGGCAACCTGTGCGAGTGTTTTACCACCCTCACTGTAAAAAAATTCTTCCTTATATCTAGTCTGAATCTCCCCTCTTTTAGTTTAAAACCATTACCCTTTGTCCTGTCGCAAAAGGCCATGCTAAACAGTTTGTCCCCATCTTTCTTCTAAGCCCCCTTTAACTATTGAAAGGCTGCAATAAAGTTTCACCAAAGCCTTCTCTTCTCCAGGCTGAACAACCCCAACTGTCTCAGCCTTTCGTCATAGCAGAGGTGTTCCATCCCCCTGATCATTTTTGTGGCCTCCTCTGGACCCGCTCCAACAGGTCCATGTCTGTCCTGTGCTGAGGGCTCCAGAGCTGGATGCAGCACTGCAGGTGGGGTCTCACCAGAGCAGAGGAGCAGAATCACCTCCCTCGACCTGCTGGCCATGCTGCTTTTGATGGAGCCCAGGATACAGTTGGCTTTCTGGGCTGGGAGTGCACATTGCCAGCTCATGTCCACCAGTACCCTCCTTCTCGGCAGGGCTGCTCTCAATCTCTTCATCCCCCAGCCTGTACTGATACTAGGGGTTGCCCCGATAGGTATTCATTTTCTTATGAATCTGCTGTGATCTGGCTCCTTTCTGTAGCTTCACCTCCTGGAGTCTGGAGATACTGGAGAATATCAGAAAAATCAGCGAGTGAACTGCAACTCAACAAAAGATTGATGGCCATGATGTCCTGGGCACTGTGCCCACAAGCTTTGGGTCCCCAGGGGAGGAGGACAGCTGGGGATGGCTAGGGATGGCATGGGGACAAGCCTGGCATTCCGCGGGGTTTCGGCTGTGGCTCCTGTTATTGGGGGTCCTGCCAAGCCGCAGCTCCTGCTCTCACCGCAGACCTGTCCCTGTGCTCATGTCATCCCTTCTCACATTATTTAAATATGAGTGCACATATTAGTTAAATTCTGAAAGAAAATGTGAGAAGCCTGAACCCACCCTCTCGGGTCAACAGAAATGCAGCTCGGCTTTTAACAATGTTCTTTAATAAAGTAAATTCCTTCAGCCGTGATGGGGTAAGAGCGAAGCAATAGGGGAAGGCAGAGGGTTAAAATTGCTTAGCTGGTGTGAAGTGACCTGTGAGGAACAGGTCCCAACAGGCCCCCACGTAAGTAATTCTTTCTTCAGACTTAATCTTCTATCTCAGTTTACAATTAAGCATATAATCCTTCTTGCTTTAATATTTCTACCTCACGCTGTGGCTTCTCTTTGTTCCACCAAAGCAGCAAAAAAAGGGTAAGACTGGAATAAGAGATTCAGGTGTGTATGGACCTTGTGGGTCCCTGTTCTCTTCTGGGAGGAGGTCCACTTCTGGTGTCATGGCGGGGCTTGGGATGGGATTAAATAGGTCCAAGTCCAGCATTAACCTCCCTGACCCCGTGTGCCAAACCAGCTAAACAAATCAATCCCAACAATTTTTGGTGAGACATTGTTTTGGAGAACACTAAGGAAACGGGGACTTCACTTTACCTGCAGATGTTAGAAATATGGTCCTCCTGGGGGTTTTAAATGCCTTTGAAAGGACTGGAGTTGAGCAGGAGAGTACTGGAAACAAGACACCGCTAATCTGCGATCCAAAAACGAGTGGCAGGATGCGTCCCCCCAAGACTCCCCGAAGTCGCTGTGTAGGATTTACAGGGAGCATTTGTTGTGCGTAAGGTCACGTTGCTGCCGCGGTGGGGATGACCCTGAAGCTGTGAGCTCCTTTTGCCGTTCAAAAGAGCAAAGTGAAGTGAACCAAGAGGCAGAACTTCAGCTACGTCAACTGGCCTGCACCTGCATATACATTTGATATACCCCATATTCCTTCCCTACTGCTTACACCTTCAGACAATAGATTTATGTAACTATTTTACAACCAATATGGACAGAAGTTTAGAGAATTACACTTTCTTTTTATCGACTGTAAAGTCATTATACAAATCTATCACCTAAAATATGAGCACTGTGGAAAGAACTTGATACTCCTAAAGCAGCCTTTATAAAAGCTTTATTGGATTTTAATTTGTAGCACGAGCTATAAATTGTGCAAACTGCAGTGCTTGTACCGTGTCCCTGACGTGGCATACATTGGGCTGCCCTTGAACCAGTGACAGTGACGAAGATGCTCTTTTTAATAAAGTAACTAACTCAGTGAGAGGTCTCCTTCAAACACTTCATTATGGTTGTATTAAGCTGTCTAGAGACACCTGCCACAGCCAATTGCCTTTGCTTTTAGTGTGGAGAGGGTAGGTGAGCTCTATTAAGGATGGTCAGATCGCAGATCTTGCAAAATGTTTTTTGAGGGTTGACACCTTTCCTGCCTGTAGTTAAAAATGTCCTGTCTCTGGGGCTAATATAGGGTTCCCAATTCATGCCTTAGTGTGGTCCTTAAATCCTTTCACTTTAACCAGCATGGATATATGGCACTGAAATATTCCTGCATGTGTTGGCTACTTTTTACGCGCTTTCTAGCAAAGCGTTTAAGCTAGGGCTTAATTCTGTCCCTGTTTATCAGCGTACCTGTGGCCAGATGATTGTTTTTAATATTAACAAGAATAGGCACAAAGGAAGGATTTTCAATAGGCTCAATTAGAAATCCATCTAGATGCATTTTAGGTGTCTAAATATTTTAAAAATATCTGTCTCGGAGCAGTACTTAGATGCCATGGGTAGTCAGTAAGGTTTAAGCAAATTGTAAAGAGCTCTGCTCAATATACCAATGGATGGCACATGTCGGTGCTTCATGGAGGCTCTACCCTTCAGGCATGTATGCAAGCAAATAACTGGTTTTTTGCAACGTATTCTCACTGGCTGCCCTGGGCATCATTCAGTGGAGTAAAATTAGTACATAGATATTTGCAGGACTAGGTTTCTTGAAGACAAGAAAAAAAATATATTTTAAAAACATATGAAAACACTAAATTTCCACATGGATATTTCAGAACGATCATTTCCTGTAACATCTTGCCATGCTGCCAGTGATGTGGTGAGTGAATAGCACACATCAAAGCCATCTTTCTTTTAATGTGTGTGGTCTATCTTTTCCCATCCTGATACTGGTGCTCCAGCACTTTAATGTCATTTAGGACACAGGAACGGTTGTCCTGCAGCAGATACGGTACAACAACTTCATTTGTTGTTTTTTTTTCCCTAAAACTGTGCTTAGGACAAAAATTTCAGAATTGAAAGTGCAAATGTACCCCTTTTAAAAAGTATACAGTAATATGCCCATGGGAAGTGTCTTAGTAACCCCAGTTATTTAGTAATTGAAGCCTTAAAGACTTCAATGTATGTGAAGACTATGTCAGTCTATACACAGAGCAAGAAATAGCTGTAGGTCTTACTCAGACAACTCAGCTGTAGAGCTTATTTGGGCCTGAGTAGATCCAGGAATAGGTACCCCTTGGGCTGCATCACTTGGGGGTTCATGAAGGCGACGTGGAGCCGAGGAAAGAGCAGCACCAGGTGTTTAAAATATGAGACAGTCGTGGACTCATGAAGCCAGTAAATAAAACACCGTGAGAATTTCTGATCATGATAGGTGACCATCTCTAACGGCAAAAGCCCCCTGCTCCACCCAGCCGTCTCTGCTTTGGGGACTGTGATGGAGGGATTTGTTTCCTGGGTCTGGAAGTCATCACGGCCTAATTACAGTCACTAGAAATAAAGTAAAGCTTCAGAGGGAACATGCCATTCCCAGGAATGTTGTTCGATGGCTCATATCTGATGCACGGTAGTCGGCCTTGTGCATCCGCCAGCACCAGCCACTGCAAATGTGAAAACTGAGATGAAGTGAGAAGGACTGGAGCCGAGTTTGACATTTAGATCTTTCTCAGACTCTTCTTTGATAAGACTCATATTTATAGTTATGAGAATAGATTTTTGTAACCACCCAAAACTCAGGCTTAAAAAGCTGTGGGATATAAATCGAGTTGTAGAAATTGGCAACATGAGCAGTAAATCTGGCAACGTGACAGGAGGGGTAACACATTTGGAGACATTAAGAAGAAACTTGAAAATAAGCTGGGAAGATATTAATCAGCCTCAAACTTGTAACACTTTCAGTTTGCCCTGTGATTAATGATTTTAGATCATTTATTTTGCAATAGGTGGTTTGATTTTGGAACTTCTCCAGCCAGTGCTGGTCCTGATTGTGGATCCTGGCACGCAGCGCTGTGGGGGATACACCCCATGCCTAAAGATCCTGATTTCCCAGAGCAGGGGAAAGTGATAAATGACTTTCCCTGGGAAGAAAGCATAAACAAAAAGAGTAAATAAATCCTGGCTGTTCTTTAAGAGGAATCTACAGGGTTGCCAAATTGTGCCTCTAGAATCACGGAAGGACACAATATTGTCTACTTGTGAAGCAAAGGCCATAATGAGAAATAAAAACGTGCCATTCAAAGCATGAAAAGGAATTGGAAATAGCACCTATTTAATGAGAAGATATTAGCTGTAGAGATGGATAAGGAAAGTTTTCATCAGGAGGAAAAAAACCCCACTGGGATGGCAAAAGACAATAAGGAGTGTCTATCGAGTGTCCTGGGAAGATATCCTGGAGCCAGCAAATGCAACC
Source organism: Calonectris borealis (assembly GCF_964195595.1). Taxonomy (NCBI): domain Eukaryota; kingdom Metazoa; phylum Chordata; class Aves; order Procellariiformes; family Procellariidae; genus Calonectris; species Calonectris borealis. The sequence continues at coordinate 3,071,385 of NC_134351.1, read as the reverse complement.
GGCGGGATTATTAATACGGTGATGAACACAAGGACCTTCCAGTAATCGCCTTTGTTCTGCATTTTGAAAGAACCGGCGTGATTTCTCGTGTCACATGAGGATGGCAGGGAAATTTCCAACATGTTTGCAGTCGTGGAGGATATTAAACACCAGCGAGCGGGGATGGACGTGTCTAAATCTGCAAGACTGGGCTGTTTGGCCTGGGCAGGAGAACTGGTTTGGTGACCACCCGCTGGTGCCCCTTATATGTATCTCCCAGGAGGAGGTGGGCAGTGTTGCTGTGCCGGAGCGGCAGATGAAGGCAGGGCAGGCAGGAGGCTCCGGGTGAGCATCGGTTGGGCTGCCTGACAATTTCTGGGTGAAAGAATGGAAAAGGTGACATCAGATGTGATAGATGGAGAATTAAAGCACAGGAGTGTAATTAATGCCAGTCAAAATGGTTTTATGGAAAATAGATCTTGTCAAAGAAATGTGATTTCATTCTTTGATGAGATAACACATTTGGTTGATAAAAGTGACTGTGTTGAGGTAATAGACTCCTCTGAAGCGGTTAGTGCAGCGCGGGCTGACACTCTGATTAACATTTATCGTTGTAAGCTATCAATAACGAGCACATTAAATGGATGGAGGGCTGGCTAACTGACAGGTCTCCGAGAGGGGCTGTCAGGAGGAAATCAGCAGCAAATGGTGATATTTCCAGTGGGATTCCTCTGCCGAAATTGGTGCTGCAGGCACTCGGTGCATGGTGTAAGGGGCAGCACTATGGTTTTTAACCGTATCCCCATCGCTGCCCCACAAACACCAGTTTCTGTAGTTTTATATTATTCCTGTAATGTAATTACCAAGTGGCTAAAAGGAGGGAGAGCATCCCAATTTTACTGGCTTCTGTAACACCTGGAAGATCACCAGCGAGGGGATTTTATTCAGGTTTTGCACTTAAGGTGCAAAAATGAGAGCAGAGCTCGGAAAGGATATTTAATTGGTAACTTTTTTTAAGCACCTACTTCTTGGCATCCTTCGTGGGCGATGTTCTGTAACTCTTCCAAAGACTGAACTGATGAAAGAAACTGGAGCAAGAACATATCAAGGACAAAGCCAGAATCCAGATTTTAATGAAGCAAACATAACCTTTTACTGAGGCAAACTCACCCTGAGTTTGTCACAAACCTGATTAAAGCCTATACAGCTATTCAGTATGGTGTTTAATTATAGCCGAGCCCGCAAGCCCCCTCGGAGTTAAGGATTTTCAGGATTTCTAACAAAATTTGCCTTTCCTTCCTAGATTTTTGGAGGCTTATAACTTATTTATAATGAAATACGCTTCAGGCTGAAGCTTGCTGATGCAAAACGATAACATGTTTGGTTCCCATCCGAGAGTGGATTATTTTGGGGGGTGGCTGAACAAAATGCCCACAGCTCTTTTTATTTTCCTTGATTTTTTTTTAAGGTAGGAGACATACAGGATGATTTTCTTATTTGTAAAACTTTTCCTATCACCTTTCCACTACCTGACCCCGAAGCACAGCGAACGTCAGAGAAGTTTAGAGGTTCCCAGCTGGGAAGCCACGTTGAGGGCAAAAGCTCTTTTTGTTGTGAGAAATGGGGTAGGAGTATAAATGATTCTTGTCTTTTCAGGTGTGAATGCGAACATTTGAAGAAAATCAGAGAAAACCTCCTGCTCCCAGCTGGGGAACCTTTTAAAGCCTTTTCCTGGCTCGCACTTGGGCTTAGGGGCAGGCAGGAGGTTTCGGGAGGAGGCAGGAGGAACCGTAACAAAATTATTTTTAAAAATTGCTTCCGTGACTCGTCCCATTTCTCCTGAGCTGGAGTTGCAGGATTGGAACCTTAATTCTACCCACTTCAAGTTTATTGGAATAATGTCAAGACAGCAGCCACTTTTTAATTAAAAAGGGCTTGTGCATTTTTGCTTTAGCATTATTTATGTGTTAAATGAGTTTGCTGTGATTAACATGCACATGGGGAGAGGGGCAAAGCTCTCTCTTTACTCTCTTTACTCTCCAGTAAATCTTATGCAAAAATACATTGATTGCCTCTGCCGCCAGATTGCAGATCCTGGTTATTGCAGTGAGAATGGGTATAATTGTGCACGTTAAGCATCGTCTCCTTGCTCACTCAGCAGAATTGGCCACAATATAGCTGCTCCAGGTCCTTCCTCCCTTAATACACTGATTTTATTATGTATGCGTGAAGTTATAAGGACAAGTAAGAGTATCAAAGCAAATGATTAAAGATCCAGAAGTTTGATTTTTCTCTTGTTGCTGCACTCCATTCACAACAGGATGTAGTAATAACAATACAATATTAGAGGGAAAAAGGCAAATCTTTCCTACCTAGTGAGGAGATGAAATGCCCTGTTCCTGTGCCAGGACCAGGACCGTGCTCCCAGCCTGGGAGGCTGCAACTGGGAAGGGCTGGGAACAACAGTCAAATTTTGTCCCAAATTAATAAGGGAAGGAATTTCTCCCGTATAAGTACAAAAGGCTGTAAAAGAGTTGGTGAGAATTTGAAGAGATGTTCAGCGTAATTTGTTAATGCAAGGAAGCAGGGAAATAAATCCTAGCAGTCCTGCTAAGGACTGAGCAGCGCTCCAACACCTGCTTTTATCCAAAACACTTTGCTTTGTGCTGTAGGATTTTTCACTTACCAATAGATTCAGAGGAGAAAAAAAAGAAGCAGCCTTTAGCATATTTTTTACAGCTGTAAGCACAGAAGTGAAAAAGGATCAAAAGAAATAATTTATCATCTTCTTGCATGCTTACAAAAATAAATGCACTTTCAAGTTGCAGAGACTTTTCCCAAGTTTCCTTGCATCACAGACTATTTATAAAGGCTCAGCGCTACTTACTTTCTGTGGAGGTTTGAATTTTTCACTGCAACAGCAGCTTCTGTCTGTGGATCTCCAAAAACTTATGTAAATAGCAATGGGTGATGGTTCCCACTGCTGCTGCGGAGTATTAGCTCGCTTTTAGATAGCATGAGACAGGTATAGAAATATGATGTAACTTACTGCAAGTCATGTCTGGTTACTACTATAAATAGCCTTATGCGATGCTGTCTGCTGGCTATGATGTGATGGGGGCCTAAAAATATCTGCCCCGGATTGATTTTTCATCCTGGAAATTTGCTGGTGGGAACTAAGTCTTGGGCAATTGGCCGCTGAGGGAGTCCCGCATGGTAGATCTCACGTGCATTTGTTCACGGATTGCTTTAAAAAGCCATTCCAGTGTACGTCTCCAATTGTAAAGAGGTCAGACGTGGCAAAATGCATGACACACACTGCTTACAAACAGTTGTGTGTGCCCAGTGTGGTGGGTACCGCGGTCCAGCATCACGCCTGCACTGGAGAATCCCTGCTCCATAGGCCAGACAGACGGCGGTGTAAGAACGAGCCTCCTAATTATCTTCAGATGATATAATTAAATGCTGCTAAACGCATCCACGGTGTTAGTTTCCGGGTGGTGGTCTCATTTCACTGCACAGGGGAATTAATTTGACTTCATTGAGAGAACTAAGAGAACAAGTCTCCATCTCTTGCGATGTTGGGTATATTGAAGTTGAGGGGATCTGTATGTAACATGGCGCAAACCATATTCAGCTTCCACAAGTCCACCTCGGGTCAGGAGAGACAAGCTTCAAGGAGGCAGACTGCACAAACGTGTAATCTTTAGCAATTAAATGGATATTTAGCAATTCTGTGGTGGTTTACTTCTTCTAATCTTGCCAAGATGAGAAGATAACACCTAAACTTTAGGTCTGGAAATCCCGGCTATAAACTGGAGAAGTGTTACAGCTGTGTGGAAGGCGTTGGAGACGGGTACCATGAGGCTGCCGATAGCCCAAAGGAGGTTTGAACCTGCTGCATTTTTAAGGCAGCTGTTGGCGAAGAGCCTTTATTTGAGTGCATCGCTGGGGACACGCAGAAAGCAAAGCCCACATTGTCTCATGGACCTTTATACACACTCCTGTGCAATCCATCATAACACAGAATTAAGCCTGGTAAAGACATCATCGCCTTTATGTGGAAAAGGAAAATTGTTGGAGTTTCCCATTGAAATTCTCTCTTCGGACACACTCACCCACAGCAAATCCGGTTTTGAAAGACCAACCTCAAAGCCTTTTTCAGGTTTTAGCAGAAAAGAATCTGAGGAATCATACATTCAGGGAAGAGTGTTCTCCAGCTGAAATGCTTCTTATTCTTTTTCTTTTTTTTAGTTTGAAGCCTTGGGAATTTCTAAGGCGATGCTATGAAAATTTCCATTTTTTCCCAAAGCCATGTTTTACCTAAAAAGATCACACAAAATATTAGCTTCCTCGCCTTAACTGTAAGCACAGGAGTTTTTATTCCCTTCAACAGCACCCAGGGCCTTATTACATACAATATTGGGAAAACTGAACAGAACCCAGTGAATCTCATTGAGATATAAGTAGCCCAGGCTGAAGCGTTGTCCTCCAACATTGTGATTCTCCATCCATCTCTCAGGTGCTCAAGCCCAGGTGAGATGCTTTTGGGAGATGACCCTTCTCCGGACTGGCCCCACTGTTTCTCCAAGTCCCTGCGGTGGGGACCATCTCCCATGGCCCTGGTCCCTGATGTCCTGAACAGGTGTTCCATGAAATAACTTCTCTGATGGTGAAGTGAGTGGGAAAGAGGAGCTCGCTGGGCTGCACATCTCACAGCCACTGTACAGCTGAAGAGTGATGAAGATCAGCCCTGAGACCCGTAGGAAACGAAGAAGCCTCTCCTGGTGGGACCCTGGGATAGTTGCACCCTGGTGTGGAGCTGATACAATACGCAGCCCTTTGCAGTCCAGAACAAGAAGCCATTTCTCTCTTTTCAAATCAACCCAACTGCAACTAGCCAGCAACGGGCTGGAATAACCACCCTGAGCAGTTCCTGAGCACACAGTCTGAGCTCCCACGCAGCCTGGCATGACTCCTGTGCTCCCAGAATGCACAAAGTGGTCCAAAATAACACAAATAACTGTGTTTATACACAGCAAGAGCTGTTTGCATTTACTGGAGGCTAGGTGGGAGTTGATACGCAGCTGTACCCTGGCTTCTTGTGCTCTTCCCAAGGCAGCCCATGGTTTCAGATTGCCTTGGGCAGGCAGCAGCAGGTCCCTGCTCTGCTCCCGGGTACCGCTGCAAGAGCTGGGACTCATCACCCAACGTGTCATGTAATCAGACTCATTGGCAAGTGCTATCAAACGGTAATTATCGCGATTTGCATAAATATAGGTAAGCTCATCATCAGCAGCTGCTCCCTCCAAGCCTGGGCGCAGCATGCATGCGTCTGTGCTGAATGGCAATTTTGGGGGAAGAATGGGGGGGAAATGGGGGTGGAGGAGGAAGCCGCGGGGTTGTGTGGCATCACCCTTTGCTCGCCCAGGGAGCTGCCGTGCACCTTGTCCCTCCAAGACGCCCCTTTGGGGCTGAATTGCTGAGCAATGGAAAAGGATGTTCCCAGCTCTGCACTCCCCCCTCTAACCTACTCAGGCACATTTTGGGTTTCTTCGCCTCTGCCCTCTTGTAGGGTTACTCACCTGCACCCAGATGTGTTGTGCCATGCAACCACCTGCTGAAATTCCTACAGTGTCAGGATGGGAATTTAATAAACCAGGAGCATTTAATTGCCTACTCAGCCCTTAACAGGCTTTTAAATCCACACCTTTATTCAGTTTTAACCCCATTTGAATGTGCTCTTGGTTTAAGCCCCTGGCTGGGGCGTTGCTCAGGGATGATGCTGAGGCTCTTGAGCAGAGACGGGGAAGATTTTTCTGTCTTCTTGCTGTAACTGGGAGCTTTTTCTTCTGCTGCACAGAAATTTGTTATTGGCTGTCGGTGACAGCAGAACCAAAGGTTATAGATGTGTGCAATTCTTTGTTTTATTTGATTTGGAAAAGGAGAAGAGAGAGGGTAAAAAAAAAAAAAAGGTAGTTTAAGTTTTCAAATGAAAAGAAAGGGAACCAGCAATTCATCGAGTTTTGACAGAGCACTCCATCATTTGCTCCTCTTCCAGGAACAAAAGCGAATTTGCAAAAAAATAAAGACAATGAGAGGTACAAACTTTTTCCAAAGGGAAACATTTCTCTATTGTTTTAGCAAATGTGAAGAATGAGTGCAAACACACACAGACATCCCCAGTGCACTTCCTCTGAGCCATGGCTTTTCCTCTTCGTCTTCCCTAACGAATAAGAGGGCACAGACACGTGCGTGCCCTCTCCTCCCCATCCTCCACCCCACCAGCTGTTGGTACCTAACAGTCCCTTCTCCTTTCAAAATAATTAGTGTCTGTAGTGGTTTTGGAGAGGGCTGAGGTTACGCTTCCCATAATAATGAAGGCGAGAAAGGCAGTCGGTGGTGAAATCCTTTCCTAGTGGCACCAAGCATTTGGTATATGATAAAATGATACTACTGCATATACACCCTTGAGTAGGTATGTTTTGAGTGTTTTCTTACTGCATAGAAACCCTGACTATATTAGGAAAGTAGCAAGAAGCTTTCCAGAGGTTGGGCTTTTCCAAAAACCCCTGAGAATAATGATTTTTGCTTTGGCCCGATTTCTTCTTGCTCTTTCTTCTGTGGCAGCTGGAGGACAGCATGTTGTACATAGCACCTATGTCTTAGCCCCTTACCAAGAAGTCTATGGGAGAAATGAGTTGTTATTAAATTATTGGGTGGAGATGGCACGCAAAGCTTTTTCTGCATTCAACAAAGTTATGACGATAGCGAAACCCAAGGCTTGGCAGCTGAGGAGGCTGTAACGCGGCGTGTAACCCATGTGTCGTGCTGATGGATTAAAGCTGATGGGGATTAGATTCACGGGATTGGAAATTGCGTCTCAGCGATCGTCATGACCATCCGGCTGCTCTCTAATGAGCTCGGCCTCATTGCCCTTCATGCTGGGCACGTGCATTCTGGAAAAACGCCGGCTTCTGCAACCGCCTCGGGGCAAACGCTCAGGCTGAAACCCCAAAGCTGGTGCTAAGCTCACCTAATTTTTGCTTTTCTAAGAGAGGCTCACATTAGATTAATTTTGCCACCAACCCAGATCTGGTTTTCAAGCAAAAGCTTTGTATTTTCCCCCGTTGATGAGAAATTCATGACTCTGTAAAGTTTTGGCATGGCAGAAGGTGAAGGCTCTCAGGGTTTTGCTCTGTTTTCTTTTTAGCTGCTGGGTTCTCTCCAAGCCCGCGTCGGGAAGCGGAGGTTGGGCTGTGGGAAAAGCACGGCTGAGATACCCTGGAGGATTTGTGCTGGGGACCCTGATAAGCAAAAGCACAAATATTGCTCAGCTCAGCTTGCTGGGGTAGTTAGAGCTTAAAATTCTCCGTGAGCTGTGTGCTGGGCATGGCACAGGGCATCAGAAACAGAAATCCTTATGAGAGGCACAGCAAGGCTTGGTCTCTCTCCAGGCTAGAGATGCGCAAATATTTTGAAAGGAATCAGAAACACTGTGGATTTTTTATAGCCTGTAACTAGGATATCTGTTCATTCCTCAAAAACATCCCAACTTACACAGCAATATAATATCCATTAACAGCTGCACGCTCATTTAACCGCCAGCATCTCTCTGTCACCTGGTCCTCAGGGTCAAGGCTGGCTCTGCCCTCCCTCCCAGCCCTCACTGGGGCTGCAGGCTGCCATCCAAATGGACAAACTCCATGGCATAAAACATTTACAAATTATTCAAAAGTGCAAAATAATGAGGTACCTATTTTTAATGCTTTAGGGCATTCCCAGAGTCAGTAAAAAAATTGTAATTCCCATAAACAAAAAAGGTCCTGCAGTGGCTCCACATGATGTCACTAAAAGGCAAAGAAAGCAGAGGTAAGTGCAGCCTGGGACCCCACTGTGCATTTCACAACATATATTTTCATACATAACAGTAATAGCAGTTGTCATATTTTATTTATTCCAATAGCACAAGGTTGCCGTTAACTTCAGGACCCGCAGGTAGTTAAGTTACCCTTGCACGGAAGGCACTGAGGTGTTGTAGTTTAATCCATGTTCATTTAAATGAATGAAAAAAGGCATTTGGTGTAAATACTACCATTAAATTTAGCACCGTAGGCTGGGTGCTTGCCTGAGCCCACCCAAACCTCCCAGCTCTGTGGGGAGGGAAGGAGAGGAGCACTGGGGAGGCGGAGGAGGGATCTGACAGACAAACCGTGTGACTCATTGCCATGGGAAAATGGCCAAAAATATATATAATGGGCCAAATTCCTGCTTCCCACAGGCATCTTCCTAAAAGCCCATCAGCAGATGCTGGCGGTGGAGCCGGGATGCTTTGCATGAGCCTAATTCGGAGGTGGATAAACCTGGCTGTTATAAAATAACCAAGTGTTGCTGTCAGCTGGGGCGAGTCTGGATCCGAGCGTGGAGTATTTTTACAGGAAGGGGTTATTTGGTCCCATTTCTCCCCAAAGAGCAGAACCCCTCACAAAGTAAAATTCAGGATTACCATAAACGTAAATATGCACTTTCGCAAGCCGTAATGGATTAAAAATGCTTATGGAGCTTTTATGAAGGAAAAATCACTATAATCATCATAAAAATCTCTACCTTACAGACGTACTTAATGGAAATGTATTATACGCACAGGGAATGTTTACTTATTCTTTTGCTTAAAACTGCTTGTGTGATGCAGAAATATTTAATGGAAATGTATATCATACACACAATTCATTTACAGTTTCACTTAAATAACTCCTTCCATAGAGCAGCAATTGTTAATGGAAATGTGCTGGAAAGTTGTTTATTATAAAAGATAATGTTTTCATGTTTTTCCCCCAAATGCTATGTGACAACCAACATTTAATAGACCTTTTTCTGCAGGGATCTTTGTAGGGCTGGTAGGAGTCATATCCTCAAACTATTTCATCGGTGACCACCTGGAAGGACAGCGTTCACCCTGGGAGTCGTGGGTCAGCAGTGCCAAACCGCGGGGATACAAAAATGAGCGAAAAGTCAATTTTTACAAGGGTGAAGCATCACTTTGCTTTTGATGCTCTTCCATTTGCCCCAGTGCAGCACCAAATTTCAGCTTTGGTGGCTGGGGTAGAAATCTGGAAAGCATAAAGGGCAAAAAGCCCCTGGTCTGATGGGACCTGCTGCGATGGAGACCGGCCAGAGGAAAAGCTTTAAAATTTGGCATTGGCTTGACTTGTACTTCACAGCCACAAGACTCCTGACAAGGTAAAGCTCCTCTCGACGCCCGCTCCAAAGACAATTCCCATTTCCCCAGCAAACGTAAGGAAAACAAACCCATTTGGAGTTACGTGAGTGTGTGTGACAAATCCCAGCACCGCGGCTCGAATTGATTTTACTTGGGGCTGGGGATTGAATTACTTGAAAGGAACTGGAAAAGCTGTTTGGATTTTTTTTTCCATCCATAACCACTGGCTTAAATACACAGCACATGTAACAAAACAGCCCGGGCGAGCACTTGGTAGAGTGATTTAGACCACGCTCAGTAAAATAAAGAAGCTAAATTAAAAGTAATCATACTTAGCAACAAAAACATGTATTACACCGTTAATACTCTTCGGACAGGGTGCAATTTTTTAGAGGTGAGGAAGACGTTAATAAGTGTAATACAAATATGCGATCATTGCTTTTTAGCGGATAATTGAGTGCAACAGCGCTTTCCTGTCTAATTTTCATGGAGCTCCATTTGTCTTTTCTCCAGCTCCCGAGTGCTTTTCATGCCTTGGGTCATGTTATTTCCATCAGTCTCAGCGTAACCCAACCCTTTGTTTACTATATGGACAGGTGTCTGCCTTCCTATAAGACATTGTGGTTTTAAGTGTGCAGCTTGTCCCCCATCCCGCCTTGCCCAGCAGCCCCCGGACACCGGGTGGGAGAAGCCATTAACTGCGTTTTCCATCCTGAAAGCTGGTGGGAAAGGAGCCCGGTCGCATTACTGCAGCAATAACCCCACGTGTCCCTTGAGTTCCAGCATCTGGATCCCCGTGAACCTCTCCATTTGCATTTTGGAGTTAGAGATGGATGCATGAAAGGGTCAGCACATGTCCTACTGGCTCTGAAATAGAGAGCAGAGGAAGAACTCAAAATACACAATTAAAAAAGTAAAAAAACGTTTTTTTTGTGCATCTCATATGCTTTTTTTTTTTTGTGCATCAAAATTCTCATAGCAAAAATTCTCTAAGCAAAGTCTGGGGGTGGAGAACACCAGCTGTTTCAGGGAATTGGTGTTTAACGAAGGTGACCTGACATTGTACTTTGGAATTTGGCTCCTGCTTGGCCACCAGCTTGACCTTGTTGCTTCTAATGAGCTGCTCCTGCTCTGCGCTGGGGGAATGAGGGCAGGGCCAAACTCAGCACACATGGGCTTAATTAAGTCCATTTATTTAATAAGAGTAGCCAGGTAGCTAGATGTTCCTGTGCTTTGGAAGGCTGTGGTGGTTTGATTTCTTCCCTGGTTCAGTAAGGAGCTGCTTCTTGGTTGCGAGGTAAGAGTGAAGAGCTTTGGAGTTGTACTGCACCTTTCTCCTGCTGCTTCTTTTACCTTATATTCTCACTGCAGGAGAAGGATTAACAACCTGAGTCTGGGTTGTGTAAGTCTAAATTAATATCTGCCTTTCAGGCAGAGAACAACTGGACTCACTGGCTTTAGTGGAGTTGCTCCTGACTTACATGGGTGCAAATGTGATTATAACAGATGCTTATTGACTTTTTCCCCTTGTAATGCAATATCTTTAGGCTTGAATTTCCTTACGTGCTAGTTTTGTACCCTGGTGTTTTCCCTAGGCTCTATGGGTTTGCTCCTGAGTTAGATGAATGTGTGAGGGAGGAGTCAGACCATGGTTCTGGTTACTGAGGCATTACAGGCTCTTACTGGAAATTTAGTGGCCCAGGCAAAAAATCCATTTGCTAACCTGTCCTGTAAAGATGATTGATAATGAAAGTAGTGATATACAATCTAATGTTATTTTACATGACCTGTCCAAAAAAAGACTATTCACCTGGGGAAACTGCTGGGCAGGAGCAAGGTCCTCACCAGTTGTAGCTCTGTGTAGGAGCTGGGGATCTGGCCCATATAAGTTAATTTTCCAGTAACTTTCAACATACTCTCTCTGCCTACTACATGGGAAGTTTACTTTTTTTCCTGATAAGCAAAAAACTGCAGAGTATCTCTGAAAGTTTTCCATCCTTGAGTGGAAGTATAGAAAAGATAAATAGCTACTGAGTAATTGTTTGGCAGAATATAATTGCAAGAAGCACTTGGAGGAAAAGAGCTGCAGAAAACAATAGGGTCGGGAGGGACAATGATGGCCCAGGAGCCTATTTCAGCTCAGCTCCAGCCCTTTCCAGGAGAGAGGGGGAAGAAGGAGGTAGAGGTGGTGAACAACTGAAGTAGTGAGTGATCTGTGAGAGTAATAACTTTGGGGTTTTATAGTGAGGTGGGATTGTAGTAGGCTGATGGGCAGCTCTTTCTTCACTGGTTTCCCAACTACCAACCTGAAAATGATGTGGTCTATTGACTGCCCCAATGGAGAAGGCAGCTTCAAAGTCCTGGGAACAAAACTAAGCTGAACCCAGAGCAGCATGAAAGCCATGTGTTTAAAATTTGCCTTTTTATAAATACTGGTTTGTGATGTGACCAGTAAGAGGAACTGGGTATGTTTGCATCTGAAACCCAATGTGGTTGGTGTGGTGGGTGGGTTATGGGGTAGGGGAATAGTCAATGCAGTGACTACAACTTGTTCTTAGGGACTGGATGGGGAGTAAGGATATTTGGAGACATGGTTTCCTGCTATAGTGTTATAAGCTGTTCAAAAATTGTGGTGTGTCAAAAGGGTTTTTTTGAACAGAAAATCATGATTGGTTTTAGTAACCCCAGGATGGAGTAACTGATAGAGATCCATGGATGGGCTGTGGGGCAAGTTGACTGGGTGAACTCTCTTAGTCTCTGTTCAAAACAGGGAAATTTAATCTGAGTTTTCTCATGCCACTTAAACCTGGGAACACTTGCTGGACCTCTCAGGCCCTTGGTTACAAAGCTTCCTTAGAAATCTTGAAATATGATGCTTTCTTAATGCAGAAACTGTGTACTGAACTCTGGATAATTGAATATTGACCTCATTTCAATAGACAAAGAGGTTGGAAATCTATCACCCCAACTGGTCAGGTTATATCAATGCTTTCTTTGTGCAAGAAGAAAATGGCATTGACCACTGATGCATTATTTTGGGATTGTTGAAGGTTGAGTTACCCAAAGCTTTACATTGATGTAGATGTAAGTGAATGGAAATTAAATGAGAAGTACTGGGGAAAAAACTGAACTGAGGAAGAGCATCCTACTGAGTGCCCCCAAAATCTCAAGCTTAAGGGCAAACCTATGGAAACATTGTTATGGAAGTGCATAAAAGAGGGGAAGTGGGATAGATGGTAACGAATGTGGGAATAGGTTCAGATCTCTCTGACATGTAAGAGAAGGTAAAGGGCACTGATGAAATATGTGGCCAATAGATTATGATCTCTGTGAAACAAATAACTATGTGGGGTCTAAGCCTATGGCTCCATGTGGGCAGTATAGAGTGACTGGGGATTGAGAAGTGGTGGGAGCATTATGGATGCTCCTGGTCTGTATCTGGATTGTAATGGAAAGCGTGTAAAATGGTGAAGGGGTTCAGGTTAAGTCGTACATTTGTGTAGCAAAGGAGAGTTTCCCCGAGTTATTTTATACAGTGTAGAGAACATACGAAATCTGTAGTTTAAAAAAAGACAAACCTTTTAGCTAGAGGGCATAAATTGATCACTAGTTGCATTCTGGTTAGAAAGAGCTTCCCCTACATGCAGGTGTTTGATACTGGTTCACTTGGCTGGTTTTTCTCATTTAAAGAGACAGCTGGCACTGGAGAGACTTCAGCTTGATGGGCTAACCTCCTCTTCACCTTTTTCTCCTGTTTACATCTTGTTATCTCAGTAGTTGAATTCCTCTGAATTGCTTCCAGAATAACACAAAATCCAAAGCTGATTGCTTAGCTCATTGGAATTGAATCCGAAATGCACAGACCACAATAAAACTTGTGAAACATCTGAGAAGTTTCTGTAGTTTAGGTTTTTACCAGAGGAAATGGTCAAATTTCTATTGAGGAAAATGCTTGTCAACAAACTCCTCCGATTTCTGTCAACTTTCATCCCTGAGCAAGTATTTAGAGCAAGGCTGAAAGCCCCTTGCCCCAGGGGAAGGGGCAGAGGGAAGTTTTAATGGTGTTGTTAACCCAACCTTATCTACAGAATCTTAAATGTGCTGCTCTGACATGAGATACAAGCAGAGTGAAATGTCAATACCAGTCAGTGTAATGCATGAGTGGTTTCTGACATAAAAAAGGAGAAGGATGGTTGATCTTTAACCAATTTTTTTTTTGTATGAAAGACTTCTCCTTGGTACTTGACAGCTCCTTGTAGCCATCTTCCATCATCTCCTATTGGGGTCTTGCTGGCTTTTCTACATGCTGTGGAGATAACTTGGCTATTCTGGATAAGTTGGGTATGTCTGTAATGTGTGGGAACAGGACTCCAGAGTGCTGACCAGAAGAGCTTATCCTGAAGAAATGTGTGGTCTTGTGGCAGGGTCACAAGTTTGTGTGAGCATCTATTATCCGCATCATCTGCATCTTGGGCAGCCTTGAAGTTTCTTGCTTTGGCCCTGATCTTGCTTGCACCAAGCATGGCTGGGATTTCTAAGCTAATTAATCTCAGCCTGAGTTCATTTTGCCAATACAGACAATGTTAATGCCTGAAGCCTGTTCTGAGCCTGGTCTTCAAGTGGTGTCTGGGACCAGGCAGCTCAAATGAGTGCATTGTAGGTCTGGTGGCTTTTCTCCTTGGGAAAGGTGAGAAATAAGACTGCATGCCAAACCTCAAGGTTGTCTTTTAATTCTTCTCTAGTCCCCAAGGTACTTACGCAGAACATGGAAAGGGTTCCTAAAGAGGTGAAGCTTTATGGCATTAACTTCCTATGGGAGAAGGGCATCTACAGGTAGAAAAAGAGCTTGAGACCCCAGGGCAGGCCAAGGGTCACTACATGGGGCAACAGATCTACAGAGGAAAAATTATTTCTGGGTTATCTCTGCAAAACTCCTTGTATTTAGGCTTTTCTGTTGCTGTTCCAGGAGCTGCTGGTACTTATCTGCCATATGCTCTTTGTGGCAATCTGGTGGAAACCTCTGTGTGAACGCTAGTTTTGCCTCCTATTTCTAGTAATCTAGTGCCTCCACCAGAGCAGATGCAACCTGCTCAAATGCAAAAATGGTCTCTCATTGAAAATCATGTAGACAGGCTTGAAATAGCTGTGCTATTTGTGCTGTGAAAATAAATTCATTCTTGAGCTGAAATAAAAATTCCTGAAATAGTTGTGAGCAGAGCTGTGGCAGAGATGTATCGAGGCAGCAGTTCTGACCAGGAAAGGTGGCAGCTGGGAAGGAAGACGTGTGGCTTGGTCCTGAGAAGGGTCCCTGAAGTGGAGAAGGGGTGTGAGAATTGCATGTCTTGTGCCCGTTACTGCTTGCCAGAGTAATGTATCTGTGTTGATACAGGACCTTGCAGAGTCCTGTACTGGGATGTGCATGGGCTTGGGTGTCCCTTCCCCAAGATCTTCTGTGCTGGAGCATGAGTCCTTCTACCCTCCAGCAATGGGCGATCTCCGATTTACTGACTGCTTCTGTAACAGTTACTATACTGGTGTACACTGCTCTACGGGTTGTATAGGGATAGCAGTGTTTCCCTTCTCTCACCTTAAACTATGAGTTTATGTTATCTTTATTAACCAGTGGTGAAGAACATGTATTTTCATAGTGGCCATAGAGCTAAGTGACCCTGGTTTAAAAATCCAGCCATAATCTGACACAAATGGCAGCATTTCTTTCTGTGGTGGTTTTGGACAGCAGGCAGAAGGAAGGCTCAGTATTGCAACAGAGTCATGGGAAAGGTATGATAAATAATGGGCAGCAAGGGAAAGGCACAGTTTTGCTTGACGTCTTGTAGTGTGCTGCTTTTCTAGCCCCAAGACAGATTTCATAGACCTGATATTTAAAGTCATTAAGACTCAATTAGATTCTTGTTGAAATTGTTTTATCCTGATTTTTGTCCCAGACTGATTATTGGAAATTATCTCATTTCCCTGAGAGGGAGACTCCTGTCATGGGAAAGGCTCCTCCACAGATTGTGAGTTTCAATATTTGGTAAAATCAGCCTCGGATGAAATTTTGTCCTCCAAAAGACTGGAGGAAAATGCAAAGAGGAGAGAGATGAACAAATACCAGCTCAGCTGCTACAGACCTGTGGGTTTTCTGTGGTGGTACTGTGCTAATGTAAGACATGGAGAAGGTGGTGGTGTGGAGATGAAAGATGCCTTCATAGGTGATTTTGCTGCTGACACATGGGAGAATCTGGCCCACAAACCAGGATGGCTGATGGGGACAGTAGGGTCCTTGTGAAATGACCTACATGAACTGCATGGGGTTTAGCTGTGGGTCCCCAGAGCACCCTGCTAGTCTTTCTCCCTGATTTTGAGCCAGACTGAGGGTGGGTAGAGATCACCTAGCTGATGAATCAGCTCAAGTGCTGCAGTCCTTCCTTGCAGGATTTGGAACCACTGGCATTCAGGTGGTCAAAGCTATTGCTGCATGGTGGGTGCTGGACCCCAAGTCCTGTACTGTTGGGATTTTCCCTGCAGGTTTGAAATTTCTATAGGGTTTTTATCCTACTTATTCCAAAATGTTTATTCTATCAATGAAATTTGAAATGTTTAATTTTCCTTCTGTTCTGATGCACTTCTCGGCTATTTTGCTGAAAAGCTCTGTTGGGACTTGACTGCTTTCAATGGTAAGGTGTGCTTCTCTAGCATATGGGACTTGCAAAATGAAGAAGATGGTTCTAGCTTCCATTCTTCTTGGCAGATAGGGCTTTCTTGATGGGGCTGTATTACCCATGGTGTAATAAAACCACATGACTCATGTAAAGGCAGGCAGGCCCACTAGTCTTTCCATAAAATGTGGGATATATTAATTCTGGGATACATAGTTCAGAAGAGAATGAGACTGGGACCACAACCTCCATAAAGCATCAACAGGGCAGGTTTTTGTGGTTTCCTGCATGTCCTGTGCCTGTGGTACCTAACGGGAGAGCTTGGCTGTTGAGCCTGTTCAGATGAGGAGTGCAGCTATGGCTCCTGGAGTAGAGGCACTTAAGGTTAGGGAAACCAATCTTGTGTTGAGATTACTTGGAACAAATTGTATTTGTCTCACTCTAGGAAACTAGGACAAAACATTTCAGTTTGAGGGCTTCTGAGATTTTTATTTGGGATGAAAGACTTATTCGTCTGAAATATTTTGAGATGTGTTCAAATTGTGTCTTTAAAACTTGACTTATCTTTCCAAATCGTGAATCTCAGGATGCTTTGGAAAAAGGAAATTAATTTTCTTACCAGGCTTGTTGATCTGAGTGGGTGCCCCATTCAGTGGTGCCACCATGAGAAAGACTTGAACAGATCATGGGACTCAAACAGATCAGCCAAGGCTGTTATAGGAACACTGCATCCTCCTCTTGTGTCTGCGTTTCCCAAAGGTGCCAGAAAGGGACCAAAAGAGCCCTGGTAAAATTGGTTTGTGCTCTGTTAGAAGAAAGTCAGTTCAGTTTGTCTGAAAGAAAAAGATGGATGAATTGGTTATAATCTTCCCAGGAAGGCAAAACTTCTAACAGGGGGAATGCATCATAAAAATCAGAAATACCACTAAAAGACAAAGCTTGAAGCCAGTAATTTCAGACTAGGCGGAGGAGGCATGTATCATGCTGTGAGGGTAATTAACACAGGGAATGTCCTTTCTAGGGTTGTGATGGGATTTGATCAAAACTAGAGCTTAATATTTTCTTAAAATGAATTCTGTAACTGCATCCCAGACTGTGGTGCAATAGAGGAATTGCCCAGCCCTATAAAATGTGGAAGTAAGTTTAAGCGATTACCAGTTTCTTTCAGCATAAAATCAACAAAGATTTCATCTTATGAGTATGAGCAATATCAGAAAAGGAATTACAAGGGACTGAAGAGAACCTGATGTTTGCCTGATGTGAGAATGCCATTATTTCCCCTGCATGGGGAGTAAAAACCAAACGGACAAAATAGATTGGCAAGTATACATTTCCATTCATTACAATACTGAGATACAATTTCTCACAATTTGCTTTGTGCAAAGCTTTAGATGTTGGAATCTATTTTCTGTTCAGGGAGATACTACAGGAAAATGAACATTAAAGTTTGTAGTGGTCCATGAGCACAAACCATGCAAACACATAGACTGGACCAAAGAAGAAATATGCTGCTTGAAGCACCTTTCTCTTAATAAATTTGGATAACTCTCTAATATCCCCCTCTCCCATCCTTGGGGGATGTGTTGCTCTCTCAAGGAGAGAGGCAAAAGCTATTTTGGGTTGTATGATCCAGCAGCCTTCCTCATGTCTCCACTACATGGTGCAAGTTATCTGTCAGCAGGGCTGTTCTTCCAGTTTCTAATGTTGGGGAATACCACAAAACTGGATGGTGTGAGGAAGCCAGCTTCAAGTTACTTTAAATGAGAATAAAACATCTGAAGACTATTAGAATTAATATGCTCCTGATAGTTGTATTATGTAGTAAATGTTAGATTGGGGTCTTACATGAGGTTGAGGGGGAAGGGAGTTCCCTTCTGAGAAGAATAAGGAGGGGAGAGAAAGTTCAGAAAACAGGGTTTTTTCAAAGGATTCCCTCTGAAATTCTAGCCCAGCTGCAAACACTCTGTACCCTGCCATGCAGAAGATACTGGTGAGAAGGTTTCTTTCCTCCTCTCAGCTTATCTGCAGCTCCCTGGGCTATCTCCATGCTGTGCTCATGACTTCACTGATCTAAGAGACCAGATCTAGATTATTTTCTAAAGAACATTCCACCTGTAGAAAGTTTGTGTTTTTTTTTTAAACCAAGGTTATGCCACAGGCAATGTGGTTACTGTGGTTCTGCAGTAATGACATCTGCTACATGACACAATGACATCCCAGGTGTGACAAGTTGTACAAGGCAGAGGCTGTTTCCCTCTCCTGGAGTGATGCTGAAAAATTATGGTCCAGCATAGAAGCACCATAAGAGGTTCTGAAGAAGTCAAGAAGGAAACAGCAGATGCTGAGGCTGTTGAGTCAGGTGTCTGAAGATGGAAATGGAGATGCTGGTGCGCAAGGCCATCGCTGGCTGGACCCAAGACTCCTTATTTTGCCATTATCCAGCCCTGGTGCCCCATCTGCTTCCTGGGCAGCGAGTCCCTCCAGCACTTTTTGGGCTGCTCTGCTAGATGGTGCTGTTGCCCTGGTTTCCAAGAGGAGTTTGCGAGCTGGTCCTCAGCAGATGGTCCTCAAAGGAGAATTAATGCTTATTCAATTAATGTCCACTGTATCAGCCGGAGCCTGTGAAAATATGCTGTGCTTCAGAAACTGCAGAGAGCTGGAGCTGCTTGGAGCAAGTCTGCTGCTAAACCGCCCTCCTCACCAGCCAAAACCGTGCTCTGAGATGGGCCAAATCTCCTCCTGAATCCGCTGCTGGGGTGGGATGCTTTACCGATGTGAGTATATGGTCTCGTGTGGTTTGAACAACTTGTGCTGCTGTTAAGCAGTATCCTTAATCTCCTGGTATTAAAGGAACAAGGAAAAGCAAACTCTATGGGAATGTCAGGAGATTAGGACAAGAAGCAACCAATATTGTGCAGCCATTAAAGTATTATTTTAGCTTGATTTCAACAGTAAGCTGGGAGATCTGAGGGGAAAACTGCTTTTAAATTTTATCGGGTAGATGTTGGCCCTGAGTTATTTCTCTGCAAATCTGGAGGAACTTCATTGCACTTAATTAAGATGTTTAATATTTATGTGAGTCTTTTCTTTGAGTAATATCCCCGAACACTTGAGCTATACACGCAGTGCCAGGGAAAGGCACTCAGTGCTTGGGCAGAAAAGGCTAGTAACTAATATGCTTCCTGACAATTAAAGTGGCAGCAAAATCTGCTTGGGGGACTGAGGTAAACACTTGAAACATGTTGAGATCTTTAGGACTGGCAAAGAGCTGAGACAATATTAGGACTAGAGCTACTAAACATACATAAACCCAACTTTTAGACATCTGAGCCTAGTATTCAGCCTGTAAGTGCCAAAACCACCCATGTTTCTGCTGCTGCTGTTTGCTCAACAATCCAGGGTCTGCTGCAGGTGAGCATGTTGTGGCTGAACCCAAATTGGACCTAATTGAAGCATTCTTAGCACAGCTACTGTGAAGACCAGTTGGGCAGACCTCTTGCATTTATGGGGCACAGAAATTGTGTTTTCTTTTCTTCCCCTCTGTCAAATTTAAATGGTATCTTGGCAAACTCCAGCATTTCCCACATGTGCACCTTGTTCCCATGCATGCTCCCAGTGGGACTGGTGCTCAATCAGGATTAACTAAGTCCCATCCTGGTGCTGGGCTCAGTGCCTGTCAGTGAATGAGTTGGGGTGCCTGGCTATGACCCCACTTTGTGCCTTTCATGATTCAGGCTGCAGGGTTCAGACCTGCTGGGGGTGGGTTCTCCTGAACACAAGTCCAGGGTGGGAAGGATGGATGGATGTGGCCCTTTGTCTCTCCTGGTGGAGCTCTTCTACCTCACCCAACTCATTAAATATTCATTGCTGCAGTGTTGAACCCAACTTTCCCACATCCCAGCTGACCGCCCTGCCTGCGGAGCTGTAATCCTGTTTGCTGGCCTGATAAATGTTTAATTACCACACAAAGTGGAGCAGCTCTGCCATGCAGTGGCTGAGAGCATCAGGTCAGAGCACTTTGGGCAGTGCAGGGGTACAGGCAGCACCTGAGCTTCAGAGGTGGCCTCTGGCTGCACAGGAGGCAGGGCTGCCCGTAGTCTTGGTTGGATGAAAACCCAAGCAACCAGGCAACTATTTCCTTGTTTTCTCCACCCAAAGCAGCAGGAAGGTCAAAGCTGAGGAACAATCCTGTCTTGGAGGTGGTCCAGAGATGCCAGGGAGCAGAAGATGCCTTACATGCAGCTGTGCTTTCTGGGGCCCCATTTACTGAGTTTGATGTGGCTGGGCAGGAAGGAGCAGGTGACTTGGACACCTTCAGTAGTGATGAAAAATGGTTTCAAAGTCCAGGAGTGGCTGTTTCATTAGCTGCCAAAACAAGAGGGAACCGAGGTGTAAATAAGCAGTGGCATCTGCTAGCAGGCTTGCAGAGAGCGCTGTGTGAGGGCAGTGTGGCCTGGGTTGCCCCAAAATGTGCCTTGGTGGGCCTTGAAAGACCTCTTATAGCCTGAACCAAGGTGACTGCATCCACCTAATTTGGGTGGCCACCATGGCTCCTAATTCTGGATGCCTGCTGCCCTCCTGCTTGGCAGGAAAAAGGACTCTAGGGGACTTGTCTACAGCCCCACAAAGTTTCCATGTGGGAGCTGGAAGCTTGAACCAGCTTTACTGCACCCAACCTCATCAATGTGGTCAACCTCCAGCTCTCTAGCTGGAGGAAATGAAATACCCCATTCCTCCCCGTGGCACTGGGCTTGTGGGATAACAGCAAGGAGAAATTTCAGACTATAAAAGTAGGATATCTTAAGTGTTTCTGCATGCTATAAACTTGCATGTAAGGGAAATGCATGGAGGACCTGGTTGTTTGCAGAAGAGTGGCTGTTGTTCCCTCAAGAGCCAACTTTCCTTGGCACTTGGGAATAACACTGGTCCCCAGCAGACCAACCCCGGCACTGTGCAACTGAGACATCAGTCTGCAATATTCAGTTTAACAGTTATATTTATAGCAGGCTCAGCTGCAGGCTATAGTGTCTTTGTATCAGATTTCCTTATATAATGGTGATGTTTCAGCACCTTGGGTTTCTCCTGACAGTGAATTACAGCTAATTTCTCCCCCCCACATGCCTGAAAGGAATGGGCGCAGCAGGCTGCAAATGTCTTCACGAGAGTAGCTGCAATGGTGAGAGCAGGTAAAGGAATTACTGCTGGGGAGGGCAGCCACTTAAAAGCAGTCTCTGAATCTCAAGTGAATATTGTAACAATGCTCAAGTCCTAGCTCTGTGGATAAAATGGCTTAGTAATCATTTAAAAAAAAAAACAACTTGGGCAGAAGTGTCTGAGTTTAATAGATTGAGAGAATCTTGAAAAAAATATTGGATTTCTGGTGCCATAACTAATCTCTGAAAGCAGCTGCGCCTTGAAAGCAAACCCTGCTATCCTAATTTTCAGAGTAACTATTTTAATGTATGTGTTTCCAGTAGGTTTCTTTGGAAGCAGCTAGCCTATATGTTGAATTATCTGTGAAATTCCTGTTGAAGGCAAGCCCTGAGCAAGCATGGGGTGGGGGTTGGCAATGGGATGCCATGAATTTCCCAAACGATCATGTGAAGTTCAGGAGCCATGCCCTGAGGGGGTGTGAAAATATATTTATTCCCTGCCTTAAGGTAAATCAGACCAAAACAGAGGGAGCGGGTAGGGTGTCAGGCTGCTGCAGAGACTGCAGCCTCCTCAGTAGCAGGAAGTTTTAAGCATGCTTTATTAACTGTGCATGGGTACTTCTGGTGTTGTGCTCTTGTGACTCCTATAATCTTGACCAATTAGTATGCCTATTAAATTGAAACTTCTTACTTATTTAATATCAAGCTAATGTAATGAAGTCAGATTCACTTGTTAATCCACTTGCAGGTAATTGCAATGATAATAGAGTTGCTCAAGACTGCTGTTTCTGGAACTGCACCCTTCTGCACTGCCCTGGAACTGAGTGGTTTTGCTAATTTGCTCAAGTAGTGGTCACCTGTGGATTAGATGTAGAATCTATTTAAAAACTTTCTATCTGCATCTTTAGTATCCATATCCCTTTGTCAGCTTAAGACATCTAAATAAATGAAATTAATAAGAAATTGAACTGATGCAAGCTTTGTAAAAACAAGTAATTTCTTAACAAGAACCAAGTGAGTAATTCACAATGAATAATTTATCTGACATCTCTTTTCTGTTCATGGAGCTTCAGCAAACAGATTTCTGCTTCCTTCAATTAACAGCAGAAAGCTTTTGACAAATTTGGGGTGAATATTCTCAATAGGATGGCTTGTTCACAAAAAGTCTCTCTCTAGGAGCCAAAATTGCAGTTTCACAGCTTTTTCCTTTTGTGAGGAGCCATGTGCTGGGAGGGATGAGGACTGGGGAGCAGGGTAGAGCTGGTGGCTTGGGGCTGTGGTGTGGCACCTGCCCTGATCTGGGAAGTAAATGGATTTTCTAATTGCTCTGTTTTTTGTTAAAACCAGGTGCTGTTTAGAATATGAAACTTCTCTTGGTATGTGTGGTATCGATGTTTTGAGTTTAGAGAGGCTGCAATGATGGCTCTGGAGTGGGAGCTGCCTGTTGGGTTCTTCTGCCAAGGAGTCTCCAGACTGTCAGTTCATGGCTATTCCCTTGCAGGGAGCAGGAGGGGAAAAAAAGGCAGAAGAATTGTACTGTTTCCTCCACTACTGTGTTGCATAGCTGTGGAGGCAAGTGAGGTGGGAGCAGCCCCATGGTGGACAGAGATCCTTTCTGTGGACATGGGTAGCCCACTAGGAATGAGCATGGTGGCCAGGTCCCACAATCTCCTAGTCTTTCTCTACTTGACCAATGACTTGAGTTTGCTGAAAATGGGTCCCTTTGCTTGTGGACCTGCTTGAGCACAGCTGGCAGGGCCACATGGAGCCACGAAGGGTTGGGCTGGCTGTTGAGGTCTTCTCTTGCAGCCTGTGAACTTTGAGACAGCAGTGGATGCCAGGATGAGATGCGCAGTGCTCTCCTGCTAAGGTGAAATCATATGTTTGTGCTTGCTTGTTTTCTTCCTTTCTCTTTGCGTGGCATGTTTCAGCCTAATTGCAGGGATGTGCATACCCTCCAAACCTGCCAGGAGCAGAGCGGTGCTGCTGATGGCTGTCTTCAGCCATGAGCTTGTAGATGTTGTAATCGATGTTACACGAGTCGCTTGTTTTCATATGTGGCAAATCTTGACTAAAGACTCCCAATTTAGCACTCCCTTGGCTTCATCGTTGACCTCTCCCACACAAGTGTTGGACAGCAAGGAAAACTTTAATTAAGGCTGTTACTTGTAACACATTTTCTCCAAGCTAAAACAAGCTGTTTGTTTATAGAATAGAAAAACTTGCAGAAAGGAAAAGATTTGTCAAGTCCTGAAATACAAGACAGCACACAACTCTCCATTTGAAGATGCAAATGAAAGCATTTGAAGTCCTGTGGTTGCTGCCTTAAGATACAACCACCACAATACACTGAAGAAATTATTTTAACTGGCTCTGCCCTAGTTCTTGCTGGGAGCTGCTCTCCTGCTTTTAACAGCAGTGTCTATGGATTTGTGCCTCTGCTTTGATGGCACAGCTGAAGGTTCAGCCTTCCTCCAAATCTGACTGTGTGTGGTCATACTTTACTTGGGTGCAAGCACTTAACAAACTGTCCCATGTGTTCAGCTTGCTTTTATTCATCTTTTGCCCTCCTATCTGATATTTATTGTTACTTTAACATCTTCAATTTTAGACATCATGTTAAATCCAGTTGAGTTTCAGTGGATGAGGAAAACGTTGTGTGCTGTTGGTAAATTGAAACATGCCAAAGAAATTGGAAAGATGTGAAGCCAAGAAGACAGATGACTCTTTGGACAGTCTTCATTGCTAGAGCTTTGGGTCAAGTGAGACCCTACCATGTAAACTTGATTTTTCTCAAGCTAAACTCTTGCAATTATTTATTCAGATATTTCATATTATAACAAATCTTGATTGGCAACTTATATTGGGTATGTGAATTTCGTTTAGCACTGAAGTGATGAGGTGCATACTTAAACCAAACTTATTCTCACAGCCTAAATTTTGAAGAGCTCACAGTGATTTGGAGTCACATGGGCACCCTTGTTTGCCTGAGAAATTTTGGGTCTCTCAAAGGGAATACTCTGCAGTTCCTGAAAATGAAACTCCTTTGAATTGCACCAAAAATGATAGCACTTAAATTGCTGGATACCTTTATATCTAATTTTAAAGTGAAAGCCTTGTTTTCTGACACATTTTACTGAGGCTTACATAGGCAGTAATTGTCTTTTAATTATTAGATCAGTAGTAGGCTATGTATCTTAATTTGTTATGCTGTGATTCCTAAAACATATTACTATTCATCCCCCAGACTTGATTATATTTAACATGCATTAACTGTCTTTTTAAATCTCTGTAATATGTCTATTTAGGAATCTTAACTTATGCATTTAAATTAGATTTAATAGGAGAGGATTTTGTGAAGCTGAAACTTTGTCCATTAAGAACATCTCTGAGGCGGTGGAGACGAGAGGTGTGCCATGGGCATCACTAATTGCAGAGCTGGATGGTCTTGCAGAGCAGGGTTGGAGGCTGAAAACGTCACCATAAAACTGGTGACTTGCACCAAGGACTAGTTCTGCCCCAAATCCCTCATTTCATCCCTCTTCATCCATGTACCTGTGGGGGGATGCTGAAGGTCATGGGTCTGGGGATGTCCTATGGTCAAAAAACCATCTTTTGGTGCCTGATAGCCTGGCTACTTTTGCCACCCAACAAATGTTTGTGGTGGGGACTACTTTTAAACTCTCCTGCTGAGTAACTGTACATATTTAGGTTTGATTATGAACCGTAAACCTGTATTTGCAGGAGGTTAATGGGAAAATGTTTCTGACTTCTTTCCAAAAGTACTTTGGGGACTTGGCAAAGATAAGTCACTAAATTATTCAGTAAAAAATTATTTATTTTTAGCCATGTGAGGAATGGGTCATATCACTTATGCTTTGGGGGGTTTGTTTTTTTTTCCCCCAAAGTCAGGTTATAAATAAAATTGCAGTGTATTGCAGCTCGTCAGGGACTTGTCTGTGCTATGTGCATCTCCCTTGGGATAATCCTGTGGATTTTCCTGCTCTGCTCTTGTTATATGTAGGTTTTCTGTCTACCACTAAAAGCTATGTTAGCAAGGATGTCCTGGGGGCCAACCATCAATAAAGGGCTCAGGGGGTGTGCCTGACCCTGCAGGCAGTGGTTGGGGGAGGATCACCCCAGCACTGAGGCTGTCACTCCTGTAAGGGATGGGTGCTCTTTTCCCTTTCCCATCTTTTGATGTATGCGTGCATTTTCCTATGTGCTCCTTGCAGCCCCCGCTGAAACCAGGCAAGTCCTTACATTGCTGTATGGCTTCTCCATAACAGGGGAGGAAAGCCCATATTTGTAGGATTATTGTCTTTGTGAAATGTATGGTTCCTTTCCCTCTTTCTTCTGTGCATTGAACTACTTTTCCAATCCCAAATTAAATGTTTTTACTTTGGGTTGTAGGGACCTAAGACATAGAATTGAAAAATCCTGTATTGGCCAACACTGCTGCACAAACTGCTCTGTACATTGATTGAGCTATTCCTTAAAGCTAATTAGGTTTCTTTTCTCCACTAATCTTACTGGAAGGCTGAACCAGAACCCAGGTTCTTTGATACTTAAATTTGTTTTAAAATTAGAAGCCTTTGTGAATTTGTAGCAAGTTGCATCCTTTTAGCAACTCTGAGCCAAAAGTGCTCATTTTTTCCCATCCGATTACCTTCTTTCAAAGTGTAATTGTAGAAATGGGTTAGGTATGTCCTGATATGCCATTCTGTGTTGATGGCTAAGCTGAGTTTTTCAGCATCCACTGGTAAATGCATCTTCTGTCTTGCTCTAATGGATCTTTTGTGGGCTTGGTCCAGCCTGGATCCATCTCCCTTGCACCAGGAAGTCCAGTTTGGCCATTGACCTTGAGCAGGGCCCCACCACTGTCTCTTGCCATAGAGGCAATGCTTCCCACAATTTAGAAATAGCATGGATTACCTGTCTGATGTGCCTTAGGATTGCATTGACGCTTTTCACAGGTACACCATGCTGGTGGTCTAGTTTTCTTGGAGGAATGTGCCCATTGGGCTGTCTGCAGGAAAATTGCGGACCACCAAGTAGGATCCTAAAATACACCAGACAAGCTAGTCACTTCAATTCTTCTGTTACAGCTGGAATCACTAGTTAATACCAGATGCACAATTTTACACACTATGTTGTTAATTTGCACCTTATTTTTCCAATTCTGTGTCTAATATTCTGAATCTTCTCCATATTGTTGATGCTTCCCAACTAACCACTAAAACTCATCCCTGTGCTTTTATTTTTTCCATTAAGTTCATTAAAACATTAAATGGAGCAGTTGCAGGTTGGCTTTCCTCCAAGTTCAGCTTTTAGCCTCCATCTTCTCTTCCAGCACAGCCCATCATGATAAACTTCCAGTTTGGTTCCTCTCAAAGTCTGTGTTAATCATTGTTTTTGCTGTCTTACTAACAGTTTTCCCTGTGCCTACATATGGGATACTACCACTTAAGGCTGAGGAAAAATAAAGTATCTGCCATGTCGCTTTTGTCTCGGAAATAATTGATTCTAGCAAAGAACAGTATTGGGCTAGACTGGCATGATCTTTTGGAAAAAACCACATATTTTTTTCCTGTTTTCCAGATACTTTCATGATTTTAATTGTTTTTTCTGTGCTCTGGTGAGAGATTAGATTCTTCCTTACTTAAATGCCTGATATTGCTAGTTTTACAGTCCAATGGTGTCACCCCAGAGCTGAGAGCAGTGTTGCTACAGAGCTGACTATCATATATCAATTATTTCAGTACTCAAAGGTGGGGGTTATCTGTTTCTTCCAAAAGCTCAATTTTGGAAGTCCTATACATTGAATTTTCCTTCTTCCAGGGATGTAGTTCCTATTACAGGTTTCTATTACAGCGTGGGAGAGTCATGAGTTGAAAGCTTTTCCTCTTCACCGTCTGGAGCAGTCCTTCCATACCCCCCTCTGACCCTGTGTTTTGCATCTCTTCTGATTTTTATTTTGTAATGTGGGACCCTGCAGTGCAGCCTGCGTTCCTGGCTCTGTTTGGGGTCCAGCCAGGATGGGAAGGGCCTGAGGTCAGTGCTGGGGTGATGGAGGTGGGAAGGGACCTGCTGAAATACAGTTTTGCTGCAGCTGAGTCTGGTGCTTGGCTACTGCTGCCTCTCAGAGTCCTTGGGGCTTGTGCTACTGGGTCTCCTGGAAAAGTAGAAAATGGAGGCTAAGGGGCTGTCAAGGTGAAACCGATATGATTGTATGTGGCAGGAGAGAAAACCTTGAACCTGGCCTTGAAGACAGCCTGTCTTCTGTACTGCTGTTTTTAAATAATGAAATTTTCTATCTGGGTTGATTAAAGCAGCTGAGAAATTAATCTCTCTGCTATGAGTCCCTCACCCATGTGTACTTGTTCCAGATGAGAAATTCAAGGGTTGCTGAGCACAACCCCCTCTGGGTGGGTGGGGGGCCCCGGCGTAGGGGTTTGTGCACGTCTATGGATGCAGCATGACCGGCTCCTTCCCCCTGTGGCATTTCGATCCTGTCCTGCCTGGTTGCTCCAGCTGGTCTCTTGGATCCTGTTTCTCCGGGTTTATTCTGTGGGGTTTTTTTGGAAAAAAAACCTAAAAAGGAAGTGCTTTTTTTTTGAAGGCACTAATGATGTGGCTGTAAGAAGCTGAAGATGCCATGTGAGCTCCAGGGAATTTCTTGAAAAGCAAAATGAAAATTTTGTTTAAATCTGGGATCTCCTGCCCTGGGAAGAGAGGGGAAGTGTTTATAGCACTGAAGGGGGAATAAAGGAGGACCCTATCATGCAGTTAGCAGAACAGTAAGCAGCTCACAGGTGGACCCTGCCTTTTGGTGTCTTAATCCAGGACTAAACCGCATGTTTAATGAGAGGAGGTCTTGTGAGCAAAGTGACTACCCACTAGGATAACCCCTCAGACAAGAATGGTGAATGGTTGTTGGGAATTAATGCACTGAACTTGTGAGGAATTGTGTAAAACCAGCACATATGTGTGCTTGCAAGATTGCAGATGAGTTTTGAGCAGGGCAAGACTTTAGGATCAGATGTTTTTACTAATGACTGACCTAAAAAGGGAGACATAGAGTTTGTACCTTGTTTGTACTTTCCTGTTGGCATGGAGCCTTTCTCCTCCTTTGTATTTAGCTTCTTTTTTTGCGGGGGGGAAGCACTTGGAGGCTATGCTGTGTATCTGAACACAGTGAGAGCTGCAGGTTGTCCTGGAGGGCTTAATTCTGCAGCAATTAAAATGTCTGGGGAACTTAGGCTGTAGCTATTAGTATCTCCTTTGGAGATCAAATGTTTTAACTTCATTTTGAATTCTTCTTTGGGGGTTAGCTTGCCTCTATCCCTTGCTGTGACTCTCAGGAAAAACTGTAAAATTCTGTTATTGGCAATTGGGTCTGGTTGAAAGTGTTGTTTAAAATGTGTGTGTAGGGGAAGAGTTGTTTGGTTTAAATTCCTTGGTATTTAGCCATTGCCAAATAAATAGCATTTCTCCACAGATGCTCTCTGCTATAACCATCTGCACAGTGCAATTATTTTCCATTAATATTTTTAATTATTTCAAAAGACAATCACTTCAATTATTTTTCATTAATTCCTCAATAACTTCTCATTTTTCATAATTCAATTACTTTTCGTGACTGATCATTTTTTCATCAATCATTCACTGTCACTTGTAGTACTGAATGAAACTGGAGTACTACAGTGTAGTACTTTATTTTAAGGTCCTCCAGATATGTTTTTTATCTGAGACAACAAATTAACTCCTGTTTCCCTTTGCATAGTCTGGCTTAAAAAGAAAATCCTTAAAGACCTGCCTGACTGTCAGCAAAGCCCCCACATTTTAGGACCCTGTAGAGACTGTTGCTCCTTATAGAAAACACTTCCTACCGCTGGTGCCCTCTTCTGACCCGAGATGGGAGAGCCAAAGACCTTCCCTTCTTCATTTGTTCTCACCAGCTGCAAGTATTGGAGCTTCATCAGGAGTATTTGGGTCCATATATATTATTTTTTTAAAGGCAAAAATGACTCCTGAAATGAAACCTGCAAAATGATGGGTGGTTTGGAGAAGTCAGTGGGGAACAGCTCATCACCAGCTGTTTTGACATGGGGACTAGGGGACAGCAGATGAAATGAGTGGGTGATATGCTTAATGTGAATAAAACAAAGTGGCTCCCGTTCTTAATGGGGCCCATCTCAAAACATTACCATTGCCATCAAGTTGTCTTCGTGTACAAGATGATGCTCAGGAGCCCTTGCAGGGCTCATACATCTTTGTGTACAAGATGATGCTCGGGAGGTCCTTCCCCTTTTTATGTGCTTTTTTGTGGGAGCCTGCAATGAAGGCCTTATTTTCATTAAATTCCTGCCATGCTGTGTGAAATGGGGCAACTCCAGCCTGTGATCAATAAAGCAAAGGGTTTGTTCCCAGTGCTTAAGGGTGCTGGGAGAAAACACTTCCATGTCCGAGCGGTGCGGGTCCCTCCCCGCTGCTGGGGAGAGTTTGCTCCACACAATTGTCTCACTTAACCTCTTTGTTTAATATTTTTAATGATGACTTTGGTCTGTGGATATTTGTAACATTAACATAATTATCTATCTTAACATACTGTATTTGCTGCCTGCTGGGGATGAAACACTGAAACTAACACTAGTAGCTCATTAACAATAATGCTACTAGCTCATTAACAATGTTGACCCAATTACATGTTGTGTGTCCCAGAGACAAATAACTGTAATTGCGACTCAAAAGTGATTTCATAAACACTGAGATTCTCTTTGAAATGCAAAGTAGGGAGCATTATTTGAATTTTCAGTATAAATACAGGTTTACATTAAATAGAGCCAATCATCACACTAAAACAAAATTTCTGTCCATGCAGACATCCTTAAAAAAGGCCTTTGCGATGAATTGATCCATGGTGCATCTTGTTCTGCAGGATCAAAACCATTTTCATTTTTGTGCAAAAATTATACCAGTTATAGACAACAAAAGCCAGACATCTGGTAACTGGCAGCCACTCTGGCTATCAGCAGGTAGCCGTTTTCTTTTGAAACCATTTGGATTATGTGGCGCACCCAGGACAATAGGAATCTGATGAAGCCTTTGATATAATCTGCTGAGATTTTTTTTTAAAGCTGCCTGGATGAAACAGAGCTAAAGAGATTTGCATGAGAAGATGCTCGTGAGCTGCATGTGCAATGCTGCACATGCGACCTGCTGCCACGTGATATATTGTGAACGGAAGGGAATGGCATTAAGTGGGGGAAAACGATTGTAATATGACATTAGTAGAGCGTATGGATCAGAGCTTGGGATGACTTGTCACTTTTCCAGAGGCTGGTGTGGGAGATGCTAAGGGATGCCGGGGCTGGTGGGGAGAACCTGATTGCTGTGGGACGGAGCTGGTGAGGGTCATTACCTCCCCGGGTGTGCTCGTGTCCAGCGGCACTGCCACTTGCTGCTATTGCTCTCTCATTAGTGCTTTCTTTGTAATCGATGTGCTGCATTTCAGGTTACCTTCCCCTTTGATACAGAGCATGAGCTGGACTCTTTTCGGGTTGCTTGTTCGTCCTCGTTGCGTCCCTGGCGGGTTTCCTGCGGTCATTCTCCTCCCTGGAAGTGGGATGGAGCTAAACTTGTGGTGCAAACAGATTTCATTGAAGAAAAACACTCTCAGAAAACTAAAAGGATCTTATTTACTGGACTGAAACCAGAATAATTTTCTTCTCTTTGTGTATATAACAAGAGGGCTGTTGCAAAGCAGAAACTCTGTGTTGCGGATGAGTGATTAATGCTCAGGCTTGGGAGCACCTGCTTGCAGAGCTATTTGCCCTCAAGCTTTTCTACGGCTGCTTTGGTCCAGGCCAATTCATGGCATCGAAATGGTTTTCTTTTTGCAGGATACTCCCTTCTGTAGCTTGTACAGTTCCTGCTGGAACGGGGTATGGGAAATAAATAATCATTGCATCTTCATGCGAAAGCAAGGAGGGGTAGGGAGCCCCTGGCTCTTTGGGACATGGGGCTTTTCACCAACATGGTGCCTTGTCCTCTTGTGGTTGTGCTTCTCCCTCAGCACTGCTATTTACTGACAGAGTGAGACTTACTTTTAAAAAGCAACCTCGGTGCCTCTGCCACAATATTTAATGACGTTACCAAGATGGCTAGGAATGGATTTTTAAGCTTGAAAGGAGATGACAACCTCGTCACGCGATATGCCAGATGATGGGTAAATTGAAACTTCTCATCATTATTTATTGAAAACAGGTACTATAGCCTACCCAGAATTTTCAGCCTGACAGGGCTCATTTATTTCATTTTTTAAACATTAAAAAAACAACAACGGGGGAGGCTGTCATTAAGATATCAGTGAATCAAACCATTGAATGAGATAATTGTTCACCAAAGAGGAGTTAGCTGCATTTTTAATGCAGTGTCAGTGTGGCTTAGATGTGAAAGTTGTTGAATTAATGGCATTTTATATGCAATTATATCATTAGGAAATAAAATTGTATCAAAAAGGCTGGTTAAGTATCTTTACTTGTCTCCAGCCCCAGATAAGTCCCTGGTCACCTCTAGGTTGTGTGGTGATGCCTGGTATGGCTGCAGGATCCTCCCTCGGTGTTTCAGTTCCCATTGTGCTGAAGAGCTGTTTGGTTTGTTTCTCATGTCAAAACCTTTAAGACCAAGGTCGTGCACGCCAACTTCCAAACCTTACACACTGCTCTCCAAGGACTCCCTTTATGCATAAAGGAGGGCAACCAAGGGCAGTTTTTCAGGCAAAGCCCAGCTCCAAGTTTGCTAATACTAACCATGGAGGGGGTTCAAAGGAGGTATTAAGTCCCTTAGGTAGAGTATTAAAGTATGTTTTTCTTATTCTGGCCCAAGAGCTGTAGTTGTAGCAGAGGCTCAGAAGAAAAAAAGTAAGTCTTTAAAACAGCGCTCTCAAAGAAGCAGCAAGGAGGCTGGATCTCCCTGGGCAGGGGAGTGCCTCTTTTGCAAGCTGATGGCTTTGCATGGCGGATGAGGAAGCTCCTCTGTTCT
Organism: Calonectris borealis; assembly: GCF_964195595.1. Taxonomy (NCBI): domain Eukaryota; kingdom Metazoa; phylum Chordata; class Aves; order Procellariiformes; family Procellariidae; genus Calonectris; species Calonectris borealis. The sequence goes on along the minus strand of NC_134351.1, from coordinate 3,039,328 downwards.
GCTGCAGTTCTTCAGTGGCAATCAAGGGGCTGATTTCCTGGGTAAAATCTCTCCTGAGCAGAGACAGAAAGTCAAGTCTTTGATGGTAGGGCTGCTGCTGGCCAGACAAGCCTATGAGCCCCTGTTGACACAGCAAAGACTTAGGGGGACAGCAGCCACCATGTGCTGCACCTCCTGGGGCAGCTCCCTAAGTGCCCCAGCCATCTCGGATCTCCTTCAAAAGGGTGCTTTTTTTAGCTCAAGGACACGGATATCTTTTTTTGTATGTATTTAAAGATATGTATGTTCTTCGACTACTTCCACCCCCTATGCTGAAGTGAAGTGTCCTTGCAGACAGCTGAAGCCAGTGCTCTTGCTGTCTTGCCATGCTTAGCGTGAGGGCCTTCAGGTTGACCGGGGAAGTAAAGGACAATTTTTAGTTACATCAACCCCAAGAACCTCCTGCATCCTTTGAAATCATCGCTTTGGTGTCTTCACTGGCGGTTGCTGACTGCCCCGAGACTGCTTTCTCCCATTCCCTGGCTCTTTTGGGACTGGATTTACATTACTGCCAGCTGTAATTGCAGCTGCCTCTGCCCACCCAGCCCTGCTCAAAGCTCCTCCCAGGAGAGCTTATTACAGCGGGAGTTTTGATCCTTCGTGGATCTTGGACTGAGAGATGAAGTACCTGCCCAGCCTGGGGAAGGTTTTGTTTGGGTGGATTTTTTCCCAGTTCCTTTTGGCCTCTGAGGAGGCAGGAGACTCTATACAATATTAGGCTGAAAAGCCCATCATTTGGGAAAATCTTGGGACACCCCTTTTCTCTTCAGACCCCATTGTACAGACAACATGATGGGACGCATGTCCTGGGAGGACAGCTCCTCCTTTCTCTCTCCTGCAGCACATCCCTGCTGGTGCTGATGCTTCTGGACAGGACCAAAAGAGGAGGGGAGAGCTGAATCTGGCCCCCGCAGGTACCACCCTGAGGGTATGTGCTAGTCCCTCAGGCCATGAGCAGCCACAGCCCAGGAGCTCTCTGAGAAATTGCCCACGGGCTGGGATGAAAGCTGTGCCAGGGACTGGGTTAATAACTCAGCAGCAGCGGTGGACATGAACATTGCCTACCATGCCTTTAATTTGCAGATACGGATGGAGTGGGATGGCTTGTGTATCTGTAGTCATCATTTCCCTGCGTGGGGTGAAGGGCTCTGAACCCGGCCGCTCTGGGAGCGGCAGCGAAAGGAGCCGGGCTCAGCTCCATGGATGTGCCGGGATGAAGAGTGCGGTGCTCAAGCAGCTCCTGTCTTGCCAGGCTTCCGGGCTGAACAGGTTTTTCCTTCCCCCTAGGAAAGCATTATTATTTTTTTCTGACCTAGTGGGGTGGTTCAGCGTGCCAAAATTGTTTGAGTCTGTAGCAATTCAGCAGTGCCGGCAACGAGCTGAGTTTCTCAGCGAGGCTGGCAGGGCTGAGCTAACCCATTACAGAGCTGCTCTTTTGATTTGAGAACAGTGAAACTCCAGCCCTGAGCTGGATTTATTTGGTTTGCAGGCAATATTTCATAAGTTGGCTGCTTGCAATATTTCTGAAAGAGAAATTTCACCGGAGAGCCTGAAAACAGGGTAGTGGGGTTGTATTATCAGGGAGAGCGGTCTGGGGTGTTCAGGAAAAAAGTAAAGGGGAGAGGTTTGTGGGTTTTTTTCATAATTACAGGAATTTGCAACATGACATGGTTGGGCATTTGATGTTGATGGCAAAATTGTACTGGTAGCAAATAGGGTTTGCATGGCATCATGTGCCATCCTGCTTGTTTTTGACTTGGGCACCAAGTTTTAGGCTCCAAGTGGAAAATGATATGTGAACTCGGCTGTGATGCATGTACGAGGGAGGGAAAACCAAAGGTGGCTGGTAGGATACCACCCTGGCTGCTACAGGTTTGTTGCTTTGCCCTCCTACTAGTCAGGAGGTAAGAAGAACCTGCCAAAAAGGATGGTTCCTATTTCATATAGTCAAATGCAACCAGATGTGGGCTGGCAAAGGTGGTGTGCCCTTGCCCCAGCTGTGCTCTGACAGCGGGACCTTGTCTGCCTGGACTTTCATCCCATCTTCTGGAAAATGGGAAGCTTTGGCTGTGGTGCTTCATCTCCCAGGGGCCAACTGAGCCCGATGCTGTGTTCCTTATCTTCAGCCTGGGCCATGGCTACAGTCACTGAGAGCCCCTCAGAGCCTGAGCTGCTCCTTGGCATCTCCCTTTGCATCTTACACCTGAGAACATCCCATTTAACCTGTGGATCCCAGGTTTCCCAGCAGATCTGATGGGAGGATTTAGCCTTTAGAAATATTCAAATGAGGTATCTACTGCAATGGTCCTGGAAAACTGCAAACATCAGCAGACCAGTTATCTATTACAAAGGACAAGTATTTCAAACCCTTGCTATTCAGCTAGTTTGCTCCAGTGAGTCTTTCAGCACCCGTGCTAATTCCGAGCTGTTACCAGAATAAAGTCTGCAATGCTTTTATGCTCTCCCTTTGTCAGTGTTGCTATGTAACCTGTGCTGCCCCGGTCAAATGGAAACCTGATAGAAACAGGGGTGGCTTTACTGGTGTAGTCATTTTGGTGCTGAAAAAAGGAAATAGCAGGAGAAAGCTGGGTTTTTATAAAAAAAAAATCTAGATAAAACTCTGGGTGTAAACCTAGGTATAGGAAAAAGTGTTTGCCTGTCTGCACTGTGGCGCTGCCTTTTGCATGCGGGACTTACTGCGGCAAACCTCCTTCCTGGAAAGCAATGGGAACAGAAGCAATGGAGACTAAAAATTAAAGATAAGATTGTTTAAAACAAACCCAACTAACCGTGTCAGCAAAAGGGGGGAATGCCCTGTTCCCCTTGGGTGACTTCTGCCATCTCCCGCAGAGCTAGCGGCTGGCTGGGGATGGGTGCTCCCCTGCCAGGGTGAGTGAGGGACGAGTGTTGACACAATTAAAGGCAGCTATTGATTTACTGATCATTCCCATTGACAGGACATCGCAGCCCATCAGATCTAATCTGTGGCACGGTGAATTGCCTCTGAGCTCAAGGACCTGCTGGGTTTTCCTTGTTTCTCCTTTACCTTTCCAGCATGGGCATCTCTTTTTGATTTGTGTATTATTGCTGGTGTGTGTAAGAGCATGTCAGGAGATAAAAATTGCTGATATCCCAATTGTTTTTTTTAAAAGCCAGTTTCAGGACAGTGGCAAGCAAGTGACCAGCAATGATCTGCATGAGTTTGGTACCATGGGTGGAGACGGTGGGCACTAGCGGCGAGGGGGCTGGCCCCCCGAAAGCTGCATGTGTGGCATATGTGAGCTGACAGCAAAATTAGCTGCCTGCCAATCACTTGGTTTTGATCAGTGCTGACATAATCAAGGTGGGAACAAAAAAGGGATTTTCAGAGTTTATAGTTATTTCATTAACTTATTACAGTTGTTATAGTCACTTATGTCTTCTGAGCAGCCTCTGCTGCCTTGCTCCAGCAGGATGAGGCACTGCTGAAGCAGGCAGAAAACCTGGTAAAACAATTTGGGTTTTTTTTCTTAATATGACTTTTCAGTTGAACAGAGCTAGGTGTGGTGGGATGCTGCTGGGGCAGGATCCTCTCCACGGCTTTGAGGATCACGAGCTCCAATGCGAAGGGCAGGCTGGTGTGTGTGTACCACGCAGCAAGAGCAACAGCGGTGCTTTTGCTTTGGGAAAATGCATGTATTATCTGTATACACACATACATTGTCTTTTATTTCCATATGTTACATGCATATATATTTTATATAAGCTATGAAACATCTCTGCTGGTTCCCATTGGCTCCAGCACCTTCTGCAGACCCTGAAGATCACAATTGCCTTTCCCTCAACCAGTTAATTCTTTTTTAAGCCTCTGTCAGAGACCTTCTTGCCACTACAGCATTTGGGCAAGACTTAGCTAATAATTACCCTCTGTTAGGAAAAATGATTTGGCATAAGAAATCTTCCTTGGTTTCTGCTGGCAAGCTTCTGAGAAAGGCTGCTTTAATATCCTCCTCAGAAATTGTCACTTACCATACTGCAGGAGTCTGTGTCGGGAAACAGGGAAGGGATTGTGACTGTAGTGCCACTGGAAACTAGATTTAGAGTTTATTTTCTGTGGTATGAGAAGATAGCTGCAGCTAACAGCCTGAGTTGGATTATATGAACCCGGTCCATGTGTACTGTTTTTTCTTTTTCCAGAGATCTGGAGGTAGTTCCCTGATCTGGGTAAAGAGATATAATGGGTATTCCACAGGCTTCCCCAACCCTTCCACAGGTTTCCATCATATCTGGGTCTCCTTAATGATAGCTCTGTGTGTTATAGACCTGGCCAAAACAAGCTATTCTCTGACAGTCTGACAATAATAACAAAAATATGGCTTTTCCAGCCTTGTGCAAGGTCTTTTGAAGTTTTTATCTTCATCCCAGTGAAGTCCTTGATTTAATCTGGAAAGCTTGAAATGGTTCATCAACCAAAGTGACAGCTCTCCATCCTTCCTGCAGGAGCTAAAGCCAGCCTTTGAGGACAGCCTATTTTAGGGAATCACAGGATGGCTGAGGTTGGAGGCACCTCTGGGGATTGTCCACTCCCACCTCTGCTCAAGCAGCATCAGCTACAGCCAGCTGCCCAGGACTATGTCCAGTTGGATTTTGAATACCTCCAAGGATGGAGGCTTCACAACCTCTCTGGGTGACCCGCTCCAGTGTTCAACTGTATCCAGAGTATGCCCAGTATATCTTTGTCTCTCTTGTACTGGGGAGCCCAGACCCAGGTGTGCCTTACCAGTGCTGTGCAGGGAGGGTGCTCAGGTTCAGCCTGGTGTCCACCAGCACCCCAGGCCTTTCTCTGCAGAGCTCACCCTCACCATCTACTGGTGCATGGGGCTGTTCCTCCTTGCCAGAAGCACCCCCTGCACTCCTGGCCAAAACAACCAAGCCTGTGTCTGCCCTATATATCTAATAACCTGAAATCTTGCTTCTCATCTCAGCTTTTAACTCATTTGCCCATCATTTCATCGGTTTCTTGTTGCTATGTAAATGGGAAAAAGTCTTATTTACTTTTGCTGTTACCATTATTTTCACTTACTGTGCAGACTGCTGGTGAGTTTTATTAATATACTATTTGTCGGAGTGTTTAATGCATGTTTGTAAAATGACTTGGAGATAATTTGCTGTTTCTATTTAATTTTTAATAAGGTAGCTCTCTTCATTACACTGTCTGCTGGAAAGGTTTTATTTAAAAATATCGAAGCTGTGACCATTGTATTTTAATTCTCTAATCCATCCAGCCGTGCTGACAGCAGTGCTGCTTTGCTGCAGGTATCTCCCGCGCTTGGCAATTACCGCTTGTGCGGAGGCTGCGGCGGGTGATGAGCTTTGTGGCTCTCCTCTCTGGCTTCCACTGCGCTGCTGGGCCCTTCGAGGTGCTGACCCTGGGAAGGGCCTTACCTTCCAGGCTGTCACAGGTGGACCTCAGAAATATCATCTTTGCTGCAAACCTTTCTATGAAGGGTTTGGCTTTGAACTTTTGTTATCCAGTGCAACCGCATGGTCAGAAAATGCTAAACCGCCTCTATTTCTGGCTAAAAATCATAAATACCAGTTCTCCAAGGGGAGCAAAATGCAGATGGGATCCTGCAGCCTCTAGATACTCTGGGATGCCATTGCTTCGCCCATCTGCAGCTTACCCGTCCCACCAACCTCTCCTCCCAGGAATGTGTTAAATCTCTAAATGTTTCAGCTTGGTCAGGGTGAGGACGCAGTACTCTGATGTGCCAATGGTGGCTGCTGGAGACCATGCAAAATAATGAAGTGTGCAAAAACTAGCAGGGAAATAGCGCTTGGCACCTCTCTTTCCCATTCTCCCTTATATTTTATATTCTCTTCTATATCTCTAGAATATTTCTGTTCTATTTAGTGAGAGTTTTAAAGGCTTGCTGGAAGGAGGGTCCAGCGAAGGTCTGTCAGCAAAGACCTTCCACAAGGAGGAGGAGACCTGTAAGGTATACCTGATGGGTATTCCCACTGCTGGTGCATCGTGGAAGGGGACCAGGAGGGGAAGGTGGGAAGCACTGTGAAGATAGGACCCTTTGATACCACTTTCTTCACAGAAAAAGCTTCTGCATGTACAACAGTTAAACCTAGAGTGTTGACTTATATTTTTAAATCGTGGATGTGACCACCAAAACCTGTACTTACAGAGGTCAGGTTTTGAATGCTCTGTATTTCCGAAGTCCTTTAAGATGCCAGCGGTCCTGGCTTGTTTTATTAAGACATTTATTGGAATTGGTCTACTGAGTCCTAGCCAGTGGGTGTTGGGCATCTCTCCCCATCTTAAATCTCAGCCCATTCCTGAACCTCAGACTGTTGCAGTCTCTTTGCATGACACAGTGGTTCTGCCCTTATAACTAAATCTTATATGCTTTAATGATTATGCCTTTTTTTAATTTATATGCAAAATTGATTCTGACAATCAATACCCCTGTGGGCTGAGAACCCTGGGCTGCAAGTGGAGCTTGACTCCATCTGCAGAGTTTTAATTGTTGCTCCTGATGACTATTTGAGCTTAAGATGCAACATGGCTGGGTTTTTTCTTGTTATTGTTTCTTCTAAAAAAAAAAGCCTGAATTTGCTTCTATATTAAAATCTATAGTAAATAGCAAAGTAATTTTCTTTCAGAGCCCCCAATAAAGTGGGATTAATCACATTTGGCTTCATTTCAGGTTTGCTGAAAATGATGTTTAACTTTGAAGCTCCTTCTAAACCTTTAGTAAGTTTGAGTGCAACCTTTTATATCAAGTGTAGAGAGCTCCTGGTTCGTGTTCCAGTTTCGAGGGTTACAGCTGCTGCTGCTAAAGATGTCTCTCCATTTTTTGCTTTTGGATTGCTGTTAAAGACTACCCTTTGGTTTTGATGTTGTGCTGAAATAAGAGTGCAAAATGGAAACATAAATAGTCAAAGGCAAAACACCGGTACACATCACTGCCTGATAGCAGGGAGACATCAAATGATGAGAAGCAAGCAGACAAGCTTGGAGGTCTTCCTGGTTTCAACAGCAAGCTCCGTAGTGAACTTGGATAAATCACGTAATTGCCTTGATCAGCATTTGTTCCTTAAATCAGCACAAATCAGTGCATGACCAATGTTTAATTTAACAATAGCTCCCTTCTGAGTGATTGCAGCTGGTGCAAACTGCACCTCCTGTATTGCTAAAGACCCTCGTACTGCAGCAGGATTCATCCCAAGCAGGTCGATACATTTTCAACTAATGCTTTTGCAACAGAAAATGCTGAAGCTCGTGCTGTTACACATAAGCTTTGTGGAATTTTCCAATTACTAAGGCATTTGGGAAGAGAAATGTCCTACTCCAAAAGGCATTTCAAAGAAGGTCCGCTGATAGGTTCAAAGTGATTCCCCCTTGCTGAGAAGTGTGAGCTTAGTTATTTCAAAAAGGTGAAAAGTCAGTGCAAAAAATCTGAAGCAAAATTTTTTGTCTATTTACTTTATTAATATTTGTAATTTGGTGTTCATCCAAATAATTGAGATTTTTTAACTCTTCACCCAACTCAGAGGGATCAATCCTAGACAAGTTTTGGGTCAAAGCCCCTTGCCATCCTCTTACCTTTTTGGTGTTTTCAGCAAAATTATTACTCCAGCTTTGTCTGGGGGGGGGATATTTCTGCAGGGAGGCTGGCAGAGCCCTTGGTAGGGTGAGAGCAAAGGAGATGCTGCAGAGGTAGCTTGCTGAGTACGATGCACATGGCTTTCTTTGGGACAGGTAAAGTGCCTGGTGTTGGTGTTAGTATCACCACGGAGGCTGGGAAGAGCCAGCCCGCACAGAAAGCTGTGTAACACCATACGGCGTTCATCACGGGCAATTGTCTTCAATTTTGACTTGACCCCTTGAAGCCCTTCAGGAGGCTCTTTGAGGCAAACATCTGAGACCATCAACTGAGGGAGAATAAAAATAAGCACCAGTCCCTGAAGGGTGGAGCTGTCAATGTCAAAAGCATTTTGCAGCGTTGAAGAGTCACTGTTACATGACCCTGTGTTTTAAGTAGAAAAGATAAGAAAATCTCCCACAAAGACCAGCTTTTAACTCGTCTGCACTGAGCCTCTCCTTGGAGGTTCCTGCCAGTGGCCACCTCGATGCACCACAAGCTGAGTTTGCTGGAGGAAACTTGTTTGACTGATTTTGTACTGGAAAGTGTTATTCTGGATCAGGTATTGGTTTTGTCCAGTTTTTATCCTTCAAGCTAGCCGCAGCTTTCTGCTGTTTGCTGTGAGCTGCTTGCCAGGGCATCCAGATCCGATATTAATGATCATGGAGCAGCAGCCGCTATCATGGCCTTGGCTTCCCAGGCACAGCTCCACTTGGAAAGTGCGGAAAGAAATTATACCCTTGCATACAGTGCTTTTCTCTGGAACTGTATTCCAAGGGAAGTTTTAATTTTTTTAGTTTTCAATGCAAATTAGAAGAAAAAGCATGTCAGGATCTCCCTATCCACAGTGAAGTTGTTGCTGTGGAGCTCCCAATTAAGATGCTTGGGGTGAGGATACAAGCTTGCTGGTTTTCCTGGAGCTGATTATTAAGTGCCTAGCAGATTGTGAGTGTTAAATAAATATTAGATGGGTAAGGATAAAAAGAATATTCTTTTCTTTCCTTGCTGCATCTGCATTGTGCGATTTGAATAAAGAAGCTGGACTTTTTAGTGAGCATCACAGCAAAGCAAGGAAGCTGTTTCCCTACCAAGCTCTGGACATTGGCCCTTCTTTGCTTGGTCTCTCTATTTTGGTCTCAGTATTTTTTGCTGTCACTGACCCCAGACTGGCTTTGCTGCTGCCTGGTGGCTTGTGGAGTCTCGTGCTGTCATTGCATGTTCATGGGGTGAATGTCTTTGTGGGGGGGAGCTCCCTGGGAACCGGCTGCGCTTTGCAGAGGTGGGAAAGAGGAGGGATGGGACCAGGATGGGAAAGATGAGAGGTTTCGTTCCAGCGGCAATCACAGCTTCTTAGCACTTGTGCTAAGGGCGCTGCTTAAGTATCTCTGTGGAAGTTGGGAACCTGAACGCATCCCGCTCAGCGGTCCTGGTGTTCACAGCCTGGAATTCTGCTTTGTACAAAATCCTGCTATAAAGGTTGCTGTGTTGGTTTTTTCTCCTCTAGTTATAACCCTTGATCCTAGCTATTGATTGTTAGCAAGATAATAGCTTTTTCTTGGGCTGTGCTCAGAAATGGGGCTGAGGAGTGTGGGTGCAATGCAGTGACTGCAGCAACAATGGCGGTCGTGTCTGTCGATGTAAATCATAGAACAGTTTGAGCTGGAAGGGACCTGTAAAGGCCATCCAGTCCAACCCCCTGCGATGAGCAGGGACATCTTCAACTAGATCAGGTTGCTCAGAGCCCTGTCCAGCCTGACCTTGAATGTTCCCAGGGATGGGGCATCCCTCTGGGCAACATGTGCCAATGTTTCACCACCCTTATAATAAAAAATTTCTTCCTTATATCTAGTCTAAATCTACCCTCTTAGTTTAAAGCCATTATCCCTTGTCCTATTGGTTATCCTTGTGGACCCTGCATCCCTCTGTCTCTAAGCTGTTGCTGATCTTGATGTTATTAATTTAGTCTGCTGTTCATTGAGACAGAGCTCAGCAACAGAACGCAATGGCTTTGGGATGCTAGTAAAAAACCGGTTACTCTACTGTATGATATCATGTTATAGAGTTTGCAGGAGGGATCTCTGCTCCTCTTTGGGCGCTTGGCAGCAGAAAATTCCTCGGTTCCTTTTAGCATTTATTACCTTGGTTTTCATTATTGCTGAGTTAAACACACCGCTTTTGCAGTAAGTGTTTACTAGGATGCCAATGAGCATGCAAATGTCCTCTTGTCGGTGTAGGGCTGCCAGCCCCTGCTTGCTGGCACAGACTGGGACTAGCAATGCTCTGGGGTCTCTTTGACTCCTCTGGTAGGACGGGCTTGGTCCCCATCACTGCTTGGGAAGCCCTCTGCAGCTGGCATTAAAGCTTCTTGCAGGCGGATGGCAGTAACTGCACAGGTTTGCTCAGATAAGGTCTCTCTCACCCAGGCCATGGGCAAGGGTGTAGTTTCCTTCCTCTTTTAATGGGAAACATCTTGGCTGCTTCATCACGAGCCAGTTTGCTGTTGCTCAGTGTTGAACTGCGTTGCTGACTTATGTTGTGCAAGTGCCTCATGAAGAGCACGGAACAGCCCATGTCCCAGTAGCTGAAACTGGGGGGACTGGATGGTGCTGATGGCACTTTAAATACGACTTAAATGTGTTCTTTCAGCTCTGTCAAAACCCCTTCAAATTCTTTGACCCCTTACATGTAGCGGCATCTCCCCTGGGAGCCCTGGTGGGCCGTGGGAGGGCTGGGCATGTAGCACTGGTATGTTACAGGGAAATAGGGAAAGGCCAGTCCTGCCCTGGAGAGCTGGTGTGGGAGCAGGAGGATGGAGGGTCCATGGTCTGGCAGAGGGTGATGTTTCGGGTTATCGGGGCAGGGGTGTGCAGGAGACAGGACCCGCTGGCCAAGGGGGTGCTGGACCCCCAAATGCTGGGGAAGGAGGGTGTGTACTCATGAGCATATGCTGTGCGGCAGGGCTATGCATGCTCCTCTACATATGTGCACACATGGATATAGGTCCTATACTGTACACTACCTGTGCACACTCCATATGAAGCCGATGCGATCCAGACCCAGGATGGCACAGGGCAGGAGGCACTGCCTTGAGCGCATGATGTCCCCCAGCTCCTTAATGGTGACCTGGTGCCCATAGGCTATAATTCCCTCATTTGTTTTTTAAACACCTAATGAGCAAGTGAGTGGAAAGAGGGGGAAGGTGAGTTTCATGGTTCAATTTTTAGGTGCAGAAATGTTATTCTTCAATACATACTAGAAAATATTAATATTGAACCTGCTTAACATGAAAGGTCAACACCTTTTTATGGTGAAAGTGTAGTAGAGGGTTGCTCCCCGACACTGCTGCCCTGGTGAGACCCTGGGCACAATGGTCCCTGGCAGGTCAGCACTGCTGGAGGTCCCTTCCCCTCTCACCATGAGTTGGACCCTACTCCTCCTCTTCACTGCTCCCCCCAAAAGAGCTTGCTCTCTCTTCTCTCAAGGTCCTAAAGCCCCTGCCTACAGCTGTGTCATGCACATCTATATACAGCTATATAAATATAGGTGTATGTATAAACATAGGTGTGTGCATAGACCTATATAAATATATACCTATACACTTTAACTTGCAGCAGGGAACCCCATCCAGCCACGGAAGAATCATAAAGATTTTATTTGGCATGAAAAACTCAATAGGCAAATAGTAATTGGGAAGAGGATTTGAAATCCTTTGCTCTGCTTATTTAGTGTTAGCCTGCAGTTTAGACCACGTTAGGAATATTGCTTTCTCCCAGTCCGTTCTGCCTGGGTGAAACACAGAAACCTGCCCTGGAAATAAAGATCTGTCAAAATGACTGTGGCTTGGGATCGCCTCCTTGCCTCTGAGCCAGCAGCTTGTGATGTGTTGGAGGGAGAAAATCTGTCCTTTCTCGAGGAAAAAGACCCCAACAGACATGAAAGCCCCCAGGAGGCAGCTGCTGAGTTGGGGGGCTGCAGAGGTCAAAGACCAAAGTCATGGTGCATGTCACCAGTTTGGGGATTTAAAGATGAAGTGCTCCAGCCAGGATGCATGCTGGCTGAGCTACAGGGGGTTTACAGCGAGATTGTACCTGAAATGAGAGAGAATAACATAAATAATATTGCTAATAATACATAATAATAAATAATCCTAATAATAATACTAATACATAATACTAATTTGGACTTACTGAGGGTTTTCCAGCCATCTCAAGATCCTTGCAAGCCTCACCAGAAGCAGTGAAGGACTTTGCTGGGGTTGGTAAATGCGGTGTCTTTTTCTGTGCAGTGGGTTAGATCCCAGCATAAATAGGAGAATTTGGGGCCAATGTGGAGCAAGATGCCAACAGCTGCTTTTATCAGCACTATTAGATGTCCTGAGTTAGGGAAAAATCAGTATTGGGGGTTCATGGAGCTGAGTGCTCTCTGGTTGGGATCCCATCTCCATCCCCCCTGCTAATCCTCCATCCCCCCTCGCACACGTGAACACCATGACTTTTATTGCTATTTTTTAAAGAAGATCTATAACTTCCAGCATAGAAACATTTCAGCCTGGCTATGATTCCTGCTCCTGTACAGCACTCCAAACACTTGGAGTGATCTCATGAAATTAATAGAAGTTGCACTCTAAAAAGAGATCCCTGGATGGGAAAAGCTGGATGCAATTAAATTGGAAAGCAGCCTCACTGCTCTCAGTAGTTGAAAAGCAAAGCCCTGTTTGTTTGCTTGCTGATAGCCCCTGTGCAGTTTGCTGCGGCTCCGGGCTTGGCAGGAGGTACGTAATGGCTTGTCCCTGCAATATGTCATGTTGATGGTCTGTCGGTCACTCCCAAACAAGTTTTACATGCAATTTTGTTTCCCTTCAGGGTAGCTGCTCAGCACCTACTTGCTTGGGCATATAATCGCTTGGAGGAAGGGGCTGCCACGCTAAATAACTCACTCGGTACTTAGAGTTGTTAGCTTTCACTAACTTTTAGGACTTCTTTTATGCCTGCAGTTTTTCCTTCTTTACAGCTTCATGTATCTGTTGAGGGTGCCCAGGAAAGTAAATTGCTTGGAAATGAGATGCCCATATGTCTTTGTTGCTCTTGGCGCAGCTGCGGGAGTGATGCATTTGTACCGGTGGCTTTCTGAGCTGTGCCATGATCCAGCTCTGCCATAGTTTTATTCTAATCTATTACCAAAACCCTAGTGAGGCAGTGTGATGGTCATGGTCTTCCCAGTCTGGTCTCCGAGGTGTGATGGCATCAGTCATAGATGGTGATTTCTCCCTTGCTGCCTCTGCGGATAAAGCATCATGATAAGGGATGTTGGTTTGGAGGGTGATGCAAAAAGGAGCTGGGAAAATGTATTCCTGCTCATCAGGAATAATGTAGCAGGTCAGCTGTATTCAGTGGAGAAAAGCTGTGGTGTGGGGGTGCCTGCAGGGTGTGAACTGGCCATAAACTACCCTACGTGTATGTCCCATGGGGAACAGCCTGCAAAAGCTGTAAGTTGCCCTTCAGGGGAAAGTGGACATTAGAAGACAAGTTTTGATACTGAAATGCATGTAGCAGATCCAATAGGTGATTTGTAGATATATAACTTTGCTCCATTGCTGATGGAGCAAGGAATTCTGGTTCGCTTTCAAGCCTTTAATTTAAACCTGCTTCAGTTTCCCCAGTAGGAAGTTGGGCATACCTTGCTTCAGGATAATGCAATTATCTGTAAAGTCTCCAAATATGCACGTTTGACTCCTCTAGAGTCTTTCTAATCTGGTAAGACATGTATTGACATATTCTCTACTGCTGTTTAAAAACATCTTGCTTCCCCTTTCCCTCTTGGCAGCTCTTTCCCCCTGTGCAGCCTCCCAGGAAAGTTTGCAAGTGCTTTTAATTGACCGAGAGCAGCTTGTGCTGTGCTCAGATCCCTGGGCACGGACAACTGGCTGATGAGGTTTTACTCCTGCTACAATACATTGCAGCAGGAATGGCTTTCCCCTTTCAAAAATCTGTTCTGTTGGAAGAATAATATGTTGCAAATTCTGGATTGGACTGAGCCATATTGTTGGGGTTTCTGTCCTAAGCGGCTTTATCCTTGCTGAAAATGAACATTTGTGCCCTTACATAAATGCAGAGAAGAGGCCAAAGCATCGCCTCCTCCTGGGGCCTCCCCCTGCCCGGAGCCCTGGGGACATCCCAGCTTGTGGAGTTCCCCAAAGGTCACCTCCTTTCCTCACTCCGGGCTTTCTAAGAAAGGGAACATCCTGGTGAGAGCTGCTTTGTAATGGTGAGAAATGATGTAATTACAAGGAATTCCCGTTCCTTGTAATGGGAAATGCATGACGATGTGCTGTCAGCTCCCCCTGAAGACTAAACGGAAAAGCAGATCCAAACCCATCAAAAAAAGCCTCAGAAACCATGAAGTGAAAGCAACTGTCCCAAAGCATTAAATGCCCCTGCATTTTAGATGAGAAATAAAAACAAGAGCACTTAATATTCCCCATGCTGGATGGGAGATGCTGCTCTAACACCCGACAAGGTGTTTCAAAACATCATCCACTGCTTCAAATCCTAACACTTGGATCAGCTTCTTCCCAAGGGTTTTGCTGCCTCTGCTCCTGGCTGAGGTAAATATGTATTCTTATTCCTGATGGGATTTGCATCTCCTTGTTTATTGATTGAGTGTTAATTCATAACATGGTACTTCTGCTCGGTCTTGCAGAACGGGTGGATTTGGTTTGATCAACGTGCTGGTGATGCCTTGCAAAAATATAGGGCTAGAGTACATAATCCCAACAGTTTGTTGGAAAATTGCTTTTTTCTTTTTTTTTTTTCCCAGCAGAAATGATTTCAGACCAATCAGAGCATTGGATTAGTGAAGCTTGACCTGCTAAATTGAATCAGACAGTTATACAGCATCAGATGTTCACTGCATTGACCTTTTTAATGAGAAATAGGTCTATTAGATCTGTTTTACTCTCGGTAAAATATTTTATGAATCTGAGTGGTGCTTTCCATCATTTAGGTACATATCAAGTTATAGAGGGTAGGTTATGATGTGACCAAGTAAAATTAGCTTTTTGATGGCTTGTCCAGGTGGAACATGTCTAATTTGTTAACTTGCTGACCCCTTCCCTCCCTGTGCCAAAAGCCTCAAGAAAAGCAGACGCCAACGAACAGCCTTTGAGGGGAAGGAAAAGGCAAAGGTGTCTGGCAGAAGCTGCTCTGGCAAATCTCTGGCAGCCTGCGCCCCACCAAAAATAAAAAGGCAAAGCCCCAGAACTTCTCACTTTTGCAGAGTTGTGGGTTTTTTTTTTTGAGAGGGGAAGCCCTTTCTGCTGGAGGTGCCTGATCCTGGAGCTGCGCTGTATCGGATGCTCCCTTCATTCTCACATTCTCCCCCTCCTCACTTGATCTGAATATCTTAACCAGCTCAGATTAAGTAATTGCTTTGAATAATTTTTAACAAAGGTGTAAATTAATTCATGTGTGTTGTCTTTGGGGTTTGAAGCACTGAATGCAGAATGCATTGCACACAAGCTAAGAGCTTGGTAAACCCAACTTTCTTCAAAAGCTGTTGAGATGTTGGGCTATTTTAGAGGAATCCATGGGGATTCACCAGTTTCCCCCACAGCCGTTATGGAGAAAGGAGGGTGGAGACAGACGCTGACCTGCTCAACGTGCTTTGTGCTCTGTTCCTTGGCCTCTGCACATCCTCGAGGTCTGATATCTGTGTTGTGTTGCTGCATCATCCATCAGACGCTTTGCCTAAAATAAAAGTGCTTCGAATCTGAGTCAACTGTCTAAATAAAAGCATTTTGTCTTATTTTAGGCATGTTGTGATATCCTCCTTAGCTGCCAGTTCCCACCCCAGAGATGTACCTGCTAAATCCCATGTCATGTCTGCCAGCCGCTGTGGGTGTCTTGGATGATGGAAGGTCACCTGAGATGCCAGCAGATGCTCACCACAAAGCCACTGAGTCCCATCATGAGTATCCATGAAATCAGGGACTTGAGGGCAATATCTGTTTATGAAAAGCTCCATTTACCCGGATTTGCTCTTGACATTGATCTGTCAGTGTCTTTGGAAAAGACAGTTGATGCTATTAAATTAAATTTTATCTTTGTTTTTACACTGCACTCCAGTAAAACCCCTCACGAGTGCCATGTTCACAGTGCGCTTCAATGAGACCTCGTCTTTGTCAAGATGCAGTTTCCTCTTTGTTCCCTCAAACCAGTTAATAGCTGTTTATTTTATAAAAATGGTCAGGTATAGACTTTTTCTATAACTTGACAGACATCCCCAGATGGTCCCTAGATCTTTTGTGACAAATAGAAGAAATTACCATTTTATAGGAAGTGAATAGTCAATATTTCATTTTGTAGTTGCCATGTACAATTTCCCTCATTATTTGGAGAAGACTAAATGAGAAAACTCAATTCATTATTACATTTTAAAATATGCATTGGATTTCTCTGGATTGTTATTTTAGGCTGGTTCTTCCAATGCTGTTTCTAGGCAAGAATAGGGTCAAGGTTTTTTTTCTTGGTTTTTTTTTGTGTGTGAAAGATTAAAGACTCATTTAAGCTGTTATTGAAAACATGTGTTCTTGCTGATTCACATTGTGGTTCCTGTTAGTGTCATCTGCTGAAATGCTGTCTCTGCTTTCGGCATGTCAGGTGTCAAATATCTGTTATCACTTTCCAGGTGCAGCAGCTGACATGTTGGGATTTGAAAGAAGATCTGGGGCATGTTTTCCATGGAGATGGGAGGATTTCCCAGTGCTTGAAGGAAGCAAAAAAGAAGCAAAACCAAAAAAGCTTGAAGGAAGCAAAAGCCAGTTGTAAAGTCAGAGTTTCTCCCTGGAGGAAAATTGCAGCTTTTGACCAGTTCTGTTCAGAAATGTCCCCATCTGTGATGCTGAGCCTCCTCTGAGACCTTGTTGACTTTATGGCAATTTTGTCATCCCAGAAGAAGTGTCTTGGGCCATGCAGCTGAGAAGATGAGGTGAGGGAGCCCAGCTGTGCCGATTGCCTCTCTGGCGGGGCACTGGCAGACCTCTGACCATCTGTGTCTCCATGCCTGCACACCTGCTTCCAGCCTGCCCATCTCCAGGAGCCTAAAAAAAGTGTTTTAAAAGAAGGAATTTAGAGGGATAGACATGAAAAACCAGGAACTAAAACTATCTCTGTACACTTTTCCAATAACATGATGAAGAAAAAAGAATTGGAAATGTCCTGTGCCTTGCAATTCTGGTTTTTGCAAACATCAGCTTGGAGATGGATCTACATGATCTATGTGTTATATCTCTCAGTATGAAGGAGAAGGGGTATTTGCAGATGGGGAGTGCTGGGTCCGCTCCGTCCTCATGTCCTGCGTGCTGTCCCTGTCCCTTGCCACCAGCTTTGCTCCAGCTCCCCTGAACCCCCCCAAGAAACGCAGGAGGTGAACGTGGTCTGTGCAGGCTCAGCTCAGGTCATGCAGGGGTGGTGGGAGCTGCAAACAAGGTGCAGCCCCTCCGGCTCGGCTGTGACCGGGGTGCAGAGAGGAACAAACGCAGCCAGCCGAACCCATGCACAGCAATATGAATCATACCCTGCGAGCAACGCGACAAACAACTTATCCGTGTCTGATCTGCTAATACATATTTATTCTGTTAACAAGTAATTCATTCCTGAACAGAAAGCTTGGGAGCTGATTTATATCACAGTCAAATCAACTCTGAAAAAGCTGCTAAATTCACCTATATAAATCATGACAATTTTGTTTTCGCTACGGGCTAGAGAGAAAATGGGAGCTGAGCAAACATGGCACTTTGTGACTGTTCATAATTAATAACAGTTAATGAACAGCATGAGCAATTCTCTATTACTATTGCAATTATTAATAATACTTATAATTATTTTAGTATTACGACAGTGATCATTCATAATAATAATGACGAACGATAGGCACCTTGGAGTGCCCCGTCACCCCAAGGATGCAGGTAAGTCACCCCGTTGAATGGGCGTAGCAAAGGGTCCATTTCCCCTTTGCAAGATGCTTTTATTCCTAATTTGTGGTGTGTATAATAAGAATAAACGTGTATGTGGGTAGAGATTCCCCATCAGTGTTGCTCCCAGAGAATTAAATCAGTGTAAGTCATTCCCAGCCTTAGTTGTATTTGCCTAAAAAACCCATGTTGTTTGTATGGGATCAATACATGCTGTGGGGAAATAGTCTGTGGACTGAAAAACTCGGCATTTGCTATATTTGTATATCTGCATTTTTTTCCTTCTTACTAAATTAATTCCCCTTTAGAAGGTTATGTTTCTCCTGTAACTCTTACATATCTTCTGCTTCTGTACAAGTTAAAATTAGCTCTAATTTTGATCATTTTAACAAGCAGCAAATAAAATAGATGTAGATTTCCTGGGAGGGCCGAAGTGTTGGGAGCAGAAATTGCACTAAAGGTTTAAACTCCCTTGATTGAGTTTCCCTGAGAGGTTTAAGTGAGCGTGTCCACATTCAGGTTCAAGTTAATCTACAGTTTTTCACAGACATCATGTTTTAAAGCTCTAAATCTGTGAAAAGCTTTTTTGAGCCTTCTGCCTTGTCGTGGCTGCCCAGTGACGATGCTGAATTTAATGTGATATATTCAACCCAGTGCACTCTAAATAGTGGCTAAATATTCAGTAGAGCCTGGGCCGCCTCCTTGCACTGAGGCCCAAGACAAGCTCGGATGGTGACATTTTCCTCCCTAATCCCTTTACTCCTCTTCCCATGCAAGAGACTTTCAAAGGATGCTAAAAGTCACCAAAGGCCCTTCAAGCTTGCAAAACTATTTAAAAGTTGTGGTTTTTTTCCGAAGAGGGTACAGCATGCAGTGCCACCACCCTCTGGAGAAGAGCCTGGGTTTGGTGACATCTTTTCCAGCATCCTTCCAGAGGGACCCGAAGGTTGCAAGCACACTGTGACCCCACATCAAGGTGAAGCCCAGGTGACACTCGACTGAAGATTGGGACTTTCTTCTCCAGAAAACTGTGTGAGATTGTAGTGTGATTAATAAAATCCAGCTACTTCAGGCAAACCTGTAAACTAGGCTGAAGCTAACGAAGCTGATTGCTTCTGTGTCTTGCAGGCTGGCTAGCGCCAGCCTGAATGTGAACCGTTGCTTTGGGGAAACGGTATCGCATGGAAAAGGAAAGGAGGATGACCCGGTAATGTTTTATCTGGGGTTTATTTTGGGTTCTTGCACTGAAGGGAGGTGATTGGTGTTTTTAACTAGATATCTCAACTTTCTAGCATGGAGGTGGCCTCTGCATCCCAGTTCCCCTGTGCAAGGTGAGGCAGCAGTACTGGTTTACCTGCCAAAACCGGCATGAGAATAAAACATTAAAAATTTAGCTCTTGGAGATGGGGACTGGAGAGATTTCTGTGGGACTGAAAACCACAGCAGAGTCCATGGATGCTGCAGTTATGGCCAGCTGAAAATTAGTTTTTAATTTGTGAGACTTGCTGTCTATAACAGGAGATGCTACATCTGTGCTGGGCTGTTATCTCAGGTGGGTTTTGAGATGGGGAATGGGTTTGAAGAGGAAAAGTTATAAGTGCAACTGCTAGTAGAAGAACAATTCTTCTATTCCTGCAAATGTTCAGTTTTGAATGTTTTCCTGAGGTAAGTATGGAAAGAAGTTGAGTTTTGCGTGAACTGGCAATTTAAATCAAAGATGATATGGGTCTGTGTTATTTGGGCTGTTTCTCTTCAGTCAGTTTGAAAAACATTTTTAAAACAACATAATCAGCTTAAATTGAAAACCAGTGTTTCATTTTAAGGATACTGTAAAAAGTGTTTTCACTGTTTCAAAGCTTTTTTTACCAGGAATTTGCTGAAAGCAGCTCTTTGCAATGACTAATTTTGCTTTTGATGAACAAGAGTCCTTAGACCAGATGAATTTTGCTGAAAAAAGACCATTCAGCTCTACCCCCCATGTCCTGGCACAAGAACCACCTTGTCCCATGTCTCCTGGCAGCCGGTGAGCTGGGTTGGGGAGAAGGGCTCAGCTTGGCACCCAGCCTGGCACTCGGGGATTGCTCCGTAGTCCTCCAGTACAGACCAAAGTCAAACATTGCAAAATGTTTTATTCTATCCCACGTAAACATCAGTTTATTATGCATAAAAGAGATCACTGCATATATAAGAGCAGATTTTTTTATTTCTTTTTTTAGGTTCATCCCCATCAAGTCTCAGTTTTTTAATTGTTTATACATGGGGAAGGTTTATTGACTATATTTCTTCATGTTTCTTAATTGTGAGCACAGATGAATGTACTGAGCCTAACATTTCAACTGCCTTATATGAGTTCATAACATTTTGCAATAACCCCTGCAATATTTGTTTAGAAGAACACTTGAAGGACATCTGTTGGTGCCGGAAACAAAGATGCAGGTTTTTGCTTTTGTTTTTTTTAATTGCTATTTTGTCAGAGGAATAAGCATGCTTCTGTCACTCAAAATGAAAATCCTGCTAAGCGCCGACAAAATCTGCTCTGCGTTACCCCTGTTCCTCTTTTCCCTCTCTAATTGGCGGAGTTGCAAGAACGACTGAAGGTAAAAGTCTGCTAACACATATTTTGGAAATTGAGATCGATATCTTGCGAAACCATATGCACGTCTCTCCAGGGGGTTTATTTAGCCAGTTAGTATTTGCGTTGATAACAGCACTGTGAGTTCTGTTTGATGTCAGGTTTGAAAAGGTACGTGGATAAGTGACGGCGTGAGCATCGAGCTGGCGTTTGCAGGAGAACTGTGCTTCATATGCTACAAATCTGGTAGTTGTCTATGAAGGAGATGCTGTGTGAAGGGCAACTAAAACACAAGGCTCAATCAGGCGGTCCACATTTAAATCCCATTATTGTCCCCAGGGCTTGAAAAAAAAAAAATTTCAGATAAAATTTTTGTAGGATCTGGTCCTTTGCAGCAACCAAGTGCTCAGTAGGGATGCCCTGGCTGGTGCTCCCTTTCTGGTAGATCTGTGGGAGGTGAAGGCCACCGCATCAGCTGGCAATGGAGATGTGTGGAGCTCCAGCAGGAACTGCCTGGGCTGGGCAAACCCTCCTTGCCCTGGGGCGGTCGCTGACGCTCACCCCCTCTGGGGCAGAGGCAGAAGGGGATCACTATCCGGAGGGCTACATCTGGCCACCTACGCTTGGATTTCACATCCACTGTTATTTATCATCCACATGCTTTCAGGGCCTGATTCTTGTTTTCTCATGTAAAACATGAACATTTTCCTTTAGAATAGAGGTGTTCATTCACTTTCTCAGCTCCCTTCCCTCCCTTTCTCTCTCTCTCTACTTTAAGTAATAACACTGGGATAAATAGTTATAGCAAAAGCCATGCATTGTTAAAGGTATATTTTTCCTTCATTTGCAAAGCATGACTATACAGTTTCAGCCAGAGTGTTTGATATGGGATGGAGACAAACACTTAAAGCAAAAACAAGTGAGAGTGATGTCTCCATGGAGCGACCTATGCCAACTGCCTCACGAGGTGGCAGGAAACACCTTCTTATTTAAATCAGAAAAAAAAACACCCTACAGATGACTACATCCCAGCCTGACCCACTCACTCACTTGTAATTTAGGAGAATCTTCCTGTTTCTGCATCCCCTGGTGATGAGGTGAGGGCCGGGCAGGAGGCTGGGGGTGCCACTGCTCCCTGGAGAAGGATGGCTGAGGTGGCAGAGCAGGCTGACACCCCAAAAAACTTGAGATTTCAGGTCCTGACTCTTTCTATTTCTCCTATGTGACCTCAGGCAAATCACTCAATATTCTAGTACTTCATTTTCTCATCAGTAAAATGAAGATAATCACTCTTTCTTTACCTCACTAGGATATGAAGATGGATATACTGAAGACTGTGAGGTAATTAACTGTTGTGGCATTTGGTCATCTAGTAATTCAAATGAATCTTACAGGAGAGATTAAACATCATAACATCTGTTTCCTCTGCCCTGAACCAAGTAGGAAAACACTTGATTTTTTGCAGTGACAACTTCTGTCCAGGGTGACCTTGGTACAGTTCTTTTTCTGGCTGAATTTTGACTCTTAATGGCCTGGAAAAAATAAGAAGGAAACCTTAAAGTGTTTCTTCAGGTTGTTAATTGGACAAATCGACTTGAGGTAATGCAGGTGCTCTTAATGGCTTGCTTTGCATTTTGGTTCATTTTAATTCAAGTAGCTAATGGTGCAGGAGCTTGCCCTACCCTCACAGCACAGCTGTAACAGCTGGAAATTATGTCTATTTTGCGTGTCCATAACAGCCTAAAAAAGTGATGCCTTCGCCTTGGAGCCCTTTGCGCTTGGGCAATGCACGGGATGGGGGTCACCGCTGCAGGAACAAGCTGCTTCTGGCCTCATCCCAATTTCCTTTTGTAAAGCAGGTACCAGGGATCATCAAATGTGAAATCCAGTGGAGCGGTTCGGAAGCTCTTCTGAGATGCCAAATAGGTTTTGATCTTTGCCCCTCTTGTATCATCTGCCAACGTTAAAACTGAGGTACCATCCCCTCCTGTGGACTTACCAGCAACTTTACTGCAATGCAGTCACAAGGACTTGTGAGGTATGTGGCGCAATATTGTTGGTGGAAAACAAAATATTTAGCGTAATTTTTGAGTACGGGCACTGTTACTGCAGTGGTAAATTTTTTTATCTTTAGAGACTGCAGATCTGCTCGCCAGGTGCTATTCAGAATATTACTTTGAAAGGACCTCGTGACTTCTCCCTCATGACTTCTCCCTAGCAAGCCATTTAGGAATTAGAAAACCCTAAATCATCTTTTTATTAAGTTTATGTACTGGCCCAGCACGCATTCAGACTGAATGTTGAAAAGTTTGCCAGCCAACAAAATCAAATCAATTAAGCCCACAAGATTTATGATGCAGGTCTTTGGAATTTTGGGGGGCTGGAGTCACTGGCCTTTTGCCAAGGACACAGAAGGAAAATGCACTTTTACTTTGGCTATTTCAACGTGCAGGTGGAAAGGCGCGTCACCGGAGCATGTGATGTGAAAGGAGCTGGGAAATTCTGCCCAGAGGCGTTGTGCTGCAGGAGCATTCATCCCCTGGTCATGCCTTGAGGGCTGCATCTTTTGGGACAGACTTTTCAGTTTTCAGAGGACAAATTATATATATATGTGCATAAAATTTGTCCGGGAACACTGTATATATATATTTGATTGAAATGAGAAAGGAGGTGGAGGTATCTTGGGTAAAATCACATGTACCACCCTTGGCATCTCTATGATAATATATCAGAAAAATTGGGGCAATGATATCTGCCTTCAGATAGGGATGGGGTTACGGGCAGCACCGTGCATGGGCACATTGGGAAGCGTCCTTTGAACAACTCTGTAATCCCCAAACCTCTGTCTCCTCTGTCCACCCTCCCTGCAGTAACATCACCCTCGAGCATCCCCACCACTTCCACCTGCATGAGAGGCTGATCCAGATGTTTGTCAGGATATTGTCTGGTATCAAATGTGTATGAAAAGTAACCTGAAAATAGCAAAACTAGAGGGGGTAATTAAGCATTTAATTATAAACAGCTACTGGTAGGTCCATGCACAGTTCAACTTCTCTTTTGATTAGTTACCAAAAAATGGTCAAACTTGAATGGTACTGGGAGGACACAAAGTTACTTTATAAAAAAGGTTTGTACACCTATTAAATGATTAGTTTTAATGGAAAATAGCAGGCTGAAACACTATATAAAAAGCATTGAACAGGGTAAGATACACACCTTATTACCTCTGAGCATATCTACATCTCTGCTGAGCTGACTTGGGCTGACCTCAGCAGACGGGTCAGCAGAGGGCTGGCTGTGTGGGCATGGGGGAATTGCCTTTTTTTTCCCCAAATGGTAACTTTTGAGTGGGATTTTACATGACAACCTTCCTTTTCTACCTCTCTAATATTTCCATTATCATCATTTTCTTTTCCTACACACAAATCACCTCTGGTTGAAAACCAGGTTTCCTTATTCTCATTGATCTGCTACATGAATCTAAAATTACCTAAAGCTGTTCCTGTCACTCCTTCACATCCTGATGTGGTTTGACTGCTCTCCCAAGTGACACGTTTCAGATCTGTACTTGCAGTGTTTTCATTCCTTTAAAAAAATGCATCTTAAAATAGTTCTTGTTTCACTTTGCAGCTTATCGATTACAATCTGGCAATTTCCAGTCCCAATCTTGACAAAACTTTTGTGACATAGGGCTGATTATTAAGAAAAATCGCTTCCTCTCCAGCTGCTACCCCTCCTCGTGTAGGACCTGGGTGACACGTGTTTCTTGCCAGCAAGAAATAATCAAAGACCTACAGAGGCAGGATAAAGGGAAGCTTTTACTGAGTAAATGTGGGCTTGTGGGAATGAAAAGACAAAGATAATACTGGCGCTACGTTTTGCGGGATGTTGCTAAAGCTCCCTATGGGTTCGATACTCCAGATACGCTTCCTTATTCTTGCTTTTGTGTGCTGCATGGCGCTGGCTCTGCCAAGCCCTCACCCTTTTCCGTGTTCACTCTGTTAAAGGACTATTAAAGAAAGGGTTTTGCATCTCTACCATATTGCAAATGGGTTGCGAGACAAACTCAATCTGCGCAAAGGAGGTAGAGGTTCATCTGAGAAATACATAGGCAATGCTCCTGGGGAAAGCAGTGCCTGAGTGATGCACCGGGAGAAGCCAGTTGCACCGGCAACGCGAGGGCAGCAAGGAATGGGGTGAAGATGCAGCAGAGAGAGGTAATTGGCAGTACCAAAGCAAAGTTAAAGAGCAGCTAATTTTTCTCATGAATGAGCATGTGCAGGAAAGGAATTAAACTCATAAACTTAGGGAGTGCAAAAGCAACTCCAAAAAAATAAAGCCAATGGCCACATGGAAATGGCATTTATTGTGGGGCTTATGGGTGCTCTGCTCTGACTGGGAGCCTGTAGTGGGACAAGAGGTTTAGATTAGATATTAGGAAAAATGTCTTCACCAAAAGCGTTGTCAAGCATTGGAACAGGCTGCCCAGGGAAGTGGTTGAGTCACCACCCTGGAGGTATCTAAATAGACATGTAGATGTGGTGCTTAGGGACATGGTTTAGTGGTGGACTTGGCAGTTTAGGTTAACAGTTGGACTCGATGATCTTAAGGGTCTTTTCCAACCTAAATGATTCTATGATTCTAAGAAGAGCTGGAAATGGTCTCCAGGCTGAGGGTGGATGTCTTCAGGAGCTTAAGAGGTTGTTAAGAACTCGTTATGGCATTTGAGGAAAGCAGGAGCCCTTGCTCTCGTTAGCAGTAAGGCTGTTTTGCCCAGCGAACAAGCTGAAGGACATCAAAGTACACTGATGTGGATACTTAAGGATGCTTAAAAGCCTCTTCACTGTTTCAGTGTGGTGGAGCTAGCCCGAGCTCCAGAGAGAATAAAACCTTGTGGGCCAGATCTGCAGCTGGCACCGATTGCTTGATGCTGCTGAGCTTGTTTGCACCCAAACTTCCACTGTCATCTTAAACCATCCCAAATCAAAAGGTACAAGGGAATGCAGAGTAATGGGGGACTGCGGTAACTGCATGAAGGACAATGCTTAATGTTAAGTGATTTCCTAACGTGAATGAAATTGCAATGAAGAAAAGAATAGGAACAGGTATCTTATGGGGAATGGTGACAGATAAAAAGGCAGTAAGTGACGATCAAAGCCTTGGTGGGCTGTGGGAGATGGCACAGACGTTATGCAGGATGGTATCAAGAGTGGTGACGGCGGAGCGGCCCCGGACACAGCCGGGGATGGTGCGACACACGGGACAGGGGATGGAGAGGGGCTCTGGCGTGCGGCACTGCAGCATCTTTGGCTTAAAATCCATGGGTGCTAGGGGTAAAATCCTTGCTCGCCTGCCTGCTGAGAACAGCCCTGGTGCTGAGCAGGACTCAGGCTCCATTTAACTTCATACACGGCGGTGGCAGACGATGAAACGCTGCAAAGAAAGCAGTGAAACTGCTGCGTGCCTGCAAGCGTGTCAATAGGGAAATTGCTCTGTTCAGCATATTACTGGGCTCCCCAAACTGTAGTTTCTGGCTTTTATAACCCAGCGTGAGCCTGCCCAGGGGAAACCACAACATTTTGGGGGTACACAAGAGGCGAAGCATCCGTGTGGCATTTAAGACGTAGGCAGTTGTGAGTGAGGAAATTGATATTGCTGCAAGTCTGTGTGAATTATGTCTTTGCTATTTATGGAAGAAGGGTAAGGTCACTTCCCTGGGCTTTGGGATTCAATTTGCTTGTGGAGAGGAAGGTGCTAGGAAGAAAAAGTGAAAAGCCTGCTTGTAACAGCAAAACAGCCAGTAAAAACCTTAAAAGTTGGCATTGTTCTTTGAGCTGTGATAAATAATGTCCCTCAGACTGTGCAGGAGGGATTGAGAAAACCAGGAAAGCCTTCAGTGTGCATTTTAATAGCACGGTTGGGTGTACTGTGGAGACTGGGTATAGCAAGACACCACGTCTTTAGCTTTTGTCCAGGTCTGTGGACTTGGAAGTGCTGGGGACCTCCCTTTGCACGGCTGAGCTCTGGAGATTATACCTGTCGCTTCATGTAATAAACAATTTGGGAGCTGGGACTTTGAAGCAGCATAAATTGGTCCCAAACAAAGCCCATGCTGGCTCTGCCAACACAACACTGTGAAGGCTTCAAAGCCAGTGTGACACTGTGAAGGGGCCAGAATTATTATTTTCCCCTCAGGCTTTTCTCTGAAACTCATCCCAGTTGAGCTCTTCTCTGGCATTAATTACCTGCAAGGTGCCACGATGGAGCGGGAGATGCCTTGCCTCCTTCCCCAGAGAGGGACCGTGGAAGGTGCTGCCACTGGGAGGACCTGCCTAACCCTAACCATGCCTAAAGCAGGGCTGTCACGGCACTGACTGGGGCAGGGAAGCCTGTCAGAGAGCCAGAAACCATTGTGTGATTAAATATCCCATTAAAACCTTACAGAAAAGGTAGGCAGAACTGTTATTGTACAGCCCATTTTCCCTGAATTTCCCAGTCTCCCAGCAAATCCAAGTTTTCAGTTATCCTGTCCTGTGCCATCAGGTCAACCTTGTTCATCAAGGAGACCTTCAGACCCTGCAGGAGAGGGTCACCCTCGCTGGGGGCTGGTGCTGCGGCAGGACACGTATGTGGGCAGTAAGCACCATGCGGGAGATGAAACCCAGATTTTATGTGCATATATATACACACACGCCCATAGGTGCACTGGTGGCTCCGCTCACACATGTGGGTTTGATGCTCGGAGAGGTTCCCCCAGCCCCACGCTGTTTGCTGGCAGAAGCCCATCTGACGCAGCAGTTGGGGTGACGGAGGGGCGAGCGAGGGCTGGAGGGAGCCCTGCGGCCAGCGCCAGAGCCCATGGCCCTGTTGGGAAGGAGTCTGCTGCTCCGCTCCAGCCATGGTCTCGGTGGCCGTTCAATTATTTTTTCCTCACGCATTTGTTGCTAACAGAGAGCGTAATTCACTTTATGCACAAAGGACGTAGGTTTTGCAGCTCTGGCTGTTTATTTGGGGTTTTTTTTTTCATGCTTTTGGTTGCTGTTTTAACAGGGAGTGGGGCGTTTTTTGTTCCTCTCATTCTCCCCTCCTCCCCACTCTGATAAACACCTGGAAAGAAACCGGCTTAGGTGTTAGATCTGGCACTGACGAACTTCTGATCACCTCTTACCCTTTTTTCTAGGCAAGGCCAAAGTAGCAGCAACTCTCAAAAATGAATAATGCTATGGGGACATTCAGTGGTTCAGTCTTAGCGCTGATGGACCTGTCAGAGGAGATGTAAAACTGGTGTGCAAAGCCCTGGCAGCAAGTGAGGTTCCCACCACAGCTCGTTTACTGGGACATGGCCACAAATTGCTGTAGGAAAAATCAAACCAGAGTGATCCTCCCTCCAGCTGAAAGCTGCTCCCAGCTGCACGTAGAAGTTTTCCCTGCCCTCTTGCCTATCTTTTGAGGCACTTTGTCCTCTGCTGAGGTTGTTTGCAGAGTCTCCCTGGGCTTGAGGTACCCTGGACAAGAAGCTTCTGGTCGTGCTGGCTCCAGTGCACGCTGGTCTGGAGGTTTTAACTCAAGATGGAGTGAAGCTGTTGGACGAGCAGGTATCTCTGATACAAATGTTGAGTGGGACCATGCTTTCTATTGAAGTGTGTATCATCATGCTGTGCTGTAAGAAATATTTTTTACATCAGACTGATGCTTGCTGGCTGTAGATTATTATTCCTCTTGGTCTAAGCGGCTGCTTCTCGGACCGCTGCGTTATTTACCGCTCTGGGCTCCTGTGCAATAATCAGTGCTTATTTCTGAGTTGTGTGGGGATGTGGAGAGGGTCTGGCTCTCACTGGTGCTTCAGGTGGAGAGGAAGAAGAGAGCTTGGAGCACATCTGTATGTGTGGGAGAAACCAAACAGCAGGGAATGACTAATTCAAATGTCTTTTTCCTTCCGACAGTCTCAAATGAATCTTTGTTTTGGAAGCAATTGAGAGATAGCTCTGTTTGGGAAATTAATAGCACTTGCTCTAAAGGACCCTTTGTCACAGAAATGCCAAAAAAATTTATGGTCTTGAGCCAGGCCATGCAAGTATTGAATGAAGAGTGTCAATATACGGTCTTCTGTTTACAGCTTCAGTGAAAGAGGCTTTTCAGGCAGAGTATGATTTGTACCAACTCCTACCCGCAATTGATTTCAAAAAGACTAATTTAATGCAGGATCTGTTTATTTTAGGAGAGTGCTAACAGACCTTTGAAAGGGTCAGTGGTGAAGCCAAACAGATTTTCAATATCTATATTATCGAAGAAAAGGCTCGCTCTCGGTTGTGCTCTCCAGAAATGGTGAAAGGCAAATACTAGACACTTATACCCCAGCATTACTCTGTTCTAGAACACATTAGAGCTACAGGGCTTTTACACAATTGCAATTAATCTCCTTCCATCCGATTT
This sequence comes from Calonectris borealis, assembly GCF_964195595.1. NCBI lineage: Eukaryota > Metazoa > Chordata > Aves > Procellariiformes > Procellariidae > Calonectris > Calonectris borealis. The sequence goes on along the minus strand of NC_134351.1, from coordinate 3,010,677 downwards.
CAAGGCTCTGGAAATTCAGGCTTAGGCAAATTGTAGTAAATAACTTCACATGCTTTGCTGTAATAGGATAATTGCAGTCTTTGGCTACTGATAGTCAAATACAAGATTTATTTTTGTTGAACAATGGCAAATGTAATGTGAAAATTGCTCAAGAGACCAATAAATAAATATTCCTCCTTTGCTGGGAGTGAAGGAAAAATTAATGTCCAAGCAGAGAAAGCAATTTCTCAGCTGAATTTCCTGATAAATGTACTCAAACTTGCACACCAAGTTTGGAAAAAAGAAGCCGCTGGTTGTGCAGAGCTTCAAAAGCCCTGGTTGCCCCTGCACCCTGGTAGGAGAGGAGGAACGGTAGCCCTGTACCCACCCCAGAGCTGCTTGGGATTGACCCCCTTGCGTGACCTTTCATAAAATTTGAATTGTCATGCACGTTTGGGCGCAAGGACAAAGTCTCCTGCCATCGCTCCCATGTGCCACCCCATCGCTGCGGCATGGACGCCATCTGGCCCAGGAAAAACACTGATGTGCCTTTTTTTAGCCGCATTTCCTGGATGTATCCACTAAAGGCACCCACAGTAACCCATGCAGCCCATGTTTGGGACATGAAAGGAAGGATTTGTGTGGCCAGATGTGGGTGCGCAGCAAGGGCCCCCTCTCTGCCACCCCAGTCCTTCCAGCGCAGGGTCGCATCTTCCAATTCCCATATACAAGCAGTAAGTCAGCACTGGGCAGATCTCCACATCCCAGCGCCTGCGATGGTGACCATGTGCTGTGTCTCCTTTCCTTGTGCCCGCTGCCTGCTCGGGGAAATATCCAGCCAGCCCCCTGCAAACGCGGTGAAGACAGCACGCAGTCTGTCCTGACTGATCAATACTCTTCCTAAAAGGCTCTTCATCTTCCCCTTGCTGCTGCCTGACAAAGGGTACCAATTTTTTTCCACTGGGCTGCTGGTGCCTAGATGCATGCTGTTTATTAACCGCAGTGCTTGGCACATACCTGCCTTTGGTCTCTTGGTCTATGAGCATCCCCACCTCCTTTGATTAATGCAGAATAAATATTTAGATAGTGGGATAAGAGTCTTATTCAATGTAATTAGTGTTTTCTTATGTGTCTGTTAGATGAAATATTAAAACCTTCGTTGTCCTTCTTATTTACTTACATTAAATTGTTGTGAGTGACTAATGATCTTCTTTCACATGCACATCTAATCTGTGAGCAGCTATAAGAAACATTTCTTTTCTTTTGAAACATTTCTTTTGGAATAGTATGAAGTGCCTGTTCAGGATCATATTAGCACATGTTGTGCTCATTTTGGTCCTATGGATGAGTTTTGTGGTGAAGGAGAATGTGATGCTTACATATTATGGGCCATCTAATTTTTAATGTCTCGGTAGGAATTTTGACTATCGTACTAATGTAAGATCTGGTTATTTTGTGCTTGAGCTTGTAGGAAGTGCAAAAGTTTGTGTGCAGAGACCTGTTTCCCTCCAGTCTGCAGCTCTTGTGCCGTGAAGCCCTGCCAGGCTTCACATCAATGAGTCAGGACATGTTCCTGTTCCCCACCTGCCTGTGGCTCCTGGGCTGATGCTTCTGCATATTTAAGGTGCAGGAGCTTCTTCGGTGCAAGGAGCTTGGGGTCAGTGGGTTGTGGGAAATATGCAGAATTCCCCTGGGGAGAAAGTTGCTCAAAGCATGAAAAAGTCCATTGTTTTATAAAAATGTGAGGGGTCACTACCATAGCGATGCCAAGCAAGGCACTGAGCAAAGCCCTGGTAATACCCTCGCCCATTGTGTCAGTGCACCTTCTCTGTAATGTTGGCTCATGGAAGTTCTCGTCACTGTGACCACGAGAAAAATAACTTGGGTTACCACCGAGCTTTCAGCCACATTGATTTACAAACATATTTAATACAGCACTATTGTTATCTTTGTATACCATAAAACTTCTGTAAGAGTTGCTTCCTGAGCAGTTCAACTTGTTCATTTTAAATGACTCAACCGTAGCAATATATTTGGGTATTAATACAAAATAGTTATTCACCAAGGATGTTTGAGCAGCCAATAACCAACTTTCCTTGAACAACATGGAAGGTGTAAATGGCTTAGCAGCTTAAGATATTTCAATGCTGTTACAAGTCTACATTTGCACAGGAAAAAAAAATCTTGCTGGTAAAACTGCTTAGCCTATTTGGTGCTCGTCTCTACACTCCGCTAACAACATAATGGAGATGAATGAAGCTATAAGGTTTCTTATATCTTTCTGTAATTTTTCTTTCTTCTTTTCATGACCAGGTTGTGGAGCAGAATTGCACCTTTTTTCTCCAAGTCTTGTGTTTGCTGATTATGCAGCAGAAAGCTTTTTCTGGTAAAAGCCACGTTCCTTTGTGCTAATGGGGAACTGAGTCTGTCTGGAGATAGTCAGATGAATGCCTAAGGAAAAGATGTTGGAGAGACTGTTCAAAGACTCTCACAATCCACTAATTTCAGGCATCGTATGCTGTCATCTCAGTCAGATGAACAAGACCCTTGGAGAGATCTCGTCGTTATCTTTCCCTGCTTGTTCCACCCTTACACTCTTCCTGCTGCTGAAGAGGTCTGGGGCAGAAACGTCTCAATACTGGAGCTGTCAGGGATGTGCAAGGCTGACGGCAAAGCAGAGAAAGTGCTTCTCCTCTTGGGGAACCGAAACCATTTGGGTTTAATCAGGTGACGCGTAACAACCGGGGACTACGAACAAACCAAATAATCGAGATGTTTAATTACAACATTTTAAACCCGAAGCATTTCAGTTTTACTTCGATCTTTTTGTTTTCAAAAATGCTTCCAGTTCTCATCCATTTATATTAAATAAGGTTAAAAAAAGGATAATCCCCTTATAAAAAGACCTAGACCTCTTGTTTTCTTTTGAAGGAACATTTTGTTCAACCACAAAAAAGAAAAGGGAAGGTTTTGAAGGATTTTCTATTGTTATCTGGAGAGAGCAGCAGTATTCTCATTTCAGCTTAATCCCAAACTATAGCATATCTATTCTGAAATATCTTTTTGCCTTGGCAGAGCTATAACAGTGATTATTCAGACAGCTTTGTTTGCAGTATGAGTTCCAAAAATCTTTTAATTTCATTTATATCTTAATGGTTTCAGAAGATGTGTTTAACCTAGGAAATAAAGACGAGAGGAGAGAACAGGCGTGTGCAAGCTAGAAAAAAATTGGGAAGTGGGGTAGAAGGAAGCGTCCAAATGTGGGAGATGGGAATTCTGTTGCATGTACTAAGAATAAAAGGAATAAGGAGGAAAGCACCAGAATGTAAAACAATCAGCAGAAGCAAAGCAAATGAGACATTGAGTTTGATGTGGATGGCTGGAAAAAACCCGCAAAGGGTGCAAGGAGGGCAGGACAAGGCTGGAGCAGCCGGTAAGGGCATGATGCTGTGCAAAGGCAGCGGTGCGGGCAGGGGAGGCAGCACGAGCCCTGGTGAGGAGGGGTGTAAAGGAAGGGCAGGGCCGGGCAGAGGATGCCTTTTCGTGGTGTTGCTCAAGTGCTGAACAGAAGTTTGTCTGTAGAAAAAATGACAGGTGCCCCAGATGATTTGGTTCTTCTATCCTTGGGGCTCTTGCTCAGCTCCTTTCAAGCTGCCTTGAAACTTTATAGCTGTTCTCATGTCAGTCCATGAGTTAATTTTCTTCCGTGGGGAAATTCAGTCCTGGGGCAAGGCACAGGGACTGCTTTCCTCCCCTGTGAGACAGATGCCGGCTGGTCCCGAGTCATTTATTCCTTGTCCTCTGCCTGGTCTCTGCTGGCTGCGTGGGCTGTGCTGCCAAGGGAGCAGAAGCTGCGAACCGGGAGCATCTTGATCTCTCCCAGCCGATTATCCTGTGACAGAAAGGGAGTAATCTATGAAGATGGCTCTATAAACGCATTTTCACTGAAGTGATGTTATTACCGTAGTTTTGCCAAAAGCAATTATTTTATTGAATAAGTTCCTTGTGCTGCCAGGGGTCTGGCTATACTTTATGTGGCTTAAATGAGGTTCCTTGCTAAAGGAGACTTTCAGAGAGCTTTAATTTTATCCGGCCTCTGACTCATTAGCAGCAGTATCTCTCCCTGGAATCATACGTCCCAGATAGAGGATGTGAACAAGGATGGCCAGCTCCCGTGGCTGGCAGTGCTCAGCACGCGGAGTGGAAAGGTGGTCCTCACATCTCTGGTAATGGTGAAAGAACTGTTTTAACTGTTTTTAGGGGATATTTTCTGTTTACGAGATTTGGAGCGGACCTCGTGAGTCACGTGTAGGTGGTTCACCTATACGGGCATGGCTGGAGGAGGTGATTTACCGTGGCACCCGATGGCTGTTGTTGGCTGGGTCTGGTAAGCGGAGTGAAGCACCGAGCATTGCAGTCTCTGACAATAACCACTATCTCTGGGGTTGTCTCATAGGCAATGGATTTTCATTTTTTCCATGATTCACACACAGCGGGATAGCCGAGGAGCTGGGCGTGAAGCGTGCCAGGAAGGTTTTCTTGTCTTGATAGACCTTCTTGGGGCTGCTGTTTTGAGACATATGCTGGAGTCTTATGAAATGCGAATTTTTTCTTATTCCCCTCCTCCTCAGTCAGGAAACGTTTCTGCCATGCAATGGCAGTGATGCACACAGCAACCGGCGCTGCTCTCCCTGCCGTGGACTGCGTGGTTCCTGCTGAAAATCGCAGGTCGAGGGCAGAGCGGGGCGATGCGGTGCCCACGATCCTGCCCACTCCATCCCCGTGTTGCCCACCCCGAGGTGAAGGGGAGAACAGCTGTACCCCAGTGCAGCCGTATCCCAAGTTCGTCCATCCACCGTGCCTCCCTGTGTGTTTGTTAGTTCTAACTCTTAGCACTGAACTGATACTCAAAGGAGTCTTGTGAGTGCTTTATCAGCTTCAAGGTGACTTGCTCGAAGCTGTAGTTCTTATCTGCTGGTCGTGGATGTGACCCAACTGTTTTATCAAGTCTCATGATGGGGGGAAGAGCAGTCTTGCCTGTGCTGTTTGCAGTAGACATGAAAATCCTTTATCTGATAACGTGATATTGTGGAATATTAGGAAATAAATTTATCTTCAACTGGCATTGTTCAAAGCCTTGGGAAAACAGGCAGAGATGAAGTTTTCTATCTCTCGTTTGGCACAGACCCCCAGGTAAACTAGAAGGATTATATGGTCTGTAAATACATGTCATCTGCTTTGGAGGGATTAGGACCACATTCAGCTTGTGGGCCAGTGTCCCTCAGGTCTTTTTATGATGGGCTGATGGTAGCAGTTTAAATTAAATGTGTAGATAAATGATGTCCAAAGGATTTGCTCTGTACATTTCAGCAGGTTTGGTTGCCTTAGTACATTAAATCCAAATACCTGGCTAAAGAAATGCAGATTCCTCTATAAGCCACCCTTTGTTTTTCACACTGCTTTGGAGATAAGGTGACACTTCAGATAAGCCCTGGGCAATGCTTGTCCTTTCGAGCCAAAGGAACAGCACTTGGCCTGGCTTTCCCTGGGCTCACTTTTTTTTTTCCAGTTCAGCTTTTTATATGACACGTCCTGGTTGAAAGCTCAGTCTGCTGAATTCTTTCAAAGACTTTGCCCAAAACACAGTGGGGCTTCCTTTTGCGGTTGCAGGAGTTGATCTAACTTCTCTCATGGTGCCTGTAGCTGTGCTTTATATATAGTTAGGTTAAGAAAAATCACTGTCACTGAGGAGGCCTCTGGCAGTGTTTTCTTCAACCTGATACCTACTTCTTACAGGTGAACCTGGGATACTGAAACACAAATTTTCTTTGTAGATAATAAAGCGACAGCTCTGTGCAAATAACCTGGTAGTGGCTTTGCGCAGCCTGACCGAAGCTGGGTTGTGTTTGTCCTCTCTCCTGCAGTGTTTTTTGGCTCCTGCATGTTTGTACTAGAGAAAAGTCTTCCTTTGGAAGAAGGACTTTAATCCAAAACTGGGATTTAGAGCCAGATTCAGTTTCTGGCACGTATCTGTCATTTCAGTTAATTAAGCGGTTACATGGAGAGCAGTTCAGAGAACTGCTGTGCTCCCTGTATGACTAATGGAACTAAGTGGTTTGAATCATTTTATGGGACCACATTGATAGGGCAGCGAGGTGCCTATTTCAGACTCATAAATCAGATATCTAAAATGATGTGAATACCCTCATCAGAGCTTTATGCAATAAGAGGATGATTTCTGCCTTCTGAAATTCAACACTGCAAATAAATTGCACTTTTGAACTTGCTGCAGCAGAAGATACTGGGACACGTGAGCTAGGACTGGGTAGGTCTTTATGGCTGGATAAATAAGCCAAATTACTGATACTGCAAACTTCATCCTGAGGCTACATTCTTGGCTATGTGGCTGCTGTTAGGAGCCTCTTCCTGAGCCTTCTCGGCTTTGATGGCAAAAAAGCTCTCCCTTCTTTTGATACTACATGAGTCCCTTTCTAATTTATATCCACAGGCTCCTGCACCAGCCTTTTCTTACCTGACCCAGCTCTTCTCAACACTGGTGCTTAGACAGGATGCCAAACCCTTTCAGCTTTTGCCATTCCTAGGCTAAACAAGTAACACTTTTAGAGTTTGCTTTTGCATGATAAAGTAGGTTTTTGCCTCCTTTTGTAAGCCTGGAAAGCCTTCTCTGCACCCATGCAGGTTTAAATTAACCTCTCATGGTCGAAGGGGACCTGAATTGTGCTGTGCTATTCCAGAGGAGGTCTCCTCATGGGAGTTCAGTGAAAGGCATTAACGCTTTCCTGTCTCTGGGGGAAGTAGGTGGTGAATCCCAGAATTGCCTTTCTGAAGGCCTCGGTGAATTCATTTGGACTAATCTTGCAAAGGAAAACAAAGCAACAGTGAAATGAATTGAGCTGGCACGGCAAATGGGACCTTATTTACAAACTGCGCTTGTTCTTCTGCGTTACTGGGTTCATTTTCTGATCTCTACTTCAAGTGCAGTGGTTGAGGACTGAGAATTGCCACCTCAAAAGCTGTTGCAGCTTTGAGGAGCTGTGATTGTGCTCTGTTAGCATGGGTGCGTGGCGCTGGTGCCGGTGAATGGCTGCAGACTGCAGGAGCGTGGCCAGCTATAGATGCTATGGAGGGTGAGGAGGGGAGCAGAGCTGGGAACATAGATCTGCTCCAGAGATCTGGAATAGCTGAGAAATGAATGTATTGCTGCCCTCTGGCATGGGTGCAGGGAAGCCAGGAGCCCCTGGCTCAGTCCTGCCTGCACTGGAAGAAACCGGGCTGCATCGCAGAGACTGCAATGGGCATTGCTGGCAGCGTCCCATGGACGGGAACGGAGGGGTTTCACCAGGCACTTATGAATTATAACGGCAGCAAAAGCGACCCCTCCTCCCTGCCGTGGGGTGAACGTGCACACCACGATGTTCTTGTGCCAGGCAGCTGGGCTTGTTGACAGGTTATAATCAATTCTATCAAACCTTTTAAGTAACTTAATTCCCTAAAGCAGTGCGACTTCAGTTCATAATCAATTCTTCTGACCGAATAATTGGAGGACAAATTATTAGAAAGTGACAGCAAGGGATGTAGCTGGGAAAAAAAGATTCTGCCTCTTGCACTGCCCTCTCCGGAGAGGATAAGGCTCAGCAGCTCTCCTTGCTCACAGCACATATGCTGTTGCACAGCGATCCAGAAAGTGCTGGCAGAAATGATTCCACTCCTGAGAACATCTCCTTTCATTGCAAACAGTAAAAATGCATTGACTTGACATAACAAAAATGGCACTGGAGATGGGAGGGGTGGGCTGCGATGCCCCAGACTTGCCCTGCCACTGGGAACAGGTCAAGGGCAGGTTCCCAGCAGGCAACAGAGAGCAGCAGTTCTGCCTCGCAGGGGTGTCTGTCAGCACATACCCATCAACGGCTGAGAAATGCTCAAATACTTCTGTTCTGAGGTCTGTATAGATCATGCTGATACACCAACCACAGGTTTTTTAAATCAAGCTCCATTTAACTGGAGGAGCCTCAGAGCTGCAAGGCTGGTGCATAGACTTGCATTTCTCCAGAGAGCAGGAGTTTTTGTATTTTGGGCTGTGGACCTTGCCATTAAGGGTGATGGGTGAAGTCCAGAGTTTGATAGGGGATAGTCCAAAAATTAGTTTTGTTCGCAATAATTTAATCTTAATTTTACTGCAACCTTTTTCTCTGGCTCCTGTTCATGAAACCTGTATCACTAGGAAATGTTTCTATAAATTTAGTGACTATTCCCCCCCACACACACAGTTTTGGGCAAATATGGAACTACTTGACATTTTTTGCACATCAACACAGAAAATCACTGGAATTTAAACCATGAAGAAATAAGCAGCCTTTCAAGCACAAAGAAAATCCTTTCCACATCTATCTTTTTCTATCAGTTTTAATTTCAGATACAACCTGCTGTGACCGAGTCGGAGTTTTAACATCAGAAAGAAATAGTCTGTCTGAAATGGCTGAGACTGTGCAAAACAAGAGATCTTTTGTGCAGCTGGCATAAATCCCTTGCCCTGGCTGCTGTTTGCTCAGACCTAGGGTCAGATCAGCTTGTTATTTGGAGGAGCCCAAGATCCTCATCTATTCCCATGCTTTTACTGTGTGTAGCTGCTGCATCCCAGGTGTGGGGAGGTCAGAAATTCCTCACCTGAACTTCCACTGTGCTCATTTATTAACCTGTTGCTCATGTAAACTGCAGATATGCCTCAAATCTGTCAGACAAATATGAATGATGGGCAGTTTACTCCATACTACGCTTTCCAATTAGCGTTAATGGGACTTGTACATCCAGCAAAATCCACAGTTTATGAAGGTTCCCACCATCTAAGTTTGTCCCTGCATGCTGTACATCCTTTTTTTTTAATAGAAGTGCTGATGTACTGCAGTTTTAGAGGTTAGTTTTTATGACAGAAGTAAATATTACTCTAGCACGCTGGAGCATTGACTTCAACTTGCTCTGTCAAGGACTGGCTTGGCTCGTGGTCGCTCGTTTTGTCTTTTGCACTTAATTATGACTTGAGGTCACACAAGGGCCTGAAACCATAGGTATCCTGCAGCCCTTATGAGATGTACAGCTGTATAATTGGACCCATGTTAAGGATGGCAACACTTAACTGCAGCTGTGGTACAGCAACATCCCGGGCTGGGGGCCCTGCACCGCAAGTGCCCTTCTGCAGCTCCATCCCTTTGAAAACTGAGCTGTGTACCCTTGCACGCCTCTCCTGATATCAACTTCTGCTGTCAGCCAGTTTCTAGGGTAAGTGGGAACCAAGCTGCTGAGCGCCTTAAAGGTCATAACACCTGCAACCAGCCCGGGACACTAATCGTGGCATCCCCAGAGGGCTGGGTTGCTGCTGCTTGCTGGACCGCCGGGCTCATGACAGCTGCCGCAGCACAGCTGAGCCCTCGTGTGCAGCTTGGGGATAGGAGTAAACATCTCGTGACCTTGCTCAAACAACAGATTTGCTCCCTGTGCCCATGAGGAACATGCTATATTAATGAAAACCTTCTAAGCAAGATCTTCAGTGGTGGCTCACGGGTGTCGTTAACCACAGCTGCGTGTTTTTCCTGGACCCCGAATGCCGCCTGGCATCACAAAATAAGACCACTTGGGTTTTTACCTCTTGCTTGACCCAGGAACAGCCAGCATGCAGAATTGGTGTCAAACCATTCATTACTGAAAGAAAACATCAATTAGTATCAGCCATGCTGCATTCATTATTGTTTCTAAAATTAGTATAAATTATCAATCAAGGTTATGCATAATGAGCAACAGCAATACCTGAATTATGAAGCGTGTGGAAATAATAAAGGTGACAAGCAGAAATAGCTTTCCTCCGGGAGAAAATTTTAGGCTCACAGCGATAATTTACTACCTTCCTTTGTTTGAATACAGATTTGAATTTTACACCAAAATACTATTAAAAGCCATAGGGAAATAAGTTTCTATTTTTGCTTGGCATTTCAAAAATAAAGGTGCTAACTTTCTTTATAAGGTCCTGTTCTGGTCATATAATATGATTGGGCTCAGGAAAACGAGTGTGAATGTGCTGGGGTTTACCCAGTGATGAAGAATGTGTCTATGTAGCTATGCATGAAAATTATTTCAAATAAATAAGTAGATGATAAAGCGATGCAGCAAAAAAGGAAGAAGTTATTCTCTGGAGTATTTACTGCTGGAAAATTCAAAGGTTTAGTTTGAGACTTTGAGTTTTCTTTGCTCTTTCCATTTTATCACTGGGGAGAGGGGTATTTATTATTTGGACAAAACAAACCTTATTTGGACAAAACGAAGCTCGTTTTGACTTATCTTCTGCTTGGGAGCCTGTATGGAGATGATTACAGAGGCAAGGAGTCACCTTTGCTGTGTTTCCATTACTTTTGATTTCCAGGGAATGGGAGAAGCGTGGAGGATCGGAGGAGGTGGCGAGGATGGTCAGGACTTAGGGAGTGTGACTGCGAGGAGGGGCTGAGGGCTGTTTTAGCGTGGTGAACAGGGAGCTAAGGGTGCTCCCACGGCACTTGAAGGGCTGTTACAAAACTGATGGAGGCAAACCCTTCTTGGTAGCATCAGATATAAAACAAAGGGCAGGGGCCACAAATTGTGGCTTGGGAACTTCAGGTCAGGTATTGGAAAATCCTTCTTGATGAGGAGAGTGACATAGACCTGAAGAGGTGGCATCTCTGTCCTTGGAGGTTTCCAGGACTTGGCTAGACAAAGTCACAACTGATAGCCTTGTTGCTGTGTGGAGTAGGAGCTGGGACCAGAGACCTCCAGAGGACCCTTCCAAACCAGTGTTTCTGTAATCCTTGGATTTGAGTGCTGCTGTGATGGGCTGGGATCCAGCAGCCTCCAGCTCACAGAAGTGTAGCTAAGAAGAAACAGTGATCATTCTTGGCTCATGGCAGGGAAAGACAATGACTTAAGGATATCAGAGCACTGCCATATGACCTGCCTCTCCACCTCCCACCTTGCCTCCCACTGGCAGAGGGAAGAGGCAAAGGGTGGAGGAAAGCGGGGGTTTTTCACGTGTACGTGGTGGTTTTTTGCAAGAGGCTGAAGCGCAGGTTCTTCAGGGCTTTCTTCCTGGCTTTCTACGTGGGGCCATGCACACATCGATTCCCAGTGAGCGCTACCTGGATGCGGCCACTGGGTTCCCACAGCATCCTGTGCAGGTACCACCCATTGCGCCTTCTGAAGCATCTGTTTTCTACACATTTCACCCTGAGGGAAACTACTCTCCTGCGTTAACACCATAGCCTGTTCTCAGAATTCAATTTAATTGTAAGTCCTTCATTGAAAAAACCCCCAAACCACCACAACTGCTGAATTATAACAGCTGAATTTTAATCAGAGCAATGATTTCCCATCTAATTGCATCACTTCATGAGAAATATTCACAGACTGGAACAAAATACCAGGAAAAATACTTTTAAATCCCTGGGACAGACTTGAAGTTGTTTTATTTTATTTGATGAGAATAATGGGTTTGTTTGCTTATAAAAAAAATTATGATAGTCTTAAACATTCTCATTATATCCTTACCTTTAAGTGCAGCACAGGTTTTGTAAATGTCATTGTTACTCAGCAACCTTGACTAGTTTTTGAAACACTTTTTGATTTTGGGAGTATAAAGAGGATATAAACATGAATGGTATATTTTTCATATACAAAGGGTAAAGCATGTATTTCTCAATTCAGGCGACTAATTTTAGATTAAAGGGAAACAACAATCACAACTGTGGAAAAATTCTCTGGGAAAGAGATCACAGAAATGAACATTTTCAGCTTGTGAATCTGAAATGAACTGTAGCTGCAAGATTAACTGGGCAGGGACAGTTGGTTATATTTAAAATTGCGATATCCATCAGGCAAAATGACATCTCCTTTTAGTTATGTGGCTGCATATATCACAGCAGGCAGGCTTATCGGGTCAGGAGGAAAAGGACGTGTGTGATGCTGATGTGTGTTACAGAATGGGAATCCGAGTTATACAAATTTGAGCATTCAGTCAAATAACGGTACCAAGAGTAAGTATATTGGGCTTTGTGGAGGCTGTAAAAAGAAAAGGGGGAGTTAATATTAACACTAGGTGAGATAATTTTAAAGGGAGTTCCCTTGATGCGTTGATTTATATATTTTTATATATACATAAAAATATTCAGAGTTTTCCAGCAGAGAATATTCTTTGTCTCAGTATAGAAAACCTGTCTCAGTATAGAAAACCTGTCTCAGTATAGTCATTAACCAGATGGCTGGGGCAATTCTCTTACATCTAAGAGACCTCATGATCTGGATAAAGGTATAACAGACATTAATCTTTACAGCTGTGTCCCATCACTCCATCACTCTGGGGTGGATCTCTCTGTAAAAAAACCCAAACAAACAAAACCAACCCCAAACTCAAAGCCTTAGCTTTCTTGCTGAAGAGGATACACTGTTTTCCTTTAGAAATCATCATAATTTGTTGATAATTGCCATAATTTCATAATTATATCTATGTTTCTGTGATAATTTAGAAAATCCCACTGTGTGTCTCTGTTCATCCGTCCACCCCTAATAGCTTTTGCTCCTGTTTGGTGGGAACGCTCGGATGAAGGAGAAGAGCCCAAGTGTGTCCGTAGGAGGAAGACGAGTGCCATCAGCCTTCAGCCCTTATCTGAAACCAAAGACAGCGTGAAGAAGAAAGCTGCTGAGAATGAAAAGCTCCAGGAAAACAGGCTTCATTTATTTCACAGCTCACAGAATTACGTGTTTTCAAACTTCTTTTTCTTCTGCATGAACAGAATTCTTGGTTTTTCAGCCAACTTTAATGAACACTTGACGAAAAGCAGAGAAAAGAAGTGATGTAAAAGGAAGGCTCTTTGTCAAATGTATGAGTACGCTCCTATTGACTCCAGCACAGACCTTGGTAGCACTTTATACCCATCTTTTCTTTCTGTTGGAAAAAGGGTTTATTTTCTGAGGGGAAAAAACCACCTCCCCTTACCATAATCAATATGGTGAAAAAAGTTTTGTCTACTGTGAAGTGCTCCTTGCCTTTCTCAAAATGTTTAACAAGCTTTTTTAACTCTGAAAGACTTTAAAAAGTAAAATTCTTAAAAGACCTACTTTTTTTTTCTTTTTTATCACTTACTGATTTTTTACAGGTAGTTCTTTCTATGTCATTTGTGGCAAGGTGCTTTTGATGAAGGTGTAATTGGGATGTTTGCAAAAATTTGAAAAGTTAGTGCTCTTCGGATGAAAGGAAACTGTTTCCATTTCTTTATGTCTAATTTTAATCTGATGGGAATTCTCCAGAAGTCCACTTAGAACCGTGGACTTTGCTATAGCCTAACCACGTTCCTCTAGAAGTTGGAGTTCAGTAGGGTTATACGGGAGAGATATTTTGGTCCATATAGGTAAAGAATAAATTTAGAGAATCAATGTTCAGCTCCTAATCAGTGTCCAAATGGGAAGCGCTCTTCACAGTATTATTGTAAAAAAAAAAAAAAAAAAAAAAGGCAGGACTTTTCAGATGAAAACCCAAACTGCCCTCACTGCAGCTATGTGCAGCACATAAAGCAAGGCAGATATGGCAGTCGCTGCGGTGTCAGGATCCCTGGTATCAGGAGAAGGTCAGTGCAAGCAGCAGCATATACTTAGCAATATATTTATACCATCAAACTTTGGCCCTTGGGATCCTCCTGCCTGGAGCTGCGCGACTCTCTGCTGACTGCATAGGAGCTTGAGTTACAAGCTCGAATGCGTGTAAGTTAGATGTCTACGGTGAGAAAAGTTTTATTCCGCCTCTCTGAAGATTGCTGTTTGTCCTCCTGTACTTGCTATTAATTATATCCTTGTTTCTATTACGTATCTGTTCATTTGTGTCCCTGGTTCTAATCTTTTCACTTCCAGTCTCTCAAGAAGCCCCTCTTTCCTCTTCTGAATTGGTTCAGATAAAAAAAAAAAAAAAACACAACAGCTTTCCAGTTGAGGGCAAGCCAATATTTTTCCGGATGGCGCTTTAACACTTCCAGGGTTATTTTCTGCCCCATTTTTTGTCATACCATTTTACCTGCCTGTGCATTATTTCACTGAATTGTGTTGTGTTTTGTTATTTGTTTGCCTTTTTTTTTGTGGAATAATGGCTATGGCATGCTCAGCATTCAAAAATACGTGGATAGTATGGGTCAGGTCTTCCAATGCACAGTGCATTTGCCAGAAATTCCCAAATCTTCATCTGCCTTTATGTGGTTCTTTCACCTAGGTCCCTCTTCAATTTTTTTGCTTTCTTTTAGGTAATTGAAATACTTCGGGTCATCTGAAGTTCTTGCCATCTTATTGCTTATTTCTTGTCCCAAATAATGAAGAATAATAAAAAAAGAGAAACCTCACAACAATGCACAGGCAACCACACTGACAGAATTTCCTTAGATTTTCATAACATTGCATTTCCACAGGCTATTTCAATCAAACCTAGCGATATACAGCATCAGTTTAGTCAGTATTAGATTATAATTTATTTATTGAGTAGATGAAAATAGCCATGATAGTAAAATTCTCATCTAACGAAAACGTTTCTCCTGGAGTTGTGCAGAAATGCATTCTTGATAATGTACTCCTAAATAATCGTCATTGATCATCTGCAGGAAAATACAAACGTTGCTACGCATGAAGTGTGCAGGTTCTGCCAGAGTTGGTGGACTGCTAAAAATGGTGGCTGGGACATGGCATCGCCTGGATGAAGCTGGAGTTTGGGGTGGCGGAGGTGTCTCGGCAGTCCTGGACGAGCGTTCCCGGGGAACTGAGGTTCTCCTCTGCTGCTGGCAGTTCTTGAGGACAAATATCTAGAGCGGCAGCCTTCCAGGAGTGCCACCAGCAGAGCTGCTGCTGCCTTGGCACAGGAGGATGTTCTAGATGATTCCTTGATGTTTTGTGAATCTTTCTAATTTGTTTTCTTGGAATCAATGATTACCTCATTATGATGACTTCACATGCCTTAATTTTCCAGGAAATTAATGATAATTTTCTCTTGAGTTTCCTGGGGACTATTTCCAGGTAATTATTTATTCTGTTCTTACTCAGCTTCATATGTGTGACTGAAAGGAAATAACCATTCTGATTTTCATGACGCAAATAAAAATGAACACACACACACACACACACACAAAAAATATATACTCATATGTGTATACATGCATATGTGCATACACAAGAACACCTTCTGCAAAATAATATTTCCCAATGCAAAGGTTCAATTTTTTTGAATCTGGCTTTTCTAATAGATTTTTTTTTTCCCTTAGAAAATATCAGGCCAGTTCTGCTGGCAGCTTTTGGTTAGATTAGAAAATTGAACATGTATTCATACTCCTTGGTTTCTGTCTTTTAGCTAGTTTCTATGACAATACTTTACCTTTCACCCCATGTCTACTTAGCTTCCTTAATAGCATCTCATGAGGGAGTTGTCAAAGGTTTTCTGAAAGTCCATGTAAACCATCTGTCCTGTTTACAGAAAGATAGCTGAGGAAAAAAAAAGCAGGCAGAAAGGATAAATTAGTTGTTCAAAGGCAAACAGCCGGTTGGTTTCAGAGCACCGGGGAAGGAACCCTGGAGCGTGGCTCCTCCTCAGCTGCTCATGGCATTAGATACCACTTTCCCTGCAGAAACATGAGTGCACTGAACCAGGCAAATGCAGGTAAAAATGAGAAGAGGATGGGTGATAAATAAGTAGGCTCATTAGTTCCTGGATCAGCAATCTCCAAGCTGCTTTGGAACCTGCTTCCCGAAAACAAATCTGCCATTAATAAGGGACCTGCAGGTAAGTATATCATTAGAGTCAGATTAGCAGGCGTTTAACGGTCCGTGAGTTCTCTCTGTACTGCATATTGTTTTACACTGAGACAGAAACTGCAGTGAGGAGCAGGGGAGGCAAAGGGAACCGTGGTGGAGGAGATGAGGTGCTATCGGGGACTCGCTGCAGAAACCGGCAGCAGTGCGCAAAGACGGAGGCGATGGAAAAGGGCTCAGGTGCACAGCAAAGAGCAATGCCTGGTTCCCAGGAGTGAGCATTGATTTCTATGATTAGTTTCTTATGTGACCAATATCTAACGAGCAACAGGCTGGGTCGCACTACTTATCTTTCCATGTGTACATTGTATTTTGCATGCAGGTCAACCCATCAGGTGTTGGGCTGGAGGAACCTCCCCGGACAGACATGGGAGGCTGCAGGACAAGCTGAAGAGAGAAGACAGCCTGGCTGCTGGTATATCAAATTCACGTAATTCGTGGCTGAACACATATCTGCCTGTCTTTTGATGTTTTCAAGCTGTGGGAAATGCAAGAGCTTTCTGTAAAATATGTTCACAAAAAACATTAACTACTGCATATATGATTTTTTTAAAAGTCTGAGCTTTCAGAGTCGAGCGATTACATGAGACGCTTGTTATTAACCAGTTAAAAAATGTTTCTAGTCATGAAGAAAAGTGGAAACGGCTTCAAAGCATGAACTCCAGAAGGTCACACACCAGCAGTATAGGCAATTCCTTCGGTCCTCGAGGTTGTTGGGGGTCTGTGAGGGTGGCTGCGCTGCAATGTGAGATGACTGCACTATAATGCAGAGGTGGTGTGAAAATCAATTAAAACTCATTAAATGTTTTTGGGGAAAAAAAAACATTTTGAAAGGAATGCAAGATAAAAAATTATCTCTAGACTATCATACTATACAAACATCTCCTTATCCTGGCAGAAATACCTGAGTCCAAATAGACAGATCCTCTTCCTCTGATCTGCTTAAAACCTTTTTTCTCCCTTGAATGGAGTGAGAGAAAGGCACGGAGAGACACTGGAGCTCTGCATTTCACGCTCAATCTGCTGTCCTTGGAGGCCTGTTGGAGAAGAGCAGAAAAGCAAACATGGGGCAGCTTCCATGTCCTTCTGTTTATTGTGCCTCCACACATCTCTCAGGGAAGAAGAGGGACCAATTTTTAACCTTTTTGGCTTGCCTTGTCCTGCCAGGTCTAAATTAATGAGTGACTGGACTCAACGTGCAGCCAGATTTCTGCCTTGTGAGGACTGGCACTGGGTCTTTCAAAAAGGCAAGGTCTGGCAGCAATGATCTTTGATAGTCCCATGACCAGCGCGTTTCCTGGCACTAAGGTAAATGCTGGCTTCTGTCTGGTTTGGAAGACGAATTTTAACCTCCTCTTATTTCCCAGGAGAGTGCCTCAATTGCCAGGTCATTTTTTATTAAGTTTCCCTCCTCCTTGCCTAGTGATATTGTTTCAGATTTGAGGAGCAATGGAGCTTTCCCTGGTCCAGACATGAGACCATAACTGTGTTGTTTTTTAAGAGCAATCTCAAGACCAAATTTTCTGGCTGTCCAAATTGTTTACGCTCAGGAGGGCAGTGGGAGCTGCATTTAGGACAAACCACTGGTGCACCAGGACATAGGAGGGATGGGAGGGAGGAAACTTCAAATATATGCCCTGCAGTTTAGCAAGCATAGGTGTGTGCACCTTCCTAAAGGGCAGACAGGTCCTAGCATGCTCCATCTGCCCTGCAGTGCCATCACATGAGCAATACCATGTAGACAAGATGATCTGAAGCCATTCCTGTACTGGTCTGCTATGAGGTGGGGTTTGTAAAGAGCCTGAAGTCATCCTAAGAGGCAGCACTGCCCTGTGAACCCTTCAGACCATTCTGAAAAAAGCCCCTTTCAGATACCCTGTACGTGTAGCCCCACGGCCTTGCTGCCCAAGGGAGGTTATTCTGTGTGATTGGAGAGACTGCGTGAGGACTGTAGAGCAGGGGTTACATCGGGGTCTAAGTCCCTAGCAGAACTGCAAGACACCTTGGTTTGGAGATCTGTCACAAACTGGCCAGGGACTTGCATTTGGGTCTGACTTCCTGCCAGCCGTTAGCACACAAGTGCTTTAGTTTTGCTCAGTGCATCCTTAAGGTGATCCATGCAGAGTGGAGCAAAAGGAGGAGCAGAGCGGTACAAGACCGTACAACTCTCACAGAAGAGAGATTGAACCGAGACCTACCACACTGTGGGTGAACCCTTGGTAATTGGAAGCCATTAGGAAGCCAAGCTGTTGGACACAAGCAGGAAAACTTTACAGGAGCAGTTTTTAAAACGCTTTCTTCTTTTTCACCTTGTTTTTCAAGTTCAGGGTGTTTGGAAAATGCAGCTAGAATCTCCACAGTTTTGGGGCAGTTGGGACGCTGTTTTCCAGAAAATATGTATTCACAGCAACTTGCTTGACTCTAGTGAGTAGACACGAGGAGGAATTTTGCATGACACTTCTCTGTGTTAAGCTCATTAAGGGAGCTCCCAAATCCAGCAGAGTCCAGGACCTGGGGACTTCTCCTACCAGCTAAAGCCCAGCCCAGGGCACCTGGAGATCCAGGTGTCTCTGTCCCAGGCTGATGGATGTGGCTGCTGCTGTCTCATTTCCAGGTCCAGCTAGTAGCAAGACTGAGCCTGTATCCCACAGAGATACACGCGCGGACACACAAACACCTCTGGCTGCAAAAGCTGCCACAGACACAGCACTGCCTTTAGCAGCACTCACACGTAACGCTCCCAGAACTCAGATGAAACAGATAGCTCAGACCTGTGCTTCCTCTCCAGCTGCTTGGGATTGAAGGAGAAGGGCGGGATCAGTCTTTTTTACTGTATTTTTTGTTGTTATGTATATTCTTCCTCTTCAAGTTTGTATTTCTCTCCATCTGCCTCCCCTCTCCCTGTGTGACAGGACTGCTCAGTCTGGGCGTGGGAGGGAACCACAAATTCAGCTCATCACCTCCTCCACCTTTCTTGACGTGTAAATTTTTGTTCATTTTTGTTTGCTACCTAGGTCTGGAGTCAAGACTTGTAGAAAGTCGCTGATGGTACTTCAGCTAGACCTCCTTCTTCTCTGCCTTTCCTCAGATGCAGAGGTCCTTGAGTTGCAAGCCTGAACTGGACGGCGTTCGTCCCAACCAGGTGTGAAGTTCCTGCTTGTTTGTGTCGGTAGGTCTGGTCCACTCATGCATTCAGAGACCCTCAGAAAGCAGCTGGGCTCCACCCTCAGGGCAGAGATTAATTTTCAGATACTTCTCAGATGAAAGCTGTACATAAATTTAAAATTAAACACGGTCTATAGAAATTAACTATTTAAAATATTGTCTTGTCCTGCAGCTCAGCTCACTGATGGAGGTGTTCAGATGGGAATGGTCACTGGCAAACAGCAATACATCCTACCAGAAGGGAAGGGGGTGCCCAGCATTGGACTGGAGACACCGTAAAGGCAGCTCTGCCTGTGCACCTCTGTGAAGTGGTAAGAAGATGTGAGCTCCTCGCTCCTTACCTAGAAAATGAGTGTGGGACTGTCCCGAGGCCAGAATGGAGGTTGTTGTGGAAACAGGAAAACAAACTAAAGCTGGGGTGCTTTCACCACTGGGCAACATTTTTTCCACCTCAATTCTTTCTACTATCATCACATTGTGATCTTACAGGTACGTTTTCCCCACGTGCATTTTTGGGGAGCCTTAAAGAGAACTGATTCTTTAAATATGGTAAATCTGTAAAAGCAACTCACTGGGTTTTGCTTTGCTCTTTTTCTCTTTTAGCTGTCAAGTCATGTTAACCCCTGAAAAATTTTCTTTTATTTCTGCAAAGCTGGTTTATTGTCTCGATGCATTTTATTTTCAAAGTCTTGACGGTTGGACTCGATGATCCTAGAGGTCTTTTCCAACCTTAATGATTCTACGATTCTAATGATTCTATCTTAACTGCACTGCCTTTCTCTCATGGGTTGCACCAAAGCATTGGCATTATGATTCCCACACTAGGGACGATGCTTCGGCTCAAAGGTTGATTTGTTGAAGGTCTATTTTCTTTCAAAGTGCTTTTGACATGAATGCAGCAACAATGTGGTATATTTTAAAGTCATTTGGTCTTCCCAGATGCTCAAGCCTGTTAATTGTATATTTTTTAGATATAGCTTGCTAACAGCTAAATAGAGTTTGGGCATTGCACATTTTCTCTGAATCATATTTTCCCAGCAGCCAGCAAGAGTACGTGTATTTTTCTGGTTTTGCTTTTTAAACTGAAAACTCATCTAGAATTGGATTTTGACTTTTACAGAAATGGCTTTTCACATTTTTGGAGCTGAGGGTCACTTATGAAAACTAGCAAAGCCCCAGACCTCACTGAGTCGGAGTGGTCCTTCTCCTTTTCCATCCTCCTTCTTCACCTCAGCCAACTTTGGATTAATGATTTCCCTCCAACCTTCCTTTCTCCACCTTCAGCTGCTGACACCATCTCCTCTTGCTTTTGACATATTTCTTTTTGCCTGTAGCACTACCAGTAAATCTGTCCAACTGCCGCAGGCTGCCGGGAACCTCTGTAGCTCAGGAAATGCCATGTGGAAGCTGAGTCTTGGCGAGGCTCTCCCTTGGTCTGTGCTGCAGCCAGCCTGCAGCACGGTGGTATGGCACCCATGAGGCCACCTGTATGGGGTGCAGGAGGCGATTTCACTCTCAGGTTTGCTGCTAGAACCAGCACTAATGCTGCTTTTTAGGTATGAATGTTTCTGATGTGCTGGTGAATTAGTCCCGCTCCTGCTGGGCTTGGTTTCTCCAAAAGCCAATCTGCCCCAAAGAGTCGAGGTGGAGGAAGAGGCACAAAGATGCAGCTAAAAGATGCTGCAGGATGCCCTGCTGAGAGGTCATTCAGCTTCTGAAAGGGGAAGCTCACACACTCCCAGGCCAATCAGATAAGAATGAAAATCAAATTAAATGTTCTAAGGATGTTTTATCAAGTTTCATAAAAGCAGATAAAAAACCCCATCTAATTCTGAAGATAAGTGCCAAGTGCTGCCTGTGATTCACCATCCCAGCACTGAAGTAACGGAAATGAGTAACAGTCCTGCAGCTCTGGACTGCAGCTGATTTTAGGTGTTTTCTATAAATCTGCTTTTAAACAAATTGTGTTTGGAACCTATTTTTCAAATATTGATGGTTATGTGTCTTGCAGTGGAAGAGAAAATAATCCACTTTAAAACCCCTGTTTAAGCTGGTCAGTTCACAGTTTTGCTCTCCATGGAGAAGACCTAGAGCTGCTTAGCTGTGTATCCTAGATGTTGAATTGCTAAAAGTTGATGAAGAGTTGCTTTCAGCTCTTCACAGATATGATTCCTGTGGTTATTATGGGATGTGGGCTGGCCTAATAGTAACCTGAAGGGAGCAGGACCAGACTGCAACTGCAAAATGAGAAGATACTTGATGTGGCTGAGCCAAGTGAGGAAGAGGAGGAAGATCAGGGTGCTTAGGAGACCAGGTTGAGGAGATGCTGCAGTGGTGTCATTCCAAAGGACGACTTACACCACCCTATGTATTGCCCTGGGTCAGCTCACCTAAGGTTGTTTTGGCACTGGGAGTCCTAAGGTTTTGGGGAGGCTGTGGTATAGCTGGGCATAGCTGCTGCCTGGCTGCCCTGCCACAGGGTGGTTATCCCCCGTGCTGGAACGACGACAGCTTTGCAAAAAGAGCTACTTCTTCGTGAGGCGAGACAGGTCCTAGGGGATGGAGAGAGATTCCTAAATTTGATAAAGCCTTTGACTGGAAATAGTTTTTGCCAGTCACAATAATGATGTTTACAAAGAAAGGAAAGAAACAAGAAGCTCTATTGTCAGATGTTTGCTGATTCCCCCTGAACGCACTACGGGAGTTACACAGGGACATTTCATCCTTGAGCAAACATTACCGTGTAAGTGCAGCCAAGGTCACCGGCTTGCATGAATTAACTGTCATGTCAGCTCTGGTCAGGGGGGTGATGTGAACTTAAGCACCTGACTTCTCTGATGATCTCTACATTTTGCCTTCATGCCTGAGCGTATTTTGCCCTTTCACGCTGCCTCCTCTCCACCTCCCCATTGCTGTTTAGAAATGCACGTTGTCCTCGCTCATACGCAGACGGTATGGACCGCACGGGCCAAAGCCAGGGGCAGAGGCCATGAAACATGAGAAGGAGCTCTGGGACTCTCTGACGATAAAAATAAATGATCTGGCTATGAAGGCAGGCAGGGATTTAGAAAAGCTGGG
The DNA here is from genome assembly GCF_964195595.1 of Calonectris borealis. NCBI lineage: Eukaryota > Metazoa > Chordata > Aves > Procellariiformes > Procellariidae > Calonectris > Calonectris borealis. Next base: position 2,988,585 of record NC_134351.1, on the reverse strand, counting down.
CTCAGATTTTGCTTTGTAGGAGCTGTCTCTGTGATGCTTCAGCTCTCGCTGTGCCTTTGCTGCCATTTTGTACGGATGTGACAGTAACACTCCTGTGCATGCCTGGCTTTCCTGTGCCTGGACCCAGTGATGCCCACAGCCTGGAAGGGTGAGGCTTCACCCTGCAGCTGGACCTATCCAACTCCTTCCCAGGCATTTTGAGTCTTGCCTTCTGCCAGCCCGAATGCTCATTTGCCATCCTCAGTGAGCCAGTTCAGCTCACTAACCCAGCAGTAAGGGAGAGTCTGGGAGAGGGAAAAAGACATTTTTTGCTAATTTAGTGAGTTGAAGAAAGAAGGGAGATCTCCCAGGACAGAGTAGGATTTCCCCTTTCAGCAACCAACTTACAGCTGAGCAGATCTGAGGTGTCATACAAAGGACAGCACAAGGCCCGGCGGTTGTCCCAGACAGCAGAACAGGGGCCCTCCTGTCACCATCACCTCTCTCTGCACCGCTGTTTGCCCGTCCTGGGCATTGTACTTCTGAGAGCAGCATGTGACCAAGGGATTCGTTTTGGTCACTCATCTCTGCCTGCGTGCCCCTCACCCTTACCCCCTCCCCTGCAACCCCAAGTCTTTTTGCACTTACTAATAAAAGCATGGTGTGAACTTTGAAGGGGCTCTTGCTGTGTTAGCAAACAGGGCTCTAAACAAGAAGCCACAGGGCAGGCACCTGTCTGAAAATTAAAGGTAGAAAGCAGATACAGGGAGGAAAAATGAAATGGTTCTCCTCCCAGCACAGCACAGGGCTGTTCCTGGGAGAGCACTTGCCCAGGAGGAAAAGCCACTCAGATATCTTCTGTAGGATTTTTCAACAAGGCTTCTTCCTTCCAGTGGTAGTTAAAGGTGGCTGATCAAACCAGGGCAGCTTGCCCATGCACAGGCATGCTGAAACCCCGTCTTCCCAGGTCCAACGGCTCCTCTACCCCAGGGACTCTCCCCATCACATGGTGGCTATTCCAATGCACAGAAGGCTCTGAGCTCTGACCACCCTTCATTTCCTAAATTGCAAGAACCTGATGTAATTCAGAGCAATCTCAGATTGCGTTAGGCTTGCCTCAGAGTCCTGCCCAGCTTATTAGCTCCAAGGAAGGTAAGAAGTCACATTTCTGTCCCCTCTATTTTCTTGGCTTTATCAACACACTTCAAGTGCAGATGAAATTCTGCTCAGAAAATATTTTAATATAACTCTATGTATATATATATTTGTTTATTTCCTAGGTTTTTATTATTACTTTGTGCCTTTTCACAAATAAGGAAGGAGTACGCTGTCAAGTGCTGCCAATTGCACTAATATAGGAAGAAAAGAGTGTTGAATTTTCCCCGGGTTGATACTTGGGAACAAATTCCCTTCAGCTGGAAGAGGCAGCCCTCTGCGCATGGTAGGCCAGTGGCCAGGCATATAATTGATGTTTAGGCTATGCAGGGCCTTCTCTGAAAAGAGAAGGTGAAAAAATTAGGGTTTTCTCCTGTCTGTAGATGTCTTGTTTCAAGTGTGGCCATGAAGTCGATGTTCATATCAATATTGGTGACTAACCAGAGTCCATTAAAAACCCAAACATTTAAAAGAAGTCTATTTAAAAAACCAGAACATTTAAACTCACTGGGTTTGAGTGCCAGCAGGCGATGGCGTGTGCGGGGAGCTGCTGGGGCGGCAGGGGAGAGGGGGACCCTTCACCAGGGTGGCCTTGGCACGGATCTTCCCTGTCTTCTTGCCTGCAGCGTCACGCCAAGGGGTGAAAGATGGCATTTTCAGGCAAAACTTAACCTTCCCTCACACCACTGGGATTTGGGCCACCTCCATTTTCTTTGTCCTGGTGAGTAGGAGAGACAGAGGGAGAGGAGCCTCTCACTCCTTTGAGGAGGATGCTTCCTGTGTGTTACAGCCGAGGCTTCGTCACGCAGTGGCCTTCCTCAGCATGGCCCCAAACGCCCAGCCATGTGCTGGGGATGTTCGAGGGTTTTGTGGAGGGAGCGCGCCTGCATGGCCCTCCATGGCAGAGGGCCCCACGATTCTCCTAGAGAAGCTGGTGGCTCACGGCTTAGACAGGTGCACTCTTCGCTGGGTGAAAAACTGGCTGGACGGCCGAGCCCAGAGAGTTGTGGTGAACGGAGTTACATCCAGTTGGCGGCCGGTCACGAGCGGTGTTCCCCAGGGCTCAGTACTGGGGCCGGTCCTGTTCAATATCTTTATCAACGATCTGGACGAGGGGATCGAGTGCTCCCTCAGTCAGTTTGCAGATGACACCAAGCTGGGTGGGAGTGTTGATCTGCTGGAGGGCAGGAAGGCTCTGCAGAGGGACCTGGACAGGCTGGATCGATGGGCTGAGGCCAACTGTATGAGGTTCAACAAGGCCAAGTGCCGGGTCCTGCACTTCGGCCACAACAACCCCAGCAACGCTACAGGCTTGGGGAAGAGCGGCTGGAAAGCTGCCCAGAGGAAAAGGACCTGGGGGTGCTGGTTGACAACTGAACATGAGCCAGCAGTGTGCCCAGGTGGCCAAGAAGGCCAACGGCATCCTGGCCTGTATCAGAACTAGTGTGGCCAGCAGGAGCAGGGAGGTGATCGTGCCCCTGTACTCGGCACTGGTGAGGCCGCACCTCGAATCCTGTGTTCAGTTTTGGGCCCCTCACTACAAGAAGGACATTGAGGTGTTGGAGCATGTCCAGAGAAGAGCAACGAAGCTGGTGAAGGGTCTGGAGCACAAGTCTGATGAGGAGCGGCTGAGGGAACTGGGACCCTTTAGTCCGGAGAAGAGGAGGCTGAGGGGAGACCTCATCGCGCTCTACAACTACCTGAAAGGAGGTTGTAGTGAGGTGGGGGTCGGTCTCTTCTCCCAAGTAACAAGTGATAGGGCGAGAGGAAATGGCCTCAAGTTGCACCAAGGGAGGTTTAGATTGGACATTAGGAGAAATTTCTTTACTGAAAGAGTGGTCAGGCCTTGGAACAGGCTGCCCAGGGAAGCGGTGGAGTCACCATCCCTGGAAGTATTTAAAAGACGTGTAGATGTGGTGCTTAGGAACATGGTTTAGTGGGCATGGTGGTGTTGGGTTGGTGGTTGGACTCGATGATCTTAGAGGTCTTTTCCAACCTTTATGATTCTACGATTCTATGATTGCCCCCGTCTCATGGCGCTGCTGGGCGTGACCGCCTCCGTGGGCCCCGGCATGGGGTTGCAGGGCTGTTTTCTGACATCGAACGCAGCTGGACCCAGGTACAAGCAAAGCCCCAGCCCCAGGCCCCCCCGCCGCACCCCAGAGGCCCTCCCATCTGCTCGCGCTGCTCCTTCCTGGGCCAGGCAAGGATCTTTCCCGGCTTCGAGACCTCCATTCAATTTTCATGTCTTTTATTATGGATATAACCGGCATAAAATAAGATAGACTTTCCCCCTTATTATTAGAGGTGATAATTTGCAGCCTAAGTGTGTTGCCATGGAGATGTGAGAAGCCCCCGAAGAGGGAGGCCGGGAGCTGTGGCCTAATCCTGAGGTGATTTTCAATAGCACCAGCTGTCCCGGGGCTGAAAGGCATGGCAAATTACACCATTATTGGAGGGAAACAGGGAGGCTAAGCTAATTATTTGTGGGCTTTAGACACAGGTGTTCATAAAAGCGGGGCCGTGTGCTCCTCATCAAGGCCGGTTTGGGAGGGGGGAGGCCCGGCGGGAGGCCCTGGCCCTGATTTCAATCACAAAGGGCGGCCGTGGGCCTGCAGCCGCCATGGGGCTTCACTGCAGGTAACTGCCTTGGTGGAGGCGCTTGCTGCTCTCTGGAGAACTGTCTTTTTTTTTTTGGTTTATGCCCTCTTTTCCTAACATTTTTCTGGGAAATGCTGTTGGAACCTGGTGCTCTGGGGGTGTGCTGGGGCTGAGCTTGTGGGGGAGTGTGTGTGGGCAGTTGAGGCCTCTGGGGAGGGCCTGCTGCTGCGCCATCATTGCAAAAAAAGAGTTATATTGCAGTGTTTTGGTCTTTAATACCAGGCAGATCTGCTATTATTGCTTTTGGGGGCTTGGTGAATAACATATGTGTAAAACTCTGCTAAAACAAATCGTGCCCTTTTATTTAAACTGATGTAACTTTGCCTGGTGAAAGCTTTGGTGTGTTTTTTTTTTTGCCTTCAGTGGATGTACTGATGAGTGCAAGATAAGCATATACAACTAAAATGTTTTGAGACTAGAAAATAAGCAAGCTTATTACAAGCAAAGTAAGGAATCTGACACAGGGAAATGGCATGGTTTCTCGGTGAGGAAAATGCTTGTCTATTTATTATGTTTATGTGTGCATACGAAAATATTTTTATGGAAATATACTAGCTAGGCTCACTATTGCTTTTACTGAGTTGTTCTGTGTTTCAGGTTTTAAAGGCTGCTTCTGAACCCTGAAACAGGATTTAAAGTATCTATCCTGGATACTGTAAAACTTACTTAAATATTTTGGAGCATTCTGACATTGTGATATTAAAGCATGTGAGGCTGGGAAGTTTGTAACTCTGCAGGCGAGGAACTCGGTAATGGAGGCTAAGACTCGATGAATTGACCCCTGTGAGCACAGGGGGTGCTCCCAAAGGGGGAACTTGGGGCAACATCTTGTGATGGGTCCTGGGCAAAATGTATTTTGCAAGAATTCAAATATGACCAAAGCGAAATGTTTTAGGAAATTGCATCTATTTCATTAAAGAAGGGAAAGATTAATTTTGTCAAAACTGAGCATCTTCCTAAAGAAGAAATTTTAAACAAACTTTTTAAAAATGTATTTTGAACTTTCCTTTGCCTCTATTTAAAAAACAAGCTTTAAGATTAATAACTTATGTTGATTTAAAAAATATTTTAGCAAGTAAAAACCGAATTCATTTTGGCTAATTGCCAGATAAGCTTTCTGTTTGTTGCAACCCTAATGAGTGCTTCCTGAAAAAAATGGAGCCTCTTAAAAATACTTCTGAGAAAAAGATGTTGTCTCTGGGGGCAATCTTGGCCAATAAAGCTGCGCCTTACTCAATGTCTGACCAAAAATCTCTGGTGGCATGGGGATTTGAGTCTGAATTTCCTAAAGCTGGTGGTTGGGCTTCTGCTGCCAGAAGATGGTTGTTTTTCAGGTGTGGTTTCAGCATGTCTGTGCCAGGTGGGGTGTGTGTTAGGAGTAGACATGAATGCTTGCGGGCTGAAAGCTTACTGCCTGTCATAAACCTAAGAGAGCATCCACTGGAGAGCACAGCAAGGGGAATTTGCTCTGTCTCAGATGATGTGTTTACTGTGTAAATGTACTGTTTCTGTTGGCTAGAGCTTTCAGATGCATGGAAAAATAAAGGATACCAGGGATTGGTACATGCTTCGAAGTCTAAAAAAGTTATGTGGTGTATTACATTATTTTTTTTTATAAGATAACTTTATCAGAATACTGGATCTGTTGCTGTTGGGAAGAACCCATGACCATGCAAGCGTACGCTCAGATTGTATTGTAAGGAAAATCCACATGGTATTTTATGTTTCATCTTTTTACTGTCTTTCAGAATAATACTACAGAATTGATGTGAGGTTATGTATCTTCCTCCAAGGTTAACAATTGAATTTACTAGTACAACCTATGATTATCTCTAATGTATCTTTTGAGGGAGGAATTCAATATGAAGTTCAGGATAGGTTATTCAAATTGACAGCTGAGGCCACAATTTCTTACACTTTGTATTTTTACAGCCTTTTAAAAAATAAATTAAAATGTTGCATATTGTTAAATGTCGAAGTACCATAAAAAAGTTCACACTTGATAGCTTCAAATAGCAGAGTGTAGGCTGACATGGCCAATTACTTGTCTTCCAAATAATAATACCATAATGGATTCATTACCTTGCTGCTGTGATATAATGAAGAAGTAAGAATCGTTGTCGTTTTTATGCACTGTGTAACACAAATATATTCACAGTGCAATAAGATTATTACTGGTAAATGTAAGCGTTTATTATATACTCGCATGCTCCTAGCACTTTGTGAGTAGCCTTTAAGCATTTACAGCAATCTCTTTTGTAACTTCTCCGACAGCACTATTGCTAGCTTTCAGAGAAGGGTGGCTGCTGTTTATGAAGCAAGGGAGATATCTGAATCTCTGAATAGAGGCTGTGTCTCGACAGTGCTGAATGTAGTTTTAAGTGTGGGATTTGCACGTCCCCAGTTGTCACTGGGACCTCCGCAATCATTAGTACTAAAAATAATGCTGAAGTTCCCAAATGGCACTCAGCCAAGCCTACCTGGGCCAAGCTTTTGCAAATGTTCCTGGGTTGGATTTTCAGGAAGGTTTTGAAGGAGAGCAAGTGGGATTTCTGAGTTGCAGGTGTGCCTTGTGTGTCAAGCTTTGCAAGCAGAAGCAACTTACATATTTGTATATCTCATGGTTTGGAGACCTGCCAAGAAGTCTTAGCTTATGTTTTTTTTTTCCCTCTCTATTGTTTTCCCCTGAATTATTTGCTATATGCATTTTATTAAAATGGGAACATCTGAAACGAGCAGGAAGAGAGCATGACATGAGCTGAGAAAAGCCAGTGGAAAGCTACATCAGGTGGGTTCTTGCGGAGTTCATCAGGACAGAGTCTGGGCTTTGAAGCCAAGTTCTTCGCCATGGTATTGCTTTACTGCTGTGTCACATATGGGCACCTAGAGAAATAAGGGAAAGAGGATTTAAAGCTGTTAGGGCGGCAGATGCTCTTTTCCTGCACTCTTTTGTGTTCAGCGTAGCGTGCGCTGTTCTTATAATGTTCTTTTTAGACTTTGAGATGTTGTAGCAGTTGCCAGGTAAAATCGTATGTTAAGAAGGAAAGATGTTTCATTAGAAAAAGAAACAAAAATGCAGTAAAAAGTGATGAGCTGGCATGTGGCGCTGTGGGGGGGCTGTGATCCTGTTAGGGGCTCACTGTGTAACAACAGCCCGTGCATGGAAACAGGGAGCTGGCCCTTCCAGGCGTGCACGGCTGAAGGGGCAGGATGAGCTGTGGCAGCTGGGACCCAGGGGCATTCTCTGTGGGAGGCCCCTGGGGGGGCAGAGGGGTGCTGGAGTAGGGCATGCTGCTTTGGGGCAAGTCACTGAGGCCCCTTGGACCCATGGTGAGCCTTGGTGTGACATATCGTGTGCACAGTGGTCTTTTAGTTCATGCTTTGGTGCTTCATGCTCTGGGTGGTGATGTCCAGGGATGGCCCCTCTTTGGGTGCCAGCCATCTGCTGACTTCAGCAGTAGTGGATTGGCACAAGATTAATTCCATGGGAAGAAGAAGAAGAAAAAAATAAAAATGCTTTGTGTGGATGATAAACTGTATTTGGTGCTGGTGAATCCCCAGGGCCTCATCCCTACAGGCCCCAGGCCAGGCTGCCTGTGCCTCATCTGTGCTAGTGTCGTGCCACCCAGTTCTGCTCCGTGCCCAGCTGGCCTTCAGCTGCAACCCCCTATGGGGAAGGCAGGGCTACCGTTGCAAATTAGAAGGGTCCTGATGACAAATTTCTTTGCAAAGCGCAAAGCCAGTGATGGGGACTATTTTGAGGGCTCATTGGTGCGGTGCGAGCTGCGGTCTGGCTTGGCGCTTAAGTGCCTGGGGAGAAATGAGGAGGGTTCCTTTGAAACTAAAGGCCCTATTTAAACCCAATTCATTGTACTATTATTGTGGTTGCTCCTTATTATTGGGCCTTCTGCTGATTGTATTCAGCCTGATAAGCAATTATTGTTAAAATGAGCCGTGAGACAGCATGCAAGTGATGAATGGTGCTTGCAGGTAGATAGCAAAGCTACAGTATTAGGCAGTGGTTAGTGTTTTATTTGTCTTTACTTAAATGTGAATAGTTGATACTAATCAGGAGAACGTTCTGCCTCTAGATACATTTTCCATTCATTACTTCTCTGGGTGCAGCATAGCGCTGTTATTGGTTAAAGAATGAATCAATTGAGTAGTGTTGCTGGTGGTTTTTATAATTTTCTTTGCTATGAGAACATATCTGAAGGGCACTGCTTTCTCTGCTTTCATATTTCAGCCTGGTCGAGAAGAAGAAATCTTGTAAGATGTGATTCTCTGCAGCTGTGCAGGATATGTAGTTGCTTACTGCTCTGCAAGGTCAATGTGGAAAACTTCTGCTCTTTTTTATTTTTTCCTAGTTGGGTAAAGACAATGCAGAACAGCAGCAAGAATCATGGGATTTGCATGCTAAATGCCACTTCAGTGCTAGTGGAAAAGTGAGAAAACAGTTACCGAGTACTAATAAACAGAAATATAATCAGCCTTATGCATAGTAGAAGGCAAATAAAACCTAAAACCTGGGAAACACATAGCATGGTGACAGCAAAAAAACAGGTGTTTGGAGGATCCTGGCTTTTGATTGTGGCTCTGACACTTTGTGTGATTTTTCTGTAAAGTACTTGACCTTCTCCTGCCTAGTTAACCCAGCTGGAAAATTAGGGAAAGAAAGCAGAAACCTCAGTGAAACTCAGATAGCACATCTGATCTGAAGTCTCCTGGGAAAAGGTTTTACAAAAACTGTGGTGATATTAGATGTTCATTCTTTAATGCTTTCTCACATAGTATTGCGTGCCTGCGAGCAAGAGAGGTTAGACTCGCCACAAAGAAACATAGAGAAGCAATTTTTAAACAAGCTGTCTGATCGGCTGTGGGTACTACATCAAAGTCACTGCCTAGTTTTAGCTTGTAAGGATTTCCTTCCCTACTGAAGGGTGAGCCTCTGTAGGTTTTGTTTTAACGTGGAGTAAGGATATGCAATTGATTGACCCTGCGGCAGATGCTTCTTGCTGTCATATTTGACACAAGGTTGACTTTTCTCAAATTTACAAGTTGAAAACAGCAGTTTTCTATAATTTTCCATAAGCAAACATATATAGCCCAGGACCAGCTGCTGCTAATAGAGGCCGATGTGTCCATGCAGCCGGGTGCCTGTGTACGCATATCCCCAGGGAACTGAAAATAATGACAGCTAAACTACAATCACTATCCCAGCGTTCCAGCTTGGTTCACTCAAACCACTCCCTAATAATAGTATTACTTCATCTTGGACCATTTAATCTTATTTATAATTTTAAATGGGAATAGCTAGTTAAAGCCACAGTGTTCTCATTTGGTGGATGCAAAGCTGCGGTGAGCTGCTTTGCCAGAAACTGGGTCTGATGCGTACAAAAAGCTATCGCTGCTCCTACTGGAACCCAAATGGCACATCCGTATGGCTCAGGGCCATGCTGCTTTTTGTCTCTTCCCATGCTAGTAATAAAACAGCACCTAATTTGTCCCTGGTTGGCTTTCACCTGCAGCCTCATTGACATGAGACCTCAGAATGAAGTTGTGGCTTCCATTAGAAATAGAAAGGGCTCTTATGATAAATGAGGTGGAGACAACTTGAGCGGCAAAATTGTTTGAAATAAGCTCTTAGCCGGGTTGAAATTATTGTAGCAAGTAGAATGCTCACGGCAGGGCACCTCCTTTGTAATTTGCAAGGGACAATGACATTTAAATGCTGGGAAATACAAGTATCCAAAAACTAAACGATGGCACAATTTAGGCTGAAGCCACTGGAATTGGTGAACAAATAGAGTGTAAGCACATTTCATGTGGCTCTGAAGAATACAGATGGCTCATAACGCTCCCTAGCTACCTCTAGAATCTGCAGGATATGGTTTTTAGTTTAGTTGTATAATTTTTATTCTCAGTACCAAGTTTTGATTATTACTTGAAGTAGTCCAGAGTCACAGAACTGAAGTTGGAGAGGCTGTATCTGCTTAAAAAAACCTTAAATTCTGAAAAGCGCTGGGGGGTGGAGGGAAGGTATAGTGAAGGGACAAGAGGGTGAGGGCTAAAAAATCTGAGGAAAGGCATAGTGTAAAAAAGGGATTCTTGAGGTGTTATGAGTGAATAACAAGTTTTCTCTACATAAATATTTACTGGAAGTAGGGTCATTCTGGGGTGGGAGTTTCACTAGTGGGACACTTGCTCCAGCATAAAAGTGCCATCTTCCTGCTTATTTCATCTCCCTGGGTCCAAAGAAATCTTTTACTTTTCTGGACATGGGAATATCCATGTTTCTATGAAAGTGATAATAATAAGACTCCCTGCTTTATATGGCTGCTGAAGTATTGAATCCTACTACAGTGGAGATGAACTCAAGGCAGAATATTCAACATGTTCCTACATAAGGATCTATTTTTTTCTCCCCGTAGTGGAAACAGCATGCCCTTTCCTCCTGCAGGCAGATTTGGTTCTCTCTGTCCACGCTCTCTGCAATAATCCTGCAGGCTAAGCAGAACCCAGATGCAGCAAGAAGACCCTGCTCTGGAGCTGTGCCCGTGCTGCAGCCTGTTTGCATGGCGTTGGGGAGTAGCATGCTCTCTCTAAATCTGCAGATAGCATGGAACAAAACGGGAGAAGGTTTCACTGGGATGTCGCTGTACATCAGTGATTTTTGAGCAGTGGGCAGTTGGTCTCACTGGTGTATATTCTCACCATTACCTAATAACCCACCAGCTCAAGCCAGAGGAAAGCGCAAAAATGCTTCAAAGGTCCTTTGGCGTTTGTCCTTCTTCTGATGTCAGCTACAGCTGGAAAGCTGAACCTGCTCCTTTGCTGTTCTGAGCGGCACCTCTTTATTTTTTTTCTTTTTTTTTTCCTCCTTGTACTCATCAAAGCAAATCTCAGCAAATCCCTTCTGAACTTGCAGTGCCGGCAGGCTTTTATTTTATTTCATTTTTTTTTCCTGAAACACCCTCTTTGTTTCTCATGCTTAACTTGAGGGAAGGACAACTGATGCTCAGTAGTTTCAAAGAGGTCTCATCCTGCCTATAAGGTGTTGAGTACCAGGTTGATGTTGGGGTAAGACACTGGCCTGTCAAACACTTATGTTCCTCCATAGTTACCATGGTTTGTCACTGCCAGTGACTGCAGTGGGCGATTTCTTCTTCACCCAATAAGACCTTAAGATTTAAAGAATCATCCCCACTGCCTCCCTCACGGAAGCTGGGAGGGGAAATGTGGGCAGAGCAGCCAGAGACAGCCAAACGTGTCCGGAGTCCCAGTGTGCAGGCAGTGAAACCCAGCCGCCGTCCCCGTTGTGGCAGTGCTTTCCTCCAGCTGACAGCTTCTGGTGCTGCTGCATTCATGTTTGTGCAAGAGGTTAGGATGTGTGCAGGCAGGTGCTGGAGCCAGGCTTACCTGTGAGCTGCTTTTCTGTGTGTCTGCAGCGCTCGGACTTGCAAAAGGCAGGAGTTTGTCCTCGAGGGATGTGGCTGACTTGTGCTACATGCTGGACTGTTGCACTTGTAGCGCAGGCATAGTAGTCTGTTTCTAGAACAGAATAGTAAAAGGATTACCCTTTAACGTGAAGTGTTAACCTGGAATATTCAGGAATAAAAATACAACTTTTTGGTGGGAAGGAGGAAGAAAAAATGAAAATGGCATGTTTTTGTTTAAAAGCCTAAAAACCATGGGAAAATATTACCTAGAAACATTCACAAAGAGGAGTGTAAGCATAACCGAGGTGATTTTGTTTACAAATCTAAACAAGCACTTGTGGAATTTCATTGCACTATTCCCCCACCTCTAGTTGTGGCTGACCTGTAGGTTCACAATAGTCATTCTGCAGTCAAAACATGTTTATCTAATGGTGAACCCCTCGATCTCGCTCGCTGAGTACGCTGAGAACTCCCTATAGCGAATTATTAATCATTTTGGAGAGCAGCTTTGCTCTGAGACTTTCCCTATTACAGGAATTGCATTTTATATGTTGCAATGCACTGAAATGATTTTCAGTCGTCTTATGTCACAAAGTTACCCTGTTACCTCCTACATTTGTTAGCAGTGCCTTTAGACCATCTGTGAAAGTCCCTCCTGTCCTGATGGCTGCACTGATCTGGAGAAGCGGTCTCTGCCACATGGGCTTGGAAGACCTGACAGTCTAACAGAAGCAGCAAAGGACAGGGAACAAATATGTCACAGTATTCGGTTTGTATGTTGTGTTAATGATGGCAAATGTTATGCAAGGCCCACAATTTTTTTTATCACATCTCTTGTTTTAGTTAAACTAATCGAAGTAAATGTGCAGTCAGCAGCAGATCCCTGTCAGTCCAGCTGGCCAGCATAGGTTTGTGTTGCAGAATGGGGAAACTGAGAACAAGAGGAAATGAACCTTTCTTGCAGCAAAAGGAACGATTTCTCCCTGCCAGACGATATCTTGCCTGCAGAAGTTCAAAGACAAGAAAATGTTTAACCATCATCGGGATAGCAAAGTTTTACTGTTTTTGTCTTTCTTTTTTAATGCAAGGGTAGCAAGTTCAGGAAAAAAAGAATTATTTGTGCAGCATATGCTTAAGAGTACTCACGAGCTGAACTCGCTCATTCATTTTACAAAATCTTATCGTAATTGCATGTAATTTCATCAGTCTTCAACTGATTGCTGAAACTCTTCAGCTTAACATGTGCTGCAGGCTGGATTTTTAATGACTATTTCAACAGGAATGATTTAGGAATCTGAGAATAATTTTTTTGGGGAAAATATCTTCTTCCATTTAGTAATAATCTGCAGCTGGCCAGCAGATAGGATTTTGTTGTTTGTACTTTTTGTTGTTTCCCTGGCAATATCTATTCTGGACGTAGGTATGAAGCTCTCCCAGGGAATCGATCTCTACGTTGCCATATTAACGTACGAGGCTTTAGTAGCTGGAGCCTCTGAAGGTTTCACACTTGAGAACCAGAGGCCCGAGTCTGTTGTAGTCTGACCCAGCCAGCATGGAAAGGGATTAGCCAGGCTGCTTGCCATGCATTTCATGAGCTGACCATGAACATGGGGAACTGCATTGGTGCTGATAAGGACAGCAGGGTGGGAACAGCAGGATAGAGTGGACAATTAGATGGGAGACAGCAAGGAGGAGGTTTAAGGCTTCGGAAAGCAGAGACGTCTCTAACAAGGAACTACAGATTGCTGAAAATCAAGGTGGGCCAGAGTTGAAGACATCAGCTTTGGTGAATACAGGGCCAGGCTATCTACCCACTCTTGCCAAATGTGGAATTATTGACTCCTGTCGATAAGTGCTTCTGAAACCCCTTGGGTATGTCTTGGCCTTCCCTCTCATTCACCTCGGCTGATAACTCAGTGTCTTAGCCTATTCCACGGAGGTATTGGTGTTCCAGTGCGGGGAATCAATTGAGACCCTGAAATTCTAGGCGATTGCATCCAAAATGTATTTTTAAAAACTGTGACTTCCAAAGAGGTGTTCAAAAACTAGAAAGTGCCAGAGCAGATGTTGTCTGGAAGACAAAGTTGGCTTCTTGCCAGCATGCACTGGGTTTTGTCTCCTGTAACTCTACCAGCCCCTAAAATTTAGCTGTTTAATCTCCCACTAGAATGGAGAAAAGTAGGCATCCCTAGAACATGATTAATTTTTTTTTGATGGATTATAAATTGTCTAGGCAGCTAGTTAGACAGGATACCTATGGTACAGATCGTGGGACTAGCAACAGAAATCTATAGGGTTTCCTAGGGTCCCTTTATAGTCATCAGAGGGCTTGTTAATATAACAGCTGACCATCTAGAAAGGGTCAAATGAATCACTCCCTCAGAGTGCCTGGTTCTCTCCACTGACTAAGTAGTAAATGTAGAAATGTGTCAGAAGTAGAAAGCCGAATCTCAGTGGGGCTGGCTCCCCCCAGGCTCTGCAGGGCCACCTTGTTCTTTCTCCGCCAGGTGCCCGTCTCCCCTGCGTGTCGAATGAAGGGCCCTGAGCAACGTGTGGTGGATATCTATCAGCAGGACTCTGGCATCTTTTGTGGCCCTGTCAGAGAGATGTGTTAAGTGCAAGGTGATCAACAGGAGCAAACAGATAGCTTCGTGTGCGAGACTGGGGACTGCCTCCGAGAGATTGATCTCCTCACTGTTTTTGCTCCTGCATTCAATGGGATGATGGGAAAATTGTTTAAAACTTGCCTTTTATGGGTATTTTCTCCTTTTTGGTTTGCGTGTCCTGATTTAAGACTGCAGGATTTAATTGAAGTGCCATGTTCCAGGAGCCATGGAACTTGGCAGGAGCCATGATTCAGACACCCAAGGCATACTGTGATACTGGGGTATTTTGAAAAATTACGTCGCAGGCAGCTCAGGCTACACCCCAAAGTAAAGTCAATTTTTCAGCTTGATCTCTCTGCCTCAGTGAAGCAGAGATGCTAACAGCCTCTAGCCTCCTTGGTTGTTGTAAAACTAAATAATATTTGTGAAGAACTTAGATAGTGGAGTCATGAGCATGGTGTAAAAGCTGTGAGGAAACTAATAATCCTGTCTTCAGGGCATTTAATAAAAAATGGAGAAAATGCTATAAACAGGAGCACTGTGCAGCTCAAACACATGTTACAAACAGTGATAAACAGTGCTTCATCCTAGAAACGTCTCTCTCTCCTTATATTGCTCAATAACTGTGTGAGACATGGACAAGTTGAGTTGCGTTTATCACTACATATTTTACTCTGATTTTTTTTGTTTGTTTGTTTTGGAAAAAGAAAACAACAACAACAAAAACCCCCAACCCACAAAGGTATGCATGTATCAGTAAGGAGGAGTGTTAAGTGTTACTTGTTTTTACCTCGATCAGCTTGAGAATTACAGCTTCCGAAAGGTCAGATATAATGCACTCCCAGGATTTTGCCCACAGCCCACGTTACCGTTTCAAGAGATGCCAGACGTGTCTGGCAGCAGAGCAGGGGAGGGTGGGCTGAACGAGGCTGTGATCAGGAAAGCATGTAGGCAGGGTGTTTGGAGTATCCCACGGGAGAGGACCCGTTGGGACTGGACTGCAGGAAGAGTGGCATGGACTAAGTAGCACTAGTTTCCTAGGGAAACGCTCCCCATCTCTCCCTGCCTGTTAAAATACGTTTGTGGGTATCATAGTCATTAAATGGGTGACCTGCCATGCCGATTCCCTCATTTTCTGGAGGAGGATTGGTATCCCTCACAAAACACTATGCCAAGTGGTTATCGCAGAAGTGGACACAGTGGCTTTCAGTGACTTGTGTAGGTTCAGAAAAATGGATCAGAAATCTGTAACTACTAAATGAGCACTCAGTTTGCGTAGAGAGGTCCTGGTCACCAAGCTGGTGAGCTTTTCCAGCAAATCTGAAAGCGTTACTGAGCTGCTGCAGGTCGAATGGGGAGTGCCCCTGACCATTGGGATGCTGCTGTGGGAGTAAGAGATTTGCTGACATCTCCTTGGCAGGCAGTGGAGATGAAGGTGGGTCTTGCCCCACAATAACCCCACTTGACCCAGGAGCACTCTGCTTTCCTCTTAAACTTGTACATGTTGACTAGAAATTCACTTTTTTCAGTTAAAAAGTATTTTGGTATTATTTCACAGTTTGGTACCTTGTTTACCCTTACTGCTAGCTGAAAATATTTCACGCTGTTTAGTGCCTGATGCTGCCCCATAGTGAGGAGCCAATAATGTTCACTCCTGTTCTTCACTTCTCCTCCCAAAATTGTTGTGTGCCACAAGGCAGCTGATGCAATTACCTCGGAGATGGCCCTATTTCACAGCAGTTGCAATGGAGCCTGGCATATAGCTGTCTGTATTTGTGGATCCTTTGAGCTAAATTATATTTATATACATTAAGAGCAGGTATTTATACATGGAATTTGATAATGTAACTGACTAAGGGTAAAACTGCCAGGAGAAATTAAATGGCAGCTCAGACCACTGTGCCTGTGTTTGTAGTGATGCTTCAGCTGTTGACTGACTTAGCAAAGGAAAAGCGGAGAGACAGCAGCAGAGGTGCGTTTGCAGTCACTCCATATCATCTTTACAGGTAGATGTGAGCAGTCGTGAGTTGGGCACAGTGCCTCACAAGAAGAGATGTGTTGCCTGTCAATGGTTCTCATTACCTTTTCCACTAGAAAAGGACACTTCTGATGTACACCGTAAGCTTTTCTGATGCAAGTATCTCAGTGCTAGTCTTCTCCCAGTGTGTGTTGGAGGGGGGACCTCCTGGGGAGTAAGGTATTGGAGTGCGTGTAAAGGGAAAAAGGCTGAAGGCAGAGGAAGGAATTTGCAACGTTTTTCTGCAGAGGGAATAATTTGCAACTGGGTAGTGGCATTGCAGAGTGATGGGAGGGTGGGCAAAAGAAGCTGGAAGAAAACAAATTTGAGAGGTTGCACAGGATGTGAACTGGAGCTTGAGCTGGTTCCCCCACTGGTTTGAGGGGCTAGCCACAGTGTGTTTATTAAGACCTAGCTCAAGATATTAAGTATTTGACTCATTATAATCAAATCCACTTCTTTGAGCCCCTGTTTAATTACAGGAAGATGCACACCAGGCTCTGTTTCCCTGAAGGCAGAGGAGATGGCTCCCTTGCAAACCCACACCTATTGCTCCAGGAGGCTTCTCTGCCCCCGCACCATTTTCCTGCTGAGGTTTTCCTCTCCCTGCATGTCCTGGGACGCAGTGATTGCTGCTCAGTGGCATTCAAGCGCAGGCACTGACGCAGTGCCCTGCAGCCCCCCCCCGTGGCACTGAGCGTGGGCATCTACCCTCCTGGCTCCAGGTCAGCAGCAGGGTGAAGAACCCTTCCTGAGGGGTCACCCTATGTGTCTGTGGGCTGTGGGATGAAAAACCAAGTTGCCCAAGCTCACACTGATGCTCTGTGTGCTGCATCCCAAGAGGGCAGTTATGTTTAAGGGAATATTTATTAAGTATTCACATACTTTAGGCATATGACTCATGTCTTCTGAATCACCTTCCAGAGAGCCTGCCTTTCTCCATGGTCTATGTATGGGCTCTGTGTAAATATATATATATGTATATGTGCATATACACACACTCTGTGTGTGTATACACACACACATATATATGTGTATATACATATATAAGCATATAATGGTGCACTGAGTCTGGCTGGAATGGAGTTAATTTTCTTCATAGCAGCCTGTATGGTGCTCTGTAAGGTTATATATATATATATGTATAATCTGTGTATATATATATATACACACACACACACAATCCTTAGAGATTTGTAAATCCTTCCTTTACTCTGAAAACTCCTGTGCTGTGACCAAATTCTTTCCTATGGTCAAAAAAGGAAGAAAATAACCCAAATAATATTTATTTTAGAACACAGTTCTTTGAATTGGTGGTAGATAGAGGGTAAGAAGAGCCAACGTAGAGGTTAGATGTATAGCACCTCGGTGTCATACACCCGATTGCCTTTGGGGTGCTTTGTGTCCCTTCAGCAGGGAGTCCCTGCTTGCCCCTGCGCTGGCCTGGCCTGGGGTAGTCCCTGCTGAGGGACTTGGGCTGAACCTTCTGCTCTGTTTTGACAAAGACAGGGTCTTGGTTCCTCTTCCCCACTGCATCCGAGGCTGGCTGTGTGGCAGGCTACGTATGTTGTTCCCGCAACAATTTAGTGAGGCCGCTGTTGAGGTACCATAGCCTGGAATTTTTATTGTCTCTCTGTTTTCTATTTAGCTTAAAACTTTTTGCATGCATACACCCCAGGCTCCTGCTTTTCTGCTCTCCCAACTGCAGCTGGAGTGCCCTCTCGCCATGGTCACCTGGGGAATCCCGGCTGATCCTCACCCTGCCGGCACATTTCTAAGTCAAGAAGGGGAGGTTTAACCTTTATGGCCATACACCAGCCCTCTGTTATCAGATCTGATTCCTCAACTCTTTTCCGTGGTTTTGCTTTGTAAAATGACCTTACAAAGCTTTAAAAGTACAGCGAAGACACAGAAGACACTGTGGCAGTTGTCCAGCCCATTACACTGACTGTAATATTTTCTCATAACGTCAGAAAATAAACTAGAGAAGAGAGCTTTTGGTCTCTCTCTTGATGTAGATGTTTTTGAGTTCCCTTTCTTATGCATCACAACACTTTTTACTTGTCGAATAAGAATGATCACTTTAGTCTTTCAAAGATGAGGAGGTGGAGGAAGAAGGGAACTATAAAGCAACAGAGTAGAGAGGAGGAACGAAGGGGAGGGAAATGCAAAAGTCAATGTTAGATGTGTTTAGAGCGTGTTTTTTCATAGGTGCTATAAAACTCTAATTAAATGCAGTATCTTGAAAGTACTTTTATGGGTCACAACAAAAGTTTGGCAGTGAAAGCAAATGCTATTACTGTATTATGTTTTACTTCACCCATGTTGGACCAATTTACAGCTTTACTTTCAGACTTAATTACTGCACCATGAATCAGGGGGAGGTCCGTCAGCACCGATGGTGTTACCACGGTGCAAAGCTGCAGCAGCGGGGCTGTCTCCTATTTCTAAGTGACCTGGAGCTATAGCCTCCTATTTTAGCCACTATCGGTTACAATCCGAGTGTTTTTATATGATACAGCTCTGTTAAATTTATCATTGTCTAGGATAAAGAGTGACTGCATAGTTCATTTTCTCCCCACCCCTTTTAAATCTACAAATATTGGAGAAATCATTTTCAAATGTGTGAGTTAAAAGGGGGGTTCTTTTTGGGGAAAAAAACCCCCAAAACAACAAAAAAAACCACCTTGCGAAGGAAACTCAAAACTAAAGAAGAAAGCCTCAGCAAAAGCAGTAATAAGAGCTGTCTTGCTCACGCGAGTGAGAAAGTAAAGGTTAGGTTGAAGTAGCGGAGGCTGGCTGCCCTTCCTGACCCTGTGTGCGGTTTAGAAAAATCTTCACGTGGCCAAGCTCTGCAACGCACCGAGCCAGCTCAGTGAGGCAGGCAGCGAGCAGCCCCGAGTGGGGATAGCCGTCACTCCTCGGGGCTTTCCCTGCCTGGGGAAAGGTGAGGCTGGGTGAGATGTACAGCTAGATGCCCTGGAGATCCCTTAGCTTGGGCTTAGCAGCCTTTCCTCCTGGGGACAGTGTTCAGGTTATTTAGCATCTCCTGGGTCATCGTGGCCTGATGACAGTTGTGTCTCCCATCTCCCACATGCACAGCGTGTCCAACCTCAGATAGCATTGGCCATTATCTAGTCCCACAAACGGGATGCAGAGTAAGGAGCTGATGCTTCACCAGGTAGTAGATCGGGAGATCTCCCCAATTGTTGCTGTCTTAACTGAAGCTGATGGAAAAGCAGGAAGTTTTGCAAAGGGACTGCAGAAGGTCTTGGGCAGAAAGTGAGTTGTTGCTATGTAAATGGCATTGCAGTATTTGGGGTATCTGTGTGTCATGTGGAGTCTGAAGAGCTGCCCTTGTGGCATGGGGAATCGTTAATGATTTGCTTATCCACAGGTCTCTGTCTCATCTGTCCTTATGAGTTTGAAGCGGCTCAGTGTGCTTTAGACATTAGGACTATTCTCGAGATACTTGCTCGTTAGCAAGAATTACAATTACCACATAGTTTGAACTGATTAAACAGTCTAATGATCATTACTAACAGAGGTAGCTATCCTAGTAAAAAGTGCAATTGGTGCATCAAAGTCTTACATCTTAGAGGTGTAATTCTGCCCCTGGGAAAAAAAAAGTGTTCCCACTTCCTTCCAGGCACGACGGATCATGCCAACTATATGGAAATGGCATGAAAATGATTATTTTTCTTATCAGCTATTAGCCATTGCAGAAAGGATGTTGGATGGGCTAGAGCAGTGATTTGATGCTGTGTAGCAGGCCCAAAGCTTCTGTGTAACGCTGCCTTAAGAGTTATAGCTGTAAGCGATGCTGACATGAGCAGGCTTGATAGGCTGGTGTCTGTGTGACAGCAAGGATGTGTTGGCATGCACAATTTGAAGATACAGCACTCTGAAAAATCTATGTTGCTTTCCTTGGTTTGCTGTAAACAGTGTTTATTTTTTTTAATAATGTATTGTTTGGATACCATAGTTTCTCACACATCTGTCTAAAATGTTAAATATTTGCCTTGTAGGTTTTGGACTGATTTAAACAAGAACCACCCTAGAGCAGCTAATGTGCACAGGACTTGTATTACTTTCCATGTAGGTGCCTGCAAATGCATGCATGTTAATATAGAGATTCTGCCTAGGACTGCCAGCATTGCTGCAGTATATTAGATATTAGAATTTTTGTCTTGGAATATTTACTTCTAATATTTCATGTCTGGATTCATTTTAGACTTACATTCACTTTGTGATGGAAGTCATACCTGTAATGCTATTTTTAGACATTTATGTCTAGTGCCATGAACTATACTTGTTGTAAATGCTTCAAAGGGTGGATATGCCTTCTCTTTTAAAAAGTCCTGGGCAGGAGACATTTGCTGCAAGGTCATGTGTCCTAAATTTGACTTTTCTTTCTGTCCCTTTGCATGTGTAGATTTTTTGCTTAGGAGGTAAAGATAGTACTTGTTCCTCATTGTTATATACTTATTTTTTGGTGAATTACTTTGTATTGCAGTTCTGTCTCATTCTGTATTGCTGTAATAAAGCCAGCTGAGATGAAGAATGATATCAAGTTGGAAAAATAATTGAGCACTGCATTATAATACAAATGTAAAAAAAGATATTTTAAACTGCTGAAGGAACAAGAGTTTCTAATATCTGCAATAATCAAAACAGTAAAAAAAAAAAAAAAACCAACAATTTTCAGGAATAATGTGGCAGTTAAAATGCTTATCTTTGGATATGACAATAGTTAGCATTAAAGCGGTGTTTTTACATCTTTTAAAATGCTGTACAAATATTTACTGATTTGTGATGCTATTAGGAGGAAGATAGGGGACTGTAGTTTTCTGGTGATAGGGCTGAGATAAAGGTAACAATCACGCTGAGTCCCTATGTGCTCCAGAATTTCTTTCATCATTAATGAAAATGAGAAGTACTTTCGTCAAGTACTTGGGATTGGATCCAATAAGGATTTATGCACATAAAAGGTGGGTGCTGCAATGCCCATGGCTTGTGCACCTGACCACAGGAACCACTGGCATCTAAAAGTGTCTGTGGGAATAGAAGCTCCTTATTCAGTGCTGGGGGAGCTTATTACGGTCGTGTAAATTCTGCATGTTGATATTTAGGAGTCGCTAAGTGCTAGCATGAAGCTCTGGGCTCCTCTGCTCCCATGAAGCATGCAGGGTTGATTACCACGTGCCCAGAACAGTCATTACAACCCATGGCAGGAAAAGGCACGCATTTTGAGAGGGCAGGATCTTTTTTCCTAACTGAAAACCCTGACGAAGTATGTTGTTTTCTCCTTACACTTGGACTTTCTACTGTGTTGTGCGGAGAGTACCCGGAAAGATCTGCGTGGAGGGTGAGAAACAGGCAGTCGATATGCCCAGTGGCTGCATGCGTAAATGCACCGCTAAGTTTTGCTATGAAACAGGAAGGTTATTTTTCAAAGGCACCAAAGAACTAAGGGTTTCTGAGTGTAGAAGGAGCCTTGGATAAGCCTCTGGTTTGAGGGAGCGATCAGATGCAGGAGGTCAAGGACCCGACCGCAGCTTTGCAGCCGTGGGAAGTTATCTTTCCTAGCTTGGTGCCATAAGTTCTGTGCATACGCAGCACTATAGATAGTGTTTAGCAGGATTGCGACCGTCGTTTGAAGAAATGTGACATATTGCAGAGTGCCACATGGCACTATGCTGTAATACCCCGTTATAATAACGGAAATATAAGCAACTGTGAACAGTCTATAATTTTAGTCTATGTTATTTAATCAATAACATGTTGGCTTCACCTGGAGTGAACCAAAGCCTGCTCCAGAAACAAGGGGGGCTGAGGAAGTTGTTAAAATGCATGACCAGGTAAGGAGGACAGCAGCATCCAGCAAAAAGTTTATTTAGTGAAGATAAAAGTGCATCTCCCTGAAGTAATTTCATTCCATATATATTTTTATGGATGTGTATGACAACCTTACTTTGCAGGAATCTCTATATAATAGTAAAACCAGAAATTATGTTGCTCACCAGGAGCTAAATTGTCCCATATATTGTCAGATGGGGTAAGTGTTTTCAGGCTGCTATAATTTTCAACATATCCTATTTATTGCTGCAATTATTGTTTCACTGTTAACAATAATTTGGCTCAGGGTTTTGTTGCCAGGTACTTGCTTTGTTTAAACACCAGAAAATGTATTTCATAAAAAAAGCCTTTGTATTTCAAAGCATTTGCTTGCAAATTTGACAACATTTAAAATACTGAAATGCCTTTTTACTAAACCTTGATAAGCTCTTTGAATTCATCTCCTGACCTTGTCCTGCAGCTTGGGAGATGCTGGAAGGTTTGTTTCTCTCTTCTGTACTTGTGCAGCCCCTGTGAAAGTGGAGTTTGGGCCCACAGCTGAACCTGGCAGGCTCGGAGAGGTTGTGCTAATGAGGGCAGCACCCCACTCCCCTTTCCACCGTCTGTGCGTGCAGACTCTTTCTGATCCTGAGACTACTGTGGTCTGTGACTGGAGGGGGGGGAAGAAATTGCAAGCTCCTCAGGAGCTCTGGAAGCCTCTAATCAAGAGCTATTGTCAGTGCAGACAAACTCAATTTACGTCATTTCCCGGACCCAGCTTTGTGCTTTACTTCTGTAGTAATTTTGCAAACACTGCCTGCAGGTCAATGTGACCTTCCCGCCAGCCTGGCTCACCCTGGCCAACAGTGGGAGATTTGGGGAAGTTTTCTGTGAGCTGTGCAGGTTTCTCGTGCACTGCTTTTCTGCATGGGCAGGGCCAGGACTAGCAGGCTGGCGCAGTGAAGAGATCCTATGATAGTTAAATGCTTTCAGATCCTCTGGGAAAGCCTAAAAAATCAGCAACAGCCTGCCGCAGCCATTCACAGGACCTAGCTACCCAGCCTGCTGGATGGTGGCAAGCTTTAGTGCTCTCTGCCTCTTTATTGTATGAGCAGAGCAATGAAATCTCTCTGCTGGAGAGCATCACAGCTAAGAGCTCTGGAAGATGAGGTATGGGCCGCACAGGCTGGGGGTGGGACACCAGGGAACTGCAGGCTGACCAAACAAATAATTTCACCTCCCTGTCCCCTCCCCTGTGCAGAGGTGTCTTCCCATCCTTAATTTTGGTAGGTGGACTTCACCCAGCCAGGGATTTGTGGGCATGGGAAGAGCTGCCTCTGTGTGTGCAGGTCTTGCTGCTTCTCCCACCACCCTGATGTGAGCAGTGTCTTACTAGAGGTGTGGGGGGCAGGAGAGACTGTTCCTGTTCATGGAGGGCACTGATACATTAAAGAAACATTACTTTTGGATTTAGTTTCATGCTAATTCATAATGAGGAGTTACATAGCGAGCAAGCCTGGAGCCCCTGGTATGAGACCTGTCTGCCTGGAGGTCTGCCCTGAGATGCAGGTGCCGAAAAATTGGGCGAGCTGTCTGCCAAGTGAAGTAGCTATGGGAATACTGGGAGTATGGCTGGATAGGAAATTGGGCGGAAGCCACGGATGACATAAGAGGTCTTTACTGCCAAAGTTGTCTGTAAGTAAAGGTCTGGGCTTTTGTGCCAAGACTGGCCTTTTCTAACTTTTCTCTCAGAACGTATCTGCTGAGCTGTTGCATGCATTAAAAGAAGGAGGACCTGCATGAGGCTAGGTCGCTGCTTCTCTCGGCGAGAGAAGAAAGAGCAAGCCTGGTCCGTTATTACTGAAGGTCTGTGCTAACCTCCTGGCCTCCCACTGTGATGGGAGAGGCGATGCTGTGCACCCCTGTGCTGTGCCCTCTGCAAAGGGCAGTGCAGCCTGCTAGATACGGCGCGGTATCAAAACTGCGCTGCTGAATGATCTTGGCAAAATCAAAGGTCTTTGCAGATTGGAGTCAGATCTGTAGGGCATTGCTTGCTTTCTTTTAAAAAAGTGTTTCTTTTTTGCAATCTGTGAATATAACTACCTAAGATCAAGGTGTCACTTTTTCATTGGAAGATGTTTCCTTTCTACAGCATTCCTTTACAACAGAGACAAGCCAAGTTTGTACTCTAATGATGGGCACAAGCGTTTTGGACAGGGGAGCTACCGTTAGTGTAAAAATGCTATATACTGTTGGCATCGAGTGAGTTACTCCCACTGATTTACGAATTTTGTACTTCAGCGTGCAGATTCCTAGAAAGTCTGTGCACATGTGAAAATATTTAAATAGCGCATAGCTTCTATAAGCGCTGAGAGGCACTGAGCAGATACACTGTGATGAAGTTTAATGTTTTAAATATTCCTCACTGAATAAACAGAAGTAGATCACCCATGAAGGATGGCTGTTTATTCCACTTATGAGGAGACCTTGATCATATATTAATGAGGAGTATAATACTTAACCTTCAAGGGTGAGATACCCTATATATATGCAAAATCCCATATTGCCACACCTTGAACTTTGTATAACAGCCAGATACCTTTGCTGCACTCCTAAATATGTCCTGTATCTATTTGCCCCACCTATGCCTGCACTTGCATTATAAGGTAATAAATAATGACGTCTGGGGGTTAAAGAGTCTTCGTAAGAGCTGCTCTGAATCGATTAATCAGTAACTATCGATTACCAGCATGTTCTGTTAATTTCATTATGATGTCTAAAGGGCAATCCATAGCAATTAAATAAAAAGTCATCTGATAGCTCGTGGTAATTGAACTTGTAAATTTATTAGGTTATGTTCATTTACTCCAAATACAAGTAATTAATATTTTATGCAACTGTTCTGAAAGTGAGAATTCTTCGGGGATTCCTGTCACTGGGGCAGACAAACCTATTTCTGTGGGAACCCCCAATGCTGAGGAATGCTGATGATTTGCAAATAAAGGGAGGAACTTGTAACTAAGGTTCTTATGTGTGGCGTCTTCTGTGTGTGTGCAGAGAAACAAATAGACCAATTACTCCTTTTCAAAGATTTTTTTGTTACTGTAAACATTTTCTTACCTTTCTTTCTTCTCGTAGGCTGTGTTTTGATTTTAGTGTAGTGCTTCAGCTGTTAATAATTAAAAAAGGTATTTCTTTTGTGGGAGGGGACCCTAGTGTGTGGCTATGCCTCTTGATTTCCAGTGCAAAACCACCTCCAACTTTGAAATGAGGTGGGAAGAAGGGGGGAAACAGGCTTCTCAAAGTTAGATGGTCTGTCCTGTGATAAATACTTCAGCATTGATTGTAACTTCACGCAGGCGTGCTGATCGTACGGAGAGATGGTCTACCATTTGGAGTAATTATTCCTTTGGATTATGCCATAAATACGCCTGCTAGGTGAGGAAGGAAAAGCAGCGTTTCTCTCGAAGCTTTCAAAAGCTTTCCCATTTTTACTTTCCTTGGGGAAGCTAATAACTAGTATAGAGACAAATGCAGACATTGTCGGGCAAAATTAAGGTATAAATCACCAGAGAGAGAATCTCCGCGTCGCTCTGCAGCGGTCGGGGGAAATCTGATTTTGCACTCTGCATTCTGTGTCATGTCTGTAACTCTGTCACAGCCCATTTGTTTGCCATCCTGGGCACCTCGTTCTTCTTCACTCGAGTGTGTGGCTGATAATGACATACTGGGTTAAGGGGTATCGGAAACTCTGTCTGCGCCGGAGGAGGCAGCCATCGGTAACCCGCCTGCGGGAGGTGGGCTGCGGTCGCTGCCGGTTGCATTGGCTCCATGCCCGCAGTTGCAGTTTAGCTGCAGTTTTTGCTCACATCGAAGGTTGTTCTTTGACTTGCTCTCTTAGGGAAATTGCCATTTCTGTGTCCAGATGTGTTCTACCATTCCTCTTTGGAATAATTAAGGGTGGTGCTGGTCATTTAATTGTGAAAGCATTGCTTCACTTCTGCAAAACCATGTGCTGTCTGCAACCTTGTTATAGAGGGGAGGGATGGGACTATGGGGCTATTATGGCAAAGGCAATCAGGGCTTTCTCTTGAAATTGGAACAAATGGAATATTTTAGCTAAAATCTCCACTCCTTCCAGAGGGATGCATACGTCAGCCTTGACAAGGAAGGCTTTCCATCCCCAGGATGGAGTTCCTGGTCAGAACAAGAAATGCTGTTGCTTCTTGCACAGCAGTCAGACTGGACACTCATCTTAGTGTCAGAGGTTCAGATGAATCTCCTGCTGTGAAGGAAATGGTGAAAGGATGTGAATCTGGATCTTTGGCATGCTGTGTGAATGCCCAATCCATCGAGCTGTTACCTGTTATAGTTGTTATGGCTGTTCTGTGACAGTTGCTGTAGTAATATAAGTGGTTCATTGTTTCTGTATCTGTGAGTTAGCCTGGACTGGACAATATACTCTGTGAGACTGAAGAGCTCCTGACTGTCCAACTTCTATTATTCATTTGGTGACTTGAGTTTGTTACCTTTCCATGAACCTTCCTCTATGAAATGTAAGGAGCGAGATTCCTTTAGTGTCTTATTATCAAAAGTGGTTACCAATTGCTTAATAATTATTTTTGTTCATCTCTCTTCTTCTTCCTCCAAACTTTCTCTTGGGAGTTATGGCTACTGGAGCTGCCTTACAGCATTGATGTAGTGCTCCAGCCAGCTCCTCTTCAGTATTTTTCCCACTCACACCAAAAATGGCTTTAGCTTGGTGGGGCACCAGGTTGCAGTTCTTTACTCAAGCTGTTTCCTGTGCTGCAGGACAGACTGTGCTCCTCCTGCAGCCCCCTGTGCTGCTTTAGCTGTGCTGCAATGTGAAATGCACGTCACACAGCTGAACATGGCTTGCCAAATGATCTAGATGGTGTTTTTTTGCTGACCTCTTCTATTTATTGTGCTGTCATTTCTGGTGGTACCTGGAAACTGGAGTTCCTGACAATTTTTTGTTTGTTTGTTTCCTTTTCCCCAGATCCCCAAACCGCTGCACAGTTAATGTTCCCAGGAATGGCCGTTGTGGAACTGTGGTGGGAATGCGCCTGCTCCACTGTCAGAGAGGATTCCCTTTCTCAGGTATGTCTTTAATCCATTTAGCATGGCCCAAACTGTTTTTCTTTTTTTTTTTTTTTTTTTGTATTGTCTTCCTTACTTAATCAGACATCATGCATTACGAAGTGAAATGTTTAAGAAGGATGTCTTTGCTAATAAACAGACCTTAATGCTGGCAAGATGTTCTGCAAACTAAACACTAATTTCTCAAAGCTCCTGTTGATAGGTATTAATAAAAGATGAAATTAGGGTAATATGGTGTAATCTTTCATAGTTGATATTTTTACGTTCCAAAAGTAATTGTGATGATGTTGTGTATTTCATTCTCTGATAGCCATATGTCGGCTGGCTCTTTCCCAGTTGTGGGATGTGAGTATTTGTTGAACACTACTGTTTTTTTCTATTATCAATTCTACCACTTGTGTTTAGTAATGGGCTATACTAATATGGATAAATCCACTAAATGGATTCATTTGCTAGTAAGATGTAGGTGGTGTCTTTGAAAAGAATAACATCCCAGATTGTTTCAATTACATCGGTCACAGACTTCTTTTTATTGTCCTTTTACTTCCCTTATCTGTACTCTACAGTTCCCAGATTCTGTCATATACTGATTACCATTAGCTTCCTCTTGAGTTTTTAAATGATAATTAAAAATATTTGTTTTATTTGCTTTCCCTTTAAGGAAGACTGGCAACACGAATATAAAGCAAAAATAGAGATGTTTTTTCCTTTTGTGAAACTCTGGTGGTTTGGGCATCTAGATTTTTTTTTTTTTTAAAGCATATGATAACAGAGAATAATTGCTATTTATATTTTTTTTTATCCTCACTGATTTGACTTATAATCATTTTGAGCTTTGTGAAATTGGCCCAATTCAAAGCTCTGTGTGTGTGTGATTATGGCGTAGACTATCTTTTCCTTTCACGTAATAAATGTAATCAAGTCATGATCACTTGCACTCAAGAAACAGCTGAATTCCAATTTTGTGGTCAATTCCTTCTTATTTACTAAGATGATGACCAACATGTGACTCTGTCCTCCTTTCCATACCTCCATCATGGCTGCAATATTAGGTTGACATATAAATCTATAATTTCTACATCTTTGAAGGCTCTTTTAATACTGTTAAATGTACTTGAAGATTTTTGTGAACTGAAGACTCCACTGACAGTTGCATGGGCTGTGCTTTGTCTGTTAGGACACTACTTCATAACTCAGAATGATTTTTGCTGTCTTGCTAGGAACTTGAACCAGCAATATCATTTAGGAGTGTCACCTATCTTCCCTGCCAGACACTTTCTTAAATAGCCGTAAGCAGTGACTCGGGTTCACTGGCTTCTGCAAAACACCTTTTGCTGTTTGGACACTGTACCTCCCTTCTTCACTCAGAAGGGACTCGGCCTTTCCTCTCATGTATCTCCACTCTTCTTCCATTTCCTGGCTTTTGGGAGATCTAGCTGGGATATTCCTCCTTTGCTTTTTGGTGTGAGAGAGTTCAGGAGCTCTCTGCAGAGCTCCTGGTGTCCCCCAAAGACCTTTTGGGCCCCCTGCAAGGTTGGGCTGGGGCTTATCCCTGCCTGCTGCAGGGGCTTCTTCCTAGCCCTGGCTCTTGGAAGCTGTCTCTTCCCTGCTAGTCTTTCTATCCCTATGTAGAAGAGATAGTCCTCGTGTAAAAGGAAGGAAGCAAAACTCAAGGTTAAAGGGCCAGGGCTTCCCTGCCCATTGAGAGGGGCGGTCCTGGTGAGTTGGGCTTGCTCTCCTGGCACCCATTCTGGGAGCTGGGCGTCCCTGGGACGGGTCCCGTGGCATGCAGATGGCTTTTCCCTCCCACCCTCAAGGGCAAGAAAAGCAGCGAGGCATTTTCTGGGTCGGGAACTGCTGGATAACAGAGGGCAGGAAGGATGGAGCTTGCTCTGCACTTATGGATAGTATCAAACTTGGCAGTTTTTCTCTGAAGTTTGTATTCAGTGAAAGTTTTTATGCTAACCAAGGAAGGCAGTAGACAGAAGCCATAAAGATGAGCAGAGATCTATCTCCCACATCCAACATTGCAGTCTGGTTTTCTTCCACAAAGTCTGGAAACGCGTAAAAAGAAAAAGTATTTATTTTTGGGATATGGGGAAGAAATGCGAGACTCTTCACAAACTAAATTGCCAGGTCCTTGTAACTTACAACGGGTGTAGATAAGAGAGGTGGTTTTTTTTCTCAGGGAAGTCATATGGCAAAAATTTCCTTTCACTTATGAAAGCAGCATTAGATAGTCCTGGCATAAGACTTAACAAGTGTTATCAACCCTATAGCCAGAAAAATGTTTACACTAAAGATTTGTCTATGAATTTATTTTTCCCTAGCATAAGGGTGCCTGCATAAGCTGCCACCTGTGATCCATGCTGTCCAGGTCAAAAGACTTCAAAGCAGCATTGGGGGAGAATATCTTCTTTTTGCATCTATGCATACAGAGGCTGAGATTAGCCTATTTGCAAAATCCTTTTATATTCCCTTCCCTCGCTTTCTCCCTCCCCTTTTCTTTTTAAGACATCTGTTTAAAACTCAGCGTTTAGGCCAGACAGGGGTCTCTTGATTGCACAAGCATGCTCCTGACTCTCTGATCCAGCCAATTAAGGGCTCAGCTAGCTAACATTACCATTTTAATGCTACTTATTGGGTGGCACAATTTGCTGCATGTGAAGAATAGAGTTCATGCCCCACTATGTGCGAAGTGGCTTATTTCGCTCGTTTGTTGTTAAAGAAATCTTTAATTAACAGCGGTTGCAGTATTTGTTTTCTCTGACTGAGGTGGGGATGGGAAAATGGAAACAAGTAGCAAACACAAGGATTAATTGTCAAGTTAAACTGTTTATACTGTTTTGCATAGGGTTTTGTTATGGTGCTCATCACTGGAACATTTTAATGCTGTTGCTGTTTTCTTGTCGCTTGCATAGATTCTAGGAAAATATGGGGTGTGATACTGCTGCTTTTAATGTGAGAGTTAATCAGAATGAACTTGAAGTTACCAGTGGAATTGTGTTGGGATAGGATTGGTATAAGCTTTGGAAATAAAAAAGGAGCTTTGTGTTACGCTCAAAATGTGGTTAATAGGCAAAAAGGAACACACCCTAAATGCAGCTTTTGAATGTGTTTAGTCTAATAAAAGTCTTAATCTTATCAAAATACAACTAATGGGTATTATTAGTCCAGTTACAATGACATGCACTTACAGTTCAAATCATCTAGTTAATATGGAAAAGGTTCACTAATAATAGAGCCAAAGGCGTGCTGCTCCTCCGAGGGCAGGGACGGCAAGTCAGGCCAGCTGGGCTTCAGTGTTGGAGGTGGAGGTTATTTATTCATAATAGCTGCAGTCTTATTTATGCACTACACATAAAGTGTGGGGACTTGGAAGAACACTGCATAACTTGTAGCACCGAAGGGCTGGCTCCTGGGCTTGGGCAATACTGGCTCAATGTAAACCTGAACAAAGAAATACAGGTAGTTGGACTTGAGAGCATAATAGCCTTCAAAGACATTGCAGATGCAAACTCAACCTGTGTGTATCTTGGGTTAGAGGTCTCAAAAGTATGACAGCCATAAGTAGAGGGGAAAAAAAAAAGTGTGCTTTTTTTCCTTAAAAGATTAGCCTGGATGTTGGGAAAGTTAATGAATTGAAAGTGCCTCGCTGAGGTCAGGCTGTCGGCAGGTGCACATCAGCAGCTCTCCATAGGTGCAGCGATAATGATTTATAACTACAGAAAAAACGAACCCTGCTGGGACGCTGTACTCTATGGCAAGGAACGTGGAGAACAGGGGACAGTACTCGGATATCTTGCTAACGGCTGTGTTGCGACGGGCCAAAATAGGTTGATTTAAAAACAAACAAACAAAAAAACCCCCCAAAATGTACCCCCCCACCAAAACAAAAACAAAACCCCAACCAAAACCACCCCCCCCAAACATTGCCTGCATTGCTGCATGGGTTATTAGCATCCGTTAGAGCGATGTGTGAGTGTTCATTGCACAGGTTGCTGAATGCCCGTGTCCCACATCGACGGTAGCTTATCCTGACTCTTACTTGAGTGGCTCTGCTTACTCCGCTTTGAAAGCGGAGCAAACGTACTGCTGAAGAGAGTTACTCCTGGTGCATACTAAGAGCATTTAAGTATTTTCCATGTTTACTGGCCTTGAAACAGCTGAATAACCTCCTGTTAGGATGCTTTTTTTTGCTTCAAATCCTGTGGCTTAAAGCTGTGCTGGATAAAATTCTTCAGGGAGTCATTTGGAGCTGGCACTAAACTAAACCAGAGAAATTTATTAGCTTTTCTGCCTCTTATTTCTATAACTTTCTCATCGTTGCTGTTCGTGAGAGTCAAGGAATAACATCTTCCCTCAATACTGTGAGGGAATAGCTTCACGCTTTTTATTTTGGAGAGGAGACTCTTTGTTAAGAGAAAGCCGAAAGGGAGGTGGCGGTGGCTGGCCTGGTGCGTGCAGAGCCTGCAAGTGGGGTCTTCCCTCCATCTTCCTGTTTGCGGTTCAGGCTGAGCTTTATTTAACACAACATGTGGCCTGTCCCCATTGTCTGCAGTGCCACAAAAGCCTTGATTGCTCCTTCCACGGAGCTGAGAAACAGTGTGCCTCATGCCCCTTGACTTTAACAAAGTCAGGCTTGCAAGACCCGTTGCACCTCTCGGTGTGGCATTATCAAACATTTATTCAGTATGGCACACCGTACAGAATTCATAAAACTTCATAATAAAAAAATATTAGTGATGCCAGACAACAGGGAGGACGCGATGGTGAGACACTCAGTGTTACGAAGATTCTCGGCAGGTTAAATGACTGGGGAGGATGTGGGGGAGGTCAAGGCTTTGAAATTCGGAGAGCATACTAAAAACTGGGTTTATGCATATAAGCCTAGGTTGCAAATAACCCTCACAGGCGGGTGGTGACAAAGCTGGGAAAATGCAGGAGAGCTGTATGGGCAGCGTGATGCAGGCAGGGGTGGAGGGAGAGGGCTGATTTCTGTGCTTCCTTTTTCCATGTCTCTTCGTGCTGCCTTTTCTGCTGGTGCTGCTTGTGCCCATGCAGTGACCTGGCTTTGCAAAACGGCATTTCTGCCTGTTGCGGGCAAGGACACATCGTTTCTTGGGACATGGAAGTTCAAACTGAGGTGGGGCTGGATCCAGCCCTTGGGTTTCCCATGGTAGCTGGCTGATGTACAAAGGCATGCGCGTCCACTGAATTTTATGGAGGGCAGGGAAGGAA
Organism: Calonectris borealis; assembly: GCF_964195595.1. NCBI lineage: Eukaryota > Metazoa > Chordata > Aves > Procellariiformes > Procellariidae > Calonectris > Calonectris borealis. The sequence goes on along the minus strand of NC_134351.1, from coordinate 2,956,528 downwards.
AATGACCTGCTCACCCGCACCAGGGGCATAAGGTCCAGCAGGGCAGTTGGATACTGAATCTGTCTGACAGAGGTTTGCAGCCGAGCTCAGTGACAGCCAGGACTTCAGGCACACTGTTCTCTGCTTCTTTTTTTTCTTCTTTTTCTTCTTTAACCGTTATGGCACCCAATCAAAATACCACTCAGGTACCTTGCTTTCCTCCAAAAAAAACAATATTTGGTACAAATTCCTGTAAAGACAATGTTTAGATGGCCCTTGTCAGAAGTCCTTCCCCAAATTGCCCTCCAAGAGGGGTAACCAGTGATGGTGGGTTTTGGCTGTTCATATGAATCAATGCAATGAGAAGCATGGGGAAAATACTTTGGAGAGCTGCATGTCTGTACCAGGATTTGTCTGTGGAAAGAACATCTGTTAAGCCAAGCTATGAAGCAAGAAGTTTTCATTTAATTGAGACCATAACAAGAAATAGTGTGAGGAAAGAAAAGCCCTGTAGTTAGAGCTGAAGCATCCAGGTAGTGCTCAGCCCCTCAGAAAAACGGCTGGGTTGTGAGCCTTTCAGAGAAGTGGGGAAAAAAATACAGCTCACTCTATTCCAGCAATTAATTTACTTTTATAGAACTATTTAAAAAATTGTAGCAGTGAATTACCAGAACAGAGCTTTATGGCAACAAGCTAATGACTTCAAAACCTGATTCATTTAAAAAAAAAAAAATTACAATCACTGTTCCCTTGGGTTTGTTGTATATTTTATTTGGAATGTTTGTCAGTAAATTGTGGCTAATTTGCATCTATCCCTCTCCTTTTCTGTATACATTAGCAAGTAACTGCCTATTTAAATATGAGATGCTTCTAGAAGTCAGGCAAAAAAGGAGTTGTGTCCTTCTCTCCCCAAATCACTGGCCCAAGAACTGGTGGCAGAAGCTCTCCGGGAGGGTTTGGATGTTCAAGACAAATCAAGGCAGAGATCTGACCTGGTTTATGAGCAAACAGACCTCCTTTGTGAGAGGTGCTACCCAGAAAGCTGCTGTGCTGCAGGGAGCTGATTTCAGTACTAGCCAGCATCAATCATTTTGCAGTATGAACCCCTGGAAAAGTGCAGGAGGATTTCCCACCTCCAGCTAGGACTCTGCAGGGGTTATTGCCTGCAGCTTAGAGCAGTTTTTAAGGCTCTCAGTTTGCCAATGCAGGTTGCTGTGAGAGGGTGTGCAGAGCTCAGACTCTCTCAGACGAAAAGGACCCGGGTAGCCCAGATGCTGGGAGGTACAGTGAGCCCTTGCTGAACAGTGCGGGGCTGCTTGGTGATGGAAGAGGTGTGTGATGTGCTTTCTTCCCACCCCAACTCTCTCTGGGCTGTTGGGAACTTTATTAACCCTTGGCCAGTCTGGCACCTTCATGAACACTTGCGCTGACTCGTTTCTCGCTTCCATCCATAGCTCGTGTCTGCTCTCCATCACTTCTTTGGTATGTCAGTCTAGGGTAATTGGAGAGCCTGGTTTATGGCTCCTGCTGACCTGTGGAGTGTGGCTGTTCCTGTGCAGTTACCGGAGACACAGTAAAAGGTGACCTCAGTGGCAACCCTGGGCCTCTATCCGTCTGGTCACTGCTCTCTGTCCATCCCCGAAAGCATTGAACTGCCCCCTAAAGCTTACACCTGAGTGCGGATGGGAGTGAGATGGGGGAATGTGGTGTGACAGTCCAGTCCCATGCCCTGACTTCTGCTTATGTTCAAGGATGCAACAAAAATAAACGCTGCCATATTGCCTAAAGAGGACTGTAAATTCAAACCATAAATGTAGAATGAACGTGAGATTTATCTGTGCCCTGCAAGACAAAGCACAGGACATTTCCATTGAACTGCCTGTCTAACTGGACCTGGCTGAAGGTTATCTCGCTTTCTGGCACAAAAACCTCTCCAAAAGTACGCAAGCACTGAGAGCCATTGCTGGGGCTGGATCTGCCTTCTGTTGCGCCTCTCTGCCTATTGATCTGTAGCAGAAGAAGGATTTTCCTATGGAAAAACAGCTGTGCAGGGGGTGACTGCCAACTGTATTGTGGGGCCAGCATGCGTGCAGCTATACATGGAAAGCCATATGCATCTATTTGTAGAAATGGTGTCTGTACAAGTGAAGGCAGTGCTGGCAGCCTGCTGAAAAGGATTTCTGAGAAGTTTGTACCACAGCTTGGTGCTGGTCGTGCAAGAATATGCAGACCCTTAAAGATGCAAATAGGTACTTAAAGTGATTCCCTCTCTTCCATGCCACAGCAAAGCTTTCAGAGACTTTTTTCAGACTCGTGCCTCTTTAGTTGTTTCCTGCTCTGTAATTACAGTGTTAGTTATTCATACTTCTACATATACACACACACATATAATATATCTCTTTCCATGTAACACTTTGCATGTTCCTCTTATTTACATCCTCTTTCTCCCAAACCATTTGCCTGGAAATGTTGACAGTGGTGGATTTCAATCCTGCAGAGTTCCTGCCTCTTCTGGGGTGTCTGAGGGTCTGTCCCTGTCGCCTGGGGCTTCCTTGGAGAATCCTAAATCTAGCTCGTAGCAAATGGAGGAGGAGGCTGGGACACATACGTCACATGCAGCACTTTTCATCCTGCATCCTATTGTACTTGTCTTTTTTACAGCACTGTTCTCGTGAAGGATGCTAGAGTGGATTCAAAGGCGTATAGCTGTGTTCAATGTGATGTATTCTCCTTGCTTTGTTTCTACTTTCTACTATGAACCTTATTTTCTTTTTGGTATTGCAAACTGAGCACTCCCATAGCTTCTTCTAGAATCTTTAAATAGTTGGAATGGAAAAGTGGCTGAAATAATTGCTTGCTTTTCTAAATGAAAACAGTATTTACTTCATGAGGTTGTAGAATGTGCTGGTGGTGTTTTTTTAGGATGGGTTAGACAAACACATACTGAATATGATTCTGCTTTAGCTGAGGAAATGGAAATGCATTTGAGGGCTGGCTCTGTTTGCTAGGATTCCTGATAAGCAGCTATCTTCAAAAATTGGAAGTGAAGAAGGTCCCCCAGAGAACTGGGGAAAAGCAATGTATGCCTATTTTTAACTATCCTTACTGTTAGTTTTTCCTGACATGTAATCTAAATTTTGCATCTCTAGGTCTGTAACTTAAGCCTATTACTTCATATACTATCTGCAGAGGACAGGAAAAACATCCTTATCGCCATTTCCTTTGCATCAGCATTTTCCCTGTTTGGAAAGTTATGATGTCTCACCGTAGATTTCCCTTTTCTGGACTAAACTACCTCTGTTCTCATGTGCTTTGTTTATGGGCTGTGTTTTCTAGATCTCTGTTCACTGCTGATTTTTTTTTTGTTTTTCAGTCTTAGTCAGCATGCTCCAATTTCATCTATTCTTACTGTGTTATTCGCCCTTTTCATAATAGCAGAAACCAACTTCTGTTTGGCTGATGACCTGCTCTAATCCTTAGATCCTTTTCCGCAGAGCTGGTGTTCAGTCTGTCATTCCTCATCCTCTATTTGCACAACTGATAGTTTTTACCTACGCTGTGCTTCCACTGCCATTTTGAATTGCAGCCTATTTCTTTTTCTGCACTGTTAATGCAATTTGAAAAAGTAATTTTGAATTCAAATACCACCCTGCAAAAGACTTGCAGCTCTGTATAGCTTGGCTTATTCTTTACAGTTTAATAAGAATACTCATGACTTAATTGTTGCAGGCATTAATGAAAATATGAGAGAGCTTGATAGAAGGGGAATCCACACTTGATACACAGTTCTGACTTTGCAGTGAACTGCTAGCGACTACTCTGTCATTAGGAATCAGATTTGTACCCACTTGTAGAAACTGCAGCTACATAGTTTTCTGGGTTGCTTTACAAGAAAGTGTGAAAGGCAAAACTTTAAGGGTTCTGATGTCTGGAGCTTTTCCCTGACTGCAGGGTTTCTTGTCATGGGAATAAATCACTGAGGTTCAAGTTCCAGAGGTCCAAATTGGATTTCATGATACCCAGCTGAATAGATATTCTCTAATCTCTTCCACAGACTTGTTGGCAAGATCTATCTCCTTGTTCTAAAAGCTGCTGTTAAATACCTGGGCGTAACCTAACCTTCCCCTCCTTTCCTCTGAGTTTATAGTTTCTATTCTTTTGCTTTTTCTGATCCTTACTCACTGAAATATTGACTGTCTTTACTCATTTTGCCTCCCATGCTTCTGCCATTCCTCTATCCTGAGGTAGTTTGGGTCCTTGATTCCTCTCCTTGCAGTACTTATCCCCAGCATGCGTTTCTGTGGTCTCTCCCTGCCTGCTCTGCTGCCTTCTTCCACGCTGTCTTCCCAAGAGGTTTTACTACCAGATTGTTGAATGACCTGAGACCTGCTTTTCTGCACTCCATTTTCCTTCCTCGCCTGCTCTTGCACCGTTCTTCCTTCAGAGCAAACTCCATCGTCTCACCATCTCTTTGGCTCAAATTACCTTTCTGTCTTTTAGATTCCCAGCCAACCCTCCCCTGTCAGACCAGGGAGCTGTTTTATTGCAGACTAGTCCAGCAGAGAGGAGGAAATGGACTGTTGATATTTTTTTCCCCCCACCAGCACAGGATAGTGCTGCCTCTTGCCGTTCTCTGTGGATCACCTGTGTACACACACACACCCTGAATTACAAAGAAGTGACACTGAGCAGCCTTCGTGAGGCTGCTTAGTGATGCAGGACAACAGAAATACGCAGGTCTTGGCTACAAACAAGTTGCTTGCATCCAAATAAATGATTAGAAAGCAATCTAAGTGAAAAAACTCCCTAATGGCAGAAGGCTGGCAGGTTTGTGAACCTGGCAAGGTTTGTGGAAGGAGGTAATATCTTTTATCAGACCAATTGATACAGTTCAGAAAACGCGGAAAGCCGAGGCTCACAAGCAGTGATGTTCAAAGCTAGATACAATTTGAAGACTATTGCTCTGAGTTTAACCAGATATGATAATTATTTGGACTGTGGGAGAGAAAAGAGTGGCTGCTTGGAGCAGAGGGTAGTGGGGGTTAGCAGCTGGGGAGGGATAACGTGGCCCTCTGAGAGGGAATTTATTGCTGTTGGAACTTGTGAGCCAGCTCCTTGCCACTTACCATTTTAACTTGTTCTTACATGTTAGAACATGCCTCCCAAAAGACAAGGGGGAAAGCAAAGGTAATTGTTCCCCGTGTGGAAAGCAAAGATCTGCAGTTTGCCTTGCGTTAGCACAAACGGTCCCTCTCCCTCGATAGCAGCACGCTGGAGCAGCAGGGATGCTGCTGCCCGGGAATGGCTGTGTGGGACGTGTCCGAATGGGCCTTGTATACACAGAGCAACGCAGCTGTTTGGTAGGAACAAAATCCCTTCTGCTTTAAATTTAGTATCCGTATAATAGCTAGATTAGCCTCAACAGCCAGGCAAAAATAGTGAGCATTTTGATTAAGACAAGCTGGAAAAGGGCCAAATGCTAATAAAATTAGAAAGAACCTGGCCTCTTCAAATTAAATGAATTGTCTGCGTAATGAGAAGAAAACTTTAAATTAGCTAACCAGTGCCCCAAAATGAAGCATTAGTAATCTTTACTACTGGAAACCTGTAGAATCTGAAAACAAATTGTTCTATTTTTCATTAATGCTTAATTTAGCTGGTAAGCATAGAGTTGCAAAATCATTTAGGGGAAAGAGTTATTGCGGGAGCTATGTTGAGGCCTCCCTGTTGTGCACTGGTGTTTTCTGGCACGGCACAAGAGTTTACAGCCCTTCCCGGGCAAGCGGTCCTTCAGGCTCCTTCCCTCTCTGCAGATGAGCATCTCCCTTTGCCCAGCATAGGCTGGAGGGGGCTGGAAGTGCATTACGTTATAAAGGTGGTTGTTGAATACAGTCCACAACTCTTTCTTCAAAATTATAGAGAACACTAAATGTCTTAAACAGAAGCCTGCTGGAGGCTCGGTACAGTGATGGTGGCTGTCACCAGAGGTCATGTGAAGCTGGTGGGGATCAGGGGACCTTCATGGATCAACAGCACTGAAAATATGGGCAAAAGCAAGAGGAGAAGTCAGTATTTTCGACCAAATGAATGGAGCTCACCTCTGAGCAAAGCCCAGCTGATGCTGTAGGTAGTAAGCCAGAGAAGTGGGAGCCCTGCTGCTGGAGAAGGATGCTGACTTTGCAGTAGCTGGGATATTAAAAAATATTAAAACATAAATGTTCAAACTCGGAGTCAGGTTCTGTTAAACTTATAAGGCAAGGTAGAAATTCACTGAAAGCTACTTGACATCTCTCTCTGAAGATATGGGCAGATGTTTCTTCTTTTGCCTACAGAGGAAAATACCCTTAAAAGTAGTTTAAAGACATCCACGGTGCCTGTAGTAGCTGTCAGTTTGATACCCTACCAAAAATCTACCTAATTCTAGTATACCAATAGGAAGCTGGTTTGGATAGAAACATATTTGTTTAACATTATTGTTGTGGCAAGAGGGACTATAATGCTGTTAGAGGAAGGAGGAAAGGGAGGTCTGATCTAAAGACTCAAGCTGGTCCAGGCTTAGTAGTGTGATTACTGTTATTAGAGGTCTGTCCAAGTTGGACTCGCACCTGTAAAGTGACTGTGTGGAAATGGCCTCTTTACTCGGCAGGTTCCCTCCCTTGGTACGCTCAGAAGCATGTCTGCTGCGGTGAACAGCAAATGCAACTATTTACTGCCTTTTTTTTCTGCCGTGTAGCCATGTTCATTCTGCGGGGTGGAGGGGGAGCAAGCTGTGTGTTGATGCCCAGCCCTTGCCAGGTTCAGTGACTGGCACATCTGCCAGGCCCCGGTGAGCAGCGGGGCTGGTGGGCGTTGCTGGAGAGGAGAGGGAACGCTTTTCAGCTGTAAGTGGTGTTGGAAAGCAACTGGCCTTGTGATGTTAGAGAGGAGAGATTATGGCATCCCCACTCCGAAAGCTGGGATTAGCTGGGAAACAGCAGATAGCAATCAGTGGCTGCCTCCTTCCTCTTCCCCAGCTGCTTCCCATGCAGTTGAGATCAAGCAGGGTTCCTGCCTCTGTACAGAGAGGTGGTTTCTTCTCTGCCTTTTCTGTAGGACTGCTTGCATTGATTGCTAAATCCTGGTATCCCAGAGTATTTTACACTTGCTCTGAAGTGGTGAAAATAATCGCCCAGGGCAATGGGAACATCAAGTGAGGCTCAGGTTTTGGCAGCGAGAGCATTGTGACTGCCAGCAGCCCATGCCAGCCAGAATCATTGCGTAGTTTCTTTATATTCCCCATGTGTTTGTCACCTGCTGCTGAAACTAATAACTCTCAGGTAAAACCTCTTCATTGTATAGTTGCGTGGCATTTAGTGACAGCAATGCCCTGTTTCCTTGCTGCTGCCCTGGTGTGAGTCCAGCCCTAAGCGGGAGGTGTCCGTCTGCTGAGCAGAAGCAGCTCCCGCAGAGGTTTTACCTGCAGAGCTGCAGGTTTGTCTGGTTTTGTGAAACAAGCCTTTAGTGCTGTCCAGGCTCGTGAAAATCGTTATCAGAAACTAGCAGTGAGTGCTCGAATTCAGACAACAATAGTATTGACTGCAAAGTGAAATGAGGTTTGATTTAGCTGCCAGGCAGCAATATAGCCCTGTAACAAATTAAAGTAAGATGATGTGACAGCTTAAGTGTTAAATTACATTTCTTGGGGATGGTGGTGGACCCTGCTATCAGCTTTTAACTCTGATGAATATTGCTCGCTTGATACTTACTTTGTATGTTCTAGTTGGTGTTGGGGCTGCCTTTGCGAGCAGCATCGTTGTTTCCAGCGTTGGTTTCAATTTTCTGTGTCATTATATTGCTACATCTGCCACAAACCAGCACCTGAACCCGAGATGATAGCTTTGGAGTGGGAGAAATTTCTATGCAGCTCAAAAGATGCAAGAATCGCTGTGAATTAGAAAAATGGGTTTGTTACCAGCTGTCATCAGCACCACTTTCTGCTTCCTTAGATGCTTTGGGAGAATTTTACTTTCAACTGATAGAGTTTTGCAGTAGATACTTTCCGTAAAAAGCCTTCATGGAGGTGCAGATGTTTCAAGTCAACTTCTGATTAGAGCTTTGAAGATTATCATAGTATTCTGTCAACTTCTGTTTAATTCATCTGTGACTTAGCTTCCAGGTGAGGCTATTATTTGCTTGTTATTTGTTTTTTAAAAATGGATTTTTGTTTCGGTTGAGTTGCCTTTAAAATGAATGCACATTTTTAATTATGTTGTTTGTTTTATCTTCTAAATGAGACAGGTGCTGCATGTTGGAAATGGCATATGTGAATTTGGTACCTGAAATATAGAAGTAACAGATGTTGAGCCATACAGCTGTGGCTACAGGGGAACTGTTTTAACACTTACTTTTACTTCTGTACAGTGACAGAAAGGTTAATCTTCCCTCTTCCCATTAGTTTATTAGTTCATCAAACAACTGGCAAAAATCCGAACTCTTCCTGCTTTCCTGATTCTTGCCTCCCTAGACCGTGCTCCAGGTTGTGAGGCAGCTCCGAAGACTTCCAAGTGGAACTGTCTATACCAGGATGTGGGTTAATAACAGTGTCGTTAGCTGTGACAAGCAAATAAGTGACGTGGCAATTAGGCAGTGGCTCAATTAGATGCCATAATACTAACGATAGGGTGGTGGAGGGAGGTGAGAGCAACGCCTCCAGCTATGTGGGAACCTTTACAAAAGACAGAGTTTACAGAAGACTTTTTTTTCTTTCTTTAAGTGCACATAGGGGTTTCTTACATCAAATGATTGGTGCATTTAATCTAGGCTGTACTGGGGAAGTTCTGCATATACTGCCCACCTGTAGCATACTGAGGCGATGCTTAAATCTGGTCTCTGGAGGCTAAATCCAGCTGAAATCGATGGCTGGTGTGACTTAAGTAGATGTTTAAGGGTTATTGTGGATGGGGATAGTGATGTGAATCAAAGACCAGATGCGTAATGCGTAGGGAAACTTTTCATCCCGACTTTAGCTCTAGTACCTGCCACGCATCTTTCAAAGACGGAGTGAGGTGTCGGTCGCTCCCCTGCCCACAATTGCTCCCAGAGTGACCGATTACTGGCTGAGAGAAGAGGTGATGTAATGAGCCCCATGCACGAATCCCTCTTATGTGATTGTATGCGGCGTGGTTGGTATGAAATATAAAATGCGTTGTGCAAAAGGGCATCGCACAGGACTTGGACATGACCCTGCTGGGCAGGAGGGTGTTTGACCTTGGGAAAGGTAAATGCCCTGTGAATAGTTTGCTGAAACGCTGCGGCAGGCAGTCAGTAGGACAGTAGGAGGAGGACTGAAACTGCCTTCTAATTAAGTCAAGGAACAAAATAGCCTGAGGGGAAGATTTTGAATTTAAATGGAGCCCCAAGGAAACCTGAAAGAAAGGATTAGGTACAAGAGCAAATGCATTCCCAGTCCGGGTAGGCTGCTGTAGTGCAGTCTGTGGAAGATGTAAAGCTTGCAGAAAAACATTATTTTAAACACACAGCTAGGTAGATGTCTAAGGCTTGTGATCTTGGTGAGAATGGGAGAAGCTGCTCGTGCTGGGATTGATGACAAGAAACAGCATCTGAGAACACATTATTTGGATTTTGTAAATAATTCTGGATTTGTCCTGACTTATGTCAGGCTATTTTCATTTTGCCTTTGTATTTAGCAGTTGTTCTATCCTCCTTGTAGCTGCAATACTGGACTCTGTCGGAGGCACTCTGCTTCCTGCCCTGCTTCTCTAGGGCACCGCAAGGCAGGAGGAAACACGTCAGCAGAGTGCGTGGGGTTGGAGCTGGTAACACAAAGGTCTTCTGGCAGAGGTCATCCTCTCATTCCCCTTACTCTTCTTCTGTTCTCTCACGTACATGTGAGGTTTGTGCTTCCACCTGATGAAGGTTGGCTGTGTTTTTGTTGGGAGCCTGTGGGCTGTATTTGTGCCACGACGAGGATGCTCACTGCAGCATGTGGATCTTGACTGTGAGTACTGTGTTTGCCCAAACCATCCCATGTCATCCCCAAATGTGATTTAACTAAGGTTGTACCTTGCTGGTACAGTCAGTTACCGTAAATACGATGATTTTGCAAAATACGATGATTTTACCAAATGCTCCATTCTCTTCATCTTTGATTAAGAGGAGGGAACCTGGAGATTTTTGCAAATCTTCTCTCACATAGACCATCGAAATTATTCTGGAGGAGTACTTGGAGTACTGGGTGCTCCTGCATGTGGGTGCTACAGGGTATTATTTGCTGCAGTTATGCACGAAAAAAAAATAGGAATGCATTTCTTTCTCACTTCTTATTTTCCTGTCCTTTTCTGAAAGGCTTATTTCTCTGTAGATGTAGAAACTTTGGAGATTTACTTTTCCGTTTAATAGAAGTAAAGCACACATAACCTTCCTCTCATCTCCTTGCTGTGGGAGTTGCGTATGGATCGAACATGCTCATATAAGAATGCACTCTGATGGGTTCTGTAATAAACTCAATTAACTTAATTTTACAAAGTCATTTTACAAATAAATTAACAAAGGGAAGAGGCTACACCTGGCAGGGCACTTCTAAGAATGAGTAACGTGCAGAACATGTTAAATATTGTCTTCTCTTTGTGCTTCTGTTGGGGAAGGAAGCCTGTTTCTCTTATCCATTGTTGTTATTTATGTAGTAATGTTAATTAACAACGAAAGGAGCTGTTACTTCTTTACAAGTGTGGGAATATATAATGGTTGCTAGCATGTGTAGGAGGAACTCTTGTGCTTATTTCACTTTGAAGGCAAGGCACAAATCTAAGTGTCACGATGGTGGGTGCAATGTAACATGGCAAAAGCTGGTGGGCGATTGACTCAACCAATCTTTTTTTTCTAGTCATGTCTGATTTCCTTAGATTTGTGTATAATTTTATCCCTTAATGCTGTGCTATGGCTTTAGAATTTACTGCACTATTAGTTTGTGACTGCAGTTGAAAAACCTAAGAAAAATGGCACTGGACCAGGCCAGGGAGTTGGCGTCTTCTCTTGAGTGGCCACTGGGAAACAGACGCTTTGAGAAACACTGCAATGAAGTAGTCAGTTAAATAAAACATTTACTTTTTGTCCCAAACTTCCAGAAGATATTTTTCTGGTAGATAAGCATGGATTCTAACTATTCAGATAAAAGAGCGTCCTTAACAAACATGCTAAAGTTAACACCTCTGACAACTTATCAGTCCTTTTCCCATAGCAAAGCTAAATCTCGCCAGGTCATTGGCAAAACATGGGAGAAACAACAGGTGATGATGTTGGTGAGAAAAGGAAATAAAAGAGGATTAAAACAAAATAGATTTTGCTGAAGGGATTCCTACCTGTTATAAAAGTTATTTTCAACTTAATAGCACTTATCACAGCTGATAGTACAGACACACGAACAAAAGAGTTAAGTGCACTTGGAACAGCTTGAAAGGAATGTCAAAACGGCTTAAAATGGGGAGAGAATATTAACTACATAGATTTAAAACTACAGGACCTCACTATTAATTGCTCAAAGTCAGCCTTACTGCAGCATCAACACTGGCTGGCATTTAAAGTGTCACAGAGGGAACCACCAGTGCCTCTGAATATCCAGCTGTTATTTAGGTATCTAACTGGGAGCAGAAATCTTCACAACATCTGGCCTCAGCTGCACATGCGGAGCACTTGAAAAACCTAGTGCTGAGCAAAAGGGAGGCAAGCATCCCTGGAGAGTTTCCCGGGGAGAAGGGAGCCTGCGCAACATCCTCCGGAGGTGCAAGGCATGCTGCTTTGCATAGGAAAATATAATGTACTGGCTCTGTCCTGAAGGGCTGGGAGATGAGAGCAGTCCTTTGTCACTGCCACAGGTCTCCTGCTCCCTGCAGCAGTGGGCTGGGCTCCTGCCAACCCTTATACAAGTTTTATGAGCGGTCTGTTTTGCCCCCATGCATTCGACACATGTGTAACCAGCAGGCAGGCTCTGGCCGGTGGGATTTGCTGTGTTTGCCAAAACCTGTGTACGGTTCTGTTCTGGTTTAAACCACTTACACAACTATAAGTCTGGAGACTCAGCTGAAAGCAGTGAGTTTAGCCCGGCATTGTGCTGGAGATACAGATTTGGACTCTACTTGACTCATCAACAGGATCAAAATATATTCACTCTTCCCTTCAGTAACCATGATGAAACAGGTCACCATGAAGACTTATTGTTTGGTTCTAATCACTGAAGAGATTACGAAATTGAACTAAAGCCAAACAGAGCATATGGCAAGCCAGTCCCAACCTACTGCACCCATGAGCTGCCGCTGTTTGGAGAAAGGTGTTTAAATAGAGTGTCTGGTTACAAAATGCTTGGTATTAACTTGATCATTTCCAATAAAGCATGTCCATTTAAATTGACCACAGTGGTATCCTGGGTCCTTAGCTGCCGTCTTTCCTAGGAGCAAGTCAAGAGCAGAAAGGGATGGACTTCTGAGGCACATACACAGTAAAACCAGTGCTCCCGAGGCCATTTGTGCTGCCAGTGAAGCTGTGCACCAGCCTGTGGGGCAACCAAAGAGGCACGGCTGCTGTGTTAGGTGTTTTCTCTTCCACAAAGGACACAACACTGAGCACCGTGGGGCTGAGTGGTGCATGCAAGTCTGCCAGAGCTTTGCGTTCAGATCTTCCCCTTCCAACTCATTCATTTAGCAACCAGTAGTTCAAGTGAAAATTTATCACATAAACCGACTAAAATTGTGAATGTACATTTATTTTAAAACAACTCCACCAAAAAGCTCATCTTTTCCCAAAGAATTAGTCAGATCATTTTCTGCATCTCAGAATTGTTTGGTTTTTTTTTTTTTTTTTTTTTTTTTTTAAATCTGCTGTGCTTAATAGAGGCAATGGGAGAGATATAACCTTCCTTTGTTAGGTAAAGTGCTGAGCCTCATCTGTGGCAACTGTGCTGCTCAAGGCCATATAGTTGGCTGATACTCTTCAAACATTATTGCCTCCTTCATGTAAATTAGCATTGATCATCAGAGAAACTTTGGAAAAGGTGATTGTAGAGACCTGCCCCACTAACCATTAGCCTAGGTTCTTCTCTGTAGAGAGTTATTGGGTGTTACTTTCATTCTTCATCAAAATTCAGTGTCAGAAAGATGGACTTTTAACAGTGCACGGATATACTAAAATACCTTTACTTTATATTCTTTCTTTGTGGTGTAACATCTTCTCTAATTCCGTGTTACTCTGTGTTGCCTCCTGAAAGGGAATAGACTTTTCAAACTGTAACAATTAGGCCTTCTGTAATGCTTGCAGATGATACAGATACAGAAAACATGGAAGTCCCTTTTTGATGCATTGATGCTATTATTCTTTCCTGTATTATGTTTATTGGTGCTTTGTCCGGTATTTTGAGGTATCTCCTGTGAAGAGGTTTCTCTCTTTTTCTTTCTGGGGTGGCATGCACCCATTTTTTATTACCAAGCCTAAAGGCCTTCGAGTATTGATCCTCTAAGGGAACCTTCTGGTGTTTGCGACATATAAGAGAAATGGGAATGATAACATGCGTGAGACAGAAGGACATTTATCTGAAAAGTGCGTGACCAGGAAAGGAATGAGTGATACGAGACATTTGTACCGTGTTGGGGGGGAAAAAAAAAAAGTTTTTGATCTAAAGAGAGATCTGGCCGTGGTTAGCCGCAAACCCCATCTGGCCTCAGTTAAATGCTGCTCAATGGCTGTAGCTTCTCCTACTGCCTTGTCTAAATCTAGCAAGGGAAGGGCAACTTGCAAAAAAAAAAGCAAGAGGAATATGGAGCAGAAGACACAAAAGGGCAAGAACAGCCTCTGGTCGGTTCAGGGCCCAGGCAGCCACTGTGAGCAAAGCAAACAATGATGCCACCAGCAAGCCGGAGTGTGCAAAATCCATTTGCATGTATGATGATCCCTTTCGTCAGATAAACTGCACGTGGCAGAGGAGCCGGAACAAAGAAAGATTATTAGGGAAGGCCCAACACATGGGCCTTTGAGTGTAGCCACTCTCGCTCCGGACTTGGGATGAAAGCTTGACAGAGGACTAGCATCCCTTGCCTGGTAGGAAACCACGAGGCTGTAAAAGAAGTGAAAAGATGTGGGTGAGCAGGGAGGGAAGAGGCCTGTTGGCAAAGGCAGGCAAGAGAATTAGAGCTGGAGTGAAACGTGTGAGGACAAGCACTTAAAAAAAAAAAAAAAAAACCAAACAACAGGAAGGAAAAGTTTGAGACTGAATAGAAAACAAGCTATCACTTTAAATTTGGATATATACAACAACTGAGCTGTATGGACAAAAATAGGAGGAATGCAAATAACAGTCCAGATTTTAAGAGTGCAGCTCTCTGATAGTAAATAGAGTATGTGAGGATTCAGCTATATCAGTTCCCCCTTTTTAGTCATCTCCCTCATTGCCATGACTTCCTCTAGGTTTGCAAACTCTCTGTTTTGATAAAGTTAATTTCTTCTTTGGTGTTGGGATTTCTTTCCCTGAGGCTTTTGGGCGCAAAGTGTGTTTTGGATACTGAAGCTCAAACACACAAACATGATGTATTGGGTGGAAAGTAAATTTTGATGTTGGTGCTATTCTGGGCTGTTTAAATTGACTTTTCAGGACAAAAAAAAAATCTTTTCACTGATGTCAATTGAGCCAAATTAGCTACAGTAATTGAGATCAGAATCTGTCTATTTACCTTTCTTTAATGTTTGGAGCTCCGAATACAGTCATTCCATTGCCCAGCAGTTTGCATCCAGGTTAAATAACCCCTGTTCCCGTGACAATTTTGTCTCTCCCTGGGAGGAATATGCTATAGAAATAGTGCTGCCTCCACAGTGGCAGTTAAATGGGATTATAGGCTGTTGCTATTAGTTGCATTATTTTTAGAACTTTTTTTTCCCCCTCAATCCAAATAGGGACTTAGAATATTCTCTCCCTCAGAAATACCCTTCTGTGTTACCCCAAGCAGCATAAAGGCCTCTCGGTGCTATCGGTCTCTTCTAGAATCTAGCTATTTCTAAAGCATTTTAGTATGAGCTAAACAGAGCAATCTGCCAGGACAGTGACAGTCAAGGCAGGGGACACACACCGTCAGTAACTTGAAATGATAAACCTTACCGCCCACTGGTCGTACAGATTTTTTCCAGCTCTTGGGCAACAGTGTCTGACACCAGGAAGGTGGAAAATGGGGTACAGGTGGGGTTACAGCTGTAGTGAACTTCTGATGAATCTGTGCAGAAGTTATGGTCTGTGCTAAGAGTCCTTGTCCTGGGGGATGTGGAAACTGAGCTGGTTTTTGGCTGTGTCTTCCCGCAATCCAGCCCTAGCCACCACCTCTACTGGAAGGAGCTTTAGTGCCACAGCCAACAACATCGCTCACACCTTCCTGATGCTTGTCATTCCTCTTCTCCTGTGTCTCCTCATTACTACTGCTGTTGTAGATCATCCACAAAAATAGGACACGTTAGTGCCTGCTAACTGTAAACCTTTAGAAGAATTAAATAATCATGCAGAGGTGACTCAGACTCATGGTAGTTTGCTTAGAAGAAGAAAACCACAATGTAATAGATTTTTTTTGTGTGTCAAGAGATGACCTCTAGCCTCACTGACCTTTCTGCTTGCTGGACTAAAGACACAGTATAGGAGAAACATCAGTGAATTCAATTAATGTTGATGAATAACTGACAGTTATTTCTTTTTCTAAATAATTTCTGTGGTTTGTCTTGGTCTGTGTGTCCTAAGTATTACCTAGTTCCCTAGGAAAGGGTACTGCAGAAGTTATTTTGCTTTTCATACTTGGTAACTTTGTGATTGCTCATCAATTCCAGTACTTTTTTGAATAGTCACTGGCTGTGTCAGGATAGGTGTGCCTCTCAGGAACGGACTTTCTCTTTGTCTCTGGTTCTGCAACTTAATTTACTATGAAAAAGACCTAGCCACAAAGTTGTATTCACATGCAAATTTTGAAGTCTTTTGCCCGTTCAGAACTGGAATTTTGTTTGTTAATCTCCACTGATGACCTAAAGAAGAAGGCAGAGACTTAAGCAAATCGTTATTTTAAAATAAAAGAATCTCTATTTCACAGATTCTTAGTCAAGTTTAATCTCTGTGAAAAGTGGACCTGTCAGCAATCCTTCAGGCTGTCAGCTATCCTTGGGTACCTGGAGCAGGAAGATCCAGCCTAAGCCAGAGCTGTGCAGGGAGGGGAGATGCTGATACGAGCAGAAGTGGGAGCATCGGGCTGCAAGTCCACGCACAGGGGCAAGGGCAAGGGCAATGACCTAAGCTGTAACGAAGACATGGAAACTGGTGCCATGGCATGTGAACCAGGCTCCTAATCTGTGGTGGGACCTTCAGATTTCCAGTGTGGGTCTGAACCCAAACCAGCTGTTAAAAATTGACTCAAGCACAGCATGGAAGAGTTTAATAGCTGGAAAAAAACTCTTGATTCACCCAGAAGTAGTCATTTTTTGCAGTTTCTCTAACATACATATTGCAGATATTCTGTGTCAAAATCACTACTTCTCTACAGAAGTAGAGAAATTAAAAGGAAAAATACGCACTATAATGATACTCCCACATGCACTTTTACAGAAACCAGCTCTTTTCCTGGATCACTGAATGCACACCTTGAATAAATATGTGTTTGTGACACATAACTACTGGAAAAGCTACGTGTTGGAAACAAGGCGTCAAAAGGTTATGGCCATTTTTCAGGTCAGCTGCACAAACGAAGGGGAAAGAATGTAATGAAGTCTACAAAGAAGCCTACATTTACAGTCTGATACAACAGGTTAACTACTGCTGCAAGGTTGACTTCATATCCTGTGGTGCCAGCTCCTTTCTCTCTCTCCCTTTTTCACCGTCAAAAGGCAGTGCTTTATAGTAAAGCAAAACCTTGGCATCATTTGGGTTTTTTTGTCTCTGCGATTGCTTAACTGTGTTTGTGTATTTCATCTCATAAATATTGAAGAGCTCATAATACGAAAGGGTCTCTCATGAATTCTCAGAGTATATGAAAAACATTATTGAAAACTCCTTTATCTCATTGTACTGATCAAGGAAACAATGGCAAAAGGTTCATAATGATACTGATTTACTCAGGCTATGCTGTTTTGGACTGTAAGGTCGTGATGCCTTCTCAGAACATGTGCTTCAAAGAGGAATTACAGGACTTATTATAGTGGTAGCCTGAAATCCTATGGCACGCATTATACAGAGGTCATACTAAACGATTTAGCAGCCCTTTCAGGAAAATCTGAGAGTCTAACCAAAGTGTATAAATACCCTTTGAAGACTGCGTGGGTAAAGCACTAATCCCTTTTTCTGCTCACTTTGTGCAAGTGATATGCAGCATAACAAAGACGGTCCAGCTTTAGAGAAACAATTTACTCTATAAACAGCTTCCTATATACCCACCCACTCTAGGACAAAATATATTGTCAGTAATTGAGATATAGTATGATTGCGAAAGGAAGTTTCTAAGTGAATGTTTTTGCCCGCATAGAAATCAGTTTGATCTTGCTTCTCCTAACTGAAAATTCGTTGAGATGAAATATATTTTAAAATTTTGCTTTTACTGGCTGAGAGAAGCCTTACTGTATTTTTGGTGAGCTCTAAAAGGGCAATGATTTCTTCAACTTTTCTGAGAACAAATCTAAATGTTTTTGTGAAAGACATGATTTACTTTTTTCTCTCGCTCACTGTAAAACTTGTCTGGGTCATGACAGTTCTGGTTTGTGACAGACTTTAAGCTTCAGGTTTGTTTGTACAGTCTCAGAATGCCATAGAAGAACTTGTGAACACACTGTGAATTGGACTTCAGCAGCAGGGCCCTTTGCGTGGGGGTATATGCATCCTGTTTTTCTGGTCTATCCATCTCTTCCACCCTGTAGATTTCAGCAATAAGCCATGGTGACCAGTTATCCAGAAGCTGGTAACAAGCTTCACTCCAGGCTTTAGGAACTAACTATGCAGACTCTCTAAGTCTGGAGTTAGCTTTGTTTGTAACACCTACACCTTAAGGAATTACTGTAAGACGTATTCCCAAAAACAAAAGAAAGACCCAGCACTGTGCAATGTCTTGAGAATATGACCTTCAGAGTCTATGGAAGACTAGTATTGAAACAGCTATGTGAGCTTTGCACCTATAGCTCGTTTCTGTGAACTGCTCTCTCATTCCAGAGTTTACCAGAGATTATAACAGCAGTGATTAGTGCCATTTCAGTTTACCTTTGCCCTAAATATCCTCCTCCTTCCTTCAGAGATAACCCTTTTGCTTCAGTCATGTTAGGCAACTGCACACACAGGCATTAAAGGATTACTGTAAAAGTCACCCACTAATACAAAACAGTTGCTCAACAGAATCCACAATTACCATCTCCCCATGCAACTCCACTTTATAGCTTTATTTTACATGACAAAATGTTCTTAACGGGTCTAATTTAGATTGACAGCACATGGGCCACAATTCTTCACAGACGGAAAAATAAACGAGCACACATTTATTTATGTATAAAAAGCAATGTGAACACCTTGTCAGTGCTGCAACAGATCAGAATTCTGAAAATACAGAAAATGACAGTTTGGCGGAGATGAGCCAAGAAGTCTGAAGCATCCCAAACTGCCACATACTGGAAGCAGAAAGACTGCCTCAAGAGCAGTGGGTGCTGCACCCTGAATCTTCCAAGTTCTGCGGAGCGAGAACTTGCTAAGGGCTGACTCTCCTCCAGAGGAATATGCCACACAAGTTGTTGAAGAACGGAGGGGAAGAGCTGCTTTCCAGTGGCTGCTGGAAGCAATTGATCTCCCATTAGCTTTCCAAACCGGCCAAAACCAAGCTAGAACCTGGGTAATTGGCCTTGTGAGTGACTGCGTCTGGAAGTCTGACTAGAGCTTTTTATAAAACACAAAACCAACTCAAAGTGGAGCAGTAGGTAGGCGGGATTGTAGAAAAGAGTTGCTTTAGGAGCATGAGAAACAGAACCAGGAGGAAGTTGAAACCTGAGCAAGCCTGCATGAGTCACTGATTTGGGCAAAACTAATGCAAAGCTAGGTAAAGGTTTCTGGTGTTTGTTTTTTTTCCCTCTTGAAGGAGAACATCCGTGAATGAAGATATAACTGTTCTTTGGGCTTTAGAGAAGACACTGAAGTGGACTTGGGTTAGCTGACTTGGAAAAACTAAGTAGGCAGATTACCAGACTCATAAAGGTGACAAACTGTAATATAATGACTAAGGACTTCCAGCAGCCTCGCACCGTAAAGCCAGTAGTGGAATCCAGACCTTATCTCCAAGTGAACTCTACCATGCCTGTGGCTGGTAGAAAGGGTCTTCATTCCTTTGTCAACATCAGCTCCCTGGGATAAATAATTTCCAAGTAATACTTCAGTTGGTGATTGTTAATATTAATCATAGAATCATTAAGGTTGGAAGAGACCTCTAAAATCATCGAGTCCAACCGTCAACCCAACACCACCATGCCCACTAAACCATGTCCCTAAGCGCCTCATCTACACGTCTTTTAAATACTTCCAGGGATGGTGACTCCACCACTTCCCTGGGCAGCCTGTTCCAAGTCCTGACCACTCTTTCAGTAAAGAAATTTCTCCTAATGTCCAATCTAAACCTCCCTTGGTGCAACTTGAGGCCATTTCCTCTCGTCCTATCACTTGTTACTTGGGAGAAGAGACCGACCCCCACCTCACTACAACCTCCTTTCAGGTAGTTGTAGAGCGCGATGAGGTCTCCCCTCAGCCTCCTCTTCTCCGGACTAAAGGGTCCCAGTTCCCTCAGCCGCTCCCCATCAGACTTGTGTTCCAGGCCATTCACCAGCTTCGTTGCTCTTCTCTGGACATGCTCCAACACCTCAATGTCCTTCTTGTAGTGAGGGGCCCAAAACTGAACACAGGATTCGAGGTGCAGCCTCACCAGTGCCGAGTACAGGGGCATGATTGCTTCCCTGCTCCTGCTGGCCACACTAGTTCTGATACAGGCCAGGATGCCGTTGGCCTTCTTGGCCACCTGGGCACACTGCCGGCTCGTGTTCAGCCGGCTGTCAACCAGCAACCCTAGGTCCTTCTCTGACAGGCAGCTTTCCAGGCAGCTATCATAGCCCAACATATTCTTGCCTGGTATAAATTAGGGTAACTCCTTTAAAAACATTTGACCAATACTGGTCTATATCTGCCATGGAGTTGGCTCTGCCATCCATTTAAAGTTCATTGCTACTTTTGACCATTTTCCCCTGCTCTCTGCTTTATTCCTGATGAAATTTTTTTCTCTGACTTTGTTCCCATCAGATTCTGTTTTACCGCTACAGATGGGTTCAGAAATGTTATGCTGTCATCCAGATTATGCTGGGCTGGAATCATATAATTCTCTTCATTTCTCCCCAGTTGTTCTTTAGTATGTCGGTACATTTGCATGAGAAGAGGATCTTTGTTCCTTAAGGGCCCATCTGCTCTTCTGCTTATTTCCCCCACCTGAAGTCATAATCCTGCTTTTGATATGATAGTAGCAGGGAAGAAATTATAGTGATGTCACTGAAAGAGGATTATGGTGCTTTCAGGTACAGGAGCAGATGGACTTTACACAAACAAGGTTGCAAGGTTCTCACTCGTAGAAAGCAAAAGGGTGGGGGAAAATGCAAGAAATGGGTATAAGTGTTCTGCCAAAATGGGCCGGCACATTGCGAAATGGATTTTTTTCCTTCCAAAACAATTATGATACGTTCTTAGCTCTTGAGATCCGATGCTGATTAAGGCAGAATAATATTCACAAGGCAGCTGTTTTATTAATTTCTGTCTGGAGAAACTACGCAATCTCAAAAGAAAGGCAAAGCCTCAGCATATGGAATACAGCTGTGGTAAGAGATTGCACCTGTCATTGAAAATTTGCAAAAAAAATTTAACATGCTGGTGAAAGAGAGTTTGGCTTGTTTTTTTTCTCCCAGTGCGATTGCTGAGGCACAAAGGAACTTTCAGGGGTCAACGAGTCACTCAGGGTATTGCTCAATACGACATGGCCTTTTGCTTGTACAGGTTGGTTCCCTGCCTTTCTTATGTGCAGAGACTCGGAAGAAAAAGCCAGTTTCCCATGCCAACATCCTGATTTGCAAATATCTTTCTTCTCTGCAGTATGCGTCCTCCTCCTGCCTCCCTGCCATCTGCATGGAAGCAAATTCTCTCCTGACACTGATCAGAAGTTAGAAGAGTAGTAAAATTCCTCCTAAACTTTGCTCCCGATAATTCAAGCTCTTGCTGTCCTTTAGCTGTCATTGGAGCTACCCTCTGCTGAGAGTATATATTCTTTTCGTTCCCATAGTCTTGATCTTCTGGAAATGTTCTTTTTTTTATATTTATACACGTATTTCATTTGTTATTGTGGTGCATTGCTTATGAACTAGCCCCAGAGCAATACTTTTGACAATATTTTAAGCTTTGATGGTATTATCTGTTCCCTGTATAGAGAGAGAGAGAGAGAAAAGCTAGTGACTTTGATTTTGAAGGATAGTAACTGTATCATCCTGAAAGTACACAACGGTGCCTGCTCTCTTTCTTAGACACTCCCTATGGTCGTGGTAGCATCTGAAATCAATGCTACTAATTCATCCCTGACATAACTCAAATGATGGCAGCTGGCCTCGTGCCCTGTTACACATGGATATCTCCTGTACCGTCTCTGCTTACAGAGCACGGAGAACTCACTATTTTGGAGTCTCCCAGTCCCGCAGTTTCACCATCAGTAAATCCTGCCCGCATTTTGTTCACTTTCTTTTTAAAGTTATCAAATAACAAACAACATTTGAATTGAAAATAGTCAGAATGGCAACAGAGGCATGTTTCACATGAGTAATACTGGCAGCTTAGGGAGGATAAAATTTGCGAGGCTCTGTCATGCTTTGAAGCTTAAGACTCATTGCCAGACTCAGAGATGCAGAATTTCTCCCTTAGCGGGACTCTGTGCCATAATTTTGGCAAACTTCAGGGGATTTGCTTCTATTTGCAAAGAATCCAGGATTTGACATTGTTGGATGCAAGATATGCAAAGGATTATTATGGCAAGTCCTGTGATCCAGCTAATGTGACTCCATATGCTTTTAATAGAAGGGTGGGAAGTTATCTATTGTTGCCTCAAAAAAGTCTTCTCCAATGCTAGGTTGAGCATATTTGCATGTTTGATTCATTCTGACACAACCCAGAGATCTGATAGACCCCTTTGATTCAGCTTGCAGTGGTTTTGTGGACTTTCCTCTTACAAGCAAGGACTTTCTTAATTCTCTTATGTGAGATGGAAGAGGGATTTCTTTCTTGAGTTTTTGTGGTTGCAGTCACATGGTGAACTAAAAGAGAATGGAGCTGTTTGGAAAGGGCTCTATGTAGGGAGGAAGGACGAGTTCTGGATGTAGGTATCTGCAGCCTCTGCAACAGAAATGGCAGGAAATCAAAGGGAAAATTTAGGCTGAAGGTGAAGGCAAAGTGATATTGTATGAGTTTATCAGTGGGGGAATGTTTCTCAGACAACAACCATTGCCCCCCTGACTGCCACGCTCTGTTTCTTGCTAGAGCGCTACAAAAATAGTCTGGAGAAGGGGAGTCAGGGAACTGAAATTCATAAAGTAGCATTGACGGTCCTGGAGTTCATAATAGAATGAAGGTACACCTTATCTCTCCTTTTCTATCGCTCTGCCCTGCCAGGTCCAGTAGCGGGCTTGTCAGGGTTCAAGTTCAGAGATGAGAACAGGGATCTGGGATTTCAGGAGTCCACTTCTGCTACTTATGGCGCGGCTTTGAATAAGTCATGTATACCTCTTGGTGCTTTAGATTGCATTTGGTTAAAATGGGAGGAGGGCCTACTGCCAGCCTGCCAAGACTGGCTAGCAATGTTTTGTCAAGTAATGCTGACGCAGGGTGCTGTATGCCTAAGCAGTTTTCAGTGTGCAGAAGTTATTTGTCTTATCTTATTGTTTTATCCTGGAAAGGTAGGGGACAGCTGGTTCCCTTTGTCTGGGCAGTGCCTGCAGTTACGGGGTTTCTCGTGTGTGAGCAGCGGACCACTTTGAGACAGCTGTGATTTATCTGAATCATGCATGTGTGTTGTATCTCTTTTGAAAGCAAAACCTCCTCTAGGCAAGAGCTGTTCTACCACTGGAGGGAAGATACATTGCAGACTTTTCTCCTCCAGTAAATTTAGCAGCCATCCAAATTGCCTCACAGGCAATCCATGTCCCACTGGGTTGATATTTTCCAGCTGGAAAGATACAGCCTGCAAATAAAAATGGAAAAGAGAAGCAGAAAGAGAAGTTGGTTCAGCAGTTACCAGGGCAGTCTTGGGGCCCAGGCCTCAGTTTCTGCTGACCTTGAGTAAGTCACTTAAGCTGCCGTAAGTGAGGAGCCACTGCATCTATGTACTCTGTTCCTCCAGCTCACATTCCTTGGGCACTGTTGGCTTAAGTTTTCCCTAAATTCTTCATCCTCCTATGTAGTTCGGTCATGCTTACTTGTGCCTGTGCTGCAGCTCCTTCACCAGCCAGTAAGGGAGCCAAGGAGCCTCCAAACTACTGTAAAAACCCTAGCTCCAAGTACATGTGTCCATGGCTTAGCAAATGGTGCAAGTACAAAGAGGAGAGGAACCCCGTTCTTTAACATGATCTTTAGATCAGATTCCTATAAAGTAGCTCTGAGGAAATCGATAGCGTTTGTGTGCGTGCATGTAAATTTAAATTTGAGCAAATGCAATTTGGTAACTGTGTTGTTTATTGCTCTTCATCTGCAAAATCATCAGGTCTCCATCCAGAACTGTGCTGGGGAGAGTAAAGATGCTTTTCCCAGCCCTCCACCATAGACTTGTATCTTACAGTCTTTTGCTCCTAGGGCAGCAAAAGAGCAATAGAGAGACTGAACTGAAGTCTAAAGATGAGCAGCAAAACCAGTGGCAAAACTGGAAATATAGCCTTCATAGCCTAGGCTACAGGTATAGTGTAGGCAGAGCCTATTTCTTTTTCCTGATGGCAAATGGCCCAACACGGTTCATGTGCAACCTAATGGGAGTAGCCCTTGGTTTCTTTTGTCCCTCAGATCCTGCCAGGGCACTGCCCGGTGCTCGTTTCCCTGGACCAAAGCACTTCCAGGAATCAGGCTAACAGCTGAACTGTCTGGATGATGCGAGTCAGTGTCCGAGTCCCTGTTGTGACCCTGGTTGGTGTACTACTGCAGACGTAGCCCTGCATGCTAACCTGCTGTTTTATCTGCTGCATCGCGTCCTGCCCCACACACTCTCAGCAGCGAGCACTAGCCAATTTCTTCTTTTGACACATGCCGATTCTTGGTGTACTCTGGCTGCTTAGCACTGATCTCACAGCACAGAGCAGCCAAAAATATGTTTAAATGCCTTTTGAAAATTACCTTTGTGCAAAGAGGATCTTGAGAGCATAATATTGCCAAAGCAGCTTTCTAGTAAAGGGGGAAAATGGGACTTGGCAGCAATCCTCCTGCCAGAACGCTTCCTTGGGGCTACAGCATCCAGCCATAAATCTGATTAACTTTCTGATTGCTCTAATTCACGTTGAGATGTAAATGAGTCTCAGTTAGGCTTTGGTTTGGGAGAGCCCGATGGTGGCTTTAACTTCTCACTCTCCGGTCAGCCCACCACATCTGGACACTGTTTGGCCAAGGCAGAAAGTTCTGACTCCCCATTGTCTCCTTTCTCCTCCTGCTCCCACCCGTAACCCTCCACTGTGGGAGTCTGCAGGTACTGGCTCTGCCCCAGCTCCATTCAGTTCATTCGGTGATGGTGGGGAGGCATCTCCATGCCTGCCTCAGTCTACCTTGCCTAGTTTAAATGAGCTTTTTGAGACAGAAGCTTTCTTATAAGTCCATCCCATAAGATACAGAGACGCTGTGTTTTCAGAGTACTGTAATCTGAGAAGGCCAACCAGGTATACATTAAGAACATGGGAAATAAACGAAATATTTAACTTGAGGGGGGTGGGTGTGGGAAGTGAAAACACTGAAAAATATTGAGTTTCCTTAGGAAAAGTAAAATTCATCCTTAAATCACTCTTTGTCAGTAGAATGCTGCAATCTCTCAATCTTTCAGCAGCAGCTGAGTTTCCAGTTCAGTGTAAGTGCTCATTGCAGCATATAAAAAAAATTGTCCACTAAAACTAAACTGATATTTTGGGATTTATTTCTTCCCTCTCCTGTTGTGATACTTAACTCTATTTTCACCACAAGTCATTCCCATGTTTGTTCTCTCTTTATGAATAAGTATGCATAGAAACAGGTACCGTGCAGCAGCCAGTGCCTGGGAAACTATCGTGGCTGTTGCACGCTTAGGGCAGGGATCTGCAGGCTGGAGGAGAGGGGCTGGGATGCTCAGCTACAGTCTTTATGCAGGGGGTTCTGTAGCAAAACAGGGATGCCTTTCCTTACCACGTGCCCCTGGCCTTCCCATCTCTTGGATGAAGTGGGAAAGTCTATTTCAGAAAAAGGAAAAGAGATGCTGTCCAGGTGCCGTGATAGGTCTAAATCCTTGGGTCTAGTGTCCTCGTCCAAGATTAATGGCAACTATCTTCAAAATGTAAGGTAGCTATGGGGGCGCCAGGAGGAGGCGGGCGAGAATTTCATTGAAGAGATTTGGCACACACAGAGCAAAGTACTTACAGCATATGTGTAGCTTCACTCATGGCTCTCATGTTAAAGTTCAGCACATGCTGAAGTGTGTTACCAAATCAACACCTTAACGGCGGTGATGAGTGGTGGAATGCCCTTTTCACAGCAGCACTACAGTCGCCTTTCTCAGCATATCTAAGATGAAACTGGATGTTTGGTGGCAGACACTGAAGTTCCTGATGGCTCCTCTCAAACTTCCTCTGGGTCTCATGCTATTTATATTTTTCTTCCTATACAGAAAAAATTGTTTGTGCCCTGTTTTGTGTGTGCTTGCCTGCTGCAGTAGGCACTGCTCATAATGCAAAGCAGCCCTCCTGCCACACTGGAGCGTCCAGGTGATAGTTTCTTTAAAATAATGTGTTTTTTTTCTTTGAAAATATCATTAAATTAGAGCAGGGAGAAGTGACTTTCAGAGGGAGAGAGACCAAACCCTTCTCCAGCAAAAATCACAGTCTAAGGCTAGTTATCTCTTTTCCCTCATAACATACTACTACAAGTCTTGCTTTGTTTAGAGATGCGTTGGTTTTTTTACTTGTCTTATGAAAAAAAGTCTTTCTTGGCTATCTGATGACTGTCAGGATTCAGGAATTTCATGCAAACAAGGGGAGAAAGAAACAAACAAAAAAAATCCTGCTGTATCCGAAAGCATTTCCTAATTTGTAGGGTTTTTAAAAATAAAAAAGCTAGCACTATTACCTAGCACAGCAAGGCTAGTGAATAAAAAGCCAGTGGGACTTTTTGTAAGCAAAGATCCCCCTTGGATGCAGTGTGGACAAAGATGCGGATTAAAGAAAGTCTGTTTTGTTAAAGGAGCCAATGCAAAAACAATTTGAAGCATACTTCAGTAACTGCGGAGGAATGTAAGGGAGTGAGAATGGGAGTGATATGCTGCTTTTTGGGGAGTTGTGTCTCTACCTAAGGTCTGCAAGGCAGAAGTGCAAAAGCAGGTATTAGCACTGGGCTGTCGAAGGTGAGGTTGGCTGGTGGCATCCGGTCCAACGTGGAGGTGCCATGGGGAGGACAGCTTGCTCAGCATCATCTCCACGGGAATATTATAAACCCACCTGGTTGCTCATAGTAAAGCAGAGAGACCAAGCTGACCTTTAGCTGAATTGATTTCCGCTAGATGCAACGCCCCACGAGGAGCAGGGGTAGCAGGACCGGATGGCGTAGCAGGCTGGAGCAGTGCCTGCCAGCGTGGTTTTCTCTTTCTGTCTTGGTCTGTTATCACACTTGCTGTGAGTCAGTTAACCCGCCACGTTGAGACGGGTGGACTCAGTGTACACTCGGCAGGGCCAGTTCCAATCTTTTACTGTAATAGCATGTCCTTATAGGGTCAAAAAGTTTCTTCAGAGGCATTTATTCTACTTATATTGAAATTAAAGACATAAATCCTATAATAAAATCAGTTTTGGATCTCAGACTGCTTCTTAATGGATAAAGATGATACACCGGTATGATGTACGCTTAGGAAATGAAGAGGGAGAGAAATGAAACCTTACTCTGATTTATTTTGTCTCAAGAGTTATCTGTATAAATCAAATAGTTCTTCCAAATGGACTAACATCCTGTTAGCGGTGTCTCGGGCCCAGGAAGATTTCCTCTCACCTCCATATAGAATCAGCTCTGCTGTGTGGTGCATTGCTGAGGGTGGACTGATGGACTTGCTTCCTGTTTCAGAAGCGTTTTGTTTGTACGAAACATGAAACTGGAATAACACTTTCTTTTTGAAATAAAAAAAAGCTGTAAACTCTTCTTTTTATAAGTTAAGCTTCTAAGTGCTTGGGTTAAGGACAAAATTTTCTCGGGTGATGGGTGCTGAAGTTGCAGCATCACTGTGACTATTTGGTCTGACTCCTCAGGCAGGACAGAGTACGAAATGATCGCAGTATTATTTTTTCTTCCAGTTCAATAGGTGTGCTGAGGTGAAACATGATGGTACCAAAAAAAACCCGAAAGCACCCATGCCAACAAAATGAATGACAACCCGCCACAGTCCTTGCTAGCCTGGTCCCATGGTTACATTACTGTCACTCTTGAAAACTTGTACCATACTTTAGGTTGAATTTCCTTTTGTGGCCGGAACTTCCAGCTGCTAATTCTTGTCGCAACATACTGCACACTAAACCGAGAATTCATCTATTAATTTTGAGTCCTCTGTAGTTATCCATATTTACCCCTTAATCTTCTTTCTGACAAGCTAAAATATTACAGCTTTTCTTATTCTCTGATTAGACTTGAGGCTTTTGCTTCTTCAAGAGTTTTGCCATACCCTTCCTGACTGGTAGCACAGGGTAGGACAGTGGTGTTACCCCCAGAGCTATTCTCAAAGGTAATTTCTTGTAATTACTTAGTCTTGGTATTCTTAGTCATTATTGTTTTTCGTTGTTCGCTCCAGCATTATACAGAGAGCTCTCATTTAACAGATTATCCACCATGATCCCTCCCTAGGTCCTTCTAGAAGAGCTGGTTTGCAGGGGAGACAATCCTGCCATGCAACTGTACCCTGCAGTATTGGGTTGGATTTCTGGAAAATGGATTTGTGCTGAGCCATTGGTTGTGTTAAAGCATCTGTGCCCAGGTGACCAGGTCTTTCTGCGGTGGTGACTCGCTTCTGTTGCCGTTGACCGATTCCTTAAATGTTTTGTCAAAGGCAGGCTTTGTCAGAGACTAATGGGTGTGTTTGGTTGGAGATAATAAATGTCAAAGTGCAGTTTAGCTGAGAGCTAGTTATTATGAAACCTTCTTAAAAACAGAGGTCAATGGGGTGAGCAATGCCCCGTCTGCAGTTATGCTGGAGAACTGTTGATGGGTTTGTCTTGAATTGGTTTCCAGAGGCAACCTGCAGCTACATGGGCATGCGAGTTCATATGTTGGTCATTCCTGATGGTGGCTGAAATCCTCATCATTAGTTGCCCAGAGCCTTTTGTCTCCAGTCAGTGATTTGCATTTTCTATTCTACATTTCATCTGTGCAATTTCACCGAAGAGCGATGGGAGGAGGAGGTGGTCAGCCCAAGGCTGTAGCCATCAGCAAGCCAGGAAACAAGTTGCATGCAGCCAAGTGCCACGTATTTTGATGCTCCCAGGTAAATGGTGTGACCTGAGCAGTGGCTTCTGCATGGCTTCAGCTAACATTAAGGTCCGACCAAAAGCCAGTGTTCATCATTTAAGGCACGTAAAAGCTGCTAACATCTGGCTTGACTCCATTCAAGTACAGCGATGAATCAGTTCCTGGAGAAAAGGCAATGTATTGCTGAGCGGGAAGCGGGTGGTGACAACTGCGTTCTGCCATGGAGTCCCTAAAAATAAGTCTTGTCTGATTAATCTGATGCAGCTGTTTAAGGGAATAAATGAGTTAACAGATGAAGGATGAATAGCTGATAATTTATCAACTACATTGCTGAAATTGATATAAATCCTCCTGGTGAGGATTTTTCTTTCAATTTTTTTGGCACATTTTAGGAATGTGAGACTGCTCTCCTGAGTACTTTCCCTTGCTGTCTCAGACTGTCACATAATCATCATTTTATCTTTTCTATAGGAGAAATTGAGGCTGAGTTAAATTATGCTGCACTTTAATGGATCCACGCTGCGTAGGCGGTTGTTGGCCTGATGGTTTTTACAGATGACCTTAGCAATGGGACTCAGCAGAGTCCTGCCTTCAGAGCTCCCTCAGCTGGGACCATTTTCCATAGAGATAGGCAACATCCAGAGCCTGAGACTTGTCAGCTACGCAGTTTTTCATATTTACAGTGTCTGTGAGCCTGTCTTCTCTTTTCTCTTTAAGGGTTGTATGTGCATACGTGTGTATTTATGTGCATATTCAACCAAAAAAGGCTTCTGTTTTGTACAGGGAAGGCAAAGGTGGATTGTAAATTATGTGGAAACTGGAAATAAGGCACACATTTCTAACAGTGAGGGTAATCAACCATTGGAGTAACTCACCCTCTTTCACAGTATCCGTTTCCCAAAGTCTTTACTTGAATATCACATACTTTTTTGAAACACAGACTATAATTCAGTCAGCAGTTATTGGGCTTACAGCCAGGTGAAGCTCTGTGGCCTGTAGCATGGAAGAGGTCACCCCTGGTGATGACAACAGTCCCTTCAGGCAATGAAAATGGAAACCCAAGGAGGGTTGTGTTCAGGAGCCTGAGCTCTGCCGCTTGCTAGTGCAGCAAATGGAAATTGTGGGGTAGTTTTATTTAGGTATAAACATGATCTTTTTTAATGAACCAAACAGTCAACTGGATAACATAATCAGTGCTGTAGACCCTTCAATCATATTCATTTTATTGTGCCCAACACTTCAGCTTTCTCAATAAGCCAAAAATGTTTGTATTGACAATTTATCACTGAAATCGCAGCTGGAGGTTTGGGAAGGGTAGAGACAGATGGGGTTTCTGACCTCTGGGGAGGCAATTTGAGATGGAAGAGAAGTACGTTAAGAGAATAAATTCTGCTCAAATTATGGTTAAGTGACTAGCTAAGAGTGTTGACCTTTAAATCACTGTATTTAAGCTTTGAAGTCAACAAATGATCGGGATAAGTGAGGTGGTGCTGAAGGGAATGAATTATTGTAGGCTGTCTGCAGACTCAGGAAGACAACGTGGTGTTGATGAGTTCATGTTTAAAACACTTTTATTCTGTCAAGTGAACACATTTTTAAGAAGACCCTTAGATCTGGGACACAGTCCTAGAAATTGCAATGCATGTGCAGGTAAGGTGAGGCAGCTTGAAGGAAAGGAAACTGTGCTTTGAATAACAGATGTGCAAAAACAGCAAAGGAAGGAGACTTAGGGATAAAAGCATGTGATAGTTAGAAGGTTAGAAGATTCAAGAGTGTGGCAGATGCAAGAGAAGCTAATCAGGTCTTATGGTGAATAAGTAAGAGGATTAGTTAAAATCAGGAGAGAGAATGGTTTCATTATACAAAGCCTTTCTAAAACCTCATTTGAAATATCATGTCCAGCACTGGGCAGTGGGTTTAAAGAAGGATATTCACAGTATCACCAGAGTGTAAAGGCAGTGTTACAAGGCTTACCGAGGCATTAGGAGTGCGAGCCCGGGAAGAGAGGCTCCAGGAGCCGCCTCGACAAAAGAAGGACTTGATTACATTTTGTCAGCATTCAAAGAGGCTCAAGAGCCTGAGGAAGGATTCCCAGCACGCAGGGCTGTGGCAGTGTGAGAGGTCGGTGGGTAATGAATGTTTAGGGCCAACTGCAGGAGAGATCTTTTCTGACCGTAATGCAGTGGTCGAAGGTGGGTCGAAGAGCTGGGCACCATCCTGTCGATGGTCGCAACCGCAGCCTTACCTGGGGTGTTTCAGAGATGGCAGGTAGAGGGTGAGAGCCTAAGGTTTGTCTGGCAGATAGGCTTCTCAGTATTGATGTATTAAGGCCAACTTTTTAAAAACAGTCGCAGCCTTCCACGGGACAACCTTGAAAGCTGAATGACAATTAAAGCATAGGGTTGAGCCGAGAGTGAAAAAGCACAAATGCCTGTAGAAGCAGTGCTCCTAAACACAGGACAAGACATGTTGTTCGTGAAGACTGGAGAGGAGCAGTGCCAGGACCAAACTCACCAGCGTTGCCTCCTCCAGCGCTTCGAAGGAGGGTCCTTTGCAGGTGGGAATTATAGCAGAGAAGGAAAGGTACACTTTGTATCTATAAACAATGGAGGATTCAACACTGATTTCTGTGCTGGGGAGTGAATTTGCCTTCAGTGATGAGAAATACGATTTCACAGAAGGAATGCTGTGAGAGGGACATCAGTAATTAATTCAGCTTGTGATTAGAACAAATCATAAAGCAGAAACTCCAACTAACATCTGCTTTGCAAAATAATGCATTAATTTCTCCATGGAAATTTGCAAGCCAGAAAGTTGGGCCATGGTGACCTGGTGACAGCAACACATAGCAGATATCCAGCTCCAGTTTGTTGGACGGGGCATCAAGTCTGGTCACTAATAAGAAGAAGCCTTGAATAATTAATTGCCCTTCCTTACCGTTTTTTGAAGAGAAAGATATATCTTTTTCTTTTACACCAGGGCACAAGGCATAGACATTAAACACTGCAGGTATGTCACTGCTCATTTCAGTCTTAATGCAAACATATTGGAATTTTGATTATGTTTGTTCATTGTTCTTTGAGCCCTTCATGCAACCTGATAGAATTGAGCTTGTTTATGAAGATGGAAAAGGAGGGGGAAGAATCATTATCATCTTTATGAGGTATTACAGTCCCACCGATCACAGCCTGTTCAATTCTGAGTGGTAATCAACACGCACCTTTCATCTTTTTTGCTTTACGCTTTTACCGTGACCTATAGTCTGCCAGATGCGGGCATGTAAACCAGAGAATGGGCAATTAATAATTTGCATTAGCTTGCAGGCTTGCAGTATTATAGAAATGTGCATGTGCATGCATAGAAAAAAACAATGCTCCGGTGGTCCACAGGGCATCCATCCATGCAATTTTTCATCCTTCTTAAAAAAAATAAACTAAGCCTCATCTTTGAATCCCATATGGAACAAAAGCAAAGAAAAACCTGCTTTTGGTTTGGAAGAGTCAGGAGGAGCCAGTGACTAGTGTCCAACATTTTTTAAAGTTACTCTGTTTTTTATGCTAGGTACACAAAAATACAAATGTGAGTACTCAGATTAATGAAAGCATTGTCGAATAGTCTGTAAGATGGTGTCTGCTTGTTAAACCACAGGCTTTAGAGCGTGCTGAATTGAGGGTTTTTTAAGCTATAACTACATAAGCCAGCAACATTTGGAGGAGAAATTATGTCCTGGTTTCGGCTGGGATAGAGTTAAATTTCTTCCTCGTGCTGTGTTTTGGATTTAGTATGAGGAGAATGTTGATAACACACTGATGTTTTTAGTTGTTGCTAAGTACCCTGCTAGTCAAGGAGATTCAGCTCAAGGAAAAAAAAAAAAACAAAACCAAACAAGCGTTGGGAAGGAGCACAAGCACAGCCAGAACAGCCGGCCCAGCTGGCCAACAGGGTATTCCACACCATGTGACGTCATGCTCAGTATATGAAGGGTAGGCGTGATCCAGGAAGTAGCGATCGCTACTTGGTTATCGGTCAGCGCGGGTGGTGAGCGATTGCATTGTGCATCACTCATTTTGTATATTCTATCATTATCATTATTATTTTCCCTTTTCTGTTCTATTAAACTGTCTTTATCTCAACCCATGAGTTTTTCTCACTCTTACCCTTCCGATTCTCTCCCCGTCCCACTGGGGGGGGTGTGAGTGAGCGAGCGAGCGGCTGCGTGGTATTTGGCTGCCTGCCAGGTTAAACCACAACAATTAGAAATCCAGGCAGGGCTGGTTCAGACTAAGCCACGGCTCTAAATCATCAGAGTTGAGGCACCTGCCCCAAGCCCAGGGAGGACTGTGGGACCTCATTCCTTCTTCCTCCTGGGTCTCCCTGGAATTTGCTGCTGGGTAATGATGCCTGGATGCTTGTGAGCTGTCTGATGGTAGGGCCTAGCACTGCCTGGGACACCAGGATGTCAGGAAATCTGCAGGATGGCCTTGTCCAGCAATGAAGAGGTGAAAATCTGCCAAGTGGGGAGGGGGACATACAGCCATACTGATAAAATGGGATTTTCAAAAGAAGCCAGAGGAATTCAGTGTGTTTTAGAGAGGTGCCTCAGCCCTCCCAAATTTTTCTCCTAACTTGGTACTTCTGAACAGGAGCCACAGAGTTTGCATCCAGCAAACACATCTTGTGTTCAGTATCTTGTGGCACAGACCTAAGAGTGGGAAACCATAAACACCCCTTGTAGGCGCTGGTCGCTGTGGAGCAGCCTGTCAGTGCCAAACTGGCACCTTTTGCTGGATGCATCTTCACAAACACTGAAGTCACTTGCAGCGAGATCACAGGCCTTTGCGCAGCTGGAAGTTTTCAGCAAAAGCAGTGTAATTCGGCTATTACAGAAGTATTTACAGCTCCCATTGGCAGCTGCTCTAATTCCCTCTCCTATCTCTTGGAGTTGCTCACGAAACATTCTCCAGTACAAGAGAGCAAAAAGTTTTCTTTTTTTGGTAGGAATCCTTGCTTCTCCACTGCTATATAGAGGTGTGCATATAAAAATGCATACTCATGCATACAAAAATCAGCAAAATAAAGCAAAATGAAACCAAGATCCAAGAAAAAAACCCTCTTTTTCTGAAATGAAAGGATTCTAATGGGCTTTTTTTTGGTTTTATGTCTATGAATACATCACAGAAGAAGATCAGCCTGGGATGATATTCATCCTGAAATGAAAGGGTTTTTTTGCACGTTCATCTCCAGGTCATGCATTAGGGCTCTTAATCCATATGTTTTTAGGCAGATGATGCACCAAGCAACAAAGCATAGGCTGGACTGGCAGATCCTTTTGAAGGGCCTGTTCTGCTCTGCTGGAGCAATATTTGGAACAATGGCTCTTGCTTTTTCTCTTGAATTGCTTGAGATAGTGCACCATACTGACTGCTCCTTTATAGCAGGATCAAAGTGTAATAATTTAAAAACACCGTTTCTTTTTGCCCCCTGAAATGAACACTGGCACTGTTGGTTTGCCTCTATAGTGGCGATCCCCTGCCTCTGAGATACATCTCTGCTGGATCTCGGCCAGAATATATCCCTTGCTGTGTACAGGCTGCGTTGCAAGACCTCTTTATTTGGTTTGGTATTGGGTGGACTGTCTCTTGCCGACCCTTCAGCTGCTCATTTTGATGGCAGTATCAGAGCAATCCTCCACTGGGCTTCCCAGCGCGGCATTCTCAAACTGAGTGCAGGGAGGAGGGGAGGGGACATGCAGAGAGAGGCCGTAATCAACTGGGGGTGCTCCATGTCCCTGCGAGCAGGGTGGCTGTTTCAAATGTTGCACTGGGGATCTGAGTGTTGGACTTTAAGGTCTAAAGCTGCAAACTCTTCTTTTTGACTGATTGTCGTAGAGTCAGGTGCTGTGCAATGTCAAACAAACCCCTTCTCTTTCCTCCGAAGCTGCTTATACAGTCCCCACTACTCTAAGGTCTGAGCAATTCTTCAAGAGAATTATCTGTGTAACTGTAGGGTGAAGCAGACAGTGCTGGTTCTTCCTATGGTAAAGCTAGGGTGCTCTTAAGACACCAGCTAGTGTTTCCCTCCTCACCAGTGTTGAGACCATCTGTCTCCCACTGGATTCCCAACTTCTCAGCCCCAGCAAGGGGGATGTGATAGTGAAGCACTCCAGTCCATAGGAGGAACACAGTAATTTATATATCCTGCTGATGCTGGTGAAGAGGAAAGTAAATTTATGTCTTGCCTATCCACATCTCTTCAATTCTTTGACAAGATTGGTAGGGCAAATAGAGCAAAACCCTGTCTGTAAGTCCAAGGACAGTGACTGCCTGGCCTGCAGCATCAGGGACTGGAATAAGGCTGCAGCACAGAGAAATCATCATCTAGCTTGGTATCTGAGGATGTTATCCCAAGAGTAGTTAATGCATTCACGTTACTGCACTGTCTTCTATTGGATTCAATATATTAAAGTGTTACTCAATCTATTTTCTATTTAGTTTGCAGTAACCTCTGGTATTAACCTTTCCTTCTTTAGCATGTGCTGGAAGAACAGAACAGACAGCAAATAGAGATCTGCCTGAAATTATGTGGCGTTTGCTGAGAATGTAAATCTATTTGCAAATGTCTTGGAACAAACTTCGAGTGGGTGGAGTTAGCTAATAAACTAGAATATTCATCTTTCATGTTGCTCAAATAATTGAATTTAACTTCTTGCTAAAAGCAGTTGGTTTTTATGCTGCATTCTCCTTGGAATCCCTCATTACTATCAGGGAACTGAGGCATCAGTTATCATTTGCTATTAAAAGAATTAAAAGAAAAATGTGCTAGAGTATGAAAGTCACAGCCAATGCTACACATGAAAGTGTGGAGACCCTGCTGTCAGTGGGAATATGTATCTGCGCTAAAAAAACAATGCTCCAAAGCTGTTGGAATTTGGAGCCACATTAACCTGGAAATGCCCAAATACCAATCAAATTTTGCTTTATTTGCTGATTTAAAATAATTTCTTTAGGCACATGGAGAAAATAATATCTATCCCCAGCAGCTCAAGTAAAAACAACTGGCTGAGAGTGCATTATTATGTCAAGAAGTCATAGTTTTGTTGAGATATTGGTAAGCCTTGAACAAGGTGATCACAGCTTTCTTACCAGCTCTCCTGATGGCTTCCCATTGTTCAAATATAATCCCAGAACCCTTTGGGTCCGATCGTAGTGACATCTGACATAGAGTATCAGAAACTTTTTTTAGCTATGATTGTTGAAGGTAGTTTTGTTACTGGGTACTTTTCTTTACCTTCTTTTTCAAATTATTTTTTAAAGTAAATTATATAATAACACTTTCCACCTAGAGTGCTGAAAGTTGAATTGCAGAGAAGTGAAACTGAACTTTTTGTTGCATGCATCACTTCTGGATAATTATAGCTTTAAAATACATATTTTCCTGCATTGTTTAAAAAGAAACTGTCATGGAAACCTTTGCAAGAGAAAATGACATTATCCTGGAACAATGTAATTGGAGAAAACAAAGGAAAACAAAAAGAAAAGTGGTAATTAGTACAGAAACCTCACCAGGAAACATTACAGAGTCATTCATTCTCTCCTACGCACCATGCACTATCACATGGTTCTTCATATTTGCCTTACAGACAGTACAATATAGTGCCTTAAAAAAGAAACAGAAAGCTTGAAGGGACAAACGGTAAATTTGGAGGTGCTCCACAACTGAACCTACGCCTATTTGCTTTACGGCAGCTGATAAAAGTCCGTGTGGTTTGATACCTCTAATTTTTCATAGCAAATCCTTCCTTTCTCCTTACTTCTAAAATATCTCATTACCAGGAACCACACAGCACAAAGGTGGTATTGCCAATATTTTTAACTAGAGGCTTCAAACAAAACTGTTAATCAGCCACCCACGACAAACCTCCTTGTACTGACAGAAGGGCGTTTGTTTCTTTCCCCATTTTAGACAAAAGCTCTTTTTCATATCCAGGTTCCAAGTGGGCAGGGTAATACTACTGGGCAAACAAACATATGTTTTACAGACTTGTTGGAAACATTCCCACTTTGTTCCAAAAAAATACTGTACGTTGAGGATACAAGAGAAAGTTAAACGTACCTCTAAAGGAGCCAGTAAATTCCCATCCTGGGAAAACTTTGGGAAATGTTGCCGTTTGGCACAATCTGTTCTGCACCCAGGGCAAAAGAAAAAATATGCTCTTTAGAAGTAGTTCTGTACCCTCTGGGCTAAATCGTCGCTGGCACTGATGAATTAGCAATATATCCAGACAGGGATTAGCATTACCAGAGGCAGGGAAATGGGCCCAACCTTCCTTCCAGTTTGGTGATGGGATTTTAAAAAGGGGTTTTAGTGAAAACACTGGAGGAGATTTCTGTTCCACTAAAGAGATGACATTGAATCATGCAGAAAGACAAAATGATTCCCAAACTCCATTTGAAAAGGGAAAACCCCCCCTCAAACCCAACCAATATTTTGATGCTATTTATTCATACGTTTTACAAAACCCATTGAAGATTATTATGGCAAAAAGAAGCTTTTGCCGTATTCTGACAATTTTGTCTTCCTGCTTGAATTTGGTGCTCATCTGTGCTGGAAGGCAGACGTCAGTCTTTGTTGTCTCAGACAAGTTCTCAGGGTTAAAGGGTCAAGAGTCACAGATTGGAAGCCAAAGCAAGATGAATTGGGAAAAAATAATGTGCACAATTTTAACAATGAATGCAATTAACTGTTGGGATAATTTACCTCGGGGTATGATGGCTTCTCCATCACTTGAAGTCTTTAAATCATGACTGGAATGGTTGTCTAAATGATGTTGTGTAGCGCAGAATTAAATTATGTTGATGGAACAGTTAAATT
Organism: Calonectris borealis; assembly: GCF_964195595.1. Classification (NCBI taxonomy): domain Eukaryota; kingdom Metazoa; phylum Chordata; class Aves; order Procellariiformes; family Procellariidae; genus Calonectris; species Calonectris borealis. Next base: position 2,918,919 of record NC_134351.1, on the reverse strand, counting down.
TTGATATATTAGGGAGTGATTATTTGTCCTTTAATGTCCTCTACGTGTATGAACGTATATATAGAGACACATATACATATATATAACACCCTAAAAGGTGAAATGTGTTGAGCGCATCTCCATGTTGGGAAAACATAAGCCTTCTCTGCTTGTAGTTCCAGAGTTATATAATATTAGCATAAAATTCACATCCTACCCACTCCCGTGCGTATATGCTTTCATAGCAGTTTAGTGTTTTCCCCATAGAAAGCTGTTAGAGAACAGCTTAATCCATGATCTGCAGTCCAGCAGATTTGCCTGCAGTAAAGAATCTCTGGTGTCAAGAAGGGGTTTTAAATTTTCATAGTTCTTCTCACCATAAAATAAGTCATCTTCTCCACTGCAAACATTTAATAACTATTGCTAAAATGCACAGTTTTAATTGGAATAACCAACTAATCTGAGCTATGAAACAGGACAAACTATTTCTTGTTGGAAAAGAAAATCTTAATGTTTCCTGAATTGCTCGTATTTTAATGACAGGCATAGGTCAGGTTCGATTAAATTCACAACCTGTCTAACTGCCCAGGTGTTCGGTGCCACTGGGGAATCCGTGCAGAGTGCTTACGCACAGCCGTGCTGCAGACGAGGAGCTCTTCTGCAATACTTCACCACAATTCCTTGTCTGCAATAGCTTTCCCCACATGTTCCTATTGATTCATCCATCGATTGACTTCACAGGGCCTGCTCACATTTGATATTTGCTTATCTTTCTGGGCATCATCCAAATTTACTTTGGGAGGTGCAAGCGGAAAGTACAGACTGAGGGGCAGGGGTCCGCTGCTGCCAAGTGAATGACGAGGTATTTGATCCCCTTGGTGGGAGCCAGGGTGACAGCCTCACTGCAACGCGTTAGGCATTTGTTGAAGAAACACCAGGAACTGCTGACACTGCAGCTTCAGTGTCATCCTAAGGCTTGATTTTTTTGATCTTTGTTTGATGGGCTTAAGCATTAGGGAGTAGTAAAAATATTGCAGTCCTCACCAAGATTAAAGATCTTCTTACCCAAACATAGGCAAGATAGGATGGCTATTTCAGCCTAAGGTTTCCACTGACTGTTAGGGTTTGTTTGATGTAACTGTCTCTGGTTTTGGGAGGCTGTGAAATGTTTCACTCTAGAATTTTTCTTCCTCTTCTTCACTTGCCCTCCTTTAATAATGTCACCACGTAAATATACATTTACATTACTGCCATTGACGCACACTGAGGATTGCATGCTGGAGGTTTTGACAGCCCAATCCTTCATGCTCTGAGCTGGATAACTTGAGTAAAATGAGGTGCCTGCCAATCAGTTTGAATGAGCCGTGTGTTGCAGCAGAGGCTGTCCGTGTTGTCAGTACAAGTCAGATCAATTACATTTGAAACAAATCTTTTATTTTAAGCTTAAATGATCTATTTAGGTTATCACCTTAGAAACTAATTCTGTGCCCCAGCTGTACAGCTGGTCCTCATTGCACACCACTTACCCTTAATAAGAGTTTAGAAGCATTTTTTGTATTTGGAGGCCAAATGTCCTCAGTGTGTTTATGTAAAGCACCTAACTTTCAGATGATCAGTTGCATGCCAAAACCATACAGCTTCAGCACTTTCTAACTGTACCTAGCAGGTGGTCACTAGGGAAAAATAAGTAGTTATGCTCAAAAGAGGATGAAAAATATTCTTTAAATTCCCACTCTTGCCATTTCATACTGCAGCCTGCAGATGTATCACTTTCTTCCACGGCCGCTCGGCAAAGCAGCGTAAATCAGGATTGCTTTGGGGCTCGCGCAGGGATCTGGACAGCCAGGCACAGGGCTGTGGAGGTGGCAGCAGGAGCATCTCAACCAGTCAAGGACAAGAATACACTGGGTTAGATCTGCTGCCCATCCAGTCCAGAACCCTTCTTCCACAGTGTTCAGTGCTAGATGTCGCAGAGGTATAAAAAAAAAGTTTGAGCATTATTTTCCTTATTGATTAGGTTATACCCTGAAAATCCAACCAGCTGGGGTGTTCTCAGCTCTTCAAGCGTCCCGTCATCCAGTTACGTTGTTTTAAATTTCTCTTTACTACAAAACATTTCCTGTTCTCTACTTGTATACAGCATTAATCACTGGGGCAATTTTATTTCTAATTTATCTTTACTGGTATAACAAAATATTTATAAGCAAATGTAACCTGTTAATAATACAGTATTTTAAATGAAATCTAAAAATTGAGGTCTGGATTGCTTGCAATGGCAGCATGTTTGGGTTTGGATAGTAGTGTTACTCTGATATCTGGCTTTGGGTAATCGCATTTCCCATGCCTGCTTTTCCTCTTCCTTTTGCATTCGATTGGGAAATCTTCCCTGGCTTATGCTAACTTGTGGATTAATGTGTCTGAGATGTTTGCAACAATGAAAAGTCTATGAATAAATATTTTTGTCTTCTTTTGCTATGGCTGACGGTATTCTAGGGTCATTTGAATAGAAGCATAAGTTATTTTTATGGCTGGTTTGCTCCTGTGCGTGTGACAACAGCGTATTACAGTCCAGTAGTCTGCGGGACGTAGAGATCAGCTGGCCTCGGTGCTTTGATTTTAAACGTCCCTGCTGTGTTACGGGTTGTATAATGCAAATACACTTGTCCTACTTAACTGATTGATAATGGAAGGGAACCATTTTCTTCGCATAGGAAGAACTAGGTATATGGGCAGCAGCGTGCAGAAGTTACCATTTGTCCTTCCAGGAGGAAGGGCTTTTTGGACATGTGCAGGTACCCGGGATGGATGTGTACAGACATCTCTCTCTGCTCTGCTGCGCTCCCTGGTGAAGCGGGGTCCTGAGGCGTTCCGCAGATCAGTGCATCCCGGGGAAAGCTGTACCTTGTACAAATGCTGCGCCGTTGCCTGTTTGACTGCGTGTCATGGATCTCTAATAGGCGTGATGACAGAATGTTTTCTACCAGTTTGTTTTTTGTATCATTTCTCTGAATAGACCCTTTTCATATAACAGAACTTGGTTGAACAGAGAACTGTTTTTGCATGACTTCCCTCGATTTCTCTTTGGAGTTTCAGCATGTTATTTCTGAATGTGTTGTCAAGTTTATTATGTGAGTGGGAGAGTGGGCATCCCTGGAAGAGCCCAAATGTTTTCTCTTCTCCACCTTTAAGCACCAGAGGCTTTAGCAAAGGGCATTCGGCGAAAAGCAGCTCTGAGGGACAAAGACCTTTTTGCTCTCCTTTCTGCCCAGCTATGTAAAGAAACACCACAGAGCTGTGAACTGATACGAAAACACAACCTGCTCACCGATTTTACTAGATTTTCTTGCTCTTGAATTATGCAATTGCATAATTTTCTCAGTGTGCATTTTACATGACAGGTCTTTTGAACCTAAGAATTATGTATGAGCAAGGTCCTAAGGCCCTGCACGTGCGAGTGGGCTATACATAGCTTTTATTGCAATACAGAGTTTACTTGTTAGTGACTCAACTAAATTAAATCTGAAAGAAATGGCTTATTAGGTAAAGGTAAAGAACACAAGACAGAGCAAATGGAGAGAGCACAGTAGTTACTCAAATATGAACAAACAGCAGCGTACAAGACAAAGATGGAGCAGATAGAGGTGTTTGCATGCTTTGCTTGCAAGACAGCAGTATGAAGTTGTTCACATTTCGGCTTGTCTCAGAGGTATTCAAGGGGTAAATGCTGGCTGCTGTTAAAGGGTAGGGAGAGAAGTTCTTCCAAGTGGTGGCCATTTGTATTTCTCGTGTGCATATTTGCTCTAAGGAGAGGTATCCCAGGGAACTTGCGGCATCAGTTTGTACCCTGATACTGGTTTTAAGTGAAAAGTACCACGTTGTGACTGACATGACCTGGGGCTCCCAGTCTAGTCCTTGGGCAACAGGCTCAAGTCTGTGGCAGAGGAGCTTCACGGGTAGCGGGGCTGGTCTGCAGAGCGAGAGCCAGTGCGGAGGACTCGATCTCTACATTGCACATTTGAGGGAGAGCTTATTTCAGACTCTCTCTGCTCTGGTCCTCTGGTCCCATTAGCAATCAGAACTCATTTTCTGCTTAATTTTAACCAAAAGGAATCTAGTTTGTGTGCCCTGGCAGCACTCTGCAGTGCAAACCAGAGCTTGGGAGTGGGTATGGCCAGAGATCACGTTCCTGCCCCAAACTAAAACACTGTTGTAACCTCCTGCAGGTACTGCTGTGGCAGGTTGGCCCTGGACTGGCGTCTCTGCTTGTTCCAGCATAGCTGGGTGCTTAGGGAAACCTGAAGCCTGAAACACCCATCTGCTCCCGTGCACAGTTTCCTCAGGGAGCATGAGCCTGCTTGAAAGGCCACCAAGAAGAAAAGGTTTTCCAAGGATTAGTCTCATGCTTCGTTGTCCTTTGCTGCTGTTGATGACCCCTGGATGCTGTTGATACTGCACCTGCGTGCGAACATTGATCCAGCGTGGCAGATTTCACTCTGAGACCATGGGGGATGTCAGTGTCACCTGTCACCGGAGTTGCCTAATTTTTTCAGACAGCAATTTCAGAGAGATGCAAAAAAAGACCTTTTCAGTTACAACATCAAAGGCAACAGGAGCAAAAAAGGATCCCAACCCAAAATCTTCTCTGCTGACTCATCAGATGAGACTGGGAGTGATGGCTGTAGTCTGCACCAGGATGACAGGTAATCCTTTCAGTCATAAAATAATTGCAGTGATAAGGCAGCTTGTGCAGTGGTGCCCAGTGCCAGAGATCCCTTCACAGAGCCTGTGCAGGGGCTTGAGTAAAGCTGCAGTGTGTGCATATTGATAGCAAGCAGGTGAAGATTGTTACCATTAAATTTTCTTCCTTTGTTGACCAAGGAAATAAACTTGGTCCAATGCTTGCATGAGCAGAATGAAAAACTGCAGTGTGATTAATGGAGGCTTGTGATTATGCCTCATCTCTGCTGTATGCAATATTGTATCCCAAACTGCACTCCACAGTGTATTTAGAGTAGTGGAAATCCCACCTTGCTTTGACCAGGGGAGAGCAGAGCCGGCCACGCACTGCTGGTAGTTTCCAGCAGTGGTTAGCTCCTGCTCTATGTTAATGGTGCTTGCTCTGTGCGCAGCTTTGGAGAGGGAGGCAGAACATGAAGTTGTTGGGGGCCTGATCCAGAAGTTTGGACTCGCCTCCCTCTTGGATCCCCTTTAACTACCCATGACTTGCTGTTAAAATTGTCTTATGTGCTGAAGTGATCTTACTGCAAATGTTTGTTTAAGTGGGGCTGCTTTCTCTAGAAACTATTTGCTAGTGGCATAATTCTAATATGTTTGCGGGTGTATTGAGAGCAGGGGTAAGCCTGCTCTGCCAGATGTCTGTGTGAGCTGGGCATGCTCCGGCTCAGCACCTGGGGCTGGGCAGCTGCGTGGCTGCAGGTGACTGCTTGGCTGGTGGTACCTTCTTTCTGCTTCCTCTGGTGCCTTGCATTTAAATTTCACAAAGTATTTCACAAGATAATAACTACTGAAGTTTTATGTGAGGTAGCTGCTCCGGTTAAATGTTTTGCTGGTGGATGAACTGCAAAAGTGCTGCTCCAGCCAAGGCTTGAGAAATTAAAAGTGTGACTTGTTGCTGAGCCCTGTGAAACCTGGAGGAAAATAAACCATCTCTTCATCTCTCAGGAAGAGAAGGTGAAGAGGCCAGCAGCTTAGAGCATGACTAATCTTAAGGGCAGCAGACATTAGATTATTAAAGTAATATTCAAATGAATCTCAAATAGTTTCACTTTCGGGGCTGTGACCTGAAGTCACAGAAGTTTTGACTTGGTTATTATATAGAGGTCTATTAGCAGTGTGAGAGGAAGGCAGAGCACCATCATCACTGAAGTCATGGAAGTGTAGGGGTGAGAATTAAAAGATTAAAAGGGGATAAAAGCAGAGGGTGCAGGAGGAATCCTGAAGTAATGCACGTCAGTGGGACTCTTGGCTACCCCTTGTGTCCTGGTCACATGCCTTGTCTTTTTCCTCCTTGAGCCACAGGCTGTGTCTCTCCAAGTTCTTCCCTTGCAAGCAGGTCTACTGTGATAGTTCAGGTTTGGAACTGTGCTGCTCCTTCCTCATTAGTAATTTTAAAAGTTGTACCTTCCAAAGTGGCTTTTCTTCTCCTTCCCTATCTCCTCCTGCTCTGTACTGCTCATTATGGAGGTGACAAATGAACTAGAGGTGACTGAGCCGTGGACCTTCAATTGTTCATTGACCTATGCTGTCTTTCCTCTGAACAGACCCTAAAATTACAAATTACGGATCTGCTATGACGCTATTTAGTTTAATTGGTATGCTCATTTTATGGAAAGAAGGTTACTGAACTCTCGACTCTCTAGTGTCAAAAATCTACAAGCTCCTGACACCCAAATGACTTTGCATGGTGAAAAGAATAATCCACCATTACTATGCTGCTAACATTTATTGTTGCTGCGACTTGCACAGCTCCTGAAACTCCGGAGTTAAAAATGATGAAGTGGTGATGGTTATGGTTTTAATGCTTGCTTCTTTGTAAATTGCTATCTAAAGTGTCACTGAAACAAATGATTTGTAAGCATGATGGTGCACTTTGCCAGCTGAGCATCTCATTAGCACAGTGGACTGTAAACTGCTTTATCACTTGCTATGGTTTATAAGTGCATTCTAATAGCTTCCTCCTCTCAGGGAGGTAATGTTTTGCTTTGTAAATGCGAGCCTATTATAGATTCATGTTAATCAGCAAATTCAGTATTCCCTCTTGAGAAGTATGAAGATACCTGATTGAGAAAATACTTGCAGGTTCTCTTGTATTATGACCCTTTTCTCATTGCCACAGGAGAGCAATCAGATGTGCTTTGCATGCATCGCTTTCCTGTAACTCAGCAGCTTGATAGGGGAAGAACTTCCTGAAGTCCAGCTCCTGTTATCGCAAGCAACCATATCGTATAATCCCTCGCCTTTCACTTGACTTGCTCACCCTCCTCTCCATTCAGCTGTTCCAAGAAGCTCACGTGCTTGGCTGGGCCATAGTTGTTTTTGTGCCAGCCTTGCTCTCTAGCTCCAAAGGTTATCTTCTGCTCAGTGCTACCCTGGGGGCCAAAAATAGACACAGATTTGGAGACTGGTGTGTGCCTTGACTCTTGGTTGTCTTATTTTAGGGGTGAAACTTTTGGCTTTGTACTAAGGGTTTCACTCTGCTTATTTTTCTGCAAGCAGCATCATCTCTCAGGGCAGTTTGTCTGTAATGCCCTGGGAACAGCAGGAATCTGCGGCCACTGTGGCTCGGCGGAGCTCATGTACTGAGAATAATGGGAGACGGCGGTCCCTTCGATGTAACTTGGTGACCAAATTTCACTGACAATTTTTACATGTGTTATTTTTAATGAGATGCTATAAGTTCTCTAATGAGCTTTCCATAAAAAAGATCTATTTATTTGTGTGTATATATACTTCTCCTTTGTGCTTTTCTTCTTCGGACAGAAAATTGCAATTATATTGCATGCACTGACATTTTTTTCCCATTCTACTTGCTTTTGTCTAATTATAGAACAAAGGGGTGAAATACAGTCACTAAGGATCCTGTTTTTTTAAAAGTGGCATGAATTAGAATGAATTAGAATGAAGAAAAGTATGACTGTACAACTTATCTTTAAATTTGCTTTACCTTGGCTAAATTCCAGGCTGAAAAGGAATAATCAGTATTTGCGAGTGAGTTACCATCACCGCAGTCTTAATAGTTAATTCCATCACTCTGTTGGCACACAGAAGGCTTCTGCTAATGGCGCCATAAATTGTCTCATTTTTATATTTGTGATAATTAGCGTTATGTCATAAAGGGCTATGGACAACGTTTTTAAACTCAGAAGCTTACCTTCAGGCCTCTCAATCTGTATTTCAATGGACTGTTTAAGTTAATAGATAAAGTAAAATCTTGACTTTATCCTAAAAGCTAAGAAGTGAGACAGGTATCTTAGATATAATAGTCACATTCAGTAACACTTAAAACTCTCAGGGGCCTTGTATAAATGACATTTTTTCAGGCTTTTATATCGGTGCACTTTGGAAAAGAGCAGATTGAAATACAATGCCACATGATGCACGAGGCAGTGAAGCACAATATGAACACTTGGATGAGCTAAATGGTTGCCTTGTCATTGAACGCAGTGAAGTTTGGGGTACTCTAAGCCTCTAAATATCCGTCTGCTCTACAGAGTACCTATCCACAGGCTTGGAAGTATAGCTTGAAGCATCCAAACCTTCAAGGCTTGGATCCAAAAGCCCCATGTTTCTACTGCTGAATAACAGCTATGTATGTAGGTAGGGAATGTTTGCATGTATGTCCTTTCTTCCTAAGTTAAATCCAATAGACAATAAAATGAAAATATAATGACTAATACAGTTTACATTTTTCACCATCTATCATCCATCGGCGTCCCAAAGTGCCTCTGTTTGATGGCCAAAATTTGCTCTTGGATTAAAGAATAAAATTCCAAACAGAGTCAATAGGAACTGGACACACACATCTGAGGACAGAAGTTGGCCCTACAAGCTCTACATATGGTACCACTGAAAAGCTGCCAGGCACCTTTGGGATGCAGGACAGAAGGCAGATGGGTTAATAGTGCACAGCAGGCTGCCTTGCAGCACAAGGAAAGAAAATGTTGGCTGAAGACCTTGGGGCAAACCCAATGTCACTACTGCAAGAAAGAGCAGGAATCTGGATTCACAAATGGCAGGGGACAGGTTCTCTCAGTGAGATGTCCTCAGTGTGTTGAGTAATCCCAAGATCTGTCATCAGCGTAACAAGGGTACCTGGTGTGCTTCCCAGCTATTTCAACCAGCTTCACCTGGAGCCTGGGCGTACCCAGGCTGCGCCAGTGCACCAGCCAGCATCAGGAGCTCCGATGGCGAGGCTGGTTGGCAAAGCTGGCCTCAGGTTGAACGTCCTGTTCAGTGTTCAGGGACCTCAGCGCTGCACAGCCATGCGTGAGACCTCGGGGAGAGCTTCCCCCTACTGTCAGGGAAGACAGCAAGTCTTCTCCACCGAATGAGTGAATTCATGATTTTCAAGCAATAATCAAGCTGAGAGTGTGAATGAAACCAAGAGCTGAAGCAGGAATAGCTGTTGTGTTTGGCGCACCGTCGGTGCTCTTAGTGGGAAACACGAGAACACATGGGCTTTGCAAATAAAACTGCTAGTGGTGGGGTTTTGCGAAACTAGGCTCTTTTGGAAGCTGTAGAAGCAAGCTGGAAGTGGTATCCCACACAAGTGATTGGGAAAGTGCTTTGGATATTGATTTTTGGATGTTTCCTGTGTCATAGTCCCATCTATTAAGTCACCAATTTTGGTGTCAGGAAATTCAGAGAGGCAGAAGTGGATGCACATTTCTTACTTCTGCTGTTCTGAAAATGCGACTGCAAATGCGAAGCATGCTGGTTATATACTTTAATATAAATTACTGAGCAACTGCTTATTTCTCCCTGATCATACTGTTTTGAATGGTCTCCCAAGAAAAGCCTGAGCTTTTTTGAAAGATAGAAGAGGAATCTCTCACCAACACAGATTAAAGTAACTGTGAAGTTGTCAGGCCAAGGGAAAGGGTTTGGACTTTCCTAGCTGTGGAGGAAGGGAAATGTTTTAGGTCAAAGCTAAATAAACTTACATTTTCTATTTTAAAATCACTATATTGCAACAAGTTCCCTGCCAGATTTGACATATGCATTCAAGGTTTTAGACAAGGAGAACATGATAGTTTTGTATGTGAATTTTTTGGGCAGATCTTCTACTTCAGCAGAGCTGTGGTTGGTGGAAGGTATAGTGGGTTTGGAACAGGAGAACGGAGACAAATGTGGCTGTAGGAAAGGGCTGATTTAGAACAGTCTGGACCCAGCCTGAACTAAATCCAAGTTGTCAGGGAGCAGCTGGTAGGAATTAGAGTTGAACCACATATAAGTACAATTTCTTCTTTATTCTGAAAGGGCCAGAAAAGAGAAAGCAGGTGAATGGGGCGGGGGGGGGGGGGCTGTCTGTGCTCCCCAGCAGAAATCCTGATTTAAAGAAGGTTTGTAGTCGGTATTATGTGACCTGACTGTTCCTGCTGATTTTTGTTTTTACCCTTGGTCATGTCTATTTAGCTTTTGATCATTATGTGTCAGGGATTGTCTGTGCAATAGGGGCTTGCTTTTCTGCTGAGTAGATCAGTAATATAATAACTTATTTTCTGAGCAGATGTGTTCATAGTGGAGGTTTCTGTTTTTTCAATAGCTCTGTGTCTCCTGGATAGGATTTTCTACTGACTATTAACCTCTGACTGAGGCTTTTCTTGTTTTAATGTGGGCTATTTATAATATTTCTCTATTGTGTCAAATTCAGTTCCAGGGAACCAACATCTTAAAAAAAAAATGAGAGAAAACACAGAAAGACCAATAAATGGATCGTGTTCCAATAGTCCTTGCTTCCTTAAGAAACCACATTAAAAACATACAAAAGGTTGAAATAATCTTGAATTGAACCTTTTCTACGAATTTACTATTATACTGACAACACTTGAAAGTGAAGACCATTGCCAGCTGTCCAGGTTTTTGCACAGCACTTTGGTATGTGATTGCTGCATCTTCCTGAGGTTTGTCACAGCTTCATCTGAATATGTGCAAATTGATTAACTAAGCGTTAATTCTAAATATCTCACATGAATTTGTGGAAATCTTGAAAGTTCTTCGGAGAACTTTCTCCAATTCTTGAAGAAAATTTGTTAGGACAGCACAAGGTCGTGTCTTTTCCTTGGTATGCAAAGGTACCCCATGACAGACGTGACATCTGTTGTAGATCTATGACTTGGGAAGCCTCTTCACTTCTGTAGCTCCTAACTCCCATCATGTCACACATTGCTCCTCCAGCAGGTCCAGGTCAGCTGCTAATAGGCACTGGTTCTGCCCACATGTCCTAGGATGTCCTTCAACAGGAGTAAAAATGGCAGCAAAATCATACACATATTCTTCGCGTTGCCCTTTTCTGACCAGTTGTTGCCCAGCTGATGCATCCCCCTTGGCTCTTTTTTAGCAGGTTTCCCACCAGTGCTGCAAATGCACCGGTCACTGTGGTGCTGATGCTGGTTTGCCAGCGGCTGGACTGGATGCACCAGACATTTTTGAAAAGCTTTAGATCTACTCACCATTGGGTAGTAAAGAATTTAAATTACCACTGGTTGTGCATTTGGGAATGTGTTGTTAACTAACCCTTTGCTCTGCTGGCCTTTGGACAGCTCTGATTTTAGTTTATTCTGAACCCTTCCATGCTGTTGTGAGGTTCAGCTGGGACATCTGTAATGCCTCTGGAGTAATCACACCAAGTGTTTTATCCAGGGCTGTGGGTAGGAATGGGTGTCTCACTGGGAGTAATTATGGGAATCATGATACCTCCCTGCTGGAAGGCGTCCTTTCCTGGAAGGGACAGACCAGGTTTCTCTGGGTACTCTGAAGCAGAAGGTCAGCTCAAAGGGCATGGGTGTTTCCTGCTGATTTCCATAGTCCCAGAGGAGAGGGCGGTTGCTTTTTCAATAACTAGGAAATTGCATTCTCCAGGTTTTTTGTAACCAGTTATTTCACCAGTTCCAGACTGCCAGAATTGCAGGTGGAAGCCAAGTTTAGATAATTCACAAGCAACCACCTAGCAAGAGTTTCTCAAAGATTGTACGAAATGTAGAATGGACCTCAAAAACAGAGGCAAAATCAAAACAGGAGGTAACTGGATATATTTCAGCAGACACTGTTCCAGAAACCGATGATCTGATTCTCAGGTGGACAAGACGTCTGTATCTGTCCAGGTGATGCCCAGAGACATTATCTCTCCTGTCTGGTTGGGGTTTCTTGGTGCTGTTACTCTGCTCCAGGCCCCTTGGTTTGCAAGGGTTCACCACTGGACACCAAACATACGAAGCCCACTGTGAATCCACTGAGCAACTTCAGATGCACACGGCGCCTGGCCTTACTCGCAGCTCTGCTGCGTGATAAATGTGCCTCGAGAACAGTCTGGCTTTTTGCATATTGTAAGTTTTCTTTGCACTTACTCAAGACGTGTGTGTGGATTGTGCCCCATGGCTCCAGGAATCTCAAGAAAATCCCTACCTGAAAGCTGCCTTTTGTCTTTCAAATGGGTTTATAAATGTTGTTGGATTTGACGCAGAGCTTGAAGTAGATCAGAAGTAGCTGCAACTGTGTCATCTACCAGGAGAGACAGAGAGGTGAGTTGGTAGGAGAGTGAGTAAAATTGTGCAGGCAAATTTGTCAGGCATGGTAAAGGGTTCCCATGTGAAAAACATCAGTTCCAACTTCAATGAACAGACTGTGTAAGCAGTGATTTCCTATTCATGGGAGTAAATGGTCCCTCTTGAGACAGAGTCATGGGACCTGGCAGACCCTGTGAATGAAATTTTGGAGGCTGTGAGGTGGGCAGCTTCCTTGGCGATAGATACAGAGGGATGAGGGAGGGACTGTGTTACCAGCCTTTAGCTGTTTGCTATGACAAATCCAACGCTGATGGATGTTTGTCTGACAAAAATAAATGTCTGAAAGTCGCTGTTTAAAGTTTTTCCTCAGATCTACATTGACTGGCCATGGTGTCTTTTGTGGTGCCTCATCCAACGCACATCCTTTGAAGTCTCGATTGCTCATAAGTTTTTCTAAAAAAATACTGTAATTACATTTCTTCAGGTGTTAATTGGAATATTGTACATAAAGGTGAAATGATGCCTGAGGGCTAATGAGTTGCTACCGTCATACTCCCAAGGAATAGTGAGCAATGTGTGAGCCTATAACAAGAAACTTGTTAGTTTTAATTAAGGGTTTCAAATACTACTAGTACCCACGCAGATTTCATCCACTTCCTTTACACGTGTGCAGGGGGGTGATTACCTGGGAGGAGTCTTTAGTGAATCAGTTGTGAAAGTGTTGCATTTTTGCAGATCTGTAAGTGAAAGCAATGCTGTTGAACCTTTCTTGGATTTGTCTTCAGTCCTTCTGGGGAGGTGACATAACCTGGAAGTTCTTCTAAATACTGTTCAAATGGCCTTCTTGAAATTTGGTTCACGGAGGTGATTGAGATCCTCGAGGGTTACAGCACATTATGGGGAAAAAACCAAATAGCGTCCTGAATTCTTCATTAAAACACTGAAAAGTGATCAGTGTGTTGGATAAAGTTCAATAGGGCACAGCAATGTATTTAAAATGGCCATGACTAGCCTGGGTGCCCATCTGTCCTCATAGCTCTTCTGGCTGAATGATGCTCCTCTGAAGGGCGACCTCGTAGAGGATTTGGATCTCTCCAGCAGTCTGGAGGGCAAGAGCAGGGCTGCCTGCCTCCCCCGTGCACCAGCCCCTGCCGCAGGCGAGGCCAGGCAGCAGCTGAGATATTCAGCTGGGTTATTGGAGAAATGCTCCTTCAGTATTGCCTCTTTGGGTTCCAGCTGGGAGTAAATGCATTCAGATAGAAACGCAGGGCCAGGATGGGGGTACCTGGAGCAGAGGGAATGTGTTCCCCCTGCTTTTAGCAAATGCATCCTCACGCATGGACCGCGTGGACCACGGCACCGCTGTTTTAATCATTAACCCGTTGTGTCTGGGGGATTTCTTTTTTTTTTTCCTCCTTCTCCAGATGGTACTTTCTCCTGTTTTCCTGGGTTCAGTTATGCATTTTGAGCCTCTCTCATTCCTGCTCTCCAACATGTCCCGCACGTCTGGGTGCTGCCGTAGCTCTAGGAAAGGCCATTGCGGTCGCGGGATGTAAGCACGTGCCGGAGGTGGCAGGTTTTCTCCTGAACGGGGCTGTTTTCTGAACGTGTCGCTGGTGAGCGATTAAATTACCCATTAAACAGAGAACTGCTTGTCAGGCAGGATTAGTAGCTGTGGTTTGGATTAGCCCAGCTTTATTTTTTAATGTACCATGATGTGTAGTCACTTGTGGTCCTGCTGCATTCTGGCAGGATTTAGTCCCTCAGACAGAATATAATTAGCATTTGAAAGCCTATAGGTCTCTTGCTAGTTTTACTGGAGAAAGTGGAATCCGTTCTTATGTATAAATAAAGAGCAATTTGTTATCTCAAGACATTTTAGACCTCACGGAAAATCTTTGACTGTATCGTTCTGCTCATTACAACAGGTATTATAATAGATTCCCATGGAGAAAAGGCTTGGGTGATAACGTTCAAAGGAAACTGATTGGAAAATCTACATGATTTATAAAATACCTCTTGCTAAAGCACATGAGAAGTGTAATGAAAGCATAATAGTAATTATATGAAATCCATACAAGGGATTCATGCTGATATGGCATTTTGCAACAAAAATAAATTCATGTGATGAAAGGAGAAATGAGACAAAGGAATATGGTTTTAAAAGACAGCGGTGGGGGAACCTGGATGTTCTGGAGAGGCTAGTGTTGACTGAAATAAAAGGTCAATTCTTGTTTTTGTCTGGAGCTGGCAAACCGCTGAGCCAAGCTGTCAGAATTGCTCTGGCTTCCCTTGGGGAGTCTGCAGTGGGCAAGTAAAATGAAGCAAACTTTGCTCGGAACAGAACTGCTGCTCGACAGGAGAGAAGCAAAGCTGTGTTTGGGTAGATGGATGGGTTTCAGACGCTCATTTCTGCCAGTGGTACTGTTCAATTTTTACCACTTGCAGTTTTGTAGTGACCTCAATAGTTGTTTTTTTTTTTCTTTTCCTAATCTTTAAGTGTAGCTGGGTAATTAGAAAACGTGTCAGAGAGCCCACAGCATTCAAACTATGGCTGAGGCAAATTTAAGTCCATTGGTATTTCCAAAAACTCTCATGTCAATTTTTTAATGAAATTTTTTTTGAAAAGGTATTACGTGGCTTATGCTCGTATCTCTCTTATTTTGCAATGTGCACTGAGTGACAAACTAATAGACTGGTGTTTCTGCCTTGGTATTGCTTCACACATATCTCTACTACCTCTACTTTATTTTTGCTCTACTGACAACAGCGTAAAAGTGTTATTTCATTTTATCAGAGCTGTTTTAATCCAGAAATAAAGTAGCATGCTTCAGTGAGCACTAAATTGCAGCTGCCCTTAATTATTCAGAATACAATATTTTAACTATTTAATTTTAATGCTATACCATGACATCAAAAGATGTAAAGTAATTTTAAGACACATTATTTACACTTGTGTAACTTCAGAATATAGGTGGGTATTTTTTCTAATAGAAAATTTTCTATTTTGTCTCATGACATTTTTTTTCTGTGTTAAAAACCTTCCTTTTTTTTTCTTTCAAAATCGCTGGACTACAAGGAGAAAAAAGGAGTGCATTTCAGTAAAGAATTCTGGCTAGAACAGTACCTTAGACCCAGCTATTTTGGAGGAATGCTGTGAAAGTCGGAACGAGACTTTGTATAGTCCTGTGAAGGGCAATTCGTCTTGCCTTTAGACAAGTTTTATGCCAGCTCAGGTGAATTGCCTTTAGAAGGACCTGTATTTGTGCATTAGCATTACAAAGGGCTAAGGTGCTGCGCTTGGGCTAAGATAACTAATTTTTATATGCCAGATTTAGGACAGATAAATCCCTTCTTTAAATTTCTGCAGCGTGCCTTGTTCTACGTGCTGGTTCAACACGCAGCGTGAGAACAGGGAGAAAATCAGTCCGGACCTGGTTACGGGCTCAAAACTTCTCGTATCCCTGAGACTATTTGCATCAAAGGTTGGGGCTGGAGCCCCAGTCAGTAAAATCAGAAAATGTATTTCCATCTCGTTCAGCGGTGTGGGAAATCCAGCCTTCCCTTTCAGGCATTTAGGGAGAGGCCAGGACAGAGGCAGGATGAAATGAGGGAGTTCATCTTTTGCGTATTAGATGTGGTGCTGTGATGAGTAGGTGTGGGTTTTGTCTGTTTGTTTCTGAAGCGCAGCAAGTGTAAGTTATTGCCATGTTGCCATTTCATACATTGGGAATTGGCAAATAAATAACTGCTGGCCGGCAAACGCTGCTCCCTGGCAGATACAGATTCCTGGCACTAAAGGATTAATGGCTTGAATAACTTTTTCAAATACCATTCTGCTGAGGCAGCATGAATGGGGCTTGTGGTCACTTTTTGTCACCTAATATGAGCCCTGAAAGGTTCAGTAAACGACACTGCTGCAATAGGAAACCAGATTAGCTGTCCTATCTTGCCACCGAGCCTGCTGTGGACTGCGGGGGAATAGGGCCAGGCTCACTTATCTTTCCTAAGCCACAACCAGCGAGACCTTGTGGTCAAAATACAGCCTCTAATTTCTTTTTCTATCTTTAGTACATATTTATTTGTGTGTAGTTGAATGTTTTCCTTCGTTCTGATTTCATTATGGTGAAGTAATTGATACTGAGTGGAGTACATTGGGCATGACATGATTGCTGGTGCAGCGTGTGATAACATGCGTCCGGGAGGGATGGTTCGTACGGCTGTAAGAGCAGGCAGAGCTTTTCATCTCCGTGTCGAATTCAAATCCCTGACATGAAATGAATTAGGAGGATCAGTCTAGCCTGTAGGCTGGTGGACTGACGCCCTTCACAAAGCACATTATTACTCTTGGTCCCAATTTTCACCTTTGTTGCAAACTCGGCCCACAGTCCAAGAGCCTGAACAGACATGAAAACAGAAAATGACCTTCCAGCTTATCCCGCAAGCTCTGGCCCAGGCCACTCAGGATCAAACAACATCAGGGAGATAGTACCAGAAAGCTTCAATTGCTGCTGTCTTGGGTGGAAATACGAGGAAGATAAAGGCAAGGTTGAATTTTTCCAGGAACTACCAATTCAACAATTATAACCATTGAAATTAATAGTAAATTACACTCCTATGTAGTTCTTTAGGTTTAAAATTTCCCAGAGCCTGGGAAGCCAGCATCATGACCTCGTTTCACAATTTGCAATTGTTATTGCAATTTTACAATTTACAGTTCCCATGGGGAAAAGCAAGGCAGATATGAAATGAAATATTGCTGCAAGGATGCAGTGCAGAGGTGATTATACGCCTCTGTTGCTGAGCCCTGGCCCAGTGCTCTGTGCACTGGCTGTAGTGCACAGTCGTTTGGCTTTACAGGTTGCCCATAATAATGAGCGTTCAGTTCTCAAAGACATCTATTGCAAGATGTTAGTAGACTCTCGCCTCCCAGACCCTTTTTACTATGCCAGAATCTTTTATTTCAAGTTTTTTGGAAGCAGACCTGTTGCTTGACATATAGTTATATATGCCTGTTGTAATTGCATCTGTCAGTTACAACTTCTACACAACTGCATTCAGATACAACTAATTGAAGAGCTAAGGATTCAATTTCTCCTGCTGAAACTAAAGGTAAAACTTCTCGGTAAATCAGTGGAGCCGGCCCTTAAGTGCTCATTTCAGGTAACGAAAGCCTGCTGTTTCTTCAGAGCCATCTGCAGATTCATCATTTCCAAGCTATGAGTTTGCACTCCTCTGTTTTCATAATTCAGTAATCTGTTACAGCCCACAAGACTTTGATTTCTGGCTGTCAGCACTATGTAAATCCACAAGCTTCTGTGCAGGTCTCTGAACGGAGGTGGTTTTGTTTGGAGGGTTTACTCTAGCCCTCGCTGGAGCCCTGGGCTGTAGTGCAATCATGAAAAAGTGGAATTTGCATGCCTGCAGTGAGAAGAGGCAGAGAGATTGGTGCTGCTCTGGTTATACAGGCTCCTAAAAACTAACTTATCTCCTTCTGAAAACAAAACCTAACCATAACTGATGTTCAAATCATTATAAAGGATCCAGGTCCCAGTGGCCTGGACACGGAAGTGGGATTCAGGCCATTTATTTGCTGTGTGATTTGGGCAGGTTACTTAATCTCCCCATGCCTCACTTTCCCCTTTCATAAATCTCAGAAAATTTGAGAGGTGTTATTTGGGAAGTGCTGTGAGGTTTAGAGATCAAAAGTAGTAACATCTGATGTGCCTACAAATACACACTATAATTGCAACATTACTATACATTACTATATAAAATGAATATTAAAACAAAAAATATATATAGCTATCAAATTCTTATAGATCACTTCTCTTAAGTAAATTTATTTTGAACTTATATGTAACCAAACGTTGGCAAAATTTGCTCTTTTGCTTTCGCCCCTAGAAAACCCATTTTGTTGAGAACATGTCATATAGGGGCAGGGGCTCTATCAGTTTAGAGACAGCAGGTTTCCCTCAACGGTAAGCAAATAGCCAAAAGTGAGTGTTAATTGCATAATGGAATGAAGGTAACAAAATAACTTATTTTATATACCAAAAAGAGGGGAAGGGAAGGAGAAAATAGAAGAAAATGTACAATAAAATAGGTGGAGACAAAAGAATCATAGTTAAACATATATACTATGACAGAAAAATGTCTACAAAGAAGCAATAACATAGGTAATATGCTAATTTCCAAACATGCTAGAAGACACAAATAAAACTCCATTTTTCCCAAGCAGTTGGTGCAATGAAAAATGTGTATTATTACATGTGTCTGGCAAAGGGAGACCTTGTGGGAAAATACGTCATTGAAGAATTACAATATGCCATTATTGTGCCCTTGGAAGCATAATGGGGAGCGTGCTCCAAGGAGCGGTTTGGGAAGCAGGGAGGAGGGTGAGAGTTATTTGCAGACGTGAGGCCAGGCCTGTGGACAGAGCGGTCCCCCTCAAGGCAGCTCAATGCAGGGATATTGGTGCCCTGTAAATTATGGACTATATAGTGACCTCCTGTAAATTGGCAGGTGCCTGGCTGACCCCCTGCCCTCTGCCTGCAGTGCCCCCATAAACCCCCAAGCCAGGCACATACCACTCTGCACGCTGTGATTACCAGTGGGGTAGGTTAGATTACAGTTAGAGATAAGTAACGAGCAGCATAGTAATAACAGTTCTGATAAATAGATAAAATAAAACCTGCTTGTTGTTGTAAGAATTGTAGGCTCCTGGGAATTAAAATCTGTAGCTTGTGCTGTACAGAACCTATGCCTTTTTATCACTGTGCCCTAAGATGAAATGTCTCTTTCCTGCTTTTATTTTTTCCAACTTTGCTCTTGGACTGCATGTAATTATGACAATTTGCATGTTGCATGATGTGGGACTGTAGCTTTCAAATGCCAGCATGTAGCATAGCGAGACAGGAGCTGTGAAGCCTGAGGGAAGCCCAGAGGAATCCTAGGAAGCTTGTGCCAACCCCGAGACCTGCAATTGCTGTAGTATCAAATGAGTCAAACAGACTGATTTTTGGTCTAACTGTCCTGCAGTTGGCAAGGATTCCAGTAGAGGCCAATACAGAAAGCTTCTGAAAAAGCCGTTTCTAATTCCCCCATCGCCCATCTAATGCCTCTGTGCTCCTCCAGTTTCTGAGAGGGTCAGTCATGCTGTGCCCTGACTCTTCAAGGCAAACGGAGTTATCCCTGGAGACGTAGGCGGCAGAGGTTAAGAGCTGGAAGGGGGTGGGTGGCTTTTTGCTCTACCTGTTTCTGCATTCCTGTACATGGGCATCGTGATAGCTCCACAACCCGAACAACTCCCGGTAGTATTAACAGGAGCTACATTGCATATATTGTGTATTGTCCAGCTTGAGTTCTAGCTGAACCCTGAGAGCCTTTTACTGTTACACACATTAGCCATATTTTATTGATCTACCAGCTGCGGTTCCCAGGTGATCGTTGACAAACTTCACTTCAAAAGCCCAATGATTTGGTTATCGGAGGAGGTTGGAAACAGAGGGTCCCTGGGTGCAGCTCCAGGTGCTTCCTATCCAGGGAAAGGACTTGCCCGCGAAAATACAAGCCCTGTACCGCGTGTCGGATTTGCCCCAGGAGACAGCGCTGCTATGACCAGAACTCGCCATTTCACAGTGATAAGTAAATGACGTCTTGGGGTTAAGCATTTAGTGAGACTTTAAAATTATTATCGTAACAACTTTTACTGGCATCTAGCACATAACACAGATGCATGAAATTTTTGTTTAAGTATGAGAAACATTAACAAAGCAAGTTGCCTCTGCTTGTGTGTGTGTTTCAGAAGCCCTTGGTCCACAGCTGTCCTACATCTTACACTATATATATATAATTGCTGAGTGTTTGTAAACTCTCTTCATGTCTGCATTCAAATAACAACCTGTGGTCTAACTAAGGGGGAACACTTAATGATGTTCCAAGCATTGGCAATGACATTAAATGATCTACAGCAGGAGAGAGGGAAATAAAAAACCAGCCTTGATAAAACACTCCCTTAAAAAGCTGCATGATGAATGTAGACCACAAGGACTGCTCCGTTATGAAAAGTATCGTGTACCGTTGTGTATAGGTGCAAACCATGTCAGAGGAGAAAGTGTGCCAAGTGAGCTCTAAGCCTGACATTTTAATAAAGGAAATATCTCATTTTAACTATGTATAGATTATTTCCCCCTGAGGCTGATACTTATTTTTATTTTATTTTTTTTCATATAAAGGAAGCAGGAGAGCTATCAGCAGCTGCAGCCAGTGGATATGACATTTTAAGGCAAACTCCTGTAGTATATAGCAGAAATACAGTATTTGCTTAACACTGTGTTAATAAATATGTACTTACTCATACATTCTCTGGTAAGGTCTTCAAAGGCATAATGAAATATGGTGATAGAGTTCATATGAGTAGGAGGTTGGTGTAAACTTATGCATATAGCTGAAGAAAGATGTAACTTTATAAGAAATGGCCAAACAGCACCGTTCTTGTTCCTAGTGGGAGCAGTGACCTATTTCTGCATACACTTGCCAGACAGGCTTTGCTCCTTGTTCTGTGTAAGGAGGCATCTTCCCATAGATGTTTTGCTGGTAGGGAAGGGACCAACCTGTGATGTACCTCGGGTCCCAACCATCAGCCTTTTCTGCCAGGTTTCAGACTTCATCTCACATCTATACTGTCCACCCTCACCTTAACTCTCCTCCTCACAACTGCTTCTTGTTTCTCTGATATTCCCTTGCGTATCAAGACTGCAACTCAGTCACGTCTTTCTGATAGCTTCTCCTTCTCGCTGCTACGTACCATCACTCTAAGGACTGGTGTTTTCAGAGCCAGTGCAGTCATTTGCCCAGTCTCTGGTAGAATCGGTTGTGTTTCCAAAGCTGTGAGGAGACTTTGAAAGTTGTACCAGAGTCTTTAGAGCCAGCTGGGTCACAAGTTGTGCCTGCTCTCAGCAGGACAGGATCACGGTGGTTTACGGTCCTCCTGCTCCTTTCCACCTCATCAGTCAGGCAGGATTTGGATAACCTCTTCATTCACTGCTGAGGAGCAGGAGACCCTCGGAGCTAGGACCTAACATCCACTTCTAGCAGCAGCTAGTGCCAGTTGCTTCAAAGAACTGACTATTTAGCACAACTGCTACAAGTGCTGTGTGGCAATTTGGTCTTTCCAGAGCCCTTCTTCAATCCTCTAGCATCCTGGTTTAAGACTTAAAGCAAAAAGTTCAAGGCATGCCTGTAGACCTTTTTTTTTTTATTCACTCTGTATCTAGTCATGATCTCAGGCTGAAAAGGGCTTTCTTGTATATTATCTTGAATACTTCTGTTGTACTTCTGCACCATTTTAAGCACCTTCCCCAAAAGCTGCTTCTTTCTTCCTGCCTACTCCTCAGATTTTCCTGTTACTTATTTTTTTTGTCCGAATTCTGTAACTAGATATGATTTAGTTTTGGCAAAAAACCCCAACCAACCAACCAACAGGTAGAAATTTGTTGAATTCCTTTTCAACGCAAACTCCGTCAAAAAAATCGTGCATTGGGTGTTTTGATATAGAGCATGCCTGAAGGAGGCAATGTCTGTTATGGTATATTCTATATTTTGACTTTTGGAGGTTGTATATTCTGTTTCAGTACGCAGGTGTAGCACAAATGGAAATCCTGTACACACAGAGTTACCGATATTTATCGAGATTTCTGGAAGCTCAAATCTCTCTTAATCCACTGTTTCACTCTGCTCCTGAATGTCAGCTTTTGTTGCATACATCCTTTTTGAGATACATAAAAGAACAAAGCTCATCTTTAATATCAGTATAAGAGATGGATTTTACATTCTGTAGGTTTTGGTTGCTTACTCAGTTGTTATGCTCAGATATTCAGTGGTAAGGTTTTAATTGTATGCTACAAATTCCTTGAAAGTGTTACTGTTTTGTGATCTGGAAGATTTACACAGGACTTTTATTTGACATATAACACATTGGGACATTTCTTGTTGCCCCTGGCATGCAGGACTGGTTATTATATTGACTTGATTATTGGGCATTTGATAAGCCTAATAAAGCACTTCCCAACATCTGTGGAGCATTAGGAGAAATAAGTTAACCCTGACATCATGAGATCATAAGACTTTTTTTGTAGAGTGATACCCTGAAATCAGCCTTCATGCTGGAAATAAGTGAAAGCTAATTAAAAACTACAGTTCTCAAGCAGGGATTACAGAAACCATGGCCATTTAGCATCAATGAGATATTTCCCTAGCAGTTTTCACAGCCAGAGCTAGAACTACGAGGCAGGGAGGATGATTTTCTTTTCTAAAGCAGGACGTTCCCCTGTGCTGTACTCCTTTCATCCTCTTGTTGTTGCATTTCTCAAACGATTGTGGTACTTCCATTATATTTGTATGATAATTTGAATTAACATTAAAAGAAGTGGAGAGGGATGAGAAAACCTGGAATAGAACTTGATATGAATTGACATCTAGGAGCTATATTGATTTATATTCATTGAGAAATATAATCTGAATATGAAGAGAAAGGAGCTAGCAACATGTGTAACTTCAAATAGGTTATCATATTATCTTTGCCTTTTACTTCCCGTATCACTCTTGAAATTTGAAAGGCTCGTTTGCAATCCTGGTCTTCTCTTGCTACCTGAGATAGCAGAGACCTTGTTGCTTCTGGTTTTGGATGAAGCGATAGGAATGATTTACAGAAATAAATAGAATAAATTAACAAATTAGAAAATAGTGGGTTTTAAGGGAAGATGTGTTCGTGCTTGGACATTAGTTAATGAACTTCATGTGCATATCTAATTGGAGTATTTTGACATCCACTTTATAGCACTGAGATATAAAGTTATGTTACGATGCTCCGATGGTAAAACAGTGGTGGCACTGGGAACCCCCTTTAGTCTGCTTTGGTTCAAAAGCTCTGGACATACTGAGCATGAGAGTGTCCATCCTAGTGAAGGACATATCACATACTTCATTCAACAGCAATGTAATATCTGGAATGCTGATTTTGAGAGATGTTGAGCAACTCCTGTCATTAAATTATGGTTAGAGCACTCAGTATTTCCCAGGAATGGCCCCTGGGGATGAAGAGTGAGAGTGAAGATTCACACCTCTATTTTAGGCAGCATTAGGCAACTAATTGAGTTGTGTTTGAACAAAGTCAGAAGCCTGATTTCCTTATGGAGCCAGTGGAGAAAAATTAGGTACCTTTGGGGATGTGTCTGATTCAGAATGTCAAAATGGTCCTAGAGGAAACATATCCTATAGAAAAGGGCCATTATCTGTAAAAGTCAGGCCTCCATTAGGGTTTTTTTGGGTTCCAAGATCTGTTTCAAGTCTCAAAAATCTTCTTCTAGGTAACTTTCCAAAAGTCAAGGAAAAGAAGTTTTAGAAGCAGCACTCAACCTCCATGCCCTAACTCCCAGTGCAAGTGTAAGACACAGAAATGTCTTAATAATAAAAGTTTGATTGAAAATATAGGGGAAAAAAATCAGTTTTAGGAAGAGAAATGTTATTTAGCATGCTCTCAGGAGCATGTGGCAGATTTCGGTTGCCACAGCTGCCTTGTGGACTGTCAGCTGTCGTATCTGGGGGAAAAGTGTGGACATCTCCTGCCAGCACGGGGTGACCAACGCTGGATAGTTACATGGAGAAACATTAAACCCATGGCAGCCTCTGCTAACTGAGATAGCTGCAGGTGCTGAATTTATTCCAGCAATGGGAAAGTGTAACTTTGAGTAAGTGGATTGTTAATGACTGGTTCTTTGGCAGCCCAACAATAGTACAATGAGATTAAACAGATGTAATGATAATTTGTCTGCAAGTATCAGTTTACTTTCCATTAAAAAATATGGTAGCTCTTCAAGCTGAAACATGGATTTTAAAACAACAAGGGGTCTATAGGAAAAAGAGGTTTTGAAGTGGCAAATAGCTACTGGCTAACATTTGGACTAGCATTAGGCAGCGTATTCTGTTTCTCGTTGGGAGCCACGGCTCGGTTGGCGAGCTGAGCTGCTGTGGGCTATTTTTCCTTTCATTGTAATTTTGTCTCGTCTTGGACACAATCCTCCTAGTAAAGGATTTCACATTTGAACAAATTGCTTCTCAGCCTGAACAGTCCAACACAGAAAAGAAAAAATGACCAGATGCTTGTCTCTTTCCCAGAGGGAAGAGCGCAGTGGTCTAACCGTCAAGTTTGACATACCTAATCAGCAGTTCAAGCCCTGGCAGTCATTCAGAGGTAGATAATGCAGGCTTGATATTTTGGCTGGGGACTGGATGGTGTAAAGAATTAGGCACGGGCAAAACAGTTTCCGAAGGGAGGTGACAGGAGATGAAAACAAAATTTGTTCAGTAGTGTAATTTGTTGTCAACATGACTGCTCTGAGTTCACTGGGTGTTGGGACAGGTGTCTTCTGAACCATGACATGAGAAAATGCAGAGGAAGGCAGAAAAGAGGCTTAGCTCATGAAGCTGGCGGAGGGCAATTTGCTCTGCAGTCACATAGCCCTGGTTTAACCCATAATGAATGTTGCGCCTGCCCCAACCCGGTCAGGCAACATTTGGGTGAGATATGCGAGAGGATCTCAGTAGCTTTGACAGTCTGTAGTCAGTGGCAAGGAGTTTTACCAAAGTGAGCCATAAGCGCACCCTGTGACCCTGTGGTCCCCTGCCCAAGGTAGAGGTACGGCTCTGGGCACTCATCGCAGGGACCACCTCTGCCTGTGGGTAGCTAATATCCTTTTTGATCCCGTAATTACATACTACGAGTGCTGTCACTTTTCCTGCTCATATCCACAGGGACGGGTTCAAGGCCAAAGAAACACAGCCAAGAGTAAAACTGGGCATGTGGCTTCACTTCCATTACTGACAACATCTTGGGATCGCTGATAACGCTAACACAGGATTCGAAGTCACAGCTACAGTAAAGGTAGCTTCTACAAGTCGGGTGCAGGAGGGCAGCGTGATTGTGCAGTGTCGCTCACAAAGATCAGATGCTGTCAGATGGACAAATGTGCCCTGAGGTGTCAAAATCAGCTGTTGCCCCAAGCAAAGGGGCCGGAGGGCTACATATACAAGAGTATTGGGTCTATCACAATTTAGCAGTAAGGCGTTGCCAATTGTGAACTCAGCTGGATCTAATGGAAATCTCTTTCATCTCTGATTTATAAGAGTTGCAGACACTTCCTTACAAAATTTTTGGCATTTAAATTTAGAGGTCATAAATTATTTTCTAATCATTTAATATTAGCTATAAAATAACCGTATTTTAATATATTAGTATAGCATTAGCTGTAATCCTCTGAGACCTCCTATTAAGTGAGAGTATGATTTAGCAAAGCTTTTCAGCTCTTGCTTCCTTTTGCTCTTGTGACTAATCTGTTGACATCAGTGGGGCTTGTTTGATTGTTCAAGCTCTTAAAATCAGATATGTCCCTGAGAGTCTTTTGGCAATCTGTCTACGAGTAACTTCTGTGCCCTGCTAGTTGTATAAAAATGGCTTTGTTTCCAAACAGAGGGGTCATCTGGCTGAGCATGAGGGTCGACGGAAAGGATTAGGCTCTTCCAGAGTTTGGATCACCTGATCCTAAAGGAGGTGTCTGAGAGTGATGCACTGAAACTGTGTTTTTTCACTCTATTGACTATAATGAAGAACCTCAGATGATTAGGTCGGGTGGAGACATCTGCATTTTACATGCTAAAAATTTAATGCAAAAGACCATTGCCAAGACTTTGCCAGTACGTGGAGAATCCAGTTTCGCTGTCAGCACTGTCGCTTGCCTCCCAGGGCAGTTTAGGACAATGGGTTAGTGACGCTAGAGTTTCTCCAGCACCTTCTCTGGGGAGAAGCAGCATTTGCTGAGGATGAGGATACAGTGACCGGGATTTGCTCTGAACTCCTTGAAATCCATGGACGGGATGCACAGGTTCCTGAAGAGAAACCAGTGCTTGCAGGGAGAGGTACCTGTGGTGGGTAGGACTAGCTAGGGCTACAGGAGTCTGTCTGGGGGAGAGAGTTGGTAAGAGGAGACACTGTGGCTCAGAAGGCTTTGCTCCCTGGAGGGCAGAGTATAGAAAAGGCATCTGGAACCCAGAAAATACACTGAGCTGATTCCTGAAAACTGTCATAAAATGAGCATAGTTTCAAAAATCATTAAAAATGAAGCAAATTCACTCTTCAACCTAACTCTTACAGGCAGCTTCCCCATGTAAACATGAGGATTTCTCAAAGGGCGTGCTCTGATTTCAGTAAACCATGGGGGCATGACACAGTGTATTGGGCACAAGAAGACTTCAAGATAATATTCAGGAAAAGGCAGAGGGGGAAGTTGTGCCTTTTACAGAAGGAGGCATGAATTGCAGATTTTTTGTAGCATGTGCTGGCACAAAGGTACTCTGGACTTTGCCCTCACACTCTTTAGGGAAAACAAATCTTGCCAGGAGACTTCAAAACTGCTTTAGGAGAAGAAACATCTTGGCAATCCATCAGAGAACATAATGCACCAGAGGCACCTGAACATCTGATGGTAAGTCACTGAGAATTTCACAGCTATGTTTTTCTCTGAAAGAAGGTCACTTTCATAAATTTATAAGGCTGAGCTGACTCCCACGTGGCTTGATGTCCAGAAAAATCCACAGTTCATCCAGCTGGGACAGGACCAGTACCCACTTGCCTAAGAATAGAAAAGTCGGCAGTTTTTGTTTGTGATCCTCTCGATAAATGCCAGTTGTGCCTTCCTGTAATTTCAAGAAAGGAAACTTTTCCTAAGAAAATGGCCATCTAGAATTATAATGAAGATCAGTGAAAATGGAGGAGTGCTGACCTTGAGAAGAGCAGCATGTGAGTGAACTTTGCTGAGACATCTCTCACAGCTTCTGCTTGATAACTTTGAGAGGATTTTGGCTGCTAAAGTCCAGGATCATCAAAGGAGGAATGACTGGCATCTTTAAAAGTTTGGATATTGCAGCAGACAAACCATTTAATCCTATTTGTTACAGCAGATTTACTGTCCTTTGTTCAAGTTATAAAGTTGTTGTGGGAGGAGGGGGGAAGAACTCATTTATTTTGATGAAATAAGGGAGATAACAGGAAGGTCCAAAATACAGCTGCATCCCTATAACCTGAAAAGTGAACTCCAGGAGAAGTATGGCTGGTATCCACATACTATGGTATCCTCTCTGCCGTTCCTGGCAGTGCAGCGGTTGCAAAGCCTGTGTGACAGATAAGCAATTACCCCTTGCTAAGTGAGGTTGCCTGTAAAGTCGGAGCTTGGGCTGAGGGTGCACGTGATCTGCGAAGGGCTCTCCAGACCAGCATGGATGTATGATATAGGCAAGCGGCCGCCTTCTCCCAGCGGTGAGAACCAGGGATGGTACCTGACTGACTGTGCTCAGCCACAGGGAATTTAAAAACACGGAGGATGTGTGCTTGCGGTAGGGTCTGACCACTGGCAGCAGGCCTGGTGAATGGCCACCTTTACCTACGACGATGTGACAGTGTTATTGCTCAGGGTGGAGTTATTTCCGCTTAAGTGCTGCGTGGACACTTATTTAGAAGCTGCTCGGTGCACAGGAGAATGTGAACAAATGCAAGGACTGTGCAGAAGAGAAACAACATTTAGATTTGCCAGCTTGACTCACAAGTGGTAAAACAGGAACGGTGATTAAACTCTAATCACAGGAAAACAAGAACTTATCATACAGCATTAGAGCTGGATTTCTCAAGGCAGCAAATCCAATACTCTAGAGGAGGGTGAAGCCACAGATGCACTGCTTTCTTCAAAAAATGTGCCGAGGCAACTGAAGTAGTTGCTTCTCTTGCCAAAGCAAAAAGCATTCTCTCTTTTGCGTGAAAACTAAAGACTCTTACTTTATCTCATCTGCCTAATAAGTTCATTAATTGTAAGCCATTTAGTTAATTTAAGGTTCTTTGTAAGAGGGACTAAATTCTGCTTTGAGGTATGTTGCTGTAATCCTGGAGTAACATCAATGTGGCTGTTATTGTGGCTACTTAATGCTTATGTTAAGAAAACTGCGAGCTAAACAAAAAGAACAAAGAAATTAAGTTAATTATAACAAAAAAAACCCCCAACTCTGCAAGATTCATTAGGTGGCACTTCATAATGGAAAGATGCCACAGACATGGAAGAACGTACACAGGATGTTTTGATCTTTAACAGCATTCCCACTGTACCTGGTAGAGAAGGTATGCTTGGCAGCAGGTGGAGATGGCAGATTGCAGGTGGGGATGGCAGTCACTGCAGTGACTGGGGCGCGGGTAGGAGGAGGGTCACCATGCTGACACCGGAGAGCCAGCTAGGAATGAGGACCTGGGACTGATGGGAGCACACATCATGGAGAGCAGCATGTTGAGGGGTGGTGGGAAGAAAAACAGGTAGGAAAGGAGAAAACTTCACCGCAGCTTAGTTTGACTTGCACCAATTTTCTAATTATGTTTAAAAGGTACTTAAGTAAGTGTGATGAAATTACGTGTTCTGATCTACTGCATAGTTGGATGAATTCATAAAGGTGTATAAAATATTCCTTGTAACAAATGAAAGGGGAGTGGTAATTCTGGAGAACAAAATTACACGAGAAGGAGGTAATTGCACATAATCTTACACTGGATAATAGTACCTTAAGCGTGGTTATTGGGATGTAAAAGTCGGTAAAAGAAATGTTCAAGTTTTTGAACAAGTCTCTTGAGGAAGAAGGAACCAGATCCTAGAAAAAGTGGTAATGTGTTAGAGAGTAAACTTTGCAGTCTTCTGCCTCGAACAGTCGGTTGAGCATGGCACATCATGGGGATTAGAAAAGGAAAAGCCTACTTGTTCATAGCGGGTGAGATGTTCAAAGGAAATCATACATGATGGAAAGCATCACTGCGGAGCTGAACTCCTGTGGCCCTGGGGCAGACTCCACGGTGCCGGTCAGAGTATCGGCTGTAGCCAGTGACTGGCGGATACGAGATTTTCATTTCTCGGACAGGGATGGAAATCTCCAGCCTAGTGAGTGCTTTTAACCCCTCACCTTCAGGGTCACGCTTGCTCTTATAAGTTCTCAGCCCATGAATCTCCAGTTTTTTTCTGGCACAGTACAAGGGATGGGTTTTTGCTGAGGAAGGCAGCAGGTTTTACTGGAGAAAATGTATGTGCAAAATGCCTGTTGGCAATAAGCCTAAAAGTAAACCCAGGGCTGATTTTTAATCTCCATTGCAGGATCTACTGCAGTTTTTAGGATCTGGATCTGACTTGAAGACCCTTCCCAGGGCTTGGCTCTGGGGCTGTAGGCAAAACATCAAGACTTTTCCATAGCCTAAGGGAAGAGGGCAGCTAAGCAACTCAGGCAGTTGTCACTTATCTTGTTGCATCAGGATGCAGTGACTGACTGGGCCGTTGTTTGTCCTAAGACTAGATTTGGCTTTACGGGTCTCTGTATCCCCTTTCTTCCCGAAAGACCAGTGATGCTTACTTCCACTGATGTGGAGTCTTTTTGTTTTAAGGCACACACCAGCCTTTTATCCCTCAGGATCTGCATTCAGATTGAAAGCAAAAAATGAGTTTAGTGGTGAAAACCTGCTCACCCATTTGTGAAGCTCATAAACCCCCAGTGCACAGCACAGCACAATCGGCAGTCTGTTCCTGAAGAAGCTCAAGGCAAAAATAAGAGAGATCACATGTCGGAAGAAAGCACAGCGCTTGCCTATTTTCTGCTTGGTTCACATCAGTTCTGTTTGTCCTCCACTAACGTTCACTCAGAAGTTGGAAAAAGTACACAATTGCCACATAACTCTGCTGGACAGCTTGAGAGAGAACGGCTGCTTCTAATACTCTCTCTTTGCTCGTTGTTTACTTTCATATGCAACTCAGCAAGACTTACTGTGTTATCACTGCTAGAATACATGCAAAAGTTAAACAGAAAACCAAGGTACGAACTTGCAACTGTTTACTCTTTAGCCTTAGGCTGACCAATCCAAATTTCATGTGTCTTTTTTATAAATTAGAAAATTTGCTTGCTTCGCCCTGACCACATTTTGCTCTTCAGGCTTCACATAGCACATGAAGTCATATGCTGGATGATCGATTCCAGTCCAGCTTGTGGAATTCTTGGTCACATAGACTTGCACCTGCAGATGTTCTCCATGCTTTGAAGTCAATCGTGCAGTTTCTTAGGGAAAGGTCTGCTCCCCAAAGGACTGGTAGAATCTCAGAGAGAAACTCCCATCTCAATGTGGCTACAAGTTGTAAGTAAGATTATCACCATATGTTGCTTTGTGTGTTCAAATAGAAAGGGTCTTGGCCACATACTGGCAGAAGTCTTGGTTCTGTTTAAAACTGAAGCCTGTGTTTTCTCAGCTTGCTATTTCCTTGGAGCCAAATCTGTATTTAGAGTTAAGGCTTTTTTGTGTTTGTAAAATTAGGCTTTGCAAGATGAAAAGAGTTTCTGCTACATGAGCAGACACTCAAGGAAAGGCTGATTTTGGAAGGGTAGTTTTTAGTAACAGGTTGTGAAGAGCGACTTGGAGCTCACGCCGAGAACAGTGTTGTTGTGTGGCACTGCAGAATTACGGAACTGCATGTTGGAGCGTGCTGGGAAAGCGGAAGGGAGAAGACCCATCCCCAACCACAAATGCCTGCTACATGCAGTCTTTTCCCTTTCAATAGGGGCTGCTCTCTTTTAATCTTTGTGATAATGGACCAGATGCAACTTACCATGCAGTTATCTCACATGGCAGAATACTTAGTGAGAACAGAAGATGGAGCAAGGCTGTTCAGAGAAAATCCCTTTGTGCATCTGTGGGAGTCCAGAGCACAGAGGTGTCTGACCACCGCTGTGAGAGCTGCATTGAACACTCAGGCTATAATTTTGGTGCACATGCAGAAGTAGTGATGGTGCTACTGAAAACAGAGATAAGGCAGGTCACAGAGGAAGTGAGGAAAAAGAAAAGACTAAAATACAAGCAAAACCAGAGAGGCAAGTTGCAGACAAACAGCAATAAGTGCCAGAAACAGTCTTTGCAGAAAGGGATGTCTCGCAAAGCCAGAGCAGTGGATTTAGTGTGTGAAAGCTCCTGGGGACGGCAATGTGAGCACCCTTGAGAGCAGGGAACGGTGAGGGTGGTGGAGCAAGGTCAGTCCATTGTGAGGAATAGGATGGCAGGGTGCCTTTCCAAGGGCCCTTGCCCTCGTGCTGCTCTTGCCCTGAAGTCTGGCCTGGGTACCCCCCTTGTGCAGAAGTCTATAGGCAGGTAACGAAGGCATTTCCAGAAGACTTGTGCCTGACCAGTGGAAATTCACTCAGTCAGTTAGTTGTCTGAGCTCCTTGCCTTTCACTTCCTATCCAACGTGTGCTTTTTCCAGCAGCCAAAAAGTTACTGAAATGCGTGTGGCAGTTTGGTATGTTCATTTGCAGGAAAAGCGGGTGGAAAGCGGCCAAGGAAGCTGTACAAGGTTGGGGTTCTTCAGCTGCTGGCAATGCTTTTGCTGCTGTGGAGACCACAGTTTGACCTAAGGCATGACATGCTCTGATTAAGATAAAGCAACGACTGCAGGCTGAGCATATTGGTTTGCTGGTTATTTTAAATTATTCTTGCATAAAGTCATGCTGAAAGTCAGAATCCCAGAAGAAAAACATCTGAGCTGCAGACTTCTGCCTGGGATTTGAATCCTGTTTCCCCTGAGGTGCGCTTTATGTAATGTTGGGGCTGTTGATTCTCACTCATCTAAAACTCATGGTCGAGAGAAGACACAGCTAGGGCCACCACCATGGCTTGGTGCTCTTTCTCTGCAGGAGAAGGCTGCCTGGCCATGGCCCTGGACGATGAGTACCTTCCATCCCACCTTCACGTGCAAGTGCATCCAGTGTTGCTGCAGCACGCTCTCATCCCTGACAGCAGGCGACGGGGGCTGCTGCGGGGCTGCACGGGGTCTCAGCACCACAAGCGTTCAGCCCTTGTGAACTGCGACAGGTTATCCTGAAACAGCCCGAGAGCTCCTAAACATCAATTTACCCTCTTAGATCCAGCTCACTCACTGTCTGATTACAACTGGAAGTGTTGAATCCTTTTTTCTTAGCATTTCACCCCAAATTATGGATTTTCTGGGTTACATCATGTGTATGCAGTGCTGTATTTGGGCTGCCATTAGCCCTTTTAGCTGCTCCAGGCCCCATGTCCCAAGCCCTGATGTTCCTTGCTGCTGAAGAATTCCCCCAGCTGCAGGATCTTCCCAGGGCTCTGCTGGCCTCAGGGCTGACTTGTGTGGTGAGTGTATGGTCTCTTGGTCTTGCTTTCTGATTCTCTCCTCTTTAGATAATTTTTTTCTCGAGCGCAAAATTAGATGTTTGGGCGAGTCTTCCTCGTTCAAAACAATTCTCTGTCCTACGAGAATTGTCTGTGTAGGTTTCTTTAACCTGAGACTTCGCACAGGGCGGTTGAATGGCCATAAAAACACAGCTGTGGTGGCCTGAGGTGTTTGGAGGGCGCTGAGGACATCCCGTGGGAGAGAGGAGGAGATGGGTTGGGTGGTGGGAACAGAAGAGGTGCTGCAGGAGCGGGGAAGTGGAAGGAGAACAAGAAAGAAAAAGAAAAAGAAAGCAAGGGAAGACGTAGAATTGCCAGACCCCCGGTACAGAAACAAGCGAACCGGAGGTGGTACCCGTTTCCCGGCACCTGGCGTGGACCAGCCGGGGCCGGCTGCGGGGCGGCTGCGGGGCGGCGGGCAGCGCGGCGCTTCCCCGAGCGGCCCCCAGAGGGCGCCCCCGCTCCCCGGCGGGGCGCTGCGGCGGCCGCTGCCGAGCGCGGCCCGGCCCGTCCTCCCGCCGCCCGGCCCGTCCTCCCGCCGCCCGCGCCGCCGCTCCCGCCGCCGCCTCCTGCGCCCCGCGGCCCCCGCCCCCATGGCCGCCGCGGCTGCACGTCCGGGCTCGCAGGCTGCGGGCGGCAGCGCCCGTAACAAGTGAGACGCCGCAGCCCTTCCGCCGGCGGCTGCTTGCGGCGCTGCCCCGCGCCTGCCGCCGAGGAGGCAGAACCGCACGCTCCCCGGGTTGCACCGCTCCGGGTTTTTCTACGCGTGCACCGGGGCTTTTTTCCCCCGAATTTTTTCTTTTTTTTTTTTTTTTTTTTTTTGGTACTTTGCACGGTGTTGGACATGGAGCCGCCGCGACTCTTTTGATGCACGCCGGACGGCTTTTTGGCAGAATTTTCCTCTGTATGGTTTTCCAGCGGTGGGAGGACCCTTCCCCATCCTTCCCCGTCTCCTTGAGTTAGTTCCCTGCACGCTCGGGAGCCTCGGAGCCTCCTGGACTGAATGCAACTTTTTTTCCTCGCTCCGCACCCCTTCCCCCTTTGCTGATCCCTGTCAGCAGGGACCGAAAAAAAAGCCCCGGCGAGGAGGAGGAGGAGGAAGGGGCTGTGCGTGCATGTGTGGTTGCTGCTGGTGCTCAGGACCCGAATCTGTAGGTGTGTGTTGAAATATGGAGAATAGTCTTGGATGTGTTTGGGTACCAAAGCTGGCTTTTCTCCTCTTCGGGTTTACGCTGGCGAGCCTGCATCCTCGAGTCTCCGGTAAGTCACTGTGCCTTATTTGCCTTTGCGCTCCGGGGCGAGGGTGATTTTTCTCCGCATCCCAAAACAATGTGCCCGTTTTTCTTGTGCTAATGGACTTTTCTCACCCTCTGCGAACGTGATTTGGTTTTTCGGGGGGTTTTGTTGTTGCCGTTGCTCGCTAGTGTGAGATTTGCATCACTTCCCACAGATGGGAAGGGGGAACCGGGGTTA
Source organism: Calonectris borealis (assembly GCF_964195595.1). Taxonomy (NCBI): domain Eukaryota; kingdom Metazoa; phylum Chordata; class Aves; order Procellariiformes; family Procellariidae; genus Calonectris; species Calonectris borealis. Next base: position 2,884,908 of record NC_134351.1, on the reverse strand, counting down.
GAAGCGCCTTGCGTAGCCTTGGAGAGAAAGGGCAGCACTGGAAAGAAGGAAATCCATGGAAAATAAAGGAGAAATGTGGCAGGAGGTGGCATAATAGGTGTGTAAGTGTGTGTGCAGTGGCGGTGGTAGGGTTAGTTCCCATTCTCTTTTGCACCTCATCCTGCTTTTAGTTGGATGTATGTGCCTGTAGCTTTTCGGGTCTATGTGCTGAAACCAAGGGAGGGGGTTGCCTTTACTGGGTAAAGGAATAAAAGCAGCAGATGAGTTAGCAAGGCAGAAAACGCAGTTATCTGCAAAGCGTCTTCCAACTCTATTAGGCTGCAATTCTTTGGGGCTGCACCTCTCTCGCCGCACTTGGCAGGCACATTTTCTAATTAAAAATGGCAAAGCCAGTTGTGTGTGGAACCAGGGTAGGGGAGGAACAGCGGGAACTGACACAGCGATGCTCTGGGGCTACTTGTGCAGGAGGTAGGGAAGGGCTCAGCGGTACACAGATCTCTTATTCAAAAAGAAAGAAAAGAGAAATGGGAGGGTGAGCCAAGAAGTGTTAGGAACTAAGAAAGTGCAGCTTTGATTTGCAGGAGGCTCAGGGTGTGAGTGCATGGTGGAGGGAGATGCGTGCAAGGAAATACTATTCTCCGGTGCTTGTTTAATTTTCTCCAAAAGAAAACGAGGAACACTTCAGTAGGAGAAACCTTGGGAAGGGGGAGTGTGGAAAATACAAAAAAGGATCCGAGCACACGTCTGTGCACACTGCTTTCGCAGCAGCGACGGAGGAACAATGGGAACCGACTCCCCACACCACGCACACCAGCACTAAAGCAGGTTTTTGTGATGGGGAAAGTGCTGCATACGAAGTGTTTTGCAAAAAGATCCTCGGTGTCTTCTGGCAAAGCTCAGGTTATCAGCTGTATGCAAATGGCAATCGCCCATGGAGGTGGTGCTTCCTTTACGCAAACGAGTGTATCTTTTGATTGTCCTGATTTTGGGGAGTTGGCAAGTAAACTGGAAGATGCTTCTCTGCCAAACCAGGAGGTTTATTTTGCATGTGCGCTTGTGCATGCGTGTGCCCAGCATTGTCCTCTGCAATTACTTGCGTGGAAGGTGGGACCCAGGCAGTGGGAGCAGGGTAACGAATAGGTGTCTCTCTTGCCTTTCCAGCTTAAAGGCTGGGAGCTGGGAGACATGGCAGTGATCCTTCTTCGTGAAAGATGATTGACTTGCAGGCTGCTTTGCTGCCAAGGGAGGGGATGGAGTGAAAGCCTCTGTGTGTGAGTGCCTGAAGAGGGGAGGAAGCCGTGTGCTGTGTCAGGGGCCAAACGTGCTGCAAACCCATTGCTCCCACAGCATTGGTATTGTTTTGTGGTACGCGGAAGAAACAGGCTGCTTTCCAGCTGCACGTCTTGGTTGTGCATTTCACACCCTGTCTATGATACACCAGGTTTTTATTGCACTGATTTTCAAGGTGGCATCTTTGCGTTGTACCCAATTCCTTGCACTGCACTTCACAAGCTGCAAATGGGCAAAGTTTTCCCAGCGTGGCAACCCCGAGGGCCGTCATGAGTTTGTGCTTTCCTGAGCATCCCTGTCGTCATCCCAAGTCAGCCAACAAAACCGAATAAAGCAGATCTTGCCCCGCTTGGGCAAGGCTTCGGCCTCTGCTTGCTCACTGTGGTGTTTCCACTCCACCTGCGAGCTGGCGTGCTGTGGGCAGGAGGTGCGGGCAGCACACTGTGCCTGGCGCCTGGCACGGTCCCCGCGCAGCAGGGCACAGGCAGGCAGCGAGTGCTGCTAACAAAGGGCTCCTGGAGATGCTGCACAATGGGGCCGGCTCCTTTCTTGCTCCTTACCTAAAGCCCGGAGCTGCCGTGGGCGTGCAGGGGTGCGTTCAAAACTTTGGTACCCAAGGGCAGCGGCACATCCACGCGCGGGCAGGGACACGCTGCTTCTGCGCCGGAGTCAAGTCCTGTGCTCGTTGTTTGCCATTGTGTGAGGAGCAAAATGTTTTGGGGGATGAGACAAAAAGTAAAGCACACCATCGGACTTTTCCTGGTTAAAAACGTGTATGTGCGCACGGAAGAAAAGATGACAGGCAGTGTTTGCCATTTTGGAAAGAGACCATGGAAAACGTGTTGCTGATAAAGACAGATGTTAATTAATTATGGTGCTGTATGTATTAAAGTAACCACAAAATACCTTCCCTTTTTTTTTTTTAATGTGCATGTGGAAATTTAACTCAATCTCAAAGGTTTTTTTGTGAATGGCTTCTGTGTTTGGTGTCTTTGACTCCCACTAGATCTTGGTGAGAAATTTAGTGTTAGTGCAGCATGTCAGAGCCCAGCGATGTCTGGGTACTATGGCAATCACTTCTGTGAGTGGTGCAGTATAAATCACCAGTGACCTGTCACAGCATCCATTTCACATGCGCTGCACTTGCCCTCTGTGTTTCGAGGTGTGTGAGCCACCACATGCGTTATAGGAGTGGGGTAACCTCCGTGCGTTCATGGGAGTATTTTTAAAAATGGAATTGAGCTTAGTTGAGGACGAGCAATTTACATTTGAGTAGTTGTCTTCTTTCTATAGTTTCTTGAATATTTTTGTATATAGTTCTTACTGGTTTATGTCTTTTTGTCCTCACTCCCCCCTTCTCCACGTCCATATGGATACAGTACCAATGCTGACTTCAAATAGACAGTCAGGAATGTTTGTTTTCGATGAGATTATGCCAAGTGTAACAATGTTCAGATTTCACACTTAGTTCATTTATCCTTGACTGCTACTCCCTTCCTTCCTAACACAAAACTTTGTGTGAAAGGTCTATTCCAGGGCCCAAGACATGGCAGTGCCATCAAGATATTCTCCTTGTATTTCTCTGTTTGTCTGAACCCTTCTTGGATTGCCTGTTTTATGCTGGGACAGTAAGATCTTTGGGGCAGGACTGTAAGGGCTTTGCTATGCATGCAGATTCACAACAGGATCATGGTCTGCAGTGAGGGCTTCCAGGATCAAAATGATTAATAAATACATCTGCGCTTCTCAAACTTAGGGAAGAAAACCTGTGGCACTGCTCGTTCCAGATGCAACCTGCAATCCAGGCGAGTTCTTCACACCGTCTGACCAAGCTTAAGTTTAGAGCTAGTGCACTGACCTTGCTGTTTGCATTTCCCTGGAGCAGCCCGGGTGGAGATGGAGGAGCAAGTGCTGCCTCCTCCCAACGCACCCAGACTTTCACTCCACTGCCCAGGAAGCAGAGCACCTTGTTTTGCATCCTCGTCCTGTCTCATATTTTGACTGGCAAAAGGCAGTGCTGTAGGTGGGCTGGTATTTCCCAGTATCTTGTTGCTTAACACCATCCTGGAATAATGTGGGTTCTGCCTGAGCTCAGTCCCTGAAGTGTGTGTTGCATGTGACGCCTGGGTTGGCCTTTTCTAACAGGAGACTGCTGTCAATCCAGTGACATGACAGCTAAAATAAGTCTTTCAGAGTCATTCATCAGATGCTCAGCACACAGATTTTCTGCCAGATGTCCTTTAGAGGGCCAGTACTGATTTTTTAAATGTTATTTTTATGAGATAAAATAATGCTACAAAATTGAGTGTGTACTATGTGCCTGCTTGCGTGGCATATCCAGCTGCAAGGATAAAACTCTGCAATGGGTTTGCACCTCCATTCTTGGTGGGAAAGGTTGTTGTAGAGACTTCAGCAAACATGCTAATGTGAGGAAGCTGTGAAAGAAGTTTGCCCTTTCCTGGTATTTTAACATCTTACCAGACTGAAGCTCGCCGGTTCCCTTCCACACTAGCCTAAGAGAAGGCTTAGCTGGGCCACTGCGTGGGTGTAGGGACACTCAGACTCGAAGGCTACATGTGAGCCAACAGGTGGGTGCTCGCCTCAGGTTTGCTGTTGCAAATCCCTTGATTGATGCGATTTACAGAAGTTAGTCACTTCATGTATTGAACGAAGTGGTTGTGAAAGAAGCTGACGCTCAAAGAGGGGACCATGTTTTCACATGCCTAATTTTCTTGTCTGCCGAAATGCAGATCTGTAACAGCGTGAGTCAGTGCAGCCAGTCTCTTTGTTGTAATACAAAAAGATGTAAATTTCTTAAAATGTTGGCCTTGCCTGAATAAAAAGTATACTGACAAATTCCACTGAGGCTTTCATGATTAATTAACTAAAGGCAAAAAAAGTCACTTGCTCTGTTAAAATTACCCCTTGGGTGAAACATTGACCTGAATTTTTTATTTCCATTGGAATCCAAAGTAAACATGCTGGCCCTGTCCTCGTTTCCCTTACATCCCTCTTACCGCAGCCATGGTGCCCCGGGCTGGACGGAGGTGCTCCTGCCCGGGAGCGAGAGCATCGGCTTGGGAGGCAGCACCCAAGTCTGCAGAGTGCAGAGCGGTCCCCACTCCTCTGGAAAGCATCTACCACCAGGTGCTGTTTGCTATTCCCGGAGTCTCTGAACACCCTTACTTTTAATTTACCCACGGGAATTCCTTTCTCCATGCTGGCCTGAAAATTCATCAGCCAAAAAATAGGTGCCACGACGTTCCTTATCCGAACTGTGAGGTTGTGCCGCAGGCAGAGCTGAGCTCACGTGGTTTGCAGGGAGCTGGCCTCAGTACCGGTGTTTATGCCATTTTCTATCCGGCTCCCTGGTGAATGTTTCTGATGTTCACTTTAAAGAATTTCTTCTCAAATGTTTGTTGTGGGGATGGCTTAAATTGTGACTGGTTCTGGTCCTTGGGAAATAAATCTACTTTATGTGTCCGTTACCTATCTCCTCCTCCCCATCCCCTTCTATAAACTTCACAGTCTTTATTACCACTTCTGCTGTTGAAAAGCAACTATGGTCTCCTCTGCAAGATAAAGGATGCTTGATGCTTGGGAATCTTTTTTCAATATGGGTGGAGAGGCTCGGGCATTTGAGATTTGCTGCTTTGGGTCTTCTTTTTGGGTCTGTAAGGAAAACAAACTGTGGAAAGCGATGACTGAAAGTGAAGTGTAGCTCCTGATTTCTGACAGTAAATTCACTGGTAAAATAGAGTATGTTATTCCTGAAAGATAACACATCAGGTAATTGTAAACCTAGCAGAATTGTTTCTTTCTGACAACGTTTCTCAATTTCAGCTTTGATATGAAGGGCTACAGCTAAATTGGGCTAATGACAGAACATCTCGCTCGAGAGTTTGGAGATGTCTGCACTATAAAGGAAACTGAATTCTCGGAGAGGCGCGATAAACGCACAGTTAAATGTCTCAATTTCTGTCTCGGTTGATGGCAGTCATTTGTCGATGGTAATGCCAATATGTGCTGTAATTTTATAAATGCTCTGAAGTATTCAAAATACATTGAAAACGATTCTAAATTGCTGCCCGAAGTTTTAGCAAAATAGTGGTTGTCAAACAGAGAAGCTGAAGGAATAGTATCTTCTTGGAAATTGCATTACTGGCTGAAAACTGCGTATCTTCTTGGCCTGCGAACTAGAGTTTGAAACAGGAAGACTACTGATGTTTTGATGATTTTCTTTACTTCTATGGTGCTTTATGAACAATCGGATTCACTGGTTTGATCATGTGCACCCAGCCCGTGGTCACACTTTCTTGGGCTTGAGGGCTCACCGGGTGCCTCCTGTCCCAGCTTGGAATCAGAAGGTGAACAACAACTGACTTTGCTTTAGTATCAACCAACAAAGCTTTGATATCAATTTCCATCTGTTTTGGAAAACTGCATCCTGACCAGCGAAGAAGTTTGACTCATTGAAACAAATACTCACTGTCATTCTCTTCTGGGGTCTTACAGCTAGAACAAAGGGTGACAAAAATAGGTAAAGTGTAAAGCAAAGATACTGGAAATTACACAGAATAACTCCTGCTCTGTGCACGTAGCTTCCTGGACAGTGAAACAACCCCAAACCCCCAATGCAGGTGTTGATGAAAACATTTGTTTTAGTTGGTGAGGGTAGGGTAGTTGGACACTTAAGGTGACATTGTTACGAAACACAGAATTTATCCAAATCACAGAGGTGGCGCTTGCACAACATGGATGTGCCGTGGGATGAGGACGTACCATGGGAGGTGAGGCTGCTCGTTGGGGAGTGGATGGAGAGCTTTATAAATTGCAGGGTTATGACTCTTTTGAGAGGCTCTGTAGATTAGCTGAGCTAAGGTCAGCTCTTCAATCACCAGAAGAGCTCTGCAATGAATGACAGTCTCCTGGTTCATATTTTTATCATTTATATATAATAATAGTTTCACTGCCTGGTGTCCACGTTCTGTATACCCTGACAGTCAATGGGGGCTTCAGATGTGCTGGCAGGGACTGTGTTTGTCCTGCACAGGTGAGGAGCTACATTTCTGTATTTCCAAGTTGCCTTTGCTTATTGCTTTCCTTTTTTCCCCTCAATATCATAGCTTCATTCTTGTCTCCTATTTCTCAAGTTTTTGTTTACTCCCACCGCATACCTTCCGCCATCTCCACAGTTGCCCAATGCTTGATCAAATCTCAGTGCAGCCCTGCAAGTACAGACTGGTTTGGTAGAAGTAGCAGCAAGGTTACTCTTGGATATGGGTAGTTTCTACAATGAAAGATTAAGAAAGTAGAGAGATTATAGCATTATAAATTGGGCTAAAACTAACTATTTGCAGTTCCCCGCTTGCTCTTGGGTACACTGAGTAGAGAGAGATTGTCATAAAAAAATAGTGGCACAAAGTTTGTATCCTCTGCCTGGCTGGTCACAGATGTGAGTCACAAGGCAAAGCAACTAAGGAGAAGTCCTCACTTGAGTCCTGTATATGATACGCTTGTGCATGTGCTTGAGATCTTGCGGCCAGGATGGGAACAGATCATGTCACTAAAAGAGGAGTCATATGCTCTTTTAGTCTGTTCTATGTATGGACAGTCCATATAACTTCACCTATTTACCTTGTAGTGCTTTGATGGGCTGGAGAACATTCTCCCTTGGCAGAGCTAATTGCATTCTCTGGGTTGCTTTTGGCTTGCTTGTTTTTCCTTTGTTTCTCATTTGAATTTGCTTGGCTTCAGTTTCTTGCCACTGGTTCGTGCTGTGCCTTTCCTCGCTAAACTAACAGTGAATTCTCCCTGAGAAGGTATGAAGTACAGTGAAGGCACATCTTCATATCGTTTCTGACAAGCTGAACAGATTGATGCTGGATGGATGCTCCAGTGCTGCCCTGAAGGGCCAGGCAGCCTGATCTGCCTGTGCTGCTGCCTGTGCAGCCGGAGCCTGCGCCCGTCCCCGTCCCGTCCCATGCCCATAGCTGAGCTGCCGGCAGGAGCAATCCCAGTGAGCCAGAGGCGGTTGCTCTTGGCATAGCTGAACACCGACCTCATAAATATTTTTTCAGAGGCTTAGTCCAGGTTCCATGTCCCTTTTTCTTGGAGTGTATTTTGAGGAGGAACATAAAAGTGCCCAGCAACCAAAACTGGTTCAGTGAATCAGCAAAATCTCGGTTTGAAAAGTGTCTGAAGGCTCGCACCTACGTTAACTGTGTGACCTGCAGCTAAACTGGTGGGCATTTCTGTCTGGCTATCAAGCTCTGAGAGCAGTAATTAGATGAAACATGACAGCTCTGGACAAGGTCAATTGATATAATTGTGTAAAGCATTTCTTTCTAGAGGCAGGACTCCCCAAACCTGAAGGTTGCTTCCCTAGGAGTGGAGTTGACATAGGAGCAAGGTGTGGGCTATCTTGGGGCTGGCAGCAGGTACCGAGCAGAGTTGGATGTTTCATCCTTAGCCCACAGCTACCCAAAAGGGCTCATTTGGTGCAGAGTTCATGCATGAACCTCCTTCCACCTGAGTCTCTCTCCAATACTCTTCTTCTCACTAGCCAAAGACTAAAAAGCATTTTGAAAGCATCCTTTCAAGTTTCTATCCACAATATTCATTCTTTTTTTCCTCTTAGAAGCATCAGGGGAAGAAGACATACATTTAAAAAGGCTCTGAAGGGCCTTCGTCCATATTCCCTTCCTTTTTTTTTTCTTCTCTGCCTTCTGATGCTCAGAAGAAGAAGAAGAAGAAGAAAAAAGCCCCTAAAGCTTTCCCTCTGCTCTTCCCTGGTCCTGAAGACATGCAACAGATCGCGGTCATGGTGAGACCCAAATGCACCAACCTGTTGACTGTTGAAGCAGTGCGTTTTCTTGCTCGGGTTGAGGTTTCGATTGTTGTTGTCTTGGTGGCAGGTGCTTGTGCCGGATCCCAGGGAAGGACCGATGCAACTTCTCTGTAGGTCTGTAATTAGTAATCATGGCTTTGGCTGGAGAACAGTCTGAGCGAGGGCCGTGAAGAAGAGTGCTCTAGCAGAAGAGGGGATGTATTTCAGGAGATGGGTGTAGATGGCATTTCATATATACATATATATATATGTATGTATTTAATATGGTTGCAGTGATGTGGGGTTTTCCCTGTATTCACCAAATTCTGTAAATTTCGTACTCATTTTCCAAATGTCGTGGTGCTTTTCATACAGTGTTTCTCCTATCCAAAGTGAAAATCTTTTTTCCTAGTTTGTCCCTCCTTTATTGTATTATAGATGCTTCTGAATGTGCTATTGGTGTGACTGGTTATCCTAATATCCTACATGTCATTTATAAATTTGGCAAAAAGGCCCACGATCCCCCATTCTGCTTTGGAAGGAAGCTTCCTACGTGGTTTTCTGCTCAGAAGATTGAAAAGGTTTAGATGAATTACTGAAAAGGAGTCTGTCATACATATGAAAGTAGGTAATGGTCTTAGATTTAGACTTTGCTGTTAAAAAGGACATTGGCATTTTTATGTATTTATTTATAGGGGCTCCAGACCTTTATATTTTCCCTGGACACAATGAATACCGTGTCCTCCTGTGTGAGAACCAGCGTGAAGCGAGTTAAAAAATTAACTGGATCTGACAGCTCTTGTTCTACCGTTCATGATTAAGAGGATGCAAAACGGAGACGGTTTCATACCACTGGATAGTGCCAGAATGGCTTTTTTCTGCGTCCACAGAGATTTATAAACGTAGAAATTTTCTGTGCCTGTGACAGAGAGACGCCAAAAGGGGCTGATACCACCCATGGTCCAAGGGTTGCTAGGACATTTAGCAAACCATCCCTATAGGGATGCTTAGAAAAAGGTGTTAATGCATAAGATTTTAAAGTGCTGTAGGACTGAGGGTGTTGTACGTGCAGTGCTTTTTGCAAAAATCGTGGTGTTCTATGTTTTTAGATTTCCAACTCTAGTTGTTTTTGATGTAAAAGTAAGGGGAAGCTCAGTTTGTGGAAATTAAAACAACTGTGTGCTTTGGAATATCAGGTGTGCGTTACAAGAAATATATTCAGTTCTGGCAGAGGCTGTTACACATGGCAGTTTGCTGTGATCTCCCTCTCAGTCAAACATTACTCATTCTTTGTTTTCATTAATCTGAAATAAAGGTCATCTGGATGAAAGATTCAGGAGAAAACTGGGTAAACAGCTGTATTTCCATACTGCCCACACAATTCTCTTAAGCCCATAGTAATGGAGAATAAATCAGATATTTTTTTAATCCATCAAATTTTAATGATTTAAACAATTATAAAAAGAGAGAGAAAGGTTGTTTCAGTACATTAGGCCAGATTCTCAACCGGAATTAAATCTTCACTGACTTCCACGGAGACACCTTCACATGAACAAAATCCTCCTAACCCAGTTTGTTGTTGATCATTTGCATTCTTTATATGCTCACACAGACGCTGATTCTCTGCAACCAAATAGCTTTGCTACAGCAGGTGTATTGATATTAAAAGGGTTGTTAACATCTCTCCAGAGGGGGATATTCGGTTACCAATAACTCTATCAAGCTTTTCCATCTGTGTAGGGAATTTGTCGGAAGCTGGTGTTACGTTATTAAAAGTATTAGTTATCTCTTGATTTGTGTCTAATTGAATTACATCATTAATAGAACTCAATTACAATCAATGGAAAATGATATCACTGCAAGGACAGTGGCGACTCGAGGTTGTGAGTAATGCTTTGTGCTCAACCAACCAGTCACAAATGGGGCAGCGCCATGACTCTCTTAATGAGCAAATTTTCCGATCCTGACCGAGGGGAGGTTTCCTGCTTAAATGGGCATGCTGGCTTGGAGCCACCCAAATCCCTTGGCGCTGTCTCTTCATTGCAAATTGTTTTCAATTTTCATTTTCATTGTTTTTTGTGAATCAAGTATGAAATAGTTTTAATCTCAAAAATGCAACAAAATAATACTCTGGCTTTTTTTTCTTTTTTTTTTTCCTGATGCTCCTTACATAAGCTTAATCTGTCTTTATCACAAATTCTGGAAGTACTGTGGAGTGAGGCCATCGACGAAGAATCACAGGGGGCATCCCTGTGTGTGCCAAGCCCGGGCTGTTGGTGTTGTGTTGTTACTCACATTACTCCTCCTTTTTTATATCAGAGCTCGCAGAACATCCCAGGAATGACAAGTGCATCAGTCAATAACAACAAAACTAGCTAGCTTTCCAAAAGACACCAAACGCACGAGACTTGGGAGATCAAGCTCAAATCCAAACAGAGAGAAACTGGAGCAGAGTCCAAAGTGACAGTATCAGAGTGGTGGATTTCTAGTTTTTGCTGAGTTGGAGATCCTGGCCGTACAAATGAAACGTTGCTCCGCAGGGAAGTGGAAAGAAAGGTGTAGACTGTCACTTGGTTGTTTAATTTGCTGCCCACCAGAGATGGACACCAACTGCTACTGGTGGCAGCGAGACCTCTGGCTGCAGCAGAAGTGCAAAAGAAAGATGCTGCAGTGACAATACAGAACAAACAAGATTATCCATCACCCGTGAGACTCAGAGAGCTATACCTTCAGGAGTATGTTATAGCAGAACCCCGGGCTATATTATACCATTCATTTTTTTTAAAGTAATACTCTTGACAGGTTTTAATGGGAAATTCCACTTACAAATCAATGGTGTGATTCAGTCCTGTATTTATTAACACATTCCTCAGATTGCAGATGAGTGAAACTACCTGAGTACAATTCAAATGGCCCTTAAATGTGGAGTGTGATAGTATTTGAGTGTCCGATAATTTATATGGCCAGACTCTGTCTCAGTAAATGAGATCTGTCTCTGTGCATTAATATGCCAAATACCTGATAGCAATAACTATTTCATTAGTTCTGATTGTTTCTGACATCTCTTATATCGCCAGGAGTTTCCCTGCATCACCCTTTGCTGGGCTCCAGGCTTTGCCACTAAACGCTCTGTTCCCATATGGAAGGTAAATGGGTTGTGTCAGAAATAAGTAAACCTTTATATAAGGTCAGTCTGGGTCATTGCATGACTAAAAAACATCAAAAAACGCAACCAGACACTTCTGGAGCTGGGGTTAACTTTCCCTGTTTCCTCAGTCAGCTAAATGAATGCTGATGCAGAGGTTTCCATGTGCTTCTCCTTGGCTGAGCTGTAGAGCTAAAAATCCCGTGGTCCTTCCCACGAGTAAACCTGATGCTGAGGCCAGTCCCCTTTGAGGTAGAGTTTTTCTCTAATTTTCTATTAGGTTTTCAGTCATTCCAGTTCTAAAATCTCGTTTTCCCAAACTGCTCTGTGACGCTCCCATGGCCTTCCAAGTGTCCCATTGCTGCTTCTCCACGAAGTTAAATGAGGATGGGGAGGTGCTTATCACAGTTAAGGCTAAACAACTGCAAACACCTGTGAAGGACGGTAAAATGCTTCGAGATTCCTGTAGTAAAAGGGTATGACACAACTGTAACGTATGGCTGTCATAAAATGCTCATCATCCTAGCGCTAGTAAGCTCTAAATGAGACTAGAGTTAGCCTGACAATAAATTAGATTTTAAAAGGTAATTCGGTGAATGTATGATGAAAATTTGGCCTCTTCGTTTATGATCTGTCAGCAACTTACCTGAATTTGTTTCTTATTTTTTGTAGAACATTTCTTGATGGCATGTACATTACTCTGTAATATAAAAATGTGAGCAGCTAACGGTTTCCAAAATCCATCCCTAGGAATAGCCTGTTTGGCTCCTGGGAGGACGTTGGTCTTTTAAAATTATAATCGGTAAACATTTTCCCAAAAATCTTTGGCAGATGCCTCCCAAAACTATGACTGAAAAAAGCATATTCCTTCTTTGTGGTCATTAGTCTTAAAACGGTAAGTGCTCGTAAGTGCTGAAGGCTTTCCCTCACCCCTCTGTTACTGCATGAAATACATCCCTGGCATTCGCAGCCCTAATAAGCTGAAGAGGGGGTGAAAAATACCCCTCTGCGTTCCTTTGAGCAGCAACAGGTGACTTCTTGGCATTGCTCGTCATGTCATTTTTCTGCTTCCTGAGCAGATGCATGGTAACCTTGCATGAAATAAAAATGGCAAGCCAACAGGCAAATAACAAAGCTGAGGGCAAGTATCAACTATTGCTTCACAGTTTGTACTTCAGGAATAACCATAATGTTTCCAGCCCAGGACTTAATTGTCAACTGTCAGGACTAGAAGGGCTACAGCTAATGAACACATCCCGTCCTCTGCTCCTACCTTCTTGTAAATCCTACTTTGTACTTTTTTTTTGTTCTACGGTAGTTTTGTTCATCATGACAGAAAGTCGATTTAAGTGGAGGAGAAGGGAATAGGACAATACAGCACACGGCAGTGCTGCGCTCAACATGTGCTGCAAAGCCCGGTGGAGGCTGGACTCTGGAGCCAGCCCAGCAGTTCTAAATGCTATGACGGCTTTTTTGTAGCTTTGAGCTTTAGTTTGGCGCATATCCTTAAATCCATAACAAATCCGCATCTGATATCTAGGGGAGAAAACTCCTTAAATGATCACAAAAGAGGCAGGTTGGAGGAAGAGTGGAGGGAAGGGGCTGTTGCAGTCCTGTTAGCATCAGCCCTTGCAGGTGTCGAGCTGCCGTCTTCTGCTTGTACAGCCACAGTTAAAACAGCTGCCAGATTTGGGATCAGAAGGGAATTTTCCCCTAATGGCCAGATTGCTAGGGACTGTTTTCTCTCGTAGAGTGGGATCTGCTGGGCTTCCTAGCATCTTGTGTGCCATTCAGGGACATCAGTATCCCCACGTCTCCTCCGGTAGTTATGGTTTCTGGTCTTTAAGGAGGTCGTAAGAAGGGTGCCTGCAAGTATTTTGGGGGTTCATGGCATGCGGTGAAGCTCTGTGGACCTATCTGCAGTAGGTGTCCTTTCTGTAGCTCTTCTGTGGAGTGGGCTTGATGATTCTGGTTGTCCCCTCCTGTCCAAAGCCCCATGCAGGATCATTCCTTCTGCACCTTTGGTCAAATTGGAGCCCTGCCTGCTGGGACCTCCCCACTGTGAGTGATATACTAAATAATCTCTTTTAACTTCACATTCCTGGAAGCTTGTTGTTTAAGGCATAGTAATGTCTGTTAATCTGTGGAGAAAAATAGTCATCTCCAGGTGGTGAATCGTCTGACCTGCCTTGATGTTTATCTCAGGGTAATGGTAACCTTCACAATAGCTACTTTATTCCTCCGTAATTGAAATTCATTTCTATGACTGTATAGTATTAAGAAAACCTTACCATCAGTATTAAAAAAGACACTGACTTTTTCAGCCTTGTGCAAATGATTTCTAATGTGGGCTTGGTATTGAATTAACAAAGCGACCTTGGTGGCATTTACCTAGAGCATGGAGCATGGGCAAACGAGAAAACGGAGCCGCTGCAATTAGAGGCACTGCAGACAGCAAGGCTCTTTTATCAAAGCTTGCCTTGGAGCATGGGATGCCTCAAGCAAGAATCTGTAAGTGGAAGCAGAGGCAAGGAAATGGTTATTATCAGAGGGTTAGGGCAGATCCTTTTGAAACTTTGTTGTCTACTAGATCATGCTAAAGAAAAGGAGCTGAAAGTTGACAAACTCTCCTATACATTAGAAAAGAGCAAAAAGTGATTTCCTCTGTCAGTATTTTCAAGCCATTCCTGCAACACTGCTGAGAGAGACCTGTTTGCTTCGAGAAGGACACCCTCATCATTTTAGGTAGCGAATCAGCCAGGGCATTTTCTTTTTTTTTTAATGAAAGACTGCTTGTAAGTATCCTGTAATATGAGGTTATTTACTTATTTTATTCTTTTTGTAACAAATTACATGTAAAATAAACAGAAATACACTTTCTGCTGAACTGGACCAGGATCTATCCCTCCTGCCAACGTCTAAAGTGAGACAACTTAACTGCTAATCTTACCGCGGTAGGCAGTGAGCGTGGATCGTAATGAAGACGGTGTATGAAGATTAAAACATAAACACGCAGACTTTCTCTCTTCTCTTCATCACTAAAGGAAAAGTAGTATTTGAGCGAGTCGTAGCTGTCGGTGCCCATATCCTCGCGGTGCGTGCAGCCCTGGCTCCCACCCTGCCTTTCTCCAGCTGTTAGCAGCTGTCCCGGGCTGATGTGGGTGGTCGGCAGTGGATGGCCGGGGGTAGAGCAAAGCCAACAGAGGCGCTGGGGGTTTTTGGCTGCTCCCAGCCCTGGAAGGTGGCCTCACCCTGCGAGGAGTATGTTGCAGGCCATTTCTCATACTCCTAGCATGCAGCACACTGGCATTTAGTGTGTCAGGAAACCTGATGGAATAAATGGACATTTGATGTAGTGCAGATGACTCTGCACTTAAGCAGATTTAAAAAAAATAAAAGAACTCCTTAGCCTACTGTATAGATAAGTGCATAGTTGTTCAACGTATGCTGACGCTCCATGTCGCTTTTAAAACAGCTTGTAATGATTCAGAAAAATGCTTGTTTTCTGTAAAGACCAAATGATGTACCAAAATACCTATTCCTCTTCTGAGAATGAATCAGGTAGGGCAGATCTGCTTCGCTGGCATTATCCAGGAATGGCCACTGAGATTCATGGAGTGATGCCCCAGGCACCTGATTAGACAAAATCCTGCTTTAATTCCTGATGTTCGTTAGGGGCCCGCCAGTCCCTTCAGAGCGTGTGGGCAGCATTTTGCCATCTGATAACTTCTGTGGGTGCTGTGCACGTGTGGACAGGGGATGACATGCAGTCCTGTGAACAGAGGTGGTTTAAATTCTGTATATGGTGAGTTTGTACATATGTAAGTAGGTACATTTGTGTGTGCATTGCTGTACTTGCATGTGGTTTTGTATCTCAGATATATCTGGGTGTATGTATATGTATAGAGACACATATGCACGTGTACATATATGAATGTATATAATGTATGTGTGTGCACATATATCTACAGTGAGAGAGAAAATGCAAGTTCTTAGTAGACTATAGTTAGAAAAGCAAACCAGCTTGCTAGAAGAGCTGAAAGAAAAATTGCAAGTGAGCACTACTGTGTTACTTCTTTCCTTTAGATTGTGAGCTAACATTTAAAAAAAACAAGGTAGAAAGATTTGACTAGAACTGAAGGTTTCAGTAAAATAGTTCTAATATTATTTGGTCTTCTGAGAATCAGAAGTTCAATACCAGATTAAACACATTCTAGCAATCTTTTGCCACTGTACACAGATGCTAGTTTTGTAAACTGAAATAATAGTGTGCATTGAAAGCCACAGAGGTGGCAGTCTCCCTCCCTCCATAGAGAATTAGAAAATTTCACATAGTTTTTGATCTATAGTGTAAATTAGGCCTACAAAGTGGTGTGCTACATCTTCATTAAAAGAGGAGACAGTAATCATGAGACTATGTAGCGTGATGGTGCAGGGTTTTCTGTTGTTCTTTTGTTGCTGGGTGGAGTTTTTTTTGAATTACAAATACTGAATATTGGTTTTGCACTCATGCAAAAATATGGCTTTGTGAGCTAAGTATAATGAACATAGGCATGCACAGATTTTCACTGAAAGATGTAGTGCTTTATTACAATATTGTATGTTCATGATCAATGCATGGATTCATTAAAAATATTTTTATAAGTAGAAATTTAATGTCTTCTCCTGTAAGTTATAATGATTAACAGTACCAAGGGACAGATTTTATAGGGATAAATCAGAAGTATGACTTCATGCCAACTTTTGCCCCCCTGGGGTTTTCTATTTTCACTTCCAAACAGCGATAAATTATGCATTCTACATACAATTAATGTGTTTTTAATGAACAATTAGAAAATTGCTGTGGGATGAAATTACTGTGAGGTAAACTTTGACTTCTAAAGGAAAAACTGCCCTTTGCATTTATACATGTGCCAAACTTTTTCTGTACAAGTTTTATTGTCTTTGCAATCTCTTTCAATGTTTTTCCTTGCACCTCTAAGTCTGGACCTCTGTAAAAGCTGCTGCTATGTGATAGGAAAAAAGCTGCTGATGTTTTGAGGTTTCCCGTGTTGGAACGGACTTTGGGCACAGGCTGGAAAAAGGACCTTGGAAAAGCAGAATCTGTTGTTCCTTCCTGTTGCTGCAAATCAGTATAGTCTCCTTAACCCAAAGTGGTCACACACGTGGAAATGCTGGGACAGGAATTAGGTGCACGAGGCATAAATTCTGCACCGTGATGAATCCCTGTCACGCCAGTGATCTCAGCCGAGGTTGAATTTGGGATTAGGATTGGCGCTTTAGGCCTGAGAGACACTTGCAGAGATTTCAGCTTCTGTCTGTCATGGATTTATTCTATTCGATAGAATTTGATTCCAACTGACTTTTTGTAGAAATCAGAATAATTTTCTCACACCTGTGTTTCATGAGGTGATTGGCTTTATGTGCGCAAAGAAGGTAAATGTGGAGAGTGGAAATACTGATTTGTAATGCGTTAAGCCTGAGCTTTACGTATGTAATTTGGCTCCCATATTTTGTGATGGAAATGCCTGTCTCACAAGAATATTTGATTGTAGACATTCAGTATTTTCCAGATTGAAACTGGTAACGGGTGGGCTTAGTGTGTTATATGAACATGCTGGTTAATATTCAGCCTGACCGTGGAATCACTGTAAGATGAAAATGTTTTCCCGTTATACTGTCCTGTAACTGTGAGGGTGCAGCCGAGCAGCACTCTCATTGCTTTTGGTTTGCACAACAGTGGGGCCAGGTTTTCAAGCACTTAACATTGAGTTTGGACTTCTTAAGTAGTTCAAGAGCCTGAAGTTCTGGCACTTACAAGGTGAAACAAAGATGGAAAATCTCTCTTGTTTGTGAACAAATTAAGCAGTTGCTTAAATCCCATTCTGCACAACCCAAATCCCGCACAGGTATAAAAGCTTAAGCGCGAGAGCTGTAGGAGTGCCAGCATGTGGTTAGCTGATCCGTGCCACGGTCGGGGATGCCGGCTGCTATTCAGGCTTATGTTGCGGTAAAGGAAAGTTTGCAATGTTGTGTCTTCCCACTTCTTCATGAGGATCTAAAGGGACTTTCTTACACCATAGAAGCTGGTGTGCAAGTCAGTGTTTCCACCAGATTTGGCTTTGAGTAATTAGAAGGACAGAATAATTGATTGGTTATGTTTCTATTTCTGGGTTGCTCATTATTTTAAAGTGAAGGTACTGTAAATGGGTAATCAATATCAGAGTAAAGGTACATGACATCACCTTCTGTAACTGCGGATTTCTCTATTTTGTCACTTTGTGAAGTCAAAGGACAGGAAAGCTACGGTTGAATGTCTGCTGTGACCAAACCTCTAGAAAATATCCTCTCTTGGCATGAAGCCCCCTCGACGTGCTGGGATCTTTCCAAGAATGGTGAAAAGTCTTTTGACTTTTTTGACTTCTTTCTTGAAAGAACCTCAAGTAAGTGGAGACCACATTGTCCAGATAGGTTTCATCTTAACTGTTGAGCTCAGAGGCTCTTTTTTGGTCAAATTTGACTGAGGGGTTAAACTGCCAGGGAAATGGGGTGTTTCAGACCCATAGATGGTTATGAAGAGCCTCTCAAGGAGAGGCAGCAATGTCTGTATGCTTCTTGGGAAACAGCAGGAGACCCAAAATCGAGACACCAAGCCAGACTCCGAGACTTCGACTGCTGCCAGATGTGTCTGTATTGGAGAAGAGTGGGAACAGCATCATTCCGTGCAGTGCTCCTGTCCCAGTGAAGGGGCTGTTTTAACGTAGCGTCAGCCTCAGAACAGAGCTGGGCTTCCATCTCTTGCTTGTCCTCTGCTTTGCAGAAGACCTGCATTTGGTTCCTGCTGTTGCTGGCCCATGGCCAACACCAGTGGTTTATTTAATAATGAGATGAGTCAGACATTTGTTGTGCAACTTTGTAAAGTTAATCATCATAAGAGCAGTATCCAAAATCCTTAAAACAAGACATTTTTAACTCTTTTAAAAAACAGGACAACATGATCCTGTCCAGGGCCAGCACAGTAAAAAAATTCTGCCAGCTCTTGTTGTCTCTAATCGAGAGCAATGATGTCTTCCTTCCCCCTCACACGGAGGATTTGCTGCGGCTCCCGCTGGGCTGTTTGTATTAGAAATTAAATGAAGTCAGACCTGGTTAATCCCCATCTTGCTCGGCCATATGCCTGGGTGACCAGAAGCACCATGCAGCAGACATGGTGAGGATGCGCCCTGGGCAGACGGGACTCACGGGGCTGAAGAAGCACGATGTTTATGCTGGTAAACTGGGCTGTGTGGAAATGGAGCAGAGACTTCCCTGCTTTGTTACTGAATAAAGCAGGAAGGCTGCGGGTGTTTTGGCGTCAAGGCCTCTTCTGCATTCGGTGACTTGGGTACTTTGATGGCTTTTGCATTGTGTGAAAGGCAGGAGCGTGTTGGGGCTCTGAAGGACGGAGCATGGTCGCTCGCGCTGGTTCTGCCCCAGGATGACTTTTCATGTTATTTATGTTCCTTTTCTCCAGGAAAAAAAATAGCAGAACAGCAAATACTGCACAATAAACAATCTCCGTTTACTGTAAAACTCTTCTTGCATATACTCTTCATTTCTTTTAAGGCCAAAAGCCCTTGGACAGAAAAACCCACAGAAGAAGGAAAGGGGGATTTAGTCAGCCTCTGTATGCCCTCGTGGGATAGATTTGCCCGCAGCAGTATTCTCCACCCCGTGGAGGTGGGCAGGAGGCAGTGGTTCTGCCCAGGCTCTGCCGCTCACTTTGCAGCAAGTGTTTCGCTTTTCCTTGATTCATCTTTCTTCAGCTCTATCCTGTAGATGGGTCAATCCTGTAGCATTTATCTGAGATGGCGTTAATTGGGCGGATCCTATATAATCTGATTGTGGTGGCAGGTAATGGTGGAAGCTCCTCCAGCAAAACTTACCGGGGCAGTTATTTCTGAGTGAGTCGTGCACGAGATGCTCAGAAGAAAGGGAGAGAATTGCATAAAGAAGAAAGTCAGAGAGAAACTGGAAAAGAGAGTTGGATGTCCAAATTAAATGCAACAGCAGTAATTTTTAACATGAAAGAACCAATTCATAGGAAGCTAGTGAAGTGAGAAGTGAGGCGAAATGGTGAGAAACAAGGCAAATTGCAAAGCATGAGGACACTGCCTACGGAATGGAAATACATGGAGCGGCCAGGCAGGTTAGATGAGCACTGCCTAAGTGAGGAGGGATACCCTTGTGTTAATGCAGAAATGGGTGTGAATATGCGTATGTACATTGCACAGTGTAGGCGTTGTACAGGGCAGAATAACAGGGAACAGCTAGGCATGTTACACTGCAACAGTAACTCCCCTGTTCTTAATACAGTCCCTTGCACCCTTCTATTTCCACATATACATGTTAAAGCACATATACATACACTTTCAGGTCAAATTTGAGGAAAACTTGTGAATAGTTTCAGCTGGAAAAAATACATTGTCTGCATATTTCACTGTTGAGATTTTTTTTCCTTTTTGTGCAAAACCATCTTTGTCAACCTAATGTTTGTGTTTGCATTCACTGACCCAAAAAGCAATTATTCGCACATCTCTACTAAGAGATCTCAATGACAGAACCTTTCTCTTCACCGTCCCACATACATGTGCTCATGCGTATATGCACTCCATATAGCACTGGATTTCCAAATATACATAATGCCTGTGTATTTCTTTTCAGTAGAATAAGTTGGATTCTTGAGATTTGTGGGCTTTTGAGTACTTGAAAGTCATATTTCAGATTTCTTAACTGAAACTTTGGGTTTCAATTAGTTGGAGGTTTTTCTGGTTAACACCCAGCTGAAAACAAGTGCTCAAAGCTGTTTGTCTCTTGTTTCAATTTCTGGTAATTGCAAATAGATTGAAAAGATTTTATACAAATTTTGTTCTAAAAATTAATCACCCTCCGCAAGAAGCCAAAACATGATGTTTTTTAAGAGACCTGCTTTGAATCTTCAGCTGTGTGCATGCTGGGCTGCTGTGATAAATGAGCTCAGGGCTGTGCTGTGACTCCAAGCTCAGAGATCAAATGTTTGATGGATGCTCATACAAATGTCTGATGCCTAAATAACAAACTAAGCAGCAAAAAGTTTGGAGTATGACTTCCAGGAATGACCAGTCCTATGGGAGAGTGGGGATGGTGGGATGTGAATTAATGATCAGTCCCTCATGCTGTTTAAGTCAATGAAAAGCCAAGACTGACTGACGTCCTGTTTGTCCATACAGGGAAAGGATTTCTAGAGGAGCAGTAGATTTTGCAAATAAAAATCAGGATGCGTTTTCTAGCAGTGCTGTCTCTGATGATTAGAGGTAGGGAAGGATGCACAGTAGGGCTGTGTGGAAGGATGCACCTTTGGAGCAGAGGTAAGACGACAGACGTTGTGTGTGGTACTGGACACAACACCAGAAGCAGAGAATGCTTCTTGGGTTGGTGTTGCTGAAGGGCATTTATCTCACCAGAGAGCCGGCTGCATGCCCTCCTGTCCTCCCGGGGTCGTGGGAGGCTATGTTGGCTAGTACGGTTTATCCAAGAGCTGAATCCAACCCAAAATCTTTAAAATAAATACAGCGTCAAGTGTATGGGCATTTATCAAGCATGGGCAGATGTGCCTTTTGTTGAGGACCATGAGCATCATATTCCTAACGTCAATGCCGGGCCAGCCCAGAGGCTGAATTATTTGTGCTCTTGCAGGGAGCTGCGAAGCTTTTTCAGCGCTTTACTGCAGCATAAATCCTGTTATTACCCTGATTTACCTGCGCTCTTTCGAAATGTGAAAAATGTTTTCCCACCGACAGGATTATTTTCCCAAAAGTTCCCTGTTTATTGATGGTCAGAAGCAAAAAGTCCTTAGTGTGTGATAGAGAGATCTGGGGAAAGGAACCTCTGAGGGGGTTGTGTGGTAAAATAGATCTAATAATTTTTCAAGGAGAAATTGCTTTGGGTTTGCTTCCAAGGATGGGAAAGGTTCAGGTTTTGGAAGGAAAACAGTGTTTGGCTTCTCATACCTGAGCTGGACAGATACCAATTGCTTGTTTGTTTGTGTGGATTTCTTGATCCAGCTGTTGGTTTTCTGTTGGTCTGAAGGCTGTTTTGGGAAGGGAAGGTTGCATCCATGGGGCTTAACTGTGGGAGATTTTTATGTTCTTGGAAAGATTGAGGAGGCTTTTGAACATTGTGCCTCAGTTTACTGGAATGCTTTGGCTTTTTTTTCATTTTTGTTATTGTTTTAAAAAAGACTTGTCCTTGAAGCCAGAACATAGAAGTAATATATTTCAGTAAATCAATCAGCATAATAAATAAGTGCATGTAATTATTCCCACTTTACTTTTCTCATGAGTATTTGCTGCTGTCTCTTGCAAAGTTATGCCTTAGCTAGATGACATGGATGAGACACTAAACTATTTAAGGACACAGTACTGGGTGTTCCCCTACCGTCGTACTCTGCTACCTCGTAGCCTTCACCTGTGGGGATGTGGAGGGGGAGGACTGCCCCGTGCACATCGGGGAATGGCCCCAGTTTTCTTGTGAGCGTCATTTCTTTCAGTGTACGCTGTCCTTATACACAGGTTATGATGGCCCGGAGTCATCCAGCCTAGCTTGTGGTATCTACCTGCTGTGGGAACACCGAGCCGGAGCCCGTCTGCCTCGCTCGGGTATTTGACTTACCCCTAAATACTAGGTGCCCAAAGAAACAATCCTTTGAAAGCAAATGCTTAAGCTCCCTCCTTAGTCACTGGAGAAAATGAGGTTATTTTAAAGACCTCCAGAGGAAAATCCTGTCTGTCAAGTTAGTGCTATGAGCTAGGCAGGCAGGCTGGCCCCGAGAGGTCTCGAAAGGCTTCAGGCTGCTGACTGCTTCAGTAGGCACCAACATTCAGATGTGTGCTAGAGACCAAATTAGAGGGACAGGATTTCCCCGGCAGACCCTCTTCTGCCTCCTAAGCAGTTGGTGAAGGAAGATGGACCGCACCAGGACTCGCTAATGATCTGACGCCACTCCGAAGGGGCTCTTTGCTCTCTGTTAGCAACAGAGGAGCAGGAGGGGCAGGGCTGGTGAGCAGGCACCTCCGCTGGTGCCCAGTGCTGGGTGAACCATAAGGTCATGGTGAAACATCTCACAAGCTGTTTAACTGAACCCGATAGAGAATAATTGCCAAGGCAGAGAATATGCAGTTTTCTGTATGAATTACTGACGTACATATGGGTAAGGATGAGGCAACGTCTATACCCTAATAGACCCTGTGAATGTCGTGCATAGCTGTGGTTCTTTATAGGTGATTGAATCTCACTGCTGAATGTCTGGATTTATAAATTGACCTTCCCTAGGAGTGAAAAATCAGAGGGACAAGCGACTTGTATAACGCAGGTGACGGTGTTAGCTTTAGCAACAAGCACTGCATATCTTATAACTTTGAGCTTTATGTCATGGGGCAGTGTGGAAATCACAGAGGACAAAATGACAGTAAGCTAAGAATGGTAAAAGAAAACCTATCCGAATCAATTCAATATTATTCACTGAGTGATGGTGAAGGTATATGAGGATCCTAAATTTGTGTCACTTGTCTTATGAGAGTTTAGCGATAAATTGCTCTCCCCTAAGCAGGACCTTGATTGCAGTGATGGACAGGCGGGTGTGGAGACTGGAAATCAATAGCTGGGATAGATTCAGACAGGAATCATTAGTTTGCAGGCAATGGAGGCCAAGATCTGCACGGCTCAGTCACTCAGAGCTCACGTGGCTTCAAGGGGACATATTTTCTGACAAGAACGGCAGGATTTGGCCCCTACAATTTTCATAAGTACTTTCCAGAGGATTTATGAATAAGCTTTGGGTTCAATTTTATTAGTAGTTATTGTATAACACATCAGCTTATTATGGCTGAACATTTATCCTTCCAATGTGTGATCTCGGGGCGAGAAAGCCTATTTACTGTACCGCCGAGGTACGCTAATTTTGTTCATGAGCCGAAGCTTTTGGTTCTCTTCGGTACCTCTGTCCTTCTCTGTATATCCAGGCCCTTTTGCTTTGTCTTAGATAAAAAGATTCATTTGAGGACAGAAGAGAAGGAGATTTTAATTTTGCTCAGGAAAAATCACACGACTCCATCCCCTGTGGTAAAACCAGCAGCGGAGAAGTTGTTGGCAAGTCCCTGCTGGGACCTGTGTGTGCTGGGCACTGTTTCGGTGAAGTGACCCTCAGGAACTATTTCTACAGTAGAAAAACAGTAAGTGACTTTGCTGAGAGCCAGAGATGAACCATCAGGTCCATAACGGGGAGCGCAGACAGCCTGTTTGGGGGAATCCCTTCCCCCGGGGTCCATGGCCCTTGGAGCATCTTCCACCTTAACAAATTGCTCCTATCGACAGCTGGGGCTTCTCTGCGCCCTGGAGGGTTTCTGAATTCACATGCAATTTGAGTTGGAAGGATTAGGCCACAAAACATCCCCTTACTTAGAAAAGCTAATTTCACCAAGGGACTGGAAGGCAGAAAGGACGTTTTTTCCCCTTGTATTTTGATTTTCTCCTGAGCTAAGGTCACTGGCCTCTGTTTGCAAACGGAGATGCTCAGAATTAGCACTCTAGTATTCGTCAGTGCCTGCCAGACCCTGTGTGGCACTTAGATGATTGCATTTATGAGCAGCTTGGTTAAAAGTATTTTTTTGGAACTTCATATTTGATTCAGAGATATTTTGGTACAGATAAATAGGTGTAGATAAAACCACATATACATACACACACACAATTACACGCTTATAGTTATCTATAGAGAGATAAGGGACCCTGGGGAGATTTTTAGATACTGGGTTACTATCAGAGGGACATAGGTACCAAAGTCTGATTTGTGTGAATAAATGTATAACCCAGTCAGTTACTGCAGAAAGGTCAGAATAATACCAGAGGCTATAAGGATGTTAAAAGTATTTCCAGAAACCTAGAGTATTTTTTTGTCCAAGATGTGGTAATGAATAAAGCAAATGATGGAGGAGTTGAATTTGGCTCATATTACAAAATTTTAGAGTTTAATTAGTTACAGCACTTCTGTCATTTCATCTTCAAGCATTGTATTAACTGAACAAGTGTTCAGTGATGATCTCCATATCTTGGGCTTAAAAAAATTAAATAAAGTTTTAATGCAATTTTTTCTGAGTAGAATTAACTGTAGAAGGATTTTGCTGCCAAAGCTCTAATATTATATCCAATCTTGTAATAAAGAGTTTTTTAGTATTGGCAAAATAATTTCACATATTCAGTATTACTCATCCTGGATACAAGGCTCTTATATCCTACACAGTGTTATTCTCTCACAGGAATTCATTTCCTGACCTGCATTTTTGGGACAATAGGGCTTTAAATTCAGCAGAACCCCCCCAAACCCCTAACAACCTAGCTTTCAAGTTTATGAATTTTAAGCTACTGTTGTAATTTTGGCGAGTGGGGCTCTTGCTGAAGAACAGAAAGAGGAAGGATTGCACTGGTATGTGCAGAGATACAAATTCAATCACAGATATTATGCAACAGATAGTAATAGTAGATATTAATATTAGGTAAAAGCTATTGTGTACACCCCTGTTCAGTTATGTCTATATTAAATCCTGTAGGTGTAACTGACATTGATAAATGAAGTGGATGAGCATCCTCACTCCCACTCTTCAGGAGAGACTAACAGAAGTGCAGCAGAGCATGGTCTCCGCTTCCCTTTCCCTGCTCTGAAGAGCTGCCCACTGCTGCCTGCATGACCGGGGGGTTTTGCTGGGTCTCCGTTGTGCCCCTGTGGCAGTCCCTGCAGAGCCCAGCTCCCCTCTGCGGCGCTGGGAACCCAGCACCCTTGCCCAGACCAGGGAGATGCTGCCCGGGTCCACCGACAGCCACCCATGGGTGCTCAGCCTGTGGTGAGGGGCTGCACCCCAGCTCTGGTCCCTGATGGTGCCTGGGCCACGCAGGAACATGTCTACAGATGTGTACTGGATAGTAGGATTTTTGATTGATCTAAAAGCAGAAATTAATTAGCTGTTGAGCATTTTCTGTGCTGGTTGAGATCATTACAGGATCCCATACCAGATGTCTGTTGCAAGTACCAGGCAGTGAATTAAAAAAACCACCCAAACCCAAACCTTAGTGAGTAACACTGAAATCAAGTCTCTTTGGTTAATAACTGCAGATGAAATCCTGGCAATTGTCAAGAAATCATATTTATTTGCCAAGCACTTCTGTGTTGTCTTGAGTCTGGGGATAACAAAGCCCTTTATAATGAAATTAATTTCACAGCATCACTGTAAATGAAAAAGCACAATCACTCTTGCTGTTTTCAAGACTGTAGCTTGCGGCTATACACGTAAGATTTTGAGAAGAGGCTGGAGAGTTTTAGCTGAGAACTTGACAAGTGAATGAAGCCCTCGGAGACGAGCTTGGCCAGCGCTCTGATTTACCAGCCACTCCTGCAAGTCTGGGGGAAAAGGGGACTTTTCCAAGATCCCCTGGGGCAGAAGCTCCCCTTCCCTGTCTCTTCCCTTGTGCCTGGGACTGAGCATCTGGGGAGCTGAGTGTCTGGGGCTCCTTGGCATCCATCTCCTATGTACAACTCGGGTCAAGTGAAAACCTGCATAGAAAGTGGATTTTTGGTAGTAAATCGGGCCATAAAATAGAATGGATGGTAACTGACATAGCGACGTTTCTTGCATCCCCATTCCCACCCCATGGACAGAGTCTCACACCCCATGAGTTGTGACAGCTGAAACATCAAGTCTTTTTGCCAAGAGTGCGGTTTCTGGAAGGGAAGGGGAGTTTCTGGCTGACGGTAATGTAGTCCTTGAATTGAATTCTCCAGAATGGTTGAGGAGACCCAGGGACCCTTCACTCCCTCTTCTCTTCTGTAGGCACCAGTCCCCATGCTACCTCCTCGCTAAAGCCCGTTGTTTCCTCCTGGAGGAGCTGGGACCTATTTTGGGGACTCTGGACTGATACAGGCTGTTACCGAGAATTCGTATGACTTCAAATCAGCTGATACCGGAGTGGGGGCAATGTGAGTCTGGGTTGGATTTTCTGTTGGTATTTTGGACTTCATTCGACACTAAGGGAAATAACTCATATTACCTGATATCCGTGTTCCCACAAGCCACCTGCCTACTGAACATGCAGTTTAATCAAAGTGACAGATCTGGACCCAGTGAAAATGAACCAATTAATTGAACTCAGTGGATTTTCTCCCAATTTCACTTTGGTGAATTTAAACCGTTAGGTTATTTTCCATTCTAAATTTCCAGCAAAATATCACACAAAGCTAGACAGCGGTGCTGTTCTCTGTAGGGAGAAGAATGAAACGCAGTAAAAGCCTTGGGGAAGAGGGCACCAGTGTTTTCACAGCTCGAGTGGGCCTTTTGGTATAAGAGATAGTCACGTGTTTTAAATTCTCGTATTTCTATTCTAAGCCGCAGGGACTTCACTTGGCCCTTCACCTTTCCTTAAGTTGTATTAAATAGAGTATATATCTGATATAATATTTATGCCCTTCACTTCACAGCTGAGATTTAAATACTGAAGTTTTTATATCCATAAAAAGTACAAATGAAAACAGACTATTTACAGATCATTGCAAACCACAATGCATTTCCTTCAGGATTACTTTGGGTTAATCACCAAAGGGATATTGTATAACTTCTAAAATTATTCCTTCCCCTTACTTGGTATTCAATGTGATCTCCTTTTCAGCTTGTTACTAAACGATTTTACAGCTGAATTTTTGTATTTTTTAGTTAGGTTTCACCGAATATGAGGCTAGAAAAAGCTGGTGTGGTTGTTCAGTCCAGTGTCTTGTGGTGCATCAGACGTTGTGGTTCCTGATTGGAAACTTGTTGGCGGTGGCAGGAGCTGCAGGAGGTTTTGCAGGGCGCTGGTGACGGCCGGATCCTGTGGCTTGGTGCATTGCTGCAGGGTGGTTCATGCCTCTAATGGTGCTTTGGTTTTATGGTGTAACTGAGAGGGAATTTGGGACAAAAATGTGTAAAATGTTGTAAAATTGAAGGCACAACTATATGGGCCTTGCAGCTGCTGGAGAGAAGGTGAGATAGAGTGGTGATGGTGTCCATTGTGCCAAGTTGGTAGATATCTTTCGAAGGTGAATCCAGGCATTTCAAAGGGATTTCCCTGTGTCCGAGTTGTGTCATTAAGTACTTATATAGAATAAAATGGAAAATCCATTATTTCCTGCAGTTTGGAAATTACAGAGGCATTCAGACTTACTGGAAGACTGAGCTGTTGTGTAAGCTGGGATCGGAGGAAGACACCAAGAAAGCAGTGCCGGTCTCTTGGGGAGCGAACCCGCGTGCAGCTGGGAGAGGAGCTGCCTGCCTGGGCAAGGGGTTTCTGTTGAACAGCTCTGACTCCGACACCAGGGCTTGAAAGGGACTGTCTGTGCCCGGGCTCTCAGGTTCTGTCGGCTTGCGACTGATGGAGAAGAGCACAGGGCTTAGGTACCATGGCTGGTGGCGGGAGGAAGGGTCCCGTTGGTGTCCCAGCCCAGCGTGGCTTTGCTCAGCGTGGGTAGAGGCAGTGGCAGCTTGTTAGTGGGGAGGTTTGCGGGCTGGGCTGGCTGTTGGTGAATGGAGAAGAAATAAATTGAACTTGAATTGAATAGCACGCATCTTGGTAGAGCCTTTTCTGCTTATACTGAGATGGCTTTTCAACGGCGATGTCATCTTCTGATGCCTGCTAGCAGGAAGTAAAGTTTCTAGAGAGTTAAATGCAAATTGGTCCCTTCAATATATGCAGTTTACTGGCACTGGAGGAGTTACATAGATTTGACTGGAGTCAGAATTTAGCCAGCAATATGCATATTCAAGGCATTTTCAAAAATCAGAGTCCATTCAAGGGGCTGCTTTAAGGCTTTGCTGGAGCCGAGGCAGAATCCAGCGCTGCTGCCGCCCTCCCCGCCCCCATCGCAGCCCATCAGTAATTGTTGGAAACCCAGAAGCAAACAGGTAGGCACGAAGCTCAGGCAGCCCAGGATGCACCTTGATTGACAGCAGGCTACTGATGTCTGCAAGATTACAGGCTCTGACTTCTAAAGAAGAGCTTAATTAGCTCCGCTCCAAGAGGTCCATTCTCCCCTTCGTACGCGTGCATAACTCCAATTGACATTAATGTGAGTTATATACCGGGAGGAGAATAGACCCAGAAGAACGTGGGGGAGGTGTGGGACAGAGAGAGACAGAAAACGAGATGGTGGGGGAGGAGGAGTGAAAGGGAGCACAATGGAAAGAAAGTGTTGGGGGAGTAGGTGCATGCCCGGAGAGGAGAGGCGACCTGCCTTGCTGGCCGAAAGGATGCTGGGAGCGCGGGGACGTGCCCTTGGCTTTCCCCTTTTCTTGCCTGGGGAAGTAAGACCACGGCAGATGACTGAGGACTCTTCCCCAAGGGTAAAATCCTTGGGAAAACTACCTCCCTCACCTCTTTTCCTTCAGAGACTCCAATTCCCATCCTGTTGCTCTGTGAAGCACATGACAAAATTCCCCCCTGGTTTCAGCAGCAGCCAGATGTGGGACAGCCAGATGTGGGATGGATGTGTAGGGACTAGGGGATGGAGGAGAGGATACGCATGTGCTGGGGGGGGGGGGCAGGTGGCTCCTTTTTGTAAGGAAAAAAAAAGAGAGGGTTGGACACATGAACAAAGGCTCCTATTTAAACTCTAGTAAAGACAAGAGAGAGCTGAAATGGAATAAGACATAAACTATAGAAATGATGAATGGCTGCGTTTGGTATGTCTATATATGGGAAAGGAGCTGCTGTGCATAATTAAACAGTGGATAAATGGAAATGTACATGGTCGCTACTAACTAAAGAGCATGATGAATGAGTTATACTCCGTCATGTTCATATATTGCCTGCTGCAGGTTACTAGTGATGCATTTGTGCTATTTATTCTACTTTCATTGCTTCAGCCAACTTATTTGTGGAAGTAAACGAGACACGGTTTGATTCCTCTGCCCAACAGGTCTGCGAGTTGGGGTTCCTGCAAAGTGTCTCTCTCTGTACTGCTGGAACTCTTTCTGGGACACAGGAGAAATTAAAGGCTCTTCTCGAACCCCCTTTTTTTCCCCTAGAACTGAATAGGCTTTGTGTGCTCAGACTTAAATGAAGAGAATTGATGATAAACCTCCCATTAGAGAACACGCTGAGATCAATAAAAAAATCACAGGGTAGCTTGCCATTGTTACCTTGGCCAGGCCCCTGGAACCAAGCTACTAATTTGAAAAGCAGGAAAGGATCCCTAATTATTTTTAAATAGTATTTTAGTATGTGGTGTCCATAGTTGGACTTTCTTTTCAGCACTGTTTCTTCAAACCTCAGACAGTGCTGAAGCAGCTGAGATGTGGGATGGGGAAGCTGCTGCAGAGAGCTGTGGCCATCGCAAAGCTGCATCTCTTGTGCACTGGAATAGCTTGGTGATTAGCGGGGCTCACGGCTGTCGCGAGGGATGGGCGTCCCTATCAATAGATATCGTCTTATCCCTCGCTGAAGGGCTTGCAGGGCAGCTGAAGCCATCGTCAAAGGTGTCAGGTCCCAGTGGTGGTGGGACACAGAGCTACAGTTAGGCATGGACTCACATGTGTCCCTGGTGCCGTGCCACCGACCTACCTCCTGGGCATCAGACTGGTGTCTCACCAACTCCCTTTGATCCAGAGGTGGACGTGGGAATTTGGGTAGTGCACGGGGAGAATGGCTGGGAACTTGAGAAGAGATTGAATAGTCGTGGCCGAGTGTTAGAGGAGACCACTTGGTTCCCTGCTAAATTTGCTGGACTGATTCCTCAAAGCCTGCGTAGAAGACCCATGCAGAGGTTGCATGCAGTGGGGTGGGACCCCCTTCCGTGTGGGGACCTGCATGGGCCAGGGTCACTTGCTGGTAACACAATGCAAGCAATAAATCTGTACGATCCAGAGGAGCAACCCTGTGCTGCAAACGAACCTCTCGCTGGCTCCGTTACGCCTTCTCTCCTTGTGGTCTGTGCGCACGTGCTCGGAGAAGAAACAAAACAAGCCGAGAGCTGTAGAGATGGCTGTTAAATGTGTTGCCAGATTTGAGAGCAGCATCACTGGATTCTCATTCTTTCTTTTTTCTGCCAGTGGAAATAATACCGTGCATCAGGGCAGCTTATATTATCAGTGTGCATCCTGAGATACTTCAAATACCTCGAGAGGTGCCTGAGATAGCAGCACGTTTCAGTGGAGGTGGCTTCCTCCCACAGCCTCCATTCATTAACAATTCTGCAGACCACCAAGAGATTAAATCACTGCAGTAAAAAAAATACTTATGGCCATTAATGAAGGTCAGAAAGATATTTGCCAACTAAGGGAGATATGTCTGTATTATATTAAGGCCCAAAACCAAAATTTTTCAGGTATTTTGACTTAGCTGCTTTATGGTATCAACATGAAGTGCCTTAAGACCCAGAGGAAAGTTAGTTTAAATTCACAGTAAATACATACAAATACAGCTTATATTGAGCTTTTCCATCTTCTATTCCCCTACTTCTATTTTTTTATTGGAATTTGAAAAACATAATGAGTATATAAAATGTCTCCTCAGAACGTAATAAAAGGTAATATTAATTTGCACAGATAGCATTAGTGGATAGATTTAAATAACAGATGTTTAGGTAATCATAATGTACGGCCCTGCTACAAACAGAAGTTGAACTTGAAATACCTTTGCCTCTGAAAAAAAAACCCAGATAACAGTGACTCCAAAAGCCAAATTTGCCCATAATAGGCTTAAGAAATGTCCTTGTTAGGCTTTTTCACGTAGAGAAGTTGGTTTTGCAACTTAGGATCTGTGCATGTTAAAAAAGGCATCAGAGGGGTTCATGGGGCTCAGCTGGCTTAGAGGTGACAACACGAGCGTGACAACTTGGACATGACAGCATGGGCACTTTCAGAAGGGTACACACTGTTGCTAAAGTTGTTTTTTAAGGCTTTGGACCTTCCTGCTCCATCCAGTCTCTTCACACTGTTTTCATTTTCACCGTTGTCCTTCCAACCACAAGATGCAGAAGACTCCTTGGACTGCTCTTGCCCGAGTAGCATCATGGTGCTCAGTGAGCCTGGCCTCACCCATGCCCTGAGCAGGGGTTGGACCAAAGGACCTCTGCAGGTCCTTCCCAGCCTAAGTCCATATGTTCACCTTGGATTAAAAGAATATGGAGCGATTGCTCCCAAGCCCAAACCTCAAAGGTTGAGCATTACCGTAAGGTTGGGCTGTGTAGAGGGAAGTTAAGAGCCTCAAATTCCCCACAGAGCTTCTGGAGGTGCCTTGAAGGATTGAGGCTAAAAGCCAACCTTCTTCAGCTGGGATGGGAAGCTCCAGAAGAAACCCTGAGCAACGGTGGCAGGGTTAGGTAGGGGGCAAGTTTCAATTTTTCTTTGGCTGTGTCTATGTTACGTTCAGATTCTGTAAACCAAATCTGAATATCACTTTCTTTTTTATATCAAATTCCCTCTGACACAGGCTGATGCTGCTGATAACTTAGCCTTTTTGGCTAAGTCTGTATCTTAGTTTCTGAGCTTCGTTGCTACCTGACAATCAGGATATTGTTCATTTTCTTCTGAGAACAAAATGTTATGAGGAAAATATGTTTCTCTTTTCTGGCTAAGACGAATGCACTTTTGTAGCTGAATTCTGAAGGCAATAAACACTAAACAATGAAAAGGAAGGAAGAAGACCATTCAAAACCTGCTCACATACTCTCTGTTTTCTGCTGTTACTACTTTGGATCAGGTTATAAAGAGCGCCTGGGACGGGGACAGATTTTGAAGGGTGATAGTCATCCACCAGCTCCTTTTCTTCTCCAGATTTTCCCCGAAGAGCAGGACAGGCCACAGTGGGCTCTTTGCAAAGCCGTCCGCTTGCATGATTGTGCAGTGAAGTGGACGGGAAATTGGCACATCCCAATCTTTGCTCCCCGAATGCGTAATGCGAGTGGAGGAACCTCTCCGTTTTGATCATGACTGTGATGCTGACAGTGGCCTGCACCAAAAGCAAGTCACTTAACTTTGCCGCCTTCATTTATCCTGGTAATAATTCTGCCCTCTCTCTCCACCACACTTTGCTGTGCAGAGGCAGTGCAGAGTCCTGTTAGCAAAGCACACCTTTCCAAAGACGTTTGCTGAGACACGAGAGGAGTAGCAAGCAGCTGCTGCATTCCTGCTTCTTACCCTCTAAGCCCAGTGGTGAAGCCTCTTTACTAAAACTGTGAAGGCTAAATAAATAAATTAAAAATTAAGGCAGTTATTCCCCCAGTGGAGGAATCAATCTCGAGCAAATGCACTGGTAAGCTGTGTTAGTGCGGCAGATAGATATCTGCCCTTTAGCCATAATGGATTGAGGTTACCACTGGGCTTGTGCAGAGAAAGGATCGTATTAGGGAGAAAGCATGGCATTTGTGGTTTCCGGAGCTTATCACAACAATTCATTGCAGGAAACCCATGGCTTTTTGGGTGTTTTAAGTGTCCTGTAGAAATGTGCTGGCTTTGAGAGCACTGTCTGGCTGTGATGAGGATCTTCTGAAGCCAATGCAGCTTTCCTATGTGTTGCTTCCCACCTTATAAAGAGGGCAAGATATCTAAATAGTTTCAAAATCAACGAGGAAAGAAAAGAAATGCTGGTAATGCTACAAATAAGGTATAGGAAGCAGGTGATTTCAGGCTGATACCCAGAGAGTTTCCCATGTGATGAGATAAATGGGATTGTAGAATCATTGCCTAATGTAAAATTGTTGAAGATCTATTGCCTTGATCATTTAAAACTGAACGGGATAATGGCTGTCTTTAAAGTAATGGTCAGATGTCTCAGATGTCTACATTAAAGTAATGTCTCAGATCACTAGGTAAGGTAAACCTGCTGTAGCTGTCTCTGCACGGACGTAGGACCTCTCGTGTGAAGGTCTGCGATCTGCTGCCACACACCCAACCTGATCTCTGCCATTGGAAATTAGTGGGATTGCTGGAAGGTAAGAATAAAATTATGGAATTGCCAAGATTTTAAGAAGGAGCTTTTTTCCTTCTGTGTCTGTCCCATACCACTATTAATAAAAGGGAGCCCCATCCCAGAGCAGTTGTTCAGCCAGGGCTGTACTGCCTGAACAAGGCTTGAGCGAGGTCCCGTGTGCCCAGAGGAACGGCTGAATTTGGGTGTTTCTTCTTCAGTTTTGCCCACCTAGAGCAGGGCCAGGCTTGTACCGATTGGGGCTGACACACAGTTGCTGGCTGTCGTTTGCTTGTGTTGTTGGGATGCCCAGAGGTACGCGTGGCACTGGTGTGTAGGCTGAGGAACGCATATATTTGAAATAGCACTCCTCCATGTAAAAATGTTGTGTGCTAAATCAGGACGAAACACAGGCTGTGTCACAAGTGGCTGGAGGAAAGCGGGGGAGAAGGAAGTGATCCATTAGACAGGCAACAGCTGCACAGCAAGCCATATCCAATAATCCCACTGGTGTGAAGCATTTTATTGTCACCATGACAAAAATAACTTTTTAGGAAGGAGACAGTAAAGTGGCAGAATCAGAGGTCCCAGGTAAACGTGTGTGTGTCGTGAGGGATGGCAGAGTTTGGGTAGATATTAGCTAATTTCACTGAACTTTGGGCATGTAATTCAGTGCGCTGAAATATTGATATTGCTCCACCTAATGACAGGAGCTCCACACTGGCAAACGTCTCAAGGTTTGTAGTTAAATGAGGAGCAATCATGTTAACAAAGGTAACACAAACCATTAGGAAATCTCTATGCCGCATCTCTGCATGTGGATGCTATTAAAGTGTCAACTCCGCATGAATACCAGTATTAACAGTGTAGTCAAACTTTAATGATTTATAACAATAGGTGCTGTATCAGCACAGAGAGCAACCAGCAAAAGGAAAAGTAAACCTGGAGGGAAACGAGTGACGAGGGGAGAAGATAATAGAAGTGATGGAAGTTGAAATTAAAGAAAAGCAAAATACGGACTACTGCAGTAGGGAGGACGTGCTTTTGTGTGATGTGGTAGAGGATTTTTGAGCTGAAAACTTTTGAGTGGTACCTAGATGCTGGAAATTTCCTGTGCTTTTGCTCACTTTGATGTCATAGTGCTGCTAAAATAGCATATCACATGGCAAAGCGTATCAAAATAGCAAATTTAAACACAGCCTAATTATTATTTAGCTGCTGGGATGGTCTATCCGTATGGGAAGGTTGTCCCTAAGACCTTGCAGGTTCAAGCCTGACCCTGCAGTGATGTTTGTGGCCATGTTCCTGCTCTGTCTGGCTTGTTCTGTATTGCGTTGGAGTTCATTTCTGGTGTGACTCCAGCTTACTTGGCAAGGTGCAAGTGAGAGAAATGGGAGGTAGTGGAGAGCAGTGTGAGGAACGCGTTGTTTGGTCCCTGGCCTGTTCAGTTCCATCACTCATTTTAAATATTAATTCACCAACTCATGTTTAAGAGATAGTTCTCTCTCCCAGCATCCAAACTACACTGTCCCTCAAGAACAAAAACAAAAGAAGAATTGTGTCTGGTATGTGCATTTTTAGGAGGGGAGTCGATGAACACTGACAGCAGCTGAGAACTTCTACACCACAGTTTTGTTCCAAATAGGCCATAACCGTGCCCGGTGTATCACACACTGCTCAGATGACAGAGGAGGAATAAACATCCTTAATTTTGCCAGAACAACATCCTTCATTGCGATCTCCCTGTCCTTGCAGTATCAGGTTAATAAAGGGCTGGAAGATGTCGTGCAGTTCCTGAGCTGCAGGGGCGATCAACGATGCCTTTGGTGGTTCCTAGTGGAGAAGGCATCAACGCCAGAGCAGCACTTCAGCTTCTCACCTCCACATCTACCGTAGACCTGGCCGCTGCACTGGTTAGAGTTTTGTGCTGCTTTCTTGGTTGGGTTTTTTTGCCCATAGAGGAGTTAAACTCCTCTGCAGTTTGCAGTAAAATCAATTTAGAAAACTAGCAGGGGATGGGGAGCTATAAAACGTGTGGGCAATAAGCACTGATAGTCAGCGTGCGTCTTACCATCATACTGTGGCATGAGTGTTATGCCATCGTAGTCTGCCAGGGATGTTTCTGAGCAGTTTGTTATTTTGCTATGTAAAATATCTAACAAACACAGCAGTTTATTCCTTCAGATGCACCCATTCTTTTACAGTGATTTAGGATGGTGTTAGAGAGCTGTTTCGGAAAAGCAGGCGTGACATGAGGAAGTAAAGAGATGAAGAAGGAAAGGATCCAGAGTTTTATGGATCCCTGACTGGTATTTTTTGTCAGGATCAAGTGTGCTACCTACCAGTGGATATATAACTGATCTGGGGAACTCTGGAACACCCGATGAAGATGCAGAAATTGGGGGTGTGCAGGCTCCGCTGTAGCCTAGGGCAGTGGTGGTGGGCAGTGCCGGCTTCCCCTCGGCGCTGGAGGGGAGCGGAGGGCGACTCAGCTCCTCGTCGAAGTGGCACCATGAAGTGAGGCCATACCATGTCTCGTATGAGTGACCTTTTCCACTTCTGATACCTTCCTGCTTTTCTCTCTGCATTCATTAGCATTGCCTTCTTTTAGCAGCGTTCCACTCGCTGCCTTTGCAAACAGCCCCAGTGCCACGGCCATCCCGTTCTGCCCTGTCCCTGCGCCCAGGCTCAGCCCAGGCAGTCCCGTAACGGCTGGTGAACGTCTTCCCCCGAGTTTCCGCCGGTGAGAACAGGCGCCTGGCTTCTTCCTTCTCTGCAGCTTCTGCTGCGGTCACAGCATCATCAAAACTCTGGCATTCCTCTTGCTTTTCGCTCTCCCTCTCCAGTGACTTGACTCCGTAATTGCATTATTCAGCAGCAACCCTGCGAGGCATTTTGCGGTGGCAGTGAGAGGGCACAGCAGCGTAAGGAGCAAGACCGCACCACCTTGCAACATCTACATTTGTTTTTCCGTGTTGCAGTTTTCATAAGGGCTGGTGCTGCGCTCAGAGTCGCAGAGTGTCAGGAATCGTGTGCAGGTTGGAGGCGAAGAGAGCTCGTTTTATTCTGACTAAATACTTCCTATCGTTTCTGATCAGGAAATTTATAACAGCTGATTATAGTAACACCATTACCCATGCAGCTGCTGTCTGCGCAGAGTATGGCAGAGCCGGCCAATTAGCTCGGATGCTCTGCGTGTGTGAGCACGTGTGTGTGTGCGAGGGTGCGCTGGCATCAATAGGAGCCGCTTGTTGGCTCGGTTGCTGGACATGAGCCCCAAAGCTACAGCTCGCCCCGGGTGGGAATGCAGTTAGATTTTTCTGTTTGGGTTTTTATGCTATTTATTCAAACAACGATGAAGGGAGATTTGCACTCTTAGTGCTTTTCATGATCCTGGACTGATCCTGCTGCTCGTGGCTCGGCCCCACGCCTCTTCTCCTTCCTCTGCTCACAAAGAAGCCCCATTTTAGCTCCTTTCATAGAAAATTCCCAATTTTCCAGAAAACATTCCTAGAGGGCACATATACGTGAAGTTACTATTTTACATACCTGGACTGCTATCTTCCCAGCATACATTGGCGTGTATGTATAATTAAGTCCAGGCCCCCCAAATGGTGTAACTTGCATAGCACTGATGGAATATATATTAAATGAAGCAAACTTTCTCTGAGTGTCACCCGCAGTGATGGGTTCACGTTCGGGACCAAAAGGGGCTGAAGGGAAAAGCGGGGCCAGTAAAAGCCGATGCGGAGCTGAAAGGCGCTGGGAGGATCCCGGGGAGAGGGAGGCGGCTGGAGGCCCCGGCAGAGAGGGAACCTGGATTTTGGCACCGGCCGGCGGCGAAGCTGCAGCACTTAATGGATTGCGAGAGATGAGCTGGGACGGGAATCTGAGACATGATAGTGATTGCATTTAGCACCCAGAAAAAGAGACTTTCCTGGAGTTCTTGGCAGGTGGTTAAAGAGCCCTCTGACTCGGCGTAGGTAAATGTGATTAGCCTTTTTTATAACGAGAGATTAATTAATAAATAGCTGAGTAAGGGAGAAGGGATTTGCACATCTCTTCACCTCTGGTGGTTGCACCAGCAGGCGGGAGGTAACAGGTCTACCCAGGAGTGCTTCGCCTGGGGCTGTATCCCTGAATCCGAGATGAGAGCTGGGAAGGGACAGACAGCTGCTAACGTGTCACTGGTGTTCGGTGAGAAAGCAGGGAAGCAATGTCCCCAGCCCAAGATGTGCGTGGCAGTCTGGTTAAAAACACGTCCCTTCTGACAGCAGAGCAAATGCTGCGTTATCTAATGCATAACGTAGTGATGGGGTAAAAAAGGTTCTTAAATAGCACCTAGGGACTAAAGAACAACGCAGAGAGGTTTTTTACTGGCTTCAAAATGATAATGACGTTGAAGATAGTGTATCAAAATAGACTGTAATCCAAGCAAGCGGCACAGACCAGCGATGCAGATAATCCCCCTTCTTCCTCCTCACCTGCAAGAGCTGAGGGCAGCCCATATATCCTGAATCTGCTTTTATTGCCAAGAGCCAAACATTGGATTTCATTTAAAGATGAAAAAGGCAGAGATGGAAGATAATTGCGCCAGAAAGTTTGAAAATCTACTTTCAATATGTTGCTTTGGAATTGTGACCTGTTTTCAAACTTCTCATTTTGCTCAAACTGGGAATTGTGTCTTCTGCGAACAGAGAGTATTTCACCAATGTGAATTTAATTTAATTTGTTTTGGAAAAATGCATCCTGACAGTGTCTATTTTGGGATGGGGAAGGGTTTGGTTTGGTTACATGTTAAAGGCTTTGTGGGGAAAAAAGGTATGAAACCTTTCTAGCTGGTAGTTTTTTTAATCCGTTCTGAGGATCAAACCATTAACAACTGCATTTGAATGTGGCATTTATTATCCAGCTGCTGGTGTTTGCATGAGCAAATGGGAGGTGGCATCTCTGCTGTAGCAGCAAGCGGAGGAGCAGCCTTTCCCTGCAACAGTGTCTGAGCAATGTTTCACATACCGAAGGCAGAACAAGCGCCATCGATCCTAGCTATGCTTCAGAGGCTCAGAAGGGAAAAGTAAAGCAGCATTGATTTGGAAGTAGTAGTAATGGAATTGGGGGTGTTGTTTGCTAGGAATGGATAAAAATGAGTGACCTTTCTGGTGCGCTCTATCTGCTTAAATCAAACTGTAATAAATGAGGCAGCATTTTTGGACAAACTAATCAATAGGCCGGCGTAGTCAAGGAACCCCATATCACATAAGCTAACTGGGTTGGACTTCATCATGTGAGTTACAGCCTTGTGTAGCTCCGTGTAGTCCTTGGGGAAAGCGCAAAGGGTCCAGAAAAGGGAGGAAGGCTTTCGCTGGAAAAGCAGCTCATGCTTGTGTGCCTGGGGGGACATTTACTACAGCCCCCCTGCCCCACATCGCCTCTCAAATGACCAACTGGGAGAGGTGCTGCTAAGAGAGTCTGGGCTGAAATCCCTCTG
Source organism: Calonectris borealis (assembly GCF_964195595.1). Classification (NCBI taxonomy): domain Eukaryota; kingdom Metazoa; phylum Chordata; class Aves; order Procellariiformes; family Procellariidae; genus Calonectris; species Calonectris borealis. Next base: position 2,846,157 of record NC_134351.1, on the reverse strand, counting down.
ACGGGCTACTAGAAACACAGCTTTCTTGGGAAACGTTACCAGGGAGGAAAACATGCCGGATGGCTGCATTTTCCTGATGTCCTGAGCATGCACGCCCTGGATGCACATGTGCTCATGGTCTGCACAGCCTACAAGATATTCCAGGAGTTGGAGGGAGTTTGCTTGTTCAAAACCTGTAGGGAGCCCTGGAGAAAAGGCTCTTAAATAGTAATTATCTGTCTCAGTACAGGTGGAATTGACCTGATTGTAGGTAGGGAAAGGCTTGGAGTGGATTAATTGTGGCAGCGCAGTAGGGACTGTTCACAATGTGATGATGATCGTGCAAACTTTCCAGACGCTGGAAAATATTAGCCTGCAGGACACTACAATCTGGACCTACAAGGTTCAGGTTGTTACCCTTCATCCTACAGGTGCCTGTCCTGGTCCTCTGGTTCCTATTTGGCACCCAATACATGGGAAGAATCATGATGGTACCTAAGTGATACCTGACTGTGTTTCAAAAGGAGCTGTGAGGGGCTTGCCTTGTATAATTTTAGCTATCTAACTTGGTTACCTTATAAAAAGATTATACAGAGCTTCTTTGTATTGAAAAGTTCTCAATATAGTTAACAGTTAACTGTCTTTAAGCGCTATGTAGAGATCAGTGGCATCTATATTATATGCTTGGGAGAATATGGACTTCATCTGACTGACTCTGGTGGTCGTCTCTCAATCCAATTATTTCTTTTTTGTGGGGACTTCATTAGTTGATGCAATTTTGCTGTAAAGGCTTGCTTTTCTGGGAGCTGGTTTGCTAGCCACAAGTTTTATTGTACCACGTTTGAAATGTTCTGCACAATAACGATAATAATAATACTTTGCACCTCTGCAGCAGTTCTTTCACACAAAGAACTGAGAGTACTTTAGGGAAATTCTCAAAGTATACGTGACAGTAAATCAAAGCTAGCTGTCGTATTGCTACTTATGCCTATCAAAAATTCATAACAATTATTAGCCTGTATTTTGCAGATAAAGACATTGAGAAAAGGGTCCAGATGATGCACACTGGATTAGTGGCTAAGATCAACGCTACTTTGCTGGTTTAGACACAATACCAAACAGTCTCTGAAAGGGTTTTTCTGCTAGTTAAGCTTAATTTATCCTTTTCTTTCTTTCTTTCCTTTCTTATTTACAATCCATTTCCTCTGTGTTTTTCTGCCTAATTATTAAGAGTAATGTCACACCCCTTTCCCCAGCAGCATTCTACATGCTGATCTTCACTGTAATTATATTTTGCACTTAAATAATAGTTTTCACTCAGATTTCAAAGTGTTTTACAAAGGTGGTAAAATTTTCTCTGTGCAGCCTCAGAAAGTTGCACGTGACATGCTCTGAACGCAGAGGTGAGTTATGAAGTCGGTGCTCCCCCAAGACGGGAGTATGCCCTTTCCAGGCAGAAACGGAGCTGCCATTTCACAGCTATTATTTCCCCTGCTTCCCCGAACAGGCCCTTTCTTTTACACCGTCATGGAAATGGGATCCTACAGACTTCGTTCTGGCTGCCGGTAGCTTATACGCATCCTTTCTCTGTGTGCAGTCCTTTGGGTACCGCTCAGCCCCCGGGACACGTGCAGCAGCTGTAGCTGCTCCCGAGGGCTCCAAAAACTGGTCACTTCTTCTGAGTTTATCCTAAGAAATACACAGATTTTTTTTTTCCCCCCAATTTCACAAGCAAAACGCCTGTCCGTAGGCATTTCTTGCTGCTGAGCACTGTGGGGTATTACAAGAGAGAAACCCCAGAGCTCTTTCCTTCCATACAAGTTATCATCTCCTCTTCTTCTCTGGTACAGACAAGAAATGCCAATCCATGGACCTGTGTTATTCTCTCTTATCTCACCTCCTAAATGGCCAGGGAATCTCTCTTACAACTTCCAGTCACTGTTGTCAGACGAATTTCTGTTTAGTCGATACCGGACATGCCAAAATCTCCACAAAAGGACTTTGCCGAACATGCACTGTCCATTCACAAATAAATAACCAGTTAACTCGTTCCTAACAGAGCCTCTTCGGAGGAAATACATACTTGCCTTAAAATAGTGATCATAATGGGGAAATAATTCAATGTGGCAGAGTTAAGGTGTGATAAAACATTTATTCCTTCACACATGACAAGAAAAAATGTGTTTATGTTTATGTGGCAGAATAAGATTTATGATATCATTAACTATTCATTTCCCTGGCTTTAACAGCTTAGGGTTTCTAGATGATGTGATAGACAATTGCGTTGCTTTCATTTAGCAGCCTTGAAAGTTGGGTTTTCTTTTTAAATGGCATTTTGGGGGCACTGGATTTTATGAAAGGATAATGTACTACACTGAGGAAAGAATAAACTTGCCTGAGGTCGCCCATTGAGTCCTGTCTCTCCGACTTGCTGCAACAAGGGCTTTGGGGACCAGTCTTCCCTTCCACGCTAACAGCAGCCGGATAGTTTCACCTTCTCTGTACGTACAACGCAACCTTCATTTTTCCTCACAGTCCATTTCGTTCAAACCTCCCAACACCCTGTGACTCTAATCCTTCTTCACGCTGCTTTCCCCATGCCCTTCTATGTGCCCATATTGTATTCAGCAGGCGACAAGTGAAATTTTCACCCTGAAAATGGGCTGAAATGGTGAGGAGGGAGTTGGCATGGCTGCATGCGTCTTAGACATTCAAAGCATAACTCAGACCTAACTAATGCATTCGCTGCTAATTCAATAACGTATTTCACAGCCCAGAAGTGCCTTTTTGTCAGTGCTTAGTCTCAGCACCTGCTCTCCTAAAAGAAGGCCTCTTTAATGTATATTTTATGACTGTAGTGCAGCAAGGGGGAAGGCATTGTTATTTGGAAATCTCTATGTCAGTACACATTAAATTGGGACTTAGTCATGGGTAATTAGCAAGCATTGACCCACATGGTGATTTATACCATATTTTCTGAGCTAAAAGTAGTCATTTTCCTGAAGAACAAAAGTCCCGTATATTTAAAGAAGGACAGGGCTGGCGGATGCTTAAGCTGAGCGAGAGTGGCCGAAGAGGGATAGAAACACGGTTGTTCCCCGAGCCCTTCAGGAACGGAGATACAGACCTAAGGTGCAACCCCAGACAGCAATACTCAACTTTATTTAATAAAACGCAGAGGATTACTAAAACTTTTATCCTATTCAAAGCAGGAGAGTAATAATTTACATAGCACTGAGATGTAATGAATTGCAATTAAACATGCATCATTAAGCAACTGACCTTCCAGACGTAGACCAAGCTGGTTGGTTGTTTCGGACTTCTGGGGGGGGGAAAAGAAAGTGTGCAAGTACGTGTATGTGTGCGTGCATGTGTGTAAACAAGCTGAAACGGTAAATATTGCACCATTGTGCCACTGTTTTCTCTGTCCCACTGAAATCAGTGGGGATGTGGATTTATTCTAATCCCGATACTTGAGAAGAAACAGGAGGGGAGAAAATCAAGGTGTGATGTCACTTCTATTAATAACATTGTTTCTCTTGCCATCACTCAATAAGACAGTCAATAGGCAAAAACATTCTGAGTGGCGATATACCCTAGCAAAATATTGTGGTTATATTATCCTAACTGCGAAAATAGATGTAGGGACTGTATTTATGCTTGATGCCTTGTGCTATCTGTTGATGTACACACAGAAAATCAAATGGAAAAAAACAGAGATGAAATTTTGGTTCTTTCTTGTATTTGGCACAACAATAGACACAAAATCAGTCTGGAAATGCCGCATTATCTGTGCCCATGGCTGCCAGCGAGAAGTGGCATAGACAAGGTTTGCATGCCAGGGAAGGAGGTGAAGGTACCTGCTACGGCTTGGTAGCAGTTTTTGCCCTTATACCTTTGGATATAAACATATTCCTTTGAACTGGAGCTGGAGTAAATCCTGGTCTCGCTTTACATGCCAGTGATAAGTTTCCCTGTCTAGGTTGAATGTGATCTTTAAAAATGAAGAAGAAATACTGAGGTTGTTTTTGTATTCTTGATTCACCCACGTCCAGAGTGCATTGGGTTCCTTCAACATCATATCGTGGGCAGGTTTTCTTCCTGCCAGTTCCTTTGCTGGATTACGCATTTTAAGCACAAATTGATTCCTCTGATTTTCCTGAGTATTTTCTTTCTATCAGTGCGTCTCCTTTGACATTGCATTGCGCTCCTCAAAGGCAGCAGTATACAGTGCTGCAGCTGGGGGGTGATTACTAACAAGCAATTACTTTTGCAACATTGTTTCTTTCAGGGGGATTAGGTTGATATTTGGTCTAACCAGCCCTAACTCTTTCCAGCTACAAATGACGCTTTATTGCCAGGTTTGAAAAGGAGCTCTATGTCCTGAGTTATGGATGCAAAGAGCTTTCATTAATGAATTTTTCAACTTTAGTAACCCAGGAAATTGAAAATGGGGGAAAGAGAGGAGCAGAGAATATATTCTTGTTATGAAGCAAGTGCATCTAAGATCCAGAAATAAAAGATTGTAAATTAGCTACTGGGTATTTTATGTTCTCTATTTTCACTTGTCTCTTTTCCAGCTTTTCATTAATGAGACTGCCTTAAAAATTATAGCCCCATTCTTACAATAACTGCTATGGATACCCAAATGATATGCCAAATATATCTGAAGGCTGGGAAAAAAACGGAGGCAGATGGGTAGCAGATGCATGTAGCACTTTATTCTGGTCTTTTTACAGTGGCGGGGCAGTGTCGGCAGCTCTGTCCTGCTCCGTGCCTGGACGGTTAGGAACGGCTGCAGCCCGAAAGTGAGCAATGTCCCATAATCTTGCTGGGAGCTTGCAACAGCATTTGGATTTGTTCTGCTCTGAGCATTTCAGAATTGTTCCAGGCTGTTTTTTGATCTAACCCAGATGATCAAGGCCCCGATCATGGTTTTGCCCAAATCACACAGCCCAGAAATCCCAGGCTGCAAAGGGCAGAGTGGTTCCCATTTCACCTGCGTAAAAAGCTCCTCTAAAGAGGAGCTGCCAGCCCTCAGCACTCCTGAGTTTATCCAACTTTTTGACGCTAGAGATTGAAGTGTTTAGCCTTGACGACTTCCCTCACCGTACCGTGTGAATAATAATCATTCACTCAACGGGAAGGACTTGCTGGAATCCATCAGCAGTCAGTGCCAGGAAAGCCTGCAAAGCTGGAAAACAGCTGAAGAATACCAGGGCTATTTTTTATAACAAAATGAACCAACTTATGCTTTTCTCAACTTTATATCTTACTTGATGAGGCAACAAAAATGCTACTGCTTTTCAGCGATTTCACTATAAATGGCAAACCTGTGTTCTTTTCAGATTATGTCTAAGGTGTGGGATTAAATATTGCACACAGGGCACGTTTCCCCATTCCTCGCGTATTGCCTGTTCCCACTGCAGGTGGTGGTGAGTTTTGAGTGGGTAAAGAGTGGGAGGTGAAGTCACCTAATACAGGACGAGAGTTCAACGTGGCTAATGTGAGCCCCAGGGAAATGCCCTGGGGTCAGATCACACAGGCGGGCTTGGTAAATCGTGACTTGGCAAATTTGGGTTTGGTGTTATCTGTTGTTCCTCATCTTTGGTGCGCTGGTCATCCAGTATTTGGGGTCTCTCTGGTTTGTATGACTGGGAGAAGAAATTAAAGGTGTGATTTAAAAAGAGAGATAAAGAAGTGCGCAGCGGGGAGGGAGTTTGTGGTCATAGCTGCTGGGTTTGCTATGGGGGTAGATGGTGTCTGCAGGAAAAAAAGATGTAAAGCAATTCATGCATGGTGGCAGGTCCATAAGCAGGTGCTAGGGACCTGCTGGGGTGTAACCTCTACCATCACTTGTACAACAGTTGTGGGTGCTAGAGCGTACGAAGGTTGTCTTGGCTTGGTCATCAAGATTTCAAGTCATTTGGTCTGAGTCAGAGAGGGACTTGGGTTAGCGCAGGTCCCCCCAGGTGATGGAGCCTTCGCCCTGCCCCAGCCTGTGCTGGGCTGGTGACCGCTGTGGTGGGCAGACGTCCTGGCTCCGGGAGAGCTTGTCTGCTCCGTGGGGAGAGGAAAGCTTTGCTACGGCAAAACCAGAATTATAATGAACAAAAATACTGAAGAGTGAATGATGTTTCTTTACAGTTGAAGATCAATGTAGAAGAGTATATCTTACATTTACACCAGTGAGGGATTAAGAAGTTTACCTGAGAAGAAGGGAAAACAGATCAAAACTCTTAAGTAGCTTTTGCCAAAACCACAAGAAACTGATTTTTTATTGTTTTAATTTTGCTGTAATTAAATTGTTTGATTAAAATGCTCTGCTGAAGTATTTCACAGACAATGGCAATTCGGTTCCCATGCGTTGGCTTTTCCCTTCTGACGCCTGGGAATTTATTATGGCTTGTGTCTACCAGAACTCGTCACTGTGTGGACACGTGCGTGCCCAGACATCAGCAGGTAGTTTGGGTAGCAGCAGGTACTAATGCCTAACCTGGTAGGCATTAACTGTCCACCGGCAATGCGAAATCCCCTTGGCTGTCTCCCAGCCAGCAAAAGACTCTAGTGAATGCACTGTTAAAATAGTCATGCTATTTCTTTACAGGAGGATCTTCCTTTAATTAAAACTCTGTAGACCGATATTATTAGCATTGAAATGGAAGCTGGTGTAAACCAGGGCTGATCGCTTCTAAAAGAAACGGCTGAAAAAAGGCTTTAAAAGTACCATGCGGGTTTGCATCCCTAACGCCAAGTCCATACAACCATTTGTAACACCTTTTTTTTTTGCAGCATGGTGGTTTTTTATTTCAGTCTGCAGCTTGAACTTTGTAAAGGTTGCCTAATCCATTCCTGATTAAATATGTGATTGCAGGCCCTGATTATGTGTGTGCGCGCATGCTTGTTTGTGTATAATCTAGCTTTGGTGGCAAGGTGCCCAGAAATCGGTACAAACTAGGTTTTACACAGAAAACCTGCCTGACAGAAGAGGATTTCAACTGTGGCTGAAGAGTAAATTAAGAAGTGCTGGTACATCCTCAAATGTATGAGCACTCGTACATAACAAGCACTCTCATAAGTGGCCCATTTATACTGTCTTTCCGAGCAAAGCATGAGAAACGGTTGCGCTCTATCCTTCCAAGTAGCAGCTAAATTTAAGCCTTAAATCTGAATGCAGTCAGTGGTTACAGAGCCCCTGGCGCTGCCCGGAGAGCAGGAGCAGCCCCATGGCCGAGCGGCCGGGCAGACCCTCTCGCTTCCCTCTGTTTTACCATATCACAAGCCAGGTTAAGCCACTGCAGGCTTTTTTCCCCCCCGGGACGATGTGGGCTCTGTGAGGCACACGGCAGCAGGATTCATGATGGGTCATTCCACTGCTGCTATCCAGCAAACACGTCCTATCAACGAATTTATTCAAAACGGGAGTAATTCAAGGGCCTGTTTTGCAAGGAATGGATTTAAGCTCTATTGACAGAGCTGACTTTTATCTCTGAATTAGTCCCACATAAAATAATTGCATTTAAAAAGGACTCAGCAGGCTGCTGTTATCAAAACTTTTTGAAAGGTCTGTTCTGTTTGATATTGCTGTTTAGCTTTTTTTAAACAACATCAAAGAAAGAAAGAAAAAGACAAAAAAAAAAAAAAGAAAAAAGGAATTGATAAGAGACATTGCAGTGCACGCTGTACAGTACCCGTGTCCCCTGCTGTTAAAATATGCCCCAGCAGGCTTGGGCCACCACGTGGCACTCTGTACTCCGCTTCAGAGCGGTTCCGGGACAGATGCTGTTTGATGGCGTGCTGCATATGGAGCTGCTTGTATGGACTGCATCGTAAGAAGGAATAATCAAGGTTCACCAAGAGAGATTTGTTTGTGTCTCTCTCCATCTTTTTTAATGAAGTTCTTAGCCGGAGGATTGTCTGCTGAGAAGCATTTCTCCACCTGCTGACCCAAGGAGATCGTGGGTGAAGACTCATCTATAGGTAGCCAGCATGGCTTTACTTTTCAGGTTGGCCGGCTCTTGGCTGTGTGGGCTGATGGGGAGGTTGTGGGAGCTCTGTACTGGCGTGGCAGTGGGTTTGAGTCATGAAGAAGAATCAGGAAATTGTATCAGGAATGGACTCCCACAGCCCTCCTGGAGCAAAGCTTCTTCAAGCAAAACCGGGAGCGACCCTGCAAGGTTATACTGGAGGTAGAACTGTACTGAAATTTGGGCACTTCTCTGCGCTGTCCATGTAAGAGTAAAACTATGGCTTTGCAGACAAAACAACGGCGTACACGGTATTGAGCCCCACGCCTCCCGTCACACAGCTGGCTCTTCTGCGGGATGCACGGTGGACAAGCCCACGAGGAGATCACGTCACTGCTCTGGCTCTGGCTTTCCCTCTTGCAGGTATTCCCAAGGAGCTGGCACAGCTGGAGGAGGTATTTCATCACAGCCCGGATCAAAAATTCACACAGATTTAAGTGGTTTCTAAAAATACTAGCAGAATAAAAGATAAAAATTGGAAAGATATCCTGGGTTAATAGGCACCGTCCTCTGTTGTGCCGTACAGGGATCTCGCTCACAGCAGAATCCACAGGGCCTTCTCTGGTGGGGAAGCGTTTGCATCCAACTGTCCTGGTTCAGCAGCTGAAATGGAAAGAAAAAGGGGGTTGGATCAAACCAGATTTAAAAGGTATCTTTTCTTCTTTCCTGATAAAAATTAACATCTGAAAAATTCAATTAACGTCAAAAGAAATTTTCTGCTCAAGCCACACCAGCTCTCAGTCTTTCTGAGAAATGAAGGACTGCAGAAATGACTTGCTGAGGAGATGGGGAGAGAGCCGGTCCTTTCTCTCCGGGGGACACCAAGGAGATGGAGCTGGTCCCCCACCCCATTTGGAAGCGCCCCAAATCCTCTGGGGGTGAAGGGACTTTGTGGCTCTTCCCACAGAGCTCTTCCACTTCCAGTTGTTGGAGTATTTAGAAGAGGGGGTAACTCCCTGTTCCTCTACTTGCCTGTGTGATGGGAAATTAAAATCCTGAACTTGGGATCAACGAGTATTACTTTGCGGGATGTCTGGCATTGCCAGCAGCACCCAAAATGTCTCAGACTCTGAAAATGATGACATTTCCCTGAGCAGGAGGAGAGGAGGGCTTGTCCTCCTGTAGGCAGAGGAAGGAAGCCAGCACCATAAAGAGACCAAGAAGCCTTGACACCACCTTCTTTCTGTTCGCCTTCTTTCTTTGCATTTTCTCCTTCAAATGCAGTAGGAAACACAAATTGTTTTCCGACTGCCCACATTGGCTTCTTTTTGGTAAATTCACTACTTGCCAGCAGTTCCTCTTCTTTAGCTTTCTATGGGTGTTTTAAAGTCATTAAATCGAAGCATGCAGTAATACATGAGCTGCCTGGACTCAGATGGGAGCTGAGGGCTCCTGTCAGTCCTCGGTGACAAACAAAGCATCGTTTGCCTTCAAACAGCCTGTCCTCAGGAGCCAGACCAAAACCTCGTCTTACACCTTATCACACCGCTCAGCATTTCATCCCTCCCCGCTCTGTGTCACCCCTCTGCCTGCTCAGCTTGCTGCCACGATTGCCAAGTTAATAAAGGGTTGCTCAACGGTGGGGAGCAAGCTGTCTTAAAGTGGATTTCACAAAGAGAAATCTGCTGAGACTTTGCTGAGTGGCTCAAAAACTCAGCTCCAGAGCTGTGAGAAATGCGGCAAAAGAACGTTTTCCAGTGTTTTAATGGAGCACCGGGTAACCGGGGAGGGCACGGCTATGTTGAGGCTAGAGAAACTTGTATCACCTACAGTCCTTCAGGGAATTGTATATTCATTTTTATTAACTTTAATTATAGGAGCCCTATAAAATTTTCCCATTTGTGTTGCGTGAAAAATGCAGCGGCTAATTGCTCTTGACATTTCACTGGTTTGTGTTTCCCTCTAACGCAATCTTGTACTCACAATAGAGACAAGGATACCAGTCGGCTTGTTTTAGAGATCGGAGGCCATGATCACACCATGAAATTAGTATTTTTGCTACTTCTCTCATCAGCTTACAAATATGGGTGTAAATGTGCGTGTTTTAAGAGGGTGTTCTTGAATTTATGGTGCTTGGCTTGCTAAATATGACAGGCTTCCTTCGCTCTGTGCTCTACCTACCCAGCCAGGTCTGCATTGGTTTTTTTTCCCTTTCATCCTTTCCTTCCTTTCTTTCCCCACAGATCTGTCAGTTTTTTCATCCTTGTTGTAGGTTTCAAGCCATCTGGACTCATAGCTGTCTTTATTTTTTTATTTTTTTTCCAAATGTCATCTCATCTGCTGTAAAAAGAAAGGAAAAAAAAAAGGCATAAGGCATCTGAAATCTGAATATTACCAATTATAATGTCTGATGGCTGGATAATCTCTGAGCTCAACGCAGCAGCCGTTCCCCGATCCCGGTGGCAGGCAGGCACTTTGGAATGCATCCATTACCTGTGATGATGTCTCGGGATCTCCAAGAAGGGAAATGATACGCAAAGCAAACTAACCTGACGGTGATTTGGGAAGACGGAACAATGCAGAGAGCAGGAGACCAACGGCATGCCCGCCACGCTTTGAGATGGAAAGTCGACCTGGAAGGAAAGAAAGAAAAAATTCAAACATAGCCGCCGCTGATCGCAGCAGAGCGGCGGCGGCGGGGCCGGGGTGCCGGGTAGGCACGGGGACCGGGGGGCTGGCAGAGCAGGATGGAGCATCACCTCTGGATGTGTAGACGTGGCGCTGAGGGACGTGGTTTAGTGGTGGGCTTGGCAGTGTTAGGTTAACGGTTGGACTCGATCTTAAAGGTCTTTTCCAACGTCATTGATTCTGTGATTCTAAAAGAAGAGAGGTACGTGCCTAACAGGCTGGTTTCTTCTAAGAGTTGCCCAATTCAACCTATTTGGGTAAAAAAAGTTCAAAATTAAGTATAGAATAGATTTGAGTGGTATCCGAAAAAGATAATCACTTAGGCATTTGTCTGCAACACAAAAATATTTCTCAGCATTGTTATGCCAATGAGAAGTTCAACCCCCAGCTTCGTGAGTACAGAGGACAAAACACAAGGCATATCTTGAAGGTCGTGAAGATGCAGAGAGAGATATCGAGAAACGTTAATATTCTTTTATTTGTTTTTAAGGTATGGAGATTAAGACTAGAGAGACAGATAAACAAAAATAAAGGAGACAACAAACCTACTACTAAATCCATCTTTTATGCACAAATCAAAATAATCATGAAAACATGGATGTGAAGCCATGGAGGTTTTTATTGAGTAAAAGGCAATACCCAGATAAACACCAAAATCTGTAATTAATCTAATGAATTAGCTGTTAATCCGACCATAAGGTTAATTTATTCCCTTTGCATTTTCTGAATCTTCACAGCTGAAGTGTACTAAATGCGACATTTTTAGTCAGGTGGTATTTTCATCTTAGACTTCAGAGGAGAAAAAAATTGTTGCTCTGCAGTACTGTTGAGACCAGGAGAATATATATACAGAGTAGGTACATGTAAATAAATACATGAATAAGTAATATTAGCACTGTGATGTGAAATGAGGGAAAAAAATGGAATGGTTATTGAAACAGCACTGTTTTCTGTGTCATAAATTTCCTGCTCCCGTAGGTTACTCTAGCGTTTCAATCTGAGCCGCGTGTCGGCACAGATAGGCAGGGAGGAAGGAAAAAAAAGGGGGAAAAGAAAAAAAAGAAAAGCTTGATACTCATACCACGAGCAACGTTGTAGAGAATACGAGATGCATAGCATGGCACACCTAATCAGGATGAGGAACGTGCCCAGCTGTGGCTCGTCCGTGCACGTGAGCTGCCAAAGAGCAGCGGGCGCGGGCTTGGGTTGTGCAGGGTGGCTGCTGGAGCGGGAGTGGAGACTGCACTGAGTTACACCCCCCCGAGAACCTCTTTCATAAGGTCTTTGCGTCTCTAATCCAGATAAATTCTTCTTTTCCCCTAGGTGTTGTATTTATTGTAACACACAGTAAGTTTGCAGCACGCCTGACGCAGGCTTGGATGGAGCTGCCCGCAGCATGCGGCTTGGCCATGGGATCCCCGGGTGCATCCTCTTTACATTGCAGCTCTTCTGTCCACTTTGTATTACTTTCACTTCAAATGATTACAATTTCGGTTGCAAGTTAATTGTCTATCCTCAGTTCAGGATCAAATATTGAAATTTCTCAAGAGTCAAGCAAAAATCCTCAGGACTTGAGGCTTTGATACATAAATACATACTACTGGTAGTGTGCAAAATTAGGGCTATTAAAAGAAGGGATTTAGATAAGAACATCTTTCATTTTTCTGAACTGTCTCTGAAGAACAGCAATCAATTAAACCTATTTGAATGAGGGGATTTGGGTGGGTTTTTTTTAAGAAGCCATGATTGACTGTTTATGCAATAAAATTTAAATAGCTGGCAGTGTTGCAGACTGCGGTGTTTTTATCTGTAGACCCGTCGTATTGCAGAGAGCTACGCCGCGAGCTTCCCCTCATTGCCCTGCCAATGAACTTAGCAATGTATCTATTAAGGGAGTTGATTCACTCACCGCATTAACCTGGTTTTGGCCCTCGGCGGTGCCGATGCCGGTGCCTCCAGCTGCCGAGGGCTCTGCTCCGTGCCCGCTGCCCGGCTCTGCGGCCAGGGGAGCGCCTGCAGACATGCAGATGCGTTTTGGGATCCATTTAAGTGCATTTTGTTTTAAGTTTGTACTGTAATTCCCTTAAGAAACGTCAGTGTATTATATTTGTATACATATGTAGTTTATGGATTGATTTTCTTTTTTTTATGATCAATAAAACAGAAAGAGTACATGAAGGACCCTGAGTATTATAAATATCCTCCGAGCAGTTTATGGAGCATCAGTGTTCTCCATTCCCTAACTGCTTCCCTGAACGATTTCATACGGGCTCCGATCTCAGGCATTAAGGGTCTGCTCCCTGGGGGGGTACAAGGGCGTTTTAAAGAAGTTGGTTACTTCAGAGCAGAAGAGCAAAATGCGGTATTTGCCCACCGGCTTGGGTGGGCTCCCTTGTGTTCCTTCCCCTCTGGGCTCCACCAAAACCTTGAAGGTGTTTTGGGTTTATGTCAACTGCTGGGACCTTCGGCATTGTTGCAGCGATTCTTCAGCGGGAAGGAAACCAAATGGTGGTGTAAAGATCTGTTTTTATTTTGTAATCATTTTTATGGTAATTTCTGTATGGGAAGTTCACAAGTTTTTAGTTTTATAACTGCTACACATGCCGAAATTGTACAATTTCCTCTCATTCTGGTTCACTTCATTCTGCGCTTTCTGATATTGTTTGCTGGTGCCTTCATCAAAATGAGTGCTTCTTATTGAGCTCTTTTCAGCGCTTTTATTTTCTTTGGTCAAAGCACATTGATTTTTTTACATTAAAAATTAAGGAATGAATCTCATTTTGGTTTCAGTTCTGTCCGGTTTTCATCTCTGAAATTGGCAATGGAGTAGAACGGCGCGCTTGAAGTGTGCTTTGGACATTCTCTTTAGGTTAAATCTGTAACATAAGTAAAAGAACTTGGTGGTTAATCCACGTCACCAGCAAAATTTAGCTTGTTTTAATCAGAACACACTTTGCTCTCGGGGAAGACCTTGGATAAGCTACATGGAGCCTGCCTTGGTCATGGGGTGTTGTGGCACAGCAGCCAGGAGGAGAGTTTGCTCTTCGGGTAGGAACATGGGCATTTGTTTTAAACATATGCCCTGCTCTTCCCTTTCTTTGCATGCTGCAGAGTTCATGAAATGTACCCATTTCTCTACTAAGGAAAGTTTTACACGAGGAGGGTCCTGATTCACAGCGGATGGGATTCATTGCACTCGGCGTCAGAGATGTCCGAGGCGGGTATCGCTGCTGGTGACGCCCTCCTCAGAGCAAGAGCACCTCCGAAGCTGTGTCTGCACCAGCAAATTAACCAGGCCATGTGTCCACTTGTCCTTCACTTTTGTACAGGCCTCTGTTGCTATCATTTGCGGTTCCAGTAATTATTGTAGTTGCAATAGCGTCACATTTAAAAACCCAGAGCTGTTTAAGGCACATCGTAACGCTCACGGTTTGCAGCGCTGGGCTGCACGTGTTATTGCCTGAGTGTCCTGAGCTGATACAGGTAATGCTAACAAAAATGTCGGAGGGGCTGTGAAGTCTCTTCCTTTGGTTTCTAACGGTTGTACCTGGGGATGAAGCAGGGATGGAGCGAGGCATCTTTGATCTTCTTCAAATGCATCTGCTCCTGTTGTCTGCTTCTGACGAGACCCTGGGCTACGTCTGATCCGGTGGTGTAATTCCTCTGGGACCCTTCCTTTTCCCGTGACAGGGACAGTTACAGGAGACTTGGAAATACTGTGTTAGCAGGCCTGGATCACATTGACAGTATTTCTAAGGGAGTCATTGTAGGAGCCACGTGAGTAACTGTTGCTAATGCCTATAGCCCTGCTGCAAGTACACGGGGATGCGGCTGAATAAAAGGGATAAAACTTGCTCCATGTGTCAACTCCTGCAACGGGTTTGCTTTAAATATTACAAGCTGGTTGTTGTGCGTAGTTAGTATGAGCATTTTATTACTCATTTCTATTACTCACGTCTTCTGGTTGATTACTGTTTTTGTTTGTGCGGCTTATATGGCTTAGAGAGAGGAAAATCTGTGACAAGCCCAACTGTGCAAGGCGAGAGCCGAGCTCTGTCAGTTCTCTCCAGGCTCTTTCACCCCTCTCTTCTGTTTTTTCACAGCAGGAAGGAATTTGGCCTCGAGGTTGTTATTTCGTATGCATCGTCAATGCCAAAGTGTACAAGCTGATCTAGACCTGAATTTATAATTTATCTTTTTTTAATGACTTTTCCCTAAAAACCCAATTGTCTCAGCAAGGGATAGACCTGCAGCCTCAGATACTGTGACCTGGTGTTGGCTCTCGCTCCCGAAGTATTTTGTTTCAGTTGTCAGCTGACACTTGAAGGGAAGTGTCAGCACCATCGCTGCGGTGGTTGGAAACAGGTTGTGTGTGTGTGTGTTGCCCTCTCTCTTCACCTCACAGCTCTGTGTGGCACAATATATTTCTTTTCTCGCACCTGGACATCGCTGGGGCAGGTACTGATGCCCCTGGGCTGGGGTGAAATGGGGTCCCCCCATGGGCAGGGCTGGGGGAGGCTGGGCAGGGACATTAGGGCCAGCGAGTGTCCTCCGGGCCAGGACAGCTTGCGTGCTTGCTTTTCCTTTGATAGCTTGCTTTCTTTGGAGGAAGGTTCAAGAATTACATTCACCAAAGGAGTAGAAGAAAATCTGTACGGGTATCAGTGTAGCTATAGGTGCATAGCCTGAGGTATAGAGAAAAGATGTGGATCATATTCTAGGTAAATATCCGCTGTGAGTTGATAATTTCTCTTGAAAAAGAAGAATAATTCCTCCTATTTGCAGAGAAATGAGTGAGTAAATCCCCGCCTGGAGGATCCCCTCTCCCCTCTTCTCCCATCCCCCAGGCTGGCACATCCTTGCTCTGGTTTAATCCCTGACCTACATCCAGCATCCAGGCTCCCACTTCTCCTCGTGTCTCTCACCGTGAATATTCTTTTCAAGAGAAGTTGGCTGAAGGATTTCCTTAACATGTTACGAGACAAACAGAGTGATGTTTCACACTGCTGATCTGGAACCAGGAGAAAAACCCTCTTACAAATCTCCCTGCTGCTCATTCCTGTCACATCCCTGCAGCTCAATTGTCTCTCCTCATGTCTTGGCACACATCTTCACTTCTTCCTTGGCCTTGCATTTTGAATGCTACCTTCCTTATCTCTTTTTTTAATCCACATTCACCTATCTTTTGTCCTCTATCCACAAACCACCATCCTTCCACGAGCCTTACCACAACTGAGTGTGCCTCCCTGCATAGTTATTAGCCATCTAATTTTTCTGCTCAGTAACACCCAGAACCTTATTTAGTGGAGTCGTCGTGTGATCCTCATCTAGGCAGAAATTACTTTAATTAAATAGCTGTCTGCTGTTTGTTGTTTTGGCTTCAGGTTCCTTTTGTATTTAGTAAAATTCACGAGGAAAATAAATCTCAACTAGTCTAAAGATAGGCTCTGCTTCCTTTTATTTATTTGAGTATTTTTTTAAGATCAAAAGAGTATCCCAGAATAAGGCAAATAGAAGTGCCAATTGGAAATTATATTTGACTGAACTACTCTTTGGAAAGTCTGTTTTAGTCTGGCATTCTGTACTCACTGATAAGGAGGTGGAGAAGCAAACCATCTTCACACAGGTATTAGTAAGTTCACCTTTTTTCTTTTGATCAGCACACCGACTACATGACAGTAGGTGGTACTGTAGCCAAATAGATTTCCCAGATTGCCGGAGTGTGCGGAATCATATCCCTGGTGTTGTATGTGAAGAGGTCTTGGTGGCTGCGTCTTGCTCCCTTGAGCACAGCAGTTACAGGACTTGCCCAGCACCACCTTCACTCCCTCTCCCCCCTTACCGGACACATACACGGGTGAAGAGCTCGAGGAATAGAGTGGGTGACTGAAGGAGGTTGGGTCGATGTGGAAAATATGTTCCCTTCTTGTTCACAGAAATGGTTCTGTAAATAACTGTTTTTTTCAGCCCACTTGCTGATGCAGAAGGATGAAGGACTGAACAGTTGTTGGAACGGGCAATGTTCAGCGTTTTGTTTCACTCCATGTGCAATGTTCCATTGGGCTCCGAATCAAATATTCAATGAAAAAACCCCAACAAAGCAATTAAAAGGCAGCAAAACTGCTGGAGGAAGATCATTGACTCTTTACCCAATATCTCAGTAGACTACTTGCTTTGGATGCTTCAGACCAAGGTTCAAATTCCTTCTCCTGCCGGAGAGGATGCGAAGACACATCTTTCTCCCGCTGTGAGAAAGCCCTAATTGCTAACCTGAGGAGTAGGCTGTGGCTGAGATCTCACCATCTCCATTGATGATGTTCCAGCTATATAAACTGTTAAATAGCAATAAAAGAAGTGTCTAACCTGGCAGGTTATCTATGTCTAAAAATACTTCTGGTTTCCTCTTAGACATCTCACTTGCTCAGTTTTTAGCTGTTCCAGTATTAGGCCTCCACTTTTTGACCTCTGAAAAGGTACTTTCTTTGCTGGTCCATCTCAAAATTATTCCATCCTATTAATTCTTTTCCTGAGGTGCTTATTTAACTAGACAGCTCTGGACACCCTTGCCAAAAGTATTTTTTCTTTGTTTGCTGGGGATGTACATTCCAGACAGCATTTGCACTTGGCATTTAAATTCAAGCCCTGCCTACATTGAAGTTCACAAGATCTTTAAGGGCATTTAGAATTGACAGATAGAAGAAAGTCTGTCTTTATCATGTTTTCTGTAGTGTTTTCTCTAAAGGAAAGGTCTTTCTTCTGAAGATATTTCCAGTACAGCTGCAACCAGAGGAGACAAAGTTATCAAGGTGTTGTTGGAGGCTACTGAAGAAGATGGATTTGGCAGGGTCCTGGGAGTCTGTGTTTTCTAAGATGCTGAAAATGTTCTTTTTGGGTTTTTTTCCTCTGCTTTTCCTGCTCAGACTTGTGCATTTGTGTCAGAAAAAGTGGGTCATCAGAGGTTTTGACTTTGTTTGGCTTTTTTCTTTTGCTGAGGCATCTTTATGCCCTGTTAGGGTCATCAGAAAGAGCTGTAATTGTCAAGTATATTTTGGGTTTTTTTCATCTCCCGTGCTCTTCAGTGGTCCCCTCCTCTTCTGAAAGCTTTGTGGGACCTCCAGTCACCACAGAGTAATGGAGATGCTCCCAAGCAGGTTTCTGCTGATGGGCAAAGACACCTACAGCCACAGGGACCCAGAGCTTGGCAGAGGCTATCCAGAAAGCAGGATTAACCTTCCTTGGGCACAGTGCTGTCAGGCTTGGATAATTAGCCAGGCCTGAGCTGCTGGGTTGGTGTCAGTAACAAGGGGAAGGTCCCAGGACTGTAGCAAAGAGGTTATACCACTGACTGAAGTTGTCATGGCCAAATGAGGGTCTTACAGACGGTCTGTGGGTGGAAGGAGACCCTTCAAAATAATGTTTGTGCAAGCTGTATTGCTGGGCTTTATGGGGCTGCAGTTATGATGCATCATTAATCTCAGGAATAACTGCACTGCAGTCCTTTGCGATATTATTTCTTAATTTATCTATTTTCTTTTTTTTCCCAGCGACTTGTCTGTACCCCTCAAGCTGGTTCACATTCTCCTATCCCTGTGTAGGAAGAGGACATGGGTTATCTGCACCTTTTCTCCCTCTCTCTACCTTAGGAAAACTCTGGGCTGGACTGGCCAAGATCCAGACTTTCAGCAAGATCTTCAAGTTCTGCTTTTGGGCTTTTCCTCTGGGGTTAGAAGAAGCTGTTTGTTTTTCTCCTTTACCTGTTCCCTCTCACTCAAGATTAGGGAGGACACGGGAGTCTCTGTGCACGTTACCTTCCATTTTTTGACTTGCATACAAATTAATCCAGGATCGTGCTGGTGATGTATCTAAGTATCAGGTCTCCCTGCTAGAAGAGACCATATTCTCTGGGAGAAAAGGGAAGATTTTTATCTGAATCGTTTGTTATAGGAAGCACAAAAATAATGTAGGTATATGAAAAGGCTTTTGCTGTTATCGCCTCTGGTAGCTTTGAAAAGCTGATGCCTTAGCACCTGATCAGTGCCATAAATAGGGGCTGAAAACCGTAAAGGCTGAAACCGTCCTTACAAAATGATAAATTATCTCAGTGTCACCCTATCTGCATTTTGTGATGTTTCTTGTCTCTCAGATCACAACTTGTGTATCTTTCCAGCCAAAGCAACACTACTAGGGATGTTGCACTGACTCAGGTGGGAGTTTCTTTCCCATGACAGTATTTGTCCTTTCAGTCTATGCTTGTCTTGCTCACCGTAAGCTCTTTTGCTATATCAGAAAAGGTATAGAGGGGTACTGCCAGGTGGGTAAGTACTGCTTTCTTTGCTGGAAGTTAGTTGTTTTCCTTGCCTCATCTCCAATGCCACTTTAAAGCAGAAGAGTAGCATAGTCTCCCAGTATTGTACAGGGGAGCTCTCCCAAGCAGAGTACTCAGATTTAGACTGATGTGATGAAAGCGCTAAAACAGATCCAGTTTAGAAAATGCAGAAAAAGTAAAATATACTGGGTGAAACCTTCGTGCTTCATAAAAGGGTCAGTGGATTAGTTCCTCCTCAGGTATTATACATAATACCCATATTACCATCTCAAACATCCTTTCATGAAATATTTCAAGGTCTGGGGTGCAGAACTCCCCTGCGGTAGCTTGAGGGAATGTTTTGTAACTTCTTGAATAACAGGAAAAAAGGAAATGTGGAAGTAATGACTCCCTCCTAACCCCCCTTTGCTCCTCTATCTCCGCCCCCCACTTGAGAAGTTTTCTCCTGCTTCCTTTTTTCCCCCCCTCCCTAGCAAGGTAATGGCTCAGACCTCAGCAGAGCATGGCTGCAAAATCAGGAGACAGTTTCAAAAGCTGCTGGGTAAATCTTATACTTCATATTCAAAAATCTTCACTTTTCAATTGCATGTTTCTCTAAGAGAGAAATGGCATCTCTAGATAATCCACTTCCTCTATAATGTATTTTATTTCCTGATAAATACATGACTGAGGAGCTGCTGCCTCTTTTCTGTCCGTGGTGGTACTTGAATTGGTACGTGAAACTGCTGGCACTAATTTATCCTGTGAGTGCCGCTTTGCTGATTTGAGGAAAATTGCTAATTGTTATCCGTCTATGCAGACTCTTTCTAGGAGATGTCTCCACTTTAATCAATTCCATTGCATCTTTGATGATGATAGCAATCACTGCAAGATTCATCTACAAAGTGCTGTGAGCGCCCTTCTTTACAGTAAACTGGTCCTGACTCACTTGGCTGCACAGTGGATCATAAAACGCTTTTCAGCTGCAACCTCGTTGTATCTTACAGCTCCGAGTCCATAGAGCAGCACAACAATCTCTGTGATTGTTTCTGGGTTTTTTTTTTTTTTTTTGGAAGGACATCATCTAATTAGAATGGAGGTAGCACACAGACAGTGATTCCTTCTAAGTTTGAATTACAAATCTCAATTCACTCCTGATGCCAAAGCTTCTTCCCCCCGCATATCTATCGTCGGTGAGTCTCAGACCCTCGTCTGCTCCACAGCTTTTCTGATCTTTCCTAAGACCATTCAGTTTCTCGAATGATTTTTTTGGTCTCTCTCTTTCTCAGCCTCTCAGGTCTGAATCAGTGGTCCCCAAACATAACCTGCTGTGCCAGCAAGCTGCAGTCATTGTAGTCTCGATTGGTTACTGCAGCGAAAGTGGTTAGATGGTTGCACAATGGATTTTTAGGCTCCGAAAGGTTCAAATACGTTCGAAGCGTAGCAAGTAATAGCTAAGGCTGGTTGGCATGGCCAAAAATACTGCATTCACAGCTAGTATTGCTTGAGGGGAATTGCTGGGTGTATGCATTTCCTTCCTTTACATTCCTGTTTGCCAGATCCTGTCATTCATAGTTCCCTGCTTACAGCGAGGGCAATAACCGTATGACAGTCACAGCTCCTGTCCAAAGCAGAACTGGCACATGAGAGGGAAAAGAGAGTGCATTACACCAGGAGGGTCATACCCCGCTGCGGTGGTTTGTGTTGATGCAGAGATCAGCGTGTGAGGCCAGCTCGTGGTGCCAGAGCCAGGGTAGCTTTGAACCAGCTAGTCCTGGTATTGCTAAATCCCAGAAAGCAGCCTGCTGAGCTTGTCCCGGTGCTGTGTCGCTGCTGCTGGGGCTGCGGGGACCTCGCCACCGGCTGAATTGGGCAAATTACTCCTCTATGTGCTGCACCACTAGCCGGTGCCCTGGGTCGTCTTCGAGAGGTCTCGTTTAGAAACGGCAGCTATCCAAGAGCTGTGGCTGCTCCTGCTTTTCCTGCCCAGCTGGAGCAGCGTGATTAAAGCTGGTGGGAATCCACTTGTCTGAGCAAGATGAGCCAGGTGTAAGTCCTGCCTTGATGCCACCTTGTGTAAATAGCGCAGCTGGGGAAGGGCTGGGTGCTGCAGGAGAGCTCCAGAACGGACGGGGTCCTCTTGGCACAGCATATCTGATTTAATCGTTGTGGCATTTAGCAGTTGTTGTAGCACTTTATGTTATCCTTGTCTAGCATATTTTTTTTTTTTTAATATTTATGATCCTTTTACTTCCAGACACTGAGAAGATTTTCTGGAGTGCCTATGACATCAGTACCCTATTTAAATGCATGGAAAGCAT
Organism: Calonectris borealis; assembly: GCF_964195595.1. Taxonomy (NCBI): domain Eukaryota; kingdom Metazoa; phylum Chordata; class Aves; order Procellariiformes; family Procellariidae; genus Calonectris; species Calonectris borealis. Next base: position 2,824,897 of record NC_134351.1, on the reverse strand, counting down.
TTTCATAGGAAATGTGAGCACACAAAGGAGAAAGAAAAGCCTTGGGCTCTCCTAACTGGGCAGATTTGCTCTCCATCTGATGCATTTTGCCAGAGAGAAGCATATATCTGAATATCTGAAGTCACTTGATGAATCTTTTACTTGGCAAAACACGTGAAGGTGACAGAGACTTCGGTGTCCAAACTCTCGTGGTGTGGTCCTTTTAAGCTTCGCAGCAGAAAATATACTCTCAGCCCTTGACATCCCCGAAACCTAAGTGCATTTCAGCAGAGCATCGGAAATGTCAGATCTGCCTTTGTTGATTTCCCCTCTTCCCTATTTTATCTGCTGCTCACTTTTGCTGCCCTGTTTACCACTTTTATCTTTCTCTCCCTGACAGGATGCTTTTTCCACTGCTGTCCAGGCTTTGAAAAGATCGCATCTCCTGTTAGCTGATCCTTGTACCTCTCTTGAAATTTCCATTGACCACTGCTTATCTTCGACGTCTTGCATGCTTGCTCTTAATGTTTCTTTAGTAATGCATTTGGTCTCCCAATCCAGCATGGAGATGCCCATGGGGTGCTAAAGTAAGATGACGCTGTACCCTATAGACTCTGATTCCTTTATGTATAAGCACATTTTCTGTTCAGCCACAGACTCCGGGTGCTTGGTGTACCTTATTAGTCCAATATACTTGTTTTCCTTTGAAGTTGAAATCCTAACCAAATAAAACCAAAAAGCTTTTTTTTAAAACTTTAATCTATTTTCTGTTATCTAAGCGCCCCATAGTGGCATTTATAAAATTGGTCTTTCTTATTCTTGGGTATATGGCAAGATTTGGCCAAGGTGAAAGCACCGGTCTGCAGAGACGGTGGTGTCGCTTGTCATCTGTTGTGACACCAGAATAAATTGTGCCTTTGGTGGAGCACATACAGAGCAATAGAAATGGGATCTTGAGGGGTTCCTCAATTCTCTATAAAGTCTTCTCATGTCCTTTTTGTTCTAATCTGCTTTTATTCTCCACTTAATAAAGGGGGAAAAAAAAAAGCCTCATCTCTTCAAGACCCAGATGCAGCACATCCAGAACAGGCTTATTTGAAAGCTTGTGAGGCTTTGGTTCTTCCTGGCTCTTAGCTTCATCGAATGTCTCACCAGTTTTGATAGGATGGAGGTTATTAATATAAGCACTCTGAGAGGTGGTGCAAGCAGACCCACAGATCGTATGTATCTGTATAGGTGCAAATCTACAACAACCACTATTTATTATTAATAGTGGCTGGCCAGCATTGAACTTTTCCCTCCAAACTTTTCCAGGCTTTGCAGAGATGCTGTGTTACTCGTTCCCTCCCGCCCCCGGTCAACTTTGCTTGATGCTTTTTAAGTCTTTTCTGTAATCTGCTACCCTGCTTACCCTTCTCACTTAGAAAATTGCTGCTCCAAAAATTGTCTCTGCCAACCGACCGATTGCTTTTCTTTACTGGATCCTTCAGAAGCTCCCTCTCCAAACTGCCTCTATCCATGCCTGCCTGTGTCTAAGCAGGAAAAAACATCTCTGCTTCATGAGGCTGTATTCTGCAAAGAGCATCCATTGCGCTCCCAGCGGTGGAAAGATTTGTTTTGTTTCTCTGCTGTTTTTTTAACAGGTGGCAAAGAAGATAAAAACACTAAAAAAGGGAATCTCTGTTTCTCTGTTCTCTCCCTTTCCCGTGCTCCCGCAGCCCCCGGGGGGTAGGGTCACGGAAGAGGCTGGGGCAGCCTTATGGCGTGGCAGCACTGAGATGCCTGCAAAGCTCTTACTTGTGATTCTGCAGACGAGCGAGTTGTTCCCCGACCTACACCTGTAGCGCTGTGGAGAATTTCCCATTCATCACCGTAATGATAGCAATCCGCTTTGCTGGCTGCCTCCTCTTGGGCGATGCTTGCTTTCTAGCTGTTGCTGAGATTGATACTTGCCATTCCCTATGATCCAGATTATTTGGGTTACTGTAGACACATTATCTAAAATGAGTGTTACTGTCTCTGTGCGAGATAGAAGAGCTACTCCATTTCCCCACCTCTGATTACCATCCCGGCCCCAGCCCACCCTTTCTCCTGCGGCTTTCAATACGCTTTTCACATCACCACCTGAGGAGCTCTGTCAAAAGAAGATACCGGGATAATAAAAATCAGAGGCTTGCCTTTTTCTTTGCCAAGCTAAACTCATCCTTTGTCGGGGTAAGAATTTGAACTGTTCCTGAGAATCAAACAGGTTCATAGAATAATAAAGAGTTGAAATAGAGAGGGTATTCTGGTCATCTAATCTACTCCTCCCTACCTGTCAGCACAGTTTTTTTTCCCCATTGTCTGTTTTTCAGGTGCCTTTGTGGTGTGATATCCTCAGCTTCAGCTGTCCCAGGCAATAATGTTCTTCCTTCTTGCCTCGTTACGTATCCCAGCGAGACTCAACTTCCTTCAGTGAAACATGACCATTTATGTCTGACAAGAAATCATTTCTTTTAGGTAGAAGATGTAGCGCACGGCATAGATGATTAAAGCACACTGCTTTTTCCATCAGGATTACCTTGTTAAAGGAAACTAATCCAGGGCTCTTCTATTCCTTACACTTGCTGCTTTTTTTCTTTGCCTCCTGTTCCATTGTGCTGGCAGTGCAGTCAAATGAGATGCAATCACACCTTTGCTTCATGCAAAATGAATGCAGGCATCCCGAAACGCCCATCCTCCATTTCAGCTCCTGGCTTTAATCAGCAGAATCCTAGAGAATTCCTCCTGTGGATGGAGCTGAAGCAGATGTTAGTTCGGGTGGCTCAGAGGGCTGTAGAGAGATCCTTCTGCACCTCTGAAGCACAACTTTATTAGTTTTGTGCATTATTGCACCCCTGCTTTGCTCACAGGACCTCTTTGCATGGGGCCAATCTGCAATATTCAGTAACCCACTGCAATCAAGTGCAGGCTACAATACATAAAACCCTTGAAACAAACATTTTTAATATAAAACACAGAAATGAGATCATTTCAGAAATCATAACCCTTGCCTCAAACAGGTTTGCATGAAGTGAAGGCTAAGAGATCATTTCATAGCGATAATTAATATGATGTGTGGCCTTGGGTGGAGTATCTGAAACCAAAGGTTATGCTTCCTGACAGAGCTGGTCACTAACGGGGCTTGTGCTCCTAACTGATTTAGGATAGAGCTTTTGGCATCCCACTCTCAGTCTATATTTTTCTGCTTGCCTGCCTCATGTCCTTAAATCCTGAAGAAGTAGAAGCCTAAAATACCAGACGTGATGAATTAGTCACTATAGTTAGATATAGTGAACTCAGGGGATGCGCGGAGAAGCTCTTTGAGGTGGATGAGGCCGAAGCGGTGGTGAGATTCATGGGCAGTGAATGGGCGGCCGTAAGCAGACCCATGAGTGGGGCTGTTCGCTTGCGCTCGGGGTTTGAGTTACAGTGCTGACATTTAATGGCATAGTCCATCTGTCAGCTGCCTCTCTCCGCAGAGAAAGGGAATTGTTATGTTGGTTTTGGTTTGGGTTTTTTTCCCCCCTTTAAAAATGGGGTGGTTTCTGACCTGCAACACTTAGCAGCGTGCTTTTGATTTTGTTTTTATGTTACTGAGATTTCTGAGCTTTAAGCACTGTTGCTTTATGGATAATTCAGGCCCTTCTGCAGCTGACAAGTCCTGATAGATTTATGGCAGTCATAATACAGAATGAATTTGCTGATACCTGTGTTTATAGTAGCACTGCTGCTCTAAGAGTATATTTGGGTTGCACGAAACAGTGGTAATACATGAAGCAGATCTGTGTGTGATACTGTCATAAGGAGACCGTGGAAGCGTGGCAAGATTTATTACGGGACTTGCATTGAAAATCCCAAAGCTGAACTCACCAAGAATATTACAGGGCATATGACATTTGGGTAGGACGTTTTTGTGCGTTTGGATGAGCGCTGCAGTGATGTGTGAGCGCTGTGACAGCTCGGGGGGGACACGCGGATGCCCTCGGTGCTTCAGCATCCTCTGGGGCTGGTGGAGGATGCTCTGGGTGCGGTTAACTTTGGTTTACGAATTTAGTTTTTCTCACAGCTCCAAAAAGAGTTCATATGAATTATTCTGAAAGAAGTGGGCCTTTCATTCAGTCTATGTGTGAAGCCCAGAGAGCACGTTCAAAGTGTTTTAAAATAGACGGTTGTTGATAGAAACCACCAAGAGGTACTTACAGGAAGAAATTACTGCCTAATCTGCCGTTCATTTATAAACAACAGTTCAGGAGTCCATTAGCCATGTTTAGCTTCGCTTTGATTGTTGGCTTAGGAAACAGCCTGACTCTGCTGATTTATTTCTTGGGGACTTCCCAGCGAATTGTGGGGTGGCAGTGCCTTGTTGTGGGAGTTTTGAAGCGAGGGCTGTGACCACAGGAGGATGATTTGTCCAAAGACATTTCTCTGAAAGATCAGAGGTTCTTACCAAAATGCTGCAGTGTCAGAAAGGTTGGTGTGGGAGCCCTGTGGAAATGCCACGGACCCATTCGGGACGAGGAGTGTGACTATCGATCACCTCTACGGAGCCCGTTACTGCACGGGCTTTTACCAAGTTGCATCCTTCCCTCTTGGCTGAATGAACTCCTGTGCCTTACTTCTTTTTTTCTTTTTTTTTTGTTAAAAAAAACAGTGCTCCTGCGTCCTTTGGTTGGGATGAGGGGAAGAGGGAACGCAGCCACGGCACGAGACATTTATTCATGCCGTTGCCCTTTCTGAAAGCTAAGCCATAACGCAGAGATGGATCCGTCAGATGCAGTGGTAATAGCCTTTGCTATAAAAAAGCCTTTACCCTGATTTTAGCCTATTATTGCTTTCAGCATTCATTAAATGGCAAATGCTACAACTAAGTAGTGTTATATTAAAATCAAAGTTCATGGTCTGTTTGCTATTAATGATACATAAGCCAGTGTTTAGAAAAACTCTCTGGGCACAGCGCGTGCTTCCCCATATCCCTGCAACATGGCACAGCGTAAGCCACCCTGGCGAGAGGTTTCCTTTTACACCCGAGGATCTCTGCATGTGAGAATTAAACGGCCTCAGCCGCCCATTCGGCAGGCTAAACTCTGATCTGTCATAACAGAAAATCCCAAGTTTCCTTAATGCAATTCAGTGGCATTATTCCAGATTTCCGCTGCCGTCTGAACCTGCTCTATTCACTTAGGTAAATGTTTTGCCTGCATTAAGGGGCCGTGGGATTACTGTTGGTTTCCAGTGTAAAATGGGTCTTTCTGAAATATATGAAACATTATCCAGCTCCTAAAGTTGCTTTAATGAGGGCATTTATTAATTCTCCCGCTGAGGATTGGCAATAGCAGTTTCCCTGCTCAGCGGGACTGGATAATCTGCCGCCTCTGCTGCTACCCCAGCCTGCCACGCTGCTCTGCAAACAAAACAGCCACGAGGAGCTGAAGTTAAAAGTCAAAGCAAGAAAGGAGGCTCTCCAAAATCTGGGATTGGAGTGAGGAGCACTTGACTTTCCTTGAGAAAAGATTGATGAATTGTTGCTAAACAGTGCCAACAGTGTTTCTTCACTTCAAATTACTGAGTGATGAGATAAAAGAACTAAATGAAAGATACAGCTTTTCTCAAAGCCTTCTAATCTTATGTTTTATGCATCTTTTTTTATGTTTGATATTATGTTGAATTATGTTTGTTAACCCCCTGAGAGAAAGGTTAAAAAAAATTATTTTTTCTTCTAAAATAATAGGTAACATTAAATTATTTTTTCCTGTGATTTATGTGTTCCTGAACCTGGGATCATATATTTATGTGGCATCTTGTATATCTATCAAAGAATTCTTCATACTCTTGAATTTGAACTCCTGACCAGTCTTTATGATGGTACTAAAAATATCTGATGGCTGTCTTTGAGCTCTGGGCGAAACTGGAAGACAAATTGCTATCAGCTAAAAGCAATATGCATTTTATCCTAATGCCCCCTCCACACACAAACACCCCCTAAACTGCCCGGGACAGTGAGCCTCTGTGCAAAGTCCCTTGGATGTTGGGTAACAGTTAAAACAGGCTGTGCCTCCAGGAGCCCAGCAAACCCCCAAGTTATTGCGAGAGTGCAAGCCTTACTTTATACTAACACAGGCAATTATTTACATTAACTTCTGCTGAGTCCGGTAAAAAAATCAGGTTTTAACACTGGAAATGTGCATTTCCAGCACTGTGCCAATTTTGTCTAACAAGCCTGTACCCAGAGCTGTGTTTCATGAAGGGAGGCACCCGCGGAGCTCGCCTGCGCTCCGCAAAGCACCGAAACCTGCCGAAACGGGGCAAGATCATCCCGTCTGGAGTAGGAGTGAAATCCTAAACTCCTGAATTTCTGTCGAGCCATCAAGTATCGAGCGAGGTAGCTGGGACTGCCAAGCTCCAGGGCCACCATGGAAGTGAAAGTCCTTTGGGTCGGGCCATGGGGCTGGGAACCAGCTGGACCTCGGGGTTTCAGCTGCCCCAAAGCGTGGTGGGATCAGCAGCGGGGAAGGGGATGGCGTAGATAGACAGGGATGGTAGAGCAATGCCCTACCATTTGCAGGGTAGGGCAAAGGGAAGGGTCAAAGGAAAGTATGTGAATACCAGAAGCCCCAATACGAGTAATTTGGTCAAATCAGGCCAGGAAAATCAACCCGAGAGGAGGAGGCCGGCAGCGTGCTGCCCTGATTTCCTTTGCCACCCTTGATAGGGCTGACTCATAAACAAGCGCATTAGACCTGGCCGGTACCGATTGTGCTGCCACAGGCACAAATCCGAGGTCGTTTGTCTGCCTCATGGTTCCATCAGGAGCGAGCCTAGCACGATCACATCTCCCCCGGGGAACGGAGGATTATATTGCACGCAAGGCCCGAAGAGGCATTTGAATTCAGCTGATGGATTTTTGGTTTCGTGCCTCGGGAAATCCTTCATCCCGCTGCCATCCCCTGCCTGGCACGACCAGGGCTTCGCCACTCCCCGCCGCCTCCGGGCTTGGCCAGCATCTGTGCTGGGTGACGATGAGGACCTTTACAGACTATTTAGCATCACTTTAACGGCTGCTTCCTAGACAAAATTAGGCTAACACTTCTTGACTTCAGAAAGTGTTTTTCCCCTTAGCAGTTCTGCAAGCGAACAGTCAAACTGCCTCCACTGCAGTTCATGCACACTGACGAGGTGAAATAATTGGTTGGAATATGTGCAGACAGTGCCCAAGATCGGGCTGAAGACCATTAATGGAGTGAAAGCTGAGTAACTTCTTCAGAAGCACCTGGATGACAATAAAATACAGAATTGCAAATTCCTTCTTCACCCACGTTAAGTAATGCCTGAACTTCTTGAGGTAGCCATCCTGTTTGAATGAATAATTTAGCCCAAGCTAGGTAATATAGTCTGGTCAGTAGTAAAATAATGAGTTAGTTCAAGCTTTGGTAGAACTGGATGCAAACATTTTGGCACGAACATTATCATTTTCCGAATGAATCCTGGGATGTTGAACAAACGTGCAGTCTCTGCTAGATTGTGGCTCCTTAGGTGAAGCTGAATGCAGTCAAGTAACATTAAGTAGAACATATGCCAATGTATGGAAACGAATGACCTAAATTAACATTATCACAGAAATCTCAGAGAACCCTTTGAAACAACCTTCAAGGGAACCACCAGCTCCAGCAACTGAGATACTTGTTGCTCAGATCAGTGTAATGTTGAACAATTTTAGAAAACCAGGTTTCCCCAATGGTCATTTTGCACGCTCAGCATTCAAGAGCGTACAGAGGAGATACAGAAAAGCATCCTGGAGGCCTCCCAGATGTTAATTCATCAGCGTTAACAAACTTGAGGAGAAGGCAACAAGAATTTTGAAGGAGTAAGTGTTCAGCAGTGGCTGCTCCTACCAAGGAAAGGCTCATGAAAGCTGGGGATTATTTTAACTTTTCTTCTCCCCATTGTCTGCATTTTGTTTAGAAATTTGGAAGAAAACGATAAGCTGCATTCATGCTTTGAGGCTGTGATGATGAGATTTGTAAAAAAATTTCCTTTTTGATTTTATGGAGACATAAGACTCTCTCCATTGGTTTGAAAAACTGTATTTCAGATGAGGTGGAGTCCTTGTTATTGACCTTTTAAAAAATTAAAAAAAAAAAAAAGAAGTATTGGCAAGGCAAGAAAAGTATAGCCTGTCTTGATTATTACAGTATCCTTTATAGCCTTCGCTTCCTATTACAGCATGGTTTAAACATACGGCTTTTTGCAGCCCAACCATAAATATCTTTCTTGTGCTTCTGATTGCATTTTTGATGGAATAACACACGTGCCACATGTCTGCTCTTGAGATGAAGCTGTTTGTGATGTATCTACTTGCTTTCTCTGCTGCAATCAGGATTTTCTTTTCATATGTTTATAATTCATCTTAGTTAAAAAGACACCATTGTGGCTGACAGAAATAAAAACTAACAGGCCTTAAAACCCACAATAAATATGAATTCATTCTTTCAATTGTTCCCCTGAGGCCTGACACTGCAAAGTGGTGAGAAACTTGTATTCATACTGAAATCAATGAGAGTCCATGAGCCACCCCTGCGACACGTTCTAATCTATGAAAATACTCCCCTTTTCCTCCCTTAAATTAAAAAAAAAAAAAAAATACTGATAGAGACCCAAGAGGGAGAAGGTGGAGCGAGGAAAGTAGTTACAAATATGTTTCAAATTGTCTTTCTACGAAGATACCCTCAGGCTGAGGACTTTAACGTACGGCAGTTTGATGGGAGCTGGGACGATATTCAGGGGAGGTATTTCTATAGGATTGCCCTGTATTTCCCAGTGGTGTTGATGATCAGAGACAGGGGAGGGGCTGGATGGATCTGTGATCTGCACCGGTGCTGCCGTCCTTCGAGGGCGTGCTCGCTGTGGGTTATCGGCGATGTTACAGAGAGGTGACAACTCAAAAGGACAAGGCAAGTGAATAGACTTAAGAGGAAAATGGTAAATAAAATATTAATGAGTGGTTTAACTTCAGGATAACATCTTATCTCTCCTCAATGCTTTTTTTTTAAAGACATATGGATGGATATTGTTAGTTAGTTACTGGTCTTTGCCATTATCTGCCACCTTGTTTCATGCAGTTGCTGCTGGGAAAGTGAATTGGGATGAATTAGAGCTGAGTCTTCTGCCAACGAGTCCAGAAAAGTGATCCAGGCTCAGGAGTGCAGGGAAATGCCAGAAGAGTTTCCCACAAAAGTGTGGTGGGTCATAAATGGCTCAGGGACCTTGTTGTCCTCTCTGTGGTGGGACCCGTGTGAAAGCACCAGAGGCAGAGAGGCTGCCGCTAACCTGCCGTGCAGATGGAAAATGGGAAGCAAGGTTGCGGCTCCAAAGCTTTCAGGTCGGTGGCATTTGGTAAGGATAGTGGTGTAACGAGTGATCATCACTCATTAATCATCCTGCTGGGATTAACAGATAGAGATTAGGAGCTGTGTTCTCAAAACATCCATATGCTGCTTTGTTTGAGTAAGGAAAATTCCTTAGTTATGCTAAAGTTGTGTTTAGGGTATGGGCAATTGTTATGGTACTAAGAAGCAATTATGTGACGTAAAAGGTAGAGTAATATGTATATGATAAGCATGTATGCTTTTCCTTCAGTAATGCAGGAAATAAATTGGGTATTACTCCCAACTTGGCTAACTCATGTGGAATACTAAGACAAAATGAAATACACCACTTCTTTTTTTCCAAATTTGCTGTTAATTTTTCAGTTATGTAAAACATGATCCCTCTCCTTAAACTTCGCATGCAGATTAAAGTTAGACCTATAACATGTGGCGTAAGTGTAGTGACGGACCAAAGAAATGGAGTTCCTGTTAAAGTCCTTCTTCTGGGCAGAGGAAGTTTGGAGTCAGGATTTTAACCCAGGTATGGAGAGGGACCTGTATGTGCTGGATCTGCACAGAAAGGCTTGGGTAGCAGAGCTGCAGCTGTCTTAGTGGGAAGAATAATAACAGGGGGATACTTGGCAATATTTCTTTTATTTCTTTCGTTTCTTCTCATATCTGAAACAACGTTGAAGCAGATAGGAAACGCAATTCGAGTCAGGATTATGACCATTTTGTCCTTCCCTGTGGTCTCCTTCACCCTAAAAAAACTTCTAGAAGGATGTATGTAAAAAGCTTTGTCATTTTTGGATATAATTGTTCCAGCTTTGTTGCCACTGATAGGATATTTTATGATGGATTGGTGGGTTATTATGCATTTGTGCCCAGATACTGAGGTTTTGTATATCTTGCAGCATATCACATCTCAGACAAAGTAGAAGAGTGTTTTAAAAATTCGAAAAGATAAGAAATCAAAGTAAAAATTTAGATGAGGCAAGTATGTAATAAAAACGTGCAGAGAAGCTCTGGAAAAGTAAAAATAAGTTGAAATCATGATATGTCCTTAATACTCTAGTGGTCAGATATTGATAATTAATCTATGCTGTGTCGGGTGAAGGAAGGGGTGAATTGAAGGTTCTTCTCTCTTCACCTAAGGGAGGCCTCCATCACTATCCAAGTTTGTGAAATTAATCTCTTAATCCCATAGAAGAAGCAGAAAGAGCTTTTCGAAGACATGCCCCACTTTGGAGCAATATGAACAGAACATCAAATGTATTTTGACACAGGTTTGTCTTTGCAGTGCCAAGGGACTAATTAATTGTATTTGTTTGCCTGACCGAAAAGAAAGAACACTCTAGTAGAACTGAAATGAAATTTAGGAAACACAGGGTCGGTATAGTGAAATATTTAAATTGAAATAGTTTGATTTGACTTGCAATCTTTTACTGGCCCTAACACAGTGTTTATTTCATTTTGTTAACACGTTGACATAAACCCAAATATTTTTGTTTTCCACTGTGCGGTAGGAATGTGTGACATTTTGTGAATACCTGATGATAATCACTGTGTGGGTTAACTATATTGCTTTCTAGCCAAGAATAACAATGCAGGATTGGAGGGACCGGTGTGTCGGGGAGGCCAGGTCCCTGGAAACGCAAGCTTTTTGGTGCAGACGAGCCCACAGAGCAACTCTCCACATCCCTCAGACACCTCGGGGCACAGGGCAGTCCCTGAAATGTCTAACAAACTTTGCATCTCTCATAAAAGACCAAAAGCCCCAACTATCTTTTGCTGCAGGAGAAGAGTAGGAGAGATTAAGAGCATCAAAGCATTTTACTAGCATTAGTTGTTCAGGTGCATGATGTCAGGTGTATCTAGCTGTTTTGTGGTTAAGAAAGCAATAGAGGAACTTGACTGTTCAGCTTTTCTGTGAGCCCATGTCGCAGGGATGCCTTTTAATCAAAGGGTTGCAGTGAGATCCTTTCAAAATATTGGGGGGATAAAAAAGATGAGTGAAATGCAGTGAAAAAATGCAGTGAAATCCCTTCAAAATATTGGAGGGATGATAAAGAGGAGTTTTGATGGCTGCAGCATGCCCAAGGGCCTTTGTGGCATGGTTGCTCGTGCTGTCCCCATCCCAGAGAGCTGCGGAAGGTTTCTCGTTGAGATTAAGGAACCCAGCCTGTAGTGCATCTGATTTTCCCCTGTTACATGGCATAATCCTGAAGGAACGGGAAGCATAGCACTGGTCCTCTGACGTTTGGTGCTGTGTTTTCAGTGAAAAAAGCCATCCTTCCTCATCTGCAAGAAGCATCAGCCCTGGAAAGCTTACCCGTTATTACGATGCCGTTATTACGACGCCAACAGCCTCATCATTGCCAGCCATAAGATGAGCTGCGTTCTGTAATGAAGTCTAATGACGTCTGCTCCATTTTCCACCGACACTGCTCCTAATCAATGGAAAGGGACCCATTAAGCAGACATCTCCATGCAACCCCTCTCTGGCTGACAAAGGCGAGAGAGGCTGGAGAAGGAGCTGGCATCTACGAGATCATTTAGAGCACTGCTAAATTAGGAGGCAGTGGATGATAAGATGTGCCCTCGCTTTTAGCCAGAGCTTCGTCCTAAGGTGCAGCACTTCATCTCATTTCCATAGGTATTGCTGCTCACCGCCACCTGCTCCGTTAGCATGCAGATTAAGGTTCGTTGTTGATCTTGGGAGTAAGAATTCAACAGCCTTCTCTGCAAGATGATGGGAGCAAAAAGGCTTTTTTTTTCCAGGGGAGCTGCAGACTTCTTTAGGTGAAATGTTATCTTTTGGCATAATTAGCAGTTGATTTTTGATGTAATTAGTTGCTATTTCGGTCTAATGGCTGGGGCATGCATGTGGGATAGGGACAGGTGGGACAATTTTTCTGCAGCATTAACAGAATGGCATGAAAAGCTTCTTTCCTTTCTGTGAAATTTATTCAGGGCTGCAAAAATGCCTGCCTAATTAATAAGCAAGTCCATAATAATCTTATCTTGCAACGGAAAGGTTTTACATGAAGCCATTAGTGAAGTTAAGACTTTGCCTTTTCAGCTGAACCCATCATCCCTGCTGGTGAAAACCTGTGTGGTGATGGAGCGACGAAGAGTTGTTTTGTATCTTATCATTTGGAGTTGTCATTACAATGTCCACAGATCAGTTATGCTTCTCCAAGGTTTATTAATGATCTCTTTAACTAACCTTAATTCCATGGCACTGACATATAAGAAATACGTTCTGCTGTACGGGAAGGAGTTCGAATTGTCTGAGCAGAGCTCGTGAATGACTTCCAAGGAGCCATCTGAAATTCTGCAGTTGTGATTGATACATAAAACAAGTGTTGCATGAGACCAGATGCTCTTTGCAAGCCAAATTTATATTTGAATGTATGCAGAAAGCTTAGCCTCTACGAACAGCTGAGTATGCATTTTACAGCTCACGTCCACGGCAAGTACAGTTGATAGAGTCTCAGATATGTCTGGGCAGGTCTCGTACGTGTGCTTACTATAAATCGTACTTCTTTACTCCACTGTGAGCTGAAGTTAGTGCTAGTGTTTAGGTATATGACTAAAACTGCAGCAGAGCCCGGAGACTTCGCTAAGAGTCTTAATCCACTGTCACCAATGTACATTATACATTGGTCCTCACGTCAGAGAGGAAATGGGTGTTCCAGCTCTAACTCAAAAAGATGTAAATCTTCAGCTCAGATTGTAACAGATTACTGCTTTTACCTGTGAAAATCCTCTGTTCAGTCCCTGATGTTCTGTTCTTGATGGCCACCGTACAAATGGCTGTGAACATACAGTCCCAGTACTTGAAAAGCTAGTAAGTGGCAACTACAGGTGAGATTGCAAATGAATACATAAAACACGTGTGTGTTTCTATTTGCATTTATTACATTACATTAGTAAGATTTAACAAAAAAGATTTATTTCCATTTTAAACCATTTGAATCCATTGCTCATGAGCTGATTTCTTGCTTTAGTTCTGCAGCACAATTTTGGTTTTAGGAGTTGGACCTAATTTTGCAAAGCACAGTCTGGGCATAGCTGCAGGGACGAAGGTAATTCCATACCTTCAGGGAGATAAAAACCACTCCAGCTCAGAAACACGGCTAAACCTAGAAGAAATTAGTTAAATTCCTGGATATTTCATTGACCTTGTTGAGTTACTGCACTCTCTGTTCTGTCTTCTCTTCTCCAGTGACACCACTGACCCTCTGGGACGGAGCGGCTCTAACATGTCCGGCTGGTCTCAGTGGGGACGTTTACTCTAATGACACTAAAAAATTCCTGCTCATGTTTTGCAGGGCCATGAATTGGCATATTTAAATATACATATGTTCTCCTTTGCTTGTTGAGATACAGCTCTTACCAACCTCTGCAGCTGGGCTCGGTGTGGAAGCTCAGCGGTGTGATAGAAAAACTATAGGATAAAAATACTGAAAGAAAGACAGGGCTCGAAAGGGTAAATGTGCTGCAAGGAAAGTTAAAAGAAGAGAGACTTAAATAATGACAGACTGAGAGCAGTTAAATCTGCATGAGAGTATGGAAACTAAATCCATGAAAAATGAATGAACAATAAGTGCATCAAGATATGAGTTGCATAAAAAGGAATGTGAGAGGAGGAAGGTTAAATAAGAAACACAACATGTTTCCTGATTTTTATGCAATGTTAATGGTAATTTTGCTTGTCTTACCCGTGTCAAATTCCAGAAATATTGTCAGCTACAGGAGGGCGTATAGCATAGCACCATTTCCTTGCTCTCTTCGGATGTGATGGAGTGATGCATGGGCACTTACAGCTCCCAGCAACCCTTCACACATGCTAACACGAGGATTTCGGTTTCTGTGATGTGGAGGCATGAAGGGCTCAGCAAGACTATGTCCCGGCCTGCAACCCATTCCTGACTTCAGATCTACTGCAAAAGAGTAGACTTCTACCCCAAAACAGTAGACTTCTACCCTAATTTTCATCTGAAAAGCTTTAAAGGTCTGCAGATGTCTTATTTGAAAATAAATCTTTGGGTGCTGCATACAGTTGTATCTTTAGCACTTGATTTTCATAATGGGTAGAAATCAAAAGTGACTGTTAGCATTAAATGAACAGACAAAAGGATGGAAGCAGCTTCTCACCATTGCGTTGTTTTTATACGTTAATTCAATTAGATTTGTTTTAAATTCTCCCTGTTCAATAGCTAGCACAGCATCGCGTTCCACCAGCGTGTTTGGAAATGAAATGAGTCGAATAATCTAATTTATTACTAGCAAAACTAACTGGCAGCACTAAAAAGTGGCAGAAGCGTTTTTGGCTTGTGTTTACATGGGAAGTGTGAGCCAAACTGTCCCAAACAGGAGAGAAACCTGCAGATCGGGTCCTGAATGCCCCAGTCCCTGTTGGAGCTCTGCCTTGTATGCGTGTGTTCATCCTGCCTCGGTGGCCTTGGGGTGGAGAAAATGTGGCTGTTTGACTTTTTCGAAACGATGCTGCTGAAGACAGGTTTCCTTTTGGTACTTAGAATGACGATTTAGATGGCAAGTGATGCTATAAAAAACCCTGCTAAAGGTGGCAGGGGAAATCGGTCCTGGTGAGGACCCTGGGGATTAGTGATTGCTCTGGAAATGGTTGTGGGGCCTCAGAAAATGGTGGATTTTCCTCTTGTTTCACATCTGGCACCTAGTTCAGTCACGTGTGGTTTGAGATGCCTTAATGTAACTGAAATCTTTGGGCTTAATGTAGGTGTAAGTCAGTAAACTTAATGGTGTGTGACTATAGACTGGACAGTGTAACGCTCCCTTGTCATCTTGAGCTGAAACTATGGAGAGCTTTACTAGTTCAGTCCCTGTAATTTCATCTGCTGCTGTAAGATTTCTTCATACGAGTAATATTCGCTCCTTATTTAATATTTCGTGCCTGTATGATGGCATCAGCACATGCAGGCTGGCCACCCGGCTCTGTGGAAAAGGAGTCGTGGGTGATGGAGGCCCATTGCTGGAGACTAAGCAAGAGACAGTGGGTATCCCTTCCGCCGAACAAATTTTCACTTGGATTTTAATATTTCTGCATTTACTTCCCCTTCTTTAGTGCTTCAGATGTGTGGACGTGAACACAGTTCATTTTTTTCCACTGTAGTTAGGCAACCAGATATATTATAGGGCAGAATAAGAAATTTCTGGTCTGTAGGCTGAATAAAACCTGCAAATTCATTTTGCATGGCTCATGGCCGCATGACTTTTTCAATGTTTTTTAACAGTATTTTGGATAGCAGCAAGATGTGTGTTAACCTGCTCTGTGCCCCAGCCCTTTGAAATGGTTCTTCGCTGCCAGCAAGGGAAAGGTTTCCCACCTGTGCAGCGGTAGGGGAAGGAAAGCTTGCTCTTCGCCGTCGATTCCCCTTTCACAGAGCGACAGCCCAGAGGAGTCGTTTGGAGTCATGAACGCCTATTCGTAATAAGCGTCAGTGAAATCTTTAATTAAAAAAAAAAAAAAGACACAATCAGAGCAGAGAGAGTGAAAGAATTGGACTCCCGTGGTGCGGAGCATGGAGCAGACATTAAGGGGATAAGCTGCGTTGCCTGCTTCGTCTGGCAGCTGATAAATCACCGCCGTAATCCCCGCGCCAGCAAGCAGGGCGAATGCTGCGTTCGTGGCAAGTGCGGTGGGCGCGTCTGAGCCTCGAAGCATCGTACGTGGGCCACCAAACGGGAACGGAGCTCCTGGAGAGCAGGATGTGAACCTTCAGGGAAAGCTAGGAAACACTACAAGATAGGGAAGGAACCAGCCTGTTGAAATTTGGGCCTTTTTGGTGTTGTTAAATTGAATTCTAGTCCATTAAGCAGGGAGTTTTAATTGAGTAATACTGCTTTGCAAATACTTATGAATAATATCTATTTTTAGTACATCTGGTTGGCAGAGTGGCTGAAGAACAAAGCTAAAACAGAAAAAGGCCTAAAATGAGAAATCTTTTGTTTGCTTCATTTTTTTTTCTGAATGCACTGTCTTGTTTAAATCTGCATGCACAATATTTTTTTCTTGAATCTCTGGCTTTTTTAATTAGAAACATATAAATACAGGCTATACCAGCATTGTTTTTAAAGGAAAGAAAAAGTATTGTACAAAACCAAACATGACGAATTTTTTTGTTATTGTTTTATGTTTACATTCAGAAAATGGGATACCCTTTCCCTAAAAAGAAGTTAGTTCCCAACTTTTGAGCGTAACAGAATAGGAGGGGGTAGGAGAAATAACTTAGATAGATGCGGCTTCTTCCTTACCATGGAAGAAAAGCTTGTATTTGAGTGAATAATGCTAGCAATATACCCTAGATAATGCAGACTGTTTTTGTAAAGCACTACTACTTAGATACAATTACAAACAGTTTATCTTTTGGCAGAATTGTGTAGTTGTCAGGATCCCTGTTTGTGTAATTCGTAACATTTAAGACAATTGAATGGATGCGCCATGTGTAAAGTCTTTGATTCAGCAGAGTTTCTGGACCTTCAAAAAGCTACAGGAATTTTCTATTAAGGATACAGTTGATGAATCCTGAAGGTAAGAATTGACTGTGCGGACTATTGGCTGTTAAAAATAATAATAGGTTTTCTATAAGGATTTATGTCGCAGTGGTAGGGGATAAGTGAGATGTATCTCACCTTTGTGCTCTATCAGAGTGTGAGGTGTCTTGGAAATGCTCGGTTTGCAGCTAGGTCCCGAATTTGGCTCTGCTCTCATGCAGGTATAGAGAGCCAGCTGATTTCAGTTCTCCATATGCATATTTAATTTAGCAGTGTATAGCAAGGTAGGGGATCTCATAATTTTTTTATTAAATTATAGAGGGAAAAAATCTTGTGTGCGTGGAGCAAAACCAAGGATTAGTTTTTGCTAGGATGGTTGTGCCTGGCTCAGCGTATACTGTCTGACCTTAGCACTGTCTGGAGACTGAAGTATGGGATTTGATTTGTAAAGGTCTGAGATCTTGGGAAAACTCCAGCAGAGCATTTAAACACATACATAGTCTCATTAAAACAATCTGTTCAGATGTGGAAATGAATTTGCCGAGTTATCCTTGTCCCTGGGCTAAATACTCCTCTCCTACATAATAGTAAGAACGTAGACTCAGGAGCGGAGTCAATTATAGACGGACACGCTGTCCCCGGGGGAGCGAGGGGTTGTGGAGCTACCGAGAAAGCAGGAGGGCAGATGTCCTTTGATTAATGGGACACCCCATGTATTTTGGGCATCTGGCAGGCAGGCAGATCGTCACTGCTGCTACTTAGGGACCGCGGCCCCCGGTCGATGCCGTAATTGCTGGGCCCCTGCGTTACCACCCAGCCGCTTGCCTCTGCCGGGGGGGGAGCGGGAGGGCACGGCCGGCCTTGGTGCCGCGGGAGGCAGCTCCCGGTCCCGCGGCTCCCCGGGGCGCAGTGGGCACCTCTTCTTCGTGCCAGGCAATGCCCTCACCTCGTCAGTCCCTCACTTGCGGTCAGTCAAAAGGATGGTTAAAAATAGGAGTTCCCTGGACTTGGCCATTGTGCAGCTCATAGGATACGGAGTCGCATGTCGGCATTTGTTTGCCCGAGAGCAAAGGTGACCCAGACGCGGTCCTCCGAGGAAGCCATTCCTCAAGGCACTACTTGCAGCCAACACTGGACCTGGAGAAGTCCACAAGCCCACCTGGGCACACACGGGGGACATTGTTGGCGTTGCCACAGGAGGACAGGCGTCGTACAGCATCACTGCACAACGGTTCCCACTTTTTCCCCTTGCTTTCCTAACGCAGGTGTGTTTTGGTCCCCATAAAGAAAATGACTCCCTTGTAGTTAACTAAAATGCCACTTCAAACAGCAGAAGGAGAGGACACCGTTCTCCCTGGCTCCTTTGTTGCCTGAGTGAAAAGCTGGGGAAGATAGATGGGTCACTCTGCCTACAAAAGGTGCACAATTACCCTGTTCCCAATTTCTCTCTTAAAACATAACACAGAAAGGGAAAAAATGCAGATGCAGCTTGGTAATGCGTATGTCAGCATTTACTTTAAAACTCTAAACATTAATGGGTATTTTTAAATGTGAGCAGTGGGGTAATAACTTCCCGGTATTATGTATATGGAATTACTTATGCTGTTGTCTTTTGTTAGCTGACTCATAACTACCCACATTTTAGTATTGACATAATTAAATTTTATAAGTAAATAGTGGAATGATGTTTAACTTTTTGTGGTGTAAAAGGAATGAATTTAGGTCTTTGCTCATTCAAGTGATGTATATATATTTTTATGTACATGTGACTTGGGGCACATTGTGTTATATAATGAAATACATTTTTATATTCTAGGAAATGGTCCTATTTCCCTTAATTTCAGAAACACCAGGATGTAAATCCCAGCAGACCTCCCGCTGCTCTTTTGTAGTGCATGCCCCACGGGCAGGAGAGCCCCCGAGCCACGGCCGAGGGCGAAGAAATGGGGAGGACACCGGTGGTCTCGGCCGGGATGGCCGCACCGCTGCCGCAAGGGCTCTTGGGGGTCTCCCAGCGCGGGACCCCGCATCTGCCAGCGCCGGGCTGGGTCGCCGGCCCCCGGGGCTGCTGGCAGCTGCCCGCGGGTGCGGGGCTGGCGCGGGGCCACGCTGTGCAGTCGGACACACACAATAGACGCATCTAGTCGATGGGAGGAGGTAGTTTTTTAAGCGGTCCCCAGGGGAGCCGGGCGAGACAATGGCTACCTAAAGAAGCCATGGGGGCTTTATATGAAAAAAAGAAGCATCTGTTTAAGGTCCAGTCTTTGGAGTGGCTTTATTCAAACCGCTGGAGTTGGGCTTGTCCTTTTTAATTGCCCCTCGCGTTGTTTAGTGGGAATGTAACGCTTTCTGAAAGCGAAAAGCAAGGAAAGTTGATTTTTTTTTTTTTTTTTGGTGCGTATGTGGCTTTTGCTGAGCTTGTTTCCAAGAGTTTTCTGCTCCTTAACTGCCTGCTGCTGTGTCCGATGGCTATCTAATACCGAGCTAACAGGAGGAACGCTGCGGGAATGTCTGGAGCAATTGCATTTCTTTCTTAGCTGTCTCTGAACCATGTAGCTGGCTCTGTCCTTGATTGCACCAGCATAAATATAGACTGACCCCCTGGTAACTCTTCTCTGCTCATGCCATCGATCAGTTATTTGTTGGGGACTATGGAGACCACAGGCGGCCACGTCAGGATCGGGCCCAACGCATTTGGGGTTGCAGACGCAATGAGCGGAAGAGCTGCTTTTTCATATATTTGTCAGGTAAATAGTAAAATGCCCACTGACGCTCTGAGCTCTGGTTGCTCTTAATCAGTGCCCACCGTAGCGAGGTTGGGGCTGGGGGGACACAGCCCTGCGCAGCTCCCACCCCGTCGCAGGAGCAGGAGTCGAGGTGGTGGTCCGAAGCAGGGACCTGTTTTTCTTTGAATCCCCTCTCCTGCTGCACTCAGGTGCAACTTATTTCTCTTCCCACCCTCTCCCTGAGGTATTTCTTTGCCAGCCCTAAATCAGCATCACACTTAGGACATGTACCCATGTGCAGAAGGGGGATAACTGATGCCGAGCCATTACACTAAAGCACTACTGCTTCCCGAGGAGGTTTAGGATGAGCGAGGAGGCACCGTGGGGTCACCCTGCTCTAAATAGCTCCTCTCCTTAAAACTCCTCTCCGGGTTCCCAGGGTGGCCGGTGGAGTGGACAAAAGCATCTCCACCCTGGCCGATGCTGAGGGAGGGCGAGTGCTGGAGATCTCCTGGGCCTGGTGGGCATGACAGGGGGTTTCTCCCACCCCAGCCTCCCCCTCGCTTCCTGCTTCTTTGAATCGCTTTGTGTTCAGAAAGCCCTTTAAAGGTCTGTGAAAGGGAGCACCTTGCGGTGTATTGGCATTAGATGAATATTAATTCCCATTTGCATTGTATCAGTAGAGCTCCACAATTTGGGCTGATCAACAGCTCTCAAGACTTCTCCTATTGCACACAGAAGTGTAAACCAACAGAGTGTGCTGGTGTCTGATGTGCAGCCATATGGGTTTGCCTTCCCCAAACCAGCATTTCCTATGACCAGCACTGTCCCACTAAACAAGCAAAATTTAGTAGTGGAAGAGAAGTGCAAAGAATCAGAGGAATTTTCCCAGGTCACCTAACAGACCAACCTGAGGACGAAACTTGGGACTTTTTTATCTTCTTCTAGTGTCTCTCCTTCAGTGCATTGCATTTCTCCCATGTACGCTGGCTTCTCACCATGATTAGCATATTCCTAAACCACTTCATTTCTGTTCTGTACCTCCTGTGAAATACTACATGTGCTCAGACCTCTTTGTGAGAAAGCTGCGTCGCTTTATTTTGTTTCCCACACCACTGTGGTTAAATAGAATATCTAAAAATAGAATATTCTATTATATAGAATATATCTCCTTTCACTTCGCTAGGAGATAAGAATATTCTTCTCTACTGGATGCTGTAGAATGCTGTTTTAAATATTTAATTTGCATTTTTGTTCCAAGCTTAATAATAATTAAAAAAAAAATCCTTACGAACAAAGGGGTTGCTTGACAACAAGAATTTCTTAGTGCTTTAAAGCATGCTGTGAGTGTAGCGAACATACTTATCGCTGATGAAGCAAAACAAGGAGCTAAGCACGCACTTTGTGTTGAGGTTTGTCTGTTTGCAACAGGAGCTTGGGATTTTTTGGCCATTTGGGTGCTTTGTAAGTCAGTTGGTACAGGATCCTTCCTCAAAACAAGTTCTGGGGATCTGCAAGGTATTTTTTTTGTTAGCCCTAAGTACTGACCAAATGGTTTAGCAGTTATTATTAAATGAGGAGGGATTAGGAAGTCATGCATACACTTCCCGAACAGGCTGTCTGTCCTTTTGACTCCTTGCCCAAACGAAGTGCTGTTTCCTTGATGGGACTATTTAACTCTTTAAACTGAGAATGGAAATTCTTCAGCTAATTGGAGATGGACACTGGCATGAATGGCCTCAATCCGCTTATGTTCTCATTAATATGCAAATTGAGGTTTCCTCTATCACCAACAGCCTTGTTCCAAGAAACAAGAAAGAGCTGAACTAAGCAGGGCTAATCTCACTGCCCAAATTAGCAACCTCGGAGCACTGCTGTTTGGACATGGACTGGAGATCAGATGCGAGTCCTAATGAAGAGTATAAAAAATTCATTGCCTAAACTTCAAAGGCATCAATTCAGAGTGAAAACAAAAATATGTTGTCCCTGTGAACTTCCAAAGACGTTTTTATCGTGGTTCTCATGCAGTAACGTGGCCAAAACCTGCTCGGTGTTGGCATGTGCACGGTGGGCACTCTCAAACCCACAACGCTGTTCTGCTCGAGTTTAGCAGGTTTGGGAGTTAATCCATGCATGTGAAAAGCTTCATGGTTTTATTTACAGGAGGCAGCATAGTTATTGCCAATACTGAAAAAAGCCTGGCTGTTTATCCCTGAAAATACAGAACATATTTTTAGCCCTTGGAGACGAGCCCGAGGAGGTGTGATGCGAGGAGGCAGCCTGTCCTGTCCACGAGTGCCCCTTGCAGCTGTGGGCGACAGACCCCTTTCTCTGACCGCTTGCATTGTGTTTGATAGACCAGGTATCTCAAACCTAGGAAGTTCTCATGGGTTTCATGAGTTGGGGCATGTTTGTCGCCTCTTTGTATGGTACATAAGGCTTTTATCCAGAAGGATGTCAGGGAGTTTCATGCGTCTTGGGATAACACTTTGCCTTTCCTTAGCATAAGGGTTCACCAACAGCACGAAGTTCTATCACATTTAGTTGAATAACTAGTTGTAGCTCATTAAAGCAGGTCCCTCTTCTGCCTCATAAAGACCGAGACCACACTGGGGGATATGGAGCGGTGGCCTTGATTTAGGGTTGTCCCTTCAGCCCATTGTGTTTGCCCTTACTCCGAAGTCTCATGATTTCCTGGTTTGAGTAGGGTTGGACCTTGTTTTCACTTATGCCCTATGGATGTGAATCTTTTCTCCCTTATGACATTGTAAACCACGAGTAGCTAATGGGTCCCTGACACCGCGTACGCTGATGAGGCTGGAGGAGGCTGGTGCAGACCGTGCAAAAGCAACTTTGGCAGCACACCATATCTCACTTTGCTTTGGGAGCCACCGAGAGCTTCACAATCTTGAAAACTTCAGTCATCTCAAAACCGCTTATATTAATCTCTGACCTCTTACTTGACTTAGGGAAGCGATAAAACAATTTTGTCTGAGGAAGTAATGCGGTTACAACCTTTGAAATGATGCTAAGAACATTTAGGACTAATCTCATTGAATCTTCGGGAGGGCTGACAGCTGGAGCCCGGCCTTGCGCGAGGGAGGGAACTTAAGCAGGAAAAAATTGCTTCAACTTTCCATAGTTAAATCCTAATAGGCTTAGTAGGAGAAAATAAAAGCAATTCATTTAATGTTACACTCGTTTAAATGAAAAAGAAACAAGTGGAGACAGAGAAAAAGAGATCCAGCCTTTAAAATTAGCCAACATTTCACGCCTTTTTCTCCTCGCCGTCCTCATTTGCTGATTTCAGGCTTGTCAAAAGCATCAGTCTGGGCCTTCAATCTTGTGACGGCAATGAATTTTCAT
The DNA here is from genome assembly GCF_964195595.1 of Calonectris borealis. Lineage (NCBI taxonomy): Eukaryota > Metazoa > Chordata > Aves > Procellariiformes > Procellariidae > Calonectris > Calonectris borealis. Next base: position 2,801,901 of record NC_134351.1, on the reverse strand, counting down.
GGCAGTCCACGTGGCCTCTCGACACGGGGTATCAGCCGGGTCTCCTTCGCCGAGGGGGCTCGGCTGGCGCTGGGGGGGCAGAGGGGCCGCGGCCCCCCCGCCCCGTGCTGGCGTGGGAGAGGCCAAATTAAATTTCAAACAATGAAAACGAGCGGAAAATTCAACTTGTCTGGGGTGACGGGGGGAGGATGGCTTGCTGCTGCGCTTGTCAAGGGTAAGTCTCCAATGGCTCTTCTTGATTGGCTTCAGCTTCCGTTGCTATAACCCGACCCGGCTCCCTTAATTTGTCTTTGTGACAAAAATTGCTATGCAAAATAATAATGTTGCTCCCCTTAATTAATCTGCAAGAGATAGCCCTGCACGGAGTGGGTAAATCTGAGTTCACGGTCAAGGTTGTATTTGTTGCCAAGAGATGATGTGGGTTTTCATTCTGTTATGTTTGTTATTTAAAATAAATACGTACAGCAGAATGGCATTTTTGCTTTATGGTGATTGCAAGCAAAATAAAAACAAATTATTAGCAGTCGGGTTAGGTATTTTGACAGAAAACCACTGGAGGTTTTAATTAGAGCAGAAAACAAAAGGCATAACAGTAAATAGTGGTTGTCATTGATCAACAGTTACTATTACTGTGTCTGTTAATAAATGCTTCCCATTCTCCCACTAAGAATCATTAATGCAAACTTAACTTTTCAAGCATATTCTAATTCTCACAAAGTTTTCTTTCAGAAATACTGCAAATTCTGCGGAAACCTGTAAACTCTAGAGAGACCCTCATCTTCTGCAGGTGCAATGGCACAATTTTCACCCTGCTCAGCTGGAATGGGAAATAACTGATACCGACTTTGGGGCAGGGGGGACACAGCCTGTCTGTGAGTTTGCCTTCTTTCGTTGAGACCACGACACATAAAAGTAATAGCAGCGTTAGGTAGTTATGAAATGCTGCTTTTCTGGTAATAGAGAAACGTAAAATGAAATATTTCTCCTTTGAAGTTAACGGCTTTTTTGCCATTAACCTCAGCAACAGTAAGGTTTTTTTCTATGGCAGTTATTTTAAAGCTCATTCATTCCTTCTCTTCTTTCACACCGTAATGAAGAAGGATGCCACTTAACTACTAAATCTCTACCTTACTTGCTTTGGAAGAAAGGACTATGTATATTTAACATTGCTTGAGTACAGCCTCCTGCAGAGGAGAATTCAGAAAAACCTTCCAAAATACCTGCTTGTTTTCCTTGCTTGGGCCCTCCAGTTCCAGTGCAGTGCTGCTGCGAAACGCCGAAGCATGATGTGAATTTCAAAAGAAAAATCTTGAGAAAAAATATTTGCGTTCAGCAAGCAATTAACATGCACGGATTTTTTTCAGAGGGGGGCTAATTCTTTTCTTTCTAGTTCACAACCATTTAGCATGCTATGTTATAATAAAACAATGTTGCTGCTTCCACCCGTTATAATCGACAGTCATTATCCTCAATTCCACAGTGCTTCAAATAGAAACCGAGTACTCCAAAGAAGGTGAAAAACTGCTGGGTCCACAGCCAAGTTGTGAGACAGTAATTAATGATCTTCATATGCATCTCCTGAAGAAATAGCACTTGGGGCTCCAAAGAGATTTTGTCTCTCAAGCCGAGAGACTTATATCACTACTTGCATAAAAACTTTCTTTGAATACCCGGCAGTAAGTTATTAGCATCGCAGAAGGCATGCTCTGCCCTGATTTATTATTGAACTGGTGTTAGAAGGCTCTGTGAACATAAATTCACAGGTTTCACGACCTCCAAGCACTAAGGTCCCTTGGTCGTTTGCCCCCAAATTAGCAGTAGATGTTAACTCTACTCGCCTTGAGTTGTGTAGAAACTGGGCAGCTTTTTGTTCTCCAGAGGTGCTGGGGTGTTGTGGTTCTGCCATGCTCAGTCCTGCTAAGCCTGGTGTGCCTCCAGGCACGTGAAGGTGGCTTGCAGACATGGCAAACATATGCAAGCTGTTTTGCTCTGTTATTTGGTCGTTGCGCGGTGTGCTGTGGTCAGGGCAATTGTATTTTCATCCTCTGGTTGAAGCACATCTGACTGCATGAGACAAGAAAAGTTCAGCGCGTGGTCTCCGGGTACCTTCAGAAGCAACGGTGGGGACCACTGCCGGCCTTGCACCGTTGTCATCTGGTCTTTGCACGATGTGCAGAACTTGTGGGATCACTGCATGGTAAACCTGCAAGATGTTTGCCCTCTGACTCTAGAAAGCAGCTGGCGGACTTGTAGGGAGTGCTGTTTGTGACTGGATGTGGTTGTGCTTATGCAGAGATGCTGTGGAAATTGCAGGCTGATGGGAGCTACCTTACTCTAGTGCAGAAGAATTCGCATCCCACTGGTTCTCTTGACTACTTTGACAGAAATCTAAATTTCACTGATGTTAGAGTTTTCCCTTGTGAAATCCAGACATGCATTTGCTGGTAATTCAGTAAATCTGTCAAAGACATGAGCATCCTTTGAACAGTCCTCACGATGCTTTATACACCCCGACAGAAGGGAAGGACAAATGGCAGTACTGAAATGGGACTTCTTCAGCTCCAGAGGTGCAAGGTCAGTTTTCACTTGCCATTGATGTTAGAGATAAAAGGATCATGTGGTATCTCTAGTACTTAAAATTTATAAATGGGTTCAAATTTTTACTTGCTTTCTTAGTTTTAGGTTACCTTAACTCTAAAAAGCAATTTTGAAGTGGCACTTTGGAAGGCCGTTTTTGCTGATCACCACAGCTCCCTATCACACTGGCTGTTTACAAGCTCAGACTCACTTATGCTGTCCATCCTGAGAGCTCAGAGCAGATTCTTTGCAGCTTAAACACCATCACTGGTGGTGAAGATGCTGCATAGCAGACTTCATTAATTTTGGTGCCTGTATCTTCTTTACTGGTGGATCGTTCTGCCCGTTTCCTGGGCTGACTCTCAACAGTCCTCGCTTTGGGGAAGTCTTGCTGTAATAAATATAATTACTGGAAGGGACAGCCATGGTAAGCATTTACTCAGAGCCCGTTAAAGTCAGAAAAAGATTCCTTTGGGCTCATGGGATGAGACCAGGACAGTGCCCAGTTAGTACTTGTGCAGCAGGTCGGTGCTGTGCGGGAGGAGAGGGAATGAGGCATCCGTAGTCACTGAAGTTGGGCTGCAAAATTATTTTCCAGAAGTGCATGGTTGGAACCAATCTGTCTTCAAGAAATGCTGAAAAATAACCTCATTTTCAGAAATGCTTTCCCACCGTTGGAAGGTGTGATGCTCACAACACAGCTTGGTTTTCCATCTTCCACAAAAGACCGTAAAACAAACTATGGGATAACTTAACAATGCCAGCCCAAAGGCAGACCAGTTTATTTTGCACCTCCTGCCTTCCAGAATAACAACTTTTCAAGAATTCAGGTCAACTACAGCTTATAGTTTGGCTAAGCAGCACATTTAGATATGGCACATAGGATGTAGAATATACCCAAACATACACATTATTTTAAAAGCTTTAAATGTTTAATTTTCACATCTTCCAATGAAACTTTTCAGTATTTCATTTTGAGCAGCACTTTAGGTTTAATGGGAAAAAATGTCAAACATGAAGGTTAAATAAATTCAATGCGTAATGAAATATGCAATTTCAGGTGAAACAGAGCATTTCGCCTCAATGCAAAATAAATGTTTGAGGGACGGCAGTGGGAGGAGCTCATTCAGCAAAATGCTTTCAAGCTTTCCATTTCAATTTCACCAGAACAGCTTTTTTCCTTTAATTTTAAATTTTTTCCCAGCAAATACTGAGGAATCTGTTCCCTGGCCATCTCTGGGGCTGGCGAGAGCTGCACGCCGTGGCACACCGTGCTGAGCACTAACGTCTTTGACCCAGCTCTCCCCACGACCTGGACTTCATATTCTTCTCCTGCTAATTCCAAAATTATGTTTGCAAAGATTTTTTTTTCTCCCATAACTAATCCATTAAGCCAGAGTTGAAAGATAAATACCGACAACATGCTCTGTTAGCTTGAATTTGATCTTTGCTGTCCTAACATGCCTGCAGTGGAAAATCAATAGAGGAAATAGAGAGGAGCACGAGAGACCCCCCAGCGCGGTGGGGAGTGCCTGTGTCTTCGCTGGCTTTTGTTATTCCAACTATCCATAAACTCTGTGTCATGTTCTAGAATACTATAATTGCTGTTAGTCAGTGTTCGTGTTCTTGGGTATATATTTTGAATGGAGGAAACAAAAGAATGATGGTCTTTTCATCGCATGTTGTTAATTAATTACAGAGTAGGACTGGTTCAATAGCTCAACACATGAACTTCTCCTCTGCTATTGTGCAGACTTGTGTCTACAATCCTTTACAGCGCAATGGAGAATAACTTCTTAATTTTTGTAGCGTTTACTGTTAAATTATACCCCTGCACAGAACTCTGTACTTCACAGTCTAATAGTGTATATTAATTAAATTCTCAGTGTTTTCAGAAAGTCAGATTTCTGTACAAACTTAGTAATTTTCTGCAGACACTTAACGGCGTCAGGCCCATCAGCTTGCTTTAGCAGCTTCCCACCGAGATAGTTTTATCGGTGGGTTGTACCCCTGATTGAGCATCGCAGTGACTGATCCCTCAGTATTTTGAAATGCTCGTCAGGGCTCCAGCCCCGTTATTACTGCGACGTCAGAGCACTACAGGTGCACATGAGGGATCCGTTCGGGTGACGGGGCGTCGCAGTCAGCTGGCGGGGGGGTGAATCGCTGAGGACACTGACTCAAGGCTGGGGAGCACTTTATTGCAATTAGGGCAGTGCCCATTACTCTCCCTCACTGGAAAGAAAAGGGTTAGGGGGAGAAGGGCTGTTAGGAAGGTTTCTAGGTAAGGAATCCCTACCAAGAGAGCAAGAGCAATTAGAAGAGAAGATCTTCTGACTATCTTTCCCTGTTGGTGGAATATATTTCTTTTTTGCCCCGCACTGGGACTTTTTCTCTGTCTCTCTCTGTCTCCTTATTTGTCTCCAGGTTCTATGCCTCTCTCAACCTTTTCAGCAGCATGTATAACCTACCTTTTGATTGTTAGGGTTTTTTTTTTCAGTGGTAAAAATGCACACAACTCTATATACAAAAAGGAGAGGCTCGCAGTGGCTGAAGGCACAGATAGCTTCTTGGGGGGCATACAGAGCGTCAGCCTGCTCCTTCCACCTCATCCTGCCTTGCACTGATTTCCATTTCTCCCAGTCCCCTCTCTAGATTTATATCACCCGATACATATACATGAGAATTATTTACAGTGTTATCAAACATATCCAGTCAGTCAAATATGATGGAGTTTCTTCACTCCTACTCTAACAAGCACTGTAGCGGGAGGTGCCCAAAATCCGGAGGAGATCCAGAATCTGCAGTTGCTGTGCAGATTATATTTTCAGGCTGGAAATTCATTTCCAGTAGGCTGTATGCAATCATGGAGTTATCATCTCAAGAGAGAAGTCCCCAGAGTCTGTCTGAAGGAGGATCCTTTATCTAACCTTTATCTAACAGTCTGTTGGGGCCAGAGATGTTTTCTTCACAAAGAAGGGGGATGCAGCACAGGAGGAGCCGTGTTGGCATAACCATCTGCAGGAGCATCGAAGTTTCCAGTTTGGCCATGGAATAGCCCCACTAGCTTTCCCTGTGCAACCCTGCAGCGGGGATCAGTTGCCTTTGGAGACGCATCTCTGCATCCTAAGAGACAGCAGCTTATCCTCTCATTAAAAAAAAAAACAGAGCAAACAAAATCTCTTTGAATTTCTGCATGCCAGAAAATCGAGTAGTCGCCTTTTTGTTTCAGTGCTACCGAGGAAATGTGAGAGACTTCAAAGTATGCTCGACAGGCTTAAACACTAGCTTTTAACATCTTCAAATTTCTAGCAATATCTAGAAAGAAAATTAACCTTCAGACAGAAATATCAATCAGGCTTTGGGCTTTTCCAGTTACCTTTTCTATTCACTTTTACTTTATATTCTCTTTCGCTATATTCATCTTTTCACTTTGAGCTTCCATCCAGAAGCTCTGACAAGTTCAAAAATTATGGGGTTTGCATTATTTCTAGACTTGCCAGAATTGAGGAAGTCTCTTGATAACCTTGTTTATAAGGCTATTATATATAATTTTGGGTAGGCTATATAGGTAAATGCTGCATAACAGGTAGGGATCAAATACATTTCTAAAAGATTAATGTGTTTAGGAGCTTGAGACCCGAGGCTGTTGAAGCTGAATATAAAAAAGTCACAAAGTGTGTGGTACCTCAGCTCTGTTGATAGCTGGGGATGATTTGAGCCTAATTTTCACTCTCTGTACTGAACTTCTTCACAAGAGGGATAAGAAATAGAAATAGCGATCCCTCTTTATGAACCTGTATATAGACATTGCACACAACACAGGGTTTCAGTGCATACATGTGTATTGGCCAGGGCAAAATAAATATTGGCTATAAAAATCGTAAGGTTGTCTAAGGATATCAGTGTAAATTGAAAACATAGACAGCATCTGCCTGGTGATTGCGGGCCCTGTGTCCTGCGGTGCAGCATGGCTTTCACCCGGATAAACCCCGCCAGATTGGGCTTGTCCATCTATTTAATGTGAGTTGTGGTTAAGCTCTTCTGTGCTCCTTGTGGGATCCTGAGAGCTTAAGACATGATAGTACTTTTTTTTTTTTAATTCAAAGCCCTGAAAAAGGAGGCACCAGGTGACAGGGCACCGGAATGATGTGGAGCTGAGGCCTCGTGTTGCTTGACCTGAGATGTAGGAGAAAGGCACTTGTGGGAATGAGCATCCAAGTCATGCTGAGATAGTGTTGGAGGATTTTGGAGGTAGGAAGGGGAAAAAAAAGGCTTTTTTTTTTTTTACCCTAGTGCTTATTGTCAATGATCCTTAGAGCAATTTATCTGCAGATCTACAACCAGGCTTCATCTTGGAGGGAGTTAGTGCCCCCCAGCGAAGCAGCATCTCTGCAATGTGGGCAGGGGAATAAACCCAGGAGCTATGGTATTTAATGGCATATAAGTCCCCATCATATGCAGGAAAGCCTACTAGAGCTGACAGAGCAGACTAGCTGCAGCAAACTAGCCTGAGCTGTAAAGTAACAATTGGTAGAAAATACGGGGAAAACCTCATTTTACTCTCTACTGGATGGACCAGTTACACCAATGATACGATGTCTTCAGCAGTTAAAGATATGGGCAGTATTAAATACAGACTATAGAGCGTAATGCGGCAAAGAAAAATCATTTTCAGTTTAAGAAAATGTTGTGCTACGTGATTCTGCAAGACTCTGACCCCAGCGTACCAGTTATTAAATCGCTCCCCGATTATTCATATTTCAGATTACAGAGAAGTTTCAAAAGGGATTGTGCTAAAACCTCCTTTGCATTCAGTAGTGCAGGGCCCGTCCACCGATGGGCAGGAAAGCGGCTTTTCCCCAGGGTCTGAACAGACAAGCGTGAAGGTGCACGTCGGTGGAGCCAGCTCCCGGGGCTCTGGGACCTGTCCTTGTTAGTTCATGGAGGAAAAAAACAGTATTTTGTTCTTTAATCACAGTGTGACGCTTGAGGACTGAGGGGTTTCACCACCTCACTCGCTGTCCCACGCCAGTTGGCTGGGCTAATGAGCGAAGACGCGTTGAAAGCCAGGTTCGTTATGGGGGTTGCTGGTCTGCGGCAGCTCACGTGCCACCCGTGTCCTGCCGAGGTTGCCCTTCAGCCGCGGTCAGATCCTGCTGCAGAGACACAGCAGGTACGTGTACCTTGTCGAAGCCAAAACCAAAGTTTTCGTCCACTTCAAAGCGGCCACATGAGCACAAAGTTGCTAAAAAGGTCTTCTCTCAGCCTGGTTGAGAAGATGCTTTTGTGGATAGAGGTGGCTGTGGTTGATGTACATGTGCTGTTAAATGAAAACATAAGGACTGCATATTCTGGTAGTGGTAATTATTTGCCGTGGTAAGGATTACACTTCCATTCTCTCAGACTTTTTTTCCTTGAGGACAGTGTTTCTTCAGAAGAAAAGATCTTTCATTTAAAAGGAGCTAAGTCTAGCTATCTTGTCTTAGTAATTACCCAGATACATACTGTTATAAATGAGTCCAGGATCGTCCCCAGAGGGAGATGATTCAGAGACAAACAGCGATTTCAGCCTACAGAGCCTGAGATCTATAGAGTACCTCCACCCAACACCAAATGCATGTATGTATATATCCAAAAGCAAAAAATATGATTCAAGTAATCTGACATTTTCCAGTATCCTATATGAGACGCTAAATTACCAGATTTTATGAATTTAATTCTTTTTTTTTTTCTTTCTTTCTTTCCTATGTTGACCATGCATACTTGGACTTGAAAATCTTCTATAATAGGAGTTTCATTAAAAATTCATACTTTCTAGTGAGCATTTCTGATATTGATACATTCACACGATCATATAAAAAGCATTTTCTCATGGAAAAAAAATCTGACCCTGTTCAGGACACTTGTCTCGTGACCAGTCACGCTACAGTACCAGTGGCTGCAGTGGCGGCACGACCAGCTTTTGTGGCCCGAACGAAATAAGGCCATTCTCTAACTGCAGTGGGACCGAAGTTTAGATGGGGTCTGTGGGCCCCTCGGTGCTCTAAATTTTAACTGACTTATTGCTGTGCCTGGTGAGAATTGTCTTGTACTCAAGGACATCAACATGATTATATTCCTACTATTTGTATTATTCTTATTGCCTGGCAAAGGACCAAAAGAAGATGGACTTCGTAGGAAATTTCTTTCCACTCTGGATATTCAATCTGTTTGAATAAATAAAGCCGCTGGAGGAGTCCATATATCCATCGTCTCTCGACGGTGCCATGTAACATTTGCTCTGCTCACGGGAAGCAGGAGCTGGGTTTTCATTTCCAGCCGCCGGCCGTGCACCCTCCCTTGAGGGACTGGGTGGAAGTCATGCAGTCGTCTTTTCTCTCCGTGTGTTTTGGCCACCAGAAGATACAGATGCAGTAAAAATACACTCGTTTCTAAAGCATTTGGGGATCTGTGGCTGATTTTCAGAACAGGCTATTTTGCAAGGCTCCATTGCAAAATATATGCTAGATACCTACTTATTCTGCACATGCATTTGTTGTGATTGCATATGCTACTCGCATATATATTTAGAAGCAGCCAACAGTTAGGTGTCCCATTTAGCTGGCAAATCTTATGCACAGATGCCCTATGCATGTAAATGTATATTTATGTATTGCAGCACTTTGAGTACCATTTTAAAATTGCTTGAATGTATTCATTATTTCCTAGTATTTCAAATATTTCAAAGGAACCTCAAATTGAATAGATATATGAACTGTAAAAATAATAATTGCATTCCCCGTTCATCTTTTTGCATGCACAAGTTTTCAGATTCATGGTTTTGTACTTTGAAACCTCAGTCTTTTATACGAAGACATTATTCATTCATGTAGTTCAGTCATTTAGTTGTCTACTAAACATGCATCCAGAAAAAAATTAAAGGGAAGTTTTTTAGAGACAAATTCAGTCTGGTTGCAAACACTGTTTTGTGAAAAGCTGTTCCAATAGTGTCCTTTGAAGTTTCTGTATCTGCTGCGAAATTACGGAAGTCGGGAATTAAGATATCAAAACATGGAAGAAATACATCATCACGGGTATGCAAGGCTCAAAAATCCATTGCCTATAGACAGTTTGGACCATCGTGCCACAGAACCCGGGTATAGATTTACTCATCTGCCAGAAATCCCTTCCAACCCAAATAATCAGTGATAGTCTGACCAGGTTATTTATTCCCATTTCTACAGTAAGCGTATTAAGTTTTACATCTTTCATTCTTTTCTTTTTTCTTTTATTAATGAGACTCTTGATACCGTTGCTATAACATCACCTGTTTCAGTCCATTATTTTTTGCATACGCATTGGTAGTTAGATATAATATTGTTATGCCTCTTAGGATATGTAAGATTGATGAGGAAAGTGGGTATTGCCTTTTTCTGTGATTTGCATACTGAATTATGAGGGTCATCACTTCTTCCGTGAAAGCATTTCATTTTAGCAGCGATATTTACTGCAATTCATTTAGGAAAGCAATAGCTCTAATTTTTTAGAGTGAGGTGTGGGGTTCCGACCGCATGACTCTAATTAAATTCAATAGGAAACTTTCAATAATTAAAACCTATTTTTCATTGGAGTTGCACCTCCATCGCGGAGGGAGCAAAAAAACTAATTAAGAAGAATTCTGATTCACTGAACTCTTGCACACCATTAGACCACTGATTAGCAGAGTTACAGCAATGCGAGCGAGCGCAACCCTCTTACGCTGCTCTGTGCTGCCACAGATAGGGATGAAAGGATAAAGTGAAGGCCAAAAAGGAAAGGACAGCTATTCCGACTACATTGACATTTATAGATGAGCTAACCTGAATAAACTAATCATTCTGAGGAACACAAGACAGTGAATATTTAGCTGGATTGGTTACGAGGAGCAGAGAACCGGGAGCTTATTTAGATTATATGTACTTAATAAGTTTAACTGGCCTTCCATGTTTTCCTTGAACTGCCATTAGAGTGATAAAATTAAGGTTGTGATGCTTAATTGGAAAGATTAAACACTAATCCACATCTTTACTCTTACTCCAGTGTTTCTACTTAAGGGTATGTAGTGCTTTACAGGAGACCGGACAAATTTCGTTTATCTGGAAAGGCGTGCAATGGAGTAAGAGTTTTGTTCTTGCTGTGAAGGTGTGAGCCTCGTAATTCATGCAAGAGGTGACATTTTCACCATCAGTCAGAATGGCTTGTTTTACATTTGTACCAGAAGTCGAGTAGAGTGGTTTCAAAACCTTGTTAACCTCTCATGTAGGAGCACGTTTCTGTTTCAGAATAATAATAAAATGTTATCCTTGATCCTTGAGAAAGCTGCAGAGATCCCAGGGAAGGAAAAAGACGGTCTCTTTTCCAGGCAGGTGATGGTCGGAGGACGTGATGGGAAGATGCGTGGAGCCAAGGCAGCAGGTTGCCTTGTGCACCCCCAGCGAGTCACCAATGTTTTTTTCTAAGAGCTCAGTGAATCTGGTCTCTCGGGACCAAATTTCTGAGGTTTTAGTGTCCATGAAGTGATGACGAACAAATATGTGTATCTATAGATACGAGGTTGAAAATTATTTCCCCCTCCAACTGGGCAGTGCAGGAAGGCATCCAGGTTTTATGGCGAACGGGGGTGTCCTACATGGGGAGTGGGTCCGGGTGCGTGCCCACCCTCCTCCTTCCTCTCTCACCGCCCAGCATGAAGCCTCGCGGGGCCCTCTCCAGCCTGGCTCCCTACTCCCCGTCGGCATTTCTGGGCTCGGTGGGAGCACTGGGGCTGAGAGCAAAGGACAGGCGGAGGGAGAGAAGCAGCGCCACATCCACGTCGTGTTTTGCCTGTTGCTTTTGGATAAATTTCTGTACCAGTGAGCATCTGAGCAAAGGTTTCCCCATGGCAGGAGCACACTGGTCCCCAGAGGATCCCAAGGCAATGAGGCGGTTGTCTCATATAATAGAAAAATCGGCTTTTTGGCGATGACCCTCAAATGTTTCCAGGTACTTTGGGTTTTACACTGTCTTGGGGTAGCAGATGGCAGGTTATTTCTATTACATTTGTTGGGAGTGGGATTATATAAGCACAGACCCAAATCTCCTAACTGTGTTCATTTGGCACATCTCTGGACTGCTTATTAAACATGAAACCCCACTGCCTGGCAATTCTAATGGTTGCCCCTTCCCACCCCCCGAGGTTTCAATGGCAGAAGAAATCCTTTTGTAGTTCTGTAACCAGTCGAGGATTCCTTCATTTCTATGCTGAGTCTGGCTATGACTTCTTTTTTTCATTGATACTCTATGAAACATCTGAAAACCAGTCTGATACCTTCCCTGAGCTTTTTACATCTCGTTGCTGGGAGGTGCAGAAGGCCGTACAGGAGGAAGGAGCATCTGCCCCGTGCCTTTCTGGGAAAATAATGCCAGCTTTGATTCCAGCCTGTGCCGACGAATGTACGCCGCAGTCAGAGCATCGCTGCAGCTAATACGGTACAGCCGTCATTGCTGTAATAACATTAAAAATATAAGGTGTAATGATGACACCTGTCATCTCCGCATCGCTAGCAAAGACCTGCCGGAGAATGACCCACATTTTCTAACAATCCAGGCTGACAAATCTAAAGCCCTGTGATCATCTTCTCTCTGTGACCTTATCGGGGCCATTTTTTTTCCCCTTTATGATTTCCTTTTATCATAAATTCAAGCCATTAATGCTCCTTTTTATACACACATTTATTCTAACACTGCAAATATTTTGACAAGGTATTATTCTTTCATAAGGTTTCTGTAAATACAATTAAAGTAGATATAACTCAGAATGATGGTGGTCCTTCCAAGATTTTCTAGACTTCCCGTGGGTGCTGTTTAGTCCTTTAATTGCTTACTAATGTAAAAATATCATTGTTAGTATAGTATAAATCATGACAATTTTGTCCCACAAGAGGCTAAGAGCAGCTCAGGATGCCGTAATTAAGATATACTAATAGATCCAGCAATTTATATAACAGCAGCTTTTAACGAGGTTGAAAAATGGTATTACTCATATTGTACCGGAGGCAGAAAAGACAAAGAAGAGTAGTTCCTTTTTGCCACAACAGGGTGGTTATCTGCGTTTCAGTACTTGCGGGGAACATCATCTGGGAACCGTTAAAGCTGCACATGTGGAATTTTCTGAATATACCCATGTGCATTGGGCTTTGTAAGTCTCAGATATTCTTTAATAGGTGCATTGAAGACTTTGAACTAGGACCTCCTGAACTATGTCAAAATTATTCTGGATATCTCCTTATAGGATTAGAAAATGTGAGCCTTGTGAGGATTTAAGATCATTTGTGTCCTTATCAGGAAAGTTTCCAGCAGCACCAAGAAGTGAGTCTTTTGCCGCAGGAGCAGAGGAGGAGACGAGTAGCGGGCTGGCGTCTGCTCCACTGCCGCGGGGAGACTTGCAGGGGTCTGCTCCCAAATTCACCCCCTGTACCTGACATTTCCTAGCCCTGCAATAAGCATGTTTCTTTGTCTCAACACCAGCAGGGAAACCCGGGAGAAGAGCACATGTTGAAATTATGCCTCTTTTGCCCGAGGCCAGCAGGCCATCGACTGATTGCTGTTCGTGTTCTGTGCCCATCAGTCGGAGGCTTAAGAATGTGCTTTAGGCAGGAGAGCTCCAGATCCTCCCCGGGAACCAGAAATCTCCAGGAGTTTGGGAATCTGAACTGATTCCCAGTGCCGGAGCAGCGGAGCTGGGACGTGGTCCCTGTCCCCAGGCCGTGCCCTGGCAGGCAGACCCGGCGGGGAGCTGAGCTGCCCGGGGTGCTGTGGGGAGCAGCGGGGTGGCCGTGTGCCATGCAGGGAGCCCCGGAGCAATCCCAGGAGCCGGGCTGAGGTTTGCGGGGTGCATCACACTGGGGTGTGTGTGTCTCAAGTGGGGCTTGGGAGCCAGTATTCAAAATAGATATTAAACTCCCAAAGACCAGGGTACTAGGAGCCTCTATTCTCCAAATCTCTGCAGATTTCTAAGGGCTGGACAGATTGTCACCGGCATCACAACTACAAATTGCTTTTACAGCGTACCTTAAACTGACATTTTATAAAAATCTATTAACAATTCTTGGAGCAGCGTTGGGACTCCCTTTTCTTTCCTTCTCTGAAAGAGGACTACAGTTACACTCCAGCTCTCATTCCCTCTGGACCATCAAGCCTTGACATTTTTCAGTGCAAAGCTGAATGACTTCAAAACACGGTTGGCGAGGGGCAACTCACCCTTCTTGCGCACCTCGGTCCGAGCAGCAGCCTGAGACCAGGGGATGCTCCTGGCACCAGGGACTCACCCACCCAGCTTGGGTGACCTTCTCCCTCCAAGCAACGCGCCTTAATCACTTAGATTTTTTTATGGGTTTCTCTAGCCTAAATGATGGGTTTTATGGCGCATTGTCAGATTCCTTAATCACCATGACAATATTTTACAACAACAAAGGTGGTAAAACACCAGCGTTGCGTGAGGTAGCAGTAAATTCGGGGTTGTAAGAGTGACTACGGAGAGTTGTATACTTCCACAGATGCCTCCCTGGGTGGTGCTCTTAGTCTGTGTACCAATAAGAGCAATTTTATAACGTAAAAGCAGTGGGAGTGAAGTGACTGAAGTGACTGGTGAGTCTCTGACTCAGGACATCAGTCCTGTAAAAGCTCATTAAGAAACGCTCTATAGTTTCAAGGCAAGGATTGCAAACTCAACAAGGTTTTATTTTGTTAAGAAATGGCTGGATTTTCCGTTTGGTTTCTGGGATAAATGAAACTAGCCCAGCCAAAAAGAAAGTCTGGAGTCATGGGGATGATTTCGGTGGTTGGGATTGTCGCGTGGCTGCACCGTGTTTCGGTCGGCAGGAGCACGGGGCAGCACCAGGATGGGGTTGTCCAATGAAGGTGGTTGTGCCCTGTCACTCTTAAGCAGCAGCTTTGGTAGAGACCGGAGCCACCTGCATCTAATGTGTGGTCACCTGCAAGACCTCCTTGCGTTGCCTGCGGAGCTGCTTGTGGCCAGGTGAGACTTGTCCTCCATCACACAGCAAGTATTTCAGGCAGAAACCTGCCCCAGTAGCATCTCCTTCGATCCTGCTCTGCTGCTATGTGAGTATGCTGGAGGCACTCGTCCTGATTTATAGTCAAATTCATTTGAAATTAATCTCCATTATCGTTTACAATTTGTGAAGTATTTAGTAACCCTCAGCTTTCACTAGTAATTACTACAGTTAGGTTTTATTACTGTTTTAAGGGATTTGAATCCCCTTGGTGCAGTGAGGAGCGCAGGAGAGAAAGTTACTGAGTGATGCTTGGAAGAACCATAAAACTCAGTATGCAGAAAATCTGTTCAAATGCAGAAAAGCAAACACAGAGGGAGGTGTTTTCACCTCTATTTGCTTTCAATTACAGCAAAACTAGGTGTTATTTGTTCTATTAAGTTAAACAATTTTAGACCAACATACAGGTGATATTTAAGTTGAGGATACTCCTTTTAAGAGCTGTAGAAAGGTAAGGCATTTCATAGCAAAGAAAAGAACTTTTTGGTCTTTGAACACAAGGAGTCAAGTCACATAATGGAAACTAAATGTACTGCCCAGTTCTTTGCTGATGTAAATTAATGCCTATCCATTGGCTTCAATGAAAACCACCTTGGACGAGAAGAAACCTGGTGTATGATGCATGGAGGGCTGTAAGCCTGGGATATGTACCAGTAAGGCATGAAAAACCAGAGTGAAGGGGGGGACAGGGCAAGAAGGAAATTGGCTGTTTTATACTGGTTCAGACAGTGCTCGGCACAGGGAATACTCTGCCGTGCTCAGCATCTCCTTGCTGGTGGCACACTCCTCTTGCCTGGAGCCCTGCACTGATTTTTAGTCACAACACTGAATAATTCAACTTCCAGTGTCCCTTGGTGAAAAAGTGTATCCTGGTATTTTAGGATTTCATGGTAGAAATAATCCTGGGGGCTTTGAGTCTCAGGGATGCGTAGGTATAAAATGTTCTCCTTTTTCAACTGTGTGGCAGTCTGATTTTAGAATATCTCTTGATGAATTTACATGAAACTTAAAACCAGGTAAGCTTTTGGGTGTATCTGCGTGGACTGTGCGTACGAGCATCTCCTGCTCGGGCAGCGCAGGAGGGGGCTGCGGGGCTGGGGCAGCACCGCGGACTCGCTGGAGCCAGGAGGCACGGAGGGGCGTGCAGGGCTGAGCCTCCCCTCCCGCCTCCCCCTGATTTTTGCAGTGGTATTTGCACTTCATTTCACTGAACATGTATATCTGATTCATTGACATCTGTTAAGGAGGCAGTGGAGAGTAAGCCGTGCATATGAAATTTCAGCGAATAACATCTGCATTTCAATGAGCCGGAGCTGTTGTTACCTAGCCATTTATTATGTGGCCTTTGGGGCTGTGACAGGCAACACCCAATCTGTTTCTCATCAGTTTAAATTCCAATATTTACTTACAATTGGTTCACTATAAAGACTTTCCTTAAGGTCGTGCATGTCAGCTTCATGATGAAAATGTCTCCTCTCCAAACCCGGTCTGCAATTGTTTGGACATTTAGATATATCAAAGCGGGAGTAGCAGAGAGGAGCTGGAGGACAGAAGCTGATTCCGAGAGCCGGCGTGGACATAATTATGCTCTCTGCTGCCTCTGAAGACAATAATAAGGGGCCCCAAACTTCAACAAGAATAAAGACTGGCCTCAGCAGCAGTAATAACTGTCGTCAGGTGCTCGGTGTATTTTTGAAATCCTGATCAAAGCCCCATTTTAAACAGCCCCTTTTTTTTTTTTTAAAAAAAAAAAAAGCAGTACACTTCAGGAGGTTGTTATTCAAGGTGCCAGAATTCATGCTTCATGTCAGGAGAGACAAGAGCTGGTGGGGTGGGGATGCTCAGGGTGGGGATACAAAGATGCTGGGAAGGCAATGTGTGTGTCCAGGATTCGGGATGTAGCTGCAGCCAGAATAAGCCACTCTTGCAAAAAAAAAAACCCAAAAGAGCAGGTTGGACTTTGAGGCGAGTTGTGTTGTTTGGTCTGCCTTGTTCCTGAAGCATTTTCAGAGATAGCACTTGCATCCCTATCCTAACTCATGTTTGGTGGCAACTGCGTGGGAATACAAAATCCGTTCAGCGTCTGCGTGGTGTTTTCTCAGTTGCCCCGATGCAATCTGGCAGGGTCGTTCCCAAGTCCAGGGCTGCTCACGTTGGTTTCCCACAGCAAAAAGAGCAGTGAGACAATTTTGGAGGGCGCAGCAAGCCAAAAGGTGCACGGAGCTTCCAAGGGGAGCCCAGGATTTCCAGGTGAGGGGCAGCTTGGCCCAGCGCGGGTCGCTGGGGATGTAACTTGGGGATCCTTACGGCAAAGAGGCATTTTGCCCTGCGGGGGTAGTGATGTACGTGAACGCTCTGCCAGTCTCCCTGGGACTCTCATCAGCAGGTTATGCTGTAATTTGCTTGCCATGGGGTTTCTTTCGCCTTGTTTCTTCTGAACTGACAAGCACCATCAGGTGTTGGAGGCGGACTGCTGCACGGGATGGGTTTTACCAGACCTGCACAGTCGATATTAAATTCCTATATTGTATTTTTCACTAAAAGTGAAAAGCATTGCAATAACGCTGCAGGCTGGTAGCCAGACTTTCCCCCTGATGCTTTCGTGTCAGCACGGCTGGGAAAGTGGTAGGTGGCCTCGTTAGTTGTGATACTGAAAAGTGGGCTAAGGCAAGAACTGGGGAACGTATTACAGGGAACACTAGTTCTTTGACAAGGGAATGGTTTTGTTGATGGGAGATCCCTAAAAACACCTGCTCACTTTACCGGTCATTACTGCTACGCTTCAGTAGGAGGTTTTCCACCTGTAATGTGTGCCCCGTATATAGTGACAGTATAATACTAACATAATTGTCATTAGTTTTCCTGTCTCTCCGCGCTGACGAGTATCATTGCAGGTGACAGAGAGCAAGTGTTCTGGTTTCCTTTCACCGACTCAGCAGAATGACAACACACCTTTTATTTTCTCCATCCTACATGCACAGTCGATGCCTGTAAAACGTCTGCAAACAATGCTGCTCAGCGTTCCTCTGGTAATGCATGGGCGCATGTGAAATATTCATGAATTACAAATGAAGACTCGGAACAGAGAATCTCTGACTAGGTAGTAATGGATTAGCAAATTAGGATGTGATTTGTTACATAGAAATTTACTTCTTCCTATTTAATTTATAGGATTTATCATTTTGTGAAGGAGGCGCTGGCCCTTAAGGCTTAATGTAAAGTAAAATAAAAGGAAGTGGTTTTACAGATGTCATGCATGATACGATAATGGATTTTTGCCAGGGAAAAAATAATTTAAATATTCTTCATACTATGAAACTAAAGCACCTTCGGACTCTTGAAGTTGCTTATAAGCTCAGGGACAGAATGTAATTGCACTCCCAGATGGAATTGCTACAGTTTTATGCCTGAGCAAGTGACAACTGAAAGACGGGGATGGGCAGACCAGCATTTTCTGAGGTCTCTTTTTTGAGTCATGCTAGAGAAATCTAAAATATAAAAGACTGTCAGAAGAAACAACCATAATTCCATCGGAAACCAATTTGCAAGAATTCCATTGAGCAGCACTCAAAAGAAGGGATTTTGAACATTCGGGACTGTATTTTCTGTGCAAGACAATGGGAGAGTTGGAGCCACATCTCCTGGTGGGCTCTTGGTGCTGTAAGCAGTGCAAGGTGCCACTAGCTTTGGGTGACAAACGGCAGAAAGCGTGGGCTCCCGTGCATCTCCCAGTGCTGGAGAGGATTTCTCCCCCCGTCCTAGGTGGACCTACTTTCTATCTGCATCTGGATCCCTCCCCTTCCATTTGCAGTCATGACATCTCCCAAGGCAAGGTTTAGGATGTCCTTCAGTTGCAGTGAAGTTTTCAGCTTGTCTCTCCAGTTTGGAGAGGAGCCTTCCCGCCTCCTGCTCCACGTACCGGCTGCTGCCGCGTGCGGTCTGTGTCTCTGGTTGCTGTCAGACCTGGAGATGGTTGTTTCTGGACTACCAGAAATCCTTTCCGGCTTTTATATGGTCATCCTAAAAGGAGAAGTTGCTCCGTTTACTCTGAATTATGAAGACTGTGTTTTTGACCTGAATTGTAGTGATGGAGTATTGGCTTTCGAATGGGATGGAGGAAGGGAAAGTGAGCCGCTCGCACGAGAAAATGTCTAATTTGTGTTTGATACCGTTAAATTGCCAGCAACAGTTCAAGTGAAGCTCAAGACTCCTCCAGAGAATTAGCAGGCACTTGCAATTGCCCTCGTTTCAGGGTTTCTCCGGCGCACGGTGAGAGCCCAGGCACTAGAGGAGGAGGGTGCTGCCGGAGTCGGGACTCGTCCCACTTTGCCGTCTCTGAAGATGACTTGCAGCGTGGCCGTGGGCAAGCGATTTAACCTCTGCTTGCCAGATCCTCTTCTCAGAAGTGTCGTCAGCACTTAAGATCACTAAATACTCGGTGCTCTTGTGGGAGTGCATTGTTGCCCTTGAAAACCAAAGGAAAAGCATTCACTGCTCCATTTTATAGACCATATTTGCATGCTGTTTCCTTAGCGTAAGGTCTCTTTCCAGTGGTGGCTACTAAATAGAAACAAAGCAAAATATAATCACAACGTATATGGATCATTATATTAAGGCATATTTTCAAAGTGGGACTTCATCGGTGTGCAGACGGTGGGTCCTTCTTGCTAAACTCCTTGAGCTCTCAGCGGAGTAGGGGTTGGTGACAGCCCTTCTGCCTCTTTATGCGATGGTGTGGTCCTTTTCTCTCACTAAATGTACTGTATTTTACATAAAGTTAAGAGTGACCATAGGAGAGACTGAAGATATCCCCGTCCTTGTGACAGATTGGGTGCCTTTGTGGGTGATGCGGGTACGAAGAGCTAAACTGGGGGTACCCCATGTCCTGGGCGGCTGCCAGAGCCTTTGGGCTGCTGGAAAAGGTGATGGGGCCAAGGTCATACTCTTCTTCCTCGAGTTAATGTAGTTCAAGCTTTTGTGACAAATTCGGAAACTATTTGGAAACTATTTTGTAAACTATTTGGAAAGCTTAGCCCAATGATAATTTATTCACAGATAAAGAAGATTATTTAATCCAGGCTCATTATGCAGAGAGGAGGACAGAAAATACTGCCTGCTATGTCTAATGGTGTAAGATTTTTGCAGCACACTTGCAGGGGCCTTACTGCTGCCTGGCTGCACTGACGTGATATTGCCTGAAGTTTTATATGCACAGCACGGCTCAGTACATCATACACTTCTGGGGAGGTATGTTGGGGCCCCGGAGGCATAAATTCCCACATATTTGGATTTCTGCACTCCTATTAACCAGGCCTTGGGGAGATTTCTGAGCACCTGAAAGTATCTTTCTTTCTCCGTCTTCCTCACAGATACATACAACCTTGCTGTTTCATCCTCCCCACTTCAATGGCAGACTTCTGAGGTGTCTCCAGCAGGCAGGTTCATCCCTGCAGTAAGACCTTTGGCCGTCACACTTTCACACCGAAGATTCATTTTGTCATTAGGTGTCAGATAATTAAGTGAATAATTATGTTATTGTCATTTCCCTTGAAATGGGCAGAAGAACGTTCATTTTTGTGGTCTGCTCTTTGTTGGTTACCAGGCTTTGGTGAGCTTTGTGCTTAATTCAGATTTCCTTCTGGTGCCGACAGGTAACGTGCCTATTGTGCGCTGCCTTTCCATGGGAGTGCAGCTCTTTATTATTGAGAATCTGCCATTATGTAAATCCTTTCCCACATTATCATTTCTAAGCAGGGAGAGAGGATTCCCGGCTCCTGGAATCGGTATCCGGCGGATAGACACAATCCAGGTATGAAAGCGCCTGAGACAGGTGGGAATTCTTCCACCTTTATCTGCTCTTTGCAGCTGAATTTCTCCAGGGCTGATTCATGTAGGTCCAGGAGACTACGTACTGCTCTATAGCTAGGTACCGCTGTCAAATACTTGCTTGGCTGACAAGCTGGCAACTTCTAGGTTTTGAAGGATACTAAATTAAATTAGAGTTGCAAGATCCCAGTCTGTTCTCTGTGCAACAGCGACTGCATCAATCTATCTGGATTTGAATGCTGTTTCCACTTGCACATACTCACGATATCCCTCTCTGACACTTTGCCAGCGTCTCCCCGGTTTCCTCTGATGCCTGCCGTTACAGATAGACGAGCGAATTTCTCAACATGCCAACGGTAGATCTGTCAACCGTTTCTTCTTCTTTCAGCCACAGAGAGAATAAAAATAGCCGGGTGGCATAGGATGTATGCAGCGGCAGTGATTGGGAAAAGGTATCCCAGGAAGATCGTTATTTTGTCAGAAATAGAGCAGAGGGAATTTGTTTGATGTAGAGGCTGGGCAGGGGCTTCTGAGTAAGGGATTAATTCAGTTGCATAGACCTAGGGCTGATCTATGATACTTTGCTGCAGAAGGGATCTGGGGGGTTTTGGGCGCACGTGAATTGCTGGCAGACCTGCAGCACGGTTCCCGAGCTCGCCCTCCACTGAGCCACCTTGTCCCGTTTGGGAGCTTGGGAGCCCCACGGCACAGCTCAAACGCAAAGATGCCAAAAAATAGCAATCTCATGTTTCTGAGCCAATGTTTGACACGTTACCGAAAACGCAGAGCTGTTCCTCTCCAGCCCTATTCCATTAGCGAAGCTACCTTATACACTCAAGATACAACATTAGGTTTTTGTAATCCTATATCAGCATTTCTGTTTTGCTCACTGACCTGGAGGAAAGAGAATTGCTACCTTGGATGAGCACTGGAGCTGCTTTTGAATGGGCTGCATCAGGCTTAAACGTACCATATGTGCACATGTAGGTAATTGTAGGCAATTATGGGCTATTCTCCTGCTGTAGGAGTGTTCCCTTGTTCCTTCTTTGTCAGCACGACAATTGCTGGTTTTACCCTGTGGTGGTTGTTGACCCAAGCCGTCCCCAACCCTCGACGCCTTAGCAGTGCCAAGTCCCGGGTGACACCGTGCCGCAGCGAAGGCGATGGCAGTATTGCCACCGCTGGGACTAGGGACAAGTTTCACCATTAACCGAAAAGGTGACACTTGCAAGAAGCCTTTAGATGTGCTTTTCCTCCGGGTGTTGTGTATCCCTATGGCAGTTAAATTCCTCGGGGTCTTTGGGCTGTCCTAAGCCTCCGGGCGATGCTGCTCCCTTGCTCCTCAGTGCTGTCCTGTGAAATGGGGGGCTTGGGTTCAGTCCCTAAGTCTTTCTTCGACCCATGCCTGTTCCCTGCTCCCGGGATGTCGGAGCTTCCTATGCTGTAAAACAGGATCTTTATAATATAGAGAGATGTAAGGAGAGGGGAGAGAGGGGATGGACCTGAGAGCTATTGTTTTAAGGATCTGAAGGGCTGTATTGTGTGCTGCAAATTGGCCTGAGCATCAGAAATGATGCCCAACTGTTCCTCATTTTGAAGAAGGAAAAAAAAATCAACAAAAAGGAGGCGGCTGTGAAACAGCTGTGATACTTTCAGATGACTTGCTAATGCATATGCCAGTCTGTTAAAGAGGCCGTTTACAAAAATCTGCAGATTTTGCTGGCAGGTAGGGTGGGCTGAGGCATAGGTGTCCCCCCCAGCAACCATGTTCACATCTACAGCTTGGAGTTTCTGCAAAAATTATATATATTCATGTCCTTGTAGCATCTTGTCTGATTTTTCTGGTCTTGCAGTCCAAAACTCCCAAGGGATTAGCACTAAGCCAATAGTCATAGTTTTTCCGTGTTAATAAGTTATCTGCTTTTATTTTATGGAATTAAGATTGGGTAAATAAGATTGATTTTGAAAGCACAGTGTGCAGTTTACAATGCTTCAGCTTAATGTTTCTCAATTTTGTGTTTCTTTCCATATGACAACTATACCAACCCCTTCCCATGGTGTGGTTTGCATTCACTGAAGGCATTTTCACCTATTGCATTTAAAAATCTCCACTGAATAAGTACAGGCTGAATAAAGTCTTCAAGATTAGATCCTGTGAGAAGATCCTAACGTCTGTGCAATAATTATTAAATGATTAATGTGAATAACATTCTCTGTAAGTGAAAGATTTGGAGGTGTATTATTATATTAGCAGTGTTTATAGCAAAACAGGTAATAGCGTCCCAATTAATGTCACAGTGTGTGCTCATTAGGTTTTCAGCTGATCTTAGGAAACCTCATTCTTATGACAAATAAGAACTTTCTGGTGGAATAATAATAATAATATTAGTAAAAGAATTGCCCTAAATAAAGCCTTGACAGAAATACTGTGTAGAGTAAGAAGTATACATAGCTAGTCTTACTATGCTGTCTAATGCTTTAAAGATTTATGCCAAGATATAAAATATACTAGAGCTTGTCATTTATATCACAATAAATGAGTTGCTGCAGCCCAATCAGTGGAGTATAAAGCCCATAGAAATGAGGGGGCAGGTGGAGGTGCTGCAAGGAGAGGACTTCGGGTTCTCCGCTGGGTTCCTCCCAGGCCAGGAGCTTGCAGGTCTGCGGGCCACCCACGCCACAGGGTCTCGGTGTTTGCACATTCCTGAGCTTTTCTTTTCCCCCAAAGAGCAGGGAAACAGCATAAGCAATTTGCCCACAGGCTTTGTCAGCCACAAAGCTGGGAGTAAAACCCAACTCTCATTTTCTAAATGACTAGGAAAGTAAAACGGAAAGTACCGTTAGCAAATCTGCAGGTGTCACCAGCCTGGGAAGAACCTGGGAGGGAAGAAGCCAGACTTGATACTGGAATGACAGCTGGGAGAAGTGATAGCAAATTGACAAGATAAAGTGAAATAAAGGGAAGAAGATGTAGGCAAGAGACCCCCAAGAGCATGGATACAGATTGACAAAGGTTTGGGCTTGACAGCACTGTTGCCAAAAGAGGATCTGTGAGAGATGGTGGATCCCGTAACCAAAAGCATGATGCTGTCGTGAAAAAGGCAAATATTGCCGCGTTAACTGAAGCGTCACGTGTAGCAGCGCACGGAGGGAGTTATTCCTCTCCACTTGACACTGATGAGGCCGCAGCTGGAAAACAGGGCTCAGGTTCGGGCACTGCACTTTCAAACTCTGCAGACGATCTGCCGCAGTCTGGGGAGTGTTTAGAGGTTTGGGAAACGGTGACCTTTAAGGGAAGGTTTAAACTCTGGGCTGGTTGAGCTGGAAAGAGAAGGGTGAAGCATGAGAAGATCTCACAATAAAGAAAATTTTGTTGTAGGGAGGATGCTACCAGTTATTTTCCATATCTACTGGGGACACTGCTGTTACAGCTTAATAAGCAGCACAGGTTTAAGCTGGATCTTGGGAAAAAGCTTTCCAAATATCAAAGTAATTATGGGAAAGTTTCTTTGGAGGTTCTTAAGCACAGGAGAGGCAAGCATTGGTCAGGGATGTTTCAGTCTGCTGCTTCTCCCCAATACCCTGCTGAGGTGCTTTCTGCCCCCGTGTCTGTGTTTGTCCCCACACCACCTCCAGCGCTCGGGGCAATCTCTTTAACAACAATTTTGTCAGGCACTTGAGTGGCTGCACAGGCCAGGATTAATTGTGTTTCTCTCCATGATAGATGCTTTTCAGCAAGTATTTTCATGAGGGAATTGGCAAATTAGACCACAGTGATCTTTACGCTTTAAAAATGTGTCATCAGGAAGAAACCTTGGTGCAGCTTGTTGATGCTGCCACAATTAATGGCTGTGCTAATTTGTCATCTCTTCTTGCTCTCTCTCTAGCCATTGCTGTAACTTCTTGTCCCTACTGCACCCCCTGCATTTCAATGAAATATTCAAGAACAATCACCGACAATAAAATGTTTAGGTAATCTGAAGTGACAGTTGTTGTATGTGAATCATTGATATTTTAGATAATTGCCTTTAAAGTCCAGTCTCATAATGGTTCGTATTGATTGAGGGTAGGTAGCCAGATGTACTGTGGAGCTGCACTGGCAGCTGGATTTCAGATAGCAGGAGAGCTTTTCCATCTGGGAGTGTTAAAAACGTGCCCCCCGGGGCTGGCTGCTGGCAGGGCAGGCTCAGCCGTGCCTCCTCCATTTGGTGCCTCCGCAGATCTGAGCAAGACCTGTCCCGCTGAGCAAAAGTTCAGGGATCCTCAGGGCATTTTGTAAAATGTCCCATTAATTTCAGCTTTCCGTGGGCAGCTGGCTCTGCGGCTGCAGCATGGGAAATGAATTTGCTGGTGAGTGAATGTGGTCAACAGGATGGTTTTTGGTTGTCACACGCCGTGAGCGTCACTCGAGTTTTGAAGGGCTGTCACGATGGATACACCTACGCAGTATATATCTGAAACGTTTTTGTTTAACTGAAAATGATAAATCTAATGGTTAAATGCCCTGGACTAGAGAATTGGTTTGTATTTATTCAGTGGTCTGTAACTCCACGATGTTGGGCTTCTCCATCATCCAGCTTAATGTAAGGTGACGCGATCCGGAGATGTAGAGACTTTGTCAAGACTTTAGCATTTGCCCGTGACCGAGACTATAACAAGCTCAGGACCGTCTCACAGTCCCCGTGTCTGTCCCTTTCCAACCCCTGCACCGTGCTGCCTGCTTGTCATAGCAAATAAAAATTAAAGATGTCTATAGCTCAGGTATGTTGAGAAACAACTGACTTGTTTAATAATGTCTTTGATTGCAGTTCAGCTGTCTTCCTTTTTAATGCTAAGCAATCAGGTTTAACTAATTACTCTCATCAAATGTGTCGAAATCTGGTAAGCAAGAAGACGGGAGATAGGATGTTATTTCCCCGTCACTTTTTTGAATTTTCAAAACACAGCGAAGCATGTTAGTTGAGTGTTTGCAAATATGGTGCTGTCAGGAGAGCGGGCAGCAGGTTGGAATGCAGAATGTGTGGCTGGTGTGTGTGTTACTGGAACAATTAATACACTAAATGGCAGATGAAGTTAGGACATGATAGAGTAAGCCAACACAGGAGATGCTGCATTTATTTCCCCAGTGTTTTCTTTCTTATGTTATCAATAAGCATTATTTTAGGATTATGAGCTACAAGAGAGGCTAAAAGTTGAGTACTAAAACATGGACATACAGGCAAGAAGAAAATAATGTCCTCGCACAGGTCTTCAGAGCTCCCATCCTATCGCCCTAGGACTGATTTTTTTCCCCCCCTTCAGTTGCAGCAAGATCCTATCTTCTTTACCTTCTCCTTCATTTCCACCCCCTCTTCCACACAATGGCTATATTCCTCTTCCGAGAGCCACCATCATGGCCCACCATGAAAGACTGCGTGTCGCTGGGGCTTTCTGACAGTGAGCAGCAGTGCTGGGGGCTCAGCAAAGACGTCGCTCTGCCCAACCTGGGTTTGGGAGCTCTAATGGGATAACAGGGCTGTTATCTCTGTGAAATGCCAGAAATCTTAAAACTTCTTAAAACAGCCATCGTGACAGCCTTGAGAAGGATACCTGATAGGAGGCTTCCAGCAGAGCATGCAGAGTTCTAGGTCCTATCACTAGCAAAATACTGTTTTCGTGCTCCTCTGAGGTGCTCGGGCAGCCTTGGACTCGGCTTAAAATGAAGACCTGGAAACACATTATATGCACCTGGGGGCTCCCTGTCCCCCCGCCTCCGTGTCCCTGTCCCCCGCAGCGCTGGGACATAGCTCTGCTCGGCTGCTCCCTCCGCTCCGGCAGGATCACAGCCTGCGCCTGGGAATGAACCACTTAATTTCTCTCTTCCTCGATTTCCCTATCTGCCCAAGAGGATTAATAATAATAAAAGCTGCTGTTCTCACAGGACTGTCCTGAGGTTCAGTTCATTAATGTTGATAAAGCACTCTGGGTCCTCCAGCGGGAAGTGCGAGATGGAATGAGGCAAGAGGGGAAACGAGGCATCTTTATTTTAAGCCGTCGTTGGCGTGTAAGATGTCAGTGGCAAGAAAGAAGACTCATTGTCTCTGTAAAAGACTCCGTATGAGAGAGAAAATGAGAAGAAAGGCACTTTTAGAGAGTCACTTTTCAGGTATTAATCATAGTCTAAGTATTTACAGAGTGTCGCTGTCATATTTACTTTCCATCCACAGTCTATCTTTTGCTCAAGCCACTGACTAATTGCCTGTCTGGACATCTGAAGTACTGATTAATTGATGACCCAGAAATACTAACTAGCATGCCCCTGTGCTTAAATGCTTTTTTATATGCAAAAGAAAACCCTCACCAGGCATATTTTGTAGGCAAAACCAGAAAGTTTTCCTTTGTCTTTAGTATGGGATTTTGCTCCCTCCCCGGATGGGTAAGGCAGAATTTTTATAAAACAAACTACCAGAAATGGAAAATCATAACCCTTTGTGTTCTAAACTCAAAATCTGTGTATGATACTTTGTTTGATGCAAAAAAAAAATTACTTAGTGCATTTTCCATTTGGTGTATGACTCTGTGCCTCTGTGCAGCCTGTCACCCTCCCGTTATCAGACGGTCATCTCCTATGCCAGTATCGCAGGAAAAAAGCAGAGAGCTGTATGCAGAGCTGCAGAGGAGTGTGACAAGGAAAAATAACTCTTCGCTATGCTTTTATAATCTCACCAGCCCGCTCTCGTTCCCAAGGAGAAGTTAAAGAAGCAGCACTTGGGTGCCAACAGGAAAGGAGACAGTGTTTAGCTACTTTTGCATCATTTTGGTCTCTCTTCTGGCCCTCCTTCAGGCTCCATGCAGGTTTCTAAAGTGGAGTCCTGGTGGGATCCTCTGCTGTAATTCTCTCTTATCGTGCAGTGCCTAAATAATGTAGAAGTGAGGAATGGAGATAATAGGACTGCTGACATCTGGCTAATTGCCATGCCGGCTGGGGGCTGCCTGGCAGCTGAGGGAGGCATGATTTGGGGATGAAGAACTTCTAGTGAACCGTGATGGACAGAAGCCATCGGAGAGAGACAGACAGAGAAAGAAAATACACGCTTTTTTCTCTCTAAATGGGTCTCAGTGGTAATGCCATCACCTCTGTATCATGCGGCTTCAACCTATCAAAGATAACAGCTTCAAGGATGGGAAGGTGTGGGCACTGTTTAACAGTTGTAATGTACTGGCTTGCAATTGTTGCAGCTGAATTTCAGCATAAAGTCGAGACGTCTCGTGTTTTCTGCACATTTTCCTATTGAAGATTGCAATTAGTAGTGGGAAAATTCAAGAAAACCCCACCTCATTTCTTTTTTATCACTCTAAGAATTCGTTTTTTCCCCTTTCTAACATGCTTTTAGACCAAGGAAAAAAAGAAAAGAGACAACTATGCTTTTATAAATTCACTACACACTTACAAATGATGACTGTGGTTTGAATGACTGCCTTCCCCTCCTGTCCTGTTTTGTTCTCTTAGATTTCAAGCTCTTCCAGGTAGACGTAATGTCTCTGTAGGCATTTGGCCTCTGGAGCATGACTATGCCATTAGTATGAATAATCTTTCATTTTTAACTGTATGCATTGGCAGAAATATGTATCTTTGAAAATATTAGTTCCATTTACAACTTTCTGCAAAGAAATTGTAAAGGGACTTCAAAACCACCTGTGACTAAAGATAGTTACTTTGGGGACTCAGTTTAGCAAGGAGTTGGTTGAATGTGGCAAAATACACATCCTGTCATTGAATTTGCAAGAGAAATTAGTTTTTCCACATGTATGTAACTCTGTCAATGGAAATACAGGCTCTTCAAGATGAACAAGCTGTTTGGAGTCGAAATAGAACTTTTTTGGAAAAGATCCAAATTCTCTTTTATTAATTTAATGAATTAGGTCATTTCAAATCAACCCAAAACTTTCAGTACAAGCACTGAATTTATTTCAAAGGGAATAAAGATTCCCAGGGACTCTCTGATGTTGTATTCAGGATTTCTAACATCGCCTGGACATTAGATACTATTGCTTGTGGCATAATTGGAACTCAGTATGGTTTTGGATGGGCTGGGGCAGCCAGCTACTTTTCTCTCTTAAAAATGTAATACAGTTATCAATATTCAGTAAAATAGGGCTAGATAGAACATCTTCTACCACTTCCATTTATGCTCAGTGAAATACTGAAAATTTTCTACTCTTCTTCAAAAACTTTGTATTTCTGAAGAACATTATCATACGGCAAAGATAGAAAACATCTGTAAAAAGCAGTGGTATTTTGCAAAGCAGCACACACACAGACACCCGCTTACTTACACACACACTCTGCTGCGTTGTGATTCAATGTTTGGGTTTGATGGTTAAAATTTTAATGTACGGTCTCTGAATATACAAAATGTTCAGAGGGTAAATCTAAACTATTACCTTTACATTATGAATGCCGCCGGCTACATGTTTATTGTGCAACTTAATCTGGAAAGGTTCTTTCATGAATTTTCATCAATTTTTCAACAAAGCCCTGTTGCAAATGGTGAATTATGCATTAACATATGTTCGTGCTAATTTATACAACGCTGACAGCTTTTTGGCATTGGATCAGTGACTAACATTTATGTTTCTAAAGTTTATTTATTGATAATATCAAGGAAATTGGGACTACCATTCAGTAAGAGGTAAGGCATCTTTTCTTTGGTTGCTGTTGGGTTTTTAGGCCAAAGTAATGAGCGACGAACGGGGTCATGGACACCTTTATGGGATCACGGTGTGAACCAGCCTTCCACCCTGGCTTTAACAGACGTCAGATGCCTGATCTATAAAGCAGGTATCAATTGACAGTTTGACCTATTTAACTTCATAATGTTGGTTGTTTTGTTTAGCTAAGGAAAGTAATACGCCTGCCGATATAAGGAGAGTTTTGGTGCTTTGTGGCAGCGCCGGACGCCGCACCCCTGGATGCAGCATCGCTTGTGCCTTGATCTCTGCTGGGTTTTTCTGCCCTTTGCCACAGGGCTAATTGCAGTTTGCTGCAATTTTAGGAAGAGTAGGCAGAACTGCTTGTTTTCAAGATGACAGATTCTGTACGCTGTAAGGTAATGGCAAAACATGGACTTGGCTGATGGGTCCGGAGGATTGGAAATGTTGGATTTTTTGAAAAACATACTCTTGTTTATTCTCATGCAAAATAGAAAGATGCATTTGGAAATAACAGGGTGGTAGAGAATGGAAATTAAAAGCAAGAGCATTTGTGTCCTTCTAGCGGGAGAAGAGCTAGAAAGCTTAGGAAATAGTGTGGTTTTTTTTTCTTAAGTCTGCTTTTGCAATTTTTTCTCATGATGAAGTTTCACTGGCCTGAGACATGCTAGGTCCAGGGCTAAAGGCTGAACATAGTTATTTTAAACTGTGTAGAGTACATAAGATGGAGAAATTTCTAGTTAATCAAATAAAGGGCTCCTGCTGCAGTGAAATGTCTTTAGATAATAAGATGGCATTTCATAAATATGGTAAGAAATATTCAGATAGGAGACCAGAGATACGCTGAAATAAACGCCTGTATCAGGTATGCATTACTGCAATCCATTCCTTGGTTGTTTTAATTTGATGATGAGTAGCCTCGTGAACTGCCGGATCAATGGATAGATCGTTTTGTTCATAGAGCCCAGTTTCCAAGCAGGAGTTTAATTTTTTAAACTCAAAAGTCTATTAAAAAAGTCAATTACATTAACATTCATACATTTCTTTGGCTCCCTAACCTGTCTCCACTTAGATTCTCATGTTCTAAACCCCTTAGGATGGTCCAATAAATACCCATAGGTAGGAACAAGTTTAGGGGCTAGAGGAAGAAATCTTGACCTTACCAAAAAAAAAAAAAAAAAAAAAAGGATAAAACATAAGCAGGCATTTAAGGTGGAAAAATCCATGCTCGGATTCTCTGAGGAACCAAAGAGCAGCTTAGGCACCTCTTCCCGTTCCCTCTTCTTTCAGTGATATTTTAGAGCCTGATTTCCCTAGTTTCTTTGGAAATGTCAATTACTGCCTGTAAACTGTGACGTTGTGCTTTTGGGGGACAAGCGCCGTTCCTTTTGTTTCGTGCTGTTGCAGTCTTTAGCACAGCGAATTATTGGCCCATTTCTCTTGGGCTTCTAGACGCTTGCCGCAGTACAAATGATTACATCCCAGTCTCAAATTTAAATTTAAGGGCTTTATTTGTTTGTTGCAAAGTCTTTAGTAGCTGCAATTTTTCCTCGACACCTTGATTGGATTCTCACACCTGTTTCTGTCTCATAGATCAAATATCTAATGGCTGTAATAGAGGTGTTATGGTTATTTGTCTGACGGGATCTCGTTCAAGGCTTCCCTGCTCTTGTACAACACCTCTCCCCCATCCCTCCCTTTGCCAGCTTGTACTTATTAATCTTTTCTACCACATGATTAGGTTTTCTATAAATAGTCTATAAATAAACATACTTAATGATGCCACTAATGATTAATTGGTTCATAATGGTTTACTGGTCATGATTTATGGATGACAAGTTTAAACAATTATTAAGCTTAATTATACTTAATCGATGGGGTATTATTCCATTGTTTATCGCAGCGTTTGTTAGCAATGTGAATGAAAATAAATGTGGTAGGAAAACCTGGAGTTCAGTAGTTGTTAAATGGGTGTATTAATTCTTACACGTGTAACTAATTAAATGTACTACTGTGCACCCAACACATGGCTGAAGGGGCACCGAGACTGCACCGCCCGTACCACGTTTGGGCAGTAACAGGGAAAAGATTTAAGAGAAATCATTTTGATTTTGAGAAAGAAATTAAACTATATACTGTATATGTAGTGCATATATTTTACAAATATGTGCATGTGCATCTCTATGGATATAGATGTGTATGTATATACACACACATATAAAAGTGACTGGCCCGTACTGATGCCACCTTTCTTTACCAAAATGTGAAATTATATAGCCCTCCTGAATGCACACTGTTTAACCACGCATGACAGTGTCATCTCCTCGGTGGTCTGACGGCCGTATCTTAAATAGATGAAGCACATCGTAGTTGTCTTCATCTCTCTGAGCATCGAAGGCTTTGATGAAGGCTATGTTCCTCCCTGCGATACCTTTAACAGAGCCTAAACTTACCTGAAAACTTAGGTGAACAGCCAACAAGAAGCGATAGGGAGTTTTCCTTTGCTTTGTTAGTGTAAGGGTTTGCGCTGAGACCAGTATGAGCTTGGATTCTGTGTTACTTATAATGCTCCTGGTGTTATGCACATGGTTTGAAGTTACTGTAAAATACGGTGCTTTGTGCTTGCTTTGTAGGCTCTTCAGCAGCTGTCAACTAATGTAGATCCTCAGAACTGTACTTATCATCTGATACGGGTGACAGACAAATAAAGATGTTTGTTTATAACCGGGTTACTTTTGAAAAGTTGGAATTAAGTCAAAGAACTATGTCAATTCAGGCTGCAGTCAGAATGCAAGAAAGCAATTTGTTTGCCACATAATAGAAGGACAAATTATTTCCAGCGAGCAAGAAAATGCTGCTGAAAATGTCTCTTTAATCTAAGTTCTGGGGATTTTTTTCCAATGCTTAGGAAATTCCTACAATAAAAATATTTGAAGGGTAGGTGTTGGGGTATTAGAGGGGAAGTATCAGATCCAATTGCCCTGTTTTGTTTCCTAATGCCTGCTAAAATTGTCATGCATTAGGTGCTCAAACAGTGATTTGGGTTGCTCTGCTGGCTTGCAGTAACAATTAGTATGGGAAGAAGTTTTCCATGTAAATTATTAACGCAGAATAGAAGGAAAAAGAAAGAACAACACTCAGCAATCGTTTGACATTTCAGGGAGAAAAGATTTTATCTTTCTCCTTGTTATGCCATATTAATTAGTGATTATTTCCGTGCATTATCACGGCATGACAGAATACTGACTTCCTATCACTTGATATTTCGGCGAGTGAACAGCTGACTCGGTAGGAAGGCAGCTCTCCCAGTCAGGAAGTCAAAAAGACCAGAATTTCCCTGCTTTCATCCCTGGATAAGTGTTCCCGATGTCGAGAGGTGTAAAATCCCAAAGGAGGTGGACATGCCGGTGTTTCCTTGCAGGTTAAATCCTTGCTGTCCCCAGAGCAGGGTGACGAAGGCCCCGGGAGGACGGAGGATGCCGGCTTTCCCCAGCTTTCCTGCAGAGCTCGGCCCCACGTGTTCGGGGCTGCCCGGGGGGGCGGTCGGGCTGGGCGACGCTTGGTGGTGGGTCTTTGCTTGCTTTCCCGTGGGATTTCAACCTGGAAGGTGCCCCAGGAGCAACTTGGGAGCATGGGGCAGCACGGGGGGCACCTGTGCTGTGGAGCCATGGGGTACGAGCCCCAGGGATGGTCCCTGCTGCCCTAAATCGGGGCTCCAGGGGGGGATTTTTCCCTTCCTGAGCCTGCAGCATCACCCTGTGCCAGCAAAGCCCCGTGGGTGCCTGTAGCAGGGGTATCTCTCTCTGCAGAGGCATTTATCCGGTGCAGCACCCACCCACCGCACCGGAGCGGGAGGCACACCGTCTTATCAGGGGCTGCATGAAGGAGTTGGAGCCAATTTCATCGGGGAAGTGAGGAGATGATTGCAATCAATAATCAATCAAACCACTTGTGACAGTAATCATACATCACTTTTCAACATGGTTACTCTGTGCTGCTGCTTAAAATTATAGATGCTTCTCTTTAAGCAGATTTACTTCCCTGTGATTTTCTTTGTGTTCTGGAAAATGCCAGCAGTCCTAAACTTTTAGGTAATGTTGGCAGCATTCCGGAGCGGCAGTTAAGGGAGTAACAACAAAGAAATGCAATTGAATATAGAGCATCAGGGCTGGGCTTGCTCTTCCTTTGACGGTCGATATCCCCTGTGTCAAAGGCGACCGTGGCACCTCGGGCAGAGCTGCATGGCAGCCCTTCGCTGCCCTCCTGGAAACGATCCCTGCCTGTCACTGCACACCATCGCTCGCAGCCTTAGCCCAGGGATTTTGCAGAGGGGCATGATTAAAATGGTCCCACGCATCCATCTGCGTGGAAAGTCTCCGAGGTCTTCTCGGCACTGGCGTTTGTCTTGGAGTTTGGGAAAGAAAAAGCCACGCGCCACTGCAAAATGTGGCATCTTGTCTTCTCTGTGTTCTTCCTCCAGCTGCAGGAAGAAAGCAGCGCTGGGATTTCGTGGCTCTCCTTTGGTTTGCTAGTAATGAGACTGGATGGTAAACATGTTTGTGTCTTCCCTTAAAAAAAAAAAATATTAGACCGGAATATTGTTATTTTTCATTATACACTTTACGTCGGCAGGGGTACGGTTTTCACAGTCCTGTCTGTCTTGAGCGCATGCAAGGCTCTGAAGTATTTTAGTCTCTGAGCTAAGGGCAGGGCTGTGCTGGGTCACACACACTTTTTGGATGCGGGGTCGTGGGGTGACCCTTCGGTGCTGGGCTGGAGCTGCGTGACCGCGGTCCCACTGCGGGGAGGACGGTGCAAAGTCCCTTGTGCAATGGTGCTTATTTCATGAGAGCTATTATGTATGGGGGCAGCTATTTCCTTTTCATAGCTGGCATTTGGTAGTATATGTTTACCGTTGGGATTTGTACTCTGGACCACCGCTGGAAAAAACTAAGCGTCTATAGCTAATGTTAGAAAGCTCTGGTCTGGTCTGGTCTCTGGAGTTCACATGCACGTCGCTTCCCGAGTCAATCCTCACTGGATTTGAAATGCCAGTGTTTGATGTTTATTCAGATTCGATTATGCTGGAAAATTCTAGGCAAATCCATCTAGCCGTCTCAGACCTGTGACATGGTCACAGTAAAAAGGTGGGGAAAACATTTTTCTCCTTTGGAATAAATAAAAAGTGTCCTAAGCTCACATCGTGTCTAAAAGTTTGCAGATGAAAATGGACGCTGCTGAAAATATAAACTTGGCATTTATTATTAATTACTCCTGTTTTTTATTTATTCCTACACCACCACACATTACATGTAAATGAAAACCTTCCCCTTAGGAGTCCCAGGGTGCCTTAGAGACATGCATGTGCCGTCATATATGAAATGGAGACATGAAAAAAACCTGGGAAAATGAAGTTATACAAAAAAGGTCGTAAGGTAACTCGGTGTCACCTCACCTCTCTGCTGTGGTTTCCTATCTGTGAAATATATTCAGTTGACCCTGTTCTCCGTCAGAATGATGGAAGAATGAATTAAGAAGGATTTTTCAAAGATGCTTGAGAAATTAATAGGAATTAATGAGAATTCTGCAAACTGGAAAACTCCCATCCCTAATTTTTGTGGGCGCTTTGAACATGCGAGCTCATAAAAAAAGATGACTAAAATTTGTTCTGCTTCAACAACTTAGTTCTTCAGGAACCATTTACAAACACGTGGAGATTTTCTTATTTTTTTCTGCTGTTGTCCAGCCAAGGTACCAGAAACTTAGATATTACTACCAGTCCATCCTTCTGGGATTTTCTCTTTATACTGTGAAACTGGTCTTTGTCTTCATTGCCTAGAGAGGTTTTATGGTAAACTAGATGTACTCAGAAAGTAAGAGAAACGTTATGGTAATAGAAACCAGAGCCACTTTTGAATGATCTCCTATTGATTTGAAGAATCTGGTTTAACTCTTGCAAATCTTCCTCTTACACATTACATATACACCTCCATTTACCCTGTATGTACGTTAGGGCAATACAGTAAAATCATTAGTTTTCCTGTCCTTGCTGCTCAAATAGGTTTGTGTGTATTGCAATTAAACCCTCCAAAATAAAGTTTCCTTTGTGCTACGCACAAAGTAACCGAGTTCTTCGTAGCTTCTGTATCGCCTGTGGGCAATGACGCAGCTAGCAGAAACCTTCTCCCATCTGTACGTCTGCTGGGACTTGCACCTCCGAGGCTTCTTGGTGGGCTGTTCAAGGCAGATAGGACCTAAAACACTCCCAGTGATTAGTTTAGAAGAGTTTAGAAACTCCTCTTTCTGTACTGTGTGGTTTTGGAAGCAAGAGGGAGAAAGGAGGGGAGGCAGAGGTCCTGGTGAAGGAGTAGCTTTGCACGATCACCTTTGATTTAAAAACTGCACTGAGAAAAACAGCTGCACTGATGTACAAAGTCATCGATTTTAAACCCTTTGCAGGCTTTTAACGTGATACGTCGTCTTTTTCTGTATTTTAAAGTTCTTACAAGTGTGTACCTTTTGTGAGTGAGATGCAGTTTTGTGCCGTACGGCCGATGCCAGGCGGACAGATGCTCTGATTTTGGCCGGTGACTGAAACTGAGGACTGTTCCTCCTAGTGAGCGGTAGAAATGATGACTGAGGGAGTCACGGCCGAGGCTCTCGGGTTCTTCTCCAGGGCTCGGGCTGCGTTCAGGTTTCCGTTGTTGGCTTTGGCAGCCACTTGCCATGCGGGCTGATCTGATCATCTGTGGTTTTGGAAGGCCTTGCTGCTTGAAAATTATATACCTAGTTACACTTCTGAAGTCCTACAGATCAGTTGTACGAGAGGACAGAACCAGGAAAAGCAAGGGGGAAAAAAAAGATTGGTTAATAATTTTAAGATATATCTGAGATAAGGGGAAAAAAAAAGTGTGTTCAGTTTTCTGGTGCCCCTTGTGTGCCCCTTGTTTTGCAGCTCTCAGTCCTCAACTGACACTTTAAGAAAGCAATTTCCCACTGACTTGTATTTTAAAAAGTAATTTTTAAAAAAGTGGGTTTTTGTCGTTATTCTTTTCACAGCTGTGCTTGCTCATTTGTGATTTGGCTTACCATCACATGTGCTGCACGAGCAGGGTGTGATTTTAATTAACTAGCTGTTGAGATCCTTGAGTAGAAGGTAGTGCCGTAATTAAATGTTATTTGCAATTGTCTGCCCTTGCTTTTTGATTTGCACTGGAAAAAATTATTGGGAACAGATCCTGAGAAAGTGTCTTTGTTTTCAATATTGGATATAGCAGTGGTGATGACTTCCCAAACACATGAGTTTCCATGCTCGGCGAGCTGAGGAGTCGCTGGAAATAATCGCTGCGAGGAATGAGACCTTTGCCACCAGTTTCCTAATCATAGTAGGAGAATAGGAGCCATCTCCAACTGGGAGCACGAGGGAGGTATTTGGAAAAGAAAGAGAGTTGCCGAGGAGCAGAGAGGTGAGGCAAGGGGGAAACCGGTGATGGCTCAGTGCTGAGAGGGCTTTATGCAGCTTGCAGCTGGGGGGGTGTCACCACCTCCGGGAGAGCCTCCGCTCTTCCTCCTGCCACCACTTCTGCTCCGCACCCACAAACGCCAAAGCAAATTACCGAATTGCCCCCAAAACACATCCTCATCCTGCTTGAGATCCAGCGAGAAAAAGTGAAAACTTGAGCTTAGAAAGTTTATCTCCCCCGGTGCTCTGGGGCTGCTCGCTACATCCGAGCCGGCCTGAAGCACCCTTTGGATGTACGCACTCCTCCAGCAGCCAGCCCAACAGCGCGGCGGCGTCCACTCCCTGTTACTGCGAAAGGGTTGCAGGCAAATTATGAGCGCGTTACAACTTTGAAACCTCCTTAGTATCTTAAACATTTCTTCCACTCACCCCCAAGTAACTTATTTATTCAGGTGTGAACTCTGCTGGGTGATTTATTATTTGTCATTTGATTCGATCTTGATTAAAGCTGTAATATCACTATTTAAAGGAAATCAAATCAGTATTGCAATTCTGCAATCAATCATGAGTCTCCATGGGATTTGTTGCTGGCCTCTCTCCCCCACTTCTCATCTTGTTGGAAAAGAGCCTTCCATTGGTGCTTGTTTTTATAAAAAGCATTGATCTTCTGTCTTGCATGTGGCAAGAAGGTATTTTTTTTAACGCATCACCTAAATATGGGTAGGGCTGGTTTGGTTTTTTGGGTTTTTTTTGGGTTTTTTTAGAGACAATATTTTGCATTTATGTAGCAATTTCCAGCCAAGGACTTCCAAGTACTTTCAAAAGATAAATATATTCAGCCTTGCAGAAATCCAGGAGGGAGGAGAGGTAGAGGGGAAGACTGGTCTCCCATGGTTTTTATGGGATACAGAGAAGCCTGGGTTTTGACTAGCCAGAAGGACTGACATATATATATTCCTGATACAGACTTGCTGATTCTGGAAGGCACTGAAAATATGTATAGGACATTATCCCAGAATGAATATATGACACTTTAGATTTGTACTCTGATGTATTCAGGCAGGAACCCCAAAAGACGTGGGCACCAAAACTGGTACTTCATTTCCCTTCATACAGAAAAGCTCCAGCACAGAGCAACCCTTATGGGGGATGAATGAAGCTTCAATTTCTTCATTGCTGTCTAAAAAATTTAACCCCACAGTCCGGTCACCTTGCAGCATGTCTCGAGAGCAGGCTGCAGCTGGTTTGCAGTGGTTTGCGTGGAGCTTGGTGAGCCAGACACACTCTCCCCTACACTGACAAAGCTGATCCTTTTTCCAGAAAGATATTTGTGGTTTGTTTGAGCTACAGGTTTGGGGTGAGAGGAAAAACGGCTGTTCATACTGCTTTGGAAGGTGTGAAAAGCTATTTTCAGTCCCCCTGTTTTGTTGTGTTTTGTCCAGTAACTTGTATACAGGGTTTTGAGTCAGGCAATGAAACCCAGATCTTCCCTTTCCGAGTAAGTGCGTTAACCTCAAGTGCTTTTCTTCCCTCTGTATGCTCGTTAAACCTGGATTATTTCCAGTAAAGCTGAAGAAAGGTGATGCTGTGAGAGAGGGAGGCACCCAGTCCTCGTGGGCACCCCGGGACGGTGCAGCCTGGTAGAGCCGAGCCTGGGTGCTTCGTAACGCGAGATGTTTTCTGAGCTGCTGTATGAAACGGGAACTTCTCTGGTTAGGTCTTAAGAAAAAAAACAGTTTTTAAGGGGAAGAGCTTGGGGTCTTAGCTTCAGAAGAGAGTAGCGGGATATGGTGGGCTGCCGGTGGGACATGGGCATCCTGGCACATCCCTGAGATCCTGAGAGCAGATTTATTTCACTCACATCAGCGTTGCCTCTCTGGGCGGTTGAAGGCAGCTTCCCGCTCAGCTATCTCCCCATGCAATGCATTTCTGGGATTGCATTTTCTGGCACCTTGCTCTCCCCTTGCAATAGAAAGAGATCTTAGTGCCTAACAAAAATGGTCTTGATTTTATTGTGAAAGCCAGGAATCTGAAATAGAGGAGATAGAAGACATTGCTTTGTGGCCGCAGTAAGAGGAGATGCCTGGGGATCCTACTGACGAGTCTCACTAGACTACATTTTTTTTCATTACAAAACATGGTCTTTTCAACCAGTTTATTACTACTGAGAAGTTTTTCACAGCATTGGTTGTAATTGAGAGCAGTTCTCGCATTTAAACTCTGATGCTTGTACAGCTCTGATAGGGAAAATTAAGGCCCCCAGTGATGACTTCTGTGGTGTTTTGGATAATGAGCGTAACGTGGGGTGAAGAAAGTCTCTAATGACAAAGCAGCAGATGGGACACTGGGGAGGAGAGCTCCATTTTGCAGATGTGAGTGTATTTGCAGGGATGGCAGCGGTGCACGGCAATTTCATTCCTGCAGCCCCTGCTGAGCAGCGTGTGAGAGTTCGTGGAGATGGACGCTTCCAGCCGAGTGCGGAGAGATGGCTCCTGGGGCTGATGGCTGGCTCTGTGCTGCGGGCGAGAGGGTTTACAGCCGAGGGAGAACAGCAGCATGATCAGCAAGAGGCTGTTGGGCTTCAGCATCCCTCCATTTAACTCTGGATCCCATGTTACGACCTGCTTCCACCCCAGACAATAAAAATACATAAAGATGTGTCCCCATGGGGTTAGCGTAGGCACAGAGAGCTTGTGCCTCTTTCTCCATCCCCTGGGTGCCCACTCCCAGCTCCTCGCTTCCAGCTCTGCCGCCGGGCTGCCAGGTAGGCTTTTGCTCTGCCTGCCAGAGGACCCTCTAGGAGCTTTCCTCTTCTCCAGAGGAGCAGGCAGGGCGGCACAGGCGGAGCAGTGGAGAGTAAACAGCTCTGCCAGCCGCTGGAAGCAGCTCCAGCCCTGGTGATACCATACCTGCCCCGTCCTGAGGCTGGGGCAGTGGGCGGGAGATCAGTCCTCCCGTGCAAAGCCTCAGGGCAATATTGTGCGTGTTTTCTCTTCTCCTCCAGCTTTTCTCTCCGGAGAGGATGGACATCAAGGGCCGACACACTCATACCAGAGTCCTGTACTCTCCACGTGGTCAAACAGACCCCGTGCACTGGAGGGATCCATATGGCTCCGGTCATCCCAGCACCAGTTCACTAGTCGTATTCCTGCGCCCCCCGGACACTGGGACGCCCCAGCTCAGAGCACAGGTTCGTGCTTGGGATCCACCCTAAACAATCCTCAGTCTCTTCATGAAAAATGCTACGTTTGTGCAGCAGCATGGGCTGATCGAGGGCAGGAATGGGACAGGAACGTGACTGCTGATGGCCTCAGTTCCTCCTGGGGTAAAAATACAGGTTTTCCTCAGAAACCGTTCAGAAGTCTACTCGTAAAAATGAGGTCTTGTTGTTCTGGAGATTCAAGCGCATTGTCTGTTCTCCGGGGCCGCACAGCGTTACCTACGTTAATGCACCCATCTTGAGTAACAACTTTAGCAAATAGAGGGGAACAGTGTCTTTTAGGTAATGGCCAGAAAAGAACAAGTGACCTGACCTGTATTATCAATTTTTTAATTAAATTTTTTGTGCGCGTATACTCAAGAGGGCTGACTCCCTGGTATTTCGCTTCCCCATCTGTAGAAGGATAATGGCTCTTCTGCGCAGAAGAGGCAGCCTGCGTTAGCTCGCAAAGAGCTTTGCACTGAGTGGTTGCAAAGAGAAGTCCTTTCATACTGTAAATACCAACATGCCTGTATTTTTGCTGAGGAAGTTAGAAACATATGATGGCTGCAGTACTCCCTGCGTACAGCGAGGGTGCCGCAGCCCGACGGTGATTTGGATGTCAGGACCTGGAGGAAAGGGGGATCCATCCCTTTCCCCAACATGCACTGCCTGGGGTCTGAAGCAAGGCTGGGGACACTCAGAAAAGAGGATCCAGACTTTTGGTGCACGCTGACAGGAGGCTGGAAGGGTGTAGGATAGGAAAATGTTTTCTGTGGGGTCAGACGCCGCAGTTTCTAGGTACGCGGTGTTTGTTCTGCTGCTCTTTCTTAGTGCTTTGTGGTTGGGTTGGGTTTTTTTCCCATTTTTCCCTGGAGATGTCTGTGGCTGCTTGCCGCCTGACACCCTTAACCATTTCAGACCTTTCTTTTCTCTGCTTCTTTCTCCTTCGCATTTTATAGTATCCTTTTCTTTCTTCTGTCACTTACTGTCCCACGAGACTCTCAGGACCCCCTGTTAGCTTCTTTCAGCAAAGAAAGCTTTTTGACAGCTAGTCTGAGTCCTACTCAATGGTGTGATATAAAAAAGAAGCGATAATAGGTCGTTTTCTCCCATTTTCAGATCATTTTCTTTGGCATTTCCTTCCTTTTTTTCTCTTCACCCCTTCATTTCAAGATGTTCATCTCCTGCTGAAGTCCCCCCACTGTGATAAGCTCAGGTTGTCATATGGGTAACGCGTCTCTCCAGGCCAGTCGGTGCGGTAAGCCTTGACACTGCTTCTCCTTCTGCTTTCTCCCCTTCATTTAAGGGGTGGGAGAAAAGAAAGGCTGGATTTGATTTTATTTTATTTTATTTTATTTTATTTTATTTTATTTTATTTTATTTTATTTTTAAATTTTTATTTTTATTACAGAAGTATTTCTGTTAAAGAAGATCTCTTCACTGGCTCTTACCTTTTATAGGGGTAAATAAGTAGTTTTGTGGTAGCTGCAATTTTATATTTTTTTTTTTCCCCAGGAGTAATTATCTCAAATTTGCAGTATTGATACAGAATTTGGAACTGTACAAGACTCACCTCTGTTTTGGGGTTCATCAGAAGTCTACAACTCGGAGTGCGCTAGTGGAGAGCAAGCGTTTCTGAAGATGTTAGGCAGGAGAGCATGGAAACTGGTCACGGCCATGTAGTATCGTATTGCTGCCTTCCTTCATTGTAATGCCAGGTAACGCTGGGGGCTTTAAGTTAGAGGTGTCCCTGGTGAAACCTCTGAAGATGTGTATCTCCTTGCTTCCAAGCGCTCAAAATGCTTCCCATCTCAGATTGCCTGTGCACAGCTCAAACTCTATCCTACCCTGTGTTCAAAGATCATGGCTTCGTTTTGATAGTAATTGGAGAGAAAACCCAGGGACTGAAAAATTGTGTAGTTGGTAACAAATTAGAATGCACACATCTCACTGTGTATGACTGTAGGTTCATTTTTGCATGGTTTTCTATACGGTTTTCTCTAGCACCTTTTAAAGGCGATTATCCAAAAATCTGGATTTCAAGTTTGTTATAAGTAAGAATGAAAATCCCCTATGTCTACATGTCTGAAATTCTTGAAAGTATGCAGACTGGACAGAAAATCTTGCAAAATTAGATTTTGGGCTGATATCCTTCTCACACTGCTTCCAGTGCTATGCAGATATCATGAAAAGAGTCGTGCTCGCATTATTGCGCTACTTGCACATCTTGCTTCAGAAAAATACGGAAAGAAGCAACATGTACGGCTCCGTTTTTAAATCAGCACTAAAACAGATAATGGTGGGAGAGTCTAACGGTTTTTAAACTGATTAATCGTTCTTATTTGAGTCTGAAATTAAACAAAACGTTCCTGGGGGTTTTGGTTACAGGGGGTGCTGGAGGAAAATAAATACTTAGAATTCCAATGGATGATCTGTAGGGAAGATAAAAGTCCACAATTAAATTTAGTGAGAAAGATTATTCTTTCCCTGAGAATTATTTTAGCCCTTCAGGAAATATTTGTTCTCTCTGTTTAGCTTATCATATTAGGTAAGATGCCTAGCTGAAATTGGAGTTTGTTTCCTATAGAGTTAAGAGCCAGAATCCTGACTGACAGTATCTAGGAATGCAAAGATAGCATTAAAATGGATTTGTAAAAAGAATATAAGAAACATTCCTGTAAAGACAAAAGACCTGGAATAAAATGGGACCTGGGAATAAAATGTTGAAATGGACTGCTGCACTATCATGAATTGAAATTTCTGTATTACTTGAGCAGTTCTCTCCCTACACAGACAGCCTGAAGCAGTCAGCTCCACAGCAATAGAGGGCACAAGAAGATCTGATAGATGTGCGTGCCTGTGTAATTTTTCTTTTGTTGTGTCTAATTTCCAGTTTCTTGTGAATGTTAAATATTGGTGACTGCTGTAGCTGTGTTGGTCAGGCTTTTCTCTCCAATTGAATACTGAAATCAGAAGGCAGCCAAGTGTCCTTGAAGCTGCCTTGAAGCTTGAAGTTGAAAGTTTTCTGACAATCTTAATCTATAAAAATTAGATGACAATAGACATGAAGCTCTCTTAATGTCTCATTTAGTTTTCAAGGCATGGTATGCTGGAATTTGTAGAATTCTTATAAAATTCTTTGAATCTGTTTTACCTTTGCTGGTCTTGTATTAGTGGAGAAGAAAAACTTCACTCATTTTGATCACTAATATGAAAAAACAAATTCATCTGATTTTACCCTCTACTTTTAAGTCGACTTTCCATTCTGTAGCTGTTTGCCATTGCCCAAAGGAATCTACATTGTCAAGAGGCCAAAGGAGACTTTGCAGCAAATGATGCAAAGTCTGGACAGCCCACTGGTAACTCAGTCCCTTACAAAACACTTCCGAACCGCGGAAGCTGAAGGTGGTGCTCTCTCTGTCACTGAAATCCTTTTCTTTGTCTGTTTTAGAGTACAAGACTCTTAAATGTAGAAGCTGTTCCTTCATTTTATGATTCTATTATGCAAAATGATGTGAAACTTGGTGATTGAAAGCTCCTGTCATGCAATCATCTTATCATACAAGATGATTCCTCAAAGGCGGGCAGAAGAGTGAGGTCTCGTGAAGGTCCTTCCTGACAGGCTATCAGGACAGTTCTTTCTGCAGTAACAGTTTGGTTCCATGCATTGAGCAAGTAATTTTGGAGCTTAGTATATAAATAAATCAAATACTTTATAGCATTGGGTAGAAGGACAGCATTATATATCTTTTTTTACAAAACGATATTGGCTGGACTTCAGTCCAGAGTGGCTTGGATCTAATTATAATGTGTTTTGAATTTTGAAATACTGTGTTTTGATGGTTGCATAGAAAGTTGAAAGTAGAAAAAATAGTTCTGGATTCAGTCCCTCTCTCTAATTGTGTACCTGAGATATTTTTCATCTTGTTCTTGCACCGTGTCTCCTTCCTGAACATTAATGTTTAACAGGTTCTATTCATTCTGTCTTAGAGAAATAGTGAGCTGTAGAAAGAATGAGCAGGAAGAGCGTGGCTTGACGAACACTGTACTGAATGTTACATATTTATCATTGAGCTTTACCAGTTAAACCATTTTTTCAGTGGTTTTAGATAAGCTTAGCCTGACACGCCAGCTTGGACTCTACTAATTTAATTGCTATTTATCAAACACATTTATTTAAACAATGCAGTTCATAAAATACTAGGGGCTAATGATGAACCTCCAATTGTGTATTGACTAATTCAAGAGACCAGTAATTGCACATCCTTTCCATTAGACTGTTAGTTGTGCTTTTTGGATAGTCTGTCCTGATGACATGTTAAATGGTACTTACATTGAAATCCCCGATAGTTTTGCCTGGTGACATGGAGCAGCAGTTACACGTACAACAGGAGTGTTCCCCTACCAGAAATGAAGTGCGATACCAAGCATCAAATTAATTTTAAATGGTACTGTAGTTTGTTGCTTCTGCGTGAAATTTTAATGGTAAACAAGCTGTAAACAATTCTGTCCCTTGATATTTGAGGAAAATGTCTTTCTGAGTTCATTGATTCTTTGTAGTAGAATGGTGCAG
Source organism: Calonectris borealis (assembly GCF_964195595.1). NCBI lineage: Eukaryota > Metazoa > Chordata > Aves > Procellariiformes > Procellariidae > Calonectris > Calonectris borealis. The sequence goes on along the minus strand of NC_134351.1, from coordinate 2,757,496 downwards.
AAAAATGCTTAATAACAATGCCCTGTTAATTCCTCCATAGTGCAATTTATAATGACCACCTCATTCCTCAAACGTATTAAGAATTCATACATAATCTTACTTTTTAAAGAGTTGTCCATTTTTTTAAAGTTTTTTTTGAGGGAGAAGTTGATTTTAAATAGATCATTAAACACTTAGAAATTTTCTACCGAAGAAGTAAAGTACCTTTTGTTCCACGTATGCAGGTGGCATAGCTGTGTTGAATTCAGTGGCGCAACAATACGGGTGAAAGGTCGCCCTCGTTTTCCCTTTACTTTGCATTTCGCATTGTAAAACACCTACTCTAACTTAGCTGAAGTTTTTCTGCAGGCATCTTTCTGCTTTCTGCTGGAAAGCAGACATCTCTTCTAAGAAATGTCAGCAATAATTGGAGGCTAAAGGAGAGGTCAGGTTGCCCACAGCATTGCTTGACTTCAGTTGGCAGTTTAGGGGTCTGAAAGCTTTACTGTATGTCTAAATGTGGAACGGATCAAAGATGTATTTGTCACGTTACATATTGTGGTGGGTTGGCCCTGGCTGGATGCCGGGTGCCCACCAAAGCCGCTCTATCACCACCCTCCTCGGCTGGACAGGGGAGAGAAAATATAATGAAAGGCTCGTGGGTCGAGACAAGGACAGGGAGATCACTCACCCGTTACTGTCACGGGCAAAACAGACTCAACTTGGGGAAATCAGTTTCATTTATTAGCAATCAAATTAGAGTAGGAGAATAAGAAATAAAACCAAATCTTAAAAACACCTTCCCACAACCCCTCCTTTCTTCCCAGGTTCAACTTCACTCCCGATTTCTCTCCCTCCTCCCTGCCAGCAGCGCAGGAGGACGGGGAATGGGGGTTGCGGTCAGTTCATCACACGTTGTCTCTGCCGTTCTTCCTCCTCAGGGGGAGGACTCCTCACACTCTTCCCCTGCTCCAGCGTGGGGTCCCTCCCACGGGAGACGGTCCTCCACGGACTTCTCCAGCGCGAGTCCTTCCCACGGGCTGCAGTTCTTTATGCACTGCTCCAGCGTGGGTCCCTTCCATGGGGTGCAGTCCTTCAGGAACAAACTGCTCCAGCGTGGGTTCCCCATGGGGTCACAAGTCCTGCCGGCAAACCTGCTCCAGCGTGGGCTTCCCACCGGGTCACAGCCTCCTTTGGGCACCCACCTGCTCTGGCGTGGGGTCCTCCACGGGTTGCAGGGGGATATCTGCTCCACCGTGGACCTCCATGGGCTGCAGGGGGACAGCCTGCCTCACCATGGTCTTCACCAGGAGCTACAGGGGAATCTCTGCTCTGGCGCCTGGAGCAACCTCCTCCCCTCCTTCTTCACTGTCCTTGGTGTCTGCAGAGTTGTTCCTCTCACATATTCTCACTCCTCCCTCCGGCTGCAGTTGTGCAGGGTTTTTTTCCCCTTCTTAAATATGTTATCCCAGAGGCGCTACCACCGTTGCTGATGGGCTCGGCCTTGGCCAGTGGCGGGTCCGTCTTGGAGCCGACTGGCATCGGCTCTATCGGACACGGGGGAAGCTTCCAGCAGCTTCTCACGGAAGCCACCCCTGTAGCCCCCCCGCTACCAAAACAAGAGTCCAAAACTATAATTATCTGATTCCTCTACAGTTGAATTTAGTGATTATTATGAGTTGAGTGGATAACATTGGAGGGAATGTTGGGATGAAAGTCATGGAAATCACTTTTCTGTTCTTTGCTGCACTGTTGATTTAAACTGTTGGCACTTCAGCTTCCCAAACGTAACACAGTGCTAATATTTTCCTAACACCACTGATTTCAAACAAAACAAAATCCTAAAAAATGCTACATCGTATGTGGCTGCACCGGTATTCTGCAGAAGTTGCTGAGTCTTGTAGGGATGATCATTTCATACACGTGGTCTAAGCGTGGGTTAACACGGCGTTCACACTTTGGGAGTTTTCAACAGGAATGATTGCATTTCTGCTTAATAGGTTATGACATAAAGGCTAATTATATACAGTATGCATTATCAATTAGTGATAGGAAAGATCAATTGAAGGAGCATGATCTTTTCTAGGGACACACGTGAAGGGTCATGCTGACATGCGGAGAACCCTGCGTACTGTAATCTAGTATTATTCCCTTTGCCCTAGAGTATAAATAAATAATGTATGTCACTGATCCACTTAGCAACTGTATGTTTTTAATTCATGCATTTTCTTCTTCTTCCGTACATAATAAACTCACACATAAACGTGTTTCTAATTAAAATCCTTGGAACTGGAACTTTTCTGTTCTTACTATATCACTGCTGGCTGCAATCCAGTGAGAACGTGTAGGTGCAATATTTTCAATAAAACAGTGTATATTGAAATTTAGGAACATACCTTCTTATGCAGGAGTTACTTTTGTTATTTTTGTTCTACATGTGTTCATGGTCACGCCATTTGTGTATGCTCATGGGCGTCTTTCTGCTTTTTTAGCTTTTGTGAGTAAAGTTGTAGCAGTGCTGTTGATTTTTTTGTTGAATCTTTTGTTGAGAAATGTTTCTTGTTTCCTGTGTTGAATTTCTGCTTGGAAGCAGAGAGGGGGCTCATTGAATCTGTCACTGGCTTGGTCTGGGGTGTCAATTTGTTTAGGTACCAACCCCTGTCCTCCTAATTCAAGCGAAGTTCTTGCACCTGGATTTCCCCAGTCCTAGCAAAGCACCTTGGCTACAATGGTTACTTTGAGATTTTATAGAAGCTTTCTTTCCTTTAGAGCATATCTTTGACAGATTATGTTTTATTTTGATTCTTTTTTTTTTTCCTGAAGCAAAGTAGATTTTTTTTTTTTTTTTAAATTGAAAACTGTTTCTGAGGTAATAAAATCCTTTCTTACCCAGTTTCCCCAAGGCTTCTGGGGAGTATCAATAATGGTCGTATCAGCTTGCACCTGCAAAGTAACTATTACAGCCTGTATCTGAAATTAATTACAGGCACAGAAAGGTAGCACTGATATTTTACAGAGAAAAAATGTACCTTTAAAGCCAATAGAAGCTGTGTGAAGGGCTATGTGAAAATCAAGTTCCTCAAGTAAAATCATATTGGCTGCAGTAGAATTCACAACATCTGTATGGTTTCCAAGTCAATTTAGTTTTTTAGCAGTAATTCTTTCCAACATCATCTTTTTTTTCCCTTAGCACCATTTTAACTCATACACAACCTTCTTCATAAATTGTTAGGCACAGCAATAGTTTCTAAAATCTGAAATGTGTAAGAGTTCAAGAATCTCAGGGAGTGAATTACAAAACTGGACAGATTTAGGTTTAACAAGAAATCTCATGGAAATAAATCTAGTCCACCAAGTCATTGCTTTCCTGGATTTAGAATATTTCAATACTATAAAACTTTCAGAACTTCAGAGCCCGGGAATAGGGGATGAATTCACTGCAACAACTCTGTTTCTTTTTCTCTGTCATGGTTCACTGTGTTTAAAGATACAAACTGATAGTCAGTCATCTTGTCCTTCGCTGTCAAGAGGTAGGCTAAAGTTTTTTCTTTTGTGATGCAGGCTGTAATAGAGTAGACAATACATCACTGAAGAGCCACAATTTACTGACAGTATACCCTGCCCTATTTGAACAGTTTTACTGGCAAATATGCCACCTTTTCAATGAGTAAATCACGGTGAATCTCTCCACGCTAGTAATGGGCTTCCTTTGGTTATAATAGTAGATATTTGTGCTCATGCACTACACTGTCTCTGCCTCTCTCTCTTGCATTATTTGTGTTAGCCACCCTTGGAATTTGTTATCGACATGATCATGTTTTAAGCTGGTGATATCCGCATTCATTCTGTATAATGATGCGCTTTTCTCTTTTGTTTCTTCTTCCTATTTGTTCAAGATGTCTTTAGTCAGTACTAAGACATGGTTTTAGGGGAGAAGAAAGACACCGCTATTAAAAATTAGGAAACTGCAGTTCTCCATATGGTTCTTTCTGAAGTAATACAGACTGAGGTTGCTATTGGATTTGTTCCAACGGTGAGAGTTAGGTCTGTAGGCTCAGAAAATTCCTGTTAACTTCCTTGCTATACCTGGACCTCCTCTTCCTTAGTCAAGGATATTTTTTCTCATTTTAGGCAATGAATAACTAGAATAAAATCCATGGCTGGTCCTGGAAGCAGAACTTGGGTCTCCCCTCCTAAGAGTGTATACAGAGTAAAGCTCCTTCTTGCCTGCTTTGCCTCTACTCAGAAGGGTGCTGCTTTGATTGCTTGCAGTTCTCCAATTTCACATGAAGGTATCCTGACGCAGAATACTCTGTACCAAGTAGTTTTTGCTCTGCTGTCTTTGGAAGTGGGAGATAACGAGCTAGCATTTCTGCAGGCTGAGAGAATTAATTCCAATATTTCTGAAACATGAATACAATTTCTAACTAGCAGGCTGTGCCACAAACAACGGACACTTCTTTGGAAGAAGCAAGCAACCAACCAATAATAAAAAAAAATACTATCAAACGATGTTGGCTGTACAATGCCTGCAAAAACAATATGGCTGGGAGCTACCGCTACTTCAGAAGTTGCCAGGAGCATTTGGGAAGACATGGGCAAGTTATCCTTGCTGGTGACTGATGTGGGAAGAGCTGAAACTGTTGTAGATGTCATAGAAACTGTTGGGGATGGTGTTACTGCAGCTGCTTGCCCTGCACAGAAATAACTCATTATGAATATGAGTTATGAATGTGAGGGTCGAGAACCAGTATAGTCAACATCGTCTTTTTGGTTACTGTAATGTCCAAAAGCTTACATCCAGTGACCTAGATACTTGCCTCTGCCTCATGAGCGCTTATAATAAAGTGGAAGGGAGAGTAAGTTGTTACTAGTTTTGTAGGCAGCCATAAATTCAAGATGGCTGTAAGATGGCCAGAAATTTGATCAGATTAAAAAACCTGTCTAGGTCAGTAGCCTGTCTTCTGGAATGGGAAGCAATGGACAATTAAAGAAGAGACAAGTTTAGAGCGGTCTTGCCTTGGCGAGTCCTCCCTCCTTTGGCAGTTGGCACGCAGGAACTGACAGAGCTAAATGCTGCTTTCAGTCTGTCAAGTTCAATAGCATCATCAGATCTTCCCTCTGTATTTGTCTCATCTCTTTTGAGCCATTTGGCTCCATAACATCCTGCAGCTCAGAGTTCCAGAATTTAATTATGCATTGCACATACAAATGATTCAGTTTATTTATTTAAAAAATTCAGCCATGATTTCACTGGGACCTCTCAGTTTTTGTGTTCATGACATGGTGAATAATCATTCCCTATTTAACTTCCCTGAACCACTGACGGTTTTATAAGTCTCCAGTAGATCCTTGCACACCGCTGTCTGTCTTCCAAGGAGTCCCAGCCTGTTGAGTCCCTCCTGGGAATGAAAACCACACCGTATCTCGTATCATTCCTGTCATCCTGCTCTAATTTTATAAAAGGCCTGGTTGCTCTTATATCAGTGGTCGCTTTGGAGGCAACATTAGTCATTAAAAGCATCTTGGACTCCCTCCCTCCTTCTGTTTAATAATCTCTGTGTTTTGAATTCAGATAAGCATTTTGAAGTGACTTATCTTGACCTCACTGCTCTGTTGGCTTTGTTGAACTAAAGGCGATGTCCTTTGTGGAAGTGTCATCTTCTGCAGGAAAAGAAAAGTGATATTTACTGTTGAAGATTTCCTGTCAGTTTTGTCTTAGCGATCAATTTTTTCCAGAAGCTTTATCTGTAACATACTGTGAAATAGAAAGAAAGAGTGCATGTCTCAACATAGTTATTAAGTTAACATTCAGTAAAGGGTTTTGAATCAGAGCTTTAAATATTCCATAGGTGGACAGTTTGGAGACAGCTGTACTGAAAAAATGTTGTTTACAAAGGCCAGTTTAGTTTCTGTGTTCAGAAAGTGACATTTGTTTGTGCCAAATAAAGCCAGTGTGTTTGTTTTACTCTAGCAGGATAAGATCTCTGTGAAAACAAACAACCCCTGAAATACAGCCACTTATGAGCTACAAAACCAGAGCTAGTGCATATCTACCAATGTACACCCAGTGCTAATTTCCAGTAGTTACACCTCTGCATCCATTCCCAAGTCCAAATCAGTACCAACCCTTTTCTTCCCTCACAGAGAGAAGATGTTGTTAACGTGAATGAATGAACCTGTGAACATCACTTAAAACCACTGAGATGCGAAAGCATCACGAGCTGTCTTTCATTATCAGTGAAGGTGATCCATGACAAATGTAAATGGCTTGTCCAACATTGGGCAGGAAATTTGTAGCAGAATCTGAAATAGTATGTAAATCTCTTGATTCGCAAAGCCAAGCCTGAGTTAAAAGATGATCCCTTTCACTCTGTTCTTATTACACAATACTTGGTATTTTTAAAACTCCAAGAAAGGAGGAGAAAAATGACAGCCCTGTGAAGCAGCGTGGATACTTCTTTGACAAGGTAACGTGAAAGATTGGGTTTTACAGCTTTGTGTCTTCCAAGGATAGCTGTACTTTCTGATTTGCTACGTAACATGCGTTGTCATTACAAAGACTTTATTTAGTATTTACTGTTGAAACGAAACCCTTACAAAACCCTTTAACGCTGCCCATAGTCTGCAGTTCAGAGAGGAAAGCAGAAAAGCATCGGTTACTCATCTTTTGGAGCTCTCCAAGGTTGGTGCAGACAATCAATTAAAACTTACTCAAGTAATTATTGATACACAACTAAGGCAGTAATTATAGAATCATAGAATCATAGAATCATACAGGTTGGAAAAGACCTCTAAGATCATCGTGTCCAACCGTCAACCCAACACCACCATGCCCACTACACCATGTCCCTAAGGGCCTCATCTACACGTCTTTTAAATACCTCCAGGGATGGTGACTCAACCGCTTCCCTGGGCAGCCTGTTCCAAGGCCTGACCACTCTTTCAGTAAAGAAATTTTTCCTAATGTTCAATCTAAACCTCCCTTGGCACAACTTGAGGCCATTTCCTCTTGTCCTATCGCTTGTTACTTGGGAGAAGAGACCAACACCCACCTCGCTACACCCTCCTTCCAGGTAGTTGTAGAGTGCGATGAGGTCTCCCCTCAGCCTCCTCTTCTCCAGGCTAAACAACCCCAGTTCCCTCAGCCGCTCCTCATAAGACTTGTGCTCCAGGCCCTTCACCAGCTTCAGAATTAATCTGGAACAATTAATCTATAGTTCAGAATTAATCTGGAACAATGAAACAAGACTGCTGAACAAGGAACGAGAGTCCTGACTCGGCACAGAAGGGAGTGGGTTTTTTCCGAGGGGGAATAATCAGGATGTTTCCTGCTGCTCTGCTCTAGCAAGTGGTTCTGCTGGGTGTGAGAAAATTAAGAGTGAGCATTACTTTAGAAAATTCTATCAGAAGGATGGAACATGAACCTCTTCAGAGATGTAACTGTTAAGGAAAGCACTCAACCTTGTAATAATCAACAAGGTGGTCGGAAAACAATTGCTGTGTAAGTGCTGGGTTAAGTTTGTGTTTTGTCCCTGCCGCTCTAGAGAATTCCTAATTTCACTGTCCTCTCAGGTGTAAATTTACATCCCTGAAAAGTGTACATCATGCAAAAAAGCCAGGCTGCTACCATTTTAAGCCAGGAGATGGTCTGAAATAAACCCTCCCGCTTTTATAAATGAATTAAACTTAACATTGGGGAAAAAAAACACAGATAGATAGGTGGGCAATCAGGTTAATTGTGTTAATCCTTGACATTCGTCCAGTTCCCGTGAGTCAGTAGGATAATGTGAGATATATAAATCCGCAGAGCCAGTTTAAAGAAAAACTGTAGCATAATGGGCCTGAGTGATCGTTAATTCAGGCATTTTGTTTCTAATTCTGTCAGGTGTATTTTGTGAGTCTTTGGATAAATCGGTTACGGTGGGATTGGTCTCATCTAACTTTGGCTTTGACTAGATGGCTGATAGTCTAAGCTTCCTCCATAGTTGGTGATACAGGTACCATGAAAGGGTGATTAATCCTACCCAGCAGTAGATGAGAAACTTGCCATAGGGAAGTGCTTATCTCTTAAAGATAAAGGGAATGCGCATCGCAAGCTTAGACTAAATGTACAACTTCTGGACAGTCCTTTTTGCCCTTGGTGCAGTGTTTACGCACATCTCATGCTCTGAAGCAGTGATTCTGCTCTCCACACTTTTACATTTAAAATTTATCTTGTGCTCCAAGCACAGCGGCCATTTTGTTCTCAGTGTGGCTCCGACTTACACTCTGCTCTTTCGTAGTCTTTACATTTGTTGCCCTCTTCTACATCAGAGTTTACAGTACAGGAAAAATGGTATCTTGTGTTCTCTGGGTGCATCATCGGAACAGGAGCTCTGGTGACGGTCATACATGATAAAACAACAAAGAGCTCAAGACTCCTCTTCCGTCCTCACTCATCAATGATGGGGTGTCAGCCCTTGAAAAGGAACAGTTAAATGAGCATTGATGGGAACAGAAAAAGTTTGAAGATTCATGGAAATGAAAAACAACAAATGAACACATTTGATCAGGAGTTACTGCAAATATTCTTACTGTAAGAAAACATTCAAGAGTTGTTATCTTGGGCGAAGTTTCAATCCTGAGTTTTGTTACAGGTTTTTTTGTGTAACTTCAGCTTTTAAAATCTGCTTAGGTACAATTGCCATTGATTCCTTTGAGGGTCTGCAATTTAGGTTCGTGCTGCTGTTCCTTTCTGCAAAATAGGTATAATAATATTTCACTTATCATGGAGTTACTCTGGCATGTCAAGTGTAAATAAGAGCATAAATTGAAATAGAAAAGATGTTATCTGTGCCTTAACAACATATTTTGATTTGTTCTGAGGAACTGATGAACCCTTTTGAGATACAGACTTGAAAGAGAGAAATTGAAATTATTCATACACAAAAGCTGGTTTCCCCCAGATAGGGGAGGTCCTTTGAATGTCCCTTCAACATCCAGGAACAGCTGCAGTCCCTGAAGATACTGAAATAATTGTTGTTTATGCTGTACCCCTTTGGTCAGGATGCTTTGGTCCTCAAAAACAGCAGGGCAGAGGCAGAACGGTAACAATTATTTTCAGTAAAAAAATGTGTGTAGTCAGTGGCACCCACTACAAATGCAGCCTGGCAGTCCTACTGTGCAACAGACCGCTGGGGAATTCAGACTCTTATTAAAATTCTGCACAGTAGCTCTGATTAAACAGCAGAATCCTGCTGTGAGATGAATATTGAGAATTATTTTCATTTGAGAGATGAGAAAAATTGAAGCATGAGAAGGTCACTCAGGGTGACCCAGGGTCACTCAGGAAAGCTGAAAAGAGAACCTACACTTCCAAGGCCAAACCCTGGTACTGTAACCAGGAGGAATATTTCATTATGAAATTCGTTAGTACGTGACGGTGAGAACTGTTTCGGCGATACGTGAAAATAAAATGCTTTCATCCTTCTCTATTTATTAGATTGGCTTTACATTTTTCTGTTTCTGATTTTCACGACAACTGTCTAGGAGATGGCTTCATTACAGAGAATACAGGCTCTAAGTTTTTATTCTACCGTGTCTGTCAAATAGTGAAAATGGGATATAGTAGGTGGGAGAAGGGATGAAAATGTGCTTAGGGCATCTCAGCGACCTTGTAGGATTAGAACAACATAATGCCATTGCAGCCGTATCAGGGAAACCCCATTTGAAATCACCTGACAAGGAGCAGGATAGCCGTTTAAAAACTTTAGTGTGTTTTATTAATTTATCACAAAATAAACCACTGTTTCTTTCCCAAATGTGAAACATTTTAAATTTAATTGAAATGCTGCTACCTAATTTCCCTAATGCCTTGCTGTAGCTTGACGAAGGAAAGCCTCCAAAGATGGCTGGTTAATGAATAATGTTTTTTAATGCTATCCAACCAATGCTGTTTGTGTTTTCATATGATTAAAAAATGAAAAAAAGAGCTTCTAATGAAGAGAAATATCCTGGAAAACAGCTCTCCAGGGCTTGCTTATAATAAGAGTTGGCTTTCAGGGGGAGGCCGGCCTGCGGCTCTGAGGGGGGCGGCGGTGGCGGGCAGCAGGCTGTGCTCCGCGGCGCTCACCGGTCACCCTCTGGACACCGTTTCTCCTGTCACTTCACGAGCCGGGACCATCAGGTCCCCGTCGGAGTTTTACAGCCTCCCGATTCATCGCCTTGAAACAAAAAAAGGCTCGGGTGAGCGAAGGTGGCGTGTGTATTGCGTGTTAGGGGATGTCAGCGCGGTGCCTGCGGCAGCATGGCACGTCCTTTTTTGATACCGTCTCCTTTGCCGTGCCACTTGGCGTGAGCGAGTGGAGCGTGTTTCACCGAGCGCTCCTGCCAGCCGGGGAGATGATGTCCGAAAGCTGGCTGTTACTTTTAGCGCTGGTATCCATCCGACAATACAGCACATGCTAACGCGTGAGCTTTCTACAGTAGGGATTTTTCTATGGATTAAAAATCTAAAAAATGGGGAATAAATAGGAAAGATGGGCTTTCTTCTGACACAATTACCACACACCTGTCATGGCTGGGGCCTGTTTTCGAGGGCAGCAGCGCGGGCCGGAACTCCCCGGGTTTCTTTTTCCTTTACAAAAGGAAAAGCACATCTGAACAAACACAAGCGGCGGGTGCTCTGCTGGCACTTACCAAAATGCCTCAAAATGGGTAAAACCTGGCCGGCCAGGTGTCCGAAAGCGGTTAGCGTGCTTCAGCTTGGACATCTAACGCCATACTTGATGCAGGACATCCAACACATCTCTGGAGGGGGACACTTCAGAAGGGTACCTGTGCCACCACGGCGCATGGTTATGGGGAGCTGTGGGGCCAGGCCTTGCATGTCCTGAGGTCTGCAGCCCCACATGGGGGGGGTGGAACTGTGTACCCCCAGGGAGCCAGGCCGGGAGCAGCCAGGGACGGCACTGGAGCTGAGCTGAGCTGAGCTGAGCTGAGCTGAGCTGAGCTGAGCTGAGCTGAGCTGAGCTGAGCTGAGCTGAGCTGGCCTAGGCCCATGGGGCCCACCTAGAGCCCATGGCTGGCCCCAACCGAAAGGGGCTGGGGGGAGTGAGGCCCAGGTGAGGCTGCTTGGGGCAATTAATCCCCTTAGTGCTGTGAGGGCCCTCACCTGGTGCCATTTGAAACCCCCAATCTCTCACCTGTTAGCTGTTAACGAGCCAGAGCTCATTACTGAGCCCTCAAGTCTCGTTGAGGGGATTTTGGGAGAGGAAAGAGTGACTGCACCACGGCTGCTCCATAGGTTGTTGGCTGAGCCTTGGCACTGCTTGCGAAAACATGAGGTAATGAAAAAAAGCTCCTTTTATTTCACAAGTACTTTTATTTTAGCTTATTGTGATAGCTGAGAAGCAGTGAGATGAGACATCGTTGCAGTGGTTTTCTTTAGTTGTAGGCAATTGTGGGTGAGTTAGAGGTGGGCTTGCAAGTTAATTTGCTGAAAAGTCAGCATTTGAAGAAGGCAAATGTGCCCAAATGTTGTGTGGAAGGACTGTGTGGAGAGGAGAAGTGAGATGGATGCCTTTAAAATAATCACTGTGTGCCTGTTCTGGTGGTGCTGTATCAGCAGGGAATTAAGCACCGAGGTTACAGCTATGGGAGGTGAAATGAGCTGGGGAGAGTAAACCTCACCAGGTAAAAATTGGGGAAAGGGTTTGTTCGGTTTGCTGGAGACCCCTTATTGCAGAGCACTCCCCTGGGCCTGTTGCTAGGACGGTGTTTGTGTGGAGATAAGTAGCCTGAGCCCACCACGAGTTTGGTGTCTGTCCTCCGTGTGCTTTGGCTGCTTATGTAAAAAGAGACATTCTGCCCAATCTGTTCATACTGCTAATTATTGCCGGGGGGGGGTGGAGGGGTGGGGGGTGAGGAATATTAAGGCATGCCAAAGGGGTTCAGCGAATGATGTTATCCTCTAATATGCAATGCTTTTTCTTTCCTTTAAAAAAGAAGGGGGAGGGGGATAAGGAAAATGTGATATCGTGTAGGTAATAGCAGGTGCCAGGCTGGTGGCCACCGCAGCCCTGGGGGAAGGACTGGTCGGTCAGTCTGTGGTGCTCGTTCACATCTCTATGCCGCTTCTAGCAGGACTGTGCTGGGAGGTGGGATACCAGTGTGTGGTGGTTGTGATTTCACATTGGCTTCTGAGCCCGTGTGGATTTAAACAATATCCTCTTATAGGTATTGCTTGCTTTGGGGCTGAATAGCTTACAGGTAAAGCTTGTATAAAAATGTTTCTATTAACGGTGCTCTGAAACATTCTTTTTGTTGTTTGTTTTTCTTTCCCCCTACCACTGGGCAATCGTTTCCTGCTGATGGTTTAATCTAGTCTGGGAGAGAGGATAAAAAATGACATTGCTCCTCCTTGTGCAGGTCTTCTGTCCCAGGTTTCCACCTGCAGAAAACTCACAAGTGTGGTGTGTAGGCTTTGTGTAGAAATTGTGTCTGCCTGATCATGGCCTTGAAGCCTGGACAGTTTTCAGTTGACTTCAAACTACATAAAGATGTATTTTGGTCTTCATAGGTACAGGTCTAAACCTGAATGAAGTATGAAGTGTTTTATTTACAGGCAGGAAAAATAATTGTGTAAATCTTTCCTTCTGTTTAGAGTTGGTCACCTGCCTCATGAAAATGTTATATATACTACTGATCAGCAAGATCTTGGTTTTTACAAGTGTCAGGTGGGGTGTCTGTTATCAGTGATTAGTGTAAGATCTTCAGCTGCTGTGGTTTCCATAGGGGGCAAAAAAAAAAAAAAAGAAAGGAAGAGTAGAAAAGTGTAGGTTTGGAAAATGAATGTGGCCTGACACCTCCAGGAATACCAGCTTAAAATGTTTTTCATTAGGCCCTGACAAGAGATAAATGAATTCACAGGAACAGAGCCACAGATGAAACCTATTTCTGCTTTTATAAAATGAACATATAGCATTCTAAAGCTAAAGAGAACATAAATCTCTCCAGAAACGACACCAAAAACCTGCTGAGTGTTTGCAGCTGCTTGTCAGATTCTGCTAAACTGTGGGGCTATTTATGAGCAAGACAATACGGGATACAGTATTTTGATGTTTCCTAGAACTGCACACGCATAATCCTCATTTACTACTTGTCACTATCCTAATCTGAAAAGTAAAGCAGGGTAGTGTGGTGTTTAGTCATGCTTCTTAAATGTGCTTTGTGGACTACTTTGCTCTGTGCTACTTAATGATATGCTGCTAACATCCTACTAAAACCTTAAATACAGCTCTGAAATAAAAGGACCATTTTCATTTTCCTGTGTTTATAATGCCAATCAATTGGTGCCTTCAAGCAATTATTGACTAATTAAAGACTATCTTGGAGAAGACAGAAGAAGCATTAGGAGCTTGCATGTGGCACTAAACCATTTCATAATATTTGCATAGTGCCATAAATGGAAGAGCAAATAGAAATTTGTTGAAGCTTTTAGCAATGAAATTGGAGTGCTAGTGACCAGACAGGACAAATCAGTTACCAAAGCGGGAGCCCTTCATGTTTCTTAATCCTTTTAAATGTTATATACAAATTAGCTTTTGGCATCAAGGCTTGCCTGTGGAGCTGTGCAAGGATATATATCAGCTGATAATATATTCTGCTACCTGCTTGTTTAATTTACAGATGGAATCAAAACTCAGTCCTGGAATTTAATCATCCTATGGTGAAGGAGCATTCAGATCCAGGCCATGCAGTGTGATCCTTTTAGAAAGAGGGAGGGAAAACCATGTGCAAAAAATCACCTGCTCCACATTGTGTGGCTTGTTTGGGTGTGGGCACAAGTGCCAAACATAGAAGTTCAGAGATTTGATTTCTGGTGTCTCTTTTTTTTTTTTTTTTTTTGGTTTATGCCTAAGCTCTGTCTTTTACTACAAAAGATTCTCTAAACCTCCCTGACCTTTCAGACAATCATAGGTTGTGCTTCAGAGCAGCCTGAGTTGATATATTGTTTTTTTTTTCTTCAAAATCACGTGAACCTCATAGCCTTTCAGAGTGTAAGACCAAATCCAGTGGTTTTCTTATAAGCTTATGGAGTCAGTTGAACTGGCAAAGCTGGAAGCGAACGTTGAGAAACAATAAAACCTTTAGATGGTCAAGAACCTGTCAACAGTTTTCATAACTGCTTGCAACTCTTCAGCTGCTTTGTAAACATTTAGAAGTTGAATCCTGACACGTATCTTATGCAAGGACACACACTGACACTGCTAAGGCCAGCGTGGTTTGTGCTAGCATCTAGACACCACACTGAAGCCAAGTGTCTGTAGTCTGCTACAGAGTATAATTCTGTATAATGCGTGATACGTAGGATAAAGTCCCTGCCTTGAAGAGTTTGATCTCTAAATCGACATAAGGGAAAGAGGATAGGAAGATAACTGATTATTTCCCTTTAATTATGGAAAGTGAAGAACAGGAGAGGAGTGAGTTGCTTGGTGTTACTGTGGGAAAGCTTGTAGCTGAACTTAAATCCTTTTAGCCAGAGGGCAGGGTTTCCTTGTGCAACACCATTATTTTTTTTTTGTAATGGGTATTTATTGACTAATTCAGAGTTATTTAAGAATCTCACTGGAGTAAGTGGAAAGGCATTTAATTCCCTGTCTGGAGACTAAGCCACCAAGCCTTCATTTCTCTAATAAATTACACATTCATTTTTTCTTAATATTTGCTCCAATTAAATAATCCCAGTATCCTGATTAAAACGCAGCTCTGTTCATTTATTCCAGTCTACTTTGAATGTCCCCTGTGTTTTCATCCAGGCAGGTGGAATCTGAATCCTTGCTTTGCTGTAGTCACTGTGAAGTTTGTCTTCTGGGTGTGGGTTTTTTTCTTATCCTATTGCCTTGACGGGTAACTAGTGAGCTACTTGTTTTAGCTGCATTTTAGTGGTGCTTCACCTGATCTCTCGTACACCTGGCGTGGTCTGATTTAGAGGTCTGAATTCTGGAAATGTCTATCTTTACCTTCAATGCAATTTTCCTGACTCACACAGCTCTGTTGTAACTCGGATAGAGTTTGCGCAGCAAAGTTCTTCTGGATGAAGATTTGCAACCTGAAAGTACTTTTTTGTGTTAAAAATGTTTACAAAAAAGGTTTCTGATCTAACTTTTTAAAGTGCTTTCAGAAGAAGATGAATAAGTTGCTACACTTCTTAAATGCTCTGCCAGGCTCGTAAGAGCAAACAACCCTCCAGTTCTAGTGTTTTCAGTAAGAAGATGCAAATACTAGCTTAGAAATCGAAGATTTTTGTACCCAAGAGAATGTCTGTCTTTACAGAGCTATAGGCCTTATCATTAAAGGGTCTGTGTGCAGCTGCATGACTCACTTTTTTTTTTTCCTGGGAGTTCTAGGTAAGTAGAAATAAACACTGGAATAAATCTCTCCCAGGAGGCTACAAGAGCAATTGTACCAATAAGAAAACATATAAAATACTAGTATCTATGTTGGTTATATTTATTGTTGTTGGGGCTACTTAATTGTTTTCCTAATGATGTAATGCACAGCTGATTTGAGTCCTTAAAAAGTCATTAATGGACTTTTCAGTAAATGAAACAAAACCAATGAGAGTTATAAATTGTTCTTCATAATCAGCAGTCAGTCATTCTCAGACACTTCACCAATTATTTACTCATTCTTTTAATAAAAAGAATATGCATTAGACAAGAAAAGTAGTTTCACATGCTGGTAGAACTTGTTTTACATTTATAGGAGCTCTGACTTCAGAAAAGAAAGGAAAAAAAAAAGCTTTCCCTATCTTTGCAATATGAGGGACTTTTTTATTACTTTAAAAAAAAAAAATCTCTGCAAATATAAATGGTTATACAAAATACCAGGTTCTGGAAAACGGACATGGAAATGTAACATCCTATTTTCAGGCCTTTCCAAGTAAGTTAATAAACTAATACCTTGGAGGGAGGGAAGGGGGAAGGAAAAAGGAGAGAAACACAAACGTTTGTGTTGCAGCCATGGGGTTCCTGGCATCATGCGGCTTACAGGTGTGCTTAGTCTCTTTCCAGCTTATTAAAGATAAGAGACAATGAAATGCACAAATGTGCTCATCAAATGTTAGGTTGTTCCATAACATCTGAAAAAAAAATTCTTCTTCTTGTGAAGCCTGAGCACCTGCCAGGGACGGAGCCGCTCCCTCGGCAGTCCTGCCGGCTGCCATGGGGCTCTGCCCTGAGACAGGCAGGTTCTCCTCCAGTCCTGTAGCTTTCTGTGTGCTTCAGAGTAACAACCGTAGCCTCTAACTGTTATTTTATTTGCAGATCTCCAAGTGATTTTTAATAATTGATATGCAATAGAGCTATCCCTGTTTATCTCGGTTGAGGATCTGCCCATTGACTGTGGCTCACATTCCAAATTGAAGTTGATTAAAGTCTCCACAGGGGCTGCGGGGTCCAGTTTGGCCTCATTTGCTATTGCAGTAATATGAAGAACGAGGCTGTTAGTTCACAATCATTTTACTGGAAAACATACCTTTAATTCTGGTGTACTTATTTGTTCAAGCGCTGCATGGATTTTTAGCTCTGAAGTACAAATGCAAAGCAGAGTTACAGAGCTGGGAGGCTGAAAAAAGACCTTTGGGGACCATTTATTTATTTTTAAAATGACATCTTGTCAAGGCGCTTTCTATAGAAGGATACTATGGAGATATTAGATTTATGAGGCTAACTTTTTAACTGTCTGCAATTAAGACGTACTTACAGAAGAGCTTATGGAAGTAGCATTGTCAGCTGACTGACAGTGCTGCTTCTGAATGGAGCTGTAAAGTTTAACAGCATTCAGTTACTCTTTTTTTCTTGCTGAAGAATAATTTTTCTTAGTGGTGTGTGGTGTATGGTGTGAGTCCAGTCAAGAGGAGCCTGCTCAGGAGGGTCTCTTAGGGAAGCTGTCGTACAGTCCTACCTACAGAACTTGGGCTGGTTTTGCTGCCAGTGCCTTTGAGCAGCTGTATCTCCCGCAGGCTTTGCTGGCCAGTTGTGATTTTGATCAACATGGCTGTGGCTTGTTTCGTTGTTTTGAGGACGAGTGCCAGGAATTTAGGACTAAATGCAGTTTCATATACTAACATCAATTTGCTGCGGATGCCTGCGAAACATCCTCTGAAATTTGTGAGCAAATGAGGTTTCATCTCGCTGCTAACAAGGCTGTGTTGCCAAACCTGTCGCTGGTGGAGCTGACCCCTCTGCTCCAACAGGACTGTTATATTGCCTGTTCCAGCTGGTGCCATTGGCTGTTAATCAGAAGTGTTTATACTTTTTCATTCTCACTTGATTTCTGCTTTCCCTGCTCGACTTTGTATTCAGAGTTGGTTCATTATGAAGTATATTGTTCCAACCCTGTCTTGACATTTCACTGTCAGCTGGCAGTGATCGGTCAATATTACTGCTGTCACTTCTCACAATGAAGAAAATATGCTATCACACCAATTAGGATGTTTACTCAATCTTTTCTCTGCACTCCTTCTTGCTGGCAAACATGGCTCAGGATTTTAAAATGGGAAAAGCGTGTCAAAAAAGCTACTGGCTGGAGTTTCTGAAATAACTGGCATGTCTGCAGTGTTACCAGCTTCTGTAGAGCGAGAAACAAGATGGTGATCAAATTCTGCTCTCGCAGCTTTGTTGGTCTGTAATAAATCCCCTGGGTTACGTTTTGCGCTCACTTACGCTAAACATTATCTCTTTTCATGGGGTAAGAGTAGATATTTGCCTCATTGACTGGAAATTAAAACAAATTACAATGGCGTGACTGGGAATAGAATTTAATTTGTTGACCATAACAAGTGAGAATCCTGTTCCCTCTCCCCGCTTCAATATCTTATACCTTATTTAATTAAACATACTGATTCTTATCATCAGTGCGGAGGCAACACAGACAGCACGTCCTCGTGGCACAATGCAGGGCAATTTAGATGATGCAGCTGAAATAGTTTTCATGAAGTGTACTGAGGTTCTTGAGCTCAGATCCCAGAAGTGTATCTTTGTTCGCTTGTGGTAGTAGTGAATTTGACCCAGACCTCATGTTCCTCCACTTCACTTTAGGACATAATGAAACAAATGTATAAATGTAAAACATGTATGTGTTTTCCTTCCCGCTGCTGGGAAGGATGTGTGTAAGAGGCGGCGAGATATGTGCTGTGGATTACCAGTGAACCATGGGTATTGCTATGATTTGGATTTAATCTTCTCTCTTCCTCCTCTTCCCAGTAATGGTTGTGGGGTAGAATCACTAAACTTGAGAACAAGATCACTGAGTATTGCACTGTATCTTTTAGATATTTGCAGCGAGATTCAAAATAGCACATTTATGCATAAGGTTCACTGTGGAGGAAGTAGATGATGCTCATGGCATGAGCTGGGGATGGGGTAAAAATCTAACCAGTGTATTCTAGAAGCAATCAATACAACTTTTTATCCTCGGAAAGTAAGTGTAACGCCTCCAATGCAAACCTCAGAGTTCAACTTTCTTACCAAAGCTGAGAATTGAGAGGCTGATCTCTTGCCAGAGCTCACTTTTGTGTCTCCAACTCAGATTTGAGGGCACCAGTCTGTTGCGTACGCTTCGGTCCCACTGAATGTGTTGGCAGGGCTGGGCTTATCAGTTGTGCAGCTGTGCTTTAAAACACTACAGATGCTGATGCAATCTTTCTCAGCAGTGGCGTATGGGAAGACCTTTGTTAAGGGTCTTAGATCACGCTTTTTTCTGACCTCTGTGTGTGGTCTTTAGCTCTCTTAAACTCCCTTATAACAATTAATTTTGTTATAGTGAGGGGATGTTTGAGGAGCGGAAGAAAAGGGAGAGAATTCCCGGGAAGTGACTTGGTGACTTTTTTCCAGCCGTTTGTTCTCTTACTGCAGCTCGTGTTGGCCGCTGTGCGAAGTATGTGTGTGCTGCCTGGCTGCTTGGACAAGGCATGTGGTTGTTTTTTTCCTCTGCATGACATTTTGATGAAATGTAATTGTTTGAATTAAATGTATGTGTAGGTCCTGTGGATAGGGAAACTGTTTTTGTCTGTCTTTGCAAGCAATGCATAGTGTATACTTAATTGTCTGTTTCAAAAATTTTTAAAAAGAGAAAACAACAAAAAAACCCCAAACCCCAAAAGAACAAAACTGAGAAACAAGTGAAAGAGATTGCTTTGAAAAGAAAATCCTTCGTCTTGAAATGGAAAGGGAAACAAGCAGGAGTGAACAAATATTGCCCTTGAAGTGATAGAATAAATTTCATGCAAAATAAAGTAAAAGTTTCTTCAGAGGGTGCGCGTGAAGCAGTCTAATCTCTTATTTGCAAGTTTACCAACCTGGTTGTCTCATTCTTTGTTTACCTATCAGGTTATGAATATCTTCTTAGGAAAGAAAAGCTTGTTTTCTTTTGAATTTTTAATTTGGTCCCTATTTGCAACTAAGCTAAACTGAAGCTTAAGCTGTCACTGTTCAAGAGGCAGATAGCGATGTTCAGGTTTTTCTGTTTGTATGATCAAATGTAGCTCGTTAGACTAAGGGAAATACCATGCCATTCAAAATAATGAGTTTGTTTAGTAAAAACCTGCTTTTCACAATGCAGGCTTTGTAGTGCAATATCTCAAATTGTCATTGGGAGAGGTTGCTTTAAATTAAGTTGTCATTAGATTGTACAACATAACTTTCCTCTAATAACTCATGACAGTGTGTAAATGTAGATACTTTTTGACTAGAAAGAAACTCTAGTCATAAGTTCTGATATGAAAAAGTTAAACTTTTTACTGCTTTTTACTTGTTCAGGTATTACTGAAATGGTGAGTAGCTTAGGACAATGAAAGTACGTAATAAATGTAGGATGCAAGTAATCGTAAGCCCAACTCGATAGCAAATGGATGAAATGCCATAAAGCGGGTTCAAAACTGTCCAGAGCCACCAGCCTGAAGTGATGTGTATTGGCGTTTCTATAACACACACTTTACTCATAATTCTCTCTGTTTTTAACTGACTGCTGTCTGGCTCTGGTCTGTCGGATTCTAGTTTGCCTCCACGCTCCAAATCTTTCATTGCTGTGTCTTGACTTGATTTTGGATGTCATACAGTGAATGTTACATGATTAAAGACATAATTGATTAGGGATAATGGGAGTAGTTAAATTTTAATCCAGCACTCCATCCTGCTGCGGTATCCTTCAGAAACCCAATCAATACAGTTGCTTAGGTCTTCTCTGCGGTAATGATATAGGTTGCCATCTGAGGTCAGGGCTCCTGTCTTTTAGCAATTATAGAAGGGCTGCCTGGGAGTCTGGTAGCAGTTTATCATAGTCATTGTGATGACTGTGTTTTATACAAAATACACAAATATGCCTGTGTAAATGTGCCTTATAGGGGAAAAACAGAACTGTAACTATGTTTCAGGTATGCTAATTAAATACCCTTTAAACTGCATTTAATATTGATTAGGAGGGGGCTCCTGAGCAGTTTTTATCAGCATTATATGGTGCTCAGGCACAGTGTTTAAAGCCCCAAGTGGTTTAAATCTACTGAACTTATCTGTATAGCTGCCTGATGATCAGAAGTCCAGAACAAAAATGTGTGTCTGAGAGCAGAGGCAGAGAGTTAGTGTCAATAATTTATCTCTGTTAAAATCTGAACGTATTTTTCTGCTGTCATGTGAACCACACTTTGCTCCCTCCTTGCCAAAATAATGCAGAATATATGACAGTCCCTTGACAGGGTCCTAATTCAACTACTGCTGTGTCTCTTCACTTGTTTTCTCTGCTGGGAAATTCATTGTCTTGTTTATTTGTAATTTCAGCGATGTTCAGGTGGTTGTCGTAAGTTCACTTTACTGGAGCTTTTTGGTAGCCTCTATTTCAATTTGGTGTTACCTGTTCTGGAAATGCGTTACTAAGGCAATGTGTCTCAAGAAGATAATCCTAATTTTGCTTTTAATGTCATACTGAAATATTGAATGCACTTCAAAATTGTCTATTGATAATTGTCTCACTTCAAAAGTTAGATCCTTGTGGAGGAAATACTGCACAGCAGCATGTCTCTATAGCCTAGTTATTAGGGCTGGTTACACTTTGCTAAGTACCAACCAGGTGTTAGTAACAGGTAGATATTTTTATTGCTAGAGTTTTAATGTAAATCCTGAATTACTTTGCCTGGGGTGCCAGTATCATTTATCCCTATTTTAAAGATGAAGAAACAGATTCCTACAAGGATTTGAAATTAAATACTCGTGATTACCTAGCAGCTCGGTACAGGGACAAAAATAAAGATGTCTTTGGAGGTTGAGACTTTAGTAATTGGCATTAATAGCCAGGTTGGTTCTAAGGGCTTGTGCGTGGCTGTTGCATCAACATACGGTAGGCAAATAGCTGAAGAATGCAGCTGTGGTCATCCATCGGTGCCTGTTTCACTGGAGGCTAGTTCAGGCTGGGAGGGACCAGAAGGTCATCTTGTCCATCTTCTGCTTAAAGTTCAGGGGTTAACCAGTTGGGTCTTCAAAACCTCCAAAGGCGCAGGCTGCCCAGCCTTGCTGGGTAACCAGTCCCACTGCCGGACTGTGACTTCTGTTCTGAAAACTGCAGCTACGAGTGGCATCTATCTGCAAGACGAGTGAAGTGCTGAAACACGGAGAATTTTTGAATGGTGCCTGTGGTGCAGTGGCTTCAGCGGCCTGTGATGAAGTGTTATTATAAATACTTATACTGAGTTGCAATAATGGAGCATGTGCCTGGATGAGAGACTTGCTTAGCATCCATAACTTCCACTGGGGTCATCCAAGGCTCTAGGATCTGTCTTGTTTTCCCGGAGTTACTCATTAACGTCTGCTCTACTGGGAGCTGGTACTGCAAATTACTGTGCAGAGTTTGTCTTGAAACGAAGATTAAGTACCCAGTCCTGAGAATTGAACTTCTAGGACATTTTCATAATTGGAGCCAATTTTCTAAATGATCCTTTTTTGGGGGCATACATGTTTGCTTACTGTTTGGCAACATGCAATAAATGACATTGAGTTCAACACTTAGTAAAAACGTATGAATTCTCTGTTAAATTCATGGCTGTACATTGCTTCATTTAATATTTTACTGGTATAGGCAATTACATAAAATACATATAAAGGCACCACCGTCTTATTGCTTAAAAGCAACATTAGTGTCAGTTATTGGTGGGCATAAGGAAAACTGGGAATTGATTACTTAATTCCCTTAGGTGCTAGAAAAAAAACATTCAGAATGGAAAATACTGTGTGGCAAATGTGAGGAAGAAATTCCTCAAAATATTTTTGAAAAATATTAATTAGAACTCATCAGAAGATATAAAAGGTTTAACAAAAAAACCAGGGGGATTAACTGATAATGCTGAGCTTTCACCTCCTTACCTTATGGAAAGATATGGATTCAGACACTGATTTGCTTTACTTTGGTATAGCTTTAAGCAGTGTTGGTTTTTCCCCACTGTAAAGCAAACCCATGTTTTTATGTAATGATGGGAGAATACTTTTGCTTTTATTTATTAATTAGAAGGTAGTAATAAAGCTATAATTTAAAAATAAAAACATTTTCTGTTTAGCAGAGCTGTAGGTTACTTAAGTGGCTTTCTTAAGCTACCATGAACCCCAGGCAACTGGGGTGCCTCATCCTGTGCGGTCCTGCCTTGCCGGGGCACGGCTCTGAACAGTCCCTCTGCTGCTGGTTTCGTTAAGAGCTGAGGAGGCTGAGTATCTGTCAGGAATGGCTCAGTATCTTGAAGAATAGTCCCTTAAGAGCTAAATCCTCCTATCCAAACAGCAGGGTGGAGCTCAGATAAGCAGCTCAAATGAAGGATTATCTTGGCTGCAATGCAGACAAGTTGATCTGCAGGATGCTTCCATGCTTCAAATAAGGATTAAAGCTGCTTGTGCACCATCTCCGTGGTGGAATTGCTGTGGATTTTCACCTGTTGCATTTATGGGCCTAAATCAGATTAGGGTAACTAGACTGTTTAATTTGGTAGGGTTTCTTGTAGCCCTGACTTGTGCGGGAGTTCATATCAGATTTAATACCATTGATTTAGAGGTCTGCTAACAGGTAGCTAAAGGTCTGATATGAAACGGTAGTCTCAGACGTACAGATCAAAATGAAACGCTGAGGGTTTTAAAGTTTCATGAGGTCAGATTTGGCTTCTAATGGCAGTGGCCAATGGAAGGTAGTGGGGAATAAGGCAAATAAATAGGAGGCCATTAGGAAACAGGAATACTCGTGCCACTGGCTCGTGTCTGTGTATTTGCATGCAATCCTAAGGTTTGTGTGCAAAACTTTGGCTGCAGACTGGCTCATGGCACCTGCCGTCATACCCTCCTAAGAATAACGTGTCAGAGGAGACTTCCTGAGGTTACATATTCTGGCTTTTTTCCTTAGGGAAGGGTGGGGGCAAGAGTCCTTAAAAGCCAAGTGCTAGGCTTCCAGTCATTTTGCATGTGGCTTCTAAAGAAGCAATAAGGACCCTTGAAGGGCAGCGCTCAGCGGGTGCGCAGCTCTTCCCGGTGTGCTGAATTACAGCCTGATGCAGCACAGCGCTGTAGCTCCGCAGCTACTGCTTGCAAAATGACAGCGCGCCCGCAAGGAGCGGGGCTGGGCAGACACCGCAAACCTGGGGAGGCTGACCTTGTGAAGCCGCAGAACTTCCGTCCTAAATGCTAGCAAAGTTTGTTACCTGCGGCCACAGTTCTTTCCACTGCCTTGATTGCATGCTGGAAGAGGGTTTTGCTATCATAACTGCCTATCTATAGCCAGTTCTACGTCCACAGCTGTAGTCTTAGCGTGGCTTTTGAACCATTTTTCATTGCATATTAATTTTGAGTACAGCAGACTTTCTACAGCCCGCTAAGGAAGAGGTAATGGTAGTTCTTTTTTTAATCTGTAAATTCTATTTAATGTTTTCCCTATCATATTTACTTGCCTACTTGCAGCCCAGCTATAGTGATTGAAGGACAAAAATTAATTTATCCAGCAAATAGCAAAACCTGATGAAACTCAAGCTGGTTTACGCAGATGAAAACCGATGTATTTACTTATGTCTTGCTCCTTTACATCCCTTTACAAATTCAGGTCTCTAGAAGGTATCTAAATTTGGTATAATGTAGTTCAGATCAGTATAACGCTGCCTCAGAGCTGTTTTACAAGACTGCAAGCATGCATTATAGTAGTATTACCCAGCAATACTGAGGGTGTTCTGTGAGTCAGTTTTATATAGAGAATAAATTCTGCCCTCAAATATGTTCAGTAGAAATGCAGACCAATTGTGATAAATGAAGAGGAAGCAACTGCTGGGATACTTTTACCAGAGATCTCCAATGGCCCTGCCCGGTGTGAATGGCAGTGGATGAGAGGCCATGGACATCCCTAGTTAATTGCTTTTATATTCCTCCCAAATACTTAGACTAAAATAAAAATTAGATTGGAGCAGCTCTGTGATGATCTATGAAAACTATATTTCCACTGGGCTGCGGGGAGTACTTACTACACAAATATATTGATTTAGTTTGAGCTGGGTGTCAGGAAAAAGCAAGTAGCAGGAGAAAGAACAGCTTAAAATAAACTGTTCTTTGGTAAGCACTGAAGGGCTAGTAAATAAAAGTACTGGATTTGTAAGATTTGATGATTTTTTTATTTTTTTCCCCTTTGGTCCCTGTCAGACTCAGAACTGATTTTATTGAGAAGGGTCAAAGCGTTTGTGTGAAGGATTGATGTTCACAGGTAGATGCTCAACTGGGGAGATCTCAAAATCGCAGGTCTGCTCTGGTTATTTTCATGGTATAGTAAGCATTAGAGGAAAATAGATGCATAGATTCACCTTTGGTTTCTACTACCTGCTTCATTTTACTGTTAAAATAAATAATACTTTGCTTTTAAATGTTATTTTTGAAAGTAGTCAGCACTGATGAGATATAAAGAAGAGTCAAAGATATATAAATTCAGATGAAGCAGAGTAGAATAGTTCATACAAGGAATAGAGCATTTCAGAACTGTATGCCAGAAGTGTGAGAAATTTGAAAGATGAAAGCAATTTGTATTTTTAAAAAATACAATGGATGGGAGTCTGTGTTCTGTAACAGGTATGCTATTAATACTGGCACTGCAATGTCTGCTGAAAAGTTACTTGTTGCTTAGTTAAACAAATAGAAAGTTGGGTTATGCCAGAATCACTGTAACGTGTGCAGTTGCAGAGCTGACCTTGGGTAAGGCAGGAGCTTGGTGGAAGGAACGGGACGTGCTGCTGTAGTCGTCTACGGTGTTCCCAGTGGTGCTGGGAATGCTGCTTCCTGGGACTGTAGACTTAACCTGAGGATAGGAATGCCCATTTATTTTGGCAGGCTACTGAATTTTCCTAGGCTGGGAAATGCCAGCATTTCCTTTCCTCCTTTTCCCTGCTTGTCTTGGCCACGTTGCGGAATACCACGGGGCAAGAGGGGGCCCTTTGCTTGCCTGCGGGCGCTTGCCTCGCTGCAACTCGAAAGCCTGCAGCAAACAGCATGGTAGCTGGAGTTCCTCAGAAGTAGCTATCGTGGCATTTTATAAGCAAAAGACGTATGTGGTCTAATCTTCAGGCACCCCTAATACAATTTACTACTTTCAAAGATGGTCAATAATTTCTAGGTAAGGTATTTCATGACTTTTTCTTTTATTCTCTTGACATTGCCTTTTTTTATTTCACTAGTTGTATTCGCGGTAGAATAGATCACTGCTTGAAGTAAAGTCGTCAGTTCTCCCTTGTTCTGTTCCTCCTATACCCTTGAGGCTCTTCCTTTTTCCCTTAAGCTTGGGTTAAAAAGCTGTATTTGTTCTAGTAGCAGAACAGTACCTGCTATAAGAAGGATTAGTACCATTTTTATGAAACACTTTTTAGAAATATAAACAGTTTATAAATGAAGCTTGAGCAGCTATTTCAAAACCAAAGTTCTTGTCTTTTTGAGGAAAAAAAAAAAAACAACAAAAACTATTTCCTGCTTTCAAACAAAACTGAAGTGTGGTGACTGTAAAAGGACAAAAAGATAATCTGAAACTGAATCTCAGTTGCTCCTTTGATAAGAAAATGCAGCTGTAGTAAGAACTCTACTAAGAGTTGTACCAACTTAGGATCTACACAGTGATGGAACTCGACAGCTGCACCAGCATCCACGAGGAGGTTGCTACTGAAATACTTTTTGTCAAACACAGGCTTAAATTAAAACAGCTAAATAAAGGGATGAGCTCTGTCTCGTTCAGCAGAAAATGTCACTTAAATGTCAGATTTCCACCTGCCTGACAACAGCTTTCATGAAAATATAATGTAGTCCAAACACCACTGAAACGTCAATTCTCGGTTTAAAAATATCAAGGCTGTAGGAATAGCACATGTGTATTGGTGTGAAAGTTTGGCAGGGAAAGGCGCTTGCTGTCTTCTGGAACAGTTCAGATCTTTTGAAAGTCTGTCTTCCGCTATAGGCACGTGAAAGAAGTTGAGGTAAATGGGACTGGTTTACCTAAGCATCTGTTTCTGTGGGAAGACGATTTCTCTGGATCAGTCACCCAGTATCTGTTCAGTTATAGGCAATTGGCATGTGATTACTTTTGGGGTTTTTTTGTTTGTTTTTGTTCCCTAGTGTGACAGCAGGACAGGGTAGGGATCTACCTGAGAATGCAGTGATGTTTATAATGTCACTATAGCTTTAAAGAAGGTAATACAGTTTTTTAAACTTTGTTCTGTAGGACAAGATGTTTGTTAGGTTTTGGAATACTTCAATGAGTATTAGATGAGATCTGAGATTTTGAGTAATGTATGAAGTTGTGGAACTTCATACTCCTTACTCTTATAAACTTGTCTGATGTGTAAATTGTAGGTTTTTATTGGTATAAACAAGGGAGACCCGAGACTATAGGCTGTAAGTTGAAGTTGTAATAGCTGCAGGCCATTTAAGTGCAGAAAACATCACACAACTCATGACCTTTAGGCATTCAGGTGGTTGTGGTCAGCATCCTAATGAATTTGGAGGACTTTCCCAACATGGTGAGTTACGCTAGATTTAAGGAGTAAAGCCCACATATGTGCAGCCATACTGCTTCTAGAAGTTGGTCAATTAAATTGCTGTCTAGATCTTCTTGTGGTTTAGTTGACTATAATTGGAACTTAGGCATCTGGCTTGCAAGTAGACAGCTGGCTTGCATGTAGATGCTTCAGTTGCGCCCCATCTTTGCTTGTCCCAGTAAGAAATTCAAGCTACAAAGTCTTCGTTATTTTACTGATATCATGATGAGTCATCCTCCCTGCTAGTTTAAGTGTCTTGTTGATGGTTTATTTGTTTGGATATTGAATTCAAACTTTTCACCTTCACAGCACGCTTGAACCTAGCAAGTCTGAAGTGGAGGACACTGTGTGATAAAGACCTATAGTGAGAGGTAGAAAAAAAAAAGAATGTCTGCAAGAGTACTAAAATACTGTCAACTGCCTTATTTTGGGGGAAGAAGCTAACTCTTCAGTTTCATAACGATTTTTATTTACGCTTTCAGCACTGTAAAATGTGTGAGGAGTGTATGTTGTCAGATAGAGATGTGCGAAGAGATGAAGGGCAATGGTCTCCATCTACCTTGGTGGATGGGGATCTTGAGGGAGGAGAGCGAGCTCAGACTGACAACCTGCTGCTGTGACCAGGTTCTGCTTCTGTGCTGTGCAGCTTTTGATAAAGATTGATGTGTAATTGGCAGAGAGCAATGTATGTGTGTCCATGAATGTTGATCAAAAGTAAGGAAGCAGAGGACTGATGGTTGTAGCCTATTTTGGCAATGTTGTCACCTGGAAAAAGAGAAATAGTCATAAAATACTCCTTAATGATCAGCTGGGAATATAGTGCTTTTTAAGGGACAAAAATGAAGGGGGGGGGAAAAAGTGGTTTTCTGGGAACCACTCTTTGAGAGCAGAGGAAATATTAATTCAGAGCAATTAGGTATTTTGTGTATGTTTGAGAATGAAGTAACTTACAAGAACCTGTGGAAAAGTGAGGATGCATTTATTGCCACACAGTCTTCCCACTTAATTGCTCTTGACTTAGAAGTAGATAAGATGATACTTGTCTATTTAGGGCTTTTTGTTTTAGGTTTCTTTTTAACTGTCCAATTTGGCAAGCTACAGCTGGGCATGTTTGTTTATGTGGTTTAATCTCATTACACAGTTCCTCTGTATAAAGCCTGTAAGCTAACGGTTTGTAACAGGATTACATACATTGGCTTATTTTATGCAATTTTCTAACAAGGTTATTCAAGGATACTGTATGTGGATAGCAATTTTTTTTCTAGCAATACTTTTGCATTTTCCTTATACTCGACCTTTCATTTTCATGTTTTCAAGTTTGTCTGTTGTTTCCCTCACCTTTTTCCTGTTGTCCAAAAAAAAATTTTCTTGAGTTTGGCAGTACAATGTATCATCTTTTCATTGCAAGACTGCTTTAAGGCTTACCATAAAGACAGAGAGGACAGTGGAATTAATCAGTGGTGCAGAAGCCTGCATTAGGTACATTAGGAAGATATCCCCTTCCTTGCCACAATAAACAAACAAACCAGAGGCTGCTCAGGTAATGCTGGTTTTTGTTGTTGCTGCTTGAATTTTCTGTTTTTGCTCAGGCTGGCAGCAAATGCGTGGCATCCTCCCATGGTCCCCAGACAGAAATTTCACTTCGAGGGCGATGACCTGCCTCTGGCATTAGGGGGAGGGGAAGGGAACACCAGCCTGAGAAGCCTAAATCCATGTAGTAAATTATGAATATGAAATTCTCCCAATAAAGCATTTTTAAGTGCTCCAGTGCAAACTCTGTTAAATAAGTGTGTCCTCATAAATCCCAGCAGGAATTAAATGACTCAGTTAAGACTTGCATCCTGTAATTAAAACTGTGAAGGTTCCTCTAGACCTAAATATAAATTGACACTTCTATTTGCTTTTTTTATGTGCCCATATTTTCAGAGATGAAAGATGCCTGTGTGTATGGGAGTGGGGTAGTAGGAAATAGCTCTCTTCACTACCAAGTGTTTCTCAAAATGAGGACAAAAGGTCTTTATTGCAATCCCAATAGCAGTGACTTCAGATAAGAATATTTTTGTAACAAAGGAAGTGTGAAAGTGAAAATCTCTAAGGATAGCGGAGCCTCAGGTCTTTAAAAAGAAGCGAGAAATATAATATTAGTATGGCACTGTTTGAAAGCCCAGGGATATTAGTGGTCTTTAGACTGGGGTCTTAAAGGAATATGGCTTGCTGCGAAGGGCTTGGAGGGCAGAAATTGCTTTTTGTGCTCCTGGATAATCAGCCCCTGGAAGTGCTGGAGCATCTTTGTTCCAAAGCTGCAGAAATGCTGTTGGTGTGTAACAAGCTTGACCCCTTCGTTATGTGATGGGATTAATAACCATGGAGATTTGAAATAATCTCTTTTCTTATCAGCTGTTCGCATGCTGACAGGCTGATGATGGGTTTCGTTCCTGACCCAGGTGCCACATGCGGGGTCAGAGGATATCTTGGTTTCCATATACTCGGTGTCCTTCACTCCTCTTCCAAGGCTGCCCGCAAGAGAGCTGGTTTCTACTGGTGGGTTTTAACATTGCCACTTGACTTCAGCAACTTCCCTCTGCTGCTTGCAGCGCGGATGGATGAGACGGGCTGCTGTTGCTTCCTAAATCACCTTTCCCTCTTTAAAATGATTCCAGCTTTCAGTCTTTCGCCTTGACAGTGGATCTGTCAAAAGTCTAATTGCAGCTGGGGAAAAAACACCCCACTTGAATTTGCAAAAGCTTGAATTTGTTATCTTACCAAGCATAAATGTTTACCATATAACCTGCCCTGATAACTCTGGTTTATTGGCTGATTAAAATTCCTTCAGTCACTACTGAAAGCCAGTCTCCTTCTCTGTAGAGCTGTGCGTCTTGTTTTCTGCTCAGGCTTCTGAACAATCAGAGGAAGTTCAAGGTGCTGTTCAGATTTTTCAACTGGACCTAAGTGTTCCTGAAAAATAGTTAGGTATTTTAACCTTATTTATTCTCCTAAATTCCTCTTAAAACAGGTTTGCTGCTTTGGGGAGAACATGAACAACTCTTGTTTTCCACATGTAAGAGTGGAAACAATGAAATAAAGCCCTGAAACTCTCTTCAAAATTTTGTCCTTTGTTGCACCTTCCTGAAGGCTGTAAAGATCCTTCTTGGGAAAGTTAAAAATGGCCAAGCTATTCTGGAAATTCATTTAGAAAAACGAAATTGGACCACAGTAATTATGTCACGTCATTATTTGGCTTGTAGTTGGCTACAGTTCATCCACTATGATAGATGGCATTAAGTAGGTTTATTGACAATAATCTGGAAACACATTAAAAACCTGTTCCATTTAGTGCTTTGTATTTAAAATATATGTTTTCCCAGATATAGTCCCTGATTTATGTATTTCATTAATGTGTTCTGAATTACAATGAAAATAATAAACTGAATTGTATTACTCATTATAGTTACCTGTATCTGTAGATTCATGATCTCTCTGTACACTTCTGGCTCTATGAAGAAATACAAGAAAGTATACTGGAAATACTTTATGGTTTTGGTTTCAGTCAAAGAGCTCTAGAAGGTGTCATAGCTTTATAATACCAATTTTATTACATTCATGGAGCTCCAGAAGTTTATTTTGAGAGAACTGGCACCTAAAACCTTTACTTCTGTGTCTGAAGGACTCTAATGAAATAAATTGGAGAAAATCCCTGCTGAAAAAACTTTATTTTACAATGCTGTGGATTAAAGTTTTGTAAGTATTTTTAGAAAATCCTTGCTACTTCATTCTTTGGAGTGTGATCTCTAATGTCGATAGACATCTTTCAACATTGTAAAACAAACCTTAATAGCTTTCATTTTATTAATATTAATGGTTTTATGCTAAAGGAACAGGGCTCCCCAAAAATGAAAAGTATGAAAATTCATACTTTTATCTTCAAAAATTTTTATCTTCAAATATAATTAATACAATTATCTTCAAATATATATTTCTGTATAAGATTACAGTAAAACTGCTCATTCGGTGATTTGAGCACACTGATTAATTTCTCAACATTAGTACTAGTCATTTTTTTTCTTCATATCATACTTATTTGTATTGTGTCATCTAGGAGGCTCCATCTGTAATATCTGTTCTGTTGTGATAAGGACAATGCACAAATACCTGGAAAATGAGAGCATTTAAAAAAACCCCAAAGTGATCAAGTCAAATAATCTGATGATAAAATGTACATGTTGCAAAAACAATCGTACCTTCCCATTTGGTTTTCATCAGGCTTTTCCATTACAGCTAGTGCAGCTACAGGCAGGCATATCTTCCTGAGCGAGGGATAATGTTTCCTCCAGACAGCTTCAAAGTCATTGAAAAATATTAGTTAAAGGACTATTGAATGAAGTGGTAACTTCTGTGAGTGTACCCTCCTCAGTTTTTCTGATTCCTGAAACAGGCACTTGTGTGTTTTAGCATGTCTAGTGAACTAAATGTCTGGAAAGGGTGAGTCTGCATTCAGCATTTCTTTGTTCTGCTAAAGATCATTAAAACACAGTTCATCTAATTCCATAGATCCTCAGCACCCTTTGTGAAAGTTGTTCATATTTTCTGTAAAGCTTTGTGATTGATTATGCTAATCTCTATACTCCTGCTTAACCATGCTGGTCTTTGTTGCCCTTTTAATTTCCTAAGCGTAACTACAATAAATTTCAACTGAACTCATGCCAAATGTCACCTTAAATACAGAATTTTCCATCCTCTTGTCATCTTTTTTTCCCCATACGATATAGCACCACACATGTGTGAGGAGTTGTGGTTTTGGAGTCTGAGCTCAGTCTTACAGACATCCGTAAGATGGATCCTTATTCAAAACTTATCTGACCTTAACTCATGGTGCAGCTCTGGATTGCTATAGCCGTGTTTTGGAAGAGAGTTTAGCTCTAGGAGCATGTGTAACCGGCCTAGGAGCACTTACCACTGATGAGATGCTAAAAATGTGGTTGTGTCTCTGTGCTGTCTGTATGTCAGTGTGTACCAAAAGCTGGAAAGCAGTTTTCTTCAGAGAGTGTATGTGGTTGGCAAAGGAATTTAGTTTTGTTGTGCCAATAATGTCCCTGCCTTCTTATTTTTCCTGGTATAATCAATATACGTTGAATAAAATGTTGATTCTGCAAATCCTTAACTTTGAAAATGTTTTATCATAATGCTTTTCTTCAGGTGTTCTTCCTCTCTGTTTTAGAAAGGAAGGATTCTTGGAATAGATAAGGAATTAAATGGTGACATCAGTTTATTTCAGTTTGATTTTTGACAGATTATTTTAGCAAGCTGTCTACCTTTAAAATTAGGACAATATTTTATTTCTGCATTGTTTTTTCTGTTCTTGTTTTCAGATTGAAATCTGTGCAAGGCAGAGACTTTTTTTTTATTACAGGTGCATCCAGTGCCTAGCATGACCAGAACAGAATGACCAAACCAGCAATAAAAATAAATACTGCCTGTTCCACATGAATCGGTCACTTTGGGATGCTATACCCTTTCAGTTAATCCATAGTTCATTTTCCCTATTGAAATTTCTGTTGTTGGCAGACACTTCTGCTAGGAATAAGAACTTTCCTTTTGGATTCTTTCTGGATGAC
Source organism: Calonectris borealis (assembly GCF_964195595.1). Taxonomy (NCBI): domain Eukaryota; kingdom Metazoa; phylum Chordata; class Aves; order Procellariiformes; family Procellariidae; genus Calonectris; species Calonectris borealis. The sequence goes on along the minus strand of NC_134351.1, from coordinate 2,724,847 downwards.
TTAACTTCTGCCCTTCAGATGTCTTCATGGGAAGCAACTTCTAAATGTCTTCATTAATTGTTAAGGGTTTTTTCCAGACCCTTCAAAGGCATCTGAATGATCCAGTAACAGGTGTGAATGCCAGTGTATGAATAGTCTGGATTGTGCAATGTTCGCAGGGCATACTATCGCTGGCTATAAATTTAATTTGATGGCTACTTTTCAAATTTATTACTGTTTGTCAGTTGCTCCTTTTGGCAGGATATTGTCACAAGCCTCATGAATCATGCATATAGTTTCCACAGTGTTTTTATGATATCAGCCCATCAAATACCTGTCTGGAATTTTGCAAATACATCATCAAATATATTAATAAATCTAGTAAGAAACCTATCATTGTATATATGGGGAGAGAAATACAAACGTGAATGTTGCATGTGTTTCATACACATGGTGGGGAAAATGATAGTAGACTGTGTAACAGTTCAAATGCCAAAGGTTTTTTAGCAGGTGTGTTAGAAACCTAGTTCAATCGCTGAGCTCAGAGCTTGAGGACAGGTCGTCGCTGTAGGCCAGCGAACCTCTTTGAAATACCTTGCGCTCTCTCTCCGATCTCCAAATGCTTTTAAGAGTGTTAGATTCAAATTTCATAGGCAGATAGGTGCTCATATTCTTCTACCAGTTACACCACTGTAATTCTGCATAACTTAATTATCTGCATCTTAATTATCTTAAGTCAGTGATGTGATTCTCCTCCCCCAGTGAAAGGATATTTCTGCATTGACTCTAGTTGTCACTCCTATGTGGTCCTAACCCATAACTTGCATGTAAAAGGGCAAGTGACTTGAGAAGCTATGTGGGAGACCATAGTGTTTCAGAGCTGCATGCGTGTTTATTAAGGAAGGGCTCCTTTGAAAGCACTTCATAGCCTTGTGCTGTGGCTGCTAGTCCGTACTATTGAACATAAATGGCTTTGCTTGATTCCCTCTGCCATTAATGAAACGTTTAAGTGACTGCAAGGTGTGGGGTTTTAAGTTCTCCTGTCTGACCTCAAAGGACGCATAACCAATAAAGCCACGATTAGAGTGTCTTTCTTGTCTTTGTAGCTTGGGCTGTGCCAGACTTCCAGCCCTTGTAAACTGTGACCAGCCCACCATCAGCATTGCTGTGTAGTAAATTGAGTGTTAATATCCTCCTCCTAAATAGGGAGGAAATGGGACACAGGTTAAATGACCCAATGCAGTGATTTTTAAATGCAGAAGGTACTGCTGTTTAGTTGAGTGGAGGATGGTGCTGATCTGTTGTGCAATTTTTAGGAAAGACATTTCACCAAGCCTCGATTTCCCCATTATTCTCCCTGGGGCCGATGATATTTACTTGCTTCACGGAGGTGTTGCAAGGCTTAACTAAATAACGTCTGTAAACTGGCATGCGAGGAAAATAAAGGCTGGTCAGTGGCAAAGGTGCAAGGTTACTACAGCCCAGTGATCAATCTGCTACATCATATGGACTCAGGGGACAATCTTTTTCTTCTGCTTGTTTCGGACCTCATATTTCTTTTTTTTTTTTTTAGCTTACCATATTTTCTCTCTTCCATATAAAAACTTGGATAGATGCAGTATTGCGTTGAGCTCAACTATTAGAACTTGCATATAAGTCTTCGTAATTTTTTTTTCTTACAAGTTTTGCTTAGCTCTTTTTCATAGGTTCCAGATACTATTGTACAGAATTTCTTCTGAGAATGATAATATTTTCTTGTTTCCTTGAATGGTTTTTTTGAATAGTTTATTTCTAGTTGTCTTGTGCTATTTTTATGTCCTCAATTCATTGAAACTCTTGAGCAGTGTAGGGGAATCAGAGACTTTTTCTATTGTCTTCACAGTAAGACATGATAAGCACACTATCCTTTTTTCCTCATTTGTTCTGCCTTCTATTTTTCAAATGTGAGTGGTTGTTCTAAACAACGGGAAATTAAACAATAAATAAAATGTTGTTTAGATACATACTGCAGAACTCAGTTTGGGGCCATCTGTTAAGAATAGCTTAAGTCTGAGGTCCCTAGAAGAGGATAATCTACAAATTTCTTAATTCTGCCTTTGCACTTCTAGAGGCAAAGCTGAAAAGTGACTGTTAGAAGGTTATAAAATTTCTCTGTGCTATTGTGATTTTTTGATTGGGACAATTATTATTATAGTGTTAATTGGATGACACAGGAATTAAATAGTATGGCTTCCACTCTCCCCAATATCACTGAATTAAAGTACAAATAGTGATAACTAGAACTTGAAATCCACGATCTTCTCTTGGGCAATGCTCAAGAGCAACAAGGCAATCCCTAGAATTCCCATACGTGTTTTTGTGTAACATGGCAACATGGAACTAAATTGAGCTGCAAGATCCCTCTGTTCAGAGGTACAATTGCAAATTTACAGAATTGAAACTTTGATTATCTCCAGAACTCGAATTACTTTTGTGCTGCCTGGACAGCAAGTTAGATTTGGGGATATTGTTTGCCTTCCCTTCTAACGCTGATCACCGTCTGCTGCCATATGCAACATGGTCTGATGCCTTGTTTAAGCAAGGAAGACGCTAGTGGGCTATAGTAAACCAAGCTGATAAAGTGTTGGGTTCATCGCAGTTCATCATTTGCTGATACAAAACACTGGATATCTTTTAGACTCCATGTCAAGTAAAGTTTTTCTTTGTTTTTAATAGCATTTAGTTACAATAAGATGCCTCCTGGTGAAGTTAGTTGTTAGACTTTGAATAATGCCAGTTATCCATGGTTTCTGTGGGAAATTAAAGTCGCATCTTAGACTTGCGTGGCATATAGGTTTTCCTGCATGCGTAGATTATACCTCAGGGAGGTATGTATTTTAAAATTTACTAGGCTCTTGCTGTAGGTTAAAACTTATAGCAAGATAAACTTCTACTGTTCTTTACAATAGTCACCAGAAAACATACTGTATAAAACGTGCGATAGATTTTTACTAATCACAGGCTTGCATGATTGTGTAGTATGTGTATGGATATTTTCTCTGTAGGCATTTTACAAAGCATTTTGATCATCTAGAAGTTCTGTTCCTTTGAAGTCTAAAGCATTATAAAACAGTAACAGTGCTTCAGTCACAGCCCATGCTCATAGGTTTGTCTAGAGGTTTCAAAAAGAGGAGGAAAAAAGTGTGTCCTTTAGTATGTACGGTTGAGAGCAGTAGACCACAGATCCCTTCAAACCTCTCAAATCAGTGTTTTCTGCTAGTCTAGAAACTCGCAAAAGAAATCTGCCAGCCTCTGAGCAGGTTTTTAATGTTTTCTTTTGTTCAAAGCCATGGAAAAATCACTCAAACAAGGAGAAAAATTGATGTATTGGGTCAGTATTGATGTCTTGGCAAATTTAGACTGCTTTGGTCTTCATCTGTGGGGTGAAGCTGAAGATGGATAGTTAAAAGGATGCCTACAGAATAGTACTCTGCTTTTGTGCAGAAGGTTATTTTATTTCAGCTTAGTTGCCACATTTTATTCAGTTCTTGTGATGCCTCTTGACACTCCAGAAGGGTTAGCAATCTCTTATATTTTGACATGGAAACTAGGGTGCATGTGGTATTATGCAAATTACCAGGCAACTAAATTGTCTATCTAAATGCCAAATCCTTTGCGAAGTACAGTTTGGCAAATGCCAGTGGCAACCGGTTTTAAAGGGATCCCTGCTGTGATCTCTGAAGCAGTAAGAGTAGAAAAATCCAAATTGTCTATTCTTAGGCTGAATAAATGTCAATTCCCAGGGTTTCTGTTATATATCCAAAGGCACTCGAGTGGTTAAATGACCATGTCTATTGATAACCATGGAATTTTAATATTAGCCAAGGGAGGTATTTTTAAAACCCTTCTGGGATACAGAGCAGGTTTGGGTTTTTTTTAAATATGCTTACTTTTGTGCTTAAGTAATTTTGAATAAAGGTGTTATCTTTAAAGATCTGTTAGGTAAACTTTTTTAACATTACTTCTAAACATGGTGTGAGCCTTTGAGGACTTGGGGGATATGTGAAATGCGCCTCATTTAAAAAACAAACCACCATGACCCCCCGTGCAAACCCCAGACCAAACCAAAAAGCAAAACCACCAAGGATCTTAGTGAAATTTTACAAACAGGAAATTTCCAGAGTTAATTTAGCTTTAAGCTCTTTATTTTTTTTTCCTTAATCCTTTAAAACAATAAATTAGCTTAAAGTGAAAATGTGAAATGTAAATATTATGTTGCTTTTGTATTTTGTTTTTTACTATTTGCTATTAACTGTTTACAAAAACTGTGCACCATGCTACCACCCTTGGGTTAGCGCTGTTTCTAATACTTCCTTAGGGTATGTTGGAAAGTATCCCTTATGTGTTATCTTTATTGATGTAACTATGAATAAAATCACATTGTTGCAACTTTGGGGCCATACGTCATTAAACTTTTATTAGATGATTATTGCTGACTAGAGTTTGAGAAAATACTGAACTAATCAGGTCCATTTAGTATCAAAATGCAATTCTGTGCATAAGGTTTTCTGGAACATCATACAACATAAATTATGTATACAGTTCCATCCCAATGATTTTTCAGAGATGGCACCATCTTGTTTCCTTCTGTGTTTTGGGGCAATTGCTACAGAATGAAAGAAAATGAAGAGAATGAGGAGGGTGTAAGGGAAGAAATTAAAAGCAAGTGGGTGTCTCAAACTGTACACGGGGTTTTCTTTACATTAGTTGAGCATGCTCTTCAGTCTATATGTCAAGCGATTCCCATGTGACCTGCACTAAAACCAACCAAGCTGTGATGTATAGTTATGCAGATGCAATTCTGGGTATTTTATCCTGTATTTGCAACTGACAAACCTTTCACTGGAAAAACCCTCTCGTCATTTTCATGGGAAGTGCGTGTGTTCCTGCACAATTTGCTTCCTTACAGCTCATGCTAAGATGATGGACATGTACCCAGGGATATGTTAAACACTCTCCTCTCCTGAAACCAGTTGCCCATTAACGACTGGCTCAAGCTTTGCATTTCCTCTGCCTCTTAAATTGCAATCAGCCTTACTGTAATTGAGGGAAAAATTATGGTGGGGATTTTTACTAAAGGTAATGGCTAAAATGTTTTGCTTCTAAGGAGGCAGATGGAGTTTGTCTTGCACAAAGAACCCCCCCAGGAAGCTGCTGCTTTTTTTTTTTCTCCTTTATAATATTGGGGCAAACCAGTGGCCTAATAGGATTTTCAGTCATTGTTCTGCATGTGATCACGCTCCTGGCTGTTAAACCTTGATGGGAAGGTAGGATTTGTCACAGAAGCTCGAAGAATTGTTCCCTCCAAGGCAGCCTCTAGAAAGTAATCCTGAGCATCTGTAACCTGGTTTGGTGCAAAATAGGAGCACCAGAGAACATAACATTTGAGTACTCCCATCTGAACACTGCCTTGGTTCTGAGGATAGGCACTAATAAGTGTCCCAGTTTTAATCATTTGAGCATTATTTATTCTCTGTGGTGCTGATTGGAAGGTATCAGTTCCTGAGGAAAACTGTCCCTTTTCCCTCTGGCAACTTTGAGGGAAGGAGGGAAAGATGTACGTAGCTCTTTGAGCAGAACAGGGTATCATTTGAGTCTCAGAGAGCAGTAATCTTCAGATAATCGATCAAACAGCCTGACGCTGCAGGTGTAGTTCTGGGTCTATAGAGATTCACCCATTCAGCATCACAGCACTCGCGTGGTTTCCAAGCTGGAGACAAAGCGAGATGGCTGCCAATATCGCGGAGGGAGCTAATGGCATGAGAAGTGTTTCGGGAGATACAAGAGCCTGTTGCCAAACCTGCGTGCATGCTGCTTCTGGACAAAGGAGTTTGGATGGTGTATCCATTTGGGAAGCCTTTTTGAAATGCCTAGCTCAGGCATATTCAGATTTAGCATTCTTTTAAAAAAAAAAAAAAAGTCCTCCTATGCAATGTTAACAATGATGTCTTTACTAGTATTGTGTACTTAATGGTGGGTTATCATTACTCTGTTTTTCTTACCATGGTAAACATAATGGAGAGCTACCAGCCTGATCTGTGGGTTGGCAAAAAGGTCTGCAATGGACTCTTTCCAGTTCTGGGTGACTTGAGAGGCAAAATGATGACAAAAAGGAGAAGGTGCCAGAAACCAGCGAGTTCCTAAAGTTAATGCTGAAGAGAACATTGGGAACTAATAGCTGGAAGTTAAAATGAGACAAATTCAAATGGTAAGCAAGATGGACATTTTAAGTGAGGTTGACTAGCCATGGGAACAGTTGCTGTGCTCTCTTAACACCTGCATCTCTTCTTGTGCGACATACTTAGTTCAAAGACAAGTTCTTGGAATTAATAAATCACTAATTGACTGATCTTTATTAGATAGTTGAACAGATGAGAAGATGAAACTGTCTTATCCAGCCTTAGGTGTGATATCATAGTTATTAAATGCACTTGTTAATGGAAAATAGTGCATACTTCAATATATGTAACTGTAGGGTTTTTTTCCCCTGGGATTTACAGATGCACTAGGAATGTACGTAGGTAAAAAACAAGGTGACATATAGGAGTGAAACAATTTATAGATTTCAATGGCAAAAATCTCATTGTAAACTTGGATTTGAATTTCATGCAGTTTCTCCAACTGAGCAACTGTTTTGTATTCCTTTTTCAACATGGGAGTGGTTGTAACTTCAGATATACTTGTTCTCGGCTACTTCTCCTTAGCCATTAACTGGATTTTCATCCCTGGCTTACCTGCTTATATGTTATTCCCCAGAACAATGTACAAAGGCAAGCTCATCTCAAAGAATTCCATAAATTTCACAAAAAATTCCAAAGGGTGAAACTTTCCTTCCAAAAGTAGCATACTAAATTTTACTCACTTTACATTCAGTCTGAAATTTTTGAATCATAAACAGGAATCTGAAATTATTATTTACAGAAAATTGAACTTGAAATGCTTTAGTGACCATATTTAAAACTTTCAGATGTCTCATTTCATATGCAGTTTCAACTCTTATCTTCCATTCTAATTTAAAAAAAAAAATCAGATGGAGAGTTTGGTTCTCTTGAAGTGTTTTCTCAAGCAAAGCACCCTTACCACCTGTGCAATGAAACTGCTTATGTTGCTTATGTTGTTTATTTTGCAACATGCCATAAATACAAATCTGCCAGCCTTAAATCCTCCATGCATGACTGCAGGAATAAATTTTCTGTGCTGTGTAGTGGAATTGAAGCACTCATAAAGGGTGAATGCACCATGCTGAGCACTTGAACCCTTGCCTTTTTCTATTAACCCATGTACCTCCTTTGCCTTTCAAACAATTACCTTGAGTTTTTTAAGGCTGATGCATTCAGCACTATAAATTAAAGCTCATTCAGAAGAGTTGTAGGTGATGAAGCAGTAAGACCTCTTATTTTTCTTCTGTAAAACAGAAGGTTTTACACTCCAAGTGATACAATGCAGGAAAATCTCACTCAGAATTGTTAAGGTATGCAGCAGAAAAATCATAGCTGTCTTCTACTCCCCCGCCCCTCTCTCATTTAAATAGTTTATGTAAGTACAGTACATGAGTGTTCAGTGAGGAAGTGTCTACTGTAAGTGTCAGGTAGTTATAAAAGAAATATGCTTAAAGTGCAAGTATCATAATCTGAAAAGCTGTTGTTATTGTAGAGGGAGGCCAGAGCTGGAGTAACTGCTGGAGTGGGTGTTGCTGCTGGTTGAACCTTAGCCCGCTGGGACTGAAGAACCAGGCTTCAGCCGGCTGACCTCAAAGATTAAACCCCTCATTTGGATGTTGTAATTTACCCATATCTTGTTGACCAGATGTTGAGTGGATGTAGGAGACATTTAGTACATAAATATCTAGTTGCTGATTAGGATAGCTCTAGACTCTTACCTCTGGTATGAATTTAAACCTGATACGAAGCTAGTAACTTCAGCCCTTGTTAGATAAGTATGTTCCTTGTTGTATGCTTCTGAATTTTTTTAAAATGAAAATAAACAACAGCTTTTATGTTTGTTCTTTATCATTATGGTCTCCTAGCAACAGAGCTTCCTCTTAAGTGACCCTTGCCATTTTAGAATGTTTGTATCCAAGATGCTTTAAATAACCTTAATTCTTCTTGCAGTTTCTGAAACTTGTAGAACTAAAGGTTTGAGTTACGTTTGATTTCCCAGGAAAGGATGTGTTATTTGCTCAGACTCTTGCCAGGATAAACTAATGTTATTAATATTAAGCCATTATTTTTGTGTAAGACAGTTCCCAGAGAAAGTTGCTCACTTCATAAATATTTCGGGGATTTGAAGGTAGCAGTTCTTACTAACTAAAGCTCATTTTCTGCTGATTATAGAAACAAATTTTGCTTGTAGCAGCTGGGACTCTGTCCGATGTGTTATTAGTGTAGGTGCACTGCCTGTAATTCGGGTTATTCAAAGCTTTCCATTGTGGGATACGTTTTTTTTTATTACTCAGTCTGTTAAATTCTTCACTGAGACTTATGCTTCTCTGTTTTGTTCTGGTTTTATTTTTTAACTTTAGCTTGTTTAAATTTTATTTTCACATAATCTCCGTTTAAAAAAAAAAAAAAAAAAACCAACAACAAAAAAACAACAACAAAACAAAAAACACCCAAAACTTTTGTAGGAAGCTACTGAAAGACCTGATTCAGGTCTTTTTCTGATTTCGGCCTGATGTAAAGTGGTGTAAAACCACGAGTAATTCTTCTGAAATACGTGCATGAGACTATAATCAAATTATATTTGTAACATATAATGTCACAACTCTGAAAGAGCTCTGGGGTTTTGGTGCTGCAGCTGCTGTCGTGAACAGCGTATATGGCTCTATTTACAGTAGGAGGGAGATCTTCAGTCTATGTGTGGCTGTGAATTCTTTATTTTTTTTCATATGGCGCGAAGCTCTTCTGAAAAACCTGTTTATTTGGAGCGTTAGTAATTAATCTTACAGAGCTAAGAAATAGGTAGTTCGATTACCTTGAAGAAAGGTGATATAAATGCAAATCATAAATCTGGAATAAATCTATTTGCTTTCTTGGACTTATCAGTACAGATGGGATCAGACTCTTAGCTGTTACGTCGGTTATACTGATTAACTGTAATTCTCAAATAAGGAAAGTCACTTTGATTGAGGAAACTATTAATTTAATATTTTATTTGCTCCCACTGCTGATTTCAGGTTCCCTTTGTAATGGAATTAAGTTAGTAATGCTAACACTGTGCAGCTGAGAGGTGTATTAGATCATGGTGATATCGGAGGGACTGCAGAGCTTCTTGGTGTCTCAGAAGGTTGGCGAGGTCCCATGTTCCAGTTTTATGTTGCAGCTTCACCATTGAAATCGGAGTACTTCCATTGGCTTAAAACTCTGGTTCAGTCAGCTGTTGCATTTATATGCTGAGATGCAGCAATTTCTAAGCAGTAATTCAACCCTGGGCAAGCACACCACCACCAAAATGGTAAGTAAAGAATATAGAAAAGAGTTGTTTTTGCAGGGAGCACTTGTGAAAAAAATATATTGTAGCCTCGGTGGATTGAAAACATGAAGTCAAACGAGTGTCTCAAACTTAAATGTTTTTGACAATTCTTAGGCACCAGCTAGAAAACTAGTACAGAATATATTGAGGTGTGGAATACCATGCTTGTTTAAAAGCAAACAAAATCAGCTAAAAACTTTTGTTGTAAGGTTTTTTGTTTGCCCCCTCCCCCCCCCACACTAAAATTAGGTTCACTTAGTTTCTAGACGTGCTGTAACAGTAAAATCATTCCTATAAAGAATGGAGCAGGATCTTCAGCCTCGCGTGACAGAGTGAGAGGAGTGCAACTCTGGGCTATGCCAATACCTAGAGCTCCAGACAGAAGCCGAGACAAGGGTGGTGGTATTAAAGTAACCAGGTGCCCTGTGGCCCAGTCTAAATGCCAGGCTCACCTTGACTTGCCCGACAGGTTTGTCTAAAAGACTCCTGGAAGTCCCTGCTGGAGTGGGTGTGGGAAGGGTTTCGTTGCAATTGCCAAAGCAGGGGAAGAGGGGATGAGCTCTGTAGTTAGTAAGTAGTGGTGCATCTACTTACAGTGCTAACCCCTGGCAAATGCAAGGAGGAGCAATGTAGTTGAGCCTGAAACGAAACAGGCTTTGGACCACTTATAGAACCTGTCTTTGCTCTAAACTAGGACATACATAGGCAGCTTACCCTATGTCTGCTGACATATAGAAACTTGTTACGTTTAGGGATTTGACTCTTGGTCAAGTTACCCTAACTAGAACAAAACTTAAACTTGAAATACGGAAGGTATCTGCAAAATGAAAACTACCTTTTCTACAACTCTGTAGATCAGGAAATGCAGAAGTAGGTTAACAGTGCAGGAGAATCAGTCGTGGTAAGGAATTGATGGCTACTGAACGCAAGTTATCCATTAAAGAAAGGAGGTCGGGTCATAATATAAACATTTCCGTGGCCATAGGAAAGCCAGTAAGAGCTTTTTATTAGATAACTACCTCATAAATCAGTCCAGTAGAACAAAGGCCTCAAAACTGAAATCTTCCTGACACCTCTTCATTGCTGTTCTCGGTGATATATGACATGGGCCATTAGTTTAAGTGCAGAAAGTCTTCTGCGATACGGTTCCGGTGAAGTTGCACTGCATGCATCTTCATCATGCAAATGTTGGGTTTAAAAAAACAACACACTCGGGATGCAAAGGTGCAGCTATAAATAAACACGGAAACAGCCACCAAGCAGCTGCTCTCTCAGTACTGCATGCTAATTAAATTCCTGACCTGTGGAGGTTGGCAGGTACGCAGCCACGGCTCCGGCTGTGCTGAGTGATGGCGTACCTGGGAGCTCTGCCCATCTCCTGGCAAGCGGGAGAGCGGAGGAGGCGATGTTCTCGGTTGTGAGTGCTGAGCAGCCTGCATGGAAAGCCATTAATATTTGTAGTGACGTGCTCGTTGGCAAGGGAAGAGCGTATATAGAGAAGCTGATGAATTGGGATGTTTCTTTGCTGTTCTGTAGTACGGTTATTTAACAAATACTGTTAAGTATGTATGGTGATACCATTCGCCAAGTGGTTTTTTGATCTAGGGGGAAAAAAGTAATTTGTTGGCATTACAGCAATTATAAAATACTTGCCTCTGAGAACACAAATGTAATGATATTAAGCTTAATTACATATAATTAATTCTACAAAATATTTAAATTGTTGTGTTGAATTGTGCAGCATTGGTTGCTGTACATTTTGTTAATGTGTGGAGCAGATGTGCATGAAAGAGTCTGGAAGTCATCCAGAAGTTGGCAATTATTAACTGGGTAATCTGATATTGATTTATTCTAACACTGGTTAACGTATCTACATAAACATCGACATACATGGAGAGCGGATAGATGTAGACTGTACAGGTAGAGACGATAGAATTCCATGTAATGATTTCAATTGTTAGATCATCATTAACATCAGCACGAGTTCACATTCCCAAGAACTGATCTTCCTTTTCTGTTTGCCAATGCTTGGCATTATGTTATTTTTGGATCTCTGTCTAATGAGATATTTCATATCACAGGATTATATGACTATATCCGCAAAATAATACCCAGTGATAGAATATTAATCCTATTTGAAGGTGCTGAGAACTTAAGTGACTTCTGTGTTATTTAATTGGACACTTGTATCAAGTCAGAAGAGCTGAACCTTATCTCCTTCTGTGAACTTAACCAAAGGTCTGCATAAATCAAATATGCCATCATCTAAATACCTGGTGAATTTGTGTTGTCAAATCCAGCCAAATGGCAAAATATTTAACTGTAATGACCGCTGCAGGTGACAAGGGAAGAGAAAGGAGGAGTGAAGAGCGTGCTCCCATTTTCTACCGTACATGTTACCAGGTTGGATTCTGCGCGGGTCTAAATGGTCTCTCATTTAGCACTGGTTGTGTAATGAAGGAGTGAGCTTTGGCTGTATTTAGAGCCCTGATACTCAGTTTCTGATGCAGTTTGGTTATGAGTCCTGCATCTCTCCACCTGAGAAAGGAATGGGGTCGGCTGAGACTGACAACCTTTTCTCCCCATGCAATCTGAGAAGCAGCCGCTCTTCCTTCCTTCTGCTCTTGCACTTACTCCCTTGCAGCTGTTGGCTGGAAGACTCAGAGCTGCCCTGGAAAGCAGCCATGGCTGGCCACACTATTCATTGCCCTCTCTTCTTCTCTTTAGTATTTAATGTACTCTTGCTGTCATCCTACGTCTTTTTTCTTTTTCCTAAGCCTCCAGGATGCTGTGAGGAGCATGAAAAAATGGATTTGTTCTTCCTTTTAAATGAGGGAGGGGGGAAGCCTGTTTAGTGTTGGTCTTTTAATATAAATTCAATATTGACCCTTGGGATGGATGGGCAGGCTGCTGCTGCTGGGAGGGGCAGCGACTGTGTGCCTGGGAAAGCAACTGACTTGGGCAATGAGAGGTGCAGGCCTGTTTTGCTCTTCCAGCAGCGCCTATCTGTGTCTCTGCAGCACCGAAGGCTGGGCATGAGGGGGCAGAGCTCATGTCCACGCTGCAGCACGGGTCCAGACCAATGATGCTTCCATCGCAGGGCAGAACGAGTGGAAGAGGCATCCGCAAAGGGCTGCGTCCTTGCCTAGTGAAAGAATAGTTGCTGAGACCTTTTTTCTGCTCTGCAGGTCTTGCACCGCAAGTGCGGACCCTTTTTCTCTCTGTCAGCTTCCCTTGCAGTGGGGTATGCCAAAGAGGTTCTGGTTAATGCTTTCCAGTGGGTTGCTCCTATCCCTGCCTGCTGTGCTGGTTATTCTTCCACGGTGGCGCTTGAAACGCTGAGGAGATTCTTGGGGACCGTGGTTCCTGCCATGTCCCCCAAGAGCCTCTGTCCTTGGTGTGGTGGTGGGACCCTGCTGCACCAATGCCGGGCAGCGGCTCTCTGGGGGTTCACCAGCCTCTCGGAAAGCACTTCTGATGTTCTGCCAACTTCAGGCTCCATCTGCCTTTTGCTTTGTTCTATTGAATTGCAAAGCTAAGGAAATTAGGTAATGTATTTAAAGATGGATATGGAGAAATGAAACTAGAACATCCCTTACAGCTGTATCTTGTCTGGCTTTGGCATCAAGGTGATTTCCATGTTCCCTGCTGATAGCAGACTCTCCAGTCAAGGTCAAGGGCAATTTGAGCAGGTCCAGGCTGAGATTTGGTCCTTGAGACAGCCTTATCATTAGCCTTTGCCTGTCCAGAGGAAGATCTCATTTAGGGTGAACTCTCCCATTATATCACCCTTTCTCAGCCAGGGTTTCTCCGAGTGCAAAATATCTTTGCAGTTCTCAGTCCTGAAAACTGAATCAGAGCGCTGACATGGTGTTGGACACCGCTCTGAAGAGAGATGCCTTTGGCTCGTCCCCACAGCGGGGCAGGCAAGGCCAGCTCTGCAGCTGAGCTGCCGGTGGCAGCCCTGTGCCCATGGCACATATCCATCTTCCTTGAACATGCATGAGGGTAAGGGCATTTCTATTCCAGAAAATACTCAGTATGCAAACATAGCAAGCTTCTCAGTTCACATTTCTATGGTAGCTTTGGGTAAAGGGGACAAGCAAACATGTGAAACTGTTGTGGGTAAGTGACTTCTGAGCGAGGAGGAACTGATAAAGGCTTGCTGCTGTCAAGGCCGTTCTGGAAAATGAAGTATATTGGTTATATGACATGGACATATGCATTAATGACTCATTTGCCCGACAAAACTTGTAAGAAGGTATAACTAGTGGAAATACTATAGAATTAGTTCAAAATAAAATCCTTACATCTTTGTAATATGTCCTTTGGAGGAGGTGGGTTCAAGTATTTAATTGACGTATTTTTGCCGAAATACACGGTGAATGTGTGTCATAATTAATGTTCTCACAAAGTCTAAGAAGGACAGGATAGGAAAGTCCTCATCACACATCTTGAATGATTTCACCGAGATCAAAGCTTATCTTCCATTTAACAAGACAAATTAATTTCCTGAAGAATTCTAGCATCAAATGCCTTGATAATGTTTAGATTTATAGGCCTTATAGCAATATTAAATAATGAATAAGTCAACAATGTATTATCACTAGGGCAATGTATTTTTGTATCTGCATTATTACCGTAAAGAAACTAGATATCTAGTGACATTCTTCCGTAATGTCCGTAAGTGGATGCTCTGGGCTCAGATCTTCCAGTACAGAATCATTCATTCCATTCACAGAAAATGGTGGAAAATCGGGGACTAACCCTAGTTTGGGGGGAAGTCAAAAAAAAAAAAAAACGCACCACAAAGCTAAGCCAGAAAATGCAAACACATTAATGCAAGAAAAGGAACCTAGAGTTGCCATTTTTGGTCTATACAGGAATAGATTGCATTAACTATATAGGTGAAGAGTCCAATTTTAAACTTTTTCTTTCCCATCCAGTTGTGTTGGAAGATACTATTTTCAAATCAATTTATGGATTTTTCAGAAGTATTTTGAGCAGTTACCCCGCTGAAGTGAATGAATTTGACTCTTCATTTCAGAAAGGGTAGATTTAGGCTAACTTGTGGTTATTTTGAGTTTTCTTTCTTTTTCTTTTTTTTTGAGTTTTCTTTTTATAGGTATAGGTTTCTTGGAATAAGGTGCGATGTTTCCATTAATGTAGTTGTGGTCAGGCTACTGGACAAAGCTGTGCAGCAGGTGGAGTTTTCACAAAGGACTTGATTTCAAAATCTGGCTTAATTTTAAAATATTAAGAAGCAAACATTTCAAAATTCCTCACATACGAAAATGTTTAAAACCTTTGAGATGACTTTTTAAAAAATCATTTAAATATCTTGTATAAAACTGACTATTTTTGCCTGCTTCTTACAGCACAAAACTGATTCCACTCGTCTGTCTGTCTACACATCCTTCTCCCTGCCAGTAATTTTTTCAACACCTTGTCCAATTTCAGCCAAACTTGATGGAGGAGCAGGTGTTTAAGAAATACTGAGTTCCTACAGAATTAGTGAAGATCAGTAGCTGTGTAGAGGGGAGACGCGAACGAGTGCTGTGCCTGAAGAAAAGGCAGGACCAAGTGTTTCGGCGGTGCTGGTGGACAATAACCGAACGTCCTCTTGACGTGGGTTTGGGTGGAGACCGTGGCTGGTCTCCTGAGCACGATGTGCTGAGGCTTTGGTAGGCAGCCGTGGTGCTGGCTGGAGGGAGAGAGCTGGGGTATTGGAGGTGACTCAATGGGGAGAGGAGGAATTAATGAGGTGGCAGCGTAAGAAAATGGGATGCAATTTATCAGGAAATTAAGTTTCTAGAGTTCTGGTGTGTGCAAAGCAATATGTTCATATTGTAATAATGTACAGCGTAGCTCTTCTTACGTGATGAAAAAAAAACCCTGAAAATGAAAAATGAAAATGTTTCATTCCAAAAGGTCAGGACATCTTTTGATACTGGCAGATTCTTTTGGTGTTTTTTTTCTGCTGAAATTACGTTAATAAGTCTGCAAGAAGTTCTGGGTGTGATGGGACTATAATTCCTATAGAATATATGTAATTATAAAAAACATCCACACCCCACCTCTCCCCCCCCCCCCAAAAAAAAAAAACACACCACAAAACCCCAAACCTCTTTGTGGCTGTGTTTTTGAACATCATTATTATGTTCATATATATGTACTGAACCCGTGTGGTGTTCTGTGGTCCTCAGAAACAGGTTAACCTGTGCAATTTATTGCAGTTATTCCTTCATGCCCATCAGTTCCTAATACAGTATTATTTTATTATTAGCATAAAAAATGATCACAAAGATTAAGGGTATGATCCATCCTATTCAAATTGTTGTGTAGGAATTGTCAACCAGATGCGAAATGCTGAAGGCTTTGCGTCGTGTTCCCAAGCCGCAGTGTAGTTGACACGCTCCTGTTGTAGACGTTCTGTACTGGTGTGCTGTGGACAGCTAGCAGAGCTAGTAGGAAACTGGTAATTTCTTTTGTGTGTGTATAAGTAAGCAAAGTTCTGGTGTTTTGGAGGTGTGTTTTTTGTGGATTTTTGGGTTTTTCGCCCTGTACAATATATTTACTTTTGCGGTGTTTGGGAAATTCGTGGGATGTACAATGAGTAGGAAGTTGAAAAGTCATCTCAGGATATTATTATTTTTAATCATGTTTAACTCACATTTTTGTGAGTTCTTTGAAATTTCCCTTTGGAAAGACTTGATTTACCTTCGGAAGCTTTCTGTGTTGTTCTACTGGGAAGGGAAACTGAAATGTGAGGTTTAGGGGGCGGGGGTGAGATTTACTTTTGGCAAATAGGAAAGATTTTTATTTTTAAATTAGGAAAGAATTTCAAGAACACTATATTTTGTTCTGGCCCCAGATTTCTTGGGAGAACCAAATTGCTTTTCTGTCTTTAACCTTTTTGCTTCTGTTCCTTCTGCATACTAATGTCTGTGGCTGTAGATTGCTAGTAATTTCCTCCTCTAGTATCTCTATTTTTAGCCAGGCTATCTAGCTGTTAAGTGGTAGCAAGATGCAACACTCTTGAGCCAGGCTCTCTTTGGGCATACATGTATGAATCAGAAATGACTGTATTCAACTAACCAGGAATGCAATTTTTTTATGCTTTGAAAGCTTTTTTTAGTTTATAGCATAAAGCAGATGATTTTTTTTTTTCCATTCTTATATCTAATAGTTTTGGTTAAGCAGAATTTATTCCAGTGTACACAAGAAGGTGGAGTGAACAAGTTGAAGGATGCTCATCTGAGCTATGACTGTCACCCAGTGATGGTCTGAATTCTTTCCTGTTCCTCACAGGAGTGAATGATGTATTTTGGCTACCATTTTACATCTGCTTTACTCCTACTTTTGCTAGGGTTTGTTCTGCAAGTGCAGCATCTTCGCAAATAAAGTACAAAATCTTAAAGTAAACATGTTTATTAAAGTCAGCTTAGAGCAATACTGGGTTTTCTTCCTTTTTAAAAGTTTCTCCTTTTTTAAACTAGCATCAAGACTGAACCCTACACCCGCCCATGGAAAATGCAAAACCCGTGTTAAAAGCCATGGGCATATGGCTCAGAAATCTGCTTAGATACATCTGCAAGTTTTGAGAATAGAAACCGTTATTTAGAGCTCTGTCCCGATGCCAGATATTTTATTATAATTCTTTAATTCCTATTCCAGAGGATGATTCTGCTAGATATCTGCAGTCTCGAAGGCAGCTGTGGGTATATGTGGGTTTTTATTATCATCTACCAAGCATGGCTAGGAGTCGTCAGGACAACACCCTGGCAGGAGGTAGCATTTGCATCTCTGCCTTTGAGCAGCAGTGGCGTGTCAAAGCTCATCTCGGAGCCCCCTCCCTCCGTTTGACAGTTGTGGCAAATAAGAACAATTTATTCCTGACAGCTTTAGTAACAATATCAACTAATTTATGCAGAACTTCTCCTGGGATAATTGGGATGCGGACATGCTCTGCATAAAAGCCAAGGGGTATGAGGAGACCCCCGGCTTACCAACTGCTGCTCCCAGGAAGAGGCTGTAGGCCAAGCAGATTGCCCCTTTTCAGTAGAAATTAAGGGTGATAAGGAGGTTGGAAGACAAAGAAGCAAACCCTGCATGGGTCATCTGTCAGGAGCCCTCAATAGAGCTACGGAGGAAACAATGGGAACCACTTCAGCTCAAACAATGTGACTTGGAGAAATGTGCGTTTTTATTAGAACAGGGAATAGAAATGCTGGCTCTCAAGCACTTTCATGGAGAAACACCTTACTTCCCCCTCTTTAATTTAAAGCTGAAATAAAATTTACTGAGCAGAAACTTTCCTGCTTCTTTTTGTGTCTTGTTTTGGAAAGATCAGCAAATAAATTATTCAAATTCTGGCTGACGAAGTGAGGTTTGTGGAAGGAGGATACGCTATGTAGATGGAAAAAGTGGCAAAGATGACGATGGCAGCTTAAGAGTTGTTACTGAAACTTAAAGAATTGTTTAAAAATACACTAATTCCCTGTAAATTTTCTTTGATCTTTGGAAACATTAAGCTTTATATTTAGATAACAGACACAATGAGACAATTTTGCCTTTATTTTTTGAGAGATTGGGTCCAGATCTACAGATGGTAAATATTTGCATAATTCTGAATCCTAGGCCTAAGACTTCAACTATGCTAATTACACCAGCTGAGACTCTTCTGCTTTTTGTGATCCTGAAAAAAAGAAAACCCAAATCAAAAAAACTAGATAAAAAGAAATAGGGACAAGAAGAGACAAGGTTAAATTGATTACATATGCTGTATCCGATGGGCACCTGCTGATTTGGAATTTGTAGAAGTTCCTCTGTGTTAATGATGTGTTTATTACTTTGCTTGTAAAGCTGAATCAGTCAGGTTTGACTTGGAATTTTCTTAACGACTTTTGCACAAAGAATTTTACGTTTTAAAGGGCATCTACGCAAATGTAAGATTAAAAGGCAGCGAGAAGTTTTTTGAAGAATCAATGTCCGTGTTTTAGTTTTATTTCGTATTTGTTATTAATTCAGTGACCCCTGCTGGGGAGGACTTAGATAAACAGAGTCAGGTATCTGTTTCTTTTTATGAAAAATAGCATATTTTGGGCTATATGATGAGTTTTTGTAAAAAAAAAAGTTAGTAAGACAATCCACCCTTTTCACTGCGTCTTTCTGATCCTTGGGCATCGAATAGTAATCTTTGGGGAAATGACACTTTTGCCAGTCGCACGAACTGAGTGACTCTGTCTGTGACCAACTACAACAGGACGTATATGGTAGAATATAACAGCCCTGACTGGTTCCTCTTGATTCCTTCTGATGAGCTGATTGTCTTTGTTCTATGGAATAGGCTCAGTATGATTTGTGATCCTCTCTTCTATTGTATTGCTGCTTTTCTAAAAAACATTAAAAGGTCTTAGATGATGCTGTTCTTCTGAATGCTGCTTGTCCTTACAGGGGCATCATTTAGGTATATGTGCCAGCATTTATTTCTGTAAGCAGGGTATTTAAAGAGGAAAAAAATTCTTAACGGAGAGGAAGAAAGGAAGGAGTGGAAACTTCAAGTTTATCTTCTTTTCTTACCCTGTAAATCCAATAGAATAATTTAGCAATTGCTATATGTAATGTTAAGTGGTTTTCTTCCAATGTTATGGGAAAACCTCCTATTTTCCTCCTCCACTATACAGGTGTATCCAAAGAAACATATGGAAAAAAGTTGTTTTGAAAATTAAGCTGTCTTCTCGGGCCAGTTCTACAACAATTTCCCGTGCAAGCATAGTGTGAGCAGGTGGTACAGTCGGTGGAAGTCCTGACAGACAGACCATGCGTAAGTTGCCCCGGGACCTTGGTCATAGGTTGCTTCTGTGCGCAGAAGATTTGGGCAGCACTTTGGTACTTCTTGCCTCTATATGCAGGTAATAATTATCAATAACCAGTGTGAGAGAAACTCAAGCTTTCAGAGTGCTTTTCAGGACCCAGGGTTAGAAAGGTTTACCTTATCTGTAGATTTATATTCTGCTTTAAAGCTGACCCAAAGTACTGCTTTTCCTTCAACTCGCCCCAAGTATAGGTCTTTACACCCTGGGGATCTGAGCCACGTATACCAAGAGGAGACACACCAGCTACAAATGTGGCATTTCTGTTTGTTAAAATGGTGGTTTTCTATCTGGAGCCTTTTGGGAAGCTTTGATCTTTTTTAGCCCGTGGCGGGGGGGGCGGGAATAATGTGAAGGCGACAGATGCTGGACACTGATATTGTGTAATCGCGTATTTCACGGCTGTCACTCGGTTTCCCTGCGGGAAGCATGCATCTCGACTCTGTGCGTGCCCGGCAGGTGAGATGGAGGGGATGCTTGAGCCTGCTCCCTGCCTGCACTTGTTGAGGGAGTCGGGGGGTGGTAGCATCTGGGCTTTATTCTGTTTTTTTCCTCTTTTTTTTGCCCAACTCGGAGCGTGTTGTAGAGATGACTTTCTTTGGCCCTCTTCTGAGTGGTGGCAGCGCTTAAATTAGGCAAGGTTTAATTGTGGCACTCACTTAATCTCTCTCCCCTCCACCCTTCCAGGATAAACACCAGCACTTGGAGGGAGCTGTGAGCCCAGCTCAGCCACTTCTTCACTGTTGATTTTGTGGTTTTTCAGTGATTATTAAATACCTGCTCTGTAGCTGGAAGGGTGTGATGGCTGCCTCTTCAGAAGGTGAAGCTATTATGATCCATTTTGAGGCTGAACAAAGTAGCTTGTGATACTGTGTTTGGATAGCCTTATGTGTTTGCACGTCTGGCAAGAGGAGAAGGAAAGATCAGCTCTGCAAAGAAACTGCATCCCGCAGTTTTGATTTTACACATGAGAGGTTCCTATTCAAGCATGTGAGAATCTATGAATGTTGGCATGTTGTTTAGGGAAAAAAGTACAGTAATTTTCCCCTTTTTCTTTCCCTCCTCCCACCCCGCACCTCTTCCAGCTTTATCATGTACAATTATTTTAGGAGCAGGAGGACTCTGTAACTTTCAAAATACCTAAATCAAGAAGAGCATTAAAAATTGATCTGTTACTGAAGATAGAGTCAAAACAAATTGGAGGCTGGATTCAGGGTTTTTTTGTTCTTAAATTGCCCTGTTTTCACTGAAATGGGTTCATCCTACAGGCTTCTGGGTGATGATGTTATTTGTATGGATTTCTATCCCCCAATTGTTCTACGATGGTGTTTTCCTTGAACGTCATTCTAGGACAACTTAAATCTTCTGTTTTCCATCAGTTACAGGCATACTAAGGGTGGTGAGGCTTGGCTGAAAGTGGGGCTAGAGAAAATACTGCTTATGCGATGTCGCTCTTGACCTTTGAAGATGATACTGTGCAAGTTCACTATTTCTTCAGTTTGTAAAATTGTGTTCTTTAAGCTTTGGAGAAGGAACTTGGCTGCTCTAACTGAACAGATTTATGCGTGCAGGTCTGCACAGATCCTTTCTGATAACCATAATCCTGTGTTGTAAGATTTCTGTTGTTGTTTAAAGGAAAGAAATGCCTCCAGTAGTTACAGTGCCAGCCAGAAAGGGACATGTCTAGCTAGTAAGATTTATTAGCAGGTCAACTGCTATACAGTTGCACCACTTTTACCTTTCAGAAAGTGAAGTGGTGATTTATTGTGGGGTGGTTTTGTATGCACCAAGTATTTTTGAGACTGGAGCTTCAGAAAAGGGCACTTTATATATTTACATTAGGAAAAGTGACTTCCAAAGTAAAAGTCAGCAAAAGATTTAATTAACCTTTTCACTATAAATCTGACTCCATTGATTGTCTTCTGCTTCCTCCTCCCTTTCCTTTCTTTCTTGTTCTCTTTGTGGTAGACCAGTTTTGTTGCCTGTATTTAGATATTGCACGCATGAACTGCTTTTGCTAGCTCTAGCCTGTCTCGGTCTCTGAAACAACCTTGTTTTTTTTCATCTCTGGGTCTCCCATAGTGATTTTGGCTGCTTTATTACTTCCTCTAGTCCTGATAAATTTTTAATTGAAAAATCAATATAGACCCAAGAATATAGGGTCAGCAGAGAAGTTTTGTAACCTACTAGGGATAAAATGTTAAAATATTAGTTTTACCTCAGGGCTTCACAATTTCCCTTGAAAGAATATTATTTATGGGAGTGAAGGAAGAGAAGGAGGTGTGATCTAGCAATTGGAGTCTTGCTTTTGAAAGATAATCAGAATTATTTATAGCATTTTCATTTGCCCCCATTTTAAAATATTTTCGATTTCGAGAGAGTTAACAATGTATTGAGTCACTTTTGCAATTTCTTCAGTGCCTATTTATACGAGCTGCCTGATGAGCTGTGCCATCATAGTTCAACCAAATACTTCTCCAGAAATCAAGCTGGATCCAAATTAAGTACTTATTGAGATCCAAACAATATTTTGATTATTTTCTGCATTAACCCTGTTCTCCTCCTAGATGATGCTGGAAATAGAAACATGAAAAACTGGGTGATAATCAGAGAGCGTGGCAATACCCGTGTTTGCATTAGCAGGTTGAGCAGCACCAAAGCAAGACAGCTGGTGGAGGGTCTGGTGTCCATGCTACGTGCATTTGGGAGAACAAGCTTTAGTCTGATCCCAGGGGCCTGTGGACGCGTACAGCACAGCTTCAGGTTTAGTTTCAGCTGGAAGGAATCCAGGTTATGTGCTCGAAGACTGCTCAACCATGTGGATCGAGCACAACAGGTCAGAGAGATAAGGAGCTTTGAAAAGTGCTATTGAGATCCAAGCTGAAATGCTAATATGGGGGTTTTCCATCTGTCCCTGAAGTACCATAGTTCTGAGAGAAGTCCCAGCGCTGTAAGGCTTCTGTATCTTGTAACTTCTGCAACAGATGAACAATGTTTTGATACAATATCGCATATGTTAGGGTTTTGGTTATTAAAACTGTTTTTTCAAATGATAATTAACCCAAGAAAAACAATAATGTTGTCAAGCTAGATGTATCTCACTTCAGTGCAGTTTTTAAAGTGCTGTCTACAATAAATTGTTGCTCTTTTTTTTTTTACTGTAGAAGTTTAAAAGGGTATGACTTTGCACATATTTGCACTAACGTCAAATACAAGAATTTACCTAGTTCTGCTAATGGTGACCAAGCATATCACACACTCAGTTATGTTGTAAACTCGGGTTAGTTCATCTAGATTCTTCTTCAGGCTCTGAGGTAAAAGCTTCAGACATGAGCTGACTTATAGATTCATATCAAAATCGGGTAACAGATGTGCAGATGTGTTTTTACTGCAATCAAAAAATGCAAAGTATGACAATTCAGACAAAAGTAATGTCAGAACGATGTGAAAAGCTTAGAAAGTGCTATACAAGTTTTGCATCAAAATTGGGGAAGATATTTTTTGGCTATCTGCAGTAACGGGTTATGAAATTGTTGAGTACTGTTGACGGTATGTAAGATGCTTAAACCTTACTGTTCATCTAGGAGATTATTCTTGAATAAAGCGGTGGTGTGTCTAGCTTGCCCTATTATTTCTAGAAATAAATCATGCACATTTTGAAGTCTGTGGACAGCTCCTAGGTCAAGCTCCAGCTGGCTTGGTGTGAAGTGCCTTGGTTGGCCTTCAGATGAGTTCCCATTGTTTTGTTGTATTTAAAAGCCAAGAACAGGAGTTCTGGTGGTGCTACTGATCCAGCTGCAGTGCTGCGGGGAAGCCAAAGGCAAAGCAGCCTTACTTGGCTGAGTTGGAGGAGAGTCCGAGCCCTCGGTGCCAGCTTGTTCTGTAACGCGATTAAGCGTCGCACGGGGGGACGCAGCGCACAACCGCACGCAGGGCGGAGAGCTGCTCTTGGCTAACCGCAGCCGCTCTCACTGCAGAGCTGATGGTCTTTTTCATGAAACCCACAGAAATGACAGTAAGTTAAACTATATGTAGTAGGTTTTTTTTTCCTCTTCTCTAGTTAGGCTGGAGTTTACTACCTGTGCTTTCAACTAGTTTTGCCTTGAGGGCTTTGAAGGTTGTAACTGGCTTTCAGATGGATGCATCCAGCTTTGTAAATGCTACTAATGTGCAATTAGTAAATAAGTAAGAAGTAGAGCTGTGTTCTACACAGGCTTTATTGGAATGTCTTGAACCTGAACTTAACTATAAGAAAAATAGTGCAATAGTACGAATTTAGTTGAAATAAAAATTGCTGTGGCTTGTTCAAACATATTTCAAAGAACAGTAAATAAGTCGCATCATTCCAGCGAGGATGCTTGGGACCTATTCTAAGATAATGATGTCAAGCTGTAAATTGTAAATCTTATTTTTCCTTACAGTAACAGAGTTTTCTTTTAATACGCATTGCAAACAACTTTTGAGCAATTACTGCATGGCTTTGATCTGTGAAAGACGTGCAGTTGTATACTCAGTGATGCAATTCCCTTTGCTATGTGATGCTTGACTAGCATTTGAATAGACTTTCTCCTGTAAAAGATCCTCTAAATGCTCTCTTTTCTCATGGATCTGACAATAGTTTTTCATTCACCTGCAAATTCATTTGTGTGTGCGCCTGTATATTTGAGAATCAGGGTAAAGACAGTTATTCATGCTTGACTCTTGTAGAATAACACTGTGGTTTGAAGGAGAGAAAAAGTCTTTATGTCCAAGTGATAAACAGGGTTTGGATGGTGTGTGTTTGGTGGCACTGTAACCAGTAATTTAAAAAATGTGACTGATTTCTTCCTTAACTTAAATCTTTCATTATACTACTTCAAAGCTAATTTCTTTCTTATTTTCCTGAATAGTAACTTCCATTAATTTCACTCTAGGTAATGATACAATTATATGTAATCATGGACACAATTCAATATGCAATACATCAGTTCCCTTGTGCAGCGATTGCGCAGCCTTTTCAGCTGCTTGAATTTGGACGGTTTCCATCTTGTGCGTTGCCAAGAGCAGTTCTGGAGTCTCTGACATTTTGTCTGACATTAGTCAAGACTAGTAAAGCAAGGTTCCTTGGCAGTGGTTCTGCAAACTTGTCCATTTTGTAGGTGTCGATTTGATGCTCAGGAGAAAGGGATGAGCCAGCTAAAAGATGATATTTCCCGTGTAAAGTAATGACTAAAGTATTCATCTGAGGTAAACAAGAACTCATCTAGAAAGAAGTCTCCTGGCGATGCAGGCAGTATATCTGTTTCAGGTGCTAATGACAAAAAAAAAAAATTCATATTCATTCCCTTGAGCTATGATTTTGAAAATAGAAAGTGAATATTGATTAGATAAAAACTTTTCTATTTTTTAAATGCAGTCCATGTCTGCTGGCTTTACTGTGTGAATGAGGACTGCAAGACTGCCTGCTTATTTTGTTTATCAGCCAAATTTTGCCACTTAATCAGAATTTT
Organism: Calonectris borealis; assembly: GCF_964195595.1. Lineage (NCBI taxonomy): Eukaryota > Metazoa > Chordata > Aves > Procellariiformes > Procellariidae > Calonectris > Calonectris borealis. The sequence goes on along the minus strand of NC_134351.1, from coordinate 2,699,994 downwards.
TTACTGGATATAGATCTCTCTGAATGTTCTTAATCAGAAGGCATGCTGTTGAGCCCCAGAATCTTGACCTTGTTCCAGAAGTGCAGGCACCTGAACTCATTGCAGATGTGTGGGTGTAAGTGTAACTCAGCCCCTGCAGCAGAAGTCTTGGTCCTGCAGATTCCAGCGGTGCACAGGTGATGCTGGGGGACTAGCAATGAGATCAAGGTGTTGCTAAATGGGAAGCAATAAATGCACGACTGTCTTGAGCTCCTTAAGGAATGTGAGTCAGGAATCTCCTGGCATTTGAAGAACTCTATAAAGTGGCAGCGTTAGTGGTGTGAGCGCTCGGGAGCACTGGGGAGTCTCAGGTGCTGGCTGGCAGATAAGGCGATAATGATTCCTTGCACTACGGGAACGAAGGAAACCGTAAAATCCATCTCCTTTTCTTTTCACATGTTGTCTGATGTCTTTGATCATTCAATTTCAGTGTATTCCTCTGAAGGTTTGCTGCTTTTAAAGCTACCTTTGATATGATGCTGTTATATACTTCAGTGGAGTCCCTTGTTATGTTACACATGTGCAGAAGCTGAATTATCTGCCACCCACCTCAGCCCACAGGCTGGATGCCTCTGGCTTCAGTCCCTTCAGAGGTGGCTAAACCTCTGTTTTCTAAAGAACTTGTTCGAAAATATTTTGCTGTCATTTTCCTCTTTCCTGTAGGTGGCCGTTCAATGGTGCTTCGTCCTGCCAGGTACAATAGATCATAGCTTGAGTGGGGATGCATGCGAGTGCATTGGGAGGGTTGGTGCAGGGAAGAGGTGGGCTGTGCTTTGTAAGATGTGCTGTCCACTGAGCAACTAAGGCAGGCGTAGAGAATTAGCTGTTAGTTAGGAAGAGGTCTGCTTGCCTCATAAGGAGCTAGGTTACCTGCTGATAGTTGGGTCTTGCTTTTTTGTTGCTGTTTTTCCTGAGGGTAAAAGCTCTGCAGTGGTTCCCCAGGAATAAGAGCCTTTCTATAGATATACAGAACCATTTTACAGAATTTAAGACCTTCTTCCAGAATAAGTAAGAGCAGCCTTCCCCAGCCTATAAGTTGCTTGGTTTCTATTAAATTCTACGTGCTTTTAGAATAACTTAAATGAAATCCTGTTAGTTTAGCTCCTGTGAAATTCTGTAGATTAATCCCACTTGGGCGTGATGACCAATATTGTGCTTATTGCTGGTAACCTCGCACACTAACCAAATTTGGTGCTTCAAGGACAGAACAAACAGTCTGTAAGGAGCTATTGCAGCTTGTGCATTTAAGTGAAACATTGATATGAAGATTGGTTCCAGCTTTTAAATTTCTGCTATCATAGCCCTCCTCTGTATGTGATGAACCCCCAGTTTTGGAGTTGTTTGGTAGATACCTTTCAACTGTGTTAATCAGCCGCTAATTGAGGTACCTCCACCCTTACCTGTGCTGTCTCTTCAGGAGTTGCATCTGCTTCATCTTGCTCTTGGTGGTGACTGGCTACATCTCTCTCATGAGCAAGTGCGGTGTTATCAGGGTTTGTTTTTTAAAAGGGAAGAAACTGGCTCCTTTCAGTAAAATTTTGGTAATTACTGTGGCTTCTGCCTGCCCCAGGTAATGCTGCAGCTGGGGCAGGCCTGGGACCTCCTCTGGCTTTTCTGAAAAGCTGTAGACTCTAGTGCTAATTACAGAAGACAGGAGAGCTTCCTTTCTCTTTGAAATTAATGTCCAAACAATAGGAAGTTAACTTACTGATCAGCTTGTGAAAGAAGTGCTTTGTTTTGGAGTGTTTATCGTGGATATTTTGCTCGGATGGGATGCTACTGGAAGTGTACTACCTTTCTACCAGTTGATAAAGATTTGTTTTAAGAACTTGAAACAAAATACATTTTATATTAAAAATATGAGATTCCATATAAATTATTTTAGGCATTGAACAGAAAATATTAACCTCAGTAGGACCAGTTTTGAGGTTATCTTTTTAAAGACCATATTTGCAGTCTTTCTTATAGGCTAGGTGCATCTGACTCCCATTTAATGACAAAACAAACCCAAGAGAAGTCTAGACGCGGTGGATTTTCATAGCTGTTTCTGCGCCCATTACCATCATGTTACCCGTCTATGCAATTTCTTTTCTTGGTGAATTTGTATTGTGCTTTTTTGGAGGGTGGTTTTTTGTTTGGTTTGGGTTTTTTCCCCTCTTCGGGATGCTGCTGCATCCTTCTCTGCGTCCTTAAGAGCTGGTTGCTGGTAGGGGCTGCAGTTGCTCTACCTGCTAGTTATTTGTTTCCCCATGCTTTTATCTTTTCTATGCATTTTTTCAGTAGTTTTACTGTTGACAACCATGTGAGGAAGGATGGCTCCTCTCCCTGAGGCTATGGAGGGGAATTACAGTAATCAGGTGGGTAGATGACAGCCAGGAACAAAGCAGGACTTGGACTGAGCCCCCCCCAAGAGCCTGTGGAAGTGAGTCGTGCATGTCCCCAGGCTGCAGCGATGCCTGCTAGGACAGCCTGAGCAAAAGCCATAAGCCGAACTCTGCGCAAGGGAAAGGGGCGCCTGAACGTCAGCAGAGGACGAGGTGGAAGCATCCCAGGTTGGTGTTTCGGGTGTTGAAGCCTTCATGCCTACCGGTGAGGAAGGGGGTGTTGGTCCAAGCCCCTCTCCTCTGGAGAGAAGTTTTTCAGTATCAAGATGACGATGGTAAGGGCTTATTCCTCCTGTGTTATATCTTTTTTTTTTTTTTGCTGCGTTGCTGTTTTTGATTGATAGCTTTGTTCCTCTAAGTAGTATTGCTTGCAAAAATCCCCGCCACCACCACTGTAACCATCGCTTCCACTTCATTCTTAGCTCAAACCTGGCACCTGCCAAACTACTCATCTTTTCAGGTGTGGTGTGATGCATGTAAAGTTTGATATTCTGGGGGAAGTTACAGTACAGAGATGAATTAGTCTGTGGACAGATGAATCTCGTTGACTGGCATTTTACTACTGGATTTTACTGTTGAATAATAACCTGGTTAGTAAGAAATGGGCCTGTCACTCAGCAGGCTGCAGGAGTTTTCAGTGTCTCTTAATTATGAAGAGAGAGAATTTCCTTCTAGTGAAATCAGCTTTATGTAATACTTGTTCTCTAGGATGTGTAGCATTTAGTGCGTTCGATGTATCCTTAACACAATGTTTTTCAGGCTTATTTTGACACTTGTTGCCTTAGCAAACCATGTATTTTCACTGTACTTAAGAGAACTGATGGCCATTTAAGAACTATATATTTCTTCAGTCAGTCTTATGTAATACAGCAAAAAAACCCCTCAGGTACTGGTAGTAGGGAATTAATGTTAAGGCTATAGCCCTGGAATAGAGAACTGTTCCTTTTTTAAGACTAAAGGATACTTTGAAATCGTGTTGTTTCAAAGCAACCTGCTTTTTGTTTGCCTTTAGAGGTACTAAAGCTGCATTTTTGCAGAAATGCTGAGTGTACAGGTTTGCAAAGAAGGGTTGTGTGTGAATTGCCATATATTACACGTATTTAAAAGATCACAGTGCTCATTTACTGTTATGTTTTCCCAGCAAATACAGGCCTTGGAGTGGCACTTCTGGTCTGGGGTTGTGGAGGTTCCAGACCTTGAACACTTGCTATGCTGTACATGTAGGCCAGAAGAAAAGTTAGGGTCCTGCCTAGAGTTTTAATTCAAACCTTCTTTGATGTTCACATTGTGTTCGTGGTTTGTTTTTTTTTTTTAAATTGGTCTTGACCAGCTTCTGCTTTGGAAGCTAAAAGCTGCCAGAAATTTGGTCAATAAAAGCATCTGAACTATAAGCATATATTCCCAGATTGCTTTCCTCTTTCAGTTAATCAGCAAGCCCCCTTCAGAGTATCCTGGTGATGTTTGACTCCTTAATTCATTTGGTGTTAATTATTTAGAGAAGAAAGAAAGGTCTTGCAGTTCAGCTAGTGGGAGATGGTGCCTTTCCAATCTGGGATAAGAACGCTGTCTGGAACCTTTTAGGTAGTCAGTCGTGGTGCCCCTGAGCTCAGCAAGTCTGTGATTTGTACCTCCAAGTACAGAAAAGAGATGTTTGTGTTCAGGGACAGCTGCCATCTCATTCTGTATCTGGGGTGGCTTTCACAGAAGCCCAGAGTAAGGATTGACTTCATGCTGCTTCATTTTTTCTACCTATCTACTTAAGTGGACCTCTTAATTAGTCCTGTCTAAACCCCCTTGTGTAGTTGACCACAGCCAGCTTACTCTTCAGAAGTCCGCTGAACACCTGCCCTGTTGAGCCCCTGACATGTTCAAGCTACAATTTAAAAACATTTTGCTTAAAAGATCTGAAGAATTGTTTCACTTGACAGCTTCTCGTTTGTTAAGTGACCACTTCTGGCACTTCATTTGCTGTTCCTGCCCTAGAGATTTCTCTCATCTGTCATTTTCTGCCTGTCCCAGGGCCCGTGGGTTCAAATTTCTCACATCTCTCTTCTTTAAGCAACGTGATAGAGATCCAGAGGTTCAATGGTCAACGCGTTTGGCAGGATGCTTCGTTATCCGTAGGCTCACGGATGTGTCTCAGAAAGCACGTTCACTATCCGTGTGCCACGTGGGTTTTGCAGCCTCAAAAAGGCTTTGTTTCTCGTCTTGCCGTGGAAGGAGAAACCTGTAATGTTTCTGTACCGAGTGGTGAAATTCAGTCTCCATATTTGATGAGTGCAGGGTTTTGAGTATGATATAAAAGTATTCCAGGGCATAATGCCTGAGTGATCTTAAGCATTGTAAATTGTAGCCTGTCTTTTTCGAGAGCTGCAGCCCAGCACTATCTGTGCTTTTTGCTGGGTGGTTTTCAAATCCTGCCATAAATTCTCCCTTCCCGTTGTCCTACAGGTTGCTTCACTAAATCACACCAGATGCTGTGAGCTGGGTTCTCCAGTCCTGCCCCATGTAGTCAATTCTACCTGTGTAAAGTGGGTGTCAAGCATTGCCAGATGGTGGTGGTTCATTCTCTGTGAGCCCAAATCACTCCTGCCCTATATCTTTTGCAGTTGTCCACACAGGTGTGAAGCAGGTATAAAACATTACCGGCCATATATATTATGTTAAAGCTACTTCTCTAAAGAATGAGAAATTCATCAGTGGGAAACAAGGGAGCCAATTACTCAGCATGATTAAAAGCAAACATGACCTATAATTGCATTTCATAATTAAAAATCCACTGCATATTAATATATTTTTATTATTGAGTTTATTAACACTTCCTAAAACTGTATAACATGGATTACTAATAGCTGCTATATAATTGCAATATATTTTAATTTTTCAGCTCTAAATGCTTTTAAAGTGGGATTTAGTATAAAGGCTGATGATAATTTTGAAATGGGATTTAGTACAAAGGCAGGTAGTGATTTTGATTAGATAATGTCTTATGACTGTGTGGGTCTTGCTTTTAATTCAGTGTCTGGCTATTCAAAGGACCCAGCAGTGAAATATCTAATCCCAGACTCTGGCCGTTCCTTCTGATCTATATCACGTCCTTGTAAAAAAACATACAGGCGCGGACTCCTGAAAGTTCCTGGCAGTGACAAGACTGCTGTATTACTTAACATCTTTCTTCCATGCTTGTACATCCAAATGTTGAATAGCTGGGCTCTAGCAGAGCTGTGAATGAATGGTATTGGTGACTTACGTGCTCTAAAGTACCTTAAATGCTGTGAGGGGTGAAAATTAACAACAGTGGTGCAGAAAATAAACAAGAAATAGATCCAAACTTTTGGAAAGAAATGTCCTGGGGCTTAAGACTTGAGACATCTGCCAAAACACGCTTTCGTAGATCCATGAAAATAATGCTTCAGGATGCTCAAACCCCTGCTGTGCATAGCAGGGACTTGGCTGAGGTAAGGAAGAGCAGCAGTTGTACCGGAAAGCTTTCGCTGAGCGCCGGCTCATCCTGCATCTGCACGGGCTGCCCTGGCACCCCGTTGGCCGCCTTGAAATCCCTGGGAATACCTGGGGGTGCTGCTGTAAAATCTCAATAGCCTTAAATTTAAAAAAACTATTCAGCAAGCAAAATGAACGATCGTTTTATGGAGGGATGTGTATAAAGCTGAGTATTTCGGAACATAATGTTTGTAAAACATGGTTGTCCCCATCCCAAATCACACAAGACTGAAAACTCAATGTCTCCTCACCCCCTGGGATCTTGCTTGATTACAGTGATGGCACTGGGGAAGGTTTAAAACTGCAGCTGTTCAAGTGGTGAAAACATGCCTCTGACTGAACTGTATTGAACATACGCATCTGCATATTTATATCCAGTTGAAGCTAAATCATAAACACAACAGTAAACACTTTTGTGGTGTAAATGTTATGTGATATGATCAACAGCTACTCTTCTGAATTATTTTCCTTGAATTTTCTGAGTTTTTTCTTCATAACTACAGGCATTTCTAACTGAATTTTCTGACGTGACAGATTATTGTGTTGCTTTGAAGTTTAACTTCAAACTGCTTTTACCCTTGCATTCCAATATCATGTAACTGCAGATTTCATTGTCACTGGGTATATTTTACTACTTAAAACATTTCTGTGCAATGAATGCATTTGCATTACAATAGCAGCAGTGACGTTGTGCATTTTGGTTGGAAAATACACTGATTTATCATTTGAGTAGCTGAGGAAGGAAGGGAAAGAAAAAATAGCATCTAGATGCATTTTCTTCTTCTGACAACCTATTAAAATGGAACAAAATGTTCCTTGTTTCACTGCAAAGTGTCCTGAAAGCCAGCCCGAGTTACGCAGTCATTTCAAGCAGCCACTTCATCACCTGTGTGCTGCAAATGGCTGTCCTGCTCAGCGGATGGTAGGTGTGAAGAATGGGTGATGGAGTGTGAGATACGTTTGTGTTCTGTCATCTGAGGATTCCCCAGAGCCAGGCTGGAGCAGGAACAGACAGATGATCCATCCCCTGGAGCAGGGATCAGACACTCCCTGATCCGGCTCCTCCAAGGTCGATGTCCAAATGGGCTCTGACTTTGTTGGCTTGCTGTGATCACCCTCCTGGAAAACCTGCCAAGAGGTCTGTTTGGTAGCTCCTACAGGTCTGGAGCCTGCTGGATACAGACAGGACTATCAATACACAAGCAGCCGTGTCAAAATACAGAATTTTGTTCTCGTTAGGTGTCCTACTTGTATTTGCCTATCCTACTTCTCCTGGTTGCTTGTGCTGGATTTAAAAAAAAAAGTTTAAAAACCTGCAGGATAAATCAATACTTAAATACTTGTGCTAGCTATTATTTTTATTATAGCATTTTGTATGGCAGCTGAACTCAGTATAATACAATACAGAAAATAAAAGACTAGAATAGAGAGGAAAACCAGAAGATGCATCCAAATTGAATAAGATATGAGTAGCTTTTTAATGCAACTGCCTTCACAAAAGAAAAGGTGTTGAATCAAGATTTTTGCCTAAAAGTCAGGTCAGATTTTGAACAAATAGAAGAGCTAAAACCCATACTTGGAGGAAGAAATGCAAAGGCTGAATGGGTTAAATTCTAATCTGATTCACTGGAATGTGCACTCACATCTCCACACTGGATTCAGTTATTAAAAAGTTAAACTGAGGCAAAAAAAAAAATCATTTCTACATGATGATGGTTTCAAACTTTGATCTCTGCTATAAAATATTCTGAAAAAATATTTATGTACTGAAATGTAAAAATGAGAAATTTAAATACCATTAGTCACTACAGAATGGTACCCTGGACTTCTAGTAAGCTGCCTGTGCCCTCTTTTTGTCTCCCTAAGTAGAGACATAATATGTTTCTGTTTCATGTGGGTGTTTGGAAACAATATTCTGTGGGTATTGGGAAACAATATTCTTGCATGACAACTGAGGTCTGGTGTTTTTTTTTTTGTAAAACAAAGCAATTATACCGGAGGACACACACACTTGTTTTGTTGCATGCAATGAAGCTTTGCATGGAGATTGCTGTAATTCTTTAAGATAGGTAAGCTATATAATTATATAAGCTTGATTTTTCTTAAAATTATTTTTTTTAAAGCATGATCTACAATTTCCATGGAGTTTTTCTTGAGTGGGGAACAAGTTCTTTTCCCTTGCCAGGAGCTCTGCTTTAGGGAGCCAGAACCAACTCTTCATTGAAGTTGTCATCTCAAATGGGCTGTGTCCATGCTGCACACGTGGCACAGTGGCTTCAGGAATATACAAAATTAAAATATGCCACAGCATTTGGCATCCATACCATCTCTGGCGAGCAGTCTACTCTTCGAAGGAAACTAGACTGGGTAACTTTTCTTTCGGTTGCCTATAGCAGACAAGACTTTGTGGGGCTTCCCCCGTGCCACAAGCCACCTCGAGGTGGCATTCCATGGGTGGTCTGCTCTGGCTGCTTTGTCCTCGAGGCTCTCGCAGTCTTCGTGGAGGCTGCGCACAGTCCTTGTAACTTGGTGTGGCACTGGGCAGCTCTGGGTTATGTTGTCCCAGTTATGTTGAACCCAGATGTGTGCGTTAATGCCAGGTTTGTTGGCCTACAACCACCTCATACTTGTATCAAAGTATCTCAAGTCTCTGTCTTTCTCAGGAGATCTTCAGGGTAGGTGTGGTGAATCTCCTTTGTGGGCTCAGAGATCCACACAGCATGACGGAGCTTAAAAAAAAAAAATAGTAAGTAGAGCCTGGCTGAAGAACAAATGCACCATGAAGGTATCGTCCTCTCTCAGCTGGGTGCCCGACACCAGGCTATGGTCACTGTGTGCCACAGCAAAAGCTTGGCCAGCTTGAAAGTCTGGCCAGGAGACACCTGCCCCAGTGCCACTTGCTGCACTTTGCTGCTAATGATTGTGTGTAATTTAAAATACAGCATTTTTGGGAAAGATACAGTATAAGTGGAAGAAAATTTTTGTTTATTATTACAGTGATAGTGTTTGTATTTCTAAAGAAGTCTTATGTGAAATTTGCTTACAGAGCTGGGATTTTTAGGGGATACTTAATTGTAGAGAAACACTGTTCTTAATAGGTGCTTCTTCCTGATCCAATCATTAAATAAGTTAAAATATGAGGCACAGTATTTGCTGGCTTTGAAGTGAGTACCCTTCTGACAGCGAGGGCCAAATACTAATTGGAAATTATTATAGATGGTCAAATTGGAAAAAAAAAAAATTCCTTTTTGTACTTCTTTTTATAATGCGGCTGCATCCATATTTAACACAGAAATGGCAATTATTTCCCATCGCAGGAGCCCTGTGCAGACAGGTTTCTGTGGAGTGTGCGGGGAAGATGCGATGAGGAGCCCGGTACGAACCATATGTGCTGTAACTGCTCCATTACACCGGCTGTCAGTCGGAGTATTTTGATGGATACTTATTAATGTAAATGGCTTTCCATTCTTCCTATCTTTGTTCGTAGAGAAACCAAAGCACTTCTATTCCATCTTTTTTTTCTAATTAATTGACATAATTGGTAGAAATGGGCCATTTGGGAGTGAAAACCCCTTTAGTACTTAAGAGAGATTACCAAATACTGTTTATCTACACAAATGCCAGTAATTTAAATTAACATGTTTGGTCCTAACCTTTATTTTTACCACAGCAAGTGATTTTATTTATATGTTTTTTGTTACAGTATCATCAAGTTTTTGTATTTCGTATCTCCTACTTTCCTTTTTATATAGGAAGCCAGAGACCATCAATGTTTACGTATAGTGGTTAAGGAATATGGGGAACTGAGTCTCCAAGGGCTGTGCCAGCAATGTACTGGGCTTTGAGAAAGCTGTTGTGGAACTTGCAAAGCAAAGGAAAAAGTTACAACATTTAAATTTGTTAATTAAAGATGAAGCTTTTAAAGTGATGATGTTTTTTCAAGAACAGGCTCATGGGGTGTTTGAGATTTGCTCTTTTTCCTTAATCCTGAAAAAAAAACCAAAACAGAGGAACCTGACTGAGCTGTAGTTGTGTGGACTCTGATGTCTTCTCCTCCCACTGCTCCGCGATGGTTCTTTTGACGTACGTTTCTGTCAGAAAGGAGAAGGAGTACTGACGGACTAATAATTTAGTTAAGTAAATGATAATAGTGTCTAGAATCATGTTAGGGCTGTGATTTCAAAACCTCTTTTGTGCTTCTGCTTCTAATTTGTGAATCAAGTTCAAAACTACTTTATATGATTAATTACGCGGCCCTGGTGAAGGAAGCACCGTGGAGTAAAAGACACCCTGATCTACTGACCGCAGGGAGCTAAATACTCTTGTGTTCACCTAGTTTCTTTTTTAATGTGACTTTTTTTTGTTCTTGTAAGCGTGAAATATTTCTCTACTTCTTAAAGATTATGAAGGTTATGTTGATTTTTAGATGTCATGTGCTGATCGGCTAATTCAGCACTTAGGAGTTCTAACAAGCCTGCAGTGCGGTGTTACCCCACTATTCATGCATCGGATGGATTTCTGTTTTCCTTCTGGGGAAGGACGACTGTCTAATGGGAGGATGATGTGTCCCGTTTCTAAAGGGAGTCTTTTAATGACTGAGTTGTACCATTAAACATGCAAAACCAATGTGCAGAATGGGATGCTGTTTTAAGTGTGCAGCTATAGCAAGCAGACTAGCGGGCTTTAATTGCAGTAATTACCGTGGTTAGCGTAAACTGAAGTAGACAATTTAAGAAGTTGCGGGCTTGCACTCTGCTCTTGGCAGCTGCTTCTCAATTCAGCATTATCATTTTGGTGATTTTAGCCTAAAAAGATGTCACCCCCAGCTGTACCAGCGCGGTGGTTTGTGGAGGCTGGGCTGCAAGGTGGAGTTGCAGCAATTCACGGCGAACAAAACTGCCTTTCAAGCGGAGATTGTTTCAGAAAACTTTTGAAACTTTGCAGCCGGAGCGTACCTAGGGTGGACTGCTGCCCTGAGGGTTATTGGTATTCAGGGCAGCCAGGGTAATGCTTGCGGCTTTCGCTCAGCTGCAGAATGCTGCAACCCACTTTCCGTAGGAGGTTCAGTGAATAAGGTCCGTATTGTGCGCTCGCCCAGCGCCTGCTACAATGGGGCCCTGTCTGGTGGCTGCGGGGCTCTCGAGGTACCGCTGCAGCCGCAGCATGCGCCGATTTCAGAATTTGCATTTAAAAGAAGCAGTTACTGATGGCAAAGGTTATGAAACAATGTCTGGGGCTCCCCCCGCAATTGTCTTTCAAAGTTTGAAATTGCGTTTTTCACAACTTCACTGAAAACTATGACAAATGCTTCCTTCTCCTGTTACCTGCCTCTCGTGTTGGATTTTTAGTCTTTTTTTCTGAAATTGTGTGAATTGAACCTTTGCCCAGCTCGAATCGGGTGGAGAGCCTGGAAGGCACCGAAGAGAAATGCTAAATAAAACCTGTCTCGTCCCAGCTGGTTGGGGAGTTCGCTGTAGGATGTGGCAGCGTGGCTTTCTGTAGCTCGGCCAGGATTTGTCTGAACAAGCAAACAGGGTGCAGAAACCAATTACACAGCCTTAATGGTGCATTTGGTTGTTGTGTATGTAAACACCTCTTATAGCTTATTTAAACCATAGTGCACTGAAGTAAGTAAAGAGCCTTTCTAATCTGTAGTAGAGTTGGAGGAAATCCTTTCGCATGGGGTCAGAGGTATGTTTTTTGCACAAGTTGACCTCCTCCTGTAAAGGAAAGAGTGATCAGAGGCAGGAATGGAGGTGCAAGAAAAAACCTGCATCAAACAGTTTGATGTTCTTTTGGACTGCAGTGCTTCACGTGGACCAGTTTAGCAATTCACCAGTTTAGCAATTCACCGTTTTACGTGGAGGACACGCATCGTCTCCTGAAGCAGGGTTCGCCGCCCCGGGCTGTGCGTTCAGGCTGGTGCCTCGGACAAAGCATGTTTGTGGGAACAAGCTTTGCAGGAACAAGGTCTGCAAGGTTTTGTGTCTGTATCTGTATCTTCTTGTGCCTGTATGTGCTGTGGTGGTTTTGTTTGTGATTTTAGTTTACAAACAGTGATTTGTTTTTTATTTATTTTGACCCTGCTTTTTATTTAAAAAACAACAGCAAAACAAAGGAACAAAACAAATCCCCCCCAGTCACAGCCTTGATTTTTGAGTTTTCCGGAACCTCAAATAGAGAAACAGATCAGACATATGACTACAACATAAAGCCTGAGTCAATAGCTTAAGGATGTAAACACTTTTGGTATATAGCCTCTTTTTTTTTTTTTGTTCCAGAAATACTTGTAATCAAAAGGCATTTAGTTGCAGGGGTGGCCAAGAGCAGGCACAAACCTTGGCAAAAGGCCCCAAAGCCACTGCCCCATCTGCATAGTATTATCCACATGAGCAGGTTTTCTTCATCGAAATCAACGGGACCGTATGGCAATATTCAGATCTGAAATTATTTCAAATGGATTCCCATGTAGTTACAACTCTGTATTTTGCAATCTTAGTGATTTCAATTTGGAAACTCGTTCAAGTGAATAATATAATGTTGGACTGCTCCTTCTGTTTTCCCTTGGAGCTGGCAAACTTCTAAAAATAACTTTATTACAAGGAAACTTCTCAGGTTGGGAATAGGACATCAGGATGTTTTGGATTTATTTGCTCCACATAAAAAACTGAGTGGAAGTTACTATTATTGCAGAATGTTTTAATAAGAGTGACTGAATCTTGTGCTCTGACTTCTAAGCTTTTCCTAGTCTCAAAAAGCCATGTTTAACAACTGAGCCTTTCACATAGTAATTCTCTTGTGGTTATATGGGTGAAGGACCTCCACTCCTACAGGTGCTGTGCTGCTCCTCTTACCTCATCCTTCTTAAAACACGCGGACAGCAGAATTGGAAGTGAACTTGTACAATACCCTGAAGAACTTCATGTCCAAGGGTCTCGGAGAGTAACACGGATTTATCTCTTTAGTTGTTACAGAAACAGGTTCGTGAGACACAACAGTATCCATGGTTAAACCGAAATTGCACCGCAAACTCGGTGTATTCCTTCTGGGCATTTTGAGCCTCCGTGCACACCAGTTCTTGGGCCAGCTTGCCCAAAGATAACGGGGCACTCCATCTTGGTCAGAGTGACTCTGTGGTGATTTGACAGCGAGGTGTTTTCTTCAACAGACCTGCAGTAGGAATTGGGCATAAATCAATGCAATTCATCCTGAACCGTTTGGGCTCCAATCAAGCATCTTTGCACAAGTAGCCAGGGAAGCTGGGTGCAAGAAGTCCTGCTTCTTGCATGGCCAAGTGACGAATGATCCCAGCCTGAGAGGGCAGGAGAGGGGCAGAAGGACTCCTTGTGTACTTGTTCCTGTGCTAAGTGTGGTGGCAGATGCTGGAGTGGATACTTGGCATTGCCTTGACTTTGCTTTTTGACTATATCTGGGCTCATTCAGTGCTCTTTCAGTGCTTTGGTGGTGAGGGGACCTGAGAGAGTACAGTCTGATTCCTTTGTTGGCTGTGGTTAAATAAGGGACAGAAAAATGATCTGGCTTTTGAGGGGTTTGAGGAGAGTGTTCCTCAGCTGTTGGGAAAACTTGGAGGGAGCATCTTCACCCTTACAAAGAGAGATGGGAAGAGGAGAAGAGATGAGTAAAGCACAGTGGAAAAACTTTTGGTTGGAAAGAGCCTGAGACTTTTTGTCCTTTGGAGGACAAGTAGCGCGGAGCAGAATAAGGAGGAGAAAACGTCCTTTGAGTCAAGTTATGACTGCTCGTCAAGAGACACGTACACCAAGGAGGAGAGGGAGCAGTAAACCTTACCTGGGGGTTTCCTTCCTGCTCTTTGCTACCATTGAAATACAGCATATGTTCAGGGAGTGAACAGGAACGAAACACTTAATAAAAGCTATATCCTTTCTTCCAATTTGATGAGAAACTTTGCAAATGCATTAAAATAAATGTAGCTAGCCCAGTACAAGTGAATCCACTGTTTTAGCATGTCTGAAGTGAGAATGCTGGAGGGCTCATTCAAGGTATTTCAGTTCCTGGGCAGAAATGGCTTCTTTTTCCTCATAGAAGCTTATTTTCCTTGAAACTTCACTACTAATGAGGAGAGGTGGCTGCCTGATCACAGAATAATCATTTGGGATTCCTCATCCCCTTCCTAGTCAGTCCCAGGTGAGAATGACTTCTCAGTCTTTGCTGGAGGCCTGCATTGCACAGCCACCACAGCTAAGGCAGACGAGTTCTGCTGTTTTCTGTGCTCAGTGATCAAAATTTGCTGAGTTGATTCCTTTTTTTTTTCTTTTTTCTCCTCATTAGGAAATACTCAGTTAATTGGTGTTTGGTAGCTGGCAGAGAATGAGGATTGGGCTTTGAAGACATTTCTGCCCAAAGGACAGGTGTGATGAGAAATACCACTTACTGTGTGCGGGTTGCAGAAAGCCAAGTTCCAACTAAAAACTATACATCCTGCAAGTAAACTCATATTGGCAGCTTTGGATGTTATTTGGACGATGTCTCTTCTAGGCTCTATGATATCTTTGAAATACTATAGTATTTAATACTTTTTCATTGGACCTTTATGACTGAGTTCTGAATATGGCTCTGCCGACAAAACCTGGTCCACTTATCTGGTGGTCTCCTTGTAATGTTGCAGACTTCAAAATACAGGTGCAGATACTTTGCGGATGTAAATTAATTTAAGGTCACTAACCAAGTCAAAATCTGACCCATCATGATCTCCTCTAAAACACGTGGAACTCAAGTTTTAGTTGTTATGCTTATCCAGTGAAACAAAAATCAGGCCTCCAATGCTGGTGCAAAACTAAAAAGTAAGGGATATAAGGATATGCTTAAATTATAAGATGCTTAGCTGGAGACAAATCCATTGTCCTGGGGCTTGTGATACGTGACAAACTCCCAAGGGAGAGGTTTGTTTTCTAGTCAGTGATCACTTTTTTTTACTTGTGGTTTTTTTTTTTTTTTCCCCAAGGTCTGGATTCTTCTCAGGGTTGTGGGGGGTGTTGGCTTTTTTGTCTTTTTTTTTTTTTTGGTTGGACTCATAGAATAGTTCAGGCTGGAAGGGACCTCAGGAGGTCATCTAGTCTAGCCCCTCAATTTTTCTGTTACTGTAGTTGAGAGATGTGGAGTTAAAAGAAAGTAAAACAAGGAAACTGATTTATTATGAAACGAAATGGAGTAGTTGTATTTTTTTTTTTTGCTGGGAAGGCTGGTGCATTAAGGAAGTGTGATGGGAACAGTTTGATATTCATTGGTTATCCCGCACAACAGCGGTCTTGATTGCTGTTGGATGTTTTATGACTCAGATTATGCTTAGATTAGACTTTTTTCTATCTTAATTCTTTTGGGTTTTTTAAAAGGTAAAATGATGCATTCAGGGCACACAGTCCATCGGCTTTGCTGTGTGCTTTCATTGTGCAAAGAGGGAAGGGCTCTACATCTGCAGTGAAGTCCCCATTTGTTTCTTTAACGTTCACATACATTATTGTAGCACTGCAGTTTGTTTCCTTAATGAACACCATTCTGGTGTTCCCAGAAGCCTTTTACTAAATAGAAGTGGGAGAATTTTAATTTCAAGGATTGAACGAGAAACTGTCTGTCTCTGTTTTGTAAATGGGAATAGAGAGAATGTTGTAATAAAGATGATGTATGTGCAGTAATGGGAGGAGGACACCGAGCTCCTGTTACCTTACCTTGGGTGCTGGTTTGCTTTATGCGTATGTCAAGTCTTGGGTATGCATAAGGAGATGCAGGCACACTGGTGAGGTCTCTGGTTGTGGGGCCCTGGGTGGTCCCTCTGTACCATGGAGGGGGCACCCTGCAGCACAAGGCACAGCCATAGCATCCCATACGTTGAAGGTGCTTGAGAAGGCTGCAGATGAGGTGATAAAAGACCAGAAGCAGTCTTTGTAAAGTCATTGGGGTTTGCTGCTGGAGGTACACACGCTTTATTTTTGGCAGCTATGTCACCCAATATGTTGAAGGAGATAACCCACCCCCTGGATCGGATTGCCAGATCACTCCTGCTCATCCTTCAGTGCAAACACAGCTCTAGTTTCTCACAAAACCAGGAGAAAACAATTTGTGTATCATTAACATAATTGATATTTATTACTTCCTTTGTAATTATCTGAGTGTTTTTTGGTTTTGGATGCTGGATTTAAATCACACCCGCAACAGGCACTGTTGATGTGTTTGTGTCTATTATGTTGTCCTGATAAGCTTGGCCAGTGGTTTTCACCTTCCTGATGCGAGTTATTGAGATTGATTGAAGCTCTATGCTTGTCCTATCCAAAATGCTATGTAATTAATGTTTCATTATGCTAATGCATGCAAATTCAGTAGTATGCATTTGATGGGGAGGGGAGAGAACAAAAAAGATTAAAGAGTTCGCTCTAAAGTACAAATTAATTTATTGCATTACTAAATGGCCTGCAAGGAAGGAGGAATGCATTTAAGAAATGAACAAATAAGAAAACAAAAACCCCCCTGTCTAAATGTTTTGTCTTCCCGAGAAGTGGGTTTATTTTGAGCACTGCTATGTGTGTTTGAGCAGCAGTATTTGTGCTATAGGCTGTTCTGAGCTATAATGCTCTTAAATTCAGCACAGAGTTCTCATTCATGGAGTCTGGTGTTTTGTTTTTTTTCCATCCCCTCCACTCTTGCTTTTTCCTCTGCTCTTATTTTTTCCGTAAATGCATCACCATCTCAGAAAAATCAAACTGTGGAAATATTGGCTTTGTTTTCACTCCTTCTGCCTGTTCTCTAGCTTAAAGCTCTTCCAAGGGATTTCCTTTTTCAGCAACTGATGTGTTCTTTTGATGTTTTAACTCGGTATCTCTCGCTCTTCGTTATCTTTTCATCCTCCTCTTTATTCTTTCTCTCACCTGATGACTTTCTTTCTCCTCTACATACGTTTCCATGTCCTTGCCCTCTCCAGCTATTGCCCTCGGTTGCCCTTTCTTCTAAGCACAGATGTGTCTTCTGTTGGCCCATGTCTCCTTGCAGTCTGACTTTTTCCACAATGACTGGTAAAAACATGTATCTGGCCAGATCTGTGGGCCTCTTCTTGGTTATATTCTACTCAACTCTCCCCTTTTAGCTGTTTTCTGCTTGGCTTGGATTCAGTGATGGATTGATTTCCCCCCCCCTTCTTTCTTTCTCCCTGCTTCTTGACTGTTCCTTCACCACTGCCCTGGGGATCTGCTCTTCCTTCTCATGCTTGGTGTTGTTACTGCTCTGTCCTGATCCCCTCATCCCCTCCCCATGCAGTTTTTTATCTAGGTGATTTAATCTAATAATAACAACGTAATCTAATAATTAAAGTGATTTTATTTTGTTTCATTTTCTGCTTCTGTAGTTATATACCAAAAATTCACTTCTCTTTGCTCTGCTTTCTTTAGTCCTATATCTGTAGCCAGGCACCTCTTGGGTGTCTCTTCTGCATTTTTTTTCTGCTGGTCTGGACTTGTGAAATGCTTCTATGGGATGCATCAGACTGAAACGCTGTCAGAAGAAGGCTGGAGCTTTGAAGATTCAGTGTAGGAATATCTCTCTCATAACTGACTAAATGAGAAAGCTGCATTGTATGTCTCTGAGACGTGAGAGAGGGTGTTGGTAGACAGCTTTTGACATCCTGTAGCTGTCAGGATGGAGTTGACTTTCCAGCCCTGTTCTGTAGGGCCGTGCTCTGCTGACTCCTCAAATGCACGATTTTGAAAAACAGACCATTTCTGATAGGCAAACCTGAAATCTGGTATGTCTTGGATGTGTATTTAACAGTTGTGAGAGTAATTTCGGAAAGACGGAAAGCATCTGCTGGGGAGAACATTGAAACCAGCAACGCACTGGTGTTGTGACGTACCTTGGGGAGAGGAACTTAACGCAGCCTCTTCTCTGCTGGAGTCTTCTGCTGAGAGCTGTCTGAAAACTTAATGGGATTGTCCAAAATTATGATAACATCCACTTTCAGACACCTTAAAACATTGTTATTCTCTAGGAATTTGCATGTTTGGCTATGCTTTTACATTTCTTTAATCTTGAAAAGTATATTAAATACAATATATCGGAAATATGGAAAGTACCAACAATGCTGTGCTTCTTTCTGTAGATACAGTGCTATATCTTTTTTCTTTGTGGAACTCTTATGTGCAAATTGGCAACTGCAGGTACCAGTTATCTTGAGGAAAACTGAGGAAACCCAGCAAATATTATTATTTGAAACAAAAGCACGTAGGAAAAAATTATACTGCCAAGTCAGTGCAATTAACTGTTCAGCAGTCTTCTCTGGGTGCTCAAAATGAAAATCCAATTTGCTGCCTCCTCCACTGTAAGACAACACCAGGCTCTGTTTGGGTTTCCCACGGATGGTGAGGTCTGCAGTGGCTGCTACCTGAAGTTCTGGAAAGCTTTGGACCAGAAGAGATGCTGTATCCTGCTGTGCTGGGGAAATTTCGGTCCTCCTCCACTACTACCCATATTTTTTAATGTAGCCAAATACCCTTGTGGCATACATCCTCTGTGCTGTGCAGGGAGCAAAATGACTCATTTTGTTCCAGGGATAACTGGATCTTCTGAATTTACTCCCATGAACTTGTAACTTTAAATTGATTTATAGGCTTGAAGAAGCAGTGTATACTACAGGGCTTGTTGGTTGGGGAGACTAGACTTCATTAATGAAACTGATTTGGCTAAAATAGGGCAATGAGAATCACTTGTAGTGTTTTAAGGCAAGCCTACCTACACCTGACATCAGATGATCTCGGCTCAGAGGACCTGAGTGCTGCCTCTTCCAGGGGCTGCCATACACTGAGTTTCACTGAGCGTGTGGGCTAAGTAAGCAAATTGTGGGTGCGTGTAGGTGCTTGTTCAAATAGTCTTATATAGCCTAGCCAACGTGTTGTCTCTTGTCCAAACCAGATTAACAGCAGGCAGCTGCCAGAAGACTTGGTCTCTTTTTTTCCTCTTCGGCCCTTGTCCTCCAAATAGTTCTGCTCTTGCCCTCTGCCTTGTGTTTTATGGTTCAGTTACAAGGAATCTGACCTGACTGAGAATAGTGGTTTTCTTTTGAGGGTCAGGGGGTCAAGCTGGCTTTCGTGTTTTCCCGCTTGCTGGAACCAAAGCGAAGGAAGCCCCAGGAGCGTACGGCTGGGATGGAGGAAGGGAAGGTGTGCGCCTTTCGCTGCACTGTGGTCAGAGGTCAGCTCAGGTCAGCCATAGAGCTGTTCTCTGAATTAGCTGGCTACTCCAAATATCTTTGCTGGGAAAGGAGTCAAACAGGTCCAATCAGTAAATTGTGCTTTTAGGGACCTCGGTAGTCAGAGGGGTGGCGGAAAGGAGCATCTGGGTGTGTGTGCTCTCAACCCTATTATCCCATCCGTGTTCATTTAACATCTGCAGCCTAAGTCTGAGCACCGAGTGTGTAAAGTGGTGTGACAAACCCATCTGTGCGTGGGGGTCATTCGTTCTTTCTGTGGCAAGGAGAACTGCACATGAAACTCAGCTTGTTTAGTTTAAGGGGTTCATTTACTCTTTTTATATGAGCGATTTTACGCTAGAGGGGTGGCTTGAACATGGGACACGCATCATGATGGATCTGCTTAGCGGTCTCAGACTTAGCCCTGCTAAAGCTCTTTTTCTAAGTATTGCTCTTCAATCGCACCCAGCAAAAGTTCTTTGTAACTGATGTTTTGAGCACTCTGGATATAAGCAGTGGGGTACTGTGGTGTGGAGGCACTACCCTGAGTGATAATCACCTAAAAACCTTATTTTTATCAAACTAAAGCTTTCAAGTAAAAATCAGACAGCCAGTCGCTGTGTGTTCCTAATGATTCATTGAATATGGAGGAGTTGTGCTTGTAACAACAGTTCCATTATTTCTACTACAGTCCAAAATCCTGTGATAGCACCATTTTAAAATTCAGTGATTTGGAACATCGTGATAAAGTCCTGATAAGAAATATATGTTAATTTTTATACAAAAATTGAACAATGCTTCCATGTACCACACGCTTGTATTGCATTGTACATTCTGTGGAGCAGGAATTTTTATTTCCCCATTTGAACATCAAATGCAGGCATGAGGCTAGATTTTCAAAATTTCATAGAGCTGAAATGAAATATTCAGCACCCCAGAAGGCACATCATACATTATAATAAAAACATTAAAACAAGAGTTCTCCTTTTAATATATATTAAGCTTCATATTAGTGTATTTTGTGCAAACAGATAAAATTGTATCAAGTTTTGCTGTATTCTGCATTACCTAAGCATGTAAATAAATGCTTATTAGCCTGGCCATTAAGCTAATTCATGCAGACTCTGTAGATGAAGTGGGGGGGGAAAAATCCTCTGAGAAAATGTATATTCTGAGTGTCCATAAATACACTTCATTGTAATAGACTTAGTTCAGCTACAGTGCTCCGCTACCAAATTTCAGTTAGACTAGGCGGTATTTCTGTATTCACAGATTTCAAATGGTCTGTGTGCAAAAGTCTTATTTCTTAATGTTTATTTGAAAAAGGAGGACGCTCTGGGGGTGGCCTGGCCAAATGCTTTTGCAACTCTGACATCTCTTCCCTCTCTATAATGGAAGCAACTGATGCAGAACATGAAGGAAAAAACCCACCCTGGAAGATTACATTTCACAAAGCTGGAACAGAAAGTGGAGGATTCAAAGCAAGGGACTGATTAAGAAGCACATCAGAGATCATCTTTTAAATGTTAATTTGGTTTGTGGCCTGGAGAACGATAACCTTGAAGTTACTCTGATGTTACTTGTCGGGGTGAGAAGCCCATTTAGTTTTATTCCTGTATCACAAAGCAGGTCATCACACAGGGTAATGTCTTGTTGCTAAAGCAGCAAAGGACCAAGGACGGGGTCTTCTAGTTTCAAGTTTTCTCCTTTATTTGGCTAAGGGACGTGTGGGCTGTTGCCAAGGGTGCTGTCCTTGACCTCAGAGCTTCACATCCCCAAGCAGTGCTACAGGCTCGTTTGATGACATGGATGTGCTTGGAATAGCTGACACGCTGGCTTTGTGTAGGAGGTATTTAATCTTTACAATGTTTCCATTCAAGTTTGTGGTTAAGCCATAGATCTCATAAATCTGTGCTCGTAGTTGTTCTATGCACACTGTAGTCAGAGGGAAAAGGAAGCACTAAGGCATCCCGGACCCATCGGTTTCAGCAGTCTCCGGTTTGCAGGACTCTTAATTTTCTTTAAGTCTATTTTCTTCAAATATGAGGGTGCTGAACCTTCAATGACAGCTGTGAGCATGCATATGAAAGGTGAATGTATTTACTGCAACAGATGAAACGGCTATAACAGCACTTCCCTCTCTTGTTCTGACTTTTAAAGCCTCTGAGAGGCACAGAGCCTGGAAGCAAGTCCCAGGGAAGGTGTCCCGAGGCAGCTGCAAGGATGTCCTTGCTGTGATGTGGGTGATAGAAGAAAATGTTAACCGCTATGGGTGTAGGTTGGTTGTTGCAAACCATACTGGGGAACCTCAAACCAGGGCTCAACATAAATGTGAACAAGTGCATTCTCCACTTGGTGACCATTAATAACCATAGCCTTTTTTAGCTATCCAATGTCTTGGAGCTCTGAGGGATTGCAAGTAAGTGCAGGTGAAAAATTAAGGGCATTAGCAAAAAAACCAAGTAAAGGGAAAGCAAAAACTTGGAAACAGAAAACACAAGTGTGTCTTACAGCAAGTTTTAGAAGACCTCTTCATCTCTTATTTCTCCTGCCTGGCTACCTTCTTTTTTCTTCTCTCCTTGCCTTTCGTTTCAGTTGAGCTATTGCAATAAGGATTAAACTGTAGGTTTAGCATCTCTGTTTTAAAATGAGTCCCCTACCCTGCTTATGAAAATGGCAAAGCAGCTTACAGTTGCAGCCGTTCCAGCTATGAGACGCTTACTGTGACGTACAATGGCAAAGAGCTGCCCAAGGACTAGGAGAGATATTAAAGAACTTTTTCATCATCTTCACGTTTCCAGCTATTAAAAGGCTGTGCAATAGGTAGCTGGAGGGACGGCTAGCTGTCTGGGCTCCGCTTTGCAAGCCTGAGGCTCAGGCTGGAGACTGAAAGGGTGCTCCTGCCTCCTCGGTTGTGACTGGGAGTTTCACCCTGGATTTCCACTACGCAGGGGTGGAGGCACTGAGTGTTTCGGAGACACAGCTCCTGCTTTTGGAGAACATGGAAGGAGAAAGCACGCTGCTGCGAGCGCCTCGGGAGGAAGGACCTCCATAAGCTGGAGCTTGCCCTGTTTTGATCCTGTTCTTGGAGCAGGGGGATTTTAGGCAGTAGAGACCCAAAGGATCTATAGCAGCAGCGTAAGTATGGGCTGTGCTGGCACACTTTCTCAGTTGGCTTACCCTGGGGTAGCAGTAGCGTGGGTGGTGTTTGGCTGAGGCTTGAGCATGAACTGCAATCCTGACATTTTAAACAGGATGGATAGATGCTATGTTGGAGATAAAGGGATCCAGGGAAACGCTTTTGAAGTCTGACTTCGGCCTCAAATTACGTGTACCATTAAGAAAAGTTGCTGGAGAAATTGCACTCACTTATGTTTTGTACAGTGTCTTAGGAATTCTTTCATAGGCTCAGTTTTGTTTTGGGGTGTGTGTATATGTGTACGCAAAAGCATGCACTGTTTGGTGAACATAAAATGAATACAGAAATCTTCACTGAGAAATTCTTCCCCCTGAGAAGAACCCCCCAATAATAAGAAGCTGTAAGTAAGCATTTTTTTCAGGCAAACTGCGTTGAAGTAGTTTTCTAAGTAGTCTTCTAGAAAATGGGTTGTATCTTAGGGCTACTTGTCCTCTACAGCAGCTGAAATTTCCATCAGCCCGGTCAGAGCGTGTTCAATGTGCCTTTCATAAACCGTGCTAGCAGAGTTTGGTTTCTTATTGCAAGGAAAGTTGAAAATTTTCCTTAATTTGATATGTGGATCTTTTGCTTCGTCAGATGACAGTCCTTAGTTTTATGCATATAGAAGGAAGGCATGGAGGTGTGTTATGGTCTGGTCTGATCAAGTCTGGGATTTGTCTCTCCCTTAATTCAGCAAAGGCTGAGTTTGTTTATCCTGGGTTATATTGTGAAATTACTTGCATTTTTTTTTCAGGTGTATGTTTATGTATTAGATGTAGTGTATTCCTTCTGATAACCTGGTCTAGAGGAATCAGGTTTAGTGTTTGCTGCTTGTGGGAAAAATTAGGGAGAAAAATTTGTTGAAGTCAAGGGTGCAATAAGGTGACATGTTATTGAGAAAGCTGTCCAGGCTGCCCTGACTTCAGGTGTAACGTTGCAGCTGGGCTTCCTAAACTGAGCTAGTAGTTCAATTATACAAGTAGGTACGAGTGGGATTTTCAAATACTTTTCTATCTCTCTCCTTCAGCACCTACGTACTACAAAAATGTGGCTATTGGATTCTTATCCTTCCAAGTAATCTCTTCTGAAAATACATGGTCGTTTTCTTCCATTTTTAAGTTGTCACCATTACTTCTATCTCCAGGAATAGTATTTCCAAGAAGATTTGAATTTTCCTCACATTTACAAAGCTTTCTAGGTTATTCAAGCTGTTAGGTTCCTTGTAGTAAAGCAATTTAAGTTAAATATGCCTTTTGCAAAGGATGTGAATAGCTGAAATTGCAACTGAACTGCAAGGGTAATTGCATGAAAAGAAAGTTAATCTTTGTTTAACTTCTGTAACTTCTGCATTTGCTGCACTGGAAGCTGTCATAACCCCATTTCTCCTGCAGAAATGGATTATTTACTTCTGATAATAGCCACATAAAATCATTAACATGCTGTCATAAACAGCTGTGTTCAACTGTGTTATAAGTGGTGGTGACATAAATAAAATGTCCAACAAGAAGCTGTGATTTACAAATAGAACACAGTTGCCTTTGGCAGAAGGGAAAGGAACACATGTCTTTAAAATAACTACTTTCATGCATTGTAAATATATCTCTATACTATTACCCATGTTCTATGGCAAAAGTGCCCTGTGCCAGCCTGCAGCTTTTGGGCCTAATTCTGATGTGCTTCCTCCAGTAACTGAAATCAAAGCATGAAGACGGGCGAAAAACAAATCGGGAGTTGACTACTCTTCTTGATGTTATTAGACAATACATTTTATTCTAAGTTCTTATGGTGCTATTGTTATTGTGCCTGAAATACTCTACAAGTTGAGGCTTCT
This sequence comes from Calonectris borealis, assembly GCF_964195595.1. Lineage (NCBI taxonomy): Eukaryota > Metazoa > Chordata > Aves > Procellariiformes > Procellariidae > Calonectris > Calonectris borealis. Next base: position 2,675,854 of record NC_134351.1, on the reverse strand, counting down.
AGCTCTTGCTTTCTCTATTGCTAAATTTTATTAATTTTTTGAAGCCACAAGTTTTGTGTTTATATGCTTTGAAGGAAAATCTGGTACCTAGCTACTTCAATTAGTGTATGGGTGGAACCAAGTACTTGACAAAAAAATTAATTTCTCTAAAGAAAATGCCAAGTGGCTGTTTATGCTTTGTTATACATATTTTCATAGAAAGCTTTGGTTTGAGGTATAAAATAGAAATAATTAATCTTTTTCTTAGGACTAAAAGGCTTTTTGAACCTTTTTATCGCATAAGCTTTTGTTTTCATTTGCTTTAATGAGGTAAAAGGATTTATTTGATGATGAAGAAAAAAGCCATTTTTGCATTCATATGCAGCTGTTCCAAAACGCCGTTCCCCATGCACTGGAGCGCAGAAGGGCAGCGCTATCGCTGGCCTGGAGTCTGGTGGAGGTTGGGGAGCAGCCTGTCTGTCTGGGAACCAGAGGGCTGTATCTACACCTGGAAGCAGTCAGAGGTGCCGGGCAGGGTGGGATAGGCAAGCCAGTGATGTGTCAGAAACTTTCATTTTATTACGATCTAGTAGAAACTACTCTGATAATTTCTCACTCATGTATAGTCACTTGAGACTTGAGGAGACTGTGTTGTCTAAAAGTACAAGTTGTGTGTGCTTTGCCCATTTGTAATAATAATTAGAAAGTGCTTGATGCAGTAGAGAAAAGGGACCGCTTAATGTTGGTTTGAGTTGTGCCCTTTGATGTAACTGCATCCACATGTTCTTAAGCATTTTTAATGATTTCTCTACTCTTTAGCAGACCTCATATCATAGCTCTGCTCTGAGAGCGTCTCACTCTGCCTTTACAGCCTGATTTATCTCCTAACTACACAAAGTTGACTGGTGTCCTGTTACTGAAGTGACATGTAAGAACTTGGCCTCTGCTCTTGCAGCAGGTGGAAATCCCAGGTCTCCAGTGCCGCGGCAGGGGTGGTGCGCAGCTTGCAGAGCCGGCACTCTCAACACCTCCCCTGCCTCTTCTCTATACAAAGGACGCGCTGGCGTGGTTTTTCTCTTGCTGCCAACTGGAGAGCAGTGGCCAGACTAGTTGGTAGTGAGGAGAACATTCTTCTGGTGAGGTGGAAGAAGATCCACCAGGTTTGAGGTTTTGGCACCGTTTCTGATAGATGGGCAGGCTGCACTCTTGCGTGCTTTCCTCCCACTTGTTTGCTAACAGCAAACAAAGCGAGGCTCAATGCTATTTTTGTGCTTGTCACACTGAAATGCATCTTGGTGCATGTGGCCAAAGTAGGTCCCGTAAGCAATTAAATTCTCCGGATAAACCTCAAGAGGTATGGTGGTTTTATGCTAATCTCCAACTGAACTGTATATAGTTGTACAGATTTTTAGCTTTGCTTTATTTCCATGTTTTACATATAAAAGATCTATTTATCTACAAATATTGGTTTTGTAGTGATGGGACAAAAATATAATTTATGCTTGGTTTTTTTGTGTTAACAATTTGCAGAGAAATACAGCTTAATTTCTTGTAAGATTTGCCAGCCGTATCTATGGTGCCTCTGGGGGTTCCCTATATTGAGTTTCTGTATCTAATATAGTATGTTTCTTCCTCCATAGAAATGCATAACCAATATTTACTCTGTGTCTCTTATGGTTTTGCTGTTTCAGGTTCACAGATTAAGACTTTTACATCATTGAGGTTCTTGACTGAGCCTTCAGATGCTGTCACCATGCGTGGAAGCAACGTGCTGTTAAACTGCATAGCAGAATCAGATCTAGGAGCCCCAGTTATTAAATGGAAGAAAGATGCAGCCTTCTTAAACCTGGCAGTAGATGAAAGGAGGCAGCAGCTGGCCAACGGATCACTCTTGATACAAAACATAGTCCACTCCAGGCACCATAAGCCAGATGAAGGTCTCTACCAGTGTGAAGCATCTCTAGAAGGCATTGGAGCTATCATCAGTCGGACAGCTAAGGTCATGGTAGCAGGTAGGCAGAAACATTCCTACCTTTTGGATTGCTGGAAATACTGTTTCTGAGAAGCTGCTTTTTTTTAAAAATAAGAGCAAAAAATGTACTGTGGCTTTTCTTTTTTTCGTCCTCTTCAAAAGAAATAAAGCTAGATATGACACTTCTGCGACAGTAATTTTAATTTCTGACAAGGTATTATTCTTCTTTAAATATGTCTAATCACCTCTTTGTTGCTGTGAGTTATTTGCTGCATATTTATTGTCTTCAAAATAGATGAACCTCTGAAGCTGGAAATTAACGGCTTTTCTGATGAATTGAAGATCACAAAAAAAGCGCCAAACTTCAGTAGGGCACTGAATGTACGAATTTTTATGGTTTAGGAACTTTTTCATAGACAAGAACTCATTGTGCAGGTTACTGAATTGGCAGCCTCTTTGTACTTCCTTTAAAGCACTTGTGTAGGGATAGGGCAGAAGGAACAGACGTTTGTTACCAGGCATCTGAGAACACTTACGGCTTCTCACTGACTTAACAAATACCTTTGTAGAAGATGTTTGTCTGAAGTTTTAAAGAGGTCTTTTTGCCTCTTCGTCAGTCTGTAGAAGGATGTAGCGAGTCCTTAATCATCTAATTACTGGGGAAAAAAATATTTGGAAATCCCTCAAATAAAAGGCACGAAGAAACTCCAAATCACTTGGTAACTAGTACCAATTAGAATGTGCTAGAGTTCAAAATAATTTTCTTTATGATCATTATTTAAGAATTTTGCCAATTCTAAGGGGATGCTTTTTTTTATTCTTTCCGCATGTTTCTGTCTAGATGGAGCTACTGTGTGTTGCTGATTGCTCTAACTTAGACCTATTCAAGAATGCCCTGGTTGCCTTGCCTTGACAAGGGTTGAGCAGCCATCCACAGGTGCTAACTTAGTAACCTTGGGAAAGGAGGATAAAATATTCTTTTATGCTCCGGAGAAGATTGACACTTGTAGCCTTTAGTGTATAGGTGAGCTACAAGTTTGTTCAGGTGCATTGGTTATGTGAAGGAGCAGCTTGTGTTTACGTTAAGGAAAAGTTAAAAGGCAGGCTGTATCAAAGCTTTCGGTCTTAGCTGGCTACGCTGACACAGCCTGTCGGGGGAGACGCGCTTTTCTCCAGGTCTCTGGGCATCCAGGCTGTGCACTACCTAGTCTTGCTGTCCTGCCACATCTTGAACAATACGGGGATGTGAAATAAAACTGAAGTTCAATCCAGTTCAGTCCAGGGGCTCTACAACCTTTTGCTATCCTGTGTCTTCCTAAACTCTCACCAGTTATACTGGGAGGGAGTCCAGGCAGCTCTCTTCTCAGCTGGTCTCTCTGGTGTCCCTCACAAACTTGGTGCCTTTTCCAGTCTTAAGGTCCCTAAAACCGAAGATCACTTTCCCTTCTCCAAACCCTTCTCTACCAGCTAGAAAAGGTATGTTTTCTCATGGTACCCAATTAAAACAGGTAATAAGAGTCTCGGCTCTCTTCCAATCTGCCTCCTCCCTGCCACTTTTCTCTCTGAATCTCTGGTCATTTAACCTCACATCCTCAGCAGTGTATGTACTCCTGTGCTATGATTCCTCCCCAAAGTGATGGAGAGCCCCACAGATGCAAAGAAATCGGTCATTCTGTTATCAAGCCACCCTCGGAGGGAGCCTGCAGAGCTGCACTTTGCCAAGTAGGGCTTTTTGCCAGTTCAAGCTGTTACTTGGCCTTGATCTTGGTTGTTGGCAACCACTAACTAATAAAATCACTCCAATTATTCTTTTTAAGTGAATGCACATATGTGAGTGTTCCCTGTTGTGCTGTGCCCAGCTCTGTAATTTTGAGCTTTTCATAGGAAGAACTGTGCTTTGCATGGCAGGTCCTGATCTCATGTCCCCGCAGTGATGGTGGGAAGTTTGAAGGGGGAGGACAGGACTTACTCTGTTCAAGAACAATTTGGCTGAAACCGGAAGAATGATAAAGATTTCTTAATTGGAAAGGCAGCAAAAAGGACAAGAGGCAATGCACACAAACCAAAGTACTGGAAATTTGTTTAAACATAAGTATTTTTCCTGTAAGGGTGATCGCACAGTGAAATGGGTTGCCCAGGCATGCTGTGGAGTCTCCATCTTGGAGATATTCAAGACCCAGTTGGACACAACCCAACACAACGTGCTGGTAGCTGCCCCTGCTTTCTGCAGGCCGCTGGACTTGGACAATCTCTGCAGGGGCCTTCTGACCTTTGTGATTCTGATTTTTTTTTTTTTTTCTAATTGTATGAAAATGGTTCATATTATAAGGAGGAATGTAAGGTGTATGGCATCTAAAATTGGCAACAAGTTCTTCAAGCAGAAATGGTATTTTGCTCTCTGAAGGACACGTATTCCTGAGCAAGCAGAATTTTTGTGGGTGTTTTTGTTTTTGAGGGAGTCACTGTGTAACATTGGCAGAACATCATTGACTTAAGGCACTGGCAGACGGAAATGTGACAGAGTAAGGGAAAGAGGGCAAGAGTAGAAATGAAGGTCTCGCACTCCAGTATGTTGTGTTAATCATTGCTTGGCAAAGCAGATAAACTTCCCATGTTCAGAAAAGCCTCCTTTTATGAGATGCGGACTGGGATAGGATAGCTGTGTTTAGTATTAGAACACTTGAAAACGGAATCCTTCTGATCCTTTGTACGATGTACGAGGTATCGCTGCTAAGCAGACTCTTTCTGGACAGCCTGATGCTCTCATCCAAGGGAGATGATGATGGTATGTGTGATTGCACTGTCCTGATGAGTGGAAGATTGTGTTCATGTCAACAGTACATATCCTCATTTCACTTAGTCTCCCATTTCTGTGCAAGATTTCATTCTTGCAAGATTTTAAAGGAAGGATCACGAGCTTTAATATTTCAGGCAGGTTTTAGGAAGAGATTCATTCACTGAATTACAATCTAATCTTGGGTAGTGTCACTTTTAAACTATAGGTCTGTTCACAGCATTTTAAGTACTTACCGCGCTGTTTGGCAACATAGTATACATCAACATTTATGTGTTTGGAGGTGAAAATTGCCAAACCACTGGTATGCATAAGGGGCATATATCTTTCTCGCAGTAAAGACTCTGAACGTGATTTCACCACGCTTTTTAAAGCATTAACAGTCAATAAAGCAGTCGCCGCTAAAAGGTAACAGTCAACTCCGTGTGGAACAGACTGCTCAGGGGTACTGAAAGTATATTGCCCTTTTAAAACCCTTCCCCTTACACTTTCATGACTTAAAGTGCTTTCAATAAAGAAAATGTAGCAAATGAAAACTGTTTTTAATCAGTTGAGAATTTTATGCATGAAGCCTGCCATGTACAGGAAAATACACCGTTTCTAAGAACTTCTCAGGGGTCCTTATGGCCCTGACATGCTCCAGCTGTAAAAGTGTTCCAGGCTGACATGGAAATGCGAGCACTGGAGAGAAACCAAGAGCTGCTTCCTTCTCCAGCATCTTATTAAAACTCCCAATTTAACAGGCTACTGATTATTGGTATTTGTAGTAATTAGTAGAATTTCAGATGGAAACCACACTACCCTGTCTTATGTCTCTATTTATAGACTGCTGCAGGATCAGTCCTTCAAAGGTTCTGGCTTTACTGTTAATCTGAACCGTTGGTCTTTCAGAGGATGATAAAAAGCAGAATCCAAGGTTGCTTTATAAGGAAATTCCTATACTTCAGCATCTAGCCCCTTGGTGAAGAGCAGCTCTTTGACGTGATGAGATTGGAATTTTTTGTGTGTGGTCGTGATGATTTATAACCAGACAATGATTTATGCTGAAAATTATTTAGAATAACTTTTTTCTTGTAAAAAAAAAAATGAATCAAATAACAGATAAGCTACATCACAGCTGTAGATGCATTTAGACCAATGTCGTGGCTTTTGTAATCACCAGTAGCAGATGTCTAGAGACTATAGGAACAGTGTATATCCATATAATTCACCTGAGTATTCTATCAGTCGCCAGTGTGGGCTGTGTGTTAACAAATATGTTTCCGCTCTCTGTGTGGGGGTGTTGGACTGGATGACCTTTAAAGGTTCCTTCCAACCCAAACCATCCTGTGATTCTATGGTTCTAAATTCTTGAGTCACGAGTGTAGCATTTGTACATTTAAGTGCCTTTGAATTAGTTTTTTTTTTTTTCCCAAGAAATTGGTCTTCCTTAACCCATACAGACTTTCAGGATTATGTTCCTTGCACTTGTATATTGCCACTGATTCAGACCTGCCTGAAATCAGAGGTTACTTTGGAGGGAGGAAAAAAACCCACCCAACAAAACCCGACCTAGCTGGTGTCCCTTTGGTAAGATAACAAAGTGGACTCCATTCTGCTGTTTAAAGATGATAAAAAGCAAACGTGGAGTGTCCCTGGAAGGGCTATGGGGAAGTTTAATCTTGCTTGAACCTAAGCAGAATACACGCCTTCAGCGTTTCAAATGTAATGTGTAAGTTTGTTGTAGGCTGAAGAGACCATTAAGAATAAGAATAGTTGAGAGACGCTTTGTCGAAGAAGTTGAAAATACTTCGTGCCTGATGAAGCCAGTGGAGATGTGCAGCTGGTCAGTGCTGCCCTTTGAGCTCCTGAAAGACTCTTCACGCGGTGTTACGGCGGGTGTCACGAGATGGCACCTTATGTGTAGCCTCACTAGACTTCTCCTTTATTGCAGAAGGAACTTTCTGGGTTTGGGGAGAAGTGTTGTTCTGGAGGTTAACATCCAAGGAAGAAAAAAGAGGGGACTTTGGAAATTGCCGTTGCAACCACATTTATTCTGTGACTAAACTGTATATGTTGAGCAAGTACCACGGAATAAACAAAACACACTTGTCATATTTCTCCTTCAGCTAAAACTTGGCCCATATGCTCCCAAAAAAATGTCAGCCAAGCAGCAACTTATTTCTTCAAGAGCTTTAAGTGATTTAAAAAATATTTTTAGGTCGCGTTTGACACCATCAGTGTGTCCCTCAGCTTTGAACGCGAGACTGCCGCTCATGCCGCGGTGTTTCATCAGGTTGCTTCCTCAGTATTAGAAAAATAAAAAAATCCAAGTAGTGTTTTATAGTTGTGCTGGGAAGAATCAAAACTTTGCTGTGTACTTGTCTAGACAGAACACCAGCAGCTTCCAAAGAGACGAGGTAACTGGGCTTAAAAATTACAGCCCCGTATTTATTGTGATTGCGCCTTGTGCTGTATTGCTGTTCCTGTAACAGCACTGCCAGGCTTCAGTTGCTAGGACAGCTGTTGAACCCAAGGTTAAAATCTTGCAGGTGTGAAGAAATTTTGATCCCCATTTAGGAAAACAATGAAGCTGCAACACTAAATTATTTTTAGAAAATTGTAAATCCACTGATAATTCTAAAAGATCTATTTAAGTGCACACAGGATGGCTAAGAAATTTTGAACTGTAATGTTAGATACTATTGCCTATCGGTATTTTTGGATTTTAATGAACTAAGGATAAAATTAAATCATTTGAAGTGACAGAAGGAGGTATCACTTGTAAGAAACTATGGGATAAACACAGGAAACCTGCTATACCAAGATTTAGGAAATACTGTATTGGACAGAGTAAACAAAATGTAGTCTAAAGTGTTGCGTATTTCTCATTCCCTCGATCTATGATAGTCATTTCCCTTTTATATAGAGGAAGAAAATTACTTTTAGAAATTAATTGTTTGGGAGGTATAACTTGATTTATAACAGCTAAAATTAGCCAACACTGACTTAATCTTTTTTTATTCCTACCTTTTTTGATTCCTAATCACAGGAGATTTTGGGCTATTTAATGTGAATTCATAACCTGTAATAAAAGTAGTGAACAAAACTAAAACAAACGCCACTTCCCTCCCAAACTCATTTTGGAGCTCCAAAAATTGATTTTCTTGATAAATGGCAAAATAACTAAAAAAAGCAAGTCTTAATTCTGTAGAACAGACATTATAGCTGGAAAACTTAGATTAAAAGTATCACCCCTTGACAGTGAATTCAACAAAACAGATGGCCGTTAATGAACTTTTGGCCAACAGGTTTTTCTCCAGTATGCCTTTTTATGTTTCTATTTTATATAAATACATATGGCACACAGTGTACTAGCGCATGGAAGCACCACTTGGGACTCTATCAGGAACTGGTTAAGTTTGGTGTTTAAGAACTAGCTAGCTGATTTAGATTTTCTTTTTTTCTCTTTTCTTTTTGCTACATGCCATATTAGTATATGCCTGTGGGACTGCTTTTTACATCACTTGATGACCTATAGTGCTTAATAGGTTTTTTTGCTTAATGGAACGGACGATTCCCGAGTGCTCACTCTGTGCTATCGCTGCTTAATGTTCCTTTGTTGTATTTGAAAGATCCACATGCATCACTCATGCACAAATGTATGCTCTGTCGTGCTGTTAAAGCTCATTAGCACATTTGTATTTAAAAACAGATAGGAAATGTGAAAGGAAAGATCAGGAAATCAGGTAAATATTTGACTCTTTACATGCCACTCTGTTTTGGTCCCAATTTTTTTCTGCTGTCTTGTGCATAAGATGCACCTACTTTCTCTGATGTAAATGGGGGTGCAGGGAGATAGGCAACCAAAAAACCCTAAATAAAGGTTTATTATCTAGTAAGGTAGTTGTCCTTTTGATGTGATTTTTTTTTTTCCTTTAAATGGTAATTTTCAACATTGTTCTTGGCTATTGCTTTGACTATATAAGGTGAAAAGCTATGGGAAAGGTTTCTGTTCTGTATGGCCACTTGTGTGCAACAGGCTGAGTTACATCCTTAATGCCTCTATACATTTGTCCTACCTTTAGCCTTGTGGAACTTCAGTGGCTCTTCTAGGTGCCTCCTATAGAGAGCTGCCGCAGGGCGTTCCGCTTTGCCCTGGGAAGCTGTGATGGGATCTCTCACTGCAGGACACAAGAGCTGTAGGTGATGGTTTTACTTCCTTGGGAGTAACTTTAACTTACGGAAGAAGGCAAGATACTCCGGCTTGTATTACTTCGATACTTAATTGACCATTGAATATCGGAACACTTGTATCTTGAATATCCACTCCTGTGAAAACTCAGGAATAAGTAACTGGCTCCTTTTGGTGACTGGCTGTTCTTCGTAATCACAGTTACCACTAAGCGTTAAGTTGTTTTGAAAAGAATTAGCAGCTTTTCATGATACGTATCTACTGACTTCTAGTGCCAAGAGAAACGTGGCAGCCAACTTCTGCCCATCACTGAAAATATCAAATTCTTCGTTCTGAACAGGTAGGAATAAAGAAGCTTTGGAGTATCTGGGGCCAGTTATCAAAGCCTGTTGGGTGAAGAATCAGGTAGAAAGTGGGCCCAAATGGCAACAAGTAGAGAAGGCTGAGCATTATATATTAGTTATTATTTAGGTATAGTATAGTCTAGATACAGTACAACTCATCAGATATTTTGCTTAACCTTCACTTTAAACATGCTACTTAAATATTTCAAGGTAACAAAAACACTACAGTTACTTAAACAGGTATTTTATTTTGCTATAAAAAAAATATTAGAAGTAAAGTCTCTTCAAACGTCTTAAGAATCCAGCGACTTGGATGTCCCTTGGACATGAGGGCAAAGAGAAGCATGTCTGCGACAGCCCCTGCGGTGTTCAATTAACACACAGTTCTGGCCTACATTCAATTCTCTATTTCAACTTTCTGTACATAACTTCACTGTAATGTTCCACAGGTTTTAAAACAGCGAGTGAAGAAGTAGGCCATGTCTGAAGATACGTGTCTTTAATATTCTACCTTACGTTCAAGTGCTTGAACACAACACAATAATTAGCAGAAACACTTTCATCGGCTTTTAATTTTACTTTTGTTGTTGACTTTAAAATTACTGTAGTGAGTGACTTGGGAGCAGCAGACTCCCGAGGACTGCTCCCGTCACACATCTCTTGATGTGTATCCATGCGCGTTGCTCTTGGGTACGCTTTCTGTCAGGAGGAGGAATAATTAACTCGATATTTAACACAAAAATAAAAAGCTATCTGTTCATCTGCATTAATGCTGCAAGTCCTCTGGGACCCCTGAGGCAGTGGGTGGAGGCACACCCAGGTGCTGGCTCCCATTCTGTCACTCCAGCAAAGGTGCTTCTGGATTCATAACCATCAAGGCTCTGCTCCGTGTTCCCCTCTCCTCCCCTCTGAGGACTGAGCAGAAACCCGGTGCTGGGTAACAGATGCTTTCAGCCAGATTTACTGTTTCATGTGCTTGTCTTCCACTCTCAGCAGAGCAAAGGGGCGGTATGAAGCGAGCTTGTGCTTTTGACTGCCTGTCCTAAATGTCTTTCCCTGTACCAGGACACCACATTTCATCCTGTTTTGCCCCTCCAGTTGCTTAGTGCTATCATCTTCTCTTGGCTTGGGCAGTTCCTCCCCACGAGCTGTGCCGCTGGGATGCCCTGTAGCCAGGGATTAGAGCTCTGCTGGGAAGGTGCCCCCAAGGAGATGGCTGGACATCTACAGTGCTGTTGCTTCTACAAGCTTAAATTGTAACTGCGTGTATCTTGTGTCTACCCATGTGCTGCAGTCCTTCCTTAACACCCTCCTTTGCAGTAAGACATACGAATGTGGAGACAATGCTGAAGCGAGCGCTCTGAAGCGATACTCCTGCTGCTGCAGAGTACTGTCTTGCTACTTGTTCTCTTGCCCGCCACCTGTGTCTCTTACCTTTTACAATTGAAGCAGCAGATATCTTTGGACAGAAGCAAGTTTTTTATTCTGTATTGTATGTGGCCTCTTCCAAGACTGAGGCTGTTGTTCAGTACTCCTGTTCGTCGTGCTTGGTGTCTCTCGACTGCACGGTGTGGATGTGCCTTTATTCCTGTTCCTGGTGTGACGCTGTTTTTGTTGGCTGCTCTTCTGCAAGCTCCTGCAGCACAGCGAAGGGCAGTAAAGCACTGATGGTAGCAGCCCTGCCAGGGGACTGCCTGCCTTTTGCAATCCCATATTTTCATGCTCAGTGGCAAGATTGCTGGTACTTGCGACACCTTAAATGGCTAGGATAAAAATGGAACTTTTCTAATTTTTTTAAACAGACATCAGTGAGCCAGAAATTATTTTGCTCATACAAATGGAAGTTTGAAAATCAGTAGCTAAAATTATGAAATTTGTGTCAACACACTGATTCTTTCATCATTTTCAATTTCATGAGTTTATCAACCTGGAGGAGAGTGACATTCCAGAGTTATAAAGTGTTTGAGACCTGCAGTTCTCCTTTTGGGTGGGAAGTGACAACAGAAATGCTGTCTTTTCTGCACTGTGTTCCCTTCTAGTATTGGGCTGTTGAGAAATGCTCAGCGGGAATGCATGCCACTGCAATTCCTGCTCTTCCTATCCTTGTGCTGTATAGAAACGTGGCTTTAATTAGCAAATTTCATTTAGGAAAAAGGTTTTGCTTTCGTTTTTAGTGCCTGGGAGAGATTTACTTAGACTGAACTTGAGGAGATTGGATTGAAAAAGGGGCAGCATTGGTTAGTGAGGCCATGCAGTTTCAGTGAATTAAAATAATGGGGTGCAATAGATCACAGGCACTGGAGATGGTTGTTGGCCTGTAGATCATCTGGCCAGTTTACCTTCCAGGAAAGGATCGTTCCCACACCGTGTTTGCTGATCATCGCCCTATTCTGGTTTTACAAGCCCTAAGTGATAAGACTCCTACAGTATCCCATGGGACTGTGTCCTACTGTCTAATAGATCCATCAGGATGTTTTTTCTGGAAATTAATCCTCAGTTTTCTTAGCGTCATCGCTTTGTCCTCTATCATGCAGGACAAAGGTACTGTTGGGGTATAATGGTCTAAGCCTGGAAACAACTGCTTGACATCTAATTTCTTTTGGGGTATAAATTAACTTTTTTGGATTTTTTCCTGATATAAAAGTACCTTTCAAGTTGCTCGTGTTCCTGAGGCTGCTGTGACAGAACAGGTGATAACTGATGCAGTAATTTTAATGAGAAAAAGCCTTTGTGATTCTCGCCTTCCCAGGCCCTGTTGCTTGTCTGAGATGTGCTGAAAGCCTTTTTACTCTTTGCTGCTTTTTTTAGTATCTCCTCTTCTCCTCCCTCAGTCCATCTCCCAGTGGCAGTCATTTGAACGAAGAAGGACCTACCTGCATTTAGTTCCCGGCACTGGCAGCTTCAAGTTCAGTCTGTTGAAGGTGGTTTTCATTTAGGAGCATTTTCCTTTGCTGCTGTGAACAAATCCCCTGCCCGAGGCCGGTCTCCTGCTCCCGGCTGGCAGGGCAGGCTGGGCTGCTGCTGGGTCTGAGCAGGGCTGGGGAGCTCAAACCATTTTTCTATTTAAAAATTATCGTTTAAAATTTCTCTTCTTTAGGATCTTTTTCTGTTCTCTGGAAGTAGCAATTCTCATGCCTGAATTCGCAGAGGTTGAAGTCCTCCTGGGTTTCCTGTGAGCCTTTCTCGGTGTGGTATACAAGTGCTTCAGATGTGTTTGTCAGCCTATTGCTACAAAATCTTTTGCAGAAACAGAAATAGTGCTATCCGAAGCAATACTTACCCTAACTTTACAACTGGGGAAAATAAAAAAAGAATAGAGAAAAAAAGCAATAAAGAAAAAAGGAAGGCTCGCTCCTATTTAGATGCTGACATTTAAATTTGCTGCCCTGAAATTCCTGCTCATTTGCTGTCTGACCGTGGAGGCAATTAAAAGGTACGGCGGTTTTGACCCCTGCGTTTCCTCGGTGTCTGGTTGCTCCATCCTGTGCATGTCTGCTCAGCCCTGACAGCACGCAGGAGCCAGGTGCCTCTCTCATTTCTTAGCTCGGTGGGAGGGAGCCATTCATCTGCCTTTCTCCCCTTGATACTTATTGCACGGCGCGTCGTCCCAGCATGCCTTGTCCATGCAGGCAGGATCAGGCCCTCCGTCGAGATGGTGACGGGCACCGAAAGCTGGAGGAGCTGCACTTGTCCTTCTGTACGGTGCTCCAGGTATTACAATGCTCGTAATGAGCCTTACGTAGCCTGCCTTTGTTTCAGTACACTTAACAAATTTTCTGATGTCCAACCTACATCTAGGATTAAGGAATCTGATCTAATCCTTCTACTTACGACCATGAAGAATAGAGGGATCATAATTTCTTTAATCGCAATCTAACACATGTTAAAAATCTGTTGAACCTCTTGCTCAGATCCCTCCTCCTTACTCTTACTTTTTCTGGACGACATAAATTTGATTAAACTGACATATACTTCATCTTCCCAAATATCTTACTGTTTTTGTTGCTTAGTTGGTTGTCCAGGTTATATGCATTTATCCAACAGCAGTGTCATTAATGTCTTATGGCAGGAAAGAAGTGAAGCGTATTTGTATATACTTTAACAATATATGTTATAGGGAGATTCTTGAAACTGTTCTTCCCAGCAATATGTAGTGCAGTTATTACTTAGAGGGGTTAAAATGTAGACATCTTGCATGCATGTCTAATATAGAATAAACAATCAGGACTTTTTTCCTGAAAAAAGCCTGTAGTGTCAAGCTAGTAAAAATGAGTAGTTTTATAGCTGTGTTTATCTTATAAGATTATAGAAGAACAAAGAGCTATTTCTCTGGAAATGCTTTGGCTACGCTTGCTGAAATGTGTTATTTTCTTAACCATGAGCAGTTCAGCATAATTTGATATTTACATTTCAAGCTTGGTGTCCTGTAGTTTGGGGTAGTTGGATGTAATACCTGGAGTTCACAGCGAACCTAGACTTAAATTGCTCACCCTGTGTATCCTGAATGTTAAGGGATCTGGCTCTCGGAATAGCATTTATAATGGTGAATTGGATCCTAAGTGTCATTTACAGGGAATGGGGAGAATTAAATACCAAAGAGTGAGATTTGTAGGAGCTGGCATGCTGAATGCCAACGCCGGCTGAGGAGGAACGTGTCTGCAGTTCATCTCCTTCCTTTACTGGGCTCCAGAGCTGGAAACTACCTTCTGTACTTAAAATAGCACGCACTTGGGCACAGGTGGAATGATGGTTTTTGTTTATAGCATCATTAGAGGAAGAAGTAGCCATGTTTATTTTGTTGAAGGCCTTGAAAATGAAAGGGGAGATTTGAGTTTGGAGGGGTGTAAACCGGTGCCATCCATTCTCCAGGAGAATCTCTCCGTTATCCTTGCTGTGAAACTGCAACACCGTCTAGCCAAAAATGCCAGTTTGCAAGAGCTTAGGGTGGGACCCGTTTTTATGCATTTTTAATGAAAGTGACTGTAGAGCACATTGGAGCCTGTCAGATGTTTCCTTGCGTGCCTGGAAAAGTGGGTGGTTCTGTGAATTTTGGTTATCTCAAGGAGCGTAAACTCATAGGTGTTCAGAGAGCCGGGTCAGCCAGAGCAGCAAAGCTCTGGGATATACTCAGCAGTATCATTTTAGGTACTAAAGTACATTTTCTGATGACAGCTTAGTCATCTATACCACTTCATTTGCTTAAGTGGGTCCTGCAGAGTGGTTTTGGCTTGCTCTTTCTAGTTTAGCTGACCAAGTTCTGAGTAAGCGTATTCTTTAGATGTCTCGGTGCTATTTTGCCTGCAGTATTCTTCTGATCGCTGTTTTGAATGAGCGTGCAATGCATTTGAGGATGAATACAAATGCAGCAGATTTTAAAATGTGTCTCCATGGGATTTGTTTGCTTTATGCTGACAGCCGTACTGGTAGAACTGCAGCAATTGCTTGTGAAAAGTGAACACGAAACATTGAACAAACACGATCAGATGGAGGTGGGGGGGAATTCAAAACTGGCATGGCTTTCTAGGTAGCTGGTGCTTTGCATCTTTTTTTTTCAATAGATCTTCCCCTATTTCTTGATTTTACTTTTGTCTCTGATAAAAGTAATGAAGATGTAATCACCTTCAGGGATTTCTTTAGGTTAATTTAATTTTCTGACTTGGAACAATCTTGTGACCACCTTGCATGCTCTCTTGTTTCCAATTTAACCTTTCTAATGGTTTCTTGACCTTGCTTACTCGAAATCTATACACGTTTCTGAAGAGATGTTTAATAAGATGAGAAAAGCTGTTTACAACCCTGTCATTTGTCCTTGATGACCTCTGTTGGGCAAATGAGAAATAGGTCAGTTGTGATGCCACTGTGTCACTACGGGGGAGAGAGATTTAAATTAGCTGGGTCAGTCTTCAAGTTTCATAAAACACATCATCCAAGCAATTTAATTAGAAGGGGTCAGGTTTCTCTACCCTAGTTGGTGCCCATAGCTGACCAAGAGAAGTAGTTGACGTATGTGCTAGTTTGGGACTTGATTGATGCGCAGCAGTACAGAAAAGTAGGTTTCCAAATTTCTCTGCGTGCGGTGATTGATATGCGTTGATTACGGGTTTACAAGCGAAAATGTATAATTCTTAAACCTTCTTATTCCATATTTACCAGCAGATGATACAATCCAGCACTGACAGGGGATTGAAGGGATGACATATAGGTCTCTTCCGTCTCTAATCTCAGATTCTATGCAATCCTTTAGAATGTAAATTGGAAGCATGTTTTATATTCGTAAATGTAAAAATACTCTTGAAAAGCTTTCACTTTGAAAAGATTATAATGATTAGCATTTATTATGCTGTTGTTTTCATGCAAAAAAGAAAATCCTGCCCAGATTTTACTCAAATTGAACTTTTGTGCCTTGCATAATAGCCCTGCTTTAATTTGAATAAGATTCAGAATAAAGTGGCCAGATAGGAAGTTAAACACTATAGAGAGAAAAATCCTAATGTAAGCCTCTAAATGCATGTGTTTTAATACACAGACAAAAATGAGGATGTTTACAAGTAAGTGGTATCACAAAGGGCACACCAAAAAGTCTGGGGAAGAAAAAGCAATTTAGCGGAGAGCAAGATGTTAAGTTTCTTAATTTTCTCTACAGCAATAAAATCTGGTAAAACGAGGTGAGTGATTGCATTCATTTTATTACAGTGGTTCCCACTAGTGTAGCTGAAGCTGAGAGTCTGTCAGCATTTCCATTATAAAGTCTATTTTCATGAGTTTATAATTCAGTCCTAAAAGCTCACCTGGGCTGGTGTCTGGCATCCAAGATCTGAAGTCAGAAATGAATATTCCACACATTTGGAAAATAATGTGTTTGGCTCGATCTAAATTAACTAGGGATTTAAAAAAGATATTAAGGACATGGACTTGTTGAGTAAAGAAGAATAATCACAACTTCCAGTCTGCTCTCTAGCAAGATCTGTTTGACAGGTTTGATCTGCGTTTCTGAACCGAATTGTGGAAGGCAGAATATTTTAGCTATTTTTGGGAGGCAGAATAGGGACATAATGCTTAACTGTTTCTTTTGCCTCGCTTTATCCAGATAGCGTGCGTATACAGAGTCCTGAAATTAGTGAATGGAAGGTGTGTGCCCTATCACATTTTTAGATATTTAGAAGGCAAATATTTGAAACGTTTGAAATATTTAGGATGCTTCCAGGAGCGTCCAATCAGACAAGAAAGTTTGCAGCTCTCTGGAATCTCAGCGCAAAATGTAGGTTTACCTGTTGCGAGTAGCATGTACCTCCTCCCGTGGAGCTTCCTCGGACATGGAGCAATCGTTGGTGGACAGCAAGAAGCTATGAAATCGGCTGTAAAATATGAAATCTGGCTGAATGCTTTTTACGTGTTGTCTGGCTTTGGAATTGGAGATGTACTTGTTTTAGCTTTTTCCACAGTTGGTAAGACTAGAAATAATTGATTTTGAGAGAGAGCAGAAAAGAAAATGAAGCCCTCTTTCAAATTCTTGTTTCCAGAAGCTGTTTCTTTAAATTTGGACCAGAGCTAATGAGTAGCTGTTTTGCTTGGTGAGTGTAGATTTTTTTTTTTTTTCCATTGGCATGTTACACTGTGATCAAACATGAAATTTTTTTATTTTATAAAAACCAGTAGTGGCAGCATCCACAGCTGACTGAAATGAATTTATTTCCATTGCAATCTGTCTTTACTCTTGCTAGTTTCTGAGATTCAGAGGAAATGTTTCTGTACTATTGGAAGCGACCAGCAATTTGGCCAAATTCTTTTATGGAAAAGAAATTTTTAAAAAAATTATTTTCATCTTCTTTCCATCTCTGTTTGAAATGTTTCCTTTAACCCTCTGAATTTGTAGCCTGAACTTTAACACTTTTATGTCTTCATCCTTTATTGTTTATGGATGCAGCTTCTGGAATTGGGTTCAGCCTCCGAGCTTGTTCGTTAAGTACTTTTCAAACAATGAGTTTCCCTTCTGCGCTGTGGGATGGGCTCTGCTTACTGAGGGAGGCATTACACCAAAGAACTTTTAGGCAAATAAAAATTATGTCAGGCGGGACTGAGCACTCCATAGCCTGGCAGTCCCAAGTTCACAGCTATCCTTTCAACAGGGTTTCATTTTATTATGATTAAAACCAGCCAGTAAACCCATGAATATCAGGAGGACAATAACAAGAGGCCAGAAAAGGGTACGTGGTGAGAAACAATTTATTTCCAAGAGGACCTAGTTAAAGCTGTTTCTGTGGATTGCTTAACTTTATGGCAGAAATGACATAGCGATTGCTGTTGCACTTCAATGGTCCTACAGCCTAAAACTTCTGTTCTGGAGCGTGGACCCGAGGACGACCCTCCAGGCTGAGCCGATGGTGCGGGCTAAAAATCCGAGGTAAGCTGTCGGGGGGTGCTTCAGCAGCAGGGGCAGGCAGAAGCCTGTCCCCCTCGGTGCGGGAGGAGTACGATTCACAGCAGAGAGCTTGCTCTGCACCACGCCGCCGGAATGCAGCCGGTGTCCAGGCTGCTTCTCCAAATTTTCACGTTGGTGTGGGACTCTCCTTGCTCTCCAGGGTGATAACCGGCAGAGGAGGGACTGCATGGGAGCTGATGGTGGGTCTGCGCATCGCTCTTTCAAGCTTTTCTCAAACAATGGAGCAAAGGCACATTTTTCTGCATTTCCTTTTCCTCGGGGTAATTCTTGTATGTACCAGCTAAATAGGAAGTGTTTCAATAGCCTGTGCTTATTAGGGCAAGAAGAATCCTCTGGATACGGGCTTGCTTTGCCCTGGCAAGATGCTTCTGGTTCATTGTTTGAAAGTTGAAAAAAATTCTTGGAGTTGGGCAAAGGAGACTTTAAAGGAATGGAAGGAATTTTTAGGCGGAAGCCTGGCAAAAGGATGATGTTTTCAGTATCTAAAAAGAAAATGCAAAGTTAGAACAGAGCTGCCACAGGTAGCAATTTGTTTACTGACTGTATTTTCTGTGCTGCAAACCAAAAAGTACTGTCAACAAAGGAAGCCTTTTATATCGATGCTTCTTGAGAGCAATATTTTTAAAGTGCATCTATCTTCATGATTAAGCGGTTGTGTAAAAATGATACTTTCTGACTAAAAAATGTCCTTTACAAAAGTTGGGAGTTATATCTTTAGTGACAAAAATAAATGTTCAGTCCTTTCTACGTACTTTAAAAGTGCGAAACTAAAAGGGAGACCTTTCTGTTATGCACATATAAACTAGTAACAGCAGTGGCGTGGTGGCGTGCATCACTCGGTAGGACTCGGGTGGAGATAGTGGAATGATTTAAGTCCTGAGAGTAGGATTTAATTTGCTACTTGATGTTGTCATCATAAAGGGACAAGAGACCTGGAATTTGCTGGGTGGTTGGAACCTGCATAGACTTGACCATACGATGTTGCTCTGATGTTGTGGCTGGTAGAACATCTTTGTACCACCCTTGCTGCTCAAAGCACTGCGTATTGCTAATAAAACAGGTGATGCAGAAGGAGGAGAGAATACTGGTTGACTTCTCATAGCTCCTGACTGACCCAGGAGATGCAAAAGCTCATGAATTACCATGACAGCTGGTTTAAAAGAAGCCTGTAGCCATGTTGTGAAAGCAAAGAACTCTTTCTGGTGGTAAATCCGAAATAAACGCTTAGCCTCCGTGTAGGTCCCTCTGAGCACCAGAGCAGCAGCGTTTCCCTATATGCCACCCCCACTGCTTGTCTTTGGGATGAACGGTTTTTTCCCCCTCTGTGTGCAGCGCCTAGCGCCAATGTTTCCGATTCACGGTTAAAGCTTTGAGTCACCCTGTAGTACAAATAACAGGACGTTTTCAAAGGAGAGTATTTCAAAGTGGGAAATCCAGTACAGGCCTTCAGTGTAAGGTATGTCTTACTTCAGTGATGGCTTTGAGGGCAAAACTACTTCTCAGTATGTTCAGTGTGTGTTTGTTTTATTTTTTTAAAGTAGTTTACAATTTTTATTAAGTGCTGAGTAATTTGGCACTGCTGAGATGAATGCGTCCAAAGTGTAGAGGTGTAGTAGGCAATGAGATGTAAAATTGATCTTATAAAGTCTGTTTCTCAGAGGGTATGAGGTTTTTTCTGCCGTGTCTTATCTGCCAGCATAACACAAACCCGGGCTCCTCAGAGGCTGCGAGTATGGGAGAGCTCATCCGCTCTTCCAGCGGCGCCTTATGAACGAGCCAGTGATCGTTAGCATGGTATGTCCTACAAATCCTGACTACCTTTGGAGTTCACCCCTGACTTCCAAGCAGGCAGAGAGCGATGTAAGGAAGCAGCATTTTCTGCGTGAAGCCCAACAAAAAGGAGATGAAGCAACAGGAGTTGTTGTGTTTGGAGTTTTTGTTTGTTTGCTTATTTACTGCTTAACTTGAGAAACGGAGGTGAATAGTGGTGAAACCTGGTCGCCTTATTTCAGCAGGATTGCCATACATGCTTCCTGGAGAGGTAATCTTTTACAAATAATTTCATTAGGGACTTTGAACTTGTGCCTCAATTATTTTGGTAGGTGATGCTTTGTGGTTTTTGATAGTGATTTTATAAGAAAATATTGTTGAAAACAAAGCTTCTAGCTGCACTAACGCTGATTTTTGGTAAAATTGTCCTTAGATCAGTTATAAAATAACTCTGCTCTGGTCAAAATGCTGCAGGCTCCTAAGGGGGTAGGGGAGAGCCTCATTAAACTCTCATCGTTGTTGGGGTGACCTGACCCTGGGATTCCCGTCCCACGGTGGCACTGGTGGCACTGGGCAGAGCCATCACCAGGTTTCTCTTTCCTTCCAGACCCCAAGGAAGAAGAAATGTAGGCTTTTTTTTTTTGCATTCTGTGATAATGGACTTCTTGTTTCACTGTGCATGGGGAACATACCAGCAGTTTAAACTTCTTTTCCTTACGTTCAGTGGAGTAGCAAGCTTGCGCTCTCCAAGGCACGGGGCACGGCTCGGGGTCCGTGCGTGTGCCCAGAGACGCCGGGGAGGGCAGGCAAAGTGGAGCTGAAGCTCCCCAGTGTGCAAGCAGGCGCTGGCTCCTTGCGGCATGCTCTGAGGCTTCTTGTGGGAAGTAATGGCTCATTAGGTACCCGGTAACAAGAAGGCAAAGTAGATGTGTTAGGAGAGAGGAGGTGAAGCAATGCGGAGCGGGGAGAGAGCCCTAATTGTGGCAAAGCCTGCGGGGCAGCCTGGCGCTGGCTTGCTGGTGCTGCGCTTGCAAATCGTGTCGACCACCAAATTAAGCCCAAAGACTGTGTTCTTGCAGTCTGTGCCCCAAAACAAATTCGACAATGCACTTACTTAAAGGAGGAAAATAACAAAACCTGAGGATAGTTATCCTCAAAGTGAGGTAGCCTTTTCTTTGCGCTGTCTGTGATAGCATACTTGTGAATTTGAATAAAAGCTCTTCTCCCAATGTTGTCAGATTATCTCCCAATTCACCCTGAGAGGAAGGCATGAGGCTTCATTAGCGACCTGACGATGGTTTCCCAAAATGCACCATGGAATTGTGAGATTGCCGCTATGACATTTTGCTGTGATCTCGGGGAGAAAAAAAAAAACACCAGGAAAACCCCCAAACGCCAAAAAAACCCCCCCCAACAATCATCATAAAGCTTCACAGATCTGTGCAAATCTATGTGTAAACATACATATGATAGAAACAGTAGGGATTAAAAGGCACTGGGGAAAGTGGGAGAACGCTACGCTTCACGTTGAGGCGTCTCTCTCCCGGGTTAAACGACAGTGACCCCGGTGTAACTATCCTCCTAGGAGGAGGGGAGTCCCGCTGTAGAACCGTGTCGTTCCAGTAGTGGGTTGGTTAATGTTGCTTGGGGAAACCGTGATGCCCTGTGGGTTTGTAAAAGTAATAACAAGACATTCCTTATCTGAATTTTAAACACACGTATAATAACAGGCTATCTGTAGCAGCCATGCCTGATTATTACAGTGTTTAAGATGAGTAATTTTATAGTTAAGCATTTCTATGTCCTACATATGTTATGGATCAAGTGCAAACTGCTGCTTTTTTCAGACAGATGTGACAGTCTGACACTTTGATCAGCCTGACACAGCGCAGTCATATTTATGGGCTGGCAATCATATGTCTTGCAGCAAGGGCCGGGGAGGGAGGGGACCGGCTCCGGCAGTAAAAGGCACATCAGAGCCCTGATACCAGCTTGGGAACAGGCAAGCGAGGGGGGAGAAAGGCAGAGGCGCTCCAGGCTGCGGGGAGAAGTGGAAGCATTATTAGAACGTTGTCTCGGAAATCTGACTTTTCATTAAAATCAGTCAGAGAAAGTCAATTCCCCGCCGTAATCCTCCTCTCTGCCTCTGGAGTAGTTTTGACAAGATCCATAATAATCCCGGAGCGCTGTGTAATTTTACAAACTCTGACGCAAACAAGTGCTTATCCCAACCTTTGGTAGGCTCTGGGTTTTAACATAGGTGCAAGTTTAAGAGTTTAATGTGATTTTTTTTAATTATTTTTTTTTCCATTAGTGGCTAAAGGCTCATCCCATTATATAACAACTATTTCTAATCTTAGTATGGAAAAAAAAAAAAAAATTCCACTCTTGGATGCATCTTCTAGGCCAATGTGGGACTGCCCCAGTTTTTCTCCCAAGGCAGAAATATTGATTGATGCTGTAATAAAATAGCCAAAAGGTCATTGCATTATGGTTGCCATGGCCACTAATGCTTTGTATTGCTAAAACTTGCCCCTGCACTTTGTGGTTGGGGAGTGACTTGTGGCCCCTCGTTATTTGGCAAGTCCATAAACAGGGCTCAGGACAGACGGTGCCAGGGACCCCAGCGGGGAGCAGGCTGCAGCGCTGGCCTCCTGGCCTCTGATGGCGAGTAACAACAAAGTGGTGTGTCGGACTAAGAAGTTGAGGAATTTATATACACATATTGGAATAAAAACTTGTGGGAATGGCAATTAGAAAACAAAAAAAGCTGCAGTGTAAATCATTGACTTAAATCAAGAGAATCTTCTGTTCGGGAGGCCCCAGTGGGCAAACTTGCTGCTTTTGGTAAGAAAAGATGTTTTATAAAAGGAGATTTCTAGGAGCAGCATGAAATGTTGAAGTGGTTAGGCATGAAGGGGGCAGGGGAAAACCCCAAACAGATGGCATTTGACTTGTGAGAATAGAATCTCATTTTTTATTGCCAATTGGGATTTTGCAGAAGGTTACTCGGAGGGGAACAGAAGCAGCAACACATCAAGAGCAGAGAGGTGGCTGTACGTCTGACCACTAAATTGTGGATGCTGCTACTGGAACCCTACATTCAATAGTCACATTTTTAAAAGCTGTAAAGTTTAGGGTAGAAAAACAATATTTAGAGCTGAAAGAAATGGGGAGTAGCCATAAAAAGCTCTCTGTTCAGTTCACGAAGGACTGTCATGATGAGCAGTTTTCCGCATCCACGGAAGCAGAGTGGGGCGAGTGTCTCGCCATCCCCGTATCCTCATGTCTCACCACTCCCACAGCTATTTCCTCATGAAAACTGAGAAAAGTGGGTAGGTTGGGTGGACAGGCTGGAGAAGAGGAGGCCTGGCGCCAGCGAGGAGGAGGAGCGAGGCAGACAGTACCGTGCTGTGACGCATCAGCCTTGTCGCTGGAGCCCGCGTCTGGTTCCCGGGAGCGGAGGAGCCGGCGCAGAAGAGGGTCTTGTGTTGTGCTTGCAGTGAGGGGCTGCAAGTGTTGTGCTTTGGAAACAGAAACGCTTCAGTATGAGGAGGAAGGCAGAGCTTGAGGTTAGCGCTCAAAGAGGGCCTGAGGTAGTGCAAACGTCTGACTTCCTCAGTCTTTGCCTCGTGAATCCAAGCACGGCTTACCCCTGGGCATTGGCCGAGTGTGCGTGGGCTGAGCAGGGTGGGTACTTGCGCTGTGCTCGTTAAGCGTTAGTTAATGCCATTTCATCCCATTTGGATCAAGGGGATTTGTAGAATTGGTGTTCTGATGAACATGTCGTCCAGGAATAAATGCAAGATATGAAATGCAGTTACTGAGTTTTATTGTCAACTCTTTAATGAGCAGCTGATTAAAGATAAACTTAAATATACTGTGTATATAGAGTGGGGAAAAACCCCTTAGTGTTCTAGTTTAACCTTTATAATGGAACTAAAATAGCTAATTTTCAGAACTAATGAATACTGTGGGTAGCACAAGTGAGATGCACAGTACTGATTCGGTGAGAAAATGTACAAGTTGGTACTAATTAGGTCGATAAAAGCTGTTACACCATTTAGTAGTTCATTGAAAAGGGTGTGATTGTTTTTTTTAATTTGAACTAAAGAAACAAAAGCACCTGAAAGCCAGGAGATGCGTTGGTGAAGAATCTTGCTGTGCCTTTGCTCCTTGGCATGTCCCACCTGCAGTGCTCGGGGTCCCAACTCAGCCTGCTGTTGTGGTAGCACACATCCCCCCACTGATACGTAGCTTTATTATTTAGATGAAATAAGTGTGTATTCTTAGAGCTACTAGATGTAGAACTTTTTCCTAGTGGAATATATTTATATGGGGGGAAAGTATTGCTTTTCAAGAAAGCTTAGAAAACTAAAATAAAACTTTATCCTGAAATACTGAAATGTAAACTGAAATGTTTTAATTGGGCAGTATTATTTTAATGCCCCTTTACACTTGTAAATCACTGTAAGTGATTCATGCTACTGGTATATAAGCTGAACTTACTGACCGAACTTCATTTTGAGGGACAGTATCCCAATAATTGAATTCCCAAGATTTTTGATTAGGGTGTGTGATGGGAGATGTATCTCATATACTAGAGGAGCTTTTGTGCAGGGGGAATCCAAATGTAACTCCATGAAGCAGCACGGTAGGATGTTAAAACAAAATTATTTTTACTATCAACAAAATGCTTGATCGACTGTTTTAGTTCAGTCATCTAGTTTGTTATGAATGTTTTGAAACATTTTAATATAATTTCTGAAGAAGGTGGTACTTACTCACAGAAGGAATGTATTCAGTCAAAAATTCAATTTTCTAAGAAGAAAATGTTTTGGTGGGAAGATTTTTGTCCAACCCTGGCTATTCTCATTGTTTCTATGGAGCTGTCTGGAAGTCAGGGTGTGACAATGCCCGTGATGATGTAAAAGAGAAAATACTAAAACTGCCAGCAAACATTAATTTTATTGAAAGTTCTATGGCAGGTTCATTGCTTTAATTGCTTTGTCTGAAAACTGAGGACTTAATTTTTTTCTGTAATATCTTTTGATCTCTCTGAAAACTTAGTCTCCTTGCCTTGTGAAGAATCTTTATTTTCTTCCTAATGCATCATTCAAGAAAGGAAAAATGTTGCAATCAGCTGCATATTCACTATGTGAAGAAATAATACATCCAAAGCTATACTGGTGTGCCTGAGTGAAAGACTAAATTAAAAGGTAAAACCTGCATTGCATTTTAATTTGCTGTCAAAAAGAAATGGTAAAGAAATGTTGCCATCTGATCTCTGAGCAGGTGGAATGTATCTCGGTTTGAGGCTGTAGGTTTTTTGATGTTGCAAATTGGAATAAGAGTAGTATTTAAGTGCTATTTAAAAAAAAAACCAAACCACAACACAAATGTACAATAGTTAAATACTTGAGAGGCTTTTTTCCTTTAAAATTAGTTGCTTTATAGGTAAGCAACATAGTTTAAGATGGTCTGAGCTGGACTGTAGTAGGTGAGAACATGTAATTCTAGAGCAACTGGGTAGCACATTTTCTACCGTTGAACAGAGAGAGAGAGAAATTTTGAATGCCAAAGCTCAACTAAACAGAAATTTTTGCATGTTCTGTGTCACATTGCTTTCAGCAAGTAACAGTATGTGGAAACATCTGTTTTATCAGAATTATTGTGAGTGTATTTCCATTCTGCCTGTTTCCTATTACGTTAATCGGTCATGGCTTTTAAGGCAATATTAATTGAATGCAATGGTCAAACTTTTCTGATTGTCATCTCATTGAGAAATGATTCTTAGCTGCATTGCTATATGATGTTTGAAGCGTGAAGCTGGTTCTACTAAATGTAAATATATTAATTATTTGCAAATCTTATAATAAAGTTTCTTTAATAAGATAGTCCCTAAATGTAAAGATACTTAACACCTAAAATGTATATTATCGTAATATGGACTATATATAATTATATATGTGGACTTGAGGGTCTTAAATGATTCTATGATATTTTAGTCATATGGATGTTCAGCTTCTTCAGTTTTCCTGTAATCTCAATCAATTTCTTGCATAAATCCCCAAATGTTTCAAAGCAAAAAGCAAAACTTCCAAATATTCTAGTGATGCTCGGAAGAGAGGAACTCTAGTGCAGCCTAACACACTACCGTTGTAGGTTAAGCCAAATCTTTCTTCTGTAGATGGAACTGAAAATTAATTTATGAAATAAGAATAATAATCAGTTTAGGTATGTAATTGCCTGCATTAGAGGAAAGTAAGAAGCCGCCTGAATTTTAATTCTGTGGGGTTTTTTTATCTGTGGAGCCAACCTCCTCTCATCTTTCCCTGGTAAGTAGTAAATACTCTAGCTGTTCTAATTGGTCTCTGAAATTCTCCAGAACTTCAGAGAAACTTCATATGATGAGATGATGTTCCGCAGATTTGATATAAATTTGATAAGACAAAAAGGTGACACTTGGGCTCTGTAGTGCCGGAACAGCAAGAGAGCAAGTCCTGACGTTCCGGCACACAGCGTAATAGTGACGTCCCGCTTGCAGCCGAAGTCAAATCTGCGCTGTAGGATGGCATCTGTCTTCTCTGGATGTGATGACATTTTCCACCCAAATAAATTCATCTTAGATATTGAATAATAGCTTTTAAACTTCTCTCTCCTCTGAGTATTAATTATTAATTAATTAAGAGGAATTAAAAAGCTCATTACATTTCTGACAAGGCACACTGGAGAAATGAGGAGTTTGCAGGATTTTTCTAATGACCTCAAAATAATTGCAGTTATTCACACAATTTCATATTTCGGTGAGCTTCAAGTTTATTAGTTTCTAAGGTTAAAAACAAACAAAAACTGCACTCTGTTTTCCTTAACCATAACTTATCCCTTGGGTCAATAGATGTCGCTGCTCTTGTCCATGTTTGTCAGTGCTGTGCATGTTAATTAAAATCCACAATGATGATTATTTTTAACAAATCACATTTGACAATAGAGTTGTGAGTAATGTACACCCTGAGTGGGAAAGCAGTGCCAGGATTTGGGCAAAAATACCTTGAGAATATTGTCCTTGTGCCCTAGCTGCATGAACCTGCTTGACTCATGTACACATTTGTGTGGAGGGAAGCTCCTCCTCCCGTTTCTGTACTCGTTACCGAGAACAAAATAAGAATAAGCATCGGTGGCTTTGATATCTGCGAAGAAAGTTCTGGTGACTTTCTATTCCCTCGTATTAATGTTACAAGCTGGAGGCCCTGGGAATTGCACTGCAAAAGGAATATTGATGTGTTACTTGTCATGTTGTTATTAAACTGCAGATGATGACAATATCATGGAAAATTGGTGGCATGAGGAAATCTATATAATACAGCATTGCAAAGTAGTCACAGGCATTTACCAGCACAGGCACAAAATCTGCTTGTCTGATTTTTCTTTCCTGTGATGGTTGAGAAGAACGCAAACAAGTAACTATTGGCTACTGATCTTCTCGGAAGAGTGAGTTGTCATGTGCAGATAGGCAAATGTTGGTTTAGGGCCCTTTTTCTCCATTCAAGCCCTATTTTTTAATATTGTTTAACAGTGAGGATGCTGTTCAAGCACTAAGGTGGGGGTATCGTGTAACATATGAGGTAGCACAGTACAAACTAATAATGGTGTAACCTGTTGGCAGATGTTCATGCCTCCACTTTGAAGACTTTTGCAGTAGGCAGAGTGGTAACTCCTGCTTTAAGACCCTGGATTCTACAATATGTACTTTTTTTAGCTTTTTCTGTGTGTGAATGGTATCACTGGGATTATTCACATGTGGGAAGTCAACAACTCATCTCTTCCCTCTTCCTCTGCCCTTTGCTATCTTGGCTTCATTGGTGTGATTCTCATCCCGCTCTGTCCCTGACTCTTTTTGCCCTTTACTCATCAGCTGAACTCTCAGTGCCTCACCTCAGGGTCCATACCCCGTGTGCCTGTTCTTGCAGGATTTATGACTATGTGGACTTCTGTCAAATTATTTTCCTATTTTAAGGTTGTCATCATCTAAGCAAAATGATTGACCATATCACTTTAACTTCAGTGTAAAGGTCCGAATCCTTTCCTTTTCTTAACTATGTTATTCTTCAAAGTCTCTTTTTCCCTGCAGCATCATCTAAATCCTGACCTTTGCTCCTTTCTCTTTTCAGTGACCTTTACAAATGCAGTCTTGCTTGACTTGCCACATCACGGTAGAGTTGCACAAATAATTTTTTCACAGCCTGTTGTTTTGGTCCTGAAAATCCTTCTCCCCTCTGCCTCTTCTCCAGGGGCTGCTGCTCCTGGAGCTGTTAGTTTTGCTCTCGGAGCCTTGTCTCTTCCTCTTCCACTGTCAGAAAATCTGCTCCACTTCTGATCAGACTGAAATGGGCTGGTGCACCGCAGCAGTCTAGCTCAAACCCACTCTCTTGAAATGGATTCTGAATTTTACCTCTTGATGATGACATATACATATATGTACACGTGTATATGTACGCACACAAGGTGCTTCAAGTGGGATTTACTTGTTCATGTTGGAGATCCATGTTATGATCTGGCAATTGGGCTGCTCTCTGCCCTGAAGGCATTCCCTCAGTGCCTCATTCACCCCTGGTACTTCTGACTGTCCTAGGCTGCTTTTTTACCCCTCTCCCAGTGAGAATCTGGAGGTATTATTCCCCTACCTATAGTATCTACTCAGAGCATATAGAAGTACCTCAGTGTGCCTGATTGTTCCATCTTGTTCAACACCATTAGCTGATGTAGAAGAAGACGCTTATAGATGCTCTTTGATTTTGGGCGTTATCAAGAACCAACACCACACCAGTCATCTGTCTGCTTCCTTGGCTGTGTCCACCCCCCCTCTTCAGTGGTCCCAGCCTGTCCCACTCCTTTGTAGCATATATTCTTTTTTTTTTTTCCTGATTTTTGACCATACTTCTTGCCGTGCCCTTTGGATTCAGTGGGAAGAGTAGCAGGATAGTCTCCTCTCCGGAGCATACGTCCCCTCTCCCTCCTGACCAAGGTACCTGGGGGTCGCTTCAGTGCCGGGCCACAGGCAGCATCTCCCGCGGGTACTCCCGGGTGCGTGGGTGGGAACTGGCCCATGTGTGGCGTTAGCTCAAATGGCAGGTTTTCCAGCTGATGCAGTGTTCATTTTGGTCTTGGAAACTCTTGTTTTCCTGGAAACTTGTAGGATCTTTTTTCTTTGAGCCCTACAATTCGGACTTGTTGAAAGTGGCCAACGGGTTCAAAGGCTTTTGGGAAGGGAGACGGGGAATTAATCAGCTATGGGTTCAAAGTGGGATATTTGGGATTTGTGTCTGTTACATGTGCTAGGATATATTTCTAGCTGACAGCTTTCCCATGAAAGCGATGTCTTATCCTATGAATCAATATAAAAAAATCCACGAGGTGTTTACCTGAAAACATCTGCTGTTTTGCTACCAGTTGTATTGCAACAGAAGAGTAACCTGTATTTTGTGATTCCTCACCAGATTGTTTTTTAGTTTGTGAGAGAATAGCTGTGCTCTTTTATCTTGTTTTGAAGTTTTCCAGATTAAAATATTGAAGAACAGAAATCGGATCTAGAAAAAGTTTTTTAGAGCGTATTATCAAGTGCAGTGCTCAGCTTATGAAAACACATATGTGCTGTCTCTGCACGTTTGGAAGATGAAGCAGATTTTGGAGCCATTTTACTGAGGCAGAAGTAATTCTCTAATTAGAGATGTCTTGGTGTGTGTGTGTATGTTAGGCTTTACCGGCACTAAACAGTGAAGGGAATGGCCTCCCATCAGCTAAAACATGCAAAAAGGCTAAGACTTATCTCAGCAAAGGGGCAACATGAACTTTGGGTTGCAGAGCCTTTTCTCTCCAGCACTAATTAGCCATGATGTTGAAAGCCATCACCAGTGACAACTGCAAACCCCTCGTTAGCAGCAGCAGTTGTGCAGCCAGAGATGGTGATTAGCTGATGGATGTTTGCTGGAGGAGTTGGGCTCAACCCACCCCGCTGCTGCCTTGGCCATTGGAGAGTCTTGTCAAATATGTCTTTTGAGTAGTTTAGGCGGAGTCATTTCATTGAGACTGAGTGCTCGAGGATTTGTTCTGTAGTGCAATAGATTTGGAAACAACCGATATTAAGAAAGCACCTTTTAAATGTGTTTTCCCCTTTTTCTTCAGTTACTATTTATTTGTTTGAAATCAAAACCTGAAAGTTCCTTCCTGAAATTGTTTTCTTCAGCCTATAATGTGCCGTGTTGTTATTGTAGGGTCGCTTAGACATGGTGGGCTCAGGTTGAGCACTCCCACTTGGTAGAGTGGGAGAGGGAAGTTGGGTTCAGCAGAAACTAGATGTTAAGCGAGTGACTGTGGCTTAACCGTGACCACAAGGCTGCGTGTGCTAACAGCAGCCTGTCTGAGTAACAGGCAGGGAAATCGTATTTAAAAACATAAACAAGGAAAATGAAGCAGTCTCTAAGGCTCCCTTTTTAGCTCCTCTTGGCTTTCAGCTTTTCAGTACCCCAGGAGGAGATTTTACAAAGCCATATGTGATTTTAGCAAGTGGGATATCAGCCCTGTATGACAGCAGACCCTCCATGCACCTGCAGGGGAACTCGGCAGGGATTTTAAAGCCTATTTGTGAGAGCACAAGTATCTTCTTGCTGTCACAAACAACACTGAATAATTTATTTGGGGGGAAATCGGTGATATCTCTGCTTTCCTAAAGATGCTATTGTTTATCAGCCGTCAGGCCCACTTTCCCTGAACACTCTTCTGTTCCCCCCTTGCTAATGGGAGGAACCAACACTTTTCCTTTCCCCTCATTCAAATCCTGCATGTCCCTAGGATGTTGCAGGAGATGGGTGCGTGCACAGCGTGATCCCTGGCTACTGGGATGTTCAGGGACCTTTCCTTGCTAGAGCCTCTCTAACAGCAGGAAAACTGTAGTGCTTTTTCTGTTTTGCCACAGCTTGATAGGTTTTAGAATCCCATTTTATTCAAGGACAACCAAATATATCTTTAAATTTGTTTTTGTAAGAACAGGAGTTGTACCATAGCCCTTGGACCATAGCCCGGCTGCCTTTCCTCCCAGGTCAGTGCCCCTCACAGGGGAGGTGAGGAGGGTCTCTTCCAACAAAATCTTTGCCAGAGTTGAAGTGCCTTTCCAAAATGTGTCTTCTCTGATAAAACAGTCTATTGAAACAAAATGCTGTCTATTGTCCTTCTGGGCCATAGCCCTTGGCGTTGCAGATCTCTGACCAGCTGGTATACAGCTAAATCTATCAACAAGAATGTTTGGTGCTATTTTTATTGTTACTGGAGTCTAAATACTACTGTATGAAATGCGGGGGGGTTTTATTATTTTCATACAGGCCAAATAATTTGCTGGCAGATAATATGTGAAGTAGACAAATTTAGAATTGCCTGCCTATGCAGGAGCCCCAGAGCAAACCTAACACCCCAGAGTTACCAGAGGTCTTGCCCAGAGCTGAATTTAGTCCGTTGTCTGGGGTAAGGTTAATCCACTGCCCTCTGTTTCCGCCTAACGAGGCAAATACCTGCAGAAAGCACTGCAGTGCTGAGACACACAAGCTCGTTTGATCATGTCCTCCCCAACAGGAGATGGAAAAAGCGGACGACGGTGCAGCTTAAGCACTACTGTAGAGTCAGGTTGGTCTCGCATTGCTGGCAATAAACATCTTTTTGAAGAAAGGCTTTTATGCAAAGGCAAGCGGGCAGGGTGCTGGAAGGAAGTCTTTTTTTGGTGTTTAATATGTTGGAAGAAACTATTCACCCCTATAACGTTTGTAATGCTGCCGGGGTCAGAGAGACCCGTTGTAAGGCAGTGTAAGTGCTGGTGAGACCAGCTTTAAACTCCTGGGGGCAAACGTGTGGACCCAGAGGGTGGGATCTTAAGGATAAAGTTTAATGGAAGATGCCACGTAAATTCCCAGTAAGCCGGTGAGAGAACCCCCGAATTGTGAATTGTCCATTGGGATATTTTAATATCTTATTCTTTTTCTTTCCATTTCTTTGGGCATGTCTTCATGACTTGGTTCCCAGGATGCACGCAGAAATACCAGGGGCACGACATCCTTGTTAGCTGGGAACTAGCTCCGTATTGCCACTAGTCTTGTTTAAGAGCTGTAAAAACCCACAATACTGTCAGCTGACGTTGAGGGTGAAATAGGTGTCTGAGTCATTATCCTTGTACATCAAATCAGCTAAAACACAGATACTTTGAACGCACCGTGGCAGAGCAGATGGGCAGTGAAGCTTGATTTCATTGCTCAATGGCGTCGCTGAAAACTAGCAAGCGCAGAGAGCTGGTGACTGTTTCGTGCTAGAAACAAACTCCCTGCGAAGCTGGGGACGCGTGATACGAAGTTTCTGTGCGTACGTACTTCACAAAGGGTTAATGAATGGTTAACAGCTCTTTAATGAATAGTTAATCAGCTCTTAGACTATTGGTGTCTTGCAGATTAACCAGATGCTTATAGCCATCTGTAATACCTCTCGCTGATGAATTTTACAATCATCTGTGCTACATGTTCTTCATATTTGAGTAGGTGACTGGAAGATGTTATCAACAGTCTGTGTTTTATAATGTAACTGTTGTAAGTATTGCTTCAAGAAAAGTTTGACCGAAATGCTTGGATACCACAGGGACAGCATACTTCTGTTTTTAAAAGAAATAATAAATTGTGCTGTCAGACAAAGGTAGTCTTTAGAAAAGCCTTAAGTGTTGAATACATACCATTTGATGAAAAAATACAGCCATACAATTAAAACTTTCAAAATACAGCTTATTAAGCTGAGAAACATTTTTTTTTTTACACAGTGTGGAAGGAAGTCTCTCTAGCATGAATTACTTTTAATTTGAAGCTCATTCTTAAACTGAAACGGTAAAAACTGAAGCATTTGCTGTGTCTGTACCCCCCTTCTGCATCCTGTCACCGGCCGCGCCAGCGGTCCCGTGCAGAGCGGCGCACCTCCGCAGGGTGCGGGACTGAGCCTCGTGTTCCTCTTCCACTGCACATACTGGTGATAACTTAGAAATCAGCTGTTAATCAAGTGAGAGCATGGGGTCAGAGATCAGGGGATGGGGCCAGCTGGCCAAATAAAATAGTTAACAAGTAGTTTCCTATGTGGTGATGTCTTGGATAGATATAAATCTCAGAGACCCATGGTGAGTAGGAAAGATCTGTTTTACCTGCTGGATTAATGTTGAATTATTCTGAAGAGACCGAAGTCCTGTTGTTGTTGTTTGAGTATTGGCCCATTACCTGACCTTCCAGCTACGGTCATCTGCTCTGTCGCTGTAAGTGGCACCAAAGGATCATCTTTCACCCAGCTTCTGCTCCGTATATCCAGATCTTGCTGCTTTTTCCTCCAAAATTTTTCACCATTCCATTTAGCTCTGAAACTTCTTACAGCTGCTATCTCCATCCAAGTTCTGCTCCTCTCCTGCCGTAACCTCCATGGCCACCTTTGCTGTTAGCCCCCAGATTTAACAGCCTTTTTCTCTGGTCTGCAGGTTAGCAGAGAAAACCTTCCCTTCGTCTCTTGAGGTTCCCCACTGGTTGCCCCTGTTTTTTCACTAGCTTGTGTAATTTTCAGCTTTCAGATACTTTTAATATCTCTACTATATCTTTACACAACACTTTATTAAAAGAATAGTTTCATGAACCCATACTCTCATCCTTTGGGTTCCCTCTTCGTGATTCATTGAAGCTATAAGAAATCAATTTATTTATGAAGCTGTGATGGGGAGCAGCCCTAGATAGCTAGCATAATATATATCGTACTTATTAAACTGAAGGAAACGTGTAGGTGCATGCCAGCACTTTTTATACCCCATCACTTTTCGATGTTGCTTGTTACTTCGAAGTTTGATTCTACATTAATTTTTGAGCAGGTTTTTTATTTGACTAATGTGATTCTCAGACACACCTCGCATAGCAGCGGTGTCTGTCTCTTCATTTCTGCTTGTGTGGTTTCCAGCACAGCATTATTCCCAATAAAGGCGTTTGTGTCTGAATCTATATAAATATTAGATTTTTTTAATCTGCGCCTTAGATTTGTCTTTTAATTTACAAGGTTTGTCACGTGGTAATGCTGTGCAAGTTGTAGAGCAGAGGGTGGGAAGGATGCTGCTGCTCTGGTTCCAGGCTCTCTGAACAAAAAGCAAAGGTTTGCTCCAAAGAATTAGTATTTGGAGCACACAGACTGATTTTCTGATGAACTCTTCACTAATTCTAGAAAGCACAGAAAACTGAGCATTCCATAACTATGCCTGTGTTTTTATGCTAGTGTCTGCGAAGGCCAACAGGAATACAAATACAACCAAAATCACTGGCTGGCTCCTATCTAGAGCTGCTGAATCCTTCAAAAATACCGGTTTCGGATGTGTAGAGGGGATTCTTTCATGAGATGCGACGGCAGGCATACCCAGAACAGAAATGCTCGTTGTGTGTCCCAGCTGGGTATTGGTTATGTTGGTCTCTAAACAATTTGTGTATATCGATGTGTGTGCGTTTATATTTTCTTATATAACTTAAATAATGCAAATATTATATCCTAAAATAACAATCTTGAAAAGCAAATTAAAAATATCGTTAGATACGGCTTCCTCTCATTATTGCTCTTAATGGTGACTCAAGTTTACTGGGACCAGAAGATATATTGTGAAGAACCATGGGATGTTAAGATATTTGACTCAAATTTTATCCAAAAATGAAAATGCAAAGAGAATATGGAAAAAATGCAAGTTCTTCTGGCTTATCTGAATTCCAAAACTAAAATTGTGGGGAAAAATAAATGAATGAAATAATCGCAGATTCTAGTTGTTTGATTTACCTGCTGATTCCGGCTTAACGAATCAAATAACCGTGTAGTCCGACAGCATTTGCGGTCTGGGCTGTAAGCTGCTTTTCTCAATTTTTTTTTTTTTTTAGGCAAGGGAAAAATATTGACTCAGTAGGGGCTAAAGTATATTACCTCACCTTCCAAATCAAAATGAGATAGTTGGTATTTTGTTTAGTGCCTCATTCTTAAGTTTTATTCTGTTGAGCTTAATACTTCCAGCGATCCTGTTGTGTAGCTCCTGATTTACAGTTTTTCTTTGTCCTTCAGTGTGCAACTTTACTGTGCAATAGTCTTTTGTACCCACGCTGATGCTTGGGCCTAAATATGCACGTGCACCTGCTGTTTCAACTTAAAAACATAACTACAGGTTTTGCCTGTCGTGTTTCTTAAGTGCATTTTACTAAGTAGCCTGATGCTACCTTTCTTCTCCTTACCCCTGAGAGAAATTGTGCAGCCGTTCGCTGATGCTATCTGAGATACAGTTATTAAATCTGGTAACCACAAGCATAAAGCAGCTCATGCAAACATTTTCCTAATGACTGAACAAAATAATACACTTAAATATAAATGAGTTGAATACTGTGACTGACATTTAAATCACCCAAAGCATTACAGGCAATATATTATATTGCTTTTTGTGCGTTGGCTCATAAATGGTGCTGTTACACCTTCATTAGGCAGTGGAAAGTCCTCTCTGTTCCTTTACGTTCCTTTTGCTCCATTCCTTCCTTTCCTTCCTTTTTCTAAAGCACAATATTTTCATTACAATATTGCATATGGGCGCGGGGGGTCCCCCAGGTTTAATGCCAGAAGCAGGCGAGCGGGTTCAGCGTGGTACGCAACCTCGCGCCGAGCGGGGATGTGCTCCTGCGACTGCGTTGGTCCCTGCTGCCTTTATGGTGGTACCGGTTAGAGGGGACCTTTGGGAACGCCAGTATTAAGTGAAACAAAATCAAATTCAAAGTTCACTTAGTGGTTTGGGGGCTGAAGGAGTACTGTTTACTAGTGAATTAATGGAAGTTGCTTTTGACATATATAAACTGTGCTGTGGCCCTGCTGACGCAGTCTGGCTGGAAGTCAACCGACTGATGTACCCGATGCCTGGCAGGTATGGCATGGTTTGGAAGGTGCTGGCAGTTTGGCGCTCATGTAGCTACAACAAAACCAGCACAACATGCTTAGCTATGCCTAATTTCTCTGTGCTTTTTAATTCCCGGTACTCCCCGCCTGGTCCCAACCACTTGCCTGTGTGGGATGTCCGCCTCCGTCATTACCAGATCCCACGGGGCTCTGCTGGGTCTGGTTTGGGATGCTCTGGTCACATCTGTATTTTATTTAGCTGCTTCTGTGTTAAAAGTTTGAGTTACTGAATAGCGATGCAAGACAGTTGTGCCTGGTATTTATTTCTGCGTTTAAATTACGAGAAGGCATCCTAAGATTGTTCATCAAAGAAGGATTTTATGTCATATTTTCTACAGAAGTGCAGCCATGTTCCTTTGCAAAATCTGGAGGGTACTCCCTGTTCTTAGGGAGGAAAGTTAATTAATCTAGGTACTCATCACTTTTATAATTCCTAAACATAAGTAGTCTTTAAAATCTGTTTTGAAATTATTATATTCCTAGTAACATTTTAACTGGTTATTCACAGCCAAACGATGATTTTAAGAGTGCATCAGCAGACTTTCAGAAATCGCTTTCAGTAAAGGTATTTAAAGAGGAGTCATTTCATTAGGATGGCTTCAGAAATATACTATTTTATTTTGTCTAATGCGTGGGCAATAAATTATCACTTACTGCGAGTAAACAGATGATTTTGGTACTGAGCAGGAAGGGTATGGATATGTGCATATGCTACTGTATGCCAGGAAAAAAAACCAAGGATCCTCATGTTGAAACAGCTCTTGTCCCTTGAGTACAGTAAACTTCTGAAATTTAATAACTGAAGTTCAGTACAAGTTCACATCTTCATAAAATTAGGACTTGATGCATCATATTAAAAATATGAGGCAGAGTAAGCGCTGGGCTCTTAGCCAGATACGTATTTGATGATGGACTCTGTTGTCAAATGTCTTTCCTTAGAAGATCCAAATTAACTTCTACTTCATAGTCATATCTTTCCAAATTAAATTCTTCCCATTTTTCTCATCCCTCAGCTTGTGAAAAGGCTTCTGGTGACTTCTTCACTTGTTTCTACAGTCTCCAGGAGCCCCAAAATTATCTTTGAACAGAGACGAGCTTGGTGCTTTCAGCATTCAAAGCTCAGATATTTTCTATAATAGCTATGCAGGCCTGAAAATATCTATTTAATAAATACAGGTGAAATACTGTTTACAGAAAATAGTAACATTCTTTCAATGTTCCATGAAATTGTTTGGTACTTGAATGGAGAGGGTTGGTAGGATGATGCTTTGGTATAAAATGAGTTTCCAGTCTAAAATTCAAAAAGAAAAAAAGAGAGGGGGGGAAAACCAGCTAGATGCCTTTAAAATTGCCAGAAAGCATGACTATTGCTTTTTTGGTAGTTCTAGGTAAAACGACATTGATGAGAATGAGCCACTTATTTCTCTATTTCCAAACTACTTGTGGCGATTAATATCTCTGTTTCCAGAGATATTTTTGTTCACATACTGCCTTTCTAACATGACATCTGTGTTTGGTTTGGGAAGTAAATACATTTGTTGGTATTGTCAGAGGTGGCGAAGTGGAAACAGTAAATAATGTTCTTGAAGGAGCGCATCTGTGAACGGGAGGGGACTGCACGAAACGAAAACCAGGGACGGAAAGTCCCTTTCTGAGATTTTGGGTAGGCAGAGGAACAGTAGTGAGCAAAACCAGCTGGGAACACAAAAAGACCGAGACCTGAGGTGTGCCGTTAAGTTTCAAGATGTGGCAACCCTTGTTCCCAGTGTCACCTCCAGCCGTGGAGCAGACGTGCTTGGTGGCCCCAGAGATGCTTGTGCACCTGCAGGCTCGCGGTGCTGGCACCCTCTCCGGCCTTGGTGCTCTGGTTGTGTTTAATAAGTAATTATAATCCAGCTGAAATTCCTGGCTCTGAAAAGGCTTCTGCACCAAACACAGTAGGGACTGATTTTTTTTTTAATTAAAAAAAAGAAGAAAGAGTGATTTCTGCTGATAGTGGATGCTCACACACAGCAAAATCCCTTGCTGGCTTGTGGCTGAGAACCCAGCCACGGATGCTGTGTGGCCCCAGCACGGGGGTGTGCAGACATCATCGTAAGGACACTTACTAACATTTCAAGTTTTTCGTGTACGCCTATGATGGCTATTTTGACTCAAGTTTTCATTCGCTTGCCTCTTTCCCTGACTTCTAAGTCCCTGCCCTGTTTGTCTGTTCATACTTATCTATATGTTAAATATTTGAACCATTTCAGGTGCTTTAAATTGCTACCTTGGACCCTCCTTTTTTATTTATCTTGAGCTGGCTTTTATTTTTGCCTTCAGTGCAGATTTATTTGAAAAGAAACTGATGGTTTGATTGCTTGGGGGATGGCAAGGGGGAGTTTCATCTTAATTAGCTTGGAAGAGTCATTAATGTTAATAAGCTGTTTGGTTTCTTTTTCTTTCTCCCCCCAAAAAAAAAAGAAAAAGGTGAGTTAAATATAATGCCGAGGGATAAAAAAGTGATTATTTAAACTAGTCTCAGCAGTAGCTTTCAGTAATTCCGGTAGGATTGCGAAGTCCAAGGAATCACATCTCCCAGGCTTTCTGGGGATGTCACCGGTGGAGGCAAGCTAGCAAAAATACAGGTCTTGTGCCTTCACAGTCAGTCCCTAATCCGTCCTTGATCAGCGGCTGCTAAAAATGCCCCTGGGGCGTAAGGCAAATACATCCTCATTGAACAAGTAGTCAATGAGGAATAAAATAACTTGTAGTGCTTCATAACAAATGTACAGATCTTGTCCATTTGGACACCTCGTGCTGAACTTCCACTGCTGAGGGTAGCTTTTATTGGCTTACAGAAAATAAATTGTTTCCAGAACAATAAAGCTAGCATTCACTATGTTTCTCCAGATATTCTGCCACCTTTACTTCTGTGAAGTATTAATCCTCGCTGCAGTGACTTCAGTGAGACTACATAAGGGATTAAATTTTGTTCAGTATGTGTAAGAACATTGGAAACTATTCCCTGTGCGTAGTTGCAGCATTGTTCTCTTACCAAAAACTCAGAATACGAACCGCTTCAGAATTTGCATAATATATTAACTCTGTTTTCTTCCTAAGGAATGCTAATTTAAATAAAAAGCCTTCTGAGAAGGGGGGGAAGAATCCATGTTCTGCTGTAAATAGCTATAGGGACATATACAGTGCTTGGGCAAAACAAATAAACCAAACTTCACTGGGAAGTTGTGGTGATAATATGAAGCTGTATGATATACAGATGTGTAATTGATACAGATGGAGTTGTAAAACCGGTGGTAGTGACTTTTCTTACAAAATATTGGAATGATAACTACACGAACAAAATTACTCTCCAGTTTTCTGTATTTGTTTTCGAAATAATAGATATCGTAATCTTAACATATACTCCTGCAAAGGCTTCGGAACATGATTTGCTGCCTCTTAAAATATTTAAACCCATAAGGCAAAATTCTGTGAACATCCTGGTGGTGATATGGCGGGAGCATTAGGAAGATATAAGCTGGATGGAGTTAGACTGTTCTTGCTAGATGTGTCTGTGATATATAACATAATTAAAATTAAACATTGTAGTCTTAAGGAGCCACAAATATGAAGCATGGTTGATGTCCTGAGCAATCGCTAGGCATGATGAGAGGCAATTTGTTTGCAAGCTCCTTCTGTAACCTGCTGCCTGGTAATTTAGTGGTCTGTCTGCCTCGTGATGCCCTGGTTCCCTATGGAAGCACCTGCTGTAGGGGATGCTGAGTGCTGTGGACCCTTCATGGGTGTCAAAGGTGCTGTGCGTACAGCTTTTGGAGGTAGGCAGGTCTTGTCTTGGAAGCAGAGTAAAAAATTTTACTAGCAAAGTCATCAAAAAGGTTACCAGCTCTCTCTGAGATAAAGAAAAATGGTTAGAGCTCTAATGAGCCAAATGAGTACCAGTAAGGAAATGATAATCTTGTAGTTAAAGAACTAAACATTGGCTGTAAATAACTAAATCCTTGGTTAAAGGAGTACATAATTTTATATATTGTGAGATATATTAAATATATTGGAAAGAAAGAAAACTGTAATATTTTAGCTTTTTCTTTTGGGGAAGAATTAGCTGAGTCTTCTGAAGTTTGATTCAGATGTAAGGTGTTGTGATCTGTTAAGTTGTTATAGTCCGGTGAAATACAGAAGGGTATTGGGAAGTCACTTCTAAGGTGCAGATGTGCTATCTTGGTAGGTGATGAATAGCATGTATTAATTTTTTTCTTTTCCTAAGGAAAAGACACTCCAGATTTGTTTTTCCTTCCTCCTGGTGACTTTAGAATGTTTTGACTGATTTAAACCTAATTTGACAGATCGGTAGTGACTTTAAAGATCATGAAACTCCTATGACTTTTTATTTGGCTATAGAGATAAATGGTGATGTACAAATAGAGATTTCTCCTTTGTGAAGATTAGACCAAGGGGAAACTGGAGCACTGTTGCTTGGCGAGCAAAGTTGGAAGTGCAGCGATACGTGAAGGAGCAGGTATTTTGTTGTAACTCCAGGAGACTTTGGTTATGGCAGTCTCACCCTTGCCTGCGTGCAACATCGTAATTTCCAAAGGTAAAGTAAAATAAGATGTTGAGTAAACCAGTCTTGAACTTTGCAAGCTGTGAGCTTGCAAAGCTTTGCCCGCAAGCTCTTGGCTCGCAGGGAGCAGGGAATGCAACTCCAGTGCTTTAATGTGAGAGTCCTTGTCAGAGCCACCATCCTAAAGCTTTCTTTTTCTGTCATTTTCTAGAGGATTCTGGCCCTTTACATCAGGGAGACAGAGGTATTTTATGTTCCTGGTTTTGTACTTTGCTTCTCTTTTTCTGTTAACTATGGTAAGAACTTGGTGGGCTTTCAGTTCTCTTCCTTCTAGTGTTTCCTGATCAGGTGAGACAGCTTCGTAAGGACTCGTCGTAGAGAGCTTGCACCGTGGGCTACCAAAAGGTCATTTTTGCGTAGCACAACACTCGTGCGGGTATATTAATGAGCTTCTCAATGGCGTCAGTGGTTTTACGAACACTCTGATCCCCTCTTCCCCATGTAATGATTTAGAAATTAAAAGCTGGAGATTTAGTTCACAAGATTAAATAGAATTTTTCCAGATAAAAGAATGGGTTCAAATGCCAGAAGGAAGCGGTCAGGAAGATGTTCTGACAGAACAGGGAGCTGCACGAAGGACCTCTGCTATGGTAAGAGGGTGTACGTGCATGACTTCGAGGTCAGCGATGGGGAAGGAGTTGGCAACTCAAGACAGAAAGGGAAA
This sequence comes from Calonectris borealis, assembly GCF_964195595.1. NCBI lineage: Eukaryota > Metazoa > Chordata > Aves > Procellariiformes > Procellariidae > Calonectris > Calonectris borealis. The sequence continues at coordinate 2,635,082 of NC_134351.1, read as the reverse complement.
GGTGGGTGGGTAACAGATCTTCAATCTGGGTTGTGGGTAGCTGAAGTTACGGAGCAAGGTCTTGCAGCTCCGTAGTGCAGTAGTTACAGCCACGTGTTTTCTGAACTAGGAACCTGTATCTGCCAGCCCTAGCAGTAACACGTGTATTTGAACCCGCATTAGAACAACATAATCATACTACTTCTCTTTCTTAACTCAAACCTGTGGCTACATTGCATATTCATAGTAAAAGAGCATTTCCAATTTTAAAAAGATACTTTTGGAAGTCAGAGTATACAATTATGTTTATCCATCACGTGGTCCAGAGCCACAGGATGCTGCTTTTGCACATCCTTTCTGGATTTTTAAGATGAAGATTGAGGCAGTCTACTGCAAAATATGATTGACAATGTCGAGCAAAAGCAGTTTTCTGCAGATGATAAAGGTAAACTCAAATGGAGGGGAATACTTGTGTGTGTTTGCTTTGGATTTCCTTGGTACTACTTAAAAATATATTTCTTTGTCTCCTGATAATGTGGTCATGCGTGCTGGAAAATCCTGGCAAATTGTGCTATTTGTCAGTAAAAAGTAAGAAATTTTGTATAATGAATTTCCAAGCTGCTTAAAGAGGGTGAAAGTCACTCCACTAGAGTGGGCCAGCAGAAGTTATTGATGTCCCATAAGCTCTTTGGTTTTGCAGTGACTCTAGGTGAAGCTGGAAAACAGCAAAATCTTGTTTCAGACCGGAGAGAAGCAGCTGTGATCGTTTCTAACGGGGATCTGTGTTCTGGAGCAAGAGAGGCTTTTAAAACAAGTTTACAAAGTGCTTGGTTCCGTCTCAGTCACTTCATCCAAGAAGAGAAAACAGGGAGAGCACAAATGTGGATCTGCGGCGGATTACTAGAGGCGGGGCAGGTCAGGCAGTAATGTGGTTGATTTGGGGGCAATATTCTCAACCTCTTCTGTTGGTAAAACCGGATTTGACATGTCTTTGAGAGCCCGTTCCTGTGCGCAGGCTGGATACGGGGGCTTTGGCGAGCGCACGCTGTTTGCTCTGGTCAAGTGAATCGGCTCTTGCTGCCGGCTGGGGTGGGATTCGTGCCAAGAGCAAATTGGAAGCAAACTTCTCTCTTCCCTGTGCCCATCACTACGGCTTTTCTGGAACTTGGAAATTTCTGCGTTCTGGCAGGTGCCAGCAAACAGCATGACTGTATCGGTGTGTTTCTGGCTTTTAATTGCAAGTAAATTGTGGCACAATAGGCACTGTTGTTCAGCGATGACTGGGAGGTAGCTACCCTGTGAGTTAAGCATCTTAAATGGGAAATTTTTTTTCTTATTCCTTTGGTTTCAGGATAGAGATAAGATCCCCTGAATCCTAGGTAATGCCTTTCATCAGGAGATGACATAACATTTTATCAGCGAGGTTTCTGTCCTTGCTCCCAGTTGTGCAGAGGGAGAGAATGAAACACAGAGGAGTGACTTTCCTGAAGTCACCTCCCAAACCAAAAAGCGAAGCAATAAAGCATCACACAACATCAGTCCCATGGTCTGCCCGGTGGGCAGCACTGCCTGTCCTGCCCGCACACCAGCCCGGTGTGTGCTGGAGATGCTGCACCGCGAGTCCACCTCCCTCTCGCCCATGTGCACGAAGAGGTTGCTGGAGTCGGTGCTTGTAGACTTGCGATGTTGTGATACGGGTCCTGGGGACGCACGGCTTTCTGTTTTGGAATAAATTGCACGGCAAGACTCGGGGTAGTGTTGGCGTTGCGGTTCTAGAGCTGCCTGCGAGCTGTTGGGCAGGAGAGCCGACGGGAGCTCAGCGCCGTCCGGGTCTGAGCTCTGCAGAATCGCCACTGACCAAGTGAAAAATCATGATGGGAAACCATCACGCTGAAAAATTCCCAAGCAGCTTTCATGTAATATAAATGATGTTTTTACTTTTTCTCCCAGGAGAAGATTGTGAAGCTTCATGAGTCAATTAACACTTTATAAATTATTTTGAGATCAGTGGATAAATAGCCTTGTGTAAATGCACCGTATATTACCTGCAAAAGCTAAAAAGATGCCATCGTGCCTTTTAACTACTCTCATCCCGTTTTCTCTCTCTGACTTGATTTATTTGCACTTAGCATCCTTTTTGATGTTAGAAGGCCGATTTTGAACAGCTCTTTCCGAAATGCTGGTGTTCCCACTTGGGGAAGGAAGGAAAAAGACTGCTTTTTCACATGTGACATGATTTTCTCCTCCGAATTGACAAGGCCACCCGAGTTGCACTTGGGGACAACTTTCTTTATTGTGCACTAAGTACCTCTAGTACTGCCACAATATATATCCTTGTCTAACCCTGACATATGGAGCAGAGAAATGCAAATATGGAGCATATAGTATTCTGTATGCGCTCATAAAGAAGGAGGGGAAATGAGGATAACCGTGCAGAAAACGTAACACTGCGGCATTTGCTGGGACGGTTTGGTTTGATGTAATCTATCCTGTGCTACTGATAAAAAGCAAACTTGAAGTCGGAGATGCTACACTATAAAATATTCAAGTTATTTATTGGTGCTGAAGGCTACTGCTGATTTATCTTAGTCTTGTGGTAAAGCATGACAATGCTGTAGTATTCAACCAGAACGGAGCTAGCAGGTTGCTGCATTTTAATGGACTGTGGTTTCCAGTGATGTTATTACTGTTACCATCGTTATCTTTTTCAGAGAAGAGCTAAGCCCTGTCAGAACAGACCATTTTATCAGCAGAGGTTTGTTGGTGCTATGGGCAAGAAAAGAGTGTCCCAGGAAAGTCAGCAGCGCTTAAGTCATTGAGAATGTGTACGTAAATAAAGCAGGATTTGACTCCTCGCATACAAGAGTTTCAAGAGTAGCCAGTGGCTTTTCCTGGGTGCCAGGACAGCGTTTGATCTCCCGAGACAGAGATTGCTAGACTAAGGCCAGGACACTATGCAGCAGGTACCGTTTTCTGGCTGGATCCCACCCCTCTCTTCCTCTGCCTCGCCTGCTGTGCGGCAGCGCACCGCAGTCGGAAACGGGTATGTTGGTCACTCCTGTTTGCTAAATGGTTTTGTGGACTACAATGGCATACACAGTAAAGCCTGAGGTAACCTTGTTAGTCCTTACGTGGTCCCCGTGGAAGGAGGGAAGGACGATGCTCTGTTCGAGGACATGTGCCAATGGAAGATAAAGTGTGCATGAAAGCCGGGGAAAGCATCGGGGACTGGATTATTCTGCAGTTTATGAATTGGTGTTAGATGGTTTCTCCTGGTATAATTTTAATACTTTTTCCCCTCTACTCTGTTTCCAAATTTTTTTCCAGGCTATTGCTAAAACATCCATTGCTTGTCTTCAGGGCAATAAATCTGCAGGGCTTTGACTCGCTGCTTCTGTTTTGTCCATACTAGACAGACCTGCTTTGGCAAGTAACGGCAGATGTGAGCTGGAGAACAGCAAGGACCAGTTTCTGTGCAGCGTTGCAGCTGGACCCAGTTGCGTGAACCGTTTGCCTTTCTGCCACAATCAAACAAGCCAACTTAAATCGTTGTGCTTTAAGCAGATGAGTTTGTCTTTGCATGGATAGGGGCAAGGGGAGGTCTTGCAGCCCAGGAAGGACGGGAGGAGGTGAAGAGGCTGTTTTGTACCACCCCGCAGCTGACGGGGAGCAGCAGTCGCTGCAGAGGGGTGAGCTCTCCTCTTCCCCGGCTTCCCAAAGGGCTGAAGTTTGAGCTAGAACCTACCATCGTCCAGACCTAGTGGCTGACGTTCAGCAAATTAGGACACGGAGCTGGGCTCAGGTACGACCTGAACTGTCAGCATAGCATTATGCTTTATGTATATATTGTAGAATAAAATGGGGAAAATAATGTCCATATCTGGCTATTTTCTCTCCCCAGGCCTGGCTCAGGAGTATTTTGCCAGCATGGCACTACATTAGCTGGCAGTTCTCACCTCCTTTTTCTTGCACTTTGCTTATTCTTTCCACTTATACATGCAGCGCCCGGTGCCTACGCTGCATTGAACTGGTCCTGTGTGGGTGTTTGTGTCTAATAACGGGAACAACAGAACTGTAACACCCACTGAGGCCCCTGGGAATTGCTGTAACACAAATACCACTGCTGCTAAATGGTTACTTATATACAACGATAGCCGGTGATTTAGGGTTGCCTGCTAATGTTCAATAAAATGCCAGTTGGATCTGCATTTCTCAAGTTAGTATTTGCCTCTGCCTGCGTTTCTTCCCGTTTAATGGCCATACAAGTACGCTGTGCTCAGTTAATTCATTTATTGCGCTGTATTTCAGGATGGGGCTTTGACATGCTTTTACCAAATTTGTCTCATAAAAAGATATGTCACGTGATTCAAATGCTTCACTGGCCTACAGATACATTAGTAAATCTGTCAAACTCAAATTATTGGCTGGTTTTAGTGGCTTTCCTGAGGAAGCCACCGATTTCTTGGAGGTAGGGGCAATAGTAATTTTGGTAGTTTTAATGATGGGGAAAAGAGGGTGGAGGCTGAATCCTAATGTGTGGGAAAGCACATTTAAATAGACCTCCCATAAATAAATAAATACTATGGGCTTATAAGGAATTGATTATTTTAGAAGTATAGTGCTACCTCTAATGGTAAAACAATTATAAGCTGATTCTTATCTGTTCAGCTGTGCAGTGTGTGATGTCTTCCCTGATGTGGATCATATGCTGTTGCAATTTGCCTTTGAAGATAAATTTTAAGAAAATTCAAGCCAATTTAATTTTTTAAAAAATATTTAGCCAATACTTGTATTTTGGGCACAATTTTAGTAACTAAGGGTGGGGGGGTATTGTCTGGTTGTCCTTAACCCTTAGCTTTGTGATCCTTATGATTAGCAGAAAACACAGGCTTTACACTATGAGGGAAAGAATATAGCCGAAATGAAAGATCTAAAAAATATGAAAGGAAGTTCAAAAGTGTTAGCCGACTGAGAAAAATAATTTAACATCCCATTTAATGTCTCATTTAAATCTTAGATTACTTCTGACAATGTGGTTTGCTGTGTGACTTTGAGTTTTCGGATGGGCACCATAGTACCTGTCAGAATTGCTTTTTCAATTAATTTGTTCTCCCTATACCTTTCTCTAGTTTTTGCTGTTGGGTAAAATACCTTGTGGCTTATATCCTCATGTGAAGAGGATGTAAGAAGAGAGGAGTCAGGTGTTTGAGGCGAAGAGCTGTGGTCGACCATGGGCTGAGGGAGTTCCCACCTTTCGGGGACGCTGCAGGGACGAATACACTCGCGTCGGTGGAGCCCAGGTCGCGCGGCAACAAATCCACTGGGAAGCGGGTAGGATAAATAAGTTGGTGGATACGCTTTGAACCTTCTCAGCGTCTGGAATGAGACGAGACAGAACTAAAGCGTGTTTTCATGCAGCATGTCAGATAATGGTCTAGAGAAAAGATAAACTTTTAGGGGTGTTTTTCCTCCTCGTTTTTTGAACTATGTTGCAGCACTTGAGAGAATGAATGCCTGCTTTGGCATAGTTAAACCTATCAAGGATTTGAGCTGCTTCCCATCCCGTGGGTTTGCACACAATGTCTAAACATCCTGTTGGTCTCGTCTTTATTAATGATGTAAGATATTCCAAGCCCATGCTCATGGAGTGAAAGGCTTGCTATACTGTTGGAAGTTTGTCCAAATGAAGTTCCCTGACCTGTGGTGTCCCTTTAATCACTAGTGGCGTGTCCTGCCCCTGGGGAACTGCAGTTAGCTTTAGCAGAATAAGTGGCTTTCAAAGATTTTTCACCAGCCAAGAGTCGTGAAAATTGATGCCCACTGAAACAAACCTAGAAGCATAAAATAGCTGAAAGTAAGTAAAATGGACAGCAGTCAGAACTTCTCAGGCACTGCATTTGCATCTTCTGCTCCAGTGTTCCCCATCTTCTTTATTTGTTTGTCACCGCCTTGCACAATCCTCTCTGCATCTTCTCCCAAGCAACCCCAGTGCTTGGGCTCTTTCTCTGCATTCAGGCATTTAAGAAAGAGCCACATATACCTTGTGCACTTATACATCGCACCCTGCGTGTGTGAGATGCCCTACGCTTGCCTTCAATGAGTTAAAATAAATTTGCCCTTGTGCTTGTGTCTGAAGCTTTTCAAATCTTTGATGAATCTTTCTTCCTGCAAGAGTTTGCTCCACAGTCTGTCCCAGTCCTTGAGAAAGTCTGGTCTTCAGCACAAGTGAGATGAATGTCTGCTGAAGATGAGTGGTATTTGACAATTGAGAGTTTTGAATTGATCTTTTCTTTAAATAGATATCATGAGCCCGTGCCATTAAGTGCCTTAAACTAGAGAGCTGAGGCCTTGAACTTGATTTGATCTTCTATGGATAGTCAGTGGAGGAGGGAGCAGAGAAGAAGCCTTTTGTTGTGAGTTCCATTAGTAGTAATTTATATACGTTCTGGCTCTTCAAAATGCTGTAGAAGGATAGTCCATGAACTGGGTTAGGGGAGAGGAAGGGAACATACATAAACACTGTCTCTGCTGTCTGGGCAGAATCTGTTATTCATGGTAGTGAGGTCCTACCCCTCCTTTCTCTGAACAGATTGACCTTTGATATGTCAGAACTGGTCCGTCACATCAGAAACATCTACTGCCACCATTAAGAATAAACCACAGTTCATGTCACGTTGGGCATCTCAGATTTCTGGAAGGTGAGGCTCAAAGACAGCCGGATTCAGAACCCACAATGGATGAGGTTTGCATGATAGAGGGGTTGGTGGTGGTCTTGTAGACCACGCTAAGCCTCACTGCATCTGCTGGGGTAACTAGGGCTGTTGTGCCATGCAAACTTCACTTGGGTAATGGCTCACCTGTGCATTCGGCACCCATTCAACAGGGTTTCAGCTCTGGCTGCTGCTGTCCCGTGGTACCGCCCAGCTCGGTGCTGTCGGTGGTAGCCCAGGAGCAATCCCTGCTCGTTGGAGGCAGGGGCGACTGCATTGCTTGCTTGTTCTTTCTCCGGAGCTGGGGATGTCTGTCCTGCTTGAAGACTGTGTTCATTTATTGGAAGGTGTGGCTGGAGTTACAGCTAATTACTCTGAAGGTCTTTTCAAGGTGGTTCTGAAGAACTTTAAATGAGGCAAGTCACAAAAATATCATGTTACATTTGTAGAGTGTTACATCAAGAGATTGCTGGTCCACTCAGGGCATCTTTTATACTAATTCTGCGGTGCTTTATGAAAGCAAAGTCACTGCTCCAAGTGCAGGGCTTTAAATATAATGGACTAAACGATGCTAGTACCAGTGAACTCCCAGTGCATGCCGCACAAATGAGAGCGCCTGCATTTTTTATTGTTTTAACTAGAGATTTTGAAATATGGCCCTTTTTAGATTCTTCAGCAATTAAAAAAAGCCTATTTTCTTCTTGCTTATTTCTTGTTTGAGGAGCAGATTTGATGATTTCACTGGCGACTGGCGGGAAGCCTGTTCTGCTCGCTGGCTGCAAGCCACGAGTGCTGGCAAGAGCAGCCGACAGGAAGATGAAGAGATTTACACCCTCTGATTTGTGTATTAACAGGGGCAAAGCAGTAGATGGGCTTGTTGGTGGATGACAAAAATTTGGGGTAGTATTTCTTTTCCCCACACAGGTGTATTGTGCTACTGTGAATGACAGGGAGTTACACTCCCAGAGATTCAGTGTATCACGTAGGCTTGTTCATAAATATTAGCGGTTTTGTTGCTTTGAGTATTTACTGAGCTTTTCCCCCTTCTCTTTGAGAAATCAGCAAATAGTCTTTAAGACGAAAGCTGTGGCTGTATCGTGTAGAAATTGTGAGAGAGGAACTAGATCTGATGTACTGACTGAGCAGCCATAGCTACAGGTGGGGAGCTCTGGAGATTCGTGTTTTGCCTGTGGCTATAAGAATGTTTCAAGCCATGATCTTGAAGAATGACAAATTTGGTTCTCATGAACTCTGAAATGCTGAAAAATCTGTGTAGTGAAGAGAAAAGCAATCTTGAGGGTTGTACTTGAATGATGCAGTTACATTGAAAACCACAAAAATTTCAATTTTATCCTGCACGTGTGGGATGTTCAGGCACAGCAGCTTTGTGCTAGTGCTTTGGATCAGAAGGAAAGATCCGCAAAGACTAAGTAGAACTGACCATGAAGGCATTGAATCCTTGATGAAAATCCCCCTACAGCATAAATACGTGGATGGAAAAAATAGACTTTTTTTTTTCCCCCCATGCTTTATGCTGAGCAAAGCCAGCAAACGAGCCGCATAAAAGGTGACAGGTAAATTAGATTTTAAAATTCTTGCTGTTTTGATAATCTGAGCTGACATCAGTAACACAGGTTAGGGAAAAGTCTTTTTCAGAATAAGAAGTTCATTTTCCTGCCTATTACCTTCTGTGATAGGTAAGAGGCATCAAAGGGCAGATCCTGGCTCCACCTTCCTTCAGCTAGCCTTTCTGGGTGGAATTAGATTGCTGCCAAGAATTGCTGCTATAGTATTTATGATGGCCTGTACATGCTGGGAGAGAATTGCTGTGCTGGAGGAGACCTCGATGTGCCCCCGTACTAGAAAAGGGGAAATTTTCTTCCTGCATGGGATGTTCTGAATTGTCTGTTTGTGAGTTATGGTTTCTACCTCATCCACAGTGAGTTCAACAGCACTTGTGTGAATGTGTCCACATGAGGGTAGGGCTGATGGAGGAATAAGTGGCTTCTGACCTTCCTCTCCTGTGGTTTAAGAGGAGACGTGGTGGCTCTCCTGGCATTATATGAGGAATCTGATCTAACAGTCAACTACCAGGATTAAAACCTCCTCAAAAGGTGAGGATGCCTGGGGAACGGGGGCACTTCCATGGCTAAGTAGCATCAGGGTTGCAACACAGCTTAAGCGTTCGAGCCTAAACTCTCCCCTAAATCCTCTCTTATATATCTACTTGTATGTATACTATTACTTTTACAGTCAACTGAGATTCCCTCTAGAGATGTGCTGCTATTTGAGGTCAACTATAAATTATCCTCCTCCCAAAAGGGCAGGGACTGCCCCTTTCAGTCTTCACAGTGGATCTGTGAGGGCTATCTAAAGTCTGGAGGGCTTCACAGCAAGAATGTCAAGGTGCATTTTCCAGTATGATAATTGAACGCTAAATACAAGGTGCAGAAATAATTGTCTCGCCCTTAAATGCGTAGGCTAAAAAAAGCTATCACAGTTTGGTTCTCCTGAAACAAGGCCAAATGCTTTGTTTGGCTTGGAGTTTGGGATGAATCTGGCTGAAAACACCTAAGCTACTTTCGGTCCCCTGGCACAAAGCAGGATGAGTCACTCCTCAATCCAAAAGCAATTGGATTGAGCAATAAGAGGACAGCAGAAAAGCATGTTAAGTGGATGGTTTTTGACACCTGTTCAATGAATATTAAACATAATAGTGTCTGTTTAAACTCCTCCTTTATTTTTAGGGTATCTGGTGATGGTGGTCCTCAAGTTCTCTTTGCAGGAAGTACATTTTCAACCCCTTTTCGGTAGAGCCCACAGGCTTGAATTGTACTTTAAGCTCATTCCCGTAGGAGAATTTTTCTCCTTTCTCTGAGAAACTGAGAACTGGGCGTGAACCCAACCTTCCTTTCCCTCCTGGGCTGTCCCTGAACTGTGTTTCAGTTTGCGGGTACCCCCAAAAGAAACTCCCACTCAATTTTGTAGGGAGGAAAGAAACACTAGTATATTTACAGAAGAGCTTGGGAAAGCCTGGTTTGAACCCCTGCTTAACTTGGATTTCTCCTGTGACCTTGAGCGAGCAAGTCAGTCACTGTAGCATTTCTAAAAATGCCTAAAAAGCCCAAGGAACTCTTCTCGGTTAGAAGCTACCACATTTTATAAGCTAGTGGGATGCCAGTTTCTGTGGCTTTGCTGCCTTTCAATATTTTAACCTGTATCTTAGAGACTCAGTTCCTCATCTATGAAACTGAAATGATATTCTCTTGTTTACATAATACAAATTAAAGGCTGTGATGCACTCAGATTTTTTTTTTTTTATATATATATATATACACACACACACACATATATATAAAATAATTGAGTACATGACTATGTGACTAGCTGTACTTAGGTTCATCTGGAGCTATTTGGACCTGCCTGCCACTGTGCTTTGTAAGTAATTACTTGGATCTCAATACGCAATTTTAATGCCAAGCCCACGTTGATCCTTATCTCCTGCAGACAGGGCCGTAGACCAGAGTCATCCTTGTTGAAGCCTGACTTGTAAAATCAAACCTCCAGGCTTTAAACTGTGTCTGTTCTCCCTTTGGTTGCAGCTGCTGGATGCTCAGGGGCCCAGATGGCTGCATTTCGGTATCTCCACAGGGCTGCGATGGTGGGTTACAGCTGGGTTGCTGCAGAAGTAACACCCGAGACCTGGGGAAAACAAAAGATAGCAAATTAGAGTTGTGGAAGTTTATTTCTAAGGATGCTGTGTTGCTCTCTTTCTCTGAAATTCTCAGTTACTTTTCAATATCTTATTTTTTGATGGAACAGTTTAGGATACAGTTGATATGTGCTGGTGACTATATTGTCATCACCCATAATTTATGCTCTTTCAAACAACCATGTTAACTTCTAGTGAAGTTTGCTTATGTGCATCTCCAGAGTCAGGAGATATCAAGGCAATCGTATGTTCTCATCATAAATCACAAGCGTCGGAGACCTGCGTATTCCCTGTTTCACGGTGTATTTGTATGTGATGTGATCTGCCAGCGGGGACCGTGTCTGTGCGTTGCAGTTGGAATTGCAGTACTTCGTGTTTCGCAAGATTTAAATATGCTCTGCTTAGTCAGAAATACTGAGTGTGGTTTGTCTTTAGAAAAAGATAAAAGATCCTGCCTTATTTGTACTGGTCATGAGCTCTTAACTGATTACTCCCATCTGAGTATTAATACAATTAACATGTAGTCACCTGATTTAGGTAACCCCCCCGGGTTCCCCAGCCAGGTGAAGACGAGGGGTTCCTCTGCCTGTCTCGAGGAAAGCCCCACTCTCTGCACCGAGTATACAGGAAGCTTTGGGAGATGGGCAGCCTAATTTAGGCATGAAGGACAAATGCTCACACGTTAATTGTGTACATGTATTTTTAGCTCGGGTATGTGAATTTGATGAAAACTGAGTGCTAATAAGAAAAGATCATCCGTGGTATCCTGTATACCATGCCAACGGCTGAAGCAAAGAGAGCAGCTGGAAACTGGGACTGTAGAGCAAATTAGCATCTCCTTGCTCAGATTTTGTTTCCTCTAGCGTACCTTGAGTCTAGTCCCAGCTGGTGGTTGGTGGGTAGTATTTGAAATATTCAGCTCCTAGCAGGATGAAGTATTTCCAATATCGGACGCAAGTTTGAGGAGCGGCTGAACTTTTCTCCTGTTGAAAATAGGTAATAGTAAATAGGCCTATGATTACTTGATGCGTCGCCTTCTGGCCTCATCCGCTCTTGAAACACCGGCCAGCTTTCCATCCTCGGCTTCTCAGACAGTAAGGCACCTTCCTCTGCTTCACTTTGCACTGAGGTGCCCTTTGTGGCAAATTGGTTTAACTTCCATCTGTATAAACCTTAACTGCCCAAATTTCCTATATAAAAAATGCAAAGGCATAAAATATCTTATTAATATTCATTTTATTGTAATATTAAGATCTTTCCCTTTTGAGTCCTTCTCATTAGGCTGACAGCCGGTACTAGGAGTGGCTGTCTGGTACCGTACTGCAGGAATTCCCTGGCTGGCAATGCTTTATAGAAGTATTGCTAAATGCATATTGGTAATTTGATCCCCCCCCCCAATTAGTTTCTTCTAAATCAGAAATCTGAGTGTCCACCTCTTCATCAGTTTTATCTCCTCTGAGATGTATGGCTTCCAGTCCCATAAGATGGAGTTTGCAACCAGAAGGGGAACACTTTATTTAGCTCCCATTTCTATGAACGAACCTGAACGCCGCGTCTGTACTTGGATTATTTGGTGAAGTCTGTAGGTCTTGTTCTGATACTTCTGCTGCACGTTACTGCAAATCTTTTCAGAATTGTAGAGAGGAGGTAGTAAATGAAAAAGAATATAGAGTAACTAAAATACAGCACCTTTTTGGAAACCAGCCTGTGAAGAGAGCATTAGACAGCGGTTTCTAAAGTGTTTACGTTTCCAGATTCGCTCACCCATGCTCGCTCTCTTTCCTATTTTCTGAAGCAAGCAGAAGGAACTCACTCATTTTCATTACCTTGGTTTCTCACCCTTCAGCTATTATGTGAATTGAAAGTAGGGAAAAAAGGTCTTGTCTTGATGTTAAGTAACCTTGCAGACTTTAATTTGAAACAAACAAAGCATTTAAAGCAGTTCTCCTCTGGGGGATTGTACTGAGTGCTACTAAATTGCTGAATATTTAATAGCTAAACATGTTCCAGACCCGGAGGTCTGTCCCCTAAATGATAAGCTTTTTTATTAAGTGAACTTTAATTGCTTAATAATTGGGTCTTCTGTAAGGAAAGATGGGGATCCTGATAGGCTGCCAACCAGACTGCATGGTAAATCGGAGTTGGGTACCGCTTCCAATTAAGTTTCCTAAGTAGGTTTGGGTATAACGCAGGGAGGTGCGTCTGCGACCCTTTGGCTACAGAGCGAAGCATCACCGAGGATCTGCAGTGTTTAATTCCAGAGTCTGCCTCTGAAAGTCACTTTCTCAGGATGTATTTGCTGGTCCGTTCCCTTGAGCCAGCTCCCGACAACCTAAACATCTGTGTAGCTTCAAAAACTGTACTTAAAATAAATCAGCATAAGCCAGGAGAGCTGTGAAGACCCAGTGATAGTTTTAATATCTCATATATTATGGTCCTGCAGAGAGATGAATGAGTTTTGAACAGAACCATGGAAACAGGTGGTTAGTGTCTTTTCACTGGGACACAGCAAAAAATTATTTGCAACATCCTGATCTGTTATACATAGATTTTATTACGTTTCTTTAAGCTGAAAAAGAGTTGGGATACCTGCAGAAAGGGGGGCGGTGCAGAGACAGGGCAAAGCGTGAGCTGGCTCTGCGCAGGAGCATGGCAGGTATGGTGCTGCCGTGGAAAAAAAGTCCCTCTATGGCAATTGTTTTAGTCTAGTTTTTACAGTAAATTGTTAGATTTAGCTGTCTTTCCTCCTGGAAAAGTCTGCAGTTTTCAACAGTTTTCCATCACTGTTCACACTGCGTTTATCTTCAATTTTTTTTTTTTAATTGAAGTGTTGAATGCTTCTATTTTTCTAGCTCGCACCAGCTTTGCTGGGGGTGAAAAGCTGTTACTTGTGCGTCTGTGCCAATACCTCGGCTGGAAAGTAGCATCCTGGCTGTAACGGGAGCGTGTGCGAGGGTGCAGCGGGTGGCAGGGCTTGCGTGGATGGGGTTGGGAACGACTGCCTTTTCTTCGCTCACTCTGTTCATAGGGATAACTTGTACACACGGCAATTAGGAAATACTGCTGCCCACACAAGAGTAGATTCACGTAGGCTCTTTTTCATGTGTGGAAATGCCGTTAGGAAGCCTTCACTGAGCCAGTCTTGCTAAAGAATTTGCCTGCCTCACTTATGGAAGTGCTTCACCTGGGTTGCGAGATCTCATCTTTGCGGATGGTCTGGGAGCTTGGAGCAATGTGTCTGAGGAGGAGAACTGAGACAAGAGATGGGTGGCCAAAATCACACCAGAAAACAGGTGTTTGAACCAGGAAATCAGCTCGGAGCTCCCACTCAAATGTCTCTTTTGGTACGTGATCATTCCCTGGTACATTGCTTTAGCTGAACGTTTGGGTGGCATTTAAATGTCTGGAGAGTCGGGTCTTAATTCTTTGCTTCCTCAGCTGCTTATAGCCTCTGCTGACAGCTCCTTTTTTGAAAGCCTTCACTGTATACTGGCTGATAAATCTAAAAGATGCTTGTTTCCTATATACTTTTTAGTTGCTTTTAGTGTTGTCTTGCAAGTTTTTCACTCTGTCAAACATTTGGTGCATGTTTGCACACACTTCTGAGTGATCATATTTGCTGGTATGGCTTCAAATAGTCCCTGCGGGCAGCAAGTGTGCCCGGCCGGGCTGGGGGCTGGTAGGGTCGTTTCTAGGGACTGGCCAGGATAGAGCCAGAGCAGGTCCCCAAAATATGTCCACAGCATCTCTAGCACATTCCTGATCCAAGCAGTTGCTTCAGCCTATCTTCTTGATTTGTCCTTCTCATACTTGGCTGGAAAGAGGGCTGATTTTTTTTTTTCCTTTTTTCTTTTTTTTTTTTTTCTTCTTTGCAAGTTTATCTGTGCTATTTGTAAAGCAACAATGGTTCCAGGTGATAAAGTCCATGATCTTGACATCCTCTGTCACTTGCAGAGCGTGTCCTGTTCTTGCCGGGTTTCTCTTCTGTAGCACGTGAAGGACGTGGTCCTCGTTTTTGCACCGAGCGAGGCTTGGGGCATCTGGGGGTTGTGCAATTAAAGCTCCTACCTCTGCTCTCCTGCCCTCGCGTGTCAACAATATTTCATGGAAAAACAGACACAGGTCATTCCTCATGTGAAGTATTTGATTACGTGACCTAAGCAGTTTATTTAGGAGAGGCTTTTTGGAGTATTTTTCCTTTTATTTGGGCGGAACGGCATAGGGAAGGAGAAATACAGCAAGATGCAACTGTAACATTTTCCTAACCTTACATAGGTTTAGTTGTGCTTTCCTTTGAATGCCCCCCTGTTCTGAACAGTTTGTATTGCCCGATAGCGTGTCTGTACTTTGTTAAAGTTGTTCCTGAGTGGGTTTGTAAGTAGCAGGTGCAATTCGTTACTCTCTATGTTGATAACACATCTTTTCTTTGTTGTTAATGAGTATAATTGACAAAGGAGGGTGTTAGTCACCCTGCAATTATAGCAATCTCCAAGTAGTTTTCAGAATATCGCATAAATTTTAGTCTGGATTGTTAAAAAAATCCAAATCGGCATGGAAACAGCATGCAACTTCTATTTTCAGCAGCTATCTAATTGCTTTTTTTGCTTGTGTTTGCAGGACCACTGAGGTTTCTTTCCCAGACAGAATCTGTCACGGCTTTTGCAGGAGACACTATTCTGCTGAAGTGTGAAGTTGTTGGCGAGCCCATGCCCGTGGTGCACTGGCAGCGAAACCAGGAGGACTTGTTCCCGAGCCCGGCCGACACGCGGGTGGCCGTCCTGCCCTCTGGAGCTTTACAGATCAGCAGGGTTCAGCATGGGGATGGTGGGATCTACAGATGCCTGGCGAAAAACCCAGCCAGTTCGAGAACTGGAAATGATGCAGAAGTCAGAGTTTTGGCAGGTAAGAACTGGACCCTTCTACATCGCCTTTCTCTCTTGTCTGGTCGTGTCCTTTGGCTCTCTGAAAGAGCAGTCGCTCCTCCTGGAGCAGTTAGGCTGATTTATCCCACTTTCTCTCCAGTTACTTCTGCAAGCTTCCAAGTTCTTCTTCACATGGAAGAGCCTGGAGACCTTTAGAAGCAGTTGGATGCAAAGGTGAGGAGTTGAGACCTTAGGAAAGTATTCATGCTGCCTAACTTCAAGTACTGAATTCAGATATGTATGAAGCTGGTCTCTTTTACGTGGTCAACGGAGGGAGACAAGTACTTCCCATCTCACAGCGTTGGTGAGAGCACTGGAATTATTTTCCCAGAGCACTCTCTGGAAGAGCTCCTCTCACTCCATTGACTGTGAGCAATCTGTTGGGACTAGCAGCTGAATTTACTTACTCAAAGTTAAGTTGCTTGGATATTTCAGTGCCTGATGTGATCTGCCAAGTTGCCTAGACCAGAGTTTGGGATCTGACAGAGTTTAACTGTGACAGGTAATCTTCCTAAATTCATGGCCAAGTGAGCATCTTGCTCTCCCTCTTAATAAACACATCAGCTAAATGAATGGTTACAACTGCAGTCTAGTATCAAAGCACCAAAAGAGTGATTTGAAAAAGGTGTTACTGCAAAAACTCCTTCCGTTCTAATTCTACACGCTAACGTGTAACCACTAATTAAATGGGACAGGGGTGATGTATTTCTAGAATTTTTTTTTTAATATATGCATTTTCTAGACAAATGTTGTTGGTTTGCTTGATTTCTCACTAAGTGAGAGGTAACTGAGCAGGATTCTCAGGCTTCTGAGATGGTCCAAATACTATAGAGATCAGGAAGGCCAGGATCAGGCCTGGGGAAGTGTCCATATATTAACAACGTGTGAAACTTGATGAGTTCATCCTCGCTTCTAGGAGTGGCTTGTAATAGCTCTGGGATTTATTACAGCGGAATTTGGGGGATTACAGTTTCTTCTGTGTTTGCGATTTGACACCAAAAGAAACAAACCAAACCACCGCCACACCCTCTAAATTTAGGATTACGAACCAAAGCCCATGTCCTCGCTTTCTGCTACAGTAGGTAGGTATTGATCCTTTTTTGGAGCTGCAAAGCAAAATTACAGCCAGGACAGCTGGCAGCAGGGGAAGACCACATCACCTGGAGTTACCTGCAGGTTTTTCCCTATCTTTTTGGTGACCCGAGTTTGTGCCTGATCTCTCTAGCGTGGACCTGTTCCCCAATTGTTGGTTTACAGGGTGGCTGTTCTTGGGGCTTCCAAGCTCCGTGATTATTCATGGCAATTTGAGATCCATGGGGAAAAAAAATATTTTTTCAGATATCTTGATTAAAATTAAGAAAATCATAAAACTTTGTATTTTAGACAGACCTGGAAGACTTCTCTTGGTGTCCGCAGCTCTTCAGAGTATTGTTCATTTGCTATGTATCTACATTTCAGATCATTTGTGGATGGATTGGTGTTTCTTCCTTTTCCCAGTTTCGGTCGTTAACATCCTGGCTAAATGGCCTCTCTCAGGCTGTCTATAGGAGAGAGGGGAATTAATATATCTCTTCCCAGCATGTTAAAATTTTATACCAGAGAAACACTGGAGCAAATAATGAGGAAAATATATAACAAGGAACTAGTGGAGTCCCTCAGACTTTGGCTTAGGGCAAGCAGCACAAGGTCTCATTTCAGGATAATGTGAGCAGACAGCAGCTCTTATAAGAAATGAACGGTGCTCCTGAAACAAAAATTCAGATCTTATTGAGCCTCTTGGGAGTTTTGTTCTCATGTGCACGCTTTGATGGTTCAGAGCTATGTGATACTTTGCTGCTAATTCTGCCTCTCCTGTTTTTGCTTGTTGGTAGAAATCTCTCTTCCGTTGCAGCTCTCCTCTTCCATAATTAGCGAAGGCAGAATACTCTTGCTGGCCTTTTTCCCCTGGTTAGTGGGGAAGAAAAAAAAGAAAAGTCTTAAATCTTATTCAAGGGAGTAGGCAACAAAACAAAAGCGTAGGTAGTATATCGTAATTCTGTATTTTTAAAATGCAGCTTCTTCCACAGATAGCGGTTGTGATTTCTTTGAACCCACAGTGTATATCTGTCAGGATTTGTGGCGAAACGGACCACAATCCTGGCGAATAATTTCTAATCTTCTCTACAGCTTCCAAACAGAATGCAACAAAAAAGAACAAGGGATAAACATCTTCAATCATTTAGTTTCTTTAGTTAAAGTGCCTCTGGCTTAAATATTTGATTCGACATTGTGGTGGGTCTGGAGAGATCTGTATCTCCTCTTGATAGAAAAATTCATCATCCAACATGAATACAGGTTAGAAAAACAAAATATTTGGATGAAGGAATTACTGATTTCCTGATAGTGGTAGTTTAACTACTGTAGCTTAACTCGCCGTGTAAATGAAGGAAAAGTTGAGCCTTCAACCCCCATTACTAAAGAGAGGTGGTTTGTAGGTGTGTGAATGTGTCTACCGGGGGCAAAGCACTGAGCAGGAAGTTTTTACAAGCGACCGTTTGCATGTGTGTTTTCTACGTGCAGTTTGGTTCTGCCTGGGGAAGCTCTGGAAGGGGCTGATTCTCTCCCCAGCACATCAATAAACACATTTTACAAACGGCTCCAGCCTTGCTAAATCCTCCATGTGCCCATAAGAGTACCCAGGCCATATGAGAACAGATTTTGAAGAACTTGTATAAAAAAGCCCAAGAAACCTGAGCAAAGCTCTTGAGGAATTTTTAATGTGTCAGGTTTAATCTATTGCTCTTAATTTTAAGAGTAGCCATTGCAGCTTTTTGCAGGAAGCTCATTTCAAATGCATGTTTTTTCACCTTTCTAATTGAAGTGCAGCTCTTTTCTCTGGGGTCCAGAAACTTAATCCCAGGTGAAAAGTTTCAGCAAGTACTGAAAACATGAGGAAATACATATTCAGATAACTGCATGCACTCACCTCATTACTTTAGAGGGAATAATACTACTGTACCAAAAAAAGCAAAAGATCTTACACAAACCAGTATTAGGGAATTAATTCTTAGCCAAATTCATTGCTTCTGTAAATTAATGAGTAAGTTTCTTTGGGAGGTCTGTACACTTGAGAAATACAGATGATGTTTTAAAAGCAAAAGTTGAGTAGTTTGGTGCCTGAAAGCTATTAATTCTCTATTTATAAATAATAATCCTGCATTTATCATGAGCTGGTCAAGTAATCTGCTGCTCTAGTATTGTCTATTATAGAGGTTCCTTCTTTCTCTCTGAGCTTGTCTGCTGAGCTGCAGTGCAAGATAATGGTAACAATATCATGTAATTCCTTCATATTTAATGCGAATAGAGTTTGGTTGTGATTCAGCTCCTTCCTCGCGGTTGCATTTCTGAGGAGAGAAGGATAACAGCAGCAAAAAGGACCGAATTGATCCCGCGAGAAGGAATTGGGAAGGGAGAGTTTGATGGTCATGTTTAAGTAACTGCATGCAACAGAAGTTGCCTCGTGAGCTCAGGCTTGCTTTGATGCTTAAGTGAGTCCGCTTTTAGAAGAGCAATTGCAATGCAAGACTTATTTAAATACAGCGTAATATTGTGGTACTGACAAAGTTTTGCAGTTACCACTGTCTTAGGTTGATTTTGAATAGTCATGTAAATACAGGAAGCATCTTGTCCGAGGACATCCCATTTGGGAAATGAAAGGGGTGGAATATACTGAATTATCTTGTTTAGTAGGAGTTTGTTATTTAATACGAGTTTTGTAGTTAAACTTGGTCTTTAGGAAGGTCTGGCTAAGCTCAAGCACGCAGTCTCTTTGAAGCTCAGCCATCAGTTCCTCATGCAACACCCTGAACTTGTATCAGGTGCAAAGATAAGTTAAAGCTTTCTTCTCATCTTTTATACCTTGGGAGGATCCCTGTGTTGATGCACTTCCCTAACAGCCAGTAATTGTCCAAGTCAGGTCTTCACCTTATTCTTAACCTCCACAGGTAGTCCTTAACGGTGTTTATTCTTAGATGAAAACAGATTTCCAACAGATGTGGCCCACTTAAAATAAATACTGAACTTGTGAATTTTTAAATTTTTTTTTTTTAAATCTAACCAATTTCACGTTTATGTTCTCCAGTGCAGGGGTGCCTTGCCCTAATTCTCATTAGTACATAAAAAAACGAACAACAACAAAACCAAACAAAAACCCCAGCAAAAAAAAATGTCATTTATAGATGCAGAAATTGCAGGGGTGATGCACAAGACCAGAGTCAGGTCCCCTTCACAAATGAATCCAGATCATGGTATAAGCTGAACTCGTTTGCACCACGTGTATTTTGATGCTCATTTACCAGTAAGGCGATGCACGCAAGTGTGCGAAGCCTCTGGTTAGAGCTCGGGGTCTTTGGAAGGGATTTCTGTTACCAGAAACCTGAATACGAGCTTCTAGTTTGAGGCAGTAGCTGAAGGAGTGAATGTTGATAAATTAATAATAGTTCAGAAAAGAACCGGAGTGTTTACTGCACGTAGCCTGCCTTTTGGTGAACACACGGGAAATGTTGTACTTTATCCAGGAGGTTTTATAGACTTGCTGCTAGTGTGCTCTGTAAGCGCTGACTTGGGGGAAAGGATTCTTTAATCGGCAGGTTCTTATGAACTAGGTGAAAAAATAACAACTGGAAATGTGAAGCTATATTCTTGCATGTAGAAAAAAGTTAAACACTTAAAACCGGTAATAGCCCTTGGAACTGTTTATTTTTCTACTGAATTTTCCATCAATCGTACTTAAATCAAGGTTAGATTTTCCGTCGCTGCTCCTCCTGCTTTTCAAACTGAGCAACAACTGGATCAAAAGCCTTGCCCTGAGCAGTGCACCCGGCACAGGCATCACTTGTGCTGCTAAACTGGTAAAATTTCTATTAAAGGTTTCATTTTTACCTCATTAGGAGAGAACCATTTGGATGGGGTGTGCCCTGTCACAGAACATGCTCTGTTACTTAGTAATAGTGTTAAGTTCTCTGTTTTGTTTTGGTTTGTTTTTTTCCTTAATTATTAGTAGTATTTGGATGCATTGGGGGAAAAATATTTTCTTGTTTGGTAAATATATCCTCCTAAGGTGTCATCTGTTAAAGTCACGTTTGAGAACAAGGCAGCAGTGTGAGAGTATGCACACGTGTACGTGTGCTGTCGTCTTTCCGTGCGTATTCTTACAGGGTAAATTCCTAGTTAGAAAAGATCCATGTAATAACTTCCAGTATCTGGTTATCCCTACTTCCAGCTGCCCAAATGAATAGCATTGCTGAGGTCACTTTATAAGCTAGCTATATTTTGACCTTTAACAAAAAAAAAGGTTAAATTTAAAATGCTTATTAATAATCCTGGGGAGTGAGCTATCTTGCCTCTCTCCCCTAGGTAAATCTGATTAGTGCTTAAGTAATCCCTTGTATAATACATATAAATAGCAGTTTCCCATGTTACAGCAGCTTGCCTAGCTGGGAATAAAAATGAGCGGGCAGGCAGAGAGGTCTGTCCAGTCCGTGTGTCCGCTTAGCACGGAGCGGATCTCGAGACCAATGCAATCACAAGAACAATAACTAATACCACTAAAGAGCTGTTTGCTCCACAACTCCCTGGCTCGTTGCCAGATTAGTGTTTTTATTTATGAAATATGCATTGATGTTTCAGTGATTGCTCTAAATGGATTGGTTTTAGTACTTCCATTTGAAGCACAGATTGAGTTCAGAACAAGGGCCTTAAGAATATTATGTAATTTAATTCTGAATGTATTTGAAAGCATAAGTTATTGGAAGGTTCCTGGTATACGATTAACCTTATGAAATTGAGCTAGCTTGAGGATGCTGGTACTGTCAATTAGTGGACCGTAGGCTGGCTTGCAAATTTGGGCATACAGAGAAGAACAAGGTAGTTCACTTCAAACTTATCTCTGATTCTGCTCTCAAAATGCACTCCACAAAGAATCCCAAACGAAAGGGAATTCTGTAATGTTGGAACGGCCTTTGCATTCCTGCTTTGAAGTTTGTTTTATACTAAATAGTGGCAGTAGAGCTTTAATATGGACTATTATTTCATACTAACAATAATTATAACTAATCAGAACTAATAATAACATACTAATAAACTATTAGTGACTATTAATGACTAGGACTATTATAGATCTGAAACATTAGAGATGATGGTTTGGCATTTTATGAACTTGTGGGTTTTGGTTTGGTTTGGTTTTGGGGGGGCTTTTTCTGTTTGTTTTATTTTATTTAATTGCATGAAACACACTGCTTTCTTCTCTGCCATTAACCCACTTTGCTAGCAAAACATATACAACTCTCTCATCATCACTGCATTCCGTAAAGTTGTCTCTCAAACCAGAAGAGAATTCCCATGCGCAGGAGTCCAGTTAGCAGGCAGAGAGAATTTAAGTGGAATGAATCCAATGGCTACTGGGGATTTGCAAGTATAGTTTATATACGCACAGTACAATGTTCCTATAACACACTGAAGGGAAAGGCAGTCTTAATTGCAACCCCCAGCAGTCTGGTTACAAAGAAATTAGAAAAATCTAAGAATTGGAGCAAGTAATCTGATAATAGTAATTATGAATTAAAAACCAGAATTTGTGGAGAGTCAAAGGAATCAAAGACGTGGAAGATATCAAGGATTAGTAAAGTTCAGGGTACAAATGTTTTTCAGCTATAACTGAGACAATATTACTATGAATGGGTGAAAGTGGTAGAACTTGTTTCAATATTTACAAGGCAGAAAAGTTAAACATACTAATTTTTGAAAAAATATGTGCTTGTACGCATGGCATTGATTATTTAAAGATATTTTTATATTAAAAAACAAAAAATTTAGTGCTATCTTGACATGAGTGGCTTAAAAAGCTTGTCCAAAACCAGATGTTTTCAGGTCATTATAGCCAAATAAAAATGTAGCTCCTGGAGGAGCTGAGGAATTCTCAGGACCATTAATTCTTGACCATAAATTTTGAATACTGAAGATTCCAGTGGTCTGGAACAAAGCAACCCTTGAGTACCTGATGGTCTGTTAGGCTGGCATCTTTGAGACACAAAATAACAGGATGGTCCATGCAATTAAAACCAGTCAATATCAGTGTATGAAAACAGATGATGTCAGCGTAATTTCTGGTGATGATTTGTATCATTATAGTAGATTTCTGGGAGGATTGCCTGCCTAAGACATTAGAGAAATTGAAAATCAGTATAGCATCTATATGCTAGGTCAGATTGATAGCCATCAAGTCTCCAAGTAGAAATTGTTACTGAGCAGAATTTTTTTTTTTAGTGGGAGTCTTCACTGAGAGCCAGGGATATATTCTTGATCCTATGCTCTCTAATATACCATATAACAATGAAACTGCAATTGAAGGCGTATGCACGCCTCACAGAGATGGTAAATACTGAAGAATATGGATCACTAGACAGAACTTTATAAATGGGGCAGAATTTAAAAAAAAAAAAAGGAATATTTTAATGTGATTGGTCCTATCGCCCATATCAGAGGAGAGCCCAGGGGCTGGAGCAGACACTTTCCTGTGACAAAAATTGTGGAGGTTCATCTTGAGTAATCGGCAGAACAAGGGTGAAGCAGTGCTGTGAGAGGCTGGTGAGATCCTGGTGGGGTAACGCCAGTGACGCAGGGTCCTGGCACTGGAGACGCGACTTCCGCGCCGAGGTCAGTGTGACCTAGTGCGTCTGACTGGCGACCGCCATTTCAGAAAGGTTGCAGGAGGTTTGGAGGAGGCTTAGAGAACGGCCATAAAAATGGCTTAGAAGATTGTCCCATTTACCATTTAAAAGCTACGAATAATTTTGGGGCTGCTACTTGTTTCTAAAAGTTGACTAAGCTAGTCTTTGATTTTTTTTTTTTTTTTTAATTATTTTTATTTTTTCAACTCAAAACAGACTAGGACTGGGAGTAACTCCTCTCCAGTTATATTCATGGGGCTGCATCAAAAATCTTGTATTAGGTTCTTTTCTGGATTCAGTTACTACCTGGATCGAACCACTGCTCTTTAACTGCCTGTGTCTTTGCATCTCAGGGACAATGTAGGTCTAAAATGGCATCTGCCAAAGCTCTGCAGCAGCTGAAAGTAAGAGTGTAAATGTGTTGCTGCTTTCTTGCCTCAGCTCTGTTCTCCATTTTTGGGATAGAAGATAATGTAGTTGTGGAGCAGTTCCTCATTCTGTTTCAATTTTGCCTCTAAAACTTTAATGGCTAAAGAAAAAGCTTCCTCCTTTTGTCTTGTAAATACAAACCAGCAACGTCCCTTCCCTACTCCTGCAGTAATAAATTTTATATTATTCTTTTACCTAAGGATCTCGGAGAACAAGTCAAAGGGCTGTAAATATTTTTGTCTTCATTATGGATGAGGAAACTGAGTGTCTCACAAGAAATCATCATTAAAGCTAGAAATAGGACTCCTGATGTATAGGCTCACGTTCCAGCAGTGCCTTGGCACAGTTTTCCTTGCACTTCAGTTAATGTGTTTTGAAGTTACTACAGTAAGAAGAATGTCTTAACGCCCTGATTTGTGTCGGTGCTCATGTCACAATCTTTGTGTCCTTACTACTTATGTGCTCCTGGTCATGTCGCATCCCAGAGCTCTGCTGAGCCAGGCTTCTGTTTTTTGGGAGGGGAGGGCAGGAGGGCTGAAGCAGAAAAATGCTAGCAAAGGGGGTTGGGAGGTGGCGGCAAAAAAGCAAAATCCCAAAGTAATAACTGCGTTCTGGTTATACATTTTAATGCATTCGGTATATTGAGAGATCGGTATCATTTTAATGACAGATTTCTCCAACGCTGTTCACACATAACCCTTGCTTTCTTATTGGGATTAAGTGTTCAGCCTCTAGGCATGATGGTGAGATCAGGTTGGGGAATTTTGCTGGCCTTTCTTCACTGACAGCAGAGAGCAAAATTGGGTTTTATTTGGTATAAATCTTTATCTCTTCTAATCAAATTTAGAAATGTGACTATGAACATGTAGAGATATTCCGTCACATCAGTGTCACATTAAAGGCATCTCAGTTCTGCAAGTTACAATATAAAAACTGCTGCAATAAAAAATAAAATTGTACTGGCAAAGTACAATATTATCCAAATACGTTCAGAAAAATTTTCATGGGTATGACGGAAGTCCTTTGTCAATTGAACAACACTTACAAATGCAGTGTAGCACAAAGCAGCTTAGCACAGTAAGATGCCATACAGCAGGATGCAACACATTTTATGAAAGCGTTTCCTTTTTTCCAATATATAATGTAGCTAAAATACTGCAGTAACATTTTTCTCCTCGAGTGCTGAAGAGTTGTCTCTCTATGGCTGAATCCAAGCGAACTCCTTGCAACTTCATCTTCCTTGGAAGACAGAAATAAATTGCATCGTCTTGAGTTCCACTTGCTTAAGACCAATTTGGTATGAGAGTTAAATACATCCTCGACTCTTATCGATGCATATTGACACAAATCTGAGGGTTTGTTGAGAGAACGATCAGTGATTGACTATAACGTATGCTGGTAACATGTGACAGAAGCGATACCTTTAACATAAGAATGAGAAAAAAAATAATTTCAGGACCTTTCCCTGGTGCAGAATACATATATGTCCTTAGTTACATCACAAGCTATCTCAATTACTCCGTTAGCCATCTATAAAATGGAGATAAAACAACTTATCATAATGCGGCTTTGTGAAGGTATGTATTTTTTTGCGAATAGTGTGGTATTCTCAGATATCAGTGAAATGGGGACTATCGAAATCACATAGGCATTCGCAAATCCTATTTGTGGTTTTGAATTTCAACTATGTGTCATTGATTTAACGAGTGTGGAAAATACGGGTATAGCTGTACCTCATTACTGCATGTTGTATGCTCAAGAAAAATGCTAAATACGAAACGAGAGGTTTTGCTTTGTTTGGGGAAAGTAAGTTCTTACAGCTCACGGCTTTATAATTGGTTTTAGGTGTACCTGTTTGTTCTTAAACATTAATATATAAAATAAAATCAACAAATGCCAGCAACGGGGTAGGTGCTCTGCAGGCTGGGAAGTCGGCGCAGCCCTTGCTTCCAGCCCAGGTGCTGGTCCGGCGTCAGGCTCCGAGCCTTGTGAGCGCCGGCCGCGGTGGGGCTCGGCGGCCGTAGGCGGGAGCAGCTTGCTCCGCGTGGTCCCGGTCAAGCAGTTTGCTTGGAAAGCTAATGCTGAAAAAGGCCGAGGAGGTGTCCTGTCGCGTCCCCGTGGATGGGGGCATCGCAGCCGTGAGCTCAGGCCACAAATGACATGTTGGTGCGCAAGAGATTGAATCGTGGCTGAAATGGAGTCAATGCCTCCAGTGGGGCCAGGGCAAAGGATTTCTCATCTGCCAAAGCTAGTCCATAGCTGGTTGATTATGCGTACAAGTGCCTTGTCAGGGAGAATACACCGAGTGCTCTTTAATCAAGTGGAGAAGGGCATAACAAGATGTTGGATATCTTTATAATCAAGACTGGGTGCCTTCCTGAAGAATGCACTTTATTCAGACGTGCTTCTGAGCTCAGGATGGGTGTGATTCTGTGGCCTGTCTTATACGAGAAACAAGATTTAATGGCCCTTTAGTCTTAAAATCTCCTCGCTCATTTTTGCTTTCTCTCTAAAGTAAAAATCTAGTTTGATGGTCTGATCTTTCTTATTTCTCAGCTGGAAATACCTGGTTGCACTGGTGCAACAGTCTTATCAGACAAGTCTGAACCAGATACTGAAATTGCTGCTGCTGTGTACCGCTTCCTTAAGCCCCCCAAAAGACCCGATTTCCTCACAAGGTCTGTTGTGTCACTGGTGCACATTTTTGTAGTTTATTCAGAACATGTGTTGTGATTTTTTTTTTAAATGATTTGTTTTGATTTTCCCCTGCCAAGCATCAGTGGGTGGAGGCTGTGCCACCTGCAGATAACACTGCTGCAGAGGTTTGCAGTCTGTGGTCCCACAGACTTTTTGGTCAATGAATTCTTCTAACATCCAACACCATCCCCTTCTTCAAGTCGGATCTCAGTTGAGAGGAAATTGTGGATGTCCACCTTAAGGAGAAGGTGCCTTTGGAGACTCCTTGGTTCCTTGTAAGGTTATGGTTAAGTAATTGTAGCTTCAGATATTACTGCCTTTCATGTCCTAGTTACTCAGCTCTGGTTTTAGACCACCTCTGGTTTTTTTGGAAGGTGGTACAAAGCCGGAGGTGGTGATATGCCACCTTTAACAGTCTGCGATGGCATGTCAGTCCTCCTTACTAAGTACTCCTGGAAAACCAGCATTTCGTATCATGGAAGCTGTGGTTTTGCGTCTTGACGCTTAAACAAAATGTGTTAGTTATTCTATCCAGACCCCTCTGTAGTAAAGCTGACGCTGGCCTTTACCGTACGGACATAAGGACCGACTGCGGTTGCGACTGCCGTGGGCTGTGCTCGGCGCAGTCGATGCTGACTGCCACCCGTGACGGGGAGGGCACAGCTGCCACCTCCTGCGGGGCTCAGCCCTTGCTGGGGACTTGCCTGAATAATGTGCAAGTTCTGATCTTCACGGATTTGAAACCACAACCCTCTCCCTCCTCTTATTTTCTGAAAAAGATAAGATATTTTCTTTTTTTTTCTTCCTGTAACAGATATTTTCTTCGATTCTCTATGTGGCTTTAAGCTGCTAACTTTGGTTGTACCTTGTGCTCCCTATTCAACTGGAAATCAAGCAGCAAAACGTTGCTTCACAACTGACGCATTTGGTTTTCATCTGCTTTTGAGCTGTGTTTCCAGATGAAAGAGGGATGTAGAGAAGATGCCACCTTTTCAGCTAGCTATATCATTAGGGAGTTCAGAAGAGTTCAAACACAAGCTTAGGCTTCTGTTTGTGAGCCTCGAATGGAGCAAGAGGTGGAAACGATGAAGAGCAGGCGATAGCGCTATGGCAGAGCACGGGACCCTCTCCCTCCCCCGGGCAATGGGGCGTTTCTCTGCAGAGCAGGCGAGCAGCAGCCAGCCCAAGGCACCGCCACGTTATGGGCGCAGGTGGCTGCTGGAGGCAAAAGGAGCTGTCCTAAATGAGGAGAAGTGTTGGAAAAGGGAGCTAAGCAAGCAACAAGATGATTATTAAGTGTAAGCTTTAACGGGGATAAAAGCAGAGATATGTTACAGGGATGTGTAGTAGTGGTATTTTCTCATGCTGAAATGATGTGAAGCTACCCATTAAATAAACTAATTTGAAATGTGTTTTAGACTAAAGCATCTTTGATTTTAGATTAATTAGAGGATCCCAAAATAATAATTAAAAATATTTACCTAGCTTTGAGTCGATCCTCTGTCATCTGCCATTACTGGCTAAATACTTGAGTCCCAGTTTGGTGTTGGACAGTGACTTTCCCCTCCTAGCGTTCAGCGGTTTCTCACACTGGTACCTCTTAGTTTAACCTTGGGCTTGGTGCTCGTTCTGGCCATCTGCCTGCATACCTTAATGCTGACAGTTTTGCTTTCATTGGGATGTTCATTCAATTATGTCCCTCAAGAACTTCCAAAATTTTGCTAGGCAAATTACAGAAGAGCGGAAAAACCCCAAATAAAATACTGTTGTTTTTCAGTTTGCTTGAAGTATGGTGTTGCTTTAATCTATGCTAGTTGTTAACTGATCTTCAGATTGTTGACAGAGTTATAATGAAAACATTATTTTCATTGGAGTAGTTAGGACAGTAGTGATGTCTCATTAACATTCTAGTCTCCAAGAACAACAAAAATGTTTTTCACATCACTGTAAAACATGAATGTGCTATCCTGCTTTTTTCCAAGTACAGAACAGAAATACGTATTGAGCTACTTCTGCATATTTTAGGATTTTGCTACTTAGTCTAATATCCAGCCTATACCAGCTCTGGCATTCCATTTATTCTGGATGTACTTGAAGAACCTTTTCAGCCAAATGTATTCTACTAAAGCCTTCGGTTTCAATAATCAATAGTCGCCTCTTTCTAACTTCAAATTTAATCTTCATTGATGTCATTTTCCCTATATTTTTATGGCTGTGCTTCTTACTGCTGCTCACATCTTCCATCCTAGCTAGGATCATTATTTTAATCAAAGATGACCTCTTTGTGATTTGAGAACTAAGTGCTTTTGAAGGGAAGGAGACACTCCGGTATTAAGCTGTATTAAGGTCTGGATACTGTTTACAGATTTTGTTTGCTTTCTGCGTTTGCACATCTGTTTTCATCTTTGGATAACTGACTTTAAAAAAAAAAAAAAAAAAAACAACAACAAAACCCCCCCAAAACCCCCCAAAACAAACAAAAAAACTTTGTGCTGGTTAGCTACCATGTATTTAATTGCGTATGTTAAGGTAATATGTGTATTTGTGGTTATTGCAAGAGATACTATGCAATTCACAGGCCAAAGGCATCACTGTGATCAGCTAAGATGTCTTCACAGCTTGAAGCTATTGAGTTGTGGGGGATGACTTCTGCATCAGTTGCACTTACTGGTGGCTGGAAATTGCGTGTCCATCTGGTTACAGTAAGAAGTTGAAATATGCTGTTGTTGTAAATCCATAACAAATGCCTGCAGCTAGTTACAGTTTCTTTCGACTTCTATGGGAGAACCAGCTAATTACTTGGAGATGATTCTGGAAGACCTTGTAGTTGTTAATTTGGTGGGAATATTCATTTTTATGGTGTAATTTTTATATTTGTGTCAGGAAACAAGGAGTAATGTTTAATGGCTGTAGTCCAGCACATTTGTTTCAACATCTGTGATAAGAAAATGAAGTCATTCTCGAGAGAAAGAACAGATTCATTAAAAAGCAAAAAAACCCAACTGATTTCCTTGGCGTATGGTTCTGTTTGCTGGTATTTCAGGCATGGTGGGTGGGATTTGGGTCTAGGTCGTCACCTGAGCGTGGGCGGTCCCTGGTCAGGGTGATCCACCCGTGGCAGTCAGAGGCGCTTATGGAGACATTTAGCTCATCCTAAAGCTCAGCTCACTTGCCCACAGGTCGGTGTGTCAGACGGCCTCCGATACGCAGGGGTCCGTGTGGACGCCTTTGGCCAGGCAAAGGAGAATTTGGGGTACCAATCTTTCTACATATTCCTTCCCAATTCAGATTTTTTGAGTTTTTTCGTTCTTCATTTTCTGTGTTTTCCTAACTTGAAGCTTTCCTTGTCTTCTCTCACCTACCGTATTTATGAACTTCCCTCTTGCAACTCCAAAGTAGCGTCGTTAATCCAGTACCACTCTTAACCTTATGTATATCTCTCTTTTCTTGCCATGACTGTGCCTTTTCCTGTGGCTTTCCAAGACCTGACTCTAATACCAGGCTATAAACAGTCCTTTCTCACTTTCCCAAAAGCTGGTATTTTTCTGCCTTCAAATTGCTCCCTTGGGTTCAACCTGTAAGCAGCTCCAAGATTGCCATTTGATACACTTTTTATATGTCTGTACTATGATTTTCTATTTCTCCCATCAGTAAGAATCTGTGAAAGCCGTGGTCTCTTGGGTCTGTTATTGATCGGTCGTTTTACATTCCCCATTCCCAACGAAGAGAGTGTTGTTTTATTTTGTTGGCTTTCTTTTTTATGGATGATAACTGTCTCTTTTGCTCTCGTAGATCCAGGTTTGCACAGACAGCAGTTTTTCCTTCAGCGACCGTCGAACGTGGTGGCCATGGAAGGGAAGGATGCTGTTCTGGAGTGCTGTGTTTCTGGGTACCCCCCTCCCACCTTCACGTGGCTGCGAGGAGATGAAGTGCTCCCTGTCAGGTAGCTCAGTCCTTTGTGGGTCGCGTATCTAACACTATGTTTCCTTCAGCAAAGTATAGGCAAACCACTGAGAAATGCCTTAAATTCAGTGGGGTGGACTTGGAGGCCATGAGGTTTTCCTGCTAAATAATAATGGGACTAGACGTGTCTCTTAACCTGCTGCTGTAATTCATCTCTGCACCGAATCCGAGGGTGGAATTTGATCATAAATGTCACCTGGCTGGTATTTAAAATGGAAGTGTAAAGCTATTAACAGTAAAAATCACAGCTGAGAATTACTTGCAGCGTAATTACTGTGTGTATTTGTCTAGATAGAGATAGCACCTTAACATATTGCGGACATGTGTGATCAATGTTTCAGGTCCAAAAAGTATTCGTTACTGGCTGGCAGTAACCTACTCATATCAAACGTGACTGACGACGATTCTGGGACATATACGTGTGTAGTCACCTACAAGAACGAGAACAGCAGTGGCTCTGCAGAGCTGTCAGTGATGGGTGAGTACGTGAACTGCACCCACTTTGCTTTTCCAAGAACGTTTTTAATTATTCCCTTTTCCAGAATTGACTTAATTTTCAGAACCCCAAGTAACTGCAAACCATACAAGTCCCTTCCCTCCTTTGATCAGGTATTCACACCCATGGAAACCACGTCCTGTAAATCTTTGCATACTTCCTACCGTGCCCGATAGCCTTGCTGTTGCCGAACATCTTATGGTATCAGATGCTAATTGCTACTGCCTTCTGCACAGGGTCCTTTCCCTTTATTTCTCCTTCCTGAAGCCTTATTTTTGGCATTACGATGGATGTGCCCGTTGTGCACTATGTCAAGTGGGTTGAAAATCAGGTTTGTAGCTGGGTTGTTTTTTATGTCATGAACAGTCAATAAGGTAAGATAAGAAAAATCAATGTATTTAACATCTTCTCACCAAATTAACAAAAGTCCAAGTAAATTCATGGAAGTCCTCATTCAGCAGTGATGCTCTGAGGGTTCCCACTCTCAGATCTTATGAAAGCACCCTCCCGACAGAACCTGCTTTCCCCCACGCTCCTTCCTCATGGCAAATATTAATGGAATCAGAAATATGTTTAAATCTAATAGCTGCCTTTTTTCTTTTTTCTTTATTTAAACCATTGAACAATAGCAGAGTACATTAGTGTTATTCCGTCAGATCTAAAGAATGACATAGTTAATACTTAGTCAAACAATAACATATTGTTCATTTTGCATTCTGGCTTTAAAGCTTATGTGTGAAATACTTTCATTAGTGAATTGAGCCTTAATTTGGATTATAGGATTTTCAGTGCTTGTATAACAATATCCTTTTATCAAGCCATAATAAAATATAATAATTACTAGTGATGGAGTGTTCAGTTCTATTTCTTCAGGTGCATTAATGTAATACATTGTTTTGCTGGGTAAAAATAAAAATGTGGCTTTATAATTGTGGAAGTTCATTTATTATGGAATTGTTTTCATTATAAGGAATCGAATACTGAAAAGGCAGGTAGGTTGTTGGGCAGTATGCTTTATTTGCCTTACTGAAATATGTTGATTTCAAATCTCGTGTGCAGCAGGTGACTAATTGTCATTTGAGAAGTAGAAATAAATTACACTGATATTTCACTCCAATAATAGATTGCAATATCTATTGGTAAGAGCGACTGTGGCTGGAGGATCATTGCGTACATTATTGCTTAGATAGTTTCTGACCATGTAGTTCTCATGAACATTAGGTGGGAGTTTTGCGTCCAAGTCCTTTACGTACCTTTTGAAAAATTTATTCCTGTCTGCATTCAGTCTGTAGTACATCTAGCTTTGGCTTCATTATGCCTTCTGCTGTAAGCGTGTCATGTAGAAATTAAAGGTACATAAAATTTCATGCACGTTGAGAGGTATGTGATGGCAATCTGACACAACTGTAAGGATGAATATAAGATGATGAAAATCTCTAGGAGAAGACGACAGAATGCCAGGATAGTGCTAAGCATGAAACTAGACCGACACAAAGACGAAAGATGCTACAACTGCTGACTCTTTGCAGTCTCAAGGGGAAACCAAAACTGCATTGCCATGGCACAGTGCAATTGTATTCAATTTCTACCTGTTGGTAGATAAAAAGATTTCTTTGGTAAAGTTTCTGTTCATGTATGGAATTCACAAATAGACAACAAATGAAAAAAAGTGGAGCTGTAACCCAGGCACAATATTGATGTACGTTTCTTATTTGCATGAGTAGATCACTCACTTGTGAGAGACTTCACTGAAAATGAAACATTGTGTTCATGTATGTTTGTATTAATAACAGAAAATGTTCAAAGGATTCAAAAGAAATTACATGACTAAACTGGAGAGACGATGACAGCAATCCCCTGATATTTGTCTTTCCAGAGCAATATACCAGGGCTACTAATTCGCTCAGAATCTGTGTATTTGTTGAATCCATCCTTGCCAGTAGGAAATTCTCGAATGCACTAAAGCTTCTTATGTGATCATTATATCTCATAAACAGAATAATTAATTGATAGTTTTATTTTCTTCTTTGGCTAGATACAAATGCAGATATTTCTGTGTGTTTCCTTAGCGTTAATATGCTTGTTTATGTAACAAACTATAAATTGCCCATCAGTATTTTGTTGCAAGACTCGCATTTTTTAATATTGATGTAATCCTTTAATTGTTAATGTATCTGTAGTGTATCCCTCTGTAGAAGAGGGATAAGTGAGACATTTGCAGTCTGAGCAAAAAAAAATTTAACAGTCCAATAATTATCTCCTCTGAAGTCTGAGTAGACAGTATCAGATCAAAGTTAGTAATATCACATGGTAGCAAGATGCTTTTGATCTTTTAAATAATGAGGCTATTTGCAAGAAACAGTGTTTCACAATGGAGTTCCCGTTAGTTCTTTTAAAGAGCTAAAAGTAACCCCTTCTGTGTTGGACTATAGCCCTACAATTGCAAGAAGTGAATGAATTTGCAAGAAAAGATAATGTATTTTGCTAAATTTTAATTTTGTATCATGGCCTTTTGGCAATATTTTCGCCACTTCTCCCTGTGTAATGAAAATTAAAAGATCTGGTGCAGATTACCCGGTTGCTATATAAATCATCTGCATGCTCAGTAGCTTTAGAGAACTTAGCGTTTAAACAAATGTTTGAAGATGATTAAATGTGTTAACCAGTGTCAACTACAATTATTTTCTAAATATTTTTCTAGCTTTCAGAAGTGTATTTTGGGCTTGTTCCCGTTTGGCCTCTGAGGGTTTTTTTTTATATAGCTTTTTTGTTTCATGTTTTGTTAAGCGAGACTGAAAGTCTGCTTAGCTGTTTTAGCAAAGAAGCCCCCCTACCCCAACTCCCTAAATGTTCTGGAAGTGACATAAATCCAGAATAAGGTTTTCCATACTCTATACCTACTTGTGGGATCTCACTCTGATTGCAGCCCCGTTTGGTGGTGGGATAAATGCCTGGGGTTTCAGGTCCTGGTAGAGATCTAGGAGAGATCTAATTCTATAAATCCAGTTTTCTGTAGGTGGTTGTAACTGGATTGATAGATTTGCTGTCATACATAATTTCTTTTTCTTCCTGCTTAGTATTTGGACTGTCCCTTAATTGCATCAAAGACCAAACTATAGCTCTAATCGTGTTGATGCGGCCAGGGAAGAGCATCGCTTCTTCTGAGGTTGAGAGTTTTGTCAACTATTCTTTGCATAATAATGCATATATTTAGAATTACACTATCAATGCCTTTGAATCAGGCAGCTATTGTTAAATGGATCAAGATTGAGGGAATATTTTTTTTTAATTTTCTCTTCCTAAAATGTCCCTTAAGGAGAAACAGAGAAAGGAACAGTTTGCCAGTACTGTTGGATCAGGAATGCTGGTTTGACATAATTCTAGGTCATTGCCTAAAGTAAGAGAAAGTAGTAGCAAAAAGCAAAAAAATGGATCTGAAAGACAGTGTTTGCAGAAAAACATTGTTGCTAATTTTTACCGAGCATCCATATGTATAAGCTACAAACAACTTGTCTGCAATTTGGAAGCTTTTTTTTTATGCAAGTGCCTCTTACTATAGGGAGTTTTTAATATGAAGTGGTTTTAGCACTGGTTTTGTTTGCCATTGCAGAAGAAAAGCTACATCAAAGGTAAGGCCATGTGAGACAAGTGGCTTATGAAATCACCTAGGTCTTCTTGACAAGAATGAACGATTGTAAGCACCGTGCATCTTGGTCAAATCACTTTTACTTCTGACTCTGCTGCATAAATTCCTGTAGCAAAATGGTTATTCAGAGATCAAGGTCATGGAAAGCACTGAATAAAGCAGGCGTGGATCACATTGTGTGTGAATCACTTAGGTAGAGAGTAGCATTAAGAAGGAAGCCTGCATCACCATAATGTCATTTGACACAGCAATGAAAGCATGAAAAATGAGAAACCTAACGTTGCCGTTGCGAGCGCCGCTTAAGCCGATCTCGTACAAATGCACTGGTCCTGAAATATTTACAAAAGCAGTTATAGTCCATTGCTAATGTTAGAAGTCAAACCCAGTGATGTACCCTATTGGTATATACTCATTGAAAAATAATTTGCAAAACTGTAGAGAAGCAGGCAGATCTTCAGTGGATGGACATTGCAGCAGCTCTGCCGAACCTGGTGAACCCAACAAAACTGGAGTAACCCGAGGATCTCTTCCTCTGTGATCCCACACTGTGGGGTGAATCAGACTTGCTTATGTCTTGCGATGTTGTTGAAGAAACCAAACACAGAATAGACTATTTAATTATCCTCTGCTCGGAGTTTATAGTTCTTTGCGGAACAGGGCATATGTATACGTGAGCTGGCAGGATAAAGCGGTGCAGTAATCGATGACAAATCTCATGATGGTTTACTTTAGGGAAAAATGAGACAAATGAACATAAAACCCAATCTCTCCCCAAAGCAAAGACTACCTTCCTCCCGTTTGTTTTCCTGATAAGTTTCAATACTGAAAAGTTCGGTGTAAACGGAAACGTTGATAGCATTTGTTATATTTCTTACAGGTATAACTTTGAGTCTGCGACATAGCAACGTGGGTTTTCCTTCCCTACAGCTGCCCTGTCAAGTCAAGCGGACCAAAGTGTCCAATGTGTTCTTGTGCCCGTTCCCAGAAGGTTGATGGTGCCAAGATATCTAGTTCTCACTGAGATGAGAGAAAATTAATGGTACTGTCGCCTGAAAATATGAAAGTCAAATATTTAAATTAGGCTTTGGGAAGACACTTCTCTTTCAGGGAATTGATGCGGGACAGGCAACCCAAACTCTGTTGGAAATACTGGGTTTACCTGCTGAAATGTAACCGGGCTTTCTAAGATGAAGGTGCTGGACTAGATGGATCAATAACTCTTTCTGTGTTCACTCCCCTTTATTTAGAGAATTTAAAAAATGTATTACCTAATCAATAGCTTTCAATGGCTTCACAGAAGCTAGGTATATTTTTCCATACAGGAAAAATACATTTGGACAGTGTTTAAAATGAATTTTTGCAACGGAAACTGAAACATTTCCCTTTGAAATCAGGTACCCACCGTTGCGTTGCTAACGGAGAGCATGGTGTGGTCGCCCAGTGCTAAATACAAGTAGTGACAGTAAAATAGCGTTATGGGGGCACTCTGTAGCTGATACCAAAACATTAGCTACTCCATTGAAGGATTCTTTTTGTACTTAAGAAATTAAAAATCACAGTCCTAGCAGAGCTGTGTAACCCTGTGACAGAAGTGATGAATTCTTGGCAGTAACGGGGGTCTGTGCTGGCATAAACAGCAAACTGCAAAGCACCGCGTAGTGCCGCAGGTTTTCTGTGGTAAAGCTGGCTGAGCCCTGACAGGTTTTTACTGTAAATCCCTCTGTTTCTCTTGATCTCAGATTTGTTTTGCCTTCTGGAGTGGTGCAACTGAAGAGAGGAAAAACATAAGGGTGGGAACAGTGGGAACAGTTTCAAAGGATGGTAGGGGGAAAGGGGCTGTCCTTGCCGAGACTGAAGTGTGAAGAGTATTTTATTAATAGGAGACTTGAAGATGGGGTACAAGATAACATATGCATAACTAACTGCCTGGCGCTCCTGCAGTCATGCTGAGTCAGTGCAAGTATTGGAATCCGCAGAGTTTTGCAGAAATTTTTGCAGTTTTTCTTTTATGTGTGAACGTGCTCGATATTCTGATTTATTATTTATTTTTAAAATAAATCTTAAACTAGATAAAGCAGGTCAGCCAAGCGGTCTGAGCAGACTAAGTGGCTTATCCAGCACCCCCAATGAGTCAAGAAACTCGTGTTGCGACTGAATGCCCTTGAGACAGACAAAATATTTGAGTCGGCATGAGTGCTAACATCTCTGCTGCAAATTTAAAGCTGACGAATTTATTTCTTTTTCCCTTTTAAACAGTGTTATGTTAATTTGTGGAGCTTCCTATCAGAGTGTAGCTTTGGGACCAACAGATTTGTAGATTGATTCAAGATCTGGCATTCAATGGATATAAGCACATTGAACACGATGCAAAATAGGATTTCAACAGTTTCTCTTCTGTGTGTCTGTTTTTATATAAACAGAAGATGCGTGTATATATATGTGTATATATATTTGTGTGTGTGAGCTTCAGGGCTGACTTAATCCTTTATGGGAAGAAGCATCCACTTCTATGTAATAATATAATATAATTATTGTTATATTATAAGCATCTATTAATCTATACCTATTGTCCACAGAGTTTTTCCCAGCTTACTCTGATGCTGTTGATACCGGCTAGTGCCAGCAGTGAGGCTGGACTGGGATGAACAGCAGTCCTATCTTTGAGAATTTCCATATAAAGTTTTTTCCCAGTCCTGTTCAATATCTTATTTTGCTTTTAGAGCAGTTTGAAGAATTTATTCTGAGTGATTTTCCTTTAATGGAGTCTGTGAATAATGAGGTGAATGCCTACTTGCAGGTAAAGGGAAGCTCATCCTGGTAATGGTGTGCGCTTGAAGGACAGTCAGCTAATTTTTATTGCCACGGATGGAATGGGAGTTGAGTGCCTAATTTGCACCATTCTGGAAATGTAATTCTTGTCAATGCATCATGAGTATCAAGTTATTCAGCACCTGACACGTGTAAAAAGCGCATGAGTGAAACTCCAGTGTTGCCATTTTTGATAATGGTGTTTAAATGCAATCCTATTAAAAATAAACTAACAAGCTCTGCGATACTGATGCTCACTTGGCTGATCATAGGAAAATTGCTGTGTCTGGGTATGATCTACAGGTTTACGTTTAAGGGGAGAAAATACTCATACAAAAATCCCTTTGAATCCACAGGAGAATGACTGTTGGAAAGTTAACTATACCAAGTCTATGCGTAGTCTGATTTTTAAACTTTAAACTTTGTGGATCAGCCTGCAATGGTTGCAGAGATACTCTGCCAAACAGCTTGTTAAAGAAGCTGTTTCTCTCTGACAAGGGAGCTTTTCTGAAACCTCGAGTGTGTTGGTGTGTTCATGTGCGGAGCCATCGCAGTGACCGCGGGCCGATTGCCTATCGGGGCCACGGGGAGAGTAGCGCCGTGCTATAGCATGGGACCAACGGAGATGTTCCCCGTCCCCGCGGGTGACGGCACAGTTTGCTGCCCCTGCTACCTACTTCAGCCATCTCTAACTTAAGTTTTCTGGTTTGGCTCTAGGCTCTGTAGGGCTTTGCATAAATTTCTTAAGATTTTTGCTTATGGGCATAGGTGCTAAATGAGACTTAGAGAAGTGCCAAAACGACTTTGGGAGCCAGTTGTGACCTTGAGCAATGCTGAGAAGCTACTTACCCTTTGGAGACAGAAATATTTTTATTTTTTTCTGTTTGCTTGCTTGCTTCTTGGTTTGTTTTTTGAATACGACCTTGAGTTGAGCAACATGCAGGGGAGCCATGAATCTTGTGTGCAAAAGTTACTGTTAATGTGGACTCGGTGAAAAGTCTTTGGCGTAAAAATGTGGGTTAGCTGTTGTGGGTCAGCTTGACCTTCAGTGAGGTTTGGGAGCTGAAGTGCCTGTTTGAGAATCTCCTTCGTAGGTCCAATGCACTTTTCAAAATGTAACCTCCTTTTACAACTAAATACCTCCTTTAAAACTGTGTTGTACTGAACGTTTTTGAACAGTGTTGATATGTAAAGCTCAAAGTGGAGGATGTGGGCCTTTTGCATTAGGGGTAGTGGGAAAAGCTTAGCTTCAGTGATAGGACTGAGCCATATATGATAAGAAGACCTAAAGCTGTTGTTTCACCTACTATATTGGTATTAAAAACAATACATCTTTTCTTTATAAATTCCCTGTTTTTCAAAAGCACTAAGCATTATTACTTCATAACTGTGTAATTATTGCATAACACTACTCCATTTTGGTATTTACATTTAAGTAAAGTAAGTATGAATTAAGTCTCTCTTTTCTAAGCATTAAACAAGATAAGACAAAACACAACAAAACCCAAAGAGGTATATTTTCTTTCACTGTGCAGCTCCTCAGCGACGGCATCTGCTTGTAGCATCCAGCTGCCTCTGTGAACATCTAATAATAAAGCTAGGAATTTTTCATAGTATGATATGTAATCAATATATTAGCGTGGTTTAGCACCACGCTATTTCCAATAAGGAGAGCATGTTACATACTTCCAAAAAGAATTGAAAATGACAAGTAAAGAAAATGCAAATGAAAGAAGAGTTTTTCCATATTGCTGGCTGGATTTGAGAAGTAAAAACAACAGATGTCTACATACATTTTAAATAGCTTGTTTTAAAAAAAAAAAAAGCTTTAAAGCTTTTAAGCTGGGTTACTTTTGAGAATAATCTTTTAGCTCTTGTGCTATAAATTAAGAACTGCATGAATCTATATTGTGTCAAAAGAGATGGTTTCTTTTGCCCTTGGAGTGGTTTGCTCTCTATTCCCGAGCTCTCCAGAGCGCTTTCTGCAGCAAAGTGCTTCAGAATAAGTCACCCCGGGACTTTCATAAGACAGTCAAAATACGTGGATCTCTCATTGCAAAGCATGACTATGTCATTTAAAAATAAATAAATTATCCTGTGCCTGCATATTACAACTTCTTTTAGTTTACAAACGTGTTGCGTGTAGTTTTAAGAACGGGCTGCACAGGCAGTTATCAGGCACGCGTAAATGAAAGCAGATCTGGCTATGGGGCGATGGAGTAGACTCTGATTTCTCAGAGTCCCTGCCAGCCTGATTTTCATCATCCCTTTTATCATTAGCAGAGTAGTTTTGTTGATGGAGGGCAAAATCTTTTTTTTTTCTGAAATGTCACATCTTTAAAATCGGAGTGAGGGCAGAGTTTCACAGGTAAGAGGAGAGTTGGCATCACTGTGCTTACATGTCTATTTATAACACGAGGTGAATGGCAGCGTTCATTAGACCTTTTTTGTTCCCTTTGCCTTCTGGCTCTGGTTTGATTCAGCATGACAAGAGTGATTGGCCATCGGTTTGATTAATGCTTATAAAAGGTCCTAAATGAAATGAATGGTGAACTGCACTAAGTTATGGAGTAGTTCCCATTAAACTACATAGTTAACACGAATTAATGCAGCTGCCAAAATTCAATTATTAAAAAAGAATGCAGGAAAATGTCCAAGACTGAAAAATGTCTGTTACTCGTAATGAATGTATCTAGCGCTATTCCCATGACTTTTCCTAGCTTTTGCTATTCTTCAGGTTCCTAAAAGAGTTTTATGTTGGCTTCAGTGGTATGCTTGCGGCTTGCTGGGAAAGTATTTACAGCTCTCAGTAGTGGCGATCCGTTAAAACCACTTGGGACTTTGAGACTACTCAAATTCAGCGTGTGAAGTATGTACGTTCCAGTTGCGAGGGAGAGGCTCTCAAAAGTCTTTTGAGCAAATGGTTCCGATTAGTTTAACTAGAAAATATTGAACAGAGCGTAGAACAGGCTTCCTACGAGGTGGCTGGGTTAATATGTACATTTATTAGCTTAGACAAACAGTTCGCTATGCCGGGGGAAAGAGCGAACTCAATTTAGACACTGGCTGCATCATCGTTCATAGGAACTGCATAAACAAACTGGCACTGAATTCGCTGTGACTGCTAAATAATTGCAGCTTTTGAAATAACAGGATTTCTTTTTTCCAGCTGCCCAAGGGACATGTTCAACACAAGCACAAGTTCTTTTTCATAAGTATATTTAGATTTATAGTTACACAGTTAACAGAAAATTACTTTTGTTCTTCCTGTAATTCCGTATCTTATTGCAAAGTCTGACTGTAACATGGTCCTGGGCTCTAGAAAAGCTGCTGAAGTGGCGAAGTTCTCCAGCGGACAGTGCATGGCGATTTATTATATAACATTTCTGTGAAATACCAACCTCACTGAGTATTAGCCCCAGCAGCAGGGTGATGTTGAGGGTATCAGCCACATCACCCGGGCAAAGCTTGCTTTATTCTCAGCTGTACAGCAGCCACAGGTATTTCGACCTGTGCCCATCAGGTGGGAAGGGCTAGAAACAGTAAAAGCACATTCAGTCAAAGCCAGATTTTAAAATATGCAGCATTTCTAATATACTTTAAATAACTTTGACTTAGTTTTGAAGGACTTGTATGGCTGACTTTTTTTTTTGTATTAGATATGCACAGCATGGGGTTTGTGAGCAACATTTTGTCACAAGTTATCTAATTGGCATAGCTGTAGGCCAGTTAGGCACAACCATGAGTGTTTTTAACCACCTTTTTATACATAAGAGAAGAAATCATGAACTTGAATTTGTTTTCATGCAGAGCATATCTTCTAAATTAACTCGGAGATTTGTAAACTGGAGTTGAACTGATTTAAAAATGAGGGAGCTCATTATGTTTTGGAAGCCGTTGAGTTCAGTATCTTGTCACAGGTGATACCCAAGAGTTGAAGGTAGATCTGTGCAGAAGCTCCCCTTTTGGGCGGTTTGAACCTGAGCTCTGGATCAGAATGAACTTGAAGTGAAACTTCAAGTGTTTATAAAACTGGACTGAGGTGCAAGCTGTGAAAAAATAAATGAGTAAATAAGCTTGCATATTTTGATTCGCCATGAGTTTTGCAAATTTGTGAATGAAATAGCACAGACTGCTGGGATGTGTAGTGCTGAGATTCACAGAGGTTTCAGGTTTGGGATAAAGGGACTTGAACCTCATTGCTGTGATGGTAGTCTATCCACATAATTTTTTTTCTAGGACTTTTTGCAAATAGCCAGAACAAGAGAAGAGGAAAAATAATACAAATATTTCATTCAAACCATTGTCCTTATTTGCATGCAATTTTTGGGAAGAAAGACAAGAATTGAGATGGGGGGAGCTCTCGTGGCAATTTTTAAGCTGTTTCCCTCTGATCCTGGTAGACAACCATGCACAGAAAGGAAAAGTACAGCAAAAAGAGAAAATGCAGCTTTTCCTTCTGGTTCTGACCTGTACTCCTACCCTATCTGGGTAGGACCTGCTCCATCCATTATTGAGACCCTTGTCCAAGTGTCAAGCTATTTTTAAAATATTTATTTTAGCTGCCTCTTTCAAAGCAGAAAAGATTATTAGAAAAGTTCGGCTGCTTGGCCAAGTTGGACTTTTGAAGGGAGGGTAAAAGGAGGAGAGGGAGGCTTGAGGATGGAAAAAAGCAAACCCACAGAGGTGAGGAAAGACCCACAGCACTTTTGGGAACGCAAGATCTGGTTTCTAGGTGGTGTCTGGGATGGAGCTATGTGTCCTCTCAATATTTAGGGTATTTCTCAGGCTCCCAGCTCGTTGGCATCATTCTGGAGCTGGAGGCCATGGGGAAGGTTTGCACACTGGCATTTTCCCCATGAATCCAATCTTCCTTCCAAAATAATGTCTTCAAAATAGATTGGTCCAATAATCTGCATTTCTATTCCTTTTTCCACCAAATTTGGCTTAGTAAATTGTATGTCTGCAGTCCTGTCTACCAGAGTGCAATTAGCAGAGTCTTACAGCACTGTGAGCTGGGCTCTTTTTTGTTAGGTTAATTTTCATTTCTTTATGTTTAACTTCTGAACCTGCCTCTTATAAATTGCTTTTTGTACAAAAAATGAGTTGGTCTTGTGCTGCGTTGAGCTGCTTGAAATGTAGGTCTCCAAAAAACAGGATCTGTTTGAAGTCTGAAAATTAATCATTGATTTAATAGGTGCATAATAAAATTGTATTAATTTCAACTAATATTTTTTGTTCCAAATGGAGAAGTCTCAGAGTCTGCAAGTTGATTAAATTAGCGCGGGGTCTGTGGCAACTGTATTTATTTTTCCCTCTGCTAATTTTAAATGTTGGAAAAGTGTATTCATTCATGGTGCAGATGCTTTTGATACTTAAAGCAAGGAAGGTTTTAAAACTCAATTATATGAAGTTGTCAAATGCTGTTGAGCAGAGTATCTTTTTTAAAATAGCCTTTTGAATATTTTTTCGATAGCTTTTTGCTCACTTGGTTCACTCTAGTCATCTTTTTTCCTTTCTTTTTCCTTTTTTTGTTTTTATGTTCTTACCCATGTATCATTCGCCTAAATCTTCAGTCTCTAATTCACACTAATTTGCAGCATGGAAGATTTCTTTGGTCATCTCTATGTACCAGCACTCGGACATCTATCTAGTAAACGCGCTCTTTAATGTGAAGTTATTTCTTCTGTGACCTCTTAAAAATCTTTAGTTATTTAACTTCCATATTCCTGTTCCTCTTCCCACTGATTTATACGGATTCACTGAAGGAGAGTTGGCTATTACGTGCAAAAAGTTTAGTTGCTGAAGGTAACAGAAAAAGATTCCCTCTAAAGAAAAAGAGCGTCATCCTGTGTGGTAGGAGAGGATAGGGAGGTTACTGCCAGACCCGGCAGGCTCCTGCCGGACACCTCAGGTGTCATCTGCTCTGAAAGGACTTTCTGACCTCCGAGGATGGCAGGAGAGGCAAAGCCCTTCAGAAGAAAGCTCGGTATGTGTTGCATACGGATGCAGGGGATTGTGAAGCCAGCAGTTGTATACAGGTCTATCCAGACCGTTATTGTGCCTTATAAGTAGGGAACTTCAACTTAAAAAAACCACTCTTTGGTGCCCACCTACACAAATCTTTTCTTGAGGGACCTTGAACAAGCCACCGCTCCCTGCGTTTCCCCATGTAAAAACCTGATGTCCTTTGAGAAGTGTAAGATGCTACTTCTTTTGTGAGCAGGGGTGCTGTAATAACTATTCTCCACTGATAAAATGATAAAAACTTGGTCGTTTTCTTTTGCAGACAGTAGCTGTCTGCGGTGCAGTAAGATGTGATCTTTGAGCCTGGAGCTGGAGGCTGCGGTGCTGCCCCGGTGGGAAGCATTATGCAGATGCTGCTGGACTGCTGTCGAGGCCAAGCTCGAGTGTTGCAGGAAGGTTACGAGAAGCATCTGAAAGATGCATTTAGGGAATAATTATAAAGAAAGTGGGAACTGGGGGAGAGCAGAGTCATGGAAACCACCGAAGGATGAAATTTCAAGAGGAGGAGCATGGCTGACAGTGCTGGAAATCATTGACAGGATCTGTGGGCTAGAAATAGCTTCCACATTCGCTTTTCAGTAAACGCTAAAGATTTTAATGATTTCCCCACTCTCTTTCCTCCTCTGCTGTACAAATAGCTTGTTTATCACAAACCATTTTTCTTTTTCTTGCCTTCTGATTTCC
This sequence comes from Calonectris borealis, assembly GCF_964195595.1. Classification (NCBI taxonomy): domain Eukaryota; kingdom Metazoa; phylum Chordata; class Aves; order Procellariiformes; family Procellariidae; genus Calonectris; species Calonectris borealis. Next base: position 2,591,303 of record NC_134351.1, on the reverse strand, counting down.
CCTTAATAGTGTCAGTAGAAAAGGAGTGAAAAGAAAAATGACCCTGTTGGTTAAAGGGTTAAAGCTAAACTGTTCCACACTAATTTTTGTCTTCTGGAGGAGCGGTTCCCTCTGCAGATCTGAGCAGAGCCGTACACCGCAGCATTGTTTCGGGCGCATTCTCTTAAAAAAAGATAGCACACTTCAATAATTCACAGCTTTAAGCAGTCCCTGTCCTGGAGGCCATCAGTTAATGCTTAATGGGGACATCTTGTCCTTGCTTATGTCCTTTTCTAGTCTTTCTGTGGATAAATTAAAAGCATTTCTAATGTGAGCGTTAGGTACACAAATTGTCTGTTGAGTTCTGTTTGCCAAACAAGCTGGGAGTTTCCCTTTGGTGCTATAGGTGCCACTGAAAAAGAGAAGTATTTCTCTGTGGATATCTAGTACGGATCTGTGGCATAAAATCAATGCCAAAGGTAGGCGTTGCAGGACGGTGGCTATGTCTGTGCTGGGGATGGAGGATCTTCACATCATCTTGAAGATAGCACAAGTTGTGGTAAACGCACTGTCTTGTATAGGGGCCGTAATATTTACAGGTAAATATCTTTGTTTCATTTAGGGCCTCAGTTTGTAAAATCATGTAAAATGGCCATGACCTCTCAGTTAATGATACAATTTTGTTTCATGTTATAATCCGTATTTATGAATGCATTTGGCAGGTGGAGTGTAAGAGAGAGACAGCCTTGCCTGCGGTATGTTTTTATGCAATGTTGTCGCAGACAGCTGAGATGATTGCATCTATTAAATAATGGTGCTTTTATTAAAAAAAAATTGGAGACTCTTTTTCCTGAAAAAAAGCAAAATGAAATGGTTTGCTCAGAAATATGTATTTTAAAGCCAAGATTTTTGCAAATGAAATTAACATATCACATTATTGAGGAAACTAGACGTGCTTCATATAAGACTGTTCGCATGATATTTTGAACGCTTGAAATGCTTTCCTAGATATATCAGTTGATTTGCCTGCACCTTGCTCTGGTGTTTCCAATGGAAGAGCTCTTCATATCGACTGACAAATATGAAGAGATTTAGCATTTTCCCAGTGAGGGTTTGGATTTTGTTTTATTTCTTAAACTTCCAACTGAAACCATAAAATCCATCTTCTAAAGCAAAAAATCAACGGTTTTGACATGGGTGGCATGGAGAATGTATGGGAGTGAGACTAGAATTAGCCATTCTCCTCATCCTTCAGCTTTGGCTTTAAGCTGTAATAGTTAAAATCTGATGCAGTTACTAGTAATGGGACATCGCTATGATCTTGCATCCAAACTCTGTAATTTTGTAGTGGGTAGGAGGTAGGAACTGCTCTGCTTCTCTATCAGCAGGTCCCCTGAAGGACTTGGGGCTGACCCTGCTTTGTGGGTGCTAGTTGTTGCTCAACCTTGGGAGAGTGGTGGGAAGCCTGCGAAGCTGCCTTCCTATCCGTGAAAGGCTTTATTTAGCACCATATACAAATGCAAGTCATATCTGTAAAATAAAATCATCCTGTGAGCATGCAAACCATATGGGACTGGTATACTAACACGTTACTACTGCTAAATGTGGACAGGGATAAGTCACTATTTTTTCTCTTTTCTGGTGGTGGTCTTTTTTGGCGGAGTGGAATGCGGGGATGTTGTTTAGTGGTTTTTGTCCCAGAGACATTTCTTTAATAGCTTCTACTGCGAAAACCAATTTTCTATATTAGACTTGACTTTTAGCAGAGCCAGTTCAGATCTTTTTTGTATCTACTGTTGCATTTATTCCGAGTTTTCTATTTAAGAGCCTTCACATCCCAATTGATTAGTCACTTTACAAGGTGTCAGTTTTGCTGCTCCTCGGCTATCCGTTGGGAGTTACTAGCCGTGTCCCGAAACCCCACGGGCTCAGCACCACTGGAACCGTGGCCGGGTCAGCACAGGGGATGTCCAGGTTCCTCTGTTCCCCAGTAAGCTTCTAGCCATTCCCAGTGGAAACCCTAGGGAGGCATGGTTTGGCTAACTCCTGAAAACAGAAAATGTTCTAAGGAAGTCATCTGAGAGAGATCACCCCGCATCCCTACGGTTTGACACAACCAAAATATCCACAGAGATCAGCGGGAGCCTTGTTTGTATCAGACCTGCAAGGTTTGAGTCTTTATCTTCAAAAGAGAGGGATAAAAACTCTGAGCAGCTTATACGTGTGTTGATAAGAGCAACTTTGTGAGGGGCTCTGGAATAAAAGCTCTTTTTCAGAGGAAATTGCTCTCCAGCGTAGTCTCTTTTCCCTTTTTCCTGCTTTTCTGTTTTCCCGTCCCCCTTCACACAGCGTCCTCTTTGCATTTGCCTTTGGCCCTGGTAAGTTCTTCTTAAAAGCAGAAATGATATTTATTCAGCGTTTGTAGTTAAGTCTGCTTTGTGTCTTTGTTGTGCCACATTATCTTCAAATGCATCATTGAATCCAATGTTGAATGTCTCTGACTGTATATCTTTTTGTACGTGGGGCAGCAGACTGTTAACTTTGCTTCATCTGCATTCAAAACAAAATGAAAACGAGGAGGAAGAAGGAACAGTTCAGCCGAGGAGAGCAGGATTAGCAAGCAGGGCAGCGCTATGAGGCTCGTACTTTGCTCATCCCTGCAAATCTAACAGTATTTCCCCGGACTGCTTCTCTGGGGTCCACAGTGTCAATCGACTAGTAGATCAGAAAGAATGGGTCCTGAATGTTCTGGTTGGGGAGAGAAGAGACATCCCCACCTTATTGCTCCAGGGTTTAAGGATGATGAAGTGTCTTCCCTGTCTTCAGTGTGCTGATGGGGAAAGGGAAGGTGCGGTTTTCTTCTTGCTGCCTTTCACTCTGGGGAGAGAAAAGGGGAATTACGCCCTGCGTATGGACCTCTGCTGACCACTGCTTGCTTCAGCTGGTGGGAGGATGGTATTAAGTAACTGGATCGTGTCTGGAGAAGCAGGAATTGCTTTGTAGATCATGTCTAGAGAAGCAAGAATACAAATTGCCTAGGTGAATGGATATTTTTAACTTCTGATTTAGATTTAATATTCCCATCCTTAGTGTATTGGATATAGAAAACTTGGGAGGAGTACTACAGATTTTCCCTTATAGAACAGCATTTTGTCCTTTCATCTTAATACAAGTGACTGCCATGGTATCTGGGCATAAAAAACCAAAGCATTGTAGTGTCTGGATGACAAAAACAATACTTGAAAAGTTCATAAAGAAACCCTTTATTTTTTTAATGCTTCATCTTTGGTTCAAGAACCTCAGCCTTTTATAACAAAATTAAACCTAATTAGCAAGTCCTTAACCTTTACAAAAAAAGATAATTACTTTTTTCAAAAATCATAATTGTAAGGTCATATTAATTATTTGTGGATTTATTAGACCTGAAAAAATACTTCTGCAATAACAAAGACGCAGAAAAAATTTCTCAAGAGGGTTTTCTCACTTTTTTTTAAAGTTGAGCCTAACAGAGCTGAGTGCTTTGCAGATCTTTTTTTCACACCTTGGAAAGGGCCCTTATTTTTAGGTTTTGTGATAGAAAATTCATCACTGCTTTAGCAGTAGAGATGCATGCATGTATAACCTCATGCTTCTTGACACACCAGTGTGTCTGTCTTGCTTTTGTTAGTTCTGTGCTATTGCTACTGTTGCAGTGATTTGTTTTGTATTTGTGGCTGTTGTTGCGTATAATAAAGAGAAAAACGCAGTTTAGCCCCCAGGTTTCTAGACAGAGAAAAAAATAAGGAAGCTTTCTGAAGTCTTAAATTTTTTTCAACAAGGAGCTGCTGAAAATATGATTTCAATTAGCAAGTTGACCAAAATAAATTTCATAGTACCATGTTCATCTGCCAGTATTTTGCAATAGTTTTCTTTATAGATCGAAAGTAACAGGTGACCTTTTTGAATAGTGCGCTGGGACTCTGCAGCATGTGCTGCTATTGAAAGGAACGCGTGGAAACATCAGTCCTTTTATTTTATTAACAAAAAAAAAAATTAACAAAAGCTGGAAGGGCTGCTCTAACAGGTTTCTAACTGCATTGCAGTAAGGGCAAGCGGAGGCTTCACTTTACATGCCAGGCTACCAGCTTTTGCTTCAGGTCGGTACAGATTTCCCAAAGGTCCTGTGAGATATTTGCCCACATCTCCAATAATTTTGGATGTTACAGATGATGCTTGATGCCTGTATTTAGATATGTGATTCCCACCTTTATTCATCAGCAGAATTTTCCCCAAAGTGATGCTTGTTGCGTTGACGCTCATTCACCTGCTGACACAGAAATGTGTGTCCTACCTGTGTGGGGCAACCCCCTGCCCAGGTTGCAGTTTGAACACTGCACTTCAACCTGGACAATTGCAAATTAATGATAGCTTCAAGGGAAGCAGGCATAGACCCATATTTCCCTGCTCGGCTGTTCCTCCTTGATCTGGAAGTAGAAGAGAGCGAGCTGCTGGTAGCAGCCTGGCATTGCACCACGGCTGGGGTACAGGGTACGGGTGCTGGCACGCAGGCATTGAGCTCTGTGGAAGGGGATCCATACTGATACCCAGCACACCCTGTCCCGTCCAGAAGGACAGCATTAATTTTTACAATGTCCTCACTCCATCTAAAGGAGTGGCTAATAGAAGCAGACTGAACACAGCTCATGTTCAACCAGGGTTATTAGCTAGTGTTTATGGTTTATATTCACCTAAATAAAGCTGTGTCGTGTTGTTAAGCCTCCATACAACCGTGTGTCCAGGCCAAATAGAAATGGATTATAGCTAAAAAAACTGCTGCTGGAAGTTGACAATCCAGGTAGATGGCAACTTAAAATATGCCATAAATCAAGTGCTAGTATCTAAGCTTTGAAGTAGCTCTGGGTCTGGCTCACTTTATATAGAGAAGAGGTCTAAATATTGCGGTAGTTTTCCTAGAGCAAGTATCGAAAATGCCGTTCGCTCCCGAGGCAGCCCGGCCAGGCGCTGGGAGGATGCTCGGGGGTGGCACCTGCCTTAGGGGTGTCCTGCAGAACGTGGGAGTGTCGTCTAATCTGAGAGAAGGGGGTTCACCCCGTGCACCCATAAAAAAGCTATTAAAATCTCCTTAGAGGAAGGAAAAGGTTTTCTCATACTTACATAGGTAGAACCAAGGGTTTCCAGTTCTCTGCGAGTTGGCTGAACTAGTGGTGGGGAACTAAAATTATTAAGTTCCTGGAATCCAGGTGTCTTTGAGATGGTAGTTTTTAAGTTGTCTTTCAACTTGAATTGGGATCACACAAAAAAGACCAAAGTGCAAGCCCTGAGAGGTCAGTAAGGGCTGTGGTGAATTTTTTTTTTCTTTTTTTTTTTTTTCTCTTGACCTGCCTAGAGTTTTGAGGTTTTAATTTGTGTTACATCCCATAACGTGCAAAGGATTTCTAAAGGTGAAGAATGTGGTAGCTTGCTGCACGTGGAAGTGTTCAGAGCAATAGAGGGAGTTGCACTTCGCCTTTGTTTACATCCGATTTAGGTACAGAATTATGGTTTCAAGTATTTTGCATGTTGATCGTATGTGGCCAGTTTTATTGGAAACCTGAAATATCAGCAAAATGCATGCGGATGTGCCTGTCCACAGACTAACCTGCAGCAACGCACGTGCTTTAGGTATCATGTAATAACATTTCTATTAATTTGGGTTAAGTAACTGTTTTACACCTGCCAAATTTGTTTGAATGTAGCACTGTCTAAAACCTTACTGAATCAAATGTTTAAAATCAATGAAAAAGTGACAAGATCAGTCATCCTTTGGAACAGAAATGTCAATCAGTGACCTAAGGATAAAAAAAGTTTAGAAGAAATGCAATAATAGGTAGTTTGTTAATATAAACACTTTGGTCCACATCTGAACCAAATACCGTGGCTTTTCCAGCACTCAGGTTCAAAGGTCCATCTTGACTGTCAAGATTTTATGCTAATGAAGAAACAAATATCAACATAATGCGAATTCTCGCTCCTCAGATTCCCGTTTGAATCTGAGACTGATCAAGGAGAAATTTGAGGCTCTTGAGTGCTGCTTTGTTGAATCTTTTTCTCCTCTTAACTGCCAGTATTGAGATTTAAAAATTATCACTGTCATTCTCTTGACTAAAAAGTACAAATGAATATTGCTTCTGGATTTGAAACTAAAAATACTTTGCAGGCTGGGTGGGAGGAGCTGCCAGGAGAGCTCCGGGTGAGTGAGAGCACCATCTCGGTTACAAGCCCTCTTTTCCCTGGTTTGTCATTTCAGAGCATCCCAGCTGGAAATCGGGTTTCCAAATTGGCAGCTCTCGTTAGCTGCTGGCACTGTTAGTTCTTTGGGGTTTGGTTTTGGGCTTTCTACCCTTTTCAGTATTTGCCAGGGGAATATCTGGTGAAAAATGAACTATCATCAAAAAGTGTAGCGGTGAAACGAAGTTCAGGATGAGACCTGCAAGTACTAATTTAGATACCAAGTAAGCAGTACACAGCAGGATCTGAACCATCTCTCATTCTCCATGCAGATCTGTGTTAGAAAGGGTTTTAGAATGAAACACTCGTTTTCCAGATATTCAGCACGTGATAAACAGCACTGTGAATATTTCCATAGGCTCTTCTGTGCTTTAAAGTCAAAGCTGTCATTGGCGCTGTCAATGTGCGTAACATGTTGTTATATACTGTAGGTCTGCATGTTGGTTAAATTTAGTATTTTGGTGCTTCCTTTGTAGGATTTTGCCTGGGACAAATGTAATCGATAACCTATGGGTGTCTTGACTTTTATTTCTCAGCTTGGCAGTAAATCCTCTAGTTTCTTGGTGTATGGGGCTTTTTCAACTCCTCTGTTTCTTCGAGACCACTTCTATAAACGTGACATCTCCCTGTCACGGAGGGAGGCAGGCAGGGTTTGTCGGTGTAAGGGCTTTCCCTGGCTGTATGATGGGTGGGGGTTTATTTTGAGTTGTGGTTGTTAGCGGTAGTTGGGTAGTTAAGACCACGCTGTCAGAAATAAACCCTTCAAGAGCACTTCATGTATCATTATTACAAATTTGAGTGTGACACTTACCTTTTAAGTACACTAACTCAGCAGGACACATCTGAACTTCCGAACATTACAAAATTTATGGAAGCGGGAATAAGAAAATTAGGGAATACCCAGCACAACTTCTTGTCAGTGCAGGTTTGCGGATTCTTAACTGACAACTTAATTTGCCAAGGATTAGTTGTAGATCTTGGCTGGTGAAAAGGCTTTGAGAATTTTTAAGATGCCAAGCTCAGGCACACAAACCAAAGGGTATTCTATTGCATCTTCTGAAAGTAAAAGAAACAGCAGTTAATATCAATAATTGTGGGGGTGGGAGGCGCCTATGCATGTTTGTGCGTGTGGGGATGTGTGCATATGTATGCACGGAGCCAGCTGGGATCCTGCCTGTTACTTATTGGGTCATGTATCGTCTTTCCAGATCCTGCTTTCATGGGAAAGTTCAGAGCAATGATGTAACTGTGTAATACACAGAATACTATTAAAAATATAGATTTCAAATGTTCTGAAAGGAATCTTACTGCAGCATCTGTGGTTGGTTTTATTAAAAGCAGTTTAAATTCCCCTGCCTGGAGCAGTTTGGAATTACAGAGATGGGCTGCAGAAATTTACATTTTAATTGAGGCAGAAGACAAAATAGGGCATGGCACAGCATTCACACATTACGAGAAAGAATAAATAAGATATGTATCAGCTGGGAGAAAAGAAATGACTGGTCGTTTTTCACTGCCTCCTGTGCTATATTTTCTAACAGTGCAATGAGCAATACTGGGCTTGTTTTGTTTGCTTCAGATCAAATTGCAGCAACTAAAGCTACCCCTATTGAGCAAGTTGTTTATTTAAAACATGTTGTAAGACTCTAAGTATGCTTTCGAAAAACAACACCAGGGACCCAGCAAAAGGTAAAGGCTCGTCTGTGATCTGTCCGCTGATTCGTTTGAAAGCAGGAGGCCGAGTAGCTTCTCGTATGGTTTGCGCAATCTGGGCAATTAACTGTAATTTTTGAGGTCTGGTTTCTAAAATGTTCATTCTACAAAAAGCTGCTCTGCTGCTAATGGGAGCTGATGCCTGGGTAAGTGTGGTTGGATTTATGTTGGACTTGTTTTGGATCCTGAGGATGTTTTTCATCATAGCTGGAGAAGAAACTATACAGTTCCCACTGATTTTTTAAAAACCCCACTGAAGATTCATTATGTTTAATGTTATTGCTAGCATTGATAGTAGGGCCTAGAAATAGTACCTGAGAGTAATGATCTATTATACTCCATGTGAAAAATAACCAGATGCAATCTAAATGGTTTATCATTCAGACCGAGCAGTTAAAAGCTAGGGAAAAAAACACGGGCGTTGGGTAGTGGTGCGAGAACCCAGCTCTCCTGACCCCACTGCAGCGGCTTTTTTTGAGCAGGAAAGTTTTCCCTCAACTTGCGCTATTATTTTGCATCAATTGACAAAGCATTATTGCTTGGACTTTCTTTTTAAAAATATCTTAAGGCATTCTTTTTATTGGTTTCAGCTGTTCAGATAGTAAGTCACATCAGATTCTTAGATTTTAACATGAAAGCATAAACTTAGTGGACTTACTGTGTTTTTGTACAGTCCGTGCAAAGTGTCCCTGGTTTGGTGGACCCCTTAGGGCAATCTCATAACAGTAACCTCGGCAGAGAAGCAGATAACGTACTAGTCTAACAGCCAGTGTCCAGGGTTTTATTTCTTGCTATCCGGAGAAGAATAAAAGGCGGTCAAACACTTCCAAAAAGCCCTCCAAGTTCCCCACTTCTCCAAACAGAAAAGCAGTTTGTACCCATGGGTGGTCTTATGGCTTCTGACCCCATGGAAACCTCTCTGCGGGCCTCATTAGCAGGACAGCACAAGCCATGGGGCAAATGGGCATAAAGTGCGGATGAAGAACCCATCCTAGGTCCCAGCTGTTTGACTGCAACACTCTTTAATTCTTGATTGGCAAAGCTGGGACTGTAGGAGGTCCAGTTGGTTATAATTTCATTGTGTCATTAAGGAAAGAGAAAATGAGGATCCAAAAGCGACTCCTGTTGCTCTTGGTTGGATGACTGCTTTCTCTCTCCTACAAAAACAGTTGGAGGTCCACTCCTGTCCACCAATGTGGGAATAAAGACGGACTTGTGAGACTGGAGAGCCTTCCAGCTCTGGTCTGTGACGTGTGCCATGCCGGAGGATAGAAGGCTTAATCTGCCATTAACACATTCCCGAGTTTCTAAATGGCAGATGCCGCATCAGGCTGAAGCAGAGAATCCTCTGGACGCCCTGGAGGAGCTGAGGCAGGGATAGCAGGGCATGGTGTGGATCAGCTCCTCTTTCCCCAGAGGAGGAGGGAATCGTGCAAACAGGACCACGTTGTCACCACGGATGAAACTGCGAGTGGGTTGGATATCGGTCCCCTGCCACATGGATGCATGGCACCGCATGTGCGTTTTCTGGGCTGCTCTTGACAAGGAAATGAATAGATGAAGGCTCGAGAAGCTGGCAAATAACTTCCACCATGTGTGTATTCCTTATGGCTGCCCTAGAAATGACTAGATCTTACTCTTTCGGATCAGTGGAGTGCTATATTAAAAAAAAACCTAAAAAAAATTGGCAATCTCAGAGATTTTTCTTCTAATCCACCATGGAGATTATTCTTCCCTCTTCCAAAAAAAGCCTATGAGAAAAATAAAAATCATGTCCTACGTATTTGTCTTGAAAGGATTATTTCTTTGTGATCAAAAAAATAATAATTTTCCTACTTTCAAACCCCTGAGTTCTGACCTTCATTGTCTTTGATCTAAACAGCTAATCCAGTGAGAATTTAATTTTGATGTGGTTTCAAAATTTGGCTTCCTGCTGATTTTTAAGTGGTTAGTGTGAAACATGACCAAATCTCCAGCAGTATGGTGCTAATTAACATCACCCGAACATGTTTTTTCCTCCAGTTAAGCCCAAAGGCAGCAGCCAAATCCAAAGGCAATTGTCCAGACCGCTTACCTAGGTCATTGCACGGGCTATGTTATTCTCGTCTTTGTTTAATTACAATGGGTTGCCTCCACCTTTCAAATTAAATTACCTCCAGCATTCTGCGGGATGATGTCTCTATCTGCATTGTTCGTCCTCAGAATATCCTACTTTGTCCCTTTGTTGCAATAAAGGTGCCAGGGCATTCAGTTAATTTCTATAATTCTTCTCTTTCTGTCGTCTTGCATGCATTTCAAAACACTTCCAGCCTCTGTGACTTCAGCTCCTACTTGCAAAAGTATTTCCTTTGTGGAAGTTGGAAAAGTAAACTCAGGGTGTCACAGCGGGTTCAGTTCCGTGAATAACTTCAATCTTCTACTGATACATTTATTGTCTTACAGTTCCCTTTATTCTCACCTCATCTTTCTCTGCTTTACAGATTAGTAGTTCTTTGGGTTAGGACAACGGGTGTGAAACCACAGTAACGAAGAGGTGAGTCAGACTGAATTTGGGTTTGAATCTTGTTTTAAGCTGTATTGGTATTTATTATTCAGTCACTGCTGTGAGTGTAGTATGTGTTATTTTCCCTTTGGAATAAAACAAAGCAGGAAGATTTCAAAGCACAGATTTTCAGTGTGTTGTCTTTTTTTTTTTAATTTTAAGTGATCTAGTTAGTTCTCTTTTAGTCTCACCATTTCTTGCAAGACATCTATTCTTCTTTTGGCTTCTTTGCACTTAGCAGTATGGTTTGTTTTATCTATTGACTATTTACAATCCTGTCTAAGTGGCCAGATAATCTGGTCCTGCTGTAAATAATACCAGGATCTTCTCTGGGGGCGAATGCTCCTTTACAAGATAGCAGCTCTGACTTTGTTGCTTTAAATCTTCTATTTGTTATTTTCCTTTACTGTGAAAGATTTGTTTTAAGATCACAGTATAAGGGAAAAATTTGTTAATACATTGAATTAAATTATTATGTGTCCCCAAGGATAGGTGTCTTTTCTCATCTGCCTTGATAAGGAATGATTAAAAATAAATGTTTCTAAAACCAAACGCAATTATTTTGTGATATGTACTACAGAACACAGAAGTTAACGCAAAGGAATAGCATGAGGCTGGATGGAGCAGATAAAGATATCATGTCTGTAGTCTAGTTTTTCATCCTTTAAGTGATTCTCTTCCTTCCTTTGAGAGATTGTGTATTGAGTCTGACAAGTGGGGAATTCTTCGATCAAACGTGCTGGAAAAGTTTTTGAAAACTTGTGAAGTAGCTTCAGTCTTAGGGTTAAAATGAGACAAACACCACGATGACGGCATTTGGGCAATAGGTGACAGTTTACAACCTGACGGACCATGTTGTCAGAGCAGGCGGAGACTGGAGGTTTCTTCACTTGTGTGGTGGACACGGGCTGTGCAGTTAGATTGCGTCTCGTCGTGGTGGTCTGCTGTTGGGGAGTGTAGGGCTGCCTTAGCCCTTGAGACACAACACAGGTCTCCACTGGGAATAAATCACACAACTTCTGCTGATGGGTGCAATGTGAAACGAACCTGTGAGCCGAGTTTTGGGAAAGTAGCAGTCCTTGTACTCCTGCAGATAGGGACATTGGAGTTATGCTTGACCTGTCTTTGTGGGACAGCAAAGCAAATTAGTGTTTACAGTCTAGTTTGCATAGCATCAAGTGACAAATTATGATCTAGTTCAGCGTCTTGATCAATGATGGCACGGAAATTGCTGGTTAGAGCAATCAACATATTGCTTATGTATGACAGGGCTTCAAATTGAAATTCTGCCTATGATATGTTGTCAGGGCTTATCTAGATTTTAATGTATGAGATGAAAATCTATTGCTGCCTCATTCTAGGAATTCACAGGAAAATCGATGGGAATTTTTGAGCTGTGCTGCCTGTTCATTTTCTAAATATGCATCTAGATTCTTACACTACAAAAGAGCAAAGTATCAAGAAAGGAAATTTTTCAGTGTCTATGGGTGACTTTACTCACATGAAAACTACTCCTTTCAAAATGACTGTTACGCTGTATGAATTTATGAAAGGTACTTGGGATGTTCCAGCCGAGGGGATGTTATATCTCTTCCTGTTGAGACCTAGTACTGACAAAACGATTCTTATGACTTACATATTAAGTGGGATGATATACTCAAGAGAAGGGTGTTTATCTTTTCAAGCTCTTTGACATTGCGAGTTGAGGTTTTGGGTCTGGCTCGAACTGGAGTTATTCCTGCATGTTCAGAATAGCGTTTCTCCAGTGTTGCTAGCGTTTTGTTTGCTTATTTTTTCTTTGCTTTCAAAAGACTAATGCTCTCTGCAAACATGCCCAAATTTTAGAGAAAGCTAAAAACAAGGGCATATGTTTTGTTTTAAAAGCACATCCTGAATGTTGGATTTGAGCTTTTAGCAGCCTTCTGGTTTTTGAGTTGACGTTATTGGGCTTTTTCTTTGTGCCCCCCCGGGAATAGTTGTAGTACACTGCTGGAGAGAAAGATAATATGGATATCTTTTTTTTCCCCGTCAGTGTATCTTCTCTGCAAGCTCACGTTTGCTAGAATTACTGAGGAACAAAACATTTGGTCTGTACCACACGGCTTACCTTAAACTTTCTCCGGCAACATATTTTACTATACTTTTTTACAGAATAATTTCATCAGGATATTGCAGGATACCCTCCAGCTCAGGGTCACTTTATTATCCTTTACTTATTCTGATGTATCGGAATTTATTCCTTGTATGCTGTTTTCTAGTTAAAGCTGTAGACATCCTCATAGAAAGCAGAGCCTAAATCATTCAGGAGTTCAGACATGTCAGCAACTTTCATGTTTTCAGGGTGCCACAGAGCCGCACGTTAACTGACAGCAAGTACCAGCTGCTCCGCTCTTCTGACAGGGCTTCAGCTTTCTCGAGGGAAAAGCACGTTTCCCTCCTCAGCAGAAGTCGTGGTGCTGGCACGGGCCCCAGGTGCTCCGCAGGACTCGGCAGCTTCTCCTCTGTTGGGGTTTGATCTCAGGGATGATTCGTAGGGAACTCCTCTCTGATAACAGGCACAGACCGTGCTGTACGGGAGGTTGTGGTGGAACCAGGGGTGAGCAGACACCTGAGCTTCCTGATGTTTCCCTGTGGAGGAGGAGGAGGTCACTTTGGCCCTGCTCTTGCCTTATTTCTGTTTCAGCCACCTGAAGCCCAGGAAGAGAAGAGGGAGTAATGTGCAGCAGTCCATGCAGTCGCTGAAAGTGGAAACGACTCTGTTATAAAATATTTCCTTGTTGCGTATGTGTCTGGACGTGGTGAGCTTCTCAGCGCTGCAGTTGATCCTCTGTCCTGTCAAAAACTCAGGCTCAGTTTTATTCTCTACATATTCCTGTGTATACCTGGAGAATTTGGTCGTGTATATGCAAAAATCATCTCTGTTCATCTGTTCTGCAAAAAAAAAAACCCACTTAGAATTTATTTAAACTTTTTTTTTTTTCAAAATTTGGCCTCAGTAGCTCTTACTGCAAGCTTTCTGTTTCTTTTATCTCCTGGAGGCTGTAGATAATGTGTTTAGGTTTCCAGATTTTTCTCTTACTCTAATTAGGGTAAGGTGAAAAACTGTCCAAAACCACCCGCACCCAAAAACCTCCCTGCCAACAGGACGAGCTAAGCCCATGCCTTACTTTCTTGTGCATCATTTGTTGACTTGTCCTTTGAGTCCATATCAGAGATTTATTGAAGAAATGATCATATAAATGGTCTAAGCTGCTGCTATTTTCCATTTGCTGTATTTGTTTTCACATTTTTATCAGAGTATGCTTAGTATATGAAGACTATGGAGGAGTATGTTTTAAGGCTAAACAAAAGTGAAGACTTAACTGCATCTGACTGTGTCAAGCAAGTGCTGTATTTTAGGCTGGATTTAGCTTATTCTCACTCATGGTGCGTGCTTCCTATAGCTTGCACTATGATACGTTTTCCAATAGGGTACTGATAACCGATACCTCTGTTTTAGAGAGGAAAAATATCCATTGAAAGTCTTCTGGATATTTTGTAATATTCTGTTTAGTTTTCTCTCTTTTTTTAAAATTTAAATTAAAGTTCTACAGAAAAAGAGTAAAAGGTTCTTTTGGATGTCACAGTAACCTGGATAGATGGAAAACAGCTATCATCAGTTAGAATTCAAGTCAATCTCAATATTTCTTTTTCCCTTTAGAGTAAATAATTATGATCTCTTAAAAAAATAAAACAAGAAATTGTGGACCTTCTATAGATAAAGAAAAATTTTGGATCTGCAAGTCTTGAGAATTCCCTGTTACTTTGAATGGGAGTCACTCTGAATCTTGAATTTGAGTCTAATCCAGTAACAGACTTAGATGCTATCCTGCTGAAACCCAGCTTTTAGGGCTTTTAGCTGAATCTTACTGGTGTTAAACATTTTCTTTGAAACGTAGCTGTGATTTTTGCTCATTTTACAGAGCTCAGACTTTGACCTGTGCTTTTTTGGAGATAAGTTTCAACTTTCCCAGTTGAAAGAAGTGTATGTTGTGTTCAGAGTTTTATTCAGCTTTAATTTTATTAACAGAAGTTTTACCCTCAATTAAAGGTAAATTAATTATCTCTTGTTCTGCTAATTCATATCGGAGAAATTGGTGCTTTAGTGCATTTTGCCATTGTCATGAAAATGTAGGGTGTTCAGCTGAATAGCAATGGACAGCTCTGCAATACACTAAGAAAGTCTTAGATCGTGCTTCATCGTGTTTGAGGAAAAGGTGATGTATCTTTACTATATCAGCTTACAAATTTAGGGCCACAGTCAGTTGTTGACTTTGGATGCTCAGCTTGGAGATCTGACTGCCTGAACTAGGGATTCCTGCTGTGCCCTGGGCTGCGATGCGTTTTACCGTGCAAATGTTCAGATATCTTTTGGCTCTAACGTAGAACCAAGTGAGACAGATGCAGGATATGGAACTGAAGGACGGCTGTGAATATATTCATCCCCTTTTTACCAGTGATATCCAGGGTACCAACTCAAAGGGAAGAAAATTTCGGTCTGATAAAAATGTAAAACATTTCTTAAAATGCGTATGTTAATTAAAGCTTTCCAGCAATGAGAAGATGCAACCCATTAATCTTTCATTTTTGGTAGTTTTGATGAAGAATTCAGTATCGTGATATAATGCCAGAAGAGTGTGTGGCCAAAGATTCCCAGGATAGGTTTGGGCTCTTCCCAGAAAGGGCGTGACTCTGAGTAGCAGTCAAAATTGTCTTGGATTGGGAGTTCTCATGGAGGTACGTGAAGAGAGGAG
Organism: Calonectris borealis; assembly: GCF_964195595.1. NCBI lineage: Eukaryota > Metazoa > Chordata > Aves > Procellariiformes > Procellariidae > Calonectris > Calonectris borealis. The sequence continues at coordinate 2,576,009 of NC_134351.1, read as the reverse complement.
GTAAGAATTCCCTTTTGAAAAAAGCTTTCTCCTTGTGCATAATTTTCCTATAAAAAATAAAAGCGTATCCTTAACCTTTGTCTAGGCAGTATTTCTCCTTCTCAGTGTATTTAATTCTTCTCAAAATGTACGGTCTTTTTCCCCAGTGACCTATAGCTATTAATGGCAAAAGTGAAATTTTTGTCCCAGAAAAATAAGCAAGGCAGGATGCTATAGAATAGTAGGAGGATGTTTAATTTTATATATCTACATATTAAAAATCTTTAATTGGTGTTCTGCTTTTGTAAAGATGCTATAAAGTTATCCATGTTATATGCATAAATAAACGTATTTGTATATATTGTGATAGTTGTAGCTATAATAATTATAGCCCTGTTGCATTTATAATTCTCAATGAGTTTTTTATTATTGTTATTAGAATTGCTCTTTGGGGAAAAAAGACTAATTTGCAGACTGAGTGACTTGTCTTAATGACTGCCATCAGTCTAAAGCTGCCGGTACGCATTTATCTCCATTTCCCCCCATATTTATTATTTTCTGACAGTAATTTCCTTTTTATTTATGTCCATCATGGATGGATTTAATTCCCAATACACTTGCATACGGGAAGGCTGCATACATTCACCCTGCACCTGAACAGTGCAATTTTTCTCATTTGAAAAAAATTTTACCTCTAGTTTGAAAGACGGGCATATGGCTCCTTTCAGGAACAAACCTAAGAGTGTTGTATAGATCCATATAGTCAGTAGCGCTGATATAGGTGACAGCCAGCACACCTCTCCTATCAATGTGTGTATGTCCTACCCAAGCAGCTTATTCTGATTTCGATCGTGCCAAGCCCAGCCTTAATCTGCTGCACTACATAATAACAGAGGGACTACGGCTCATTGCTGTGAGGAACCCAAGTGTAGAAATTAAACTTCTGTCCGTACGGACGGTGCACCTACGCACTGTTTCCCTCTTGTACAAGGCACGCGTTTTAATGTGTCAAAGCTACTATTATCTGTTCATTCCAGCTGCGAGCCCAAGAAAAGACTCCGCGGACTCAGCAAAGAAAAAAAGACATTTATTGTTGAAAAAAAAAAATTTCTTGCCGGGGTGGTTTATGATTTGTGTAACAGATGCGTATGTGTGAGCGTGTGTGTGAGGGAGCATGACTTTGAAACCACTCCGTGATCCAGGGCTCATTTAAGACGGTTACAGATCTGACATTGCTGCCAATAGGTGAAAAGCCAAGATCTTGGCCTTTGGAGCCTGTATTTGAAACTTGGATGTAGAAACCAAGAATACACAAGATGAATGTGTGTGGTGCTGATATTTAGCTAAGAATACATTAAATTGATCTTCCCAGCAACTCCAAAACTGTGCTATAGTAAATCAGCTTTCCCAAGGGTTTTCCTTGGCATCGTGAGAACCCCTAGCCAGTCATTTGCTTTTACTAGAAATGCTCCAAATAATCATTAGTTTAATATTTGTTTATTGAAAGCAAGCTATCAATAAATGATTGGAAAGGCTGTTAAACAGAAAGGGCTGAGGCAGAGGGGTGTGTTTGGCAGGAGCTGAGTCGTGATGCAGGAGGTGAAACCACTGAAATCCAAACTTTCTTTTACACAGTTAATTTGTGGTAAGCAGAGTAACTGCAACTGTTGTGGCCATTTTACTGCACTAAACCTACTAGATGGTTTTTCAAGACAAAGGAAGACGCTCAATATTAAAACATAATTTCCTGCATTATTTATTTGTAAATTAATGCCTTTCTCTTTCGATGAGTACTGAGAATATTTGCTGAATGGATTGTCAGTGGCAGACTCCATTATCTTTATCAAGGACATGTCTCGTAAACACATGGAAATTTAAGGTCAGGAGAAGCATTTAATCATCTGACTTTCTGCATAGCTCAGATGATGGTACTTCCATTAAGTGATTCTGTGTCAAATGCACAAGTTCTGAAGGGGTTAGAATGAACTTGTTTATTCAGAAATATAACCTGGCTTGAATAAACCATGTCATGAGAATCCCATCTGCTCCGTATGTCAGCTGGCATGAAAGCTGATAACTTGCACTTAAAAATAAGACCTATGCTTTATGGTCCACATCAGCCATTAGCACTTGAATATTTATTCTTCATTGATCATGGTTTCTAATTCTATGGGAAAAAAAAAAAAAAACAAACCCCAAACTTGTCCTACTTCGGTTTTTTGTTTAAAAGAAGAAAAGGACTCGCAGAGCTGTCTTACTATTTTTTTAAAACAAGTTAGCCTGGAGTTATGCAAACCCACAGAATCCCACTTGTATTGGCTTTCTTTCTAGTCAAACCGTTTTGCCTCTTTCTGTTAATTTATTGAGTATTTTTAAAGTTTAACAAAGGATATCTGTTTCAACCTTGACATGCCTTGTGCAAATATCTAGTACAGCGAGTAGCTTCACAATCTATTGCAGTTGTCTTCAAAAAATAAAGGTCATGAAAGAAATGCAGTATCTGTTTCAGCTCATCTTTCTGGTGGCCATCCAAAGCTTCTTGAATGAAAGAGACTGTTTCGTGTAGAGATATACGCAACTGGTTCAGTGAAGGAGGGCAGTAAGTTCTCACTGCTTTTGTGCCGAGGGCTGCTTTGTTGTTGTTCATTTGGGGTTTATTTAAAACAAACAAACAAACAAAAAAGGCGGGGGGGGAAGCTAGGATTCCTTAGAGGATTTTCAAGATGTCAGTAGGGACAGTCAGGAGATGGTTCTACTGGAAGAGGATGGGCTCAGCCCCAGCAAGCAGCAAGACAGAGATGTACTTCTCTGGTGGTTTTCTTCTGAAACTGGTCTGTGGTGGTCAAAATACAGGAGAACCGAGGAAAAAAAGCAGCAGAAAAGGGGCCGAGAGGAATGTCTTTTGTCTGAGAGACGGCATGATTCTTTGCTTTACATTTCTTCCAAGGTCTGCCTTTGAAAAAGTCTAATTCTATCCCCCCTTCCCACTGTACCCCCCCAACTGTATCTCAGGCAGACAGGCTGAACACATGAAAAGGAATTTCATGGGAAGTTCAAACACTCAAAAATTATAATTATGGTCATCATGACCACGCTAATAAATTTTGCACTGCTTTTTGCTAGGGTTAATTAACTTTTGCACGAATCTGGGGGAAAGAAATGGTGCCTGTGAATAATAGTCTCGTTTGTGGGAAGATACCGAAATACGGATCTCGGTGTCATGCAGACAGAAAAAAAAGCACAAACCAAAACCAAAGGAAAAATCTCTCACAGATGATGTTCTTAGAAAGACAGATTTCCCTGTAGAGTGATGCCTGTTCCCAGTGTCAACATCACAAATGAACGTTGGTCAGCAGGAGGCAGAACAGAGGCTGTTTTGAGTGCGGCAAAGATGTTAGCACCTGAAGATAAAAAGACTGGCACATCGGACACAATAATCTCACTACTGTTAGAATTCAGTAAACATCCAGAAATAAGGAGAAAAAGGCCTTTATGCTGTTATATGCCTATCTCTGGTTACACCTGTTATTTAGAGAGGTGATGTGTTTGGATGGAAAAGGCCAGAAGGGAGCTAGCAACAAAGGAATGAAAGCTTTTTTGTCCCAGGGCTCCCTGGCACTTAACGTACATCTTAAGTCCTGCTCAAAGCAGAAAACAACTTTAAAGCACTCTGTGGCTGGGTGTTATTCCTTATTCAAACCAAGTGGGTTTGGTGATTCAGAAGGTGATCGTTGCTTTCATAAGGTCTGCTACAGTTAGGCATGAACATTCCTCGTGGCGATGAAGGAATCAAAGCTACGTGGATGCTGTCCCAGCCTGTGGCTGTGTGGTGGACCCGCCGGGCAAGGATGGAGGATGCACCATTACGCTCTCTTCTCCTGTGTTGGGTTGGCTTTGTCTCTAAAAAAGAAACCTTGCAAAGTTGTGGCCGGCAGCCCAGCAAAAGGACAAAAGCTGTCCAGGGTGCCCAGGGTGACCGCTGCCTTCAGTGACAGCTTGCTTTTGTGCTTTCTGGGGGCAAAAACTCAGGTATTTTGATATCTCCCTGGGTTGTTTGGGGTTGGGTTTTTTTGGTTTTTGCTGGTTGGTTGGTTTTTTTAAGCTAGGTTTATTATGGTAGACACCGCTGGTCTAGCTTTCAGCTGTCTGATAACCCCATTGCACAAGTGACTGCAGAGACTTCCCCAGTGCAGCATGGCTGCTGCTGTTTGTGTTGTTTTCGTTATTTCTCCGTGGAGAGCTCTGTGCTGCTTGTTGAAGCAGAGTGATCGTTTTTCTCAATCTTTTTGTAATAAGTGCCAAGAGTGCTTCTTGGAGAATAGGCTTTGATTGGCTTTGGTACGTGGTGGTGTGAGCTCCTGCCGTGGTCCTGGGGTGGGCTGCAAGGAGCTGCATCTCCCCGTTACTGCTGCTGGGGCTCTGGGTGGCTGCGGTGGTGGTGGCCTCTTGTTTCTTTGAGAGAAATATCTTGAGTAACAAAGCAAATTGTCTCCTACTGGTGGATCTAAATGCATTTTGTTATTTAACAAAAGATTTGAGAGAGGTGGACGTGTGCATATTTGAAAGAAAAACACCGTTTGAAATAGGTGTTGTTTAGATATTGTCTTAATGTGTCTAAAGCTTCATCCTGAAATCCTCATTTAGATCTTCCTTGTTTCCAGTAGGTGTTATTTCCAAACTAGGGAGTGGTGTCAGACACCTGCAATTCCCGCATTGTTGCTGGGGCACTGCTCCTCACTGGCTTATGTTCTTAATTACCAACGTATGCAATCTTTGATGTTCCATATAAAATAAAAAGTCCTAGGAAAGAAAATCATAACTGGTCCTTCAGAAGGGCTTAGATTTGAGTTGCTTCGTGTCTGTTTCCTGCTGAAACGTAGCTTTTCGTTTTCTTTTCTGTTGAGGTCACTAATAATGTGTGGCTTGCAGGGGTTATCGTTCCACTTTGCCCCCACGAACAAAGCCCAGTGTACCTTAGATGTCAGTAAGGAGGAGTGAAAAATCAATGCTATTCCCACGGCATCACCCATTGAGGCCACTGTTCAGTAAGGGAAAGCCTGGCTTTGCTGGTGGAGACGATGGCGAAGCCAATGGGAGTGCGGAGGGGCGAGCTTACCTCTGGGGGGTTAGCACATCCCGCTTACATTGTCCTTCTGCCGAGGTAGAGGAATGACTGTTTCTGCCTTTCTCAGCCCTGTTATCTCTTAGCTATTTTTTTGAACACCCGAGACCTTTTGATGACACAAACAATACAAGGGATATCCATATTGGCTGTGCTACAACTGATCATCAGCCTCTGAGGTGCTTTAAATTAAGATCTGAAAGAAGGCGTTTGTGGTTTTTGGATAAAATTGACAAATAGGGTTCTACAAAATAACTGTGGACTTGCAAGTTATTCTGGAGCGTGCTCCAGCCCCTGCAATTTCCCAGGTCAGAGCAAAGTAGAGGTGGCTTGAAAGTTTCCTTAATGATATCCTGGGAATGCTCACCCTGAGAGAATGACATTAACCTCCTCTCATACTTTTTGAGGGCTGAGTTATGAGAAAAGAAAGTCCCAAGCAAGGTTAAGGGAGTTTAAGGAGGTTAAGGGAGGACTCAACTTTGCTGGAAGATACAAAGTGAAAAAACAAATCTTTGTACTACATGCAAATCTCTTTAGTAGATGTCGTATTTCTTTAACGAGTTTGGTATGCAGAGCCTGTTCACTGGAAGTTGCCTAAAAGTAGAGCAATTCATGTGTAAAAGATGTTTTCTGTTTCAGAGGAACTATATTGGAGAAGTAAAGACCGCTAACAAAGCCGTCTCATGTAGCAGCCGCTCTGGCCAGCTAGTTTAGCACCAGCGAGCTGCTCTGACCTCGTCAGCTCTGGTGAGGAAAGGTTTCAGTCATGGGCCCTGTCAATAAGTAACCGGCAGCTGGTTCAGTTCAGTCAGGGCATGACAAGGTCTCCGAAGGTTTGTGCTGTGCCCTAACAAATGATAATGACCCTGGAGAGCTGGAGGGAATTATTTAGCAACCTTCAGATCACCACGCTATCAGGCTGGATGTATACCAACAGTGCCGCCTTAATTACTGGGTGTACTTCAGTGGAAATGTAGGATTATTACAGAAGGACTACAGAAATGAAAATGGTTAGAGGCGAGGTGTCTGCTTTGTATGGGGATGCCCCAAACATTGCAGTATTCATAAAAAGAGCATATTCTACTTCAGCTGCCTGTTTGCAAACAGGCAGCGACATTGGACTGCATGTTAATCTTTAGGTACCAGAGAAGATTTAAGACACGGATACGATAATTTAAAGCCGTAAGGTTGCTGGGGTAATAGGAAAAATTGACACTGAAAAATATGAGAGCAAATCTTCAATAAGGTCAGATGTGGATGTCATCAGCTGAATATGCAGAAGGCAGGTATGGCATTCCCACTGGAGGCCATCAATTTGTTTGCTGTGAACTGTCAGTTGTGTCAAGAGCCCGTTCCATCACTTGGAAAGAGCTGGAAAGTTAACGAAAGAATCCATCAAGGCATGAGCAGGTGGTTAGAAAAAGGTGATGGGTGGAATTTGTGAAATATGATTCAAAAGGAGAGAATAAATTTGGGAGTCTGCCCTAGCCGATAGTCTTCCAGGTGGAAGCTACTGAAAGAAAGGGAAAGCCAAAAGGCCCCGAATGTGACATCGCTTGTGAATTTTTACTATTTTTAAAGGATTGTGGTACAGTGCAGCTTGGGAGCAATGACGACAAAGCAGCTGCTGTAAGACTGTCTCTGTGCTGATGTACGAGGCAGAAGAGATCAGATTTGCAAGAAACTTAAATGTGGTTTATAACACGCAGCGCTGCCAAATGGAAACGTTGCATCCAGGAAACTCCTGGCGAGAGCCAGCGTTGCTCTTCGCTGGGTGGGAGGCAGCGGGGATCTGCGGGAGGAGGATCTCATTCCCTTCCTCGGGCGAAGGTGCCACTGTGGGATGGAGAAGAGTGGTAAAGGCAGCCTGTGTCATCTGCAGCCACTGCCCTCGGTCCTTGGCAGTGCAAGAGGTTGGAAAGACATCGAGTATAGGAAAGGGGGAGATTAGGCTGATGTTTGCTGCCTGGATGGTTTTCGCCCCAAGCCACTGAGTAAAAACAAAACCTGCTGTGACTTGCTGCCCGGCTTTCCAGTTTCAGCCCCAGTGCGACCCTTCTTATACTGGTATGTTTGGTTTTCAAAGCTGGAGGCTAGACTGGAAGGAGATTTCCCTTTTCTTGTCAATACTGGCAAGCCACTATTTGTTTCTAGTTTTTGTTCTTTACTCATCCATCATCCTGAAGAATTTGATTTGGGAATTAAAATGCCGCTTTTCTGGAAGCTTCAGTGATTCCCTGGGGTTAAACCGGGCTGGTCCTTGGCACAGCACCATCCAGTGAGGAAGCGTGTCCCCGAGGTTGTCCCTGCGCTGGTCCTTCCCTCCATCGCCCCCAGTGCACCCACCTCCTGCCTGACAGAAGGGCTTTGATTTAAAGGCCATGGTAGAGGGAATGGAGATGCGGGGTAACCATAAACTTAGTGCTGCTCTTTTCCGGTTAGTAAAATATCTTGGAACTGGCAACTAATGTGGTAAAATGATTCCTTTCACCTTATGCATGAAATTCCGCAAATTATCCAGAGTGTAATAAAAACAGAGATGGCATTGTCATGAAAACACATTTTTCTCCTGTGTGGATGGAAAGAGACATTTACAGACGTTGCTCTAACAGTTTCATTTGTTCTTTTATCACCTTTTGATACCATAGAGCTAGGAGGAGGTATTAAAGCGAAAGAAAATTAAAATCATCATGAAGGTACTGCTTTACAGTGGCGTAAGTATTGCAATTTGATGACAGCATTCTAGTCTTAAACCACTGACTTATATGTATACTCTAAGGGCGAGAGAAATTATGTTGTTTTGTGTTGGGCTTATTTTAATGAAGAAAGTAAAATACTCGCAGTCCTCCAAACAATCTGATGGGAAGCAATGTGTGTCCTTTTATGATTGCTGAGCAGATGAAGATCTGAAAATGCCAGTGCTGTTGGTGTTGGCATTATTTGAGCTTCCCCGCAGTGTTCTTTTTTTCTCTAGTGGGAAGATGCAGCAAGGCCAGAGGAACATCTCTTTAAAGCATGTGTGACAGATGTTTTCTTAATCAAATATATCAAGTATTACCATTTAAAATTTGCTTAGAAAGTGATTAGGCCCAGTTGTGTGATATTGCCTCATACTGGTTTGGTTTTGTTTTGTTAATGTTGCAATTAATCTTAGCAAAAAATCTAATTCATCCCTGGGCTGCTTTCATGCCGTGATCCGGTTTGTCGAAATCTAATGCAACAACCCCCCTGTCTAATCAGAGACGTTATCTTGATTTAGAGTAACAGCAGATTTATGGAGTTTTGTTAGAGTAATAAAATTATGTTTTCACAGGTTTGGGATAATTAATCTAATTATTGCTTTGAAGAATAAGTCTGTAATAAGGCAGATACAGTCCTTTGTTACTTGTTTTGTCTTATTCTGGGGAACTTGGAAGAAATGTACTTCGCAGCACTTGCCATTGCGCTGCTGTAAGCACTTGGGCAATGGATATGGGCTTTAACGAATAATATCTTCAACTTTGACAAAAAGAGCAAACGTCTCTCTTGAATGAACTAGTAGAATAAATGCAACCCTGACATCTAATTATTGCTGGTGCATGAATAAAATCTTCTACACTTGCTATGTTTTAGGTGAAATAAGATTGCTTAGCATTCGTCCAGCAGCAGGAATGTGCTCCTGGAGTTTAAAATGAACCCAAATCAGTAGCTAACAATTACACCATTAGACTTTCCAAGCGTTGGTGAATCATCATGTTGGCTGGATGCTGATGTGTTGCTGATCAGTCACAAAATCAAATCCTAAACACCATTTTATCCCTCCCAGCCTGCTGCCATCGAGCTCCTTCCCTCTCCTTACGGTGGCTGAGCCTTGTTCTCTGTTGATACCAACCTACAAAGGTTTTTCCCAACTTCCTTCCAGTCAAAAAGGACTCCATGAAGAGGCAATAGAGCTTGGTGTTTAATGTACTTAATTTGGGTTTGAGCTTGTTTTGAGGGAACGCAAGGTGCAGCAGCTTAGGGTGCATGGAAGGGCAGCCCGGCCATGCTCGCTGCTCAGCATGGGGACCACACAGCACCGAGTGCTGCAGCTGCCCGTGGGACAAAACTGGTCACATGCCTTCTCCAGCAGCATCCAAATAAATAGCACGTGATAGCATCTCTGCAATCCTTCAAGTATGGACCATTTTCAAAATGGTGTAAAAAACGTCAGCCTGTTGCTTAAGGTGGAGGGTATTACCAGTCTTCTGGGTGAGCCGCAAGTCTTTTAAATACAGTCCCTCTTCACAGCGATGCAGTCACCTCTTGGCATTTTCAATCAGCTGAAGACATTAAACACGTGAAGTCTGAGCCCTCAGCTCCTGGATCATTTCTGTGGCCGTCCTTTGTGCTCCCTCGGTCTGGAATCTCCATATCTCCCTTGAAGCGGGTACCAGAACTAGGCACGCTGCTGTAGTAGCGGTCTCAAAGGCTACGTAGTCAGGCAAGATCAGACCCTTTCTTCTCCTTGATGTTCTTCTTTTTAAACATCCAAGGCTTACACTGGCTTTTTTAGCCACTGCAGGTGTACTAAGAGCTCACGTTGAGGCTGTTTGAGACCTCTGAACGTTAGTGCATCGCCTGAGGTCGCAGAGCGAGCAAGCTGCTGAAGTTGGGTGGGATATCAAGGCTCTGGGCAAGCCTTTGGTCAGATCATCAGACCACCCTGCTGTCTTTCAGAATACCCTTTTAAATGCATGCCAGTATATCATGTTGGTTTTCCTTGTCTTGTGCTTTTGTTTCCCTGTCTTAAAAACAAACGAAAAAAATCCTGTGTGGCTTTAAATTAATAACTGTGGTGAAACAGGATAAATACATTAGTAGGCTGGATTCCATATATTAAATGATGGTAAAAATGTCACTATTATGAACAAAATGTGCTAAAAAACATTTTGGAAAAACTTCCTGTGAAGGCTGAGATCACAGTATGAAAAATAACACAGTGTATTTGATGTAAATAGATTGGTGGATGGAAGGCATTTCAGTAATTCAATTTGATTATATAACATATAATCTGCGGGAAACCAATAACTTGCCACTTAAAGAACTACTCATTCCTTTGAAAAATCTTCAATAAACATTCTATTTAGAAACAACTCACATTTTATGTTCTACATTTTCTTCTTGTTTTTTTTTTTTTTCTTATTTTTTATACTTAACAAATCTGGGTGAAACCTGATGTTGTTTTCCACATTTATTTGCCCATGCTGCTTATCTCACACCTGAAGTTATAATTCTTGGTTCATGAAAATGTGATTGCTTTAAAAGCAATGGCTTCTGATAGCTTAATGATTTCTTCTTCTTGCAGTGGAATAAAATGCCACAGGTAGGAAATACCTTTTAGAAACAAAAATGGTTTTCAGATGGGTGCTGTTAATTAGGAGGATTGAGGGCGAGGCAGGGAGGGGGCACCTGGGCTGTGGGTGCAAGCGCTGTGCATGGCAGCTCTCCAGGAGGTGACGGGCTAGAGCACTCCTGCGAGCGGTGCGTGGGCGCCTGTTCCCCCGGAGCCAACGGCCTGAGCTTCTCGGAAAGGTGTTTGCATATTGTAATTTAGAGGAGGGTGATGTTTTAATGCTAATTCAGGTGTGGATTCTTGTTGATCGGCTGGGTCCTGACACTGCCAAAACTGAGAAATAGGTGATAAATGTAGATGAAGGATTGGCCACTCCATCCCCTCCTGTGCCTGACCTGCCGTTGCCACCAGGGTGGATCTTCGGACAGAACCAAGTGCTTCCTCTGTTGTCCTCCACCTCCAGCAATGTACTCCTGATTGCTTGCCCTCCAGACCTCATGCTGCCTCAGTTGCCTGGCCACCATGTAGGTATGGTCTCCTCATGGCAACTTTTGCACCCTTTGATACTCTGCTGTAGGTTGTAGAGAGTGCTTAGGGTGTTACAGATAAATGCTGCATCTCAACCACACAGCAAGGCATGAGGCGAATGCTGCACCGATTGGAGTGTCTTTGGTTTGAAAGTAGCAGGAACAAAATTGGGCTCAGGCTCTGCAAACGTCTGTCTTGCTGCGAGCTTTGGGATGTATTGTCTGTGCGTGTCTTCCTTCTCAGAGGAGAATTTGTTTAGTAAGTACCACTGGAGTATTTTCAAGATATTTGCATGCAAACACTAATAAATAGAAAAATTTGTCTTCCTGTTTATCAGATGGGAAAACCAGAAGTGCAACGTGGCTTGGGGCTTATTGCTGTTGTGATGCTGTGTCCTGTGGGAGGTAGAGGAGCTTAATCCGGAGCAGTCCAGCACGGTTTCGTTGGCGTGAAGAGCCAGCGATTCGTGCCCGGTGGCTGCCTGGGGTCCCTGCTGGCGGTTGTAAAGGGAATTGAAAGGACGGTGTCACTCTGAAATTTCATCAGCATTTCTGGTTAACTGAGAAACACCTTTGGCTGATTTCTTTCCAAGCAGTGGGATTATCCAAGTTGTAGAAAAATTGGATGAAAGCCTGTTTCTGTTAAACATTTGATTGCCTGAATGGGGCATTTTTGGGGTAAAGGGTAGAGGTTAACCGCTTCTTCACTGTGAAAAGCAATCTGTTTACTGCTTGCAGTGTCTGTTTTTAGTAATTTCTGGCTTCACTAATAGCTTTCTGTGGATCCTAGAGTGGATTATAATATTTAGCCTAATGAAAAACTGTATGAGGTAAATCTGTCCAAAGAATTGCAAATTTCAGGTAACCAACTCTTAATTTTCTTCTGTTGTGTCCCAAATTACAGGCTTCGTCTTACTCTTAGAGGTATTATTTGCATAATGTGTTGTATTTTTTTCTTTGAAGTATGACTGGCCATCAAAATATTTGGACTATGGAATTTTTTTCTCTCTCTTTCCATTACGTTTAAAGTATGATAGACCAAATTATATTCTTACTGTTTTGGTTTAATTGTTTAATTGGCATTTAAATCAGAGGAGAATTCCATCTTGGATTTTACTTGCCAATTTTATCAGTGACCCTCCTCTCTCTATCAACATTTTAAAATTGTTTTCTGTTAACAACTTCTGTATTTCCAGTGTATAGGGGAGAATCGTCTCATTAAAACTTTGAGTGCTGCTCTGGTCTCTCAAAACTTTACCTGGGCAGGAAGCCTTACAAGAGATGACTGCTCTTGCAAAAATATTAATGACATTTTAATCACAGAAAGCTTTTTTTGTTTAGTTTTGCTTGTTTTCAATAATAAAAAAAAACCCAGCCTTTCTGCATTTGGTCCCAGCATCCACTTGTTAGAATTACTAAGCTTGAGCAAAGCACGTGGTTAGAAAGATGCTTAATTGTAGGTGTATTTGGGAGATATGTGTGTGCATTTATTTTTATATACGTATATAAAATACACACACAAGAGATCTTGAAGTGATTAAAATCTGAAGTTACTGCAGGAGAGTTAGGTGGATTTTCACCTCCTCGTTACGTGTCCATGGGACATGTGCCAGCATATTTAATTACGAAAAACTTCCAATAGAGTAGAACCTTGACTCATAGATGACAGTATGTTTGGATCAGCGTTGCTACCATTGGGTTTCTACCCCAGAGCTGTTAATTTTAGCTGTGCAGTACAGCTCCCGCTAACATGGATCCCTTCTTGTGGCTATAACTCAAACCCCACCTGTTTCTTTTTTGGGCTGTGCACTGTCCTTAAGGAAATACCAGTCCTGATCTTGTAGGTTCAGTTGTATGTAGGGGAGATCCCAACTGATTCATTAAGAGTTGCAGGATTCACTCCCATGTGTTTCGGTTTCTCTGGGATGTACTCTTTACTTTTGAGGGGAATTGTCAAAAGCACGAGCTAAAATTTACTTTTTCATTTTGAGTTCTGTAACCGATTTCTTATCCGACCTTAGGGAATTCATTTAGCATTTCTGTAAGGTTTTTTCCTCGCCTGTGTGTAATGTGGTTAATAATAGCTATCTCAGAGGAGCATAGTGAGATTTAATTTATTAGTTTTTTGTAAAGTACTTTGTGATTCTTAAATGGAGAAATGCCAGAAAAGCGCAAAGTATTAATATAATAAATTAATGTGCAAGCTCCTTTCAAATTAATAGCCAGATTGCGAGCCATATACTCACACTGAAGAGTGTCCTAATACTGTGTGAGTATCTCCGTTGAACAAGACAAGCTATGAAGGCAGGATACATGGGCAAAATTTAGAAGAAGAACGGAATAATATTGCTGAACTGGCCTTAGGAGTGCTAAGACTTTAAAAACAGAGTTGTTGTGAAGGCTGGTCAATATATAGCAGTAGGAAAAAAAAAACACCTACGACCCTTTTGAGATCAGGGCAATCATGTTTTTAATTATTCTAGTAACAGTCCTGCTTGTTTCAGGCATCTGGAATTATTTTCCCACACAGTGATGTCCTAACTGAGAGCTTCAGTTTTCCAGATACTGCTCTCCAGATCAGGAGCCCAGTAGACTTATTTTTAAGCATACACTCTGTTAGGTTGGGGCTGGAAAGAGTTAATTCTCCAATCTCATAGCTTTTTGGTCTGTGCTGTATTTAAGACCATCAGGGCATTGAAGTAGAAAATATTAGGGTTCTGCCTATTTTCTTGGACTGCAGGCATTAATAAGAATAATATTGTGCTTTGATTTTATAGCACTTTCACAACATGAATTTTGAAATCACTTTATAAAAAAAATAATCAATATGTACAAACTGAAGCAACAAATGCCCGATAAAATGGAGTTCAGAAGAGCAAAGCTATGGATTCCCCCGTAATTGCAACAAGCGTGTTGAAACACGCGTTGAAATGGGCAAGATTTAAACTGTAATTTGGATTCTGAACCTTTGGTTAAATTTATCAATGAGTTCTGCAGTGGGACTGTTGTGGCTGAACGCTGAGAAACCCTGAGGGCACAGCAAAAGGCGTCGTGTCCCGGGTGATGGATGGCAGGTTTGGGACTGCACATTAGCTACTGCAGGCTTGGACATCGGAGAGCAGCCCGCTTCCCCCAGCTCAGCTCAGGAGGAGCCGCGCTAGCTGAGGTTCAGGCCTCCAATTTTAACTTCAGTGGTAAAGCATTTAAGTGCCTCTTGCAGGGTTACAGATCTGTTAGCAGCAGCAAACTGTGTAATACCTTTCCTAAAATAGGCAGGGGAAACGTGGAGAAGCTAATTAACCTGAGGCCGTGCGGGCTCCTCTTGCTTCGCGCGCTGTGTTCACGCTCCCAAATAAATGTGGGATTTCCGTGAGCAGCCACAGAGCCTGCTGCGAGGGGCTGCTGCCTTTGCCACAGATCCCAGCCGTGCGGTAGTTAAATGCTACGTCAGGGTTTTTAAGTCCGGCAGGTTGCAGCTTTTGTCTCCTTGCAGCTTACAAACCATTAGTGAATAAGTCGTGGTTCTCAGTGGTCCTCCAGCCACTGTAAATACCGTTTCTGTTTGATGAAAACAATGACTTCCAAAAGGTCGAACCCTAACCTTTTGCTTGCTAGCAGAAAGGTATGAATAGTTTCTTCCTTTCTTGTATCTTGAAAATCTCAAAGACAACTGATTTGTGGGATTCGCAAGGTTCCCCAGTGCTTTTTTTGCCTATCCGTTGGAGATGACGTTGAATGGATCTGTAGTATTCATTTGAGGGAGCAAAGACATATTCAGCTGGACACCCCCTAAAAAAATCATCACAGTAATTGTGGTTATAAAAGCTCCTCAAGAATTAAGAGTATAGGTTGCTAAGCATGCCAAACACCTAAATACGTTCCCATGAGTATAAAAGGTGGATTCTTAAACTTAATCTGAATATTTTGCTTGCCAACAGATGTCAACTAGGAAAAAAAATTGCCTGCAAATTCCTGGCTGACGTTATATTTTGCAGTTGTCACAAACACTGAAAAGATGTTGAGTCTCTTCATTCACCTGAATGTTTGTTCCAGGTTTTCTGTCTTCAGTATAATGATTTTTACTTATGGAATAGTCTGAAAAATGTGACAGCAGTTCAATATCAAACTGTTTTCTATAGTTGTTAAAAATTTAGGGGTCTTTCCTCCCATTCTCCTCTACAAGAAAAGATTCCTATCCTATAACTCGCGCACTTCCTTTTTCTGCTGCAATTGCCGGCGCCTGGAGGACCATCCCTGTGGAAATGGGCATATTGTCCTTCCCTTAGGAGGCTGTAACTGGAGATGGAGATTTACTTCTTGGCTTTCATGTTTAGTATCATTTGAGAAATTGGTGTGATGTACGTGAATGAAATCGTTTTGTAAAATTGTCATTCATGAAAGCAAATCTTCCAGAGTGGGTGGGGTGGCGTGTTGCCATCTGCTCGAGGATACACCAGATTAGGAACACCCTAAGTCAATGTGTTAAGCGGAGAGCTGGAAGGGGCGAGAGATTGCCTCAACATTGGCGTTGGGGGATATTTAAGACTCAGCGTTTCTTCTTCTGAAAAATAAACACATTTGGATGCTTGCACTCTGAAAATGCGCTTGCTTCTCTGACGAGATCTTCAAAGGCAGATTATATATTAAAGGTCGCGTATTCCCTCTGACTCAAGGGCTGCTGACCTGCTCGTGGTCAACCTGTGTGCCCGGTGGTTATTCCACACGCCCCAAGAAAAATTGCATTCTCTGGTGATTGCACTTGCAGGGTGAGGAGTAAGTTTAATGAGAGAGATGTTAGGGAAAATGTGCAAGTGATTATTAAAATATGAATTTTCCAGAAATACATAAGTATAAGCAGTATTCTCCTTAGCATTGTGTCTGTTCGTCGTTGCAGTCTACCAGTGTGGAAAGAAATTTCTTTCAAGCAGCATGCGTGCAGAATATTTGGTGTTCCTGTGGATGAGGATCAGATGGTAGATGTCCCTTAATGATTGCCTAAACCACATTTTCTTGGACAAATATTTGATCAAGTTGGTGTTTCTTTTTTTCTCTACCTTATTTCCTGAATCTATGCAAATACAATTAAAATCAAATAAGTATTAATATTTTACATAAAATTCCCTGGGTAAAAGGAAGGCAAAGGAGGCTTAAGGGCTTTCTCCATGTCTTTCTCCTCTTCTGTGTGAAGGAATAGCGAGAGTGAAGTATTTCCAGTATTTTTCCTGTTGAATTGAAAAGAAGTAGTCTGATTAGGACAGCGCTCCCTGAAAGGCTTGGTTCAGCCGCTCTGCGTGGTTGCATGCCACCTGAATTTTCAGGGAGTGTTAAACTGGGTCCGAGTGGTTGGAAGCTGGGTGTCAAAGTACTGCTTAGGCTACAGAATTTCTTGGGTAGTATCAGCTATGATTCTGAATAATAATCTCCATGTACAAAAATGAAAGTTTTTTATTTATACATACGTATTGCTAACATTTTAATAACAAAACGAAACGGTGTAAGTTATAGTGACACAACATAACTTGTCTAGGACCAGTCAATATGAGAAATTAACTCTGGTAACATCTAGTAACCCGTTGGTTTCTCGTTATATTCCTTTTTGGTAGACCAGAGCAAGGCGGTGGATGTTGTAAGTCTCAAACCCATTTACTAAGTTCCCCATGTAGCCGAGGGACTAAAATTTTAAGATTAGGTTCAGAGTTGTGATACTAAGTCACAGTAAGATTGGACATTGTGTATAAAACAGATTTAGCGTATTGGAAACTGTAAATAATAATTCTCCATGAAAAGATCATGAAAGTAAGCCATTTACTAGGGAATTTGTATGTATAAATTTAATATATATAGATAATTGCATATAGTCAATAAAATGGATGGAAAGACAAGTAATTAAACATTGGATTACATCAAATTTGGTCTAATGAGACAAAATTAGAGTCTTGCGTACATACAGAAGATTTTTGTGGCTTATCATGTTCTCCGCTCCAGTTTGGAACCTTCTTTGTCATCAATTTTAATTTTGTGTTTAATGAGAAATAATGCAACCACATTTAGAAGGTTTTAGGCTTCATGGTTATTGGGAAAATTACATGAAAACATACAGTGTAATATAGACAAATGTGAAATAAGTCTGGAGGCAATGAACCAAGCTACAGAGTACATGTGACTATAATAGGAAAATCCTCGAGGCCATCATTTTAGCTTTTTGATAGAGTAAAATGGCAAAGATGTTATTGAGATCCATCAGCAGAAGGGAATATAAATCATTAAAGTCACGGGAGAGTGGAGCTGATGCTTTTGATGCGCAGGGGCATCCAGCACAGCCCAGCCTGGGGCTGGGAGCCGCACGGTGCTGCTGGAGGCTTTGCTTATGCGAGAGCAACCTCCACGTTTGGAAGAGTTGCTGTGCTGATGTTCCTTTGGTGTGGGGTTTTATTATTATGATTGGGTTTTTATTATGGTTTGGGGTGTGTTTTTTCTGTTTTGGGGTTTTTTTAAAAGGGTTCCTAATTCCAGTACAGTAAGTCATTCAGAAAAATTAAAGTTAACGTGCTAAAACAGAATACTTCAGATGCAGAACAGAGGGGATTGCTGGTGTCGTACAGTGGATTTTCATGGCTACCTACCAACAGTGAAATATTTCCCAAACTGTATTAAAGATTCGAGAGAAATGCAGCCTGAGGTTTGGACGTGAGCTCATATCTGCTTGTCTTCTAACCTGCCCTGTTCATTTTTCCCAACTGGATGTTGGGTGTTAGAGTTTTCCAGACGAATGGCGAATTCCCTCTGCTACCTGTAAAGCTTTATGTACAATGTCAGATGTTTTCCTTTTTCCTTCAGCTCTTGATTTTCAAGAAAAAAGCTTCTCGAGATTTTTTTTGCCAAGGTTTTTGGCCTTCAACATATTTTCTGTTACTCTGTACCTTCTTTTAAAAGGTTTCTGTTTCTTTAAAAAAAAAAAAAGAAAAAGAAAAAAGGAAAAAAAAAAGATGACTTAAAAAATGACAGGAAAAAAGAGAACTAACAGAGGGTTTATTTAATAAAGTAGCAAAAGGAATATAAACTTACAGGATTCTTTCATACCTGGTTTTCGACTCTGCATTAGGGCCCTAGAAGGTATTTGTTAGCAAATGCTGGAGACCTTGTTTTGTTAACTTCAGACAGGAGAAAATGCAGGGGTCGTGTTTTGTGTCTCTGTCTGTGTACATGTGTTTAGTCCTGAGATAATATATAGTTTTCCCAGAAGCTCTGTCCACCTCTAGGAAAGTGAATAGTGATTTTCTTGGGTACTAAACACCTATTAAATGGCAGAGTACATCAGACAAAACAATTAGCTATATGCTATTTCACAAAACCCTGTTGAAAATTCCCTCGTTCCAGGCACGATAACGTTATCTACCAGAGGAAACGGAGCCATGGCCTAAGTGGTGAGCTGAGTCATGCTTTCAGGAGTAGTATTAAAATAAGTTTATCTCGACTTCAAAGCTTTTGCTTCATTTTCAATACCTATTCAAGAAAAGTGATGCTGAGGGTGACTTTTCAGTAGAGGTTCATTTTCTTAGTAGGCAGAAAGTGAATACACAGGAGTGAAACCTTGGATCTCTGCCAAGTACATACGCAATATTTCCCAATCATACACAAGTTCTGATAGAAGTAATTATTAAAGGGGAAAAATTGGAATACAAAAAGGAAAAATGCAAATAAACCCACAGTAGCCACTTAGTGGGTTTGCCCTGATGAGTCCCATCTGGATGCACAGCCGGAATTGTGCAATTTTTGTGTTAATTGTAGGAAATGGTCTTTCTCTTTTGACAATGCTTTGCTTTCATTGCGTGAATCTTTTTTTCCCTCTCTCTCTCCACACTGACCGTTGCCTGTCTTCATGATCTGGTTTCAGAAAGCCCGTCTTTAAACCAGGAGTTTTGGGTGAAAATTTGGTTGCCATTGAGGTTTCTGGCAGGTTTGCTCCTCCCCAGCAGAGGCAGTGGTTTTATGTTCTGTTTGCTCTGTACGAGTGTCTCATTGCGATGGGATTCAGCACGGTGTTTCAGGGAGTAATTGGACTTCAGCAAGGCAGTTCGTATGGTAGGAGAGTTGCATACGTGTTCTGAATTAGTTGTATGAGTATGTTTTCCTACCTCAATAAATGAAACACTGAGTAAGAATCACATCACATTTCATAAATTGATAAATTGTGTTCTTTACATCTCCTGAAGTGCAGTCAATTTTGATTGATACATATAATTCCTTAAAACTCAAGCTGGTTTTTACTAATATTTCCATCAGCTTTTTCAGCTTTTCTTTTTTTTCTTATCTACACTTTTAGAACTGTAATTTTCCTGAGAATTTCCATGTGCAAATCTTTAAAGTCTTTGTTGCGGAATAAGCCTTTTTATTTGTGTGCTACTCTGGTTTTCCCTTCAACAGCTAAATGTGTTAAGTGGTGATGGGAGGAGTGACAGCTGTCAGAGCAATTAGTACCACATCTCAGCAGCTGAGTACTTAAAGTAGATGAAAATTTTGTCTTGTGCATAAATTAAGGTATGAGCAATCGCATGGCAGATGGAGAAGGAACCCAGTACCTCCTTCCAGTCCTATTTTAAAGGTAGTCTTTTCCTGTGAAAATAATTAACAGTTTCTTCAAAAGGATGCTCTTTGGATGAAACTTGTTGCTTGGCAGAGAGCCTGGGTGTCCATCTCAGGTTCTGTACAAGCCCTCAAGGAAATCATCGTGCTTTGTGTGCGAAGGTGAATTTTACCCGCAGTCCATGAATTAGTGGGCTGTTTGAACAGAGGAGATGAAATATCTATTATTAAACAGGGGTCAAGAGCATTACTTAAAGTAGTAAACTCTAATCCTAGTAATACAATCAGAGCCTGCAGGTTTGGGATCATACTGGTAAAACCTCAGGGTTATAGATTATAGCTTTTATTTCTTCTGTAAACTGCTGAGAATACAAGAGCTGTAAAAATGGTATTGCAGTGTGCACCAATGCTTCTAAATATTGTATCTGAAGGAATGAGATATATACGTGGACAAGTTTAATTCCTCCTGCTGATATTCATTCAGGATTTCAAAGTTAATGCTGCCCTTTGTGGAAAAAAAGGTGCTGCAGGTATTTTAATCCTCACCAGTAATGTTGAGGGCTTCAGTTTTAATTTTTAATTAAAAAGAGACAGCACTCCCAGCAGTGCAGTGTCCCCACTAGCGTGATAGAGCATTGATTTAGTAATTCAGGGAAGAGTTGCTGATAGAGACTGAAATTCAGCAATGTGACCCTAATTCAGCAAAACACTCGCCTGGCTTTAATCAGACGAGTTACGTCGGCGGCATCAGTAGAAATGGGTTAGCACCGGCCTGGCAGAGGTGAAGAGGCTGCCCGTGGGTGTGTGGGGTGCTCGTGCTCATGCGCCTTTGCGCTTCATTGTACTTTTCTGTGGTGCAATGGATGACCTCCATGAAGATCCACCACCCGCTGGTGAACCAGCACCAACTCTGAGGACAACTGGAGGTTGCAGGATGTCCAGCTCTGCTCGAGTTAACTTGAACGCCTCTTCTGGCACCTCACCTGTAGAAGCAGGCTCAGCTGCAAGCTGGTTTTACATGTGGAGACAAAGCTTAGCTTATCTGGTAAATGCAAGGACTTCCCGTAGCTCCTTAGTGCGCTGAGAGCTTTTAGAGTCACAATAAAAGGCCAAGTTGCAAATGCGATAAGCTGTAATTAACTAATACTATTTCCTGATGCAATCATATGCTGAAAATTGCAGAGATTATATTAGGAGAAAATAAGGGGTCAAAATAGCCAAGGACAGTGAGATAAAATTTGAAAACATTTTAGAGATGCTAGACTCTGATTACAGAGACATGAAAGCTGTGTGACACAAGGTATTATTGTGTATATTGATATCTCTGTCCTACAGCGTATTGAGGTAGGTCACATAGGAGAACACTGATAACTTGGATAACTGTCAGGGAAATATTGGGCAGTAGTGATAATGAAATGAGCAGCTGTGTTTTTGAAGAGTCACTTTTGGTTTCACATAAATAGTATCTAGAACATAAATAAGACGGTGAGCCGGGGGAAATACATACTTGTGTGTATATGTATACATGCATATATTTTAAGAGTGGTTTCATCTGCAAAAAATCATACACACTTGCACGCACATATATATACCTGAATTTAATTTGGCAAGAAGTAATCTATTGACCTTGCCGTAAAACCAAAGGGTTGTATTTAAATTTTATTGTTGTTTTAATGCTTTACTTATGCAGCAGGCTTGTATTCACCTGAGCTTTCTTTTGTGTTTTTTGAATATCTCATGCACCTATGCATTTTGACACCAGCTCATTTTGGGAGAGGAAATGTGGTTGGAAAATATACCAGTGCTTGGGCACTTCATGCCAAGTGCCGATCATTAACTCACTATCCCGACGTTGTGGCATGGGCTGTAATTCTATAAAGTGCGCTCTCTATATATATTCTATAAAGGAAGGAAACAGGGCATCCCTGGAGGAACGCTTTGGTCCCCCGCCTCTGCCCTGTCTCAGGTGGTCATAAATGCCGAGATCGGGGAGGAGGGGAATGGAGATGCTCACCCTTACTGCTCCCAGCATGAGCTCACCCCTACGGAGGAGACGGAGCAGATTTAGGAAGCCCCTCTCTGGCCCCGCACTGCGGTGTCGATAGCTCACAAAAGGCAATCAGAGGATATATCCCTGCTTCTGCTGCTTTTTCTGAGGCACTTAGGAGAGCTCAGGCTGAAGTTCTTGATCCTGCACCCATCCAAGGCCAGTGAAGAGCTACTCCCTTCCCTAACGTAAAAATGTTAGCTCTGAAAGCTCTATGTGGACAGTAAAGCCCATAGATACAGAATACACACTTGATGCTTAAAAGGCTTCAAATTCACAAAACTAAAGAAAATTCAGAGGTCAATCAGATAGAAGGAAAATGCAAATGATAATTAGAGACTTTAATAAAGTATGCCTCTTTCCAAAAAGCCACAGTTTCGCAGTGGGAGAGCAGGTTTCTTCTGCAGGCTGGAGAACACCTTGACCTGCGGGGCTAAGTGTTACTGAAGCGTCATTTAGAGGTACCGGAGCTGAGCCAGCTGCCGCGTCTGGCAGGGGCCGTGGGGCCGGTACATGGTTATGGGCTCAGCCTCCTGCCCACGCCGGGGCTCGCAGCAGGACTAATTGGCCTGGTCCCATGCCCCGTTTCAGGAGGTGAGTTATGGCCCGGCAGCTCCAGGATTTGGCACAGATCTGCGTTTTGCTGGGGCTGTACGTTTCTATATGGTGGGATTTTCAGTAAAGCCGTGGATATGCTGCTATTCCGTGTGATCAGAGAAGGTGGATGATATATCCAGAGCATAGCGTGGCATCAAGGGAGCTTCAGTAAGAGTTAAACGGTAGATCAGGAAATTCTAAAAGAAGTACCTAAAATAGACATCTTCAAATGTCGAATTTCAAATTAACTTGTCTAAATATATTGTATTCAAGAACTTTAAAAGAACTGGTTGAAGAAGTGTCTAAGTTATAAATGTTCCTTTTTTAGTAATTCTTGAAATAGTGGGAAATGGTGGAAGACAGGAGGAGAGCTGCTTGTGTGCTGAGGTTGGAAAAGGCCAAGGGGATGCCTCGGCGGCTGTGGGCTCCATGTTGGATAAAGTATTTTTCTAATATTTTGACCCGTGACCTGAAAGAAAACAAGGCATCGACAAAGTTCACAGATAACACAAGCACAGATACGTAACTTTGCGAGAGCAGGAATAATGAAGAAAACACATCACTGATTGATCTAGAGTAATTAGGGGAGCTCGGTACAAGCAAATGCCGTGCATGTGGATGTGTACTCTGGATTAAAGAGGCCAGCTGTACAGACTGCAGGCTTTGCTGGAAAATACAGCCTGGGAAAGTCTTGAGGGTCACGGCTGTGAGCAGCTGAACATCACACCCAGCACAATGCAGCAGCCAAAACTGTTGATGTGATTTTTTGGGATTTATGAAAATGGGACCCTTGAGTAAGCCTAGCACCTCTGTACCTGGCACTGGGGAAAACCCTGCCAAAGAATTGCATCTGTAGTACAAGAATAAAATTAAAGAAGTGATAAAGGCATTCAGGGTGAACACTGGTTAAAGAATTGGAAAAGATACTTAAGATGAAAGAGCCCCTTTTTATTTATTTAATTTGTCAGGGAAGGTTACAGAGTGGTTTGATCATGGTCTGTAGCTATCTGTGCAAAGAACAAAAATATAATAATGGCGCCTTACAGTCTACCTGACAAAGATATGAAGAACATCTGCTGTTGAAAAAGGACAAGTATAGACTAGAAGTAAGATAATACTTTTTTTTCTTAAATGAGAATAATTAATCAGTAGAACAATGTACCAAGGGCAATGGTGTATTTTGTGTCACTAGGAAAAAATGAATGAGTTTCCTAAAATATACACAGTAATTCAGAAAGTGATTAATTTGGGGAAGTCCTATTCTGATTTATATGTTAGGTCAGACTAGATCATCATAACGTACCCTCCTGATAAATCTGATCCACATGCTCTCATTTTCCCATTGGTAAAATGACAGTGAGGTGTCAATCTCCTTCACTTGGGTATTGCAAACCCATTAATATCTACAGGCGAAATGTGTCATAGCAATTAAACTATTATTACTTTTGCATCAAAGGTTAAGGCAGTTGGAAGAACTGAACTGCCTGTGACACTGGCTGACAGTAATTCAACTCGCTCGATCTATTCAAGCTACATTTGTGCGGTTTCTGGTATATTAACGTTGCGATTCAGAAGCGGCGCACTGAAGGACGTTGTGCAGACCCAAAATACACGTTCCTTTAGTCTGTTTAGTTTAGATCAGTTTTTAAAAATTAACGTGTCTTATCCTGGGGAAGAATTGAACGAAGCGTGGTGTTTTCTAAAACCTAGCTCTTAGTTTTTGTTTATTCCCGCTTGTTCTGGTTGCTCTCTGAGCTGTGTCGGCGTGTCCTCCCTTGGCTTGGCGCTTGGCCGGTGCCAGCTCAGACGCGGTTTCCCCCAGACGTGGGATGCAGGGCTGGGCAGCGGGAGGCACGATGGCTTCGTCCTGCCCTTCTCCCTGCTTTGTCGAAGCAATTTTTTTCCTCCGTTTTGGTGGTTGCAGACAGGGAATCTGGGGAAAGAGGGTTGTAGCGAGGTCTGCGTGGCAATGCCTGCAGGACAGGCGGTTCTTCACCCCGCTTCATCTCGCCGAGCGATACAATAGCTGTTAGCTGCTTTAGTCCTGCCTTTCGGGTGAATTGATGGAAACCAGAGTTACGCTTTTGGTTCCTGGAGTAGGCGACTTCGCTGCTATCAAGAGAACAGCTGTCTGATTTATATTTTGGTGAACAATGCATGTATACCTCAGTCACTTTTATTCTCAGTGACCTTGGATTACTTAAAAATCATTTGACGTTTTTGCTTGCTGATCGAATTAGAGCTTGTTGATTCCCTTCTCTTTGATCAAAATGCAACTGCCTCACCCAGAGCAGAAGGGGGTGGGGGCGAGTAATGGAGTGCTTGTAGCTGCACGGGCTGCTTGAGTCCCTTTCATCTGGCTGCCCTCCACTTCTCGTGCCGAGAACAAAGGTCATCCTGTGCCAGAGCAGCCCGTGGAGAGGGAGGTTCGCCCCAGCTGCACCGAAAGCATCCTCAGTCTTCTCCGTAATTCGTATTCTGCCTTTGCTCACATTTGTGTGCAGAGTTGGCAGGTAGGGCTGTTAACCAAATAAACCAAAATAAATCTGCCTAGCGTATGCTTTTAGATTTTAAACTAAATGGAGCTTTTAGATGCTTTCATTAAGACCTAGCGGTTGCTAGCTGTTAGTCTTAGCTTTACAAGGAAGATGAAATGACTTTTTATTTATTTTTTTAAAGGCTAGTATGGACAGACAGCTACAGATCCACTAACTGGCCTGACATCTAAAACGAGAGCTGGTGTTAGTCTGGTGTAGAGTGGAGCGGAGTATATTTTCACTTGACTTCTGAGCGTGATAACCTGGCAGTGACCACCACGGCTCCCGTCAGCTGTCGCCCTGCAGTTCCCGACCCTTCATTATGGGAGCTCACATGGTCAGTTTAAAAAGGGCTTGCTTCATTCAGCTGGCAGGGATGAGGAGCAGTTCCTCCTCAAAGGAGATGAGCACTGGAGTTAGGAGACAGGTAAATGAGGACTGGGAGAGCTCTGGCATTGCACCCTGCAGACTGCTGCTGTCTTACCTGGGGGCTGTGGTAGCTTGGAAGCCAGCAATTCCTCCTGAATATTTCTGGGTTTTTAAAATGCAATTGGAAGGTTTTTTTATTTCTTGGCAATGACTTCTTCAGTCTCTGTGTTCTACACAGCTTAGTTTGTAAAGCCTTTCATGCACGACTGAAATCTTTCTTTTCCAAGGTACTTGTTCTGAGCGTCTGTCCTCAGTTTGTGTTAATGATTTTGTTTGAATGGGATAATTTAAAAGTTGATGTACTAGCCTGAATAAATGACATGAGAATCCACCCGTTAACTTGCCAGGTACACCAAGGGCTCTGAAAGTATAGTAAGCATCATAACAGATGTTATGTTACGATGTGTAACAGTAACGTGTCCAATATTATATATACTGCTGTAATATATATTCTGTTTTATCTGTTTGCTCCTCAGTTTCTCATTTCCCTTTCTTTTAAGACAAAATGAAGATTGAGGTCATACAAATAAATAGCTCAAAAATAAGTACCTTTTCTGCACGCTTTCTCAATATTTGCCTCTTGCAGAGTGACAAACTGTTGCTGGTCTTTAGTGTGGACTTCCTTCCACCCAGACACCTCCAGGCAGAATTTCAGTCTGCCGGGCAAACAACAGACAGGGTGGTGCAAGTGGATTAACATCTTGATGTGCATTTTGGGTTGTTCCAGAAACTGGCTTGCATGCTTTTGTAAAGGATATTGATATGTGATCAATTGGTGATTTTGTTTGCTTATAAGAGAAAGTGAGTAACAGAATGAAATTAAAGAAAGGAAAATACAGAGGGGCTGCCATACTTTTTTTCTTTTAAATATTTTTCTTCTTTTTTGCACTTCCAAGAGTGGAGGAGGCTCTCAAGGTAAAAGAGTGGTTTCCTTGTTCTTTTGAGGTGTGACAATGAGCCTGGGCAAGCTCAGATCCGTGTGCTGCCCATGTGTGGACCTGGCTGAGTCACTGAGTGAATCCAGTGAGCTACTTTCTGTACACCTTCAATTCTTGACAGTTTTATTTGGAAATTGTGCTACTGAATTAAAAATACCACATCAGCCAGGATAAGTTTCTGAAGGCACCTTCTGTGAGCAGAGGGTTGTACTTTTTGGTGTTGTTTTTCACCCTCCCCTCACGTGCTCTTTTTATCTCACTGGAGTCTCGTTTCCACAGCCTGTTGTTATGGGCTTTGCAGCCCTTGGATATCATGGAAAAAGTAAGGAAACGCTGAAGAAGTGGAGGTTAATGGCAGGGGAGCTGTCGTGGTGCTTGTCCCCGGCTGCACCACCACGTTCCCTCTGGCCCTGCTCCTTCCTTACAGGGAAAGTGTCCCTCTGCACCTTTTCCATTGCAAAATGGAAAAGGAACGAAATGGTGAATAACAGCAACAAAAAAGCCTTTATTGGAGATCAGGACTGCTACAGAGAGGGTAATAAACTCATACAGTGTTCCCCTCGCTTCTACTTATTTTTATCTGTTTTCAGCCTCTCCAGTTTTCTTTTTGATGAGGTTAGAGCAGTTGCTTTTAACCTTAATGAGGAGTGCTGGGGGAGGAGGAGAGCTGTACGGCGCGGGGTGGTGCTGGCTCATTAACTGACCTGCTCGCAAACGAGAGCTGGTCCCCACTGCCCAACGTGGGGCTTGCGCAGAGACCGGGCTCCTGCCCCAGTGTCGGCAGCCTCCGGCTGGTGTGACTTCACTGGGTGCAATCACAGCGAAGATGTGGAGATCCTGAAAATGATTTTCAGAGGGGAAAGTCTAAAAGTAAACCTGGGAAATCCGTACTGCGAAGAGGCGGCTTTCTCTTCCAGCTAGAGAGGGGCGGGAGTCTTAGATATACAGAAATCTCACAGGGACATCTATTAATTACATTGGCTTTTAATTATCTGTCACTGATACGTTACATGACCTTGAGCAAGTCATTTACTCTATATGTGTGTGTATCTATCTGTAAAACGCTTGTGAATTATTTAATGTCTACAAATTGCTTTGAGATCCCCCAATGAAATGCATTATAGTTGCAATTATCAAGTCTGATAGCATGGTGCATGCTGGTGTCAGCCCGAATCTCAGCAAAGAACTCCGAAAAAGATCCTTTGCCGGTCCTTAACGTACCGTGGGGGACAGGAGAGAGATCGTGCAGCATCCAGGGTCAACAGTTATTTTTCTGCCTAACCACAAATACTGCCTCTTGCACAGATGCATAGGAGGAAAGGTTGTGGAATATTTTTGGTTTTTCTTGGGTTTTCTTGATGAGGTGAAGGTCGGTGCCTATAAGTACTTATCTTGACTTAACTCAGAGCATCTTGATGTTTTTATGAAGGGAAAGAAAGAAAAAACACCGAGTATGCCTTCTGAGACCTTGGGAACTCTTTGTGGCCCTGCATTATGTTTGAGAGTTTTATATTCCCATTAACTTAATACCCATTTAGGCTATCCTTAGGCACACAGCCAAAATACTCTTTTTTTTTTTTAAAAAAAAAAAAAAAAAGATAATTCAGCTCTGTCTGCAACTTTCTTGCAACCTAATTTTCTCTTTCATGTTATTTCCTCAAAATTTAGCTAATTGGCAGTATCATATTAGCCTTCAGAAAGCCTGTTCTGTGATGCATGTGTTCCTATTATACAGGGGTTGACAGAAATAACGTTAATGCATCTAAAGATAAAGTTTGACCCAATACACAATTATGAAATGCTCATTTGTTTCCAGGGCGGATGGTGTGCGGTCAATAACTGTTCTCTGTACTATAAGTCATAAAGGCAACCATAAAATAAAATCTTTAGGTAGTTATAAATTGACAGATATCGGTGACCTTAGTTTTCTCTTCCCAGGCTGTCCATTATCGGTGCATTACGTAAAAGGAACATTTATTAGCATCCTGCTTCTGTGGTCTCTAGCCAGGCAAAACCCATTCAGGAGCTGGACCGACATTTTTACCTGTTACAAGGGACAGGGATGCTTTATTTCATTTTTATGTTGTTTTTAACTTGGTGGTCATACATGAAACTGTTCTAATGGGGAAAAATCCTCTCTCCGTGCCTGACTTCTCTACTGCTGGAAGGGAAGTCCTTGTATTTCACAAGTCCTCCAGAATATTGTTGTTAAAATAATATTTTAGTATTATGGTCCATTTGAAAGACTTATGTTCCCGATTTCTTTATAAACTCAGAAATTTACAGACACTTACATTAATCCTGAAATATTCTACGCTGTGTTAGAATATGGTGGTCTACAAGGTGGCTAGGTTTTATTCAATATTGCTCATAGAAACGATACAGAGCATACTCTGTGGAAACTGGTAGATGAGTGTGTGTATGCATTCCCTACCCAGACCTTGAAACCTGCCCTCCATTCATCTGGTTTCAATACTTTTTAACTCTGTAGGCTGCTTCTGTGAGGATGAACATGTATAGCTGCTGCATCTGCTCCTCAATGCTGACGCTGCAGTAGCCCAGCAGCAGCCAGATGGAGCTCCCAGTGATGCTGAACTTACTAGGGCCTGGCTACCAGGAGGGCAATAAAGTGAGAGTCGTTACTAGCCACCTGACCACGCAAGATTCCCCCTCCAAAAAGCCCCAAGAGGGTTTTTTTTATTATGAGACACGTTATGCCCTTGGCAAGTTTTTAAAACTCATTTTTAGGAAAAAGGCAAATGACACAAAGCCGCAACATCTACGAGGAAGTAATACTTCGCGATGGGAAGATTCCTGATTTATGAATGAAATCGTTGTTGATGTGAATTATCAAGAAAGTCCTGTTTTCTTAACAGCCTCTTTATACTTGCTTATCGTTGAGGCACGGTCCTGCAGCGAGCCTGTCCTTCACTGCTCTGACCCCGTCTGAACACTCTGCAAGTCCCCTTAGCCCTGTTGAGTTTTCATGGGATAGCTGCGATTTGAACCAACACAGAGACAATAACGAGTTTTCCTGACATATATACAGTGTCGCCTTTTCCTCTGCACTGGGGTGAGGGGCTGGCTCCTACAAATCCCTGAGAAGGTACCTATTTATGTAGGTAAGATCAAGACTTTTAGCAATTCGAGCATAGCACAGGTCATCGCAGCGCTTCAGAAGGATTTCTACCTTTGGAAGCAGAAGTGGGAGCAATGTTAAGCTTTGCTTTTCACTGTATTTTCTGGATGTAACGATGAAGAATCTTCATAATTGTTTATAAAACTGAAATTGTATTTTTCCTTAATCAGTGCACTCATTAATAGAAGTACATTTAGTAATGTGGTCAATGAAAAGAAAATCTCTTAATTTGATTGTTTTTCATCTATATAGTGCTAGAGTGGAAAGACTAGCCGCTTTTCAGTTGGCTAAAACTTGCCGTAGAAATGCAAAGTAGGAAACAAGTGATGATGATGATGATGTTTTTCTGTCCTCTCCCCTCTGGTGGATTTTCTGCTGTCGTAGCCTTTTCTCCCCAGTCTCTGCTCAGCTCAGTATTTTACTGTACGGATGTGTTTGAAACTGTGTGCAACTTTGGAAATTTAAAGGCTGCTCCAAATTATGCTGAGGGACAAGGATATATTTTGGTTAGGTGTGGAACTGGAGATTCAGCCTGACTAAAATACATTTCTAATACATTCAGTACAAAGTGGGATGCGTGTCTCTGGTGAGAACGCTTTGACTACAAAAGCCCTGCTCTAGCTGCGGGAGTTGTCTCCACATCTTCTCCTCTTTCATGCCCCTGTGATTGCAGTGATGTATCGTTTGAATTTTCGGTGGCTCAGTTCCTTTTCTCTTGGGAACCATGAACTTCTGCTGTTCTGCAGTAATGGTATAAGCTGACCTTCATGTTGAGAACTAAAGCAGCATGAAAATAATCTAAATCATTAAATAAGACAAGTAATACCTTTATTTAGGTGAAGAATGAAGTTTTACATAGAATAACAGCTTCATTTTTCTTTTATTTCTTCAAGGCTGGTCTGAGGGGAAATACATTGAGATGGTATTGTCTTTCTGCCTGTCAGACATAGAGTTTAGAGTAAGACAAGGATACAGACCTGTGGTAAGAGACAGAAAGAGAGTAATTTTAATCTATTTTTTTGAAGACAAATTAGCAGAGTTTTAGTTTTTTATGCCTCATACTCTTTCCAAAGAGTTGTGCATTGTAACACCATGTATAGTTTTTTCTTTAACTTCTTGCAATAATAACACGGTTCCTGAATTACCATATTGTAACAGGGAAGAGTAGTAAATACATATATACACACATATATAAAAAAAACCATTCACATAAAAATCCCATTCTCCTGCCATTTTTAGATCTGGAGGAACTCCATTGGCTTTGAGTTACATTGTGCTGACTCCCCTTAAGGCAGGCACAACCTGGCACATTCACTTGATGTAACTTTATTTTAAATTCACCGTTTGCGCAAGTTAGCAGTGAAAAGTACAAGGGATTTTTTTAAAAAGGATTTGATTCTATGAGATGACAAAGCCACCCTTTAAGTACACGCAATTGAAAGTCTTCCAGTTCAGAAGGCTGACAGGGCTGGGCACCTGCTGACAGCAGTTATCTTTCTTGGGTCAGTAGAAACACATTCCTTATTCAAACACGCAAAGAGAAGACACTGTGCATTAGGAAATGCTGACATTTCTCGGAGTTAAAATTGTCTCCTCTTGTCACAAGATCAGCTGTCATCTCGCAAAAGGTATTTCTAGAAATAGGGAGGTCATCCCAACACACAGCTCTCTAAACTAGCTGTTTCTGCTGGCAAGTGTTCCATTAGTCCCCGAGTCTCTGCTACAGGCTCATTACAACCAATCTTTGACATTTTTGGTAATGAATGCAGCCTGCTGTGGTCCTTAAAGGACCACTTGTTGGAAGCCGGTGTTTGAGACCCGAGGACCCGAGACCCAGACCCACACCTGCTTTCCGCAGCATCGCAGAATTCCCCCGCAGCCTTTCGAGGAGTTATTTAGAAGACCACGCAGAATGACAGCCTGCTTCAGTACTGGCCTGCAAACAGGACAGACTTCAGAGCACGTTCTTCATCTGAGGGACCTGTAGCGTGATCGTTACAGGAGCATACACATTAAATTTAATTTTCAAATTTGCTTTTTTCTCGCACTGCGGAAAACGAAGCACTCCTCCTCTCCCAGAGGTGGCGGGGATCTGCTGGCACACGGATAACTTTCTGCATTTCGAATCTCAGCCTGCGATACCCCGTACTGATGTGCTGTCTGCTGGGGGACAACCTCGGTAGCTGAGCACCCCCCAAGTGCATTTACTGTAGTACGGAGAACTTTAAACTTTTGGGTACGCTTTTATACAAAACTACTGAGCTGCAAAATGGCTCCTATCCTGTATTTCATTTAAGTTACACCATTCACATGAGTAAAAATCCTCCTGAGTCAATAGGGTTGCACACTGGGGTCTGTTCTAATCCTTTATCCAAAGATGTTTAGTGAGGACTTTGATACGACTTGCTGATATGAATTCTGTTAAACCCAAAATCTTGTGGACATCTTCTTTTATAGATCTTCATTAACCTTTTGGGTTTTTTTTTTCCTCCCTTGTCTGGCAGTATCTAGCATAAAATATCCTTAGTCTGCAACTGGGGCATTTTGATAGGGCTGGGTTGACACAAAATAATGAAAATGAGTGTTTAGAAAGGTGTTTTCATCCTGATATGGAATAAGTGTAACCTTCTGAGATGTTATTTTAAATTATTTTTGTCTGAAGATAGAATTTTAAGGCTTTCACCCAGAGCTAGGGCAAAGTACAATATAAGCATCCTACAGTGCAAAGCTGTTCTGGAAAAATCTCACTAAACTCCCACTTTCCAACAATTCACAGACATTTTCTGAAAAAAAAAAATTTCTGTGAAACATTGTAAGTTTTCTGGGAAAAAAGTCTGCAGTTTGTTCAAGCCTTTTAATATTGCCACAATATAATTAGAAGGAACATGAAAACAGCATGTGTTTTTATTTCCTTTGCAACCCTCCTCACCAGCCTTTTTCACATATGCATGCCTTTAAAATATTCAGTACTGAGAAAAAACATACAGAGAGCAAATATGGCAGTGCTTGACATTTATTGATATATAAAATATTTATAGAATGTATATTTATAGTGCTTGACATTTTTTATATATATATATATATATGCATACATATTTCCCATCTAAATGTGTTACATCTGTCTGCTTTAGGGTTGTCCTTAGTTGTGGTGTTTTACCTGTGTTTAATACTGCATAATTTCCACCAAAATAATTATGCAAATTACTCGCTTTAATGGTGTCCTTAGGAAAAATACAGGGCACACCTGTATTTCCCAGTGCAGGAAAGGTGTTGGCGGGTGTGTTATAATTGTTAAATACATCCATTTTGTATGAAACTCAACACCTAGATATGCATATACTGAACATAGATCATAAAAAAAAAAAAAAAAAAAAAAAAAAAAAAGGAAAGCATCAAGCTTTCTAGCAGTCCAGAAAAATGCCAGCAATTACAAAAAAGGGAGAGAAATAGGAGAAGAGGAGCAACAGTTCTGGTGGAGGGAATGAAAAGCTGCAGGCAAGCGGGGTCAGGGTCTTGGAGCGTGTGTCGTAAAGAAAAACTGGCAGGAATCTATGAATTACAAGTCTATAAATTAATTGCAGGCTTCTGGTGGCATCGCAATAAACCACACTAATGAAGATTGAGTAGTTTATGATTCTGTCAGAGCTCTGAAAAATTGTATGGTTTATAAACTGCATAGATACTGGTGTTTTATGTGAGTTTGTTGAATAAATTATACTAGGACTTTAGTGTAAAAAAAAAAAAAAAAGTGTTAAAAATTAACATATGAATGTGATTCCGTCTTAAATCTTTTTTCTTCAGCTTTTTCTTACCCAAACAGTTTCTTTTTCCTTGAGCCGTCCTATTCAACGCTGATTCTTCATCGCTCTGCCACTAAATTGTCTCTTCTTGTATATCCCTTGTGTAAGTGATACTATTTTTTTTTAAAAACCTCGTGATCAGCATCCTAACTACCAGTGTTCCCTTATGAGTGATGTTTTATTTGAAAAATCATCTACCACATTTCCTGCATTGTGGCTGTGTGGTCTGGAGACCCTGATTTAATGTCTGCATGGCCGCAGAGCAAGGAGAGCCCAGCCTGGCGCGTTTCTGAGCCAAACAAACGCATCCGTCTGAGCCTTTTTGATAGGAAATTAGGCAGCTAAGTTAATCAGGACACCTCATCAGTTTTAATTTGCATGCATTGGGTTTGATCCGAACTGGATCGGGAGCTTCCAGGTATCCTAAATTATTAAATATATGGTAAATGAGACCAATCTGAAAGAGGAATAGAGAAGATGGGGCGTGGGAGCAGTGCTGGAGCGCCCAGGGCAGATGCTTATTTAAGTGTAGGTAACTTAGCTCAAAAGCAGAAACAATTGCTAAAATCAAGAAAACGCTGACATAAAAACTTTGCAGTCTTACTTTGATCTGCTTGGTTTTATGCGTTATATGCAGCTTTTAAATAAAATAATCTCATTTTCTCAAAAGTATTTCTATCTCATTGTGCACACAAGTTTGGAGAGCACTCAGGATTAATTGGGAGCGTATGATTGAAGAAGTGATGATGTCTGGGGCTCTGCCTTCATTTATTGCCAAAGCTGGAAACTCTATTGTCAATAAGGCAAAAAAAAAGAGTTTTGTAGTTAAGGTGATGAAATGCAAACCCTGAAAACCACAATTTTATCTGTACATCTGCCGTAGTATTCTTATGGGACATGGGTTTCGTTGCACCATGCGTTCATATGTTGCAACCGTTTTCCTCGTTTTCTGCCTCCCCATGTGACTTTTTGGTCTGATGCGCAAAAACCCCACGTTAGTATCTTGAGTACTGTATAACAGAGACTGCTCTAAATCGTACCTAACTGGACGAAAAATGAGGGGGGTGCTTTTGCCCTTTCACTGGTAGCTTGGCTAGTAGCACCTCTTAGTGTCCAACTCCTACGAGTTTAAAAATGTTTGTGGATCGTATTGTAGAAATAGGAACCAGAGAAAAAACCCCACTGAGAAATGAATCATTTTGTTTGCAGAGAAAAGTTTGAAAACTAGAAAGCATGAAGCCAGGTAGTCAACAGGAAGCTTGAAATTAAATCCCGAATTGCTCTTGTCCTCCCGGAATGCCGAGGGAGGCTGCGAAGAAACAGAATTTGATCGTGTAATTGAGGAGTGCACTGTAATCCCTGCAAGCCTGGGGCCTGAGCTAGGGAGCCGAGGGCAGCCTCGATTCGAACATTTCTTAGCTTCTGTGCAATTTATTTTATAATCTTCACCTTCTTTTAGTTTAGAGAGTTTGTTGATATTATGGCTTTATAAATATTATAATCAGATATCGGGAATGATGGCTTAAGAAATAGACTTGGATTTTCTGTCTGAAATGATATGTCATGGAAGGTACTTAAAAATTAATCTATTCTGGCTTCCTGGCAACTATGGATATTCAAAACAGAGACCATCGTTCCCCTGCAAAAACTGACAAAATGTACGTAGGCTGCTGAGTTCTTGCGTGTGTTTTTCACTACGATGCGGGGGGGGCTCATTAGAAATGTGATGTTATTAAGAGTTTTCCTCAAATTGCTAATTTCTATCATCCTCGTATTGCAATAATGATGAAATTAAATTAAATTAGCATATCATATAGCATACTGAAAAACTGTGAATACGTTATAGTAATACAAGGCAACAGATAATTGCTGGCTTAATAAGAATTCATTTTCAGTAAAGATAACTCAACCTTTTTCTTCTTCCAATCACTAGGGACAGATTTCCTGGTTATTGATTATCTCCTCATCTTCTATAAACCCAGTCAGAAGTCCTTCTTGGTTATATGAAAATGTCTCTACTCTAAATACTTCTAATTCTGTGTCATTTGTCAGCGGACTTGTCTCGTACCTGCATGTGCCTGTCCGTATGTTGACGTGTAGGACCTTGTTACATATGCAGTTGGCATCTGATCCTTTGAAATGAGTGAGATTTTATTACCCCCATACTCGCTTAGTGAGAATGATGTATATATTTTGTTATACATAAGTCTTACATGTCTTCTAAATTGAGGTTTTAATTCTTTCTTTTGGCAAAAAAAAAAGTTAACATCAACTGTTTAAGTGTATGTTCTAGAATAAATGTTTTCCCTAGTATTTCATTTTTAATAGGCTCAGGGTTAAAGAGAATAATTTGAATTACAGATACGTTTCCTATTTATGTCTAATATTCTTCAGGCTTATTGAAATTATTTACTTGCTAAGCCTTAGTTTATATCCATTCATTGCCACTTTCATTTTTTCCCCATTTTTTTTGCAGTTCCACCCTGGTTTTTAATTCGCCCTTCAAATCTTTATGCCTACGAGCGTATGGATATTGAGTTTGAATGTGCCGTCTCTGGTAAGCCTGTTCCTACGGTGGAGTGGATCAAGAATGGAGAAGTGGTCATTCCCAGCGACTATTTTCAGATAGTGGTAATTAACTGGCTTTTACTTATTAGAAATTTTTTTTTTTACTAAGTTGTGAAATGTATTCTGATATTTGATCCAATTGTTGCCTTCATAAACATAATGGTTTTCCCAAAGAAAACTAAATTTCTGCTGCCTCCTAATACAAATAAGGCACATTGCATTGAGATGTGTTATGTCAAGTACGTGGACGTTGTCTCCCGGTTTTAGTTAGAGCTGGACCTGGTCTTTTCATGGAGAAGTAACAGTGTCAGGTCATACTCTGAGTTGCTATTAATAATGTCGTTTACCACATGTTAGTGATTTCCCTTACTCGCCATTGTCCTTGGCGAACAAAAGTAATAGATCTCTTCTCCAAGGAAATTGTACTCTGACATGGGGTTAAAAATGGTGAGGGTCATTTGACATAATTAAAACTTTTCAAAGGGAATTGTTGTGCACCCTACCCAAAATAAGATACCCATTCAGGACTCCAATCTCTTTTAGTTTAAATATCACTATTATATGGGCTGAGAATTTGTGCTGTGTTTAGCTGGCCTCCCCTGAAAGCAGTGTCACTTGTAAATGAGCTGAGGTGTTGGGGACACCCCTGAAAACTTTAGCCGCTGTCAAGATGTCCATAGACCACGAGGTGCGGCTTGTTCAGAGACGTGGCTTGGTTCAGCGCTTTCTAATTTTTCACCTTGTAACAAATAATATTGATTATTATTGTGTCTTTTAATAAATTATCGAAAAAAAATAATTCTTTCTTTTTTCATGCAGGATAGACTATTCTGCCGTATACAATACCAAATTTAATCTTTTTTTTTATACGTCATTGCTTATTAGAAAGCAGCTAGAGGCTGTCCAAGGAAAGGACAGCTCTATTGCTGTCATGGTTGTGTGGTGGAGGTGTTAGAAAATTATTTCACTTAATAGCTAACGGAAGGTACATTTCAGCCAGAGCATACCCCTCACTTGAGATTTTTTTTTTTACCCAACATAATTGGTTTCTGCTTCTGCTAACAGAAGTTAAAAGTTAAATCTGTTCCAAATGACGTAAGCGTAGAGTGACCTTTTCTTGAGGATCTCCAGACCTCAAGCCATAAGGAGGGTTTGACCTTCAGAACAGTGTTTGTTCAAAGGTGCAGAAGTTGAAAGTTCTTTTAAATCTTCCCTGCAGCAAAGGGCCAAGACAATATTCAGAGCGTTACTCGAGCGATGGCTGCAATTTGGAGCTTGAGTTTCGAGAAAGGTGTTGGATGGACTCTGTGCAGGAAAGTGAATTCACCTTGGCCCATAGGCACCATCGAGCAAAGTGCAAAGACCACAAGGTGTCAAGAGATCCCTGATGAAAGGGCTTGTGGTTACAGCCCTCTGAGGACCAGGGCCATGTGAGCTGGAGCTGAGATTGCACACGCAGTACCACGTTTCACAGAGTATAGCTGTTTTGGAAGGGTTTTATAATCCGCATTCACTTTGGATGGTGTTTTTCTAATTAATTCTCTCCACTTCCTTTCTTTCTCTTTTGCTGTCTCTCTAGGGTGGCAGCAACTTACGGATTCTGGGCTTGGTAAAGTCAGATGAAGGTTTTTATCAGTGTGTAGCTGAAAACGAAGCTGGAAACGCACAGGCCAGTGCACAGCTAATCATCCCGGAGCCTGGTAAGATGCAGAGGACATACAGAATTGTAGATGTAATTAATGTTATTAACATAAAAATCCCAAACGAGCAGCTACTATTCTTTACTCCCTCTTACTTATCCAGCTGGCTGGCTGTAGTTAAAAGCGTGTCCAGGCTATCAGATAGTTTGAGGCATTTTGTTCACTGGGGCAATTACAAATGCTGGCCTTGTCCTAGAAATTACCCTGGAGGCCAACTAAACCTGCATGAAAAGCCATCGGCAATGTCTTGCTATCTATTGGTGGGCTTTATCCTGCTGAAATATGAGAAGGTGATCACAAATGGGTGAGGTGATGGAGTAAAGTAGCCCATAAGCAATAGAGAATTATATCGTATATAGTTCTGCATTAAGCTGTTGTAGAACATTTGTCTCGGGGAAAGGGAAGAGAAGAAAAAGAGAGGAAGAAAAAAACAGTTTGGCAGTGGGATATCAAGTGCAGCCAACCGTTGAGATCAGAAGGTTTTTGTCTACATGCTGGAAGGATGAGGGTTTTTTTTTTGTTGTTGCTCTGAAATTAATAGGTGGTTGGTTTTACAGACCGCACTGTGCAGCAGCGTGTTTACTGCTTCATGGGTTTTTAAGTAACGGAAGGATGTCTTCATCTTAAGTTAGATGATATGTAAAACATGGATAAAAGCCTTTCAAAGTTTCTGGGTTGTAAATGATTAATGACCTGCACTGGGCTGCAGGTTACACTTGGTGCTTCTCATGGATTATGCCAGTAAGCTGAGAACAAGAGAAAACACTGAAATGTTGTTCATTCTCCAATTTAGACTGGGAAGAGCAGAATCTTGGTAGCCCACAAATACTCAGTTGAAACAGCCCTACTGACAGCAATTAACCACCCTGATAGCTTGTGCCATAGAATTTCTTTGGAAAATCTTTTGAAAAGTTTCCACACAGCATCAGTGCGAAGTTTTAAAGCTTTACCAAAAATCTGGCCTTCTGGAAATGGAGAAATGAGTATGGCCACGGTCCGCGTTCTTGTTAGCTGCAGTAGTCTGACTCTTAAGGACTCCTCTCTGAACGCTGAGCAGGAATGTTTGCTGAGATCCATCAAAGTTCAGCCCCGTCAGCTATTTTCCAGAGTGGCTCCAGGCAGTGCAGAGGGAGGTGGCAGTACCACGTGGCCATAGCTGAGATCACCTGGTAGGCAGAAGTGAGGAGTAAGCACCACCAGAAGCCTCAGATCCCCAGTTTGCAAAGTCCCCTCCATGCAAATACTTAAGGCAAATGAAAATGGGAACGGGGCTAAGGTTTCTCCCTCTATTTTCTGTCTTGGTCCCAAATGAATGGCTGAAACGTGGATTTTGCACATCTTTGAGGCTCACCTCCCTCTGATTCCTTCTCCCTTGTGATTCAGCATCTCCTTTATAAGCCTCTTTGTTTTCTCTCCACTGCCTGAAAACAACTCCAGTAGCAACTGGGGAATTGTCAGAGACCTCTCAGCTCCTCTCTCCCTCTTTCCTAGATGCTCATGCGGCGGATACTTTGCAGCCATGAAACTATGCAGCTTAGTGGGAGGGGGGTAAATGGAGAAGAAATGTAATGTCCATAGGGTCATTACTACCCTCCTCCTGCTAGCGTGACCCTCCAGCCGGGGCTCCCTCCTCGCCCCGCTCTGCGGTGCTGCCTGGCTAACTGAGGCTGGGGTTGCGTATCGGGATCAAGAGGCAGATATTTATTTGGGTTCCCACTTCGGTACGTGCCCTCCACCTGGTGCAGTGCAGGATGTTGTCAGATGAGCGTTTCCCTCTGTGCAGTCACCAGAGGTGACGATGAGGTTATCTTCCCTTGGGACGGATGTGAAAATGAGAAGGCACTCACAAACTGGCTTTCACTGGCAGAAAAAGTGTCTATGTGATATTGAGGAAGGCTGGCTGGGATCCTCATCCTGCTCAGGAACAGCCTGCTCCGCTTCAGATCTCACTGTGGGGAGATGCGTGGTTGTTTTGCCTTTGTTTTTTGTTTGTTTTCTTTCTGCTTTCTTTTAAGCTGACTCTCACATTTAGTTCGTGCACTTGGATTATATTTACAAGCAGGAACATCTGAAGGAAACGGGCCATCTCCTATTTGTGGGGTTTAATCTGGTGCTAGGATCATCCTGGGGAAACAGGATAACTCATTGCAGCTCCTAGCTAGCCATTGCAAGTGAAATGCTGTCAGTAAATTTTACGCTCTGTGTTGGTGTTTATTATGTTTGGCATTGGATTAAAATTAAAATAGAAGAAAATGAAAAGAAAATCCTGAAGAGCTATGGGACAGCATTGTAAACTGTCTCCATTTCCCTTTTTAAATGATGGATTACTTTTTTCTGGCTATTTAATCAGATCTTCAAACAATGCCACTCCAATTCCTCCGAGGTGGAGGGAGGGCCAGCATGCACAGATGGTGGAGAAGCCAGCTATAAATACAAATGAAGTGGTGGGGCTGGCCGTGGTGGGAAGAACGTAGCCCCCTCTGCTTTGATTTTGTTGGGCGATGCTCGGCACGTGTTTGGTGCTTAGCTCGAGCTCCGTGTGGCACCGCCGAGTAGCTGGGGTCTGGCCGGGGGGCTCTGGCAGGGGCTCTCCCCCGCCTGGGGCGGGCGGTGACCCATCAGAGCCCACGCTTGCTGTTTTTATGAGAGCCCGATGAAATTTCAATATACTCATTAATAGCTATCATCCCTTTCTGGAGCCGTTAATGTGGAAGTGGCATAAACAGATATGTTAAAGGCTTATCTAAGCTTCCTTCTTCTGATTTTACTCTAACAGTGATTTCTACCCCAAACTTACATCGGGGTAAAATAGTCACTTTTTTTTTTGGTGATTCATAAGACGACAGATAGTTTTTGCTTTTATTTATTGCAAATAATTTGGACCATCCAGTGGGCTAAATATGTTGTGTATGTTCCGTTGGGGGATTTTGGAAGTTTTATTCAGGTAGAAGGGTATAATCGGTCTGATTGCTCCTACTACCGTTATTGTAATGCAGATGTGTAGATTCACATCCACTGCTGACCACCATTAACTGTGGGACCTGAAGTATCAGCACAGAATTTGGCATTAAAACAAGTATAAATGAGCTCAGATTGAGACCAAATATAACCCTTGTAAAGGCTGTGATGCTAAATTGGAATTAGACAATACTGAAATGAGAAGTGAAAGCCAAACGGGCTGTGAGCTCACGCAGATAATAGTTTCCACTTATAGTATTCCAGATGTGGCTATAGGATGCTCGAAACTATTTCAATATGTGTTGCTTAAACTATAAAAAACCAGCGAGCTTCCTGAGAAATATAAAATTTCTGCCCTTTTAAACGGAGATTGACTGGAGCGGCATTGTACTTAACAGTGTATTATGAATTAGAGTGAAATAAGTGATGGTAGATGGTCTGCAATACATGCATTAGTCAATAAATCAAAGTACATTTGTGGATTCCAACACACTTGGGGAAAAGGCGCTTGGGATTGTTTCTTCTCCTTTTTCCTTTCTTTCCCATTATCAACCTTAATGTTAGCCTCTTAGGAAGAGATTGCTCACCAGTTTATAACAAGAGAAATAAAAAACAACTTTAAATGCTGCTTATTTCTGTAAAAACCAAAGCAATAAATGAGCCAGATTTAAGGATTTCAGTTCTCTCATCTCCGACACACACGTTCTGGGTTTCTGAAGCCACTCTGCTGCTTGGCTTCCTCTATTTCTTCTCCCTAACCCTGCTGACGGGCGTTGGACTTTATACCGTCTGGGGGCACGTGTGATCGTATTGAGCAGGTACCAGCAATAAAGCCCACAATATGTGCTTCTGGCTACATGTACTGGAAAACAGATTCTGAGCAAGAAAAAGCCGATGAAAGAGATCTCAGCTGACTGTCTTATTTTTATGACTATATAAAACCTGTTATTTGCACACCTAGAAAATGAATAGAGAGCAGCGTGGTGGTGAGTGATGGACATGCATAGCTTCAGATGAGGAGAGTGTCCCAGAGGAAAATCTTCCTGTAAATAACTCTCAGACAGTTACTTGCTTTGTGCCGGTGGCTTCTCATGGATCCATCCTTCAGATATTCACGAGATGTGTGGACGGATTTGTTCTGTTCTAGCAGGTGAAAGATCAGATAAAGACAGCTCTGAAATAATCAACTTGTGTATACAGTAGGATAATTATTAGCTATGTTCCTGCAATAAATTCCTTGCTGGAAAAATCTTCAGCTTAGGAAGATGCCCTCTCCCAGAAACTGGTAAAAGTGCTGTAAATCAGTCTTCGCTCTTGGCATTATAAGCAGGAGCTAGTTTAGCAATCAGAGCGACGAAGAAAATGATCTCGTACGCAGCGTAACTAACCAGTTTGTGCTGGCTGTTTGTGCTGCCAGCAAGGAGGGGGCACCGCGGCAGAATTATTTGAAGAAAGGATGGCATGTCCATCCACGGATGATCTCCAGACGTTTGAGGATGTCCAAAAATGGACGTTGCAGGGAGACAGGGAAGGGTACAGAGAGCTGAAGCTCGTGGGTGGTGTGGTCTTCGATGGCTGGTCCCCATCGAGCGGGTGTTTAACTCCGAGCCCTGCTGCTCGGGCTCAGCTTTCTGTGCCATTCACTTTGTCATTTTTGTCACGTACTTTTTCTTTCCTTTTAATTCCTCTACTTACAAGTTGCGTAGCTTCTTCTCATGTCAGATTTTCAGCTTAGCAGCTAGCAGATTTAACATTCTTACATGCCCAAGATCTTTGCAAAGACTTTGCATTTCTGTATAATAAGGCTTAGATTGGGAAACCTGTGAATTACTTTTCTTTGCTAAGGAAACAGGGGTTAACTCAAATAATTTTAAAAAATCTTCCTTCCTCCCTGAATTCCTATTAGGAAAACATTGTGAGGCACCATTTCCCCTCCCTTTATTACCATAAGTATTATTTAGTATTATTTATAATTACTTATTCTATTACTTATTATTTATAATTATGGTATAGTATTATTTATAATTACTTCCCCATTAAAAAAAAAAACAACCACAAAATAAAATCCATCTCTATGCTAAGAAACTGAGCTTATATTGGCATTGAAACTTCAGATTTTTAGTCCTTGCAAGTCTGTTGGAAAGCCAAACCACATACATTAATCTTGCTTATGGTTAGCCTTAAAATTAGTCTGAAATAAACCCCATGATTTCAAATATTAGGAAAAACAGGTTGGTTTTTTGGTTAAGAATTGGTAAAACAGTGAAAAAGTAGGGATGAGGAATGTTCTTTATTGGAAATGTTAAAAAGAGGTTGGGCAGATGTATCTTTGTGCTAATAATCCTGATCCTGCCTTTGCAGAGGAAGCTGGAATGTGCCATCTCTTCAGTCTGCTCTTTATGCCCTGAATTAGAAGTAGCGAATTTCACAGAGCTGCTTTGCATTGTGTAGGCAGAGAGGGAGCGGAAGAAAGAAGTGAAAGACTATTTCAAGATCCCACTCATAAATTTCAGAGTAGAATATATATATTTTTTTTTTCCTCTAATGCAGAGAATGGTAGTTCTCTGGGATGCAGAAATGTATGTATTTTCTGAAGGCTTATTTAGCCTTGTGGAGCAAGTTATACTGACCAAATGAACTTCTGCTAAATAAAAGAGCGTGAGGGCAAAGTCCTGCCCTGGGCCAGGGACCCTTCGCACCCCCGAGCTGATGGCCCGCTCACCGCCTCTGGTTTGGACGTTGCCAGGTAGCTCTTGGCTAGAAAACTTGTGCATGGCTCTGGGTGCTGTTCTCGGCACCCTCAAAGTCTGCTTCTAGCTGCAGGAGAGTTTCCCCTGACATATCTTATGGTGTGCAACCCATCTCTGGTTTTATGCTATAAAAGCTGCACTCTACTGAGCTGCAACACAGCCCTGAGTATTTAAGACACTTTGAAATGAAAGAAATCATGCAAAGTTGTAAATACACCTTAGGGATATGAGATGTAACCTTCCACGGGATGCAGCTCCAAGGATGAAGTGCGATGTAGCCCAAACATGATCGTTTATTCCCAAAGGTGAGGTGACAGCCCCAGGCGGTGGGGGACTGTGCCTGGTGGCTCTGGACCCTGGAGGAATTTAATGTGCTGTGTGGTCATCCTGTCTGGAGCCCCGCCACTGGTGATGGCCAAAGAGGTGCTTCAGGAGAAACTGCTGGCAGCAAAACGCAGTGAAAGCACCTGATGCCCAGGGATGGGGAGAATAACAACCTCCTGACCATAGTGTCAGGATTTTTTGTGTTGAAACAAGAGATTTAACGCCCTTATTTTGGTATGCACAACTGGTGAGGCGTTCACATTTATTGCACTGCATAAGCAGTAATAATCGTGATAATAGTAAGAATAAATTTTGTTTATATGCTTTTATGGTGGTCTTTGCCATAATATTATGACACCTTACTGGGGATTTACAACAGACGTATGCAAAAATGCAAAATCAGCGGAATATTTTTTTAGTTTAAAAAAAAAGTTGGTATATAAAGGCCATCCTAAAAACAGCAGAGGTGCTTAGAAGGCACCTCGAGATAGAACCCTAACCCTAACCCCCCCATCCCTGTGGAGTGCTGCCGATGGGTGGCTGCTGTGCGACGTGGGAAACTTCAGTGCTTTCGCCTTGGGTTTTGGGTTGCGTGTCTCTTTTGGGACCACTAATGTACCCTCGTTGAGATGGGTGAACGTGCCAGTGCCTGGGGCAGGCGGGGAGCTCTCAGGGCTTGGGTGGAGGTTTGTAGGTTTGTACGACCAAGGAGAGAAGTTCAGGTAAGCCAGGAGCTCTTGGGAGCAATTGAATTATCTGGGGAGCTCTCATGCCTTCAGCAGTCAACAGCAGATAAGTGTGGGACTGGAGGATTGAAATTTTAGGAGCCATTTTTGAAGTTACATTAGTCATCTAAGGTGTCTAACTGACACCTAAGAATACTTGTGCTTCCTGAATCATTCACGAACATGTTTGTTCTTTCTTTAAAAAAGCAAAACGTACAATTAAAGAGTGACCCAAGCACAAAGGTTCTGTAAAGACATGGTAGAATTTTACAGAAAATACTGTGAAACCTATTGCATGTAAGAGAGAAAGAGCTGTTGTCCACACCCTAACAGGAACACAACTATGTATTAAAACAGATTTAGGATAATTTGAAAAAAAGACAAAGAAGGGTAATAATCTCCTATAATGCTATTAACCATTTAAAATCTAG
Source organism: Calonectris borealis (assembly GCF_964195595.1). Lineage (NCBI taxonomy): Eukaryota > Metazoa > Chordata > Aves > Procellariiformes > Procellariidae > Calonectris > Calonectris borealis. The sequence continues at coordinate 2,531,541 of NC_134351.1, read as the reverse complement.
CCTCACCATGATTTTTTGTCTTTAATAAAGGATATATGTTGATAAATAATAATCACGGGAAACTGGAATACAATTAGGGTTTAAGTGGTGTAAATTAAAATATCACTTACTGTATATTGACTTTACATGGTAATGTCAGAATAATCACAAGATAGAATGAATAACTGCACAATTAATTCTAAGACTTTGAGATCTGTTAGAATTTAATTTGTCAGAATAGCAGAACTGAAATGACTATGTTATAAATACAGAAGGTGATGTACTTTATAGTCCCGTGTGAGTTTGGTGCAGCTAACTGAATATAATGACTTCATATAGGAACTCTCTATGCATATTTTATTTGGTTTGTAGGTTTTTTGTTGTGTTGGTTTTTTTTTAAACCTTGAAAAGGAGATTTTGGTTTTCAGAAGCATTGTGTGAATGTCTAGGCTTGCGTACTAGAAAGCTTCATTTTTCATATAGGAATTTGAGTGCAAAGAAAACAGGTTTTCATGAACAGCTCACTGAAGAGTTGCTCGTTCAGGTTTGGCATAACCTCAGCGTTTTATGTTTTCCCGAGAGCAATGCAACATATCGCACAATGAAGTAACGCTGTAGAAGAATCCATAAAAGGTGCCGAGTCCAGTTCCGAAGAAGCTGGAATCGGAGGTGAGGTCAGCTAAGCCTCGGCGTTCGGGCGGCGGGTGTCCGCTGGCACCCGGGTCTAGCGCTCGCGCCTCCGCGTCCCCGCAGCTCTGCGTGGAGCGGCCCCCGCCTGCTGCTCTCCGAAGGCCGCTGGGTTTTTCTTCTTCCCTGGGTTGTGAACGTCAGGCTCCTTGTGGCCTGAAGGAAGCTATGAGTGTCTATAGATAGCCATATATCTGTGTAATTGCATTTCCTACTTAAAAAAGGGAAGAGTCACTGTGCATGTGGTCTGCCAGTGAAAGTGGTTTGGGTTTGGTTTGGGTTTTGGTTTTTTTTTTTTAACATACAAGTGACTTGAGTAGACTGTGAAGATGTGATAGCCTTTTTGTATCTTTATTTTAAAGGTATCAGACAATCAAGAGTTTGAGAGACCTCAGGTGTATTAATGCACTTGATTTAATGATTAAAGAGAGCATCAGGGGCAGCTGATCTTACAAATGTGGGAAAAGAAAAATACAACTGAAAATTGAGGGAGACGACAGACTGCTGCTGCTGCAAGGAGCCCTGCTGCGACTCCGACACTGCTGGAGGGGGGTTTACTGTAGGAGAGGTGACGGCACAAGTTTCAGAGGAGCCATGGTTGTTCCTGAATGTACGCGTAGGCTGCGAGGGCTGGCCGTAGGCCAAGATCCTTCTGCCCTTATTTCCAGGGAAATACCTGTGGCCTGGGTTTCAACAATTTAATAGTAAGTGGTTAGGGGGCTCTGCGGGACTTTGCAGCTTGTGTGGGCATAGACTTTCTTCCTTTAAACCACCTCTAAGGAAGGAATTGGGGGAAAAATATGGAGAAAAGCCTGGTCTGACCCTGCTGTGACAAAGGTTTTGCCACGCACTTCCCAGTAACTCACTGGGGTGCGTGCTGATGGAATGAGTTCAATAGTATTTGCCCATTTATCAAAGGTGTCCTAAAAATAACTACATTAGGAAGCGTGAGGTGTTCATATATTCTGTAGCTGGACGCTGGCTAGGCATTTAAGTCATTTAAGAGTTGTTCACCTCTGTACGGCTCATGTCCTTCTAGCCTTGGTCATTTGGCCGTGTATAGCTGGGTGTTTCATCCCTGGCTTCTGACTTGGCAAGCCAGAGAGAGCTTAATTTTTAAGTTAACTCCTCTCTTTGTCATCTATTTTCCCGCTTTTGCAGGTGCTCATTTTTCCCTAACCATAACAGTTTCCTTTAGAAGCGTAGATGAAGTTGCGCTGCAGAGTTCAGGAGTAATAAGGTCAGGAGATGCATTGTCTGCAGTCCGGAGCGCTGATGGGTTTTTGTATGTGGTGCGCTACCTTGTCACCTTCCCAGCAGAAACCTATTTGCTGAGCTGCCGTTTGATCAACGATAAGAAAGGGTAAGAAATAGCTGAACGTGTTTGGTTTATGGGGAAACAGCAAATTAATCTTCGGGCATATTTGGCAGTGATACTAACTTTCTGTCATTGCTCCCTGAGGGGAAAGATTTAGGGAAAATAACCCCTAAATGTGTAGACTTGCGCGTGGCCCTATTTAGGAAACTGCTAGATATTATATTAGTTTTGCTTTTATTCATACTTAGGGCCAATGGTACAGGGTGACACATGGAACACGTGCACGAGATACAAAAATGTGCTGCCAATATCATTCTGAAGACTAGAATATATTGATGTCATTAGCACCCACCGCTCAAACAACAAAAGATTGTGAGCTTTGTTATCCCTGTGTACACGTGTGTGTGTGTGCTCTCCTATGTGCAAAAAGTAATTTTTCAGTGTTGCAAAAGATGGGTCTGGGAGAGAATTAAAAGAGGAAGGGCAAACTTTGGCTCTTCGCCACCTGGAATAAAATCCATTTAATTCACCCTGACTATCCTTGTTATAGTGTTAAATATAGACTAAATAGTTTAATATGGATTTATGTAATGAGCTCACAAATTGATTTTGCAGCACAAGCTCGGTTTAGAGTTTAGGAGCAGACGGTGTCTTGTTAAGATCAAAGCAGTGCTCCTGCCTTCTGACACTGCCGAGCGCAGGCTTGGGGGCGAAGATGATTTTTTTTTTTTTTTTTCCTTCCCTCCCCTCCTTCTTTCTTTTGGTTCTGATGTTGATTCAAGCCTATTAGGACTTTTTCTGTTTGTATGTTTATTTACATCTGTGGGATCAGAGAGTAATAAGGGGGGAAAAATAATAATTTAAAAAAAAAATCACAAAAAAAAAAGCCTTGTGCAAGCTCCTAAGGGAGGAAGCAGGCACATTTCTTCTAGGAATGCAAATGTCTTATCTGAGTGACAGGAAAAAAAACCCACCAGGCTTCTCGTATTCTCCCCCTTCCTCTCCTCCATCCCTTCCTTCTCTCCCATTCCCCCCCGCCACCATTTAGGAATAATTTCATGCCCCTTGTTTAAACATTAATTATTTAGCTCGAGTGATTTGCTAATAATTTGCAGAAAGATATTTCTTGCAAGTTTAAGAGATGAATCCCTGAGATGGTGCGTCTTTCATCCACCCCTTCCCCTGTCTGGCTCAGTGGCCTGGGTTAGATGTAATTGTAATTGGTGTCTGGGTTGGGATGACAGTGTCAGCCTATCATTTCAGGGTTTAGAGCTGTACATTGGATAGCCAGATTTGTAATTATAATGTGCTTTACTCCTATTTATATTCAGCAGCGTTCTCGGCTTGCTGTTCCTTTCCCTGGGCGTGGAAGATTGGGCTGGGGAGAGGTGGCTTGGAAGCAGTGAGAGCCATTATTTGTTCAGAAAACACCCTGATTCTCTGAGGAATAGAGGGCCAGGGTGAGCAGCCATCAAAAGTTACCATTTACTGTCCTGGAGCACGTGCTCTGAAATTCGTCCTGTCAAAATGAAATGTGCTGGCCCCTCTAGCAGGAAAAAGCAGAATTTTTTTGCGTGGATAGCTGAAACGGCGTTATCTGTGCTGCGAGCCAGTGCCGTGCCCCAGTCAGGCTGCTCGGCGGGAGGATTTCTCTTACGATGGCCTCTTAAAGATGATTATTTAATGGTCCTGTTTTCCTCAAACGTGTCTGCTTTCAGCTGTAGTTGCAGTACCACAAATACAGGTTTGCAGAAGTCAACAACTTGGTACCAGTGGAGCGGAGATCAGGATCAGTTTCCGTATCTCCTGTGATTTTCCTTGCATTGGTAGAAGTTAATTTTGAAAAGGTCCGAGGGTTTGATTAGGTGGAAGGAGTCCCGCTGGCCTCGTCAAGCGGCGGCTGCAAAGCTGACGGCGTGTCTCCGGCCAGGGGAGCGCTGGTCTGTGCGGAGTTTCAGGTGACCGCTTTGCTAGCAAACATTTAATTTTCATGTTTGGGATATTATCCCTTCAGCCTGCTTAATATTTTTCTTCTTTCGATTTCATCACATTATCTTTATTCACTCTGAAGCATTTCTCTTTCTCATGGGTCTACTTTTTGCAAATTCTTTAATGTAATTACATTTTCCCCAGAATCGCATCTGCAGCCATCGCATGCAGTGTACGGCAACGCTGGCTTCTACCTAATGGGATTTGAACCGATAATCCCACGAGGGGTGTCCTAATCCTGCTGCAGATTTTGGGGTGAAAGGTGTTTCCAGTTCATTTCGTTTCATATTCATGGGACTCCTGTCTGCGGAAAGAAACGTTAGAGCAAAGACTAGGTTCAAGAAATTCATGCTTTTCTCCGCTGAATTTCCTAAAGCCCTGCTAAAGAGTTATTCCTTCGCCCCTGTTCTCTAGTCTGAGGAGGAGGTAACTATTTTATACTCCTTTATACACGGGACAGCTTCAGTGTGAGGATGAAAGAGTCCTCGCCTCCCAACAGCGCAGATCTGCTCAACCCACAGCCAAGGGTCTTACCTGACGTTGCCAAAGTTCCAGGATTTCATCTATCTAGCTCTTTAATTAATTAAAAAAAAAAAAGGTGGGGGGGGAGGTGATAGCTCTAAAAGCTTTTAAAGCATGTACAAGAAAATCAAGTTTGTTGACATGAAAAAGAAAAGAATATTTTGTAAAGAGAAACTGTGCAAAAGAATTATTTCCCTCTCTCTCCTTTGGTCCCAAACTAAAACTATATGCATTTCTGTCCTCCCCGTCCTTCTGTAGCATCATCTGTTGAGAAAGTAGGGAGGGAGGAGGGCATATACTTGGGCTTTCCATACGCTTTCTGCTTCTTTCGAGCTTGCGACATCGCTGTGGGCAGAATCTTTTACAAATCTTCAAAATGCTGTATTTAGAGCACAAGTGCTTTGCAGTTGCCTTTGGCACGGAGGAGTCTCTGATAGCAGGCGATCGTTCAGAGGTACGCTAGCTAGCGACGCATACGCTGGGAAATAAAGGGAGGACCAGATTTGGGGGTGTAGTTCACGGAATGGCCATAGGACGTGGTGTCGTTACTGAAGGGCGACGAGCATCTCCGTGGGCTGCCGCAGTCTGTCCCTGCTGGACCCAGGCCCCTCGCCTGCTGGGGCCACCCCGAGGGCTCCTCCGCCAACCGGGACCCCCCGTTGTGCCCCTCCCGTCTCCAGGAAGAGAGAAGGGACCCTTTGCTCCCTACCAGACCTGAGCATCTCATGGCTGAAGAATGCTGGATAAATATTGAACCGTCAGCTATTCTGGGCATTAAATTAATGTCCCACATATATAGATTTTGGCTTACCCACGTTGACCTCAGGTGGCTGAATTCCTGATTTACAGCAGCTGCCAGGGAATGAATCCATCTCTTTGCGCGACCAGAGCCACGGTTAAGAGCTATGCCTTGGTCTGCTCCTGAGGAATTCAGACTTTTAATATCCTTACCTTTATCTTTTTTTTAAACTGGGATTGAAGGAAGCTTAGATATCCTTTGTTTACCTTTTTGTTTGTTTGTTTTTCCTTTGGGGTTCTTGGTGGGTTTTTTATTTGTAATTTAGCGTACGTCAGATTTCCGAGTGGTTTAGAGATATTAACAATTTCACTGCAGAAACAGTTGGCAGGATTTTCCCTGCCAAAACGTAGTATCTGTCCTTCAGGTAGCAACAGCTGTTCACAGTTGTTGTCAGTTAAAACATCTACAGCAGCAGTTTCAGCTGAATAAAGCAAAATTTTGCTAATCTAGTGGTGTGGAATAACAGAGAGGAATTTTGAAGTGTCTGTCACAGCTGTTAACCCTGGAAGGAAACAGGAATTGGGTAAAGAGCCTGAGAATCAGGTGAGGATGGGTGCCTTTTTGTCATTATTACAAGAAATAGGATAATTAACGACGTGGTTTGCATGGGTAGGGCGTGGAGAGCCTGACCCTGCGTCCCCTGTGCCGGTGATGTGAGACTCCATTTTCTCTTTTATGGGAAATAATCACTGTGGGCCAAAACATTATCTGTCACACCGAGGTAAAGGCAGATGGAACCTGCTGAATTTAATGGCTCAATTAGGACGATCTTTAATTCTATAGATTCCCTTCAGTGGCCGTGACTTGCCCTCAGCAGTGCCGCATTGGGGAGAGCTCCTCGCACACCAGTGGCGGTGGGAAATCCCCTTATTTTCCCCACAGACCTGGCGCCCAGATGTCTAACGTGTAGCAAAGTCTTTGCTGCGGTATGACTATCAAATCCGATCATTTTTCAAGCCAGATTATGAAATAATAAAACCAAGTTAATTTCTATTATCTGTGACCAGATAAACGTACGTATCTCAAATCATAAATTAAAATGAATCCTCCTTAAAACAGCTTTGTCCGAAAAAGCCAAGTTGCAATGTGAGAAGCAGCATGGTTGGCAAGATGAATGAAATAGTTTGCTCTAGTCGCCGTTGGCCAGGCCTTGGGATGAAGTCCGGTCTCCAGTTTTGAGCCCTTCACTGAAGGGACCAGAGAGACACCGGAGAGGAAAACCGTGGGAATCATCAGAGGTTCATAAAGAGGAGGAAGACCAAAAGAACTGGGAGACTTGAATTTAGGTGCTGAAACAGGTGCCTGAGAAGACGTGTGATCCCAGTTTGCAAATTTACAAGCAGCAATGGAAAAGTGAAGAACATCATTTGCTCTGCAGAAAGCAGGATTCGAGGCAGAGTACCACAGCTGGCACTCTGGTGAGGCTGACGAAACATCAGTGCATTAATGATGCTTCAGGACACTCTGTCTGAGAGGTTAGGGCATCTCCATCACTAAATGTCATTTGACAAACGTCTGCCAGGGGTCCATTGGTATAATTTTCTGCCGCAGGGCAGACGGACGGACAAAAGTAAAATCCACCAAAGAAGTGAGAGGACAAAAGTAAAATCCACCAAAGAAGTGAGAGGACAAACCAAAACTACTAACAGGGGACAAAAAAGACACCGTTAGGCAGGTCTGTCTTTCATTCGGTCCCAGGCCCCTTTGCTATACATGTTTCTTAAAAATCAATGACAACGTATAGCCAGTCTACCAGGAGGAATTATTGTCATTTCTGACTTGAATCATTCTGATGTGAAGTTGCTCAAAATTAAACTAACTCTCTTGGATTTCAACTACTATGTATGAGATGAGAATCCGGCTTATTATATTTTACTGCTGTTGGTATTTTTGCAAGACTATATTATTGAGCTAGCTTTGTGATGTTTATCTTTGTGTAATTGCATAATTCTAGTAAAAAGCAAAATCAACCTGCTGATACCCCTAAATTCAGATATTTTTCTAGCATGTTGAACGCATGCTTAATAATGCCAACTTGAAACCAAGCTTTTTCACAGAAATATGAAGCCATATAAAAATTAATGTTGCATATGTAATATTGTGTAGTTGCACTACTGTAGTTTTCCTATGCCTTTCAGTACTGAAATCCCATTAAGCCTTGCCTTCAGCGTGCAAGGGGCAGCTTCATGTTGAAATCTGTAGATAAACAAGAAAAACACAATCTAAGTGTTATCCTCTAAAGAGGGTTCAGTTTAGCCAGCAGTTTAGTGGCTTCATCTGGTTTTTGTTCCTAATTAGTGCGGGATGGAGGGCAATGAATTGGTTTGTGCTGTAATGGATGTTTTCCAAAGCAAGGAGCTGCTCTTGTCCATTGGCTTCTCCGGAAAAAGCAGAGGAGCAAACGATGCCGTTCAGCCCGGCTGGCTTTGGGAGCGGAGCTGTGCAACCCCGACTCTCGCGCGTTGGTTCGGAGGAGACTGTTTTAGCAGGAAGAGTCCAAGGTTGTGTGTGGCTATGGACAGGAGTGGGGCAGGCACAATTTGTTCCGCTGTCTCTGGAGCAACACGTCCCCTTGTGCGCGAGCAGGGAGTGATCTCTTCACTCTCTTGGGCGTGAAGCGTTGGGCTGAAAGTAGTCCTTGTAGCAAACATCTAATGGGGGGATGCCTGCCTGCTGCCTCTTCTCCACCAGAAGAATTTTCCACCAAGGAGTTTCTAATGTTTTATTTCGTGGCTTATTCTAAATCAATCTTCTCGTTCTCTGTAAAGTTTGCAAGTTGCTGAGTGGTGCTGGGTAGAATATGCTCCACGTTTGTCATGGAAACCAACCCCTTTTTTCTGTAAGTGATGCCAGGTGAGGTCCATATCCATCTCTGGGGCTGCGGCCACGGGGAGGGGGTGGCAAGCTGCAGAGTATCGCACGCGTACCACCCCATTCCTGGCTTCGTTTGCAGGCAAAGGGGGTCTCCTGCGATGGCAGCTCCGTCTGCAGCGACAAGCTGTAGGAGGACATCCCCCAGGGCAGTGTCAGCTTCGGAGGGAGGAGGTGGCCATGCCATTGCCCTGGGACCCCACAGACGCCCCACGGCTGCAGCTACGGCCGACTGACCCCACGGGGGCGATGGGCTGCTGTGATTTTTGGGTTTATGCACAATGATAAATCTTGAATGTGGATTCTCGGTTCTGGGCAGAGGAGGAGGGTATTACCTGGCATACCTGTCCCCTCTGTGCTCTAATGTCTGCAACCTTCCAGTGGCTGTGCCAAACCAGCTAGGAACACCCTGGGACGTGTTTTCTCACCCTCCTGTTTTTCCTTCAGCAAAGCCCTCCCTGGCTTCGGCAAATCTTCCGGCTACAGCCATCACTTTGTTCCCCTTGTTTGCGCAGCCAGCCTAGCTGTGGCTGTTCGGCCCGGCCAGCCAAAAGGGCTCCATTTGCTAAGTATGTGCTTAGTGTCCCCGTCGCTTTTCAGGATCCCTCTGTGTGCCACCGCATCCCCAGCCATGTCCCCGGCATCTCATTGTGCTCTGGGTCGAGGCCTCTTGAGCCTCCTGGCTTAGCAACTTCTCTGCTTCACCATCCAATATTATTAAAATATATTTAGTATTCAGGGATTTAGATCCTGACCTTCTATAATTATTGACACCTATTTAATTTCTCCTTTCATCCATGGCCAAGCCTGGTACAGCTGCTATGGCACATGTATATACATCATTGTTGCCAGCACTAGCTGATTGGCATTCATGCTTGAGTGTCTTTTTATTTTCTCCTTGGATGCTGGGAGCAGCCTGAGTAGCTCAGAAACTAAAGAGCTTCATCTATTAGGCGTGACAGATTTGTATTCAGCGGTAAATGCCTGACCTTGCTCAAACTCCCTCATCCATTCCCATCATCCCCTCCCAGATGAAAGATTCTGCTTAACTCCTGCTTCCTGTCTGTCGCCTTGGAAACGGGGACGAAGCGATGCAGCCTGAGAGAATAACTAATAAGAAAATATCTCTGGTGTAAGAATAAAAACGCATTGTGAAGAAAGGCGCTCGCCGCAAGCCGACAGGCGAGGAGCTTTCAGGAGGAGGACTTTAAAGGCAATCAAACCTGAGGAATACAGTGGCGATACCCTGTGGTGAAACAGGCTAATAAATGGGCTGAAATGCCAACGCCCTCCTGCTGTGGAACAATATGTTTTAGCTTTAAGTTCCCATGTGGGTCCGTAATGGAGTAGAGCGCTTGAGCACTACAACTTGTGTTTCGGGCTGTGGTGCAACGTGAGCAGGCACAGGGGGAAACCCTGCGTGCCCATCACCTGCCGTCGCTTCCCTGCCCTTCTCTCCTTTGCTTGGCATACCTCTTAACCTCTCACTGTTTCTGGATTTTAATGGTTTCCCAGGTCAGAAAAAAGGTTTAGACTTCAGACCAAGTCTGAATTTAACCTGGAAGCCTCTTTAGATTCTGATTTCTGGAAAAGCTGCTTTGGGGTGATTTGCTGCCATGGGAAGAGTCAGCCGTTGAACATCACAGCAAACAATTTTCCTCCTGTGCTGTACACTCGATTGTGTCTGCAGTCATTAACGTGTACGTGCAGTATATATCTGTGTACATTAACAATACTCTGTTAGATATCTAGAGAGGTTGGTGTGAACTTACTGTGCTGGCAGTCTCCAGCGGTGAGCCCCATATTTTCAACTCAACTCTTGCATTGGATTTCCTGTCCTGAAGACTCCTGCGTCAGAGGAGGGAGGCTTGGGTAGGTCTGGTTTTTTCCCCCACCAGATTTGCTTTGTTGCATGTTCTGTGAATGTGATTACGCACTGGACTGAGGTCAGGAATCTCCACCAGTTACTTCTGTGTCAATCTGGAAAATACATATCTAATATACAAATACATACATCTACACAAACACACGCAATTTCATCGCAGATTGAATAGTTCAGTCCCTTGTATCAGTCAATATGTTTTATCTTGACTAAGGTTGTATGAATTTGTGCAGTTCTCTTTAAGTGATTCCTGTCGCACACAGACAAACAGTCCGCACGCCGTAACTGAGTACCCAGGGCTTTTTTGGGTCATTAGGGTTTTTGGGGATGACGAGGGAGTGCGGGCCCCTGGTTATCTCCCTCTGGGCAGCCTGCAGCCATCGCTGGCGGAGCAAACATCTGTCCTGGCTGATAGAGCCGACGGCAGCAGCTCTTCACAACGGCTTTGAAACGGGTTTCTAAAGCAACGCAGCAGTAGTATGAAATACCATGTGTATTTTATTATTCCTGGGGTCTGTGCTGCCCTTGTTAGAGTCATGTATGCGAAAGGAAGAGATTCGGAAATTTAACGTGTAGCGTGCGCTGAGTTTAAGAGAGGACAGAATGACGGAGTGGTAAATAGCGAAGGGCATTAAAGTCCTCTAGCAACAAGTTTGGTACGGGGGAAAATTATTGAACTGCTTTTTGTAATGTTAAAAAAAAAAAAGTGCTGTGCTTATCCTCCATTGCAATGTTTGCTCAAGATTCTTGTATTGAAATAAGGAAGCAAAAACTATCGTAGTCACTTTATCACTCATGGTATTGTTTCCTCTGGTTTCTTTCACAAAGAAATATTGTAAAATGGTAAAAGTAATTAAAATGTGGCTGAGAGATATTGTAAAAGTGTAGAGGAAAGAAAGGGTTAAAATGCTTGGAAAAAGAAGGAAAATATGATTGTAGACTTAGTGCAAGATGATGTTCATGGTTAAATAGATTCTACATATATAATCAGGTAGGAAATTCTAAGATGAGTAGCTGGGTTGGCGATTTAGAAAGAGGCAAAACGGATCATTTAAGGCAGGATAAGAGAAAACGTATACGTAGGTTTGCAAAGAAGCAGGTTCTGCTAACGTTGACGTGACTGGCTTCGGAAGGGCAGGAGAATGTGCTGGGAAGGAAAAGAAAACAGAAAGGAGGTTTTACTTGAGATCAACTGGTGGGTTTTTTAGTATCACTAGCATGAAAATATTAAAAGAGAAGAAATTAAAATATCTGCATTTGATTGGGTATAAGTAAAACAACATAATATTGTGCAAGGCTTTAAGTTCCTTTTACCTTCCACGTAGGATTTCTGGAAGCAAGCTACAGGTGGACTGAGCAAACCACAGAATTCATGTAGTGGGGAATTCAGATATTTCGTATGCTTATTTCTAGCCTAAATCTGAGTGAGAAAATGGAAGCTGTCTAGAAATGAAAATTGTGAACATATATATTGCTCTGCTGATGTTAAAAAACAGCAAGCCTATTCGAATGGCACTTTTTAACTATAGCCAATTACAAAATAATATATATAGGAATAAGAAAGTGGGCAATGCCTAGAGAAATACTGTGGAAAGCAATCGCCCTGGAAAGGATGGAGGAGAAACAATGCGTTCAAACAGGAATCCCCATGAGTGCTATGAAGAAGAGGGATAATGCATTAAATGCATTAATTCGGGTATCTAAGGGGAGGATTAGTGAGCAGGAGGAGGGAGCTGCTGCGATGCCTCCCCACAGCACTCCCGAGACCACCTCTGCAGTCAGGGCTGGGTGTCTTTCTCCGAAGGAGGGTTCGGCTGGCTTTCTCCAAGATACCTATCAGCTAAACAAAAGTCGTTTAAACACGATAGTGGGCACAGAATCCATGGTGAGTCCAGTGTTACACTGCAGAGAGGCAACCCTGAGAGCTGCCCGTGGGAAATCTAACCTGTGTTTGGAAAGTGAGTTTGGCCCAGCAGAGAGAACAGACGTCTGTCTGGCGAGAGAGAGTACCAAAAAATGTTTTACTGAGTTGATTTAAGAGAAATATTTTCATTTAATTGGCAAAAATGAAATTAAGTTAAAATGAAATGAATAAAAAAAGAAATACTTCACGCTTACATTTCTGAAGTAAAATGAAAAATTTGAGGAAAGAAGGAAGAAAATTCAGACTTGTAGAGATTGCTCTTTTCATTGCAACTGCTTTCAGACATTAAAATTCATTCAGCTAGTATGATAGTTCGGGATGTTGGAGAGGAGGGTTAGTACCAGTGGAGGGAAAGGTGTTTTCTTCTTACAGGAGCCTTAGTGGGATGGCTAAAAGGCATATTTTGCTCTTCCTGTGTTACAACAAAATTCATTGTTTGTGTTGATAGATTAAACAGGGTATAGGTAGCTGGATTAGACAGAATGCATTCTGTGAGACCAACTGTGTGGAGGAATGTGGTTGTCACGTTTAATGAAGTGTAGTGTACTCTCATCTATATGATGATTATTTTTTTAAACAGGGTACTGAAGATGCCATTATGGAAAACTCTTCTATTATGGAAATCTCTGAAGAGATAGAGGGGAAGGAGCTATAGTTGATGCGAACCGAAGGGAACTATTGAAATAAATAAGTCCTACTAAAGGTTTAAATTAAAGGAAGAAAATCGAGATGCACAAGTACATTTGCAAGTCTGTTTGTAGACAGCTGTTCCTTTGCAGAAGTTGTAATGCAAGGTCTTTGTAACCTTGACAGAATTTGCTGGGGCAATCTCTGTATGAAGAGGAAAACGCTTTTCCAATATGTTAGTCACACCCTGGCTTTCCTTCAGCATCAGATATGCATGAGTATTTTCCCCAGCATTTTCTTTTTTGTTAGAACTACCGGGCTGTATTCTGCTCTACACATGACTTGTTTTGATTTTTTACCAGGAGCTTGTGCATCTTTTCGCTGTAGCAAGGAAAGGGAAAAGAGCGGCGTCCTCTGCTGAGCCGTTTCAGATCCGTCTGGGCTGGTGATACATTATGGATGCTGGATCCAAAAGCGTGCTTGTTTGTTTTGGCTCCGCTTCCAAGACCCTTGCGCCACAGAATCAATATTGTTTAATGTCAGTCTTTCCAGCTCTTCCTTTCTTTTGGGAATGAAATTAATTTTCTTGAACTTGGCATGTATAGGACAACAGTGTCCCCCCTGACCTACCGCTTGAGCGTATGCAATTATCCGAAGAGTGGAGGTTGTGAAGGAAACAGCTTTTAAAGCATTAGACATGGCAGCTTTAGGACATTAGCAAGCACCAGGCTGAGGCAGTTCTCCCATGATACTACCCGGTTTCTAACCTCTGTTGGATAGACCAAAGGTAGGTATTTTCCCTTCACTGAAGACTTTGTTGTTATAAAACCTGCACACAGCTGCTCCTTCATAACTGATGAAAATCCCCTTCCATGTCAAGACTCCTTGGTCGTGCCACACAGCGCATACCTGAAACGCGTGGGTTTTATCCATGGTTTGTTGGCGTCATCACACAGAGCATGTGGTTTGCAAAGTCTAGAAAAGTAGCGTTTAGGATTTTTTTCTTGTAATCTTATAAATTACTTGTCCTTGATTAGGTGGAATTGTTAACATGCAATATGAAGCAAATGGATTGCAAGCTGGCCCTTAAAAAGCTGTTCATAACCCACCCACCTCCCTAGCTCCTCTTAATCTGATCTAAATCTTGATTATCAGAACTATTCTCTTGCACTTTGATGAGGTTTTATGTTTCCATTGCCAGCTCTGGAGCGGTGGAGGTTTTGTTTTGTCTTTTCAGCTTAGCGTGAATTTCTTGAGGTTGGAAAACATGATGCCTTTTTGCTGTAGATAGATTATTTTCTTATCAGTCTCTGCTGATTTCTATTCTAACACTTTGGTTTTTGCCATCACACCAGACTCGGGAGAATTATTCTAGTGTGACCACTGTTTGAATGTACTCTTTGGTCTACTCCCGAGTTTCGCTGGAGGCAGTTTGTCTGCTTGCCATTTCTTACATTGCCCCGATGACCTGAGAAAGAAAGCACAATCTGTAAAGCTGAAAATGGTACACTGTTTAAAGGAGTTTTGCATTAAGCAAGTCCTATCTCTTTTTTTTTTTTCTTTTTTAACTTTATTTGAATATATGAATTTGAAACTATATCAAACCACTCGCTTTTCGTTTAGGGAACATCACATAAATCCAGGTAGTTGCAGCTACGCTGAGGAGTTTGTTATTTTCTCCTGCGATGGTATTCCCATTCGTAAGGAAAGAGGAGTAAACGTTTAACATTATGTCTTTTCCTCAAGAGAAGTTCGCTATGACTTACCTGGAGTAAGATGTATCCAAAATAAATTTGTGCATTTTACACCCGTCAGGAAGGGCATGCAGGAACAGAGCCCCGGTTTTCTCTATCCTGTGCTGGAGCTCACGTAGAGCTGTCTTGGGGCGAGCCAGCCTCCGTGATTCTTGCTTTACCTTGTGCCTCTCTAAATAACCAAGACTGGCTGCGACAGCGGATCCTTCTTGCCACTTACCAAACACTGCTCAGGTCTGTCTTTTTGCTCATAATGTTTTCTAGTGCCTGCACAGGTTTATTCTTGTCACTAGGTCGTTCTTGCCGCGTCCATATATTGTCCAAGATTATTGTCAAAGCTATATGGAGGCATACGAGGGACATGTTAAGTATGGCCATGCGTCCAGTGGCTTGTTCAAGCGATGAGAACGTCGGTGTTCATCTCACTGACGCTTCGCTTCTCCAGTTTCTATCCCTTAATTTGCCAGAAGTGACAACAAAAGCTGGAACTCCCTTTACCTGTACTGGTTTCTGCATTCCCACTGAGAATTAATTGACAGTAGGCAATTAAATGAAGGCATATTAATCCAACATAATGCAATTATGAGAAGCCTTATCTCTTTAGCTTCTTCCTAATAAATTATTAAAGGAATATGGCTTAATATTGTGTGCAAAGGTCTCTGCTGATGGTTAATGCAACCTTCTCAGCTAGTTGAATAAGCAGAAGTGGGTACTATAGTAATGTTACATTGCTTTGAGTACATTGAGAGTTTCTACACAATACTGCGAAGGGTAAACCTCCTTAAGCGGTTATGGGATTAGGCGCTTTGCAATGTGGTGTTATGCTTTCTGTGAACCAGGCTATATTTCAGCGCTGCAGTAAGAAAACACAGTGCGAGTATATAGTCAGTGTTGTCCTGCGGCCCTTTGTGATAGTAACAAAACATAATGTATTCATTTTCATGTGGATTTGATGACTTTCAGCCAAATATGTGTTAACAGCACCGGTTGGTAGGATTTGTTTCAAGCCTTGGCAATGCCCTGTTTGAAAACGATACCCGCTTTTAATGAAAACTTCCCCCTTCCCTTATTGCTGCGTATGAGCGATGCCAACAGAAATGGAATGAGATTTAAATGGCTGTTTTCTGCTTTGTAGAAGATGGTTAGCATGCAGGAGAATAGCAAATGTTTGCCAGCAACATAATGTGTTCCCCGGAGAACCAGCTCCTGCATAAGTTAGCAGTCTTCACATGGAAAGGTAATTCCATATAGTAAGCAAACCAAAATGCTTTTGCTCTCTTGCTCTGGCTCTTCTATAGGACAACCTGGAGCGGGTAGAGGGCAGGTCTATACGTCGTCAGCTGAGGAGGTGCAAAAATCCAAAGCTCCTTCGGAAAGGAGGTAAAGAGCGGAGTTGTGTGGCAGCACCGTGATAGAGACAAAGCTCTTTGGGGCTGCGAAAAGAGCAGCAGCCTCTCATTGTTTCAGGCCCTCGTGGTGGATTATTTACATGCAGATCAGCCCCAGCGTGCTGTGCTGAATTGCTCCTGTACAGAATAACTCAGGCCTTCAAATCACTTTGAATAGCTTGGGCTGGAGCTATAGATTTCTGCAGGCCTCTCTGCTTGATTACATTTCTGGTTGGATTCACAAATTTATAAAAATAAGGCAGTTCATTTATTTTGGGCCAAATGGAATACACGTGAAGGAATTTTATGTGTCTGATGAAAAAAAGAAAAAGTGTTCAAATGTAATGATTACCTTGAATTTTGAGAGCTCAGCCCTGCTGCAGTCAGGACGAGCACACGACCCCGCGCTGGCTCTGGCCGCCGCGCGAAGCAGTGCCGCTCGTTAACCCCAGAGCTCTCGTCTACCTTGGGCTTGGCGCGTATTTTTGCAGGCTTTCTTAAGGACAAACGCACGAAATGGTTTCTGTACTTAGATGTTGATTTAGGATTCTTGTGATCGGCCCCGGATAATTTCCTCCTTAGAAACCAGCACAGTAGAGCTACACAAACATGCAGCCTCGCCATTTCCAATCGTATGGATGGGAATTTGTTCTTCTTTTCTCGTTTTTTGTTTGGTTTGTTTCTGTTTATGGGAAGCGTTGATTTTTTTGGTCTCATTTTTCTCTATCATCATGTAGAATAATTCCTAAATATTGTTTCTGCATTTTTGTTTCTTTATCAAAGTAGTTGTGTTTAGTGAGCGAGACCAACATGAGCTGTTATCAAAAGGTGAGTAATAGCGTGAGCTGCGGGACACATGTAGACTACCTGGTGTTGCTAAGCCATCTCCGTGAGCCGTGTCTCATGTCTACTCCCCATGTGCTGGACCAAGTCCTGACCAAGCCACCTCCCTTGATGCCATGGGAACATCTCCTAAAATGCAACTCATGCACTGTATTTCTTACTTTTCTTAGCAGTCATTATTCCAACATGTTAGGTGGCTTTCATAAACATCTCCAAGACTTTTTCTGGATGTCTGTTGTCATCCTTATTTCTTCCTACAAGGGGAGCCCCAGGCTGGAACTGCTTAGGAAGGCTCTGACTGGCAACAGCTCCCAAGGAAGGACTGATCTCCCACTCATGACACCACTTTGCATTTCCCATCCACGGTAGCAGGGAAAACTTCTTAAGCAGTAGGAACCTCCTCAGGCTCCAGCAGGGTGTTCTTCCGTGCTTGTAATAGCCACCAGGATGGTATTTACTCTCATGATTAGATATTTTTTCTCTCATCCTTCCCTGTCTCAAGGCAGCTTGAGGGCTAGTGTCTTTCTCACTAAGCTAAAATATATTCCTCTCTTTCAAGCTGTCTTATTTTCACTTTTCTAAGGCTACTGTCTGAAGACGATGGATGTGGCTCCTTCTCAGGAGTGACTTCCGATGGAGCAGGTGCACCAGCGTGTGCTCCTTGCCTTTGTTCTCACGGGCTTCCAGTTCAATGAGACAAATTAGCTATTCCTTAAGGTTGCTAGCCTGACATTTCTGAACACATGGCATGGTATGATGTTTTTATGTTATGACACATGATAAAAGCTTATTTATGGGTCTTGAATACCTGTAAGATATATCTTGCACTTCTTCAGTTCCTCAGGACTTGGCGTAGCAATCAGTTACTGGGTCTTTGTACAAAGACCCAAGAAGAATAATCTTCTTTTATTTTTCCTCATCTATTCCTTCAACTCCAGGGTTTGTACAGATGGTTCTCCAAGTCTGTCTCTTCTTTCATGCTTACATGTCCATATTACTCGTGGAGAATATATCACCCATACTGTAATGATCTTTGTCATCACAATCTGCAAGGAGTCAATGAGTTTTTAAGAAGGGGGTGGGTTTTTTTTTTCCTTTCTTTTAAACGGTGCTTCCTTTTTCTGCATAAAACATGTTTCTTTTTCTTTTACATAAAAAAATCTATTGTGTTCCCATTTCTTTTCTGGCTGCCTTGCATTTTCATTAGCTTAGCTTGCTATGCTAGTAGCACTTGACTTCCCAGAATTTTCGATATAAATTGTAATTTTTAAAAATATAAATTCCTGTTTTATATTCTGTCCCCCTTATTGTACGGAGTCATAGAATGCAGTTTTTTCAGCAAGATCCATAAAAAGGTTTTCTTAAGTTGTCCGAGTTCTTGAATCCTTTCAGAAATGTGTTTATTGCTCTCTCCTTCCAAAACATACTCATCCCACTTTAAAGTCCAAGTAATTTGTCTCCCTTTGTAAATAAAACATGAAAAGTTTAGTATCGTTTTAGAAGCAAAAGAATCTGTTCTCAAAACTATGAAATCTTTAGGTGAAGAAAATTCTATTATTCCCTTAGTAATTCAGCCAGAGAATTTCCATTTTAAATCACTTAGCTTGCAGAAAGACACAGGAAAGAAAAAACCTGCAGGTTTTCTCCATGTTTTGCTGGGCATCCTTTCCCACATTGCAGAGCAAAGTTTCAGACAGACTTTAAAATTTCAAGCCAAGATTAAACCTCCGTAAATGTCTGGACATCTCGGACAACTTGTTTTACACACAGCTTGCACTGTGGAAGCGAGTTGCTTTCTGAGAGGTTAAAGATTTCGGTGGCACAAACCGCGCTGCTTTGGGTTGGAGCCGTCGCAGCCCCTGCTGAAGAGTGCTGGCAGTGAAATATTTAGTTCCATTTTCCCATCAGCGAATAGCTGGAAAATAACTCCGCTGACGGGGTTGGTGATTGTTTACATCTGACTGCAGTCTTCGGTGAATCATCTTTCATAAGTACTGTGGGGAAAAATTATTTAGTTTTCTGTCATCTTAACTGCAGCTTGAAATACCTCAATTGAAAAACTTTCTTGTTCTTGAACCAACTTAATCATGTTTTGTTCCGTTGCTTTGTTTCAACTTTTCCCATTATAATGCACGCTATTAATAAGAGGGATGTATTCAGCTGTTGCCACTGACGTCTCTGCCATTCCAGCCTCGCCGTTAACGCTCCGTCTGGGGCCGCTCGCTGTTAACGATGGCAGAGCTGATGAGAGTTGTCCCTTTTCTGAGGTTGTGCGAGGGGATGGGAAGGTAGGATGCTCGTTTTGGTGGGGATGGTGGAGCTGGAGGCTTGTTCTGGTGAGGGATTCTCCCACAGCTCTGGGCAGCAGCTCCCTCTCCCTTTCTCCTTGAAAAAACTTCTAAAGGTCTTGGGCTCATCCGAATGCAGAAACGTCTCTCTCTCTCTTTTATCTCAAATTTCTCCTCAAGACAGGAAAACCACTTCTGTCTGGCTCTGAATAATAACGTAGGGCATGGAGAGCCCCGTTGATACCAAAGCGTTCGCAGTGTAAGCGCGGTTCAGTGTGAATAAGGATATTGTAATTCATCCCTCCAACATCAAATGTTTTACTGTAATTTTTAATTCTTTGTAGATTTATATGGGCCTACTTTGTACCTTTGAAAACACCAAGAAGTTTGCCCTTGACTTCAGGCCAGAGAGGTGCCGAATCATACCTAAACAGACTATTTTAAACTGAGCTGTAGAGGACTTAATTTTTTTTTTTTTTTTTTATTAAGGAGTTTGTTTTCTCTGCTTTTGCATGTTAGAGGACTATTCCCTCTGGTAACAAACTAAATGCAGGGGAAAGTAATAAACTAAAAGCAAATTAACTGTGTTATTCTAAATTCTCTTTCCTCGTACAATCAGTCTTGTAATTTTCAAAGGAAACAGTATAAAAGTTGCAAGACTAATAATCATAATTATTATGAATAATGAATCCTGAGATGTTATTACACAATAAAAACACACCCTCCCATGCTGTGTCTTACTGTTCAATTATTTAAAGCTCCCTGACAATTATAAACTTGCTTTAAGTCTGTCTTCTCATATGATGAGGAACCGTAACCCCAGCCACAGCAGGTTTCTTTTTTTTTTTATCATTGCAGTTCAAAATAAAATTGCATTTAATATTTCAAAGGGAAGGATTCTTTCTTTAGTCCTCCAATTTTTCTGCTAAAAAATGCTATTTTATTTCAAAGCATTATCCAGGAGAAAAAGAAAGCAAGCAACATTTCAAACTGAAGCGCTGTGATTATGTTCTCCAAGGAGCAGAACTGGGGGAAGAGGATTGTGTTATCAACTTCTTTAAAAAAAGAAAAAAGTAACTGTAGTAAAAATCTGAATTATGTATTAATATTTGTCAAAGTTGATAAGAATTCTGTTGATACAGCTTTATAGCAGCAAGCCCTCTGTAGCAAACTCAGACTACAACACGTCAGAGCTGCTCAGCTTTCCAGCCTAGTCAGCCCTGGACGGGTGTTGCAGGTGTCTCAGCAGCCCCACGGGCAGCAGCATCTCTCCCCAGTTTTTGGAGAGAACTGGGGATGCAGTAGGGTTGGTGAGGCAAAGGGAACAGTCTAGGAACCCTTGGGTAATTAGAAAGGGAAATGAAATGCTTGCATTATTGAGAAAATGTTTACTGTAGCGGTGAAGGGTCTGTCTTAGAGGTTTAAAAAAAAAGGGGAACTTTATGTACTGGTTGTATAGAGTTGTGTGTAAGAAGTGTGATTTTATTTGGTTGTCTTCCATGTCTCAGCCTCACTTCGAGTCCCTCTAAAATACCCTGAGCATGCGCTCCCAAACTTCATCTCTGTTTTGCTCTAATCCCTTTAAGGTCTTTCATGGATTATTTACGCAACTTGTGGTACGCAAGAACAGACGTGCTGGGGCAGACGGAAGCCCGTCCTAACAGCCCTTCACAGGGTGCCTGGGGGAGACGTGCAAGATCAGGGCAGGCTTCCCCAGAAGACGCTGTCATGGTTGACCATCACCCATTGCTTCTCTCCTTGATGGTGCCCATCCGTGCCGTCCCACGTGGGAGCCCCCCTGGAGGGTCCCCTCCCTGCCCGCCTTGCCTCTGCCACTTGAGGGTCTTGTCAACTGTTCCGGGTGGCTCTCGGCGTTCCTCGGCGAGGGGTCAGCCTTGTGCACGTGGGGGACATCAGGGTCTTCCTCGCTGGCACATCTCACGTGCTTGCTGTGCCTGTTTGTCCAGGTGGAATGGGATTTTTCTTCAATAATGTGTAGCTAACAAAATAATTTTTTCCAGACACCCATGTGATTGTTCAGTAGAATTATTTCCAGATCAAATTTTGACTCGGTAGCTCTTATATAAAGTAAAATAGTTTCAATTTCCACCCCCCCCTGTACTGAGTAAAATATTCCTCCCATTAGATCCCCCATATCCTTCTCTTTGCAAAATACTAGTGGGCGGTTCTCCACTGAAAAATTGCAACCTAATAGGTGAGAAAAAGGTTGAAAATTACAGGTGATTGAAGAGAGAATTAGAATGGCAGAAAGCCAGCATTTTTTAAGATGCTACCATAACTACCACTATTATGTATAATTCTTTTTAAGTCTATGGCAAAGTAGATAATGTTAACAAAACTATTAGTATCACTACACACTGCTATAAATATCATTCCTGTTGTCTTAGAGTAACTGCTTTTCTAATGGGGCACTGTGAGTTTCATTAATGTATAGATTAGTTCTGCTGGTTTCTTGCTTTTATGTGTAAATTCAATATCCTAGGAAAAAACTTACCTTAAGAAATATGTAACATAATATATTTTTTTCAGTGCTTTCTACTGTGATAATAGTCTCAGAATTAGTATTTGACCCATCTGATCACTATTTTTTAAAGGGGCTTAGGTGGGAAGATAATTTTTAGAAAGGACAGGGCACTAAGATCTCTGCTGACTCTTTTTTTTTCTGCGGCAGCGCGATCTGCCATTGAGCTTTCTAATAGGTTTATTATAGATTGGAGGCACTAATTCTCTCAGGTTGGGAATTCTCTTAATTACTAATTTTGTTACTCGTATGGTGGAACAATTGTTCTGGGAGCAGCGTAACCGATGAAGCCTGCTTTCCTATAGACCTGCGTCCTACGAGCCTGTGCCTCGAGACCGCAGTCATCTTCGTTGGGGTCCTTTTCTCACCCCAGGAGCACACCCCGGGGCCCCAGCAGCTATAAATGCGATCAGCCCCACCACTTTGAACTTTTGAGTACCGCCTACCAAGAAGCAGCTGATGGGGGATCATATTTTTGGCACCAGTGCAAAGCTGACATCAGCCGAGCCTGTACATCAGGCTGAAGAGAGGGTCACTGAGTTCCCGTTGAAGCCTTTTCATCAGTGGGGACACCGCACCCGAGAACTGATTTTTATTAAACTCATGATGACTTCCTTTATTGAGATCCCTAATCTCTTGAGAAATTTGGTTAGAATTGGCCAAAATGCAACAGCTACCCTAGAGGGTTTGAAAGACAGGCAGATGGGATGATCATTAAGCTTTCTTTCCTTAAAAATCAAAGTTAAAAATATAAAGTTAAAAATATAAAATGGCAAAGACTGCCATGAAAGATGATTTCATACAGGGGTTTCAATCTAGGGCTTAAATTTTTGTTTTAGAGGTAAGGACTTTTACCATTTTTGTGTCTGGCCATTCCGATAGTCAATGAAATATTTAATTTTGTGTTCAGTCTCTCTTTAGGACCCTTTTTAGTTAGGGTCAGTCCTTCAGTCTCCTGCAGTTTAGCAGCAGCTGTAATTCCACTTCTCAAAGCCGATGGACCCCGAAGGGCAGATTACAACAAGAAGCCCTTTGGTGTTTTGCCTCTCTCGTGTCCATCGGTCTTTTGAGTTCTGGACCTGCTGGCTGGGCAGCCCGTCACCTCGCTGGGACACCGACTGCTTCAGTGGTTGTATTGTATATCGTATAATGACAGAGCTGAGACTCCTACGGCACCGTCCCCTGTCCCCAGGCTTGGGGAGGGCTTTGCATCCCTGTGGCTTCTGGGGAGAGAGGTGCTGGATATTGTGGATCTGGTGCTGTAGGCATAACAAATAGGATGCTTTGGGAGCAGAGACTCTCTCCAGCATTAGCCAGGGCCAGGGAGCGATGCCATTTTTTCTCACTGTTTTGGTGAGACCATTGTTTTGCTACATATTATATTCTATGGAAAGGGAATAATTTTCTATTTTCTATGACTCCCTCTTCCTCCCAGCACAGCAGAAAACATCCTTCCCATCTCACCTCTGCCCTGCCCGCAGCTCAGGAAACTGTAGGAAATTTCTGCGGAAGAAGAAACAGCACTTAGTGCCTTGTAGCCAAGCCTTTGGCGTCGGGAAGCACACGTTTAGCTGGTTCAGCCTGGTGTGGAATGGGGTGGCAGGCTGGGCGGGCAGGCTCAGCATACCTGTCTTCCTAAAACTAGCACGTGCACCAGGACAAGGCCAGTGAGTTTATTCAGATGTTTCCTGGGTTACAAGTGAACAGAGCCCCGGGTCTGTCTCAGCAGTAATAGATATGCCTTTCGTGAGCTCCTGGAGGTAGGTGCGTGGTGGGATGCCGAGCCTGCCTGCTTACCTCGGAGGTAACGGCCGCGTCATCTGCTGATTGTGAGAACCTTTTACTGTTAAAAAATGACATC
This sequence comes from Calonectris borealis, assembly GCF_964195595.1. Lineage (NCBI taxonomy): Eukaryota > Metazoa > Chordata > Aves > Procellariiformes > Procellariidae > Calonectris > Calonectris borealis. The sequence continues at coordinate 2,508,267 of NC_134351.1, read as the reverse complement.
TCCACAAATTATTTGTATGCTAGGCGCAGTCACACAGTTTATTTTTAGAAGTGTGGAGGGTCAAAGTAACTGCAAATCTTTCTTTCTTAAAAGTGCTAGCCTCGAGATACCTTGGTGTGCAGTGCACATCTCGCGCAGGGCACCTGGAAGTTTTCCAGCTCCTGGATGATTTTGCTTACTCTGCTGAGATTCACAGGCTTTATTAAACCAGCCATTTCTATGACAGAGGGAGAGGGAAAAAACCACACACAACTCTCTTATCCTGGCTAGGCATTGCCTTTCCTTTATGTTAAACACGTCTTCATCTATTCAGGCTGCAGACTCCTTGTCTCACTCCTGACAGACTGGTTTGAGCTCCCGGTGCTTTGATGAGCAGCAACGTAGATCCCAGCGGAGCTGCGGGATGGCACCGGGCGCGCTGACACGCCGTGGGTTTGCTGATGCACCGTCATGCCGCGATTGCCACCCGGCTCTCTGCGCTGTCACATCGCATCGCGGCTGCGCTGGTCCTCAAAACTGGTTTTCACTGCTGGCTCGTAGGATGTTTTAGGCTGCAGAAGAAATAAGGGTTATGTGAGTGTACCATCTGGGCGTCCGTCTGTGCTTCTGCCTCTCACCTTCCTTCCTCTCCTTTTTAGTTATTTATTATCAGTTGGGCAATTTAAAATGCTTATCGAAAGGGTGAAGATCAAAGATTTGGAATCCCTTTAAAACTGCCAGGTGGGCAGAGGCGGGCTGTCGGAGTCGGTGCAGGAGGGAGAGCTGAGCTGTTCCCACGTCCCACGGTGGTGGGCAGCTGTGGGAAAGGGAAGGGGGTCCTTCCAGGACCCCTCCATATAGCTTTGCTGTCGAGCACTGGAAACAGCTGGGGGACACGGAGCTTTTGGGAGCTGCTCTGTGGGCTGCGCTTCTGCCAGTTGTTGGCTGATTTTGCAGCTGACCTTGCTCCTCCGCGGTTCTCTCCCGGCGTCTCGCTGAAGGTGGCACATGCCTTACAAAAAATGAAAGCGTTCGAGAGCTGTCCGGATTATTTAAAATCTCACTTTGCGCTTTCTGGGAAATTTGGACTCAGATGTTTGTCTTCTCTTTGTTTATTTTCAAGCCGGATGGTGGCATTTATTTCATGCAATTTTACACAGAGCATACAATAAAATGATGGGCTGAATAGGAAATTCAAAGTGACTGAATTGATGTAATTCCTATGTCAGGAAAGAGGTAGTGGTAAAAGCAAAGCAGTCATGGCACCTGAGCAATTGCAGATGGAAAAAGACCTCTTAGATCCTCATCAGTCTCTTTTGATACTTTTATTTCTGTAAGACCTGTGCATTTCACATTACTGAATTTACTTACACGTTGACTCCTGTCTCAAGCTGAGTGACTTGGGAGCTTTTTTTATTGCCTGCCTGAGGAACGCTGTATGTTGTAATTCGTGTCATAAAAAAGCAATGAAAAGTAAGCATGATTATTTCGTTGTGCAGGTGGGAAAAGATAGGAGCAGCATAAGAGAGATGCTCTGTGTTATGCTGAAAATCTTGCAGAGCTAGCAGTTGAACCCGGGACACCTATAATCCAGGCAAAATGCCTTAATTACAGAGCCACCTTTCTTCTTTTTCCATCTCTGGTTTGGGCTATCTGATCGAAATGTAGAGGATTTGGTGCAGGTCAAAACTGGTCCTTTACAGATAAATATTGTTTGCAATAAAGCAGCTCATGAGTTCATCTTTGCTCTTCCCTTAGTTTTTGTGTGGCCAAGACGTGGCAGATGCTCAGTAAAGCAAAACCAGTTGGCAGGTGTTTGCAGTTTATCGAGAGACCTAAGAAGCGTTGTGGACCATGGTGCTGCTGAGGAACTCAAAATACCTTCTTGGGAAGGTTGCTGTAAAAGGCTTGATTAATTTATTTATCGGTCTATGCTGGTGTGTAGCCGTAGAAGCGGGTGCTGTAGGGGTTGGTTAAGATCAGATTCGTCACGGGGAGCAGCTCCCCGAGCAGCGTTAGTTAACCGGCTCTGGGAACTTGTTGCTGCCAAGGCAAGTCGCGGAGATACGTCTGCTCTCTGCAAGACAGAGGTGGGTGGGAGGCTGAGGCAGACGGAGCGAAGTTTTTTAGGGAAAGAATGATAATAAACAGCCGGTGAATTGAGGCAATAAGTCTTAACAGATGTACGCTGGAGGAGAGGGACGGCTGAAGAAGATGCTCCAAGCCCATGTGGCTTTGGAGCCTTGGTGTGGTCACCCGTGCGGAGGCAGCACGTGGCTGATCCAGGGATTTCCTACCAAAGGCGGGTAATTTAAAAGACTGGGAGATCCAGTATCTTTCCATTTTTTTCTTCAAAGCCGTTCCTGTCGTGTACCAGCTTTCCAAGCCTTGTGTATTTAGGAAGAGCTGCTGCAAGAAAGTTTGATTTAATTTTTGGGAGTAAAAAAATCAAGCTTGCAGGCTGCTACCTCGTGATGGCATGGTTTTGCTCCTGGTGGAGAGCGGTCAGTTTGCCAGGCTATCCACAGGTATTTTAGTGAAGCACGATAAACTCCTGCTGTTGCAAAGCACACCTTGGAGTTGGCCTTCCCTGATGCTTCACGGCTGCCCTCACAATTGTAAGATGCTAAAACTTCTCACCGAGTCCAAGATGATGCTTCAGCAGTGGAAACGCTCTGTATTTTGTATTGTTCTCCAGGTTTAGCTTTGTCTTCTTGTTCCTTATTTCCTTCATGCTGTTTACACCCTGCTTTGAAGATGGTGTTACTATTTTTTTTTCCTGGTCTTTTCTCTGGTGCTCGGTACCAGAGTGTATGAACCTCTGCACGATGATGAACACACTTGGTTTCACAATTCTCCATTTTTCAGATGAGTGCAGAAAGACTCACCTCAAAAGCATCACCATTAGCCACGCATGGCTGCCTTGGAAAGTCATACTCGTGTCAGTGATTTTGATAAATAATCTGCTGAACAAATCAGGTAACACATGCCACCTTCTGCCAAAACTTTGAGTAACATTAAGAACTAAAATTAAAAAAAGAAAAAAAAAAAAAGCCCTAATGTGCCTGGTGGAAGCCTGAGCTACAGAAAAGGACTAATTTGTTGTATAGTATTTGAGAAAAACTAGGTGCCTAAGGATAGAAACCACAAGAACTAAAATACTGAGTAAATACCTCATTTAGCCACATTAGGGAAAATGCCATTAAGAAGAGAGTGATGCCGAAGCATTTTGTTACTTTACTTGGGATTCTTAGCTTGGAATTATTATTATTATTTGTAAATCAGCTGTAAAATACCTTATTGACACAGACAGAGGGACCTGCTTTGTCCTGCTCTCTCTGAAAGCAAAGGTTTTAGCCCAAATATTAAAGGCAGCAGCAAATTTTTAAATCCTGCTGTCAGCCTGGGCCGGGTTTGGTGAGGAGGCTCCATCCCTGGAAGAGCTGCCAAGGTGTGCGGGAGCTGAAGCTTCACCTGAGTTGACCGTGTCAAGACTTGGAGGCTCATGTGTGTCCATCAGCAAAACCTTATGGGAGTCAAGTAGCAGCAGTGAGTATGTGTTCAGCATAATTCAGAGATTTTACTTTCTTATACATTTAAATAGCAGTTGACTGAAGACCTTTGAAGGTCTCATTGGACTTCTGTGGCCACATACTGCTGTGAATATAACTTGAGGTAAAAGGGAGATTTAGAGGTGGGTCTTGATTGACATCTCTAAGTGTGAGCAGATGTTTTAAGTACATAGTCTGCCTCCCTGAAAAGTCCACCTGACAGCAGAGTGCCCAAATCTCAAATGTGGCAGCAAATTGTGGTCCCCTGGGTAGGTGCTCCAAGCTTGCACTGTTTCGGGGTGCTCTAAGGAACAAAGACAAAGGGTTTCAAATATAATCCCAATATTAAAAATGAGAAGATATTTCAAAATCAAAAGTCAAAGTTTCATTGAGAACAAGCTGAGACATACCATAATGTTTCTTAAAAGAAATGATTATTTCTCACAATGAGAACATCTCAGTTTGTCATGCTTTCAAAATTTTCCCTCTATTATTTTTTTTTTCCTCAGCAAAAACTATTATTCAACTTTGTTACATTCATGAATAGTTTGAAGCCCTTCAGGGCTCAGTTTTAAAGCAAGTTTAACTTTTGCTAAAACAAAAAAAAAGCCCTGCCCAGCACGCAGTTGCAGGAGAGCTGATGGTCACAGGGAGGAAGAGGACAAGAACCCGATCACCAACAGTGGGAAATAGTTGACCTTCCAGCCACTCTCCCTATCGCTACTAGAAACAGCTGCTGCACCGCTGAGTTCCGCTGGCAAAAATAATGAACGTGCTCACGCTCCTGCTGCATTTTGAACACCACAGACGATGGCAACGTTTACGGTTGCTGTTTAACGCTGTTGGTATTTGACCATGAAATGCCTTCCAAGTCCCTGGGCTGCTTTGAAAATCTTTGGTTTATTTCTGCTTTTTCCATGGGTGGCAGCTATTGTTCAGTGGCTCGGAGATGGCTGACTAGATTAACTGACCAGCATTTCCTCGGGGAGCATTTGCGGGTGATTGAATTTCTTGCAATCAACAGCCCATTGCCCCTCGCCCCCCCATTTTTCTTGGTGACTAATTGATGATGACAGATGTCACCTGCGCGGTGACGCCAGCCCTGCCTTCGTAGCTCCAAGGGGGAGAGCGATAGCACTTCTCTGAACACGAGAGCTGATCAGTGGTGGGTTTGCCCATTGGTTTTTTATTTTTTTCACAGTGTAGTGTCAGTTAATTAATAAGATCTCTTCACTGCATGAATGTAAGCAGCCATTAAGGCTATATTTGCCATTGATTTTTTTTTCTTGCAAACATGAATAGCAGTTTTCTCAGCTGTAGAAGGAAAGAAATGGAATATAATATGCAGACAGATGTGCAGACAGGCGTGCCTGGCTTTCACATGCGCGGGAGGAGAGAAGTGCGTGCACGTACCAGCCTGCCCGCGTCTCCCCTTGGAGAAGTGCTGGCCAAGCTGTGTCCAAAACAAGCTCAGGTATGAAAATAGAAATATCTCAGATTTACTGCAGTTAAAGAAATGATATGAAGGTAGTTTGTATCATTTATAGGTGACTTTTTAAAATAAAATAGTGGGTAGCGGCTGTGCCTGTGCTAAGAGTGCTGTGGCTGTGCTGGCACAGCGGTGATGGGTGTGCGGGTGTAGCGTATGTCCATGGAGGGCTGCAGCTGCCAGCCTGGGGAACACCAGCTCTCCAAAAACAAGTGAAACCACTAAAATGTCTCCCTTTCTGGCAGAGCTGCAGTCATACTTGGAACTTTGCTGGAATAGCGGTGCCAGGCAGCTCTTCACACCCAGCATCCTTAGACCTTGGTCAGCAGGACTTCATCTTCATTGCCTTGACCCAGCCTGGTTTTTGCATAGAATAGCTCTTAGGTGACAATAGTTAATGATCTGAGAAAAGTAAAATCATTCTCTTCTAACTCTGACCAAGCAGCTTTACTGTGACAATGCGAACACTCATCCCCGTAGATGCTCTCCTCCCGTCGGCCCCTGGGCAAAGCTCTTTGCCTTGCCTCTCCTGCCTACGTCCTGCTCCAGGTTCAAATAATTCCCCAAAGGGCCGCAGTTGTACAAGGTATTGTTTTGCGCATTTAACAGCAGGTAAGTGCCTGGGTTACATCTTCCTTAAAATAGCTTTTGGTATAACCATTGGGCAAAACTGCCCTGGATTAATTAGAATTACGGGGTCTTGTAGTTCTATATTGCACTGCTGAATTTCAAAGTAAACACAGACAGCACATCTTTTGGCTCTTATAGGGGATCCAGACAAATTATATTTTAACCTGTGCTATTCCTTTGATAGTTATTGTGGCCTTCTTTGGCCTGACCTTACCCTTTTGCCTCTCTGACCACCCGACGTGTGCTCTTCCCTGGACTTTCCTCCTGGCCTCTCTTCTTGCTGCCCACCCCAGCACACCTCAGCTTTCAGATCGTGCAGTGGGCATCCTGTTTCCCAGACATCTATCCTTCTCTTGTCTTCCATGTGCTTTGCCACCCCTTCAGGGGCTCTTCCCTATGGAAGAGGAGGAAAAAAAGAGAGGGAGAAGTGAAGGTGCAATGTTGCCTTCTTCTCTGTCTGTCTTCCCTCCAGTGCCTGTCAATGCACAAAACAGGGCTGGAGGTTGAAAGAGTAAATGTTTGACGCACGTTCGTCTTGTTTTTCCACCTGCTATGGAAAGATGGTCAGATGTTGCAGTGATGAGCAGAGAATAAAACCCTAGAACGGCACGGCTGGTTTGCAGCGGTGGGCTAGAGGGCAGTTCAGTTGTCCTGAGTTTCATGGGGCTGGGGAAGGGTCTGTTGGTGCTGGGTTTTGTGGCACGGCCCTCTGGGCATTTTTCCTTCCCTCTGCAGCGGTTGCAGCTGCAGAGTCTCACGCTCCATCCTGGGGACAGATCCTGTGTGCTCCTCTGCAAGCGTGAGCAGCATGTCCCTGTCAAGAGGAGTGTGTAGGAGGAGATAGACTGGCTTGCCTTTCGTGGAGGTGTCCGTGTTGACTGGTTTGAGATCACGCCGTTTAGCAGATAACTAGCCTCCTTCCTCCCTCTATCACAACTCGGCAATTAAGCTGTTATCCGTACGTGCATCTCTCTTGCCTGTATTTGAGAAAATGAGGCTGGGGAGAAAAGAGAAGCATTAGTGTGTATTTAGCTTCTGATGTGGTTGTTATTGCAGAGGGTGGAACTGTCAAAATCTCCCCAGTCTCTGTGAGATTTTGTATTTCAGATATGTACATTCTATTTCCAAAGTGCTATTGGCCTAATCCTGCGAGGTGCTGAGTCGGGAGTGAATTCCTTGTACAGTAGCATCAGGCGTTGTTGACACACATGAACTTCAGTGATTTATAGCAAGGTTCGTAATGTCATAAAAGAGGCATAATAAAAATTAGTGCTGCATGACTTGTTTCTAAGAACATCGTTATGGCACCAAGTAATAATGAATTACTGTGCAAGAAGCCAGAAGGGAGGAAGTACGTATGGCAACGAGGACAGATCTTTTATTTGGTAGATTAGTATCACTGCATATGGGCTGAAAATCTCTAAACATATGCTGATGTACCCTGACACCCTGGCACGTGCTCCGTGTCGCTGGTAAAACCTGATGCCTGTGAACACATCAAATGTAGATGCGTGCACTCGCAGATGAGCTGTGCCAACGTGGTCTCTGCTGGCGTTTGGAGGATGGGTTTGAGCACACAACGCCCGAAGAAATGCTTTTTGGATGTGACGCTTTGAAACTGTGTTGTGTGATTCATCGGCTGGATAAAAACTGGACAGGCCACATTTTGTAAATGGTCCCCAGGAAAGGTAACAGGAGTTGCTTGTGCGGAAAAGAGCATTTTGTTTGACCGTAAGTGATGAGCTACCAGTAACTTGTCCAATCTGATACTTATTTGGGACAGTAAATTTCACCTATTCCGTATCTCTGTAAAGGTCATCTGATAGAACGTGTGCTTTTTTCCTAGCTGTTGGAAACAAGACCAAAATTTAATTATTTAATGATCAGACCAAAACACTGCGATTCATTTGGTTCTTGTTTCCCCGTTTCACCAATTTTCACCCATTTAATCATTTAATGTGGGACGATGAGAGCTCCTGGATCCGTGTCCCGGGGCTTTCCTGAGGAACATCTTCCCGCTGCAGGTCAGCGTTGGGTTTTAGAAGCGGTATGGAGGATGGGTGGTGAAATCCATCGTTTCATCATGAACTTTCAGATGAAATTTTTAACTTCCTGTGTGAAATGCAGAATTTTTCCATGCGTTCCCCTCTCAAGGCATGTACTAGGTGGCTTAACATCGGTGGTGCCTTCAGACAGATGGGCTTCAGGCCCCAGGATCCCTGCGCCAGAGGATATGCCTCATACCGAAACCAGGTTCTTTAGTGGCACAAACCCTCCATCCTCGGCTGTTTTGCTCGATCTGGAGGAAAACAGATCTTGATTACTGTCCCAACCTGCTCGTGGGTGTATCTGGAATGTGTAAGTCACGGGTCGCTTTGATATTCTGAGTTTGTTTAAATGAACCTTCCAGTGTTGAAGTAACACTGTGTAAAAATACAGTTTCTCTCGTCTGTTGATCTCGGTGCAGTACAAGTTTAATATAATTGCAAATTCATATTTGTATGATAGCCAGTGCAAGGTAAAATTAGGCAACTCATGTTCTACACCCCAACTTTCTGTTTTCTTTAGAGTTGTTATATTTCTTTCCCTAATGTACATGAATATTGATTCTTTTTTAAAGAACATAAATTAAGAATTTTTTTAATTCCCTTTTTAAAATCTAATAAAAATTTTAATTAGATTTTTTTAGTCCGTCACTGCCATGCGGGTGACAGCCGCAGGTCTGTAACCACCTCTGAGGCTTTCCCCCAGGAATCGGTGTCGGCCCCTCAGCTTCCTGAGCTGCCCGCAGTTCTGCCATTTGGTGGCTTAGCCCCATTAAAATAAAAGGGCATTCTGTAAAATGAAATGGGAATAATTCTTTCCAAAGTGCCTATGTTCTAAAAAATGACGAATCCACCAAAATTTATATTTTTACAGATCATCTTCTTTAAGGATATTTTACTGGAAGAGTACCTCGCTTTTTCAGGTCCTAGGTGTTACATAGGCAGCACCTCTTGAGTTACAGATATTCCTGCAGCTTTTTTCTCACTTATAACTTTCACAGTTTGCTCTATGGAAGGTGAAAGATGGGTCAAAAAGGTTGTGGAGAGAAAAAAAAAAAAAGACTAAATTCTCTGAATGCAGGAGTGTAACAAAGACTGGGTTGACCAGGCTATGGCTGTACTGAGCAACACCAGACAATAAGCACATACTCGATATTATTTCTGGGATTAAAATTCCATGTGAATTGCTTTTCCTTTCAACACCAAGGATTTGGAGTTGAGAACAGGTTCGTGTTCTTATGTCATACTTGAAATTCATGCTGTACGAATAACCAATTTAAAGTGCTAAACCCAAGGCAAATATTGCGGGGGGGGGGGGCGGGGAAGAGCCTTGAAGTAATGCACAAGGTTTATATTTTAACTTGAATAAAACATCTTGTTTTTTCTGGAATGAAATGCTTAACTTAAACTCTGAATGTTCCTTTTATGTTTAAATACATTCAGTGAAATTTTCAAAAGTGTTTTAAAACTGAAATAGATAAAAAAATTCATCTCTATATTAAAAAAAAATCAAATCAAGGAATTGAAATAGTTGTTAGAAGGTATAAAAATATTTTGAGGTACTGTCTCGGCTGAAAATTTTAATTTGATGTTTTGAAATGTCATTTTGGCATTAGGATATGTGGGATATTTAGGGAACGTGTGATTTGCAGCAAGAGGTTGAAGATTGTAAGTGTGATGGTTTTCTCATTTTTGCTGAAAAAGTATTGAGTTTCAGATCTTATCAGCAAGCTCTAATTGTTGGTATTTTAAAAGTATAGATAGCCTATAGTAGATGTTCTTATTGTAACAGTCTGTAAGTGTAAAACAGTGGCAATCGCTTGAATAGTCTTCACTTAGGTAAGGTTGTAATTTAAAAAAAAATACTAAATGGATGATGTCATGAACATTAACCGCTTTCTGTGAAATGTAGACGGTTCCTATATATAGCCCAGTATCTTTCTGTATTAATTTATCCCCCTGAAAAATGAGTATAATTTTTAATGTAGGCCTGTGGCAACATAGTATGTGTATAACAGACTTAAATGTTCTATGTGAATTAAACACGAGTAACTAAAAACATGCAAATTTTAATTCTTTAAAAGCAGAAAAGTCAAACTCATCTTTATCCGTTCAGAACTTGGTCCTCAATGCAGATTGCCAGGATAGCTTTTAGATCAGTATTACTGACATCCAAGAGCAACATCTTCTGTATGCACAGTAACTTCTGAACTTGTTTTTCATCTTAAACTTATAACTTCTTTCCTTAAACTTCTTTCTGTCAACTTAGTAAATATTTAGGGGGGGGGGGAAAAGCAAATGAATATTTTTTTGTACAGAGGTACGAAAACTGTGCTGAGGTCTGGGTGTGTATTTTTTGAGAGAGAGAGAGAGTGTCCCTGTGAGCACTCAAGTCAGAACATGAGATGTTTTATAACTTGGATTTAGAGGATTTGCACCCAGGTCTTTTACCGGGAGAGGCTCATGAGTAAACCCATGCCATCTATTGCCACCTCTGCTTAGCAATAATAATGTTGTCGCTTCATGATACCAAATCCCTTGTGGGATGTAATTATAATGTTGTTTTTTTCATTCATTTATCATCTCTTCTTGTATATCCCACATAAGCTTTTGCTGGTCTCTAAAAACACCATTTAAAGGGTACACAGCTGTTGCTAATAGGATCTCCTCCCTACCTGCCTCCAGACATGTACATATATGGTTTTTTTTAAAAAAAAACCAACACAACAAAAACCAAACTAACCTATGAAAAGTATTTAAAAAAACCCTGTCTCTTTGAACTACGTCTCATATTCCTATTATTTTTAATTACAAACAGCCCGTGACTGCTGTGTATGGGAAGCACTGGTGAAATGGGATGTCATGCATGACGTTTTGTCTTTGCTTGTTTTAAATAATGTTTTAAATAGTTGGCCTCACACATGTTTTATAACTGGTCTGTATTTTACAAATAAAGGCTGTGAACAAGCAGGTCCTGAACACCTACCTCGAGCATATTTCTACCTTTTGAAGAACGTTTGCTTTAGCAGTGCAAGGATGGGTCCTACTGGCAAAATAATGATATGGTCACAAAACTGACAGCTGATTCTGGATTATAAATAACGGGGGATTTGGTTCTGAATTTGGGGTGCTCCATTTGGCTTCCTAAATGGAAACGCAAAGATCAGCTCCTATCAGGCCTATGTTCAGGTCTTCTCTGTGGATTGCATAGTCATTTACAGATGTGGAGGGTGAATCAAACAGTCCAGTTTGATGCTCGCTTTGTTCAGAGCTCGATGATTATTCACACTGCCACAAGAGCAGAGAAGGATGCACTTTGCAAGGAGTTAATATAAACCACATCAGGGTAAAATCAGAGCCTGTCAGACTCTGATGAAGATGGTTTAACCGGTGGTGGATTGATCTTGTGTAGTCATATGAAAGATTGAAGGATTTCAGACATTACTTGCTGAGATAATTCCAGGTTATATGTCTCTCTATATTGTACTATTGTACTGTATATGTTTGCTATTCACTGCCAGCAACAATAAAAGTGAAATTGCTTTTGTCAGTGATAGCTCTGCAGAGTTTTCTGAAAGCCAGAGTGAAACACATGCTTAGTGGACTGGAGCTTCAGTCCCAATCTTGCTGCTTTTCACCTCAGTTTTTCGCTATTATTTTCATAAGTTGACACCTAGCAGGTCAGCCGCCGCCGCATCCACGGGCATGAGGTCACGAAGGGTGTGGATTCACCTCCAGATTTTAGATACTTATTCAGCATGTGTTAAAGGTAGATACCGCTGTTTGGTAGTGTGAGTAGCTCTTTGGGCTCCATTGCCTGTGAGATGTCCTCATTTTCTAGGGGTGGAGCTTAGGCACCCGTATGTATGTAGTCACATACGCGTAGCCACCTAAATGGACACGTCTGGACTTGGGGCTGATCATAGCGCAAGTTCCTGAATGCTAAACGCGTTTTGAGGGCAGAGAGGTGCCAGACTGCCGAGCTCTGCCAGGAGGATGGCTCTTTGGTGGAGGAACCACGGACTGCGGTGTGTTGTGGTGGAACTCAAGAGTTTCTACAGACCCTCAGGTGCCAAAATAGTTAATAATGGCGCTTTTTCTGGATTAAGTATCAAAAGTCAACTGAAAAAGCCTTGTAGGTTTGTCTGTGTGTTTTTATCCAGTCGTGCCCTTGGTACTTCTCCAGAGATGTTTACCTACCGCAGCCCTTGTTAGAAGACGACAATGCACTTACGCTTATAATACATGAGTCAACATATAGAATAGACCAGAAGCCCAAATCTGCTCGCTCTGATCGTGAAGCAAAATAGTCGCGTCGTCATAATATAAATGTACACAGAATTATACTTTAGTCTTGTGTTTGCGCATTATTTAGATCAGTGGCCCATGACTAAGGATGCTAAACACAATCTCAGTGCAAATAATGGATCACAACTTTGCAGGCAAAAGAGCTGAGACTATGGCTTAATATTTTCTTTCAACACATCATTACTCTGGAAATGCCACTGTGAAATTCCTTAATTCCCTCTGGTTTTGGATTGATCACAATAAGTAAGGGGTAATAATATTTATTATTAATAATAGCAATATTAATGGTTTTTAATAATAATTTAGGGGTAATATAAGAAAATGCTAAGCTGGTATTCAGTGAATGTCATGCTTTTTACATAAAGCTATTCTTCATAAGCTGTTTAGATAATAAAACGCTGTTAATGATCTCACAGTAAATTAATGCTACTAATACAGTTCACAGTATAGGCACTGACCAAAAAAGATTTACAATAATGAAAAAAATAAATTGCTTTTTGGTTCAATACCAATGGTGAAAACCTGCTTTTCAGGGCCAGTGTGGCCCATGAAATCGGACCTTATACACCTTGTTGGCCTTCAGAGAAGGTTAGATGACTGTGGATGCTCCATAAGATGCATGTGCTAAATTAGGAGGTAGCTGATCACTTAAATTATTGTTAAAAAATTTCTTTTTTTTTTCATTTACGTTGATGGGCAGCTTTCACGTGGACTTTGTGGGCAACAACCAAACCCTTAAACTCTATGAAGAGTTTATCGCGTTTAAATATTCTAAAATTAATTTTACCACTTGAATCTGCAGTTGAGGCATTTCTGGATTTTACACATGGACTGAACACTTTTCCATGGGGACCGCTGTTAATATTAAGTTTCGCTGTCTTTTTTCTTTTCATTTTATCCCTCTCTGATGCTGAAGCACTCTACCTAGTTTCTGCTCTTCCCAGACCAGTCCGTTTGTAGGCTTCAGGCTTTGAGTGGTCAGTCGGTGGTTGTTTATGAGGTTAAATACTTCTGCTACTTGGGGCATAAGAGACAAAACCAGTGGAACAGAAGTGAACTAAGGAACATATCACGCTGACCACTCGTACAAGAAATAATTTCCAAGTATCCCGAGGAGGTAGCCTACTCGAGTTTTGCGTGTTGCTGTTCAATTTAGAGGATAGTGTATTTTTAGGTGTGATTTTACTGTTAGTTTTCTCTCTCTCTTTCATCCCCTGTCACTTTACTCATGCTTACCCCATGCCACCTTGGCCCTTTGTTCCGTAACACCTCAGTCGTGGCCACCACGGCACCTCCCGCCCGCCCCGCCACCCCCGTGCCACCAGCCTCTCTGACTGACTCCTCTCCTTCCCCTCCAGCTGTCCCAAGTTCCAGTGTCCTCCCCTCTGCCCCCCGAGATGTGGTCCCTGTTTTGGTCTCCAGCCGATTTGTCCGTCTCAGCTGGCGCCCACCCGCAGAAGCCAGAGGCAGCGTCCAGACGTACACGGTCTTCTTCTCCAGGGATGGCGTCAACAGGTAGGTATCAACAGACCACGGGTCTCCTCTGGATGGGGGCATAGTCCTAAGAGTGCCTGAGGTCTTTACAAGTATCTTGCAAATGGTTCTCAACCTTGTGTTCTTCTCCCCATGGTAAAAGAAGTGTGAAGCTAGAAATGCCTTTTGTTGCCGTATGTTTTTATAGACATCACATCAACGTTTATATAACAGTGCTCGTTGTCTTGGTGCGAAGGACCATTTGCGTTGACAGTGAGGTCTATGGATCTTTCCTCCTCCAGCTATTACTTGACCATTTAACGTGAAGTATTGTTAGCTCCATATTTTACCTTTCATCTTCCTCTGAGGACACAGGCTCAAGTGTTCTTTGCGTCGCTGGCAGAGGTGAATTTGTTGAGCCCTAATCAACCGGAGAGGGGGACTGTTTTTAGAGCAGTGCAAATGGTGCAAGACCTTGAAAACAGCCACGGTTGTGAAGATTTTACGTGATTGCATGTAAATACAATGGACCAGCCAGGGCTGTTCTGGCCATGTGGATTAGAGCTGCACAACAGATAGCTCTTTTGTGATAACGGCACTATATAGATTGTTTGGTGTTTGCATGATTCCTCATCGTATATGCTTATTTTACACTCCAAAAGGTACTGCATATTTACGTGGTGTTTTTTTTTATTTTCCTAACTTTGTAAATTACTTTACGCCTGAGAAAAATCTTGCGTTTCTCCCTTCCTGTACATCTTGATGAAGAACTCGCTTGAAGTATCCTGTCCTGTATTTCACTGCACTGAGGATGCACTTCAGCTGCTGGCTGGTGGCTAGTACTGTGTGTGTGCTGATGCCAGCTCAGCTTCTGAGGGGACCTGAATGGGAATCTATATTTAATTGAAAAATGAGTGGATGTGTTTTGGATTCATGAGAGCTAAGGAAGGTGGGACCCCACGGTTATCAAGGTGAACTCCCCTCTGCCGCAGCAGGGGCTGATCCTTCATCCGAAAGGGCTCAGTCTTGCAGGCAAAATTTCCTGCCCCTGCCTGGACATTTGCAAGCTTCTCATCTTCCTCTCCAACAATGTCCAGCTTTCTTTTGTAGCCCTATATATTGGGTTTTATTTGTTTCAGTGCTTGATAGCTACAGCAGCGGTACCTGCTGCAAGAGGCAGGAATCCTGAATAGAAACGTGTATCCATCTCGTCCGGCTGAGCAGCCTTGAAAGGACACAGCACCCAAAGCGCTTGGGATGAGTGTGAAACGCACCCTCCCTTTGTAAAAAAAAAAAAAAAGCTCTTAAATTGAAGTTGGCATTTCGGAGGCCGGTGCTGGAGGCAAGCGTCTTCCGTGGCAGGCTGTCACTTGTGGGATAAACGGCTCGTAAGGAGGGGGAAGGTTTGTGGCGAAAACGTGGGGTAGGAGCCAGGCTTGTTGGGTTTGGGTGACAGCTCGGACACGGGCATCTCACCTTCCACAAATCCCCCCGCGCCTGTGAGCAGCGGGGGAGAGACAGGAGCGGAGACAGGTGGGGCAGAGGTTCCAGCTCAGATCTCCGTCCTGCGTCAGACCGAGTCTCCAGCCGTGAGTGGTTTGTGTGAAACGAGAACGACACCGCCGTGGAGCGCCAGGAAGGGGATGTATTGAAGGCTGCAAGGCACTCAGGGAGGGTATTAATTGGCCCATTTACAAGAGCGATGAATGAGTTCAGTGGGAAGTGAGGATGCTCAGCAGCTCCCTCGTGGGTACCAAATCGGGGTTCACATGGCTGAATCAAATGTCTTTGCACATACGGGATTTACCGTTTGTCTGCAGCCGTCGCCACCAGTAACAGTGGAGCAGGGCACTGTTATAGTCACGTCTCATTTATTTTAACTCCGTCTTCAAAACATCAGAGTTGCCACACGCAGCTGGATTGAGGCATATTCTAACTGAGCCTTTTAGTTTAGCAGTGAGAAGAAAATACTAATATTCTTATATGAGGCCTTTAAATAGTGGTGTTTCTGAGATTAAAAAAGAGCTCACCTTGGATTCCCTTACGCTTCAAAATAATTTTCTTCCAGAATTTCCATGGTGCTGCTCAAAGTTCTGGGTACCAGAAGGATGCCTGACTCCCATTCCCAACTAGATGCTTGCCTAGTTAGTGTCTCCTGCAGAAGACTGTGGGCTCTGTGTTAAAGTAACTAAAAAGATAAATAGATAAAATAAAATAAAAATTCCACTATGCTCCCTCCAGCAGGAGACTCAAAATACCACCTGTGGTTTAAAACTTTTGAATGTGCACCTTGTAGTCTTGCAAACTTTCAGACAAACTGTGAGATAAAATTAATGTAGTTTTCCTTAAAGGAAAAAGCTTCCATGGAATTTTTGAGTTGTTTATTGTCATTTTTACAAAAGAGCTATTTTTCTGTTTCCAAAAATACATATTGGATTTGACATTAACCTCAGGGATGCAAAGGAATTGTCAGAGAAATTACAGTAAGTCTGGAGTAAGGCGATCCTCCCGGGTTCGAGAGCAGGGAGGATTTGCGTGCCGGCTGGCAGCACCGCCAAGGCCAACGCAACACCGAGGGCACACGGCCATTTCGGGGACCGTCCGGAAAAACAGCCTCCCGTGTTTTGAACTCTCTCATAAGGGTTTTCAGCTCAGCTCTTTCAAAGAAACCCCTTTTGGGAGCGATTGCACTTTCTACCCTAGTGTAATCACCAGAGCCCTTCTGATGGGGTGCTCTTTAATCTTCACGCTCAGCTAGGCATCCTGCGTGGGATCAAATGGGTTTGCTTGCTGATAAGGATGATTGGAAAGAGCACTTAAAGGTAAAAGGCAAGTTTCTCAGAAAAGGATAAAACAAACCTTAAATCTATTAGGAAATAAATAAACAGCCAACCAATACACCTGCACTCAGGGAAGTTTCGGGTTGAGATAAAAGGTCGGATTTAAAAGTGAGGTGTTCTATAACGTTTGCTGATAATAGCAGACTGTTGATGAAAAACTGAGCAGAAATAGAGGATTTCATGTATAGGATCTGTTAGTAGATACGTAACTCTTTGTATACATTTGATGGGGCTTATTTTCTGTTAAAATATAGTGGAATATAATAGTAGATTATAATGCATGAATTTTGATGATATCACTCTTGAAGGTATACACGTGTACACACACCCATAGACTGTAACATTCCCTCTTGCCATACAGGAGAACTGTTCCAGAAGAGAAAGGAGCTATTTTAGGTTTTGCTTCATGTTACAAGCTCACTGAAAAAAAACAACCTCTTTTATACCCAAGTAATAAGGTCACTCAGAAGATTAAAAACGCGGAGTTTACCAATGTAGTGGGTAAATCTCTTCCTTTTTGATTTGTTTCCCATTTTACTGCTGGGCTGCTGCCCAGATGGTGAGCTCTTGGGAACGGGGCGTCCCTGTGTGCTGCAAGGGCGGAGGTGCTGCTTCATCTCCGGCATCTCTCACATCCACGTGCTGTTGAAACTTTAATTTTAATTAATAATTTTTTTTTTTTTTTAGCTAGAGGTGGTCTTCAGGAGGGAAGCATTGTATCCATCTCCGTCTTTAAACCCCTTCTGAACCAGCAACATTTGTGTCTGGATGTTGCCCACATTTGATTGCAAACCGATTTAGAGTAGCAATTTTTTGTTCTGAGCATTTGCGAAATGGGCCGGATTTGATATTTCAATCCACAGGCAGGTTCAAATTTTGATCTGATTTGGATGTTCAGATTTGCTCTCAGCCTCGCTGTTTGTTCCCTCTTCTCATCCGTCTCCGCTGGTTTGCCTCTCAATGAGCGAGCATTGATTCACACAGGCATTTGATATTTATGCGGTAGCGTATTAGTCACCACAAAGAAAGAGACATTGTTTATTTTTGCTGATTTGCTCTTGATCTGTCTCTAAACCAAAAAATAACTCCTCAAATGTAATCTCAAGACATATTTAATTAACTGTGCATAATTTAAAATGAATTCTGCCTTCCCAGTGAGAATTTACGTCACTATATTTAAAATTTAAAATTTAATTTACAATAAAAACTCACTATATTTATTTATAAATAATGAGAAATGTTTATACAGTGATATATTTCTGTTTAGCATTTTAGATGAGACACAAAGTCCAAAAATACCGTTCAGTTTTTGATTGCAACCTTTTAAATGTCAAGTTGGCTTAAATAATGGGTCCTGATTTGTAGCTCTCTCTCTTTTTTAACTGACTGTTAACAAACATTTTTCCCAATAAGTGAAATCAAATGCTCTGATCTTAAAAGAAAAAAAAAAAAAAAAGAAAATAAGAAAATGACCCTGGAAATTAGCAGTATTACAGCTGAACGTAAAACCCTTTGACGAAGGACTCTTTGCAAGATTGGGACCAGTTCTATTTTTAGTTGAACATTCACTAGAACTTGTTTTCAGTCACAAATTAATAAATGCATAGGCAGTCACAACAAGCTAATAGATCTCCCAGTTTAGCTTCCTGCATGTTGCAGAGTGAAGAAATGAATCAAGGGACCACTTAATTGAATACAAAAACTTCTATTTGATTAAAGCCTATCTTCAGAATTCAGCTGAAGTTCTAAAATACCATTCCCAGATGATCTATTTACATTAGTTTTGAGGTTTGCTTATTATAATCAAGGACTTTTTGTTATTTTGTGGGAGAATGATAATGGGAAGTAAAAAAAGAACTCAAGGTAGTAAAAGTCCGTCCATTTTAAAATTAATAGTATTCATTTCACAGCACGGAGCATTAACATGACTTGTCGTACTTGAAGTAACTAATTAGGTGTTTGAAACATTATAAAAGCATTTGTTACACACCTAAGAGATCTATGGGAACTGTAATTATCTTTTTTTACATGCTGATACCGTAATGTAACATGATCTTCAGTCACTGGAAATTACATGTCGAAGCCTCCATTTTACAAGAAAGTGGATGACTTTAGTCAAGGTCTTTTATTTTTAGACTGTAATTTATGGCCAAGATGGGTTTGAAAAAGAAAACCCCGAACGTAAAGGTGCCTGATTCAAGGTTGTTTGGTGCTTTTTAGACGATTCCTGCATTGCTGTAGCGTCTGTAGCGCATTAACCCCTCGCAGGTAAGCAGGAGCACACGATGGGCTTTTTGTACGCGGGTGACCCTCATCTCGCCTAACTTCAGCCTGAGTGCGTGCCAGCGGGGCGGGTCGCTGGAGCTCAAGGGAGAAAGACAGCTACACGCTTTACAGAATCCATCTGACGTGTTTTAGACATCTGCGTTACAAAGACAAGCGTAGCATTGTTATATTCTTAAGGAGTTTTTTCTCTTTGCTAGCTGGAGGGTTTAAGGCGTCATAGAAGACGTCGCTGCCCGGCGTGACATTGGCAGGTGGCCCATTTGAACGGAAGGGATAATTTTTTCTCGTGGCTCATAATTACATTGCCGCAGAAACCAAAACCAGTGGAGTCAGAGATTTGACAGTTTGTGGGAGACGGACACATTTGGGTGTCTGTGATCCATCTGGGTGCCGAAATTCCAGAAACGTGTGAGCAGGAGAATAACCAGATATTTCTGTCCTGTGCCAGGAGAATAACCAGATATTTCTGTCCTGGTTCACTTACTCCTCTCTCTGCTGTCTGGCTGCTGCCAGGTTGTGAGATGGGGCTGGGAGGGCTGCTGCCTGTTCTCGCATCTCAGCCTGCCCGGAGGGAAGCCTCAGCCCTTTCTTTTGCTTTATTCCTCTTGGTCTCGGTCCTCGGGTGTTTGCCTGATTATTATTCAGTCTTTACTTAGGAAAATCTGGAACTTTTTTTTTTATACAGTCCATTTCTTTTTTTTTTTTTGAGTTACAAGATCTTGCACTGCTCTATGGGCTTTTGGTGTTGCATTTGGAAGATACTCTAGATCTGACAGCTAGCAAACCCAAGCTATAGGAAGTAAAACATAAAGGTTAAATTTGCTCGGTGCTTTCCTGAGGTGTATGGAGAGAACACGCTGGCTGGCTAAGAACGGGGAAACTTCCCTCTGTGATTTTTCAGCATGGGCCGGGGACAGCCCAGAGCTTCTCCTGTTCAGCACTGCTCCCAAACTGGAAACCATCAAATTGCCAGCGCACAGGCTTGGATTTGAGTCAATTAGCTTTGGAAATGGTGTGTGAATACTGCGAGATGGAGTGCGCTGCCGAGACCTCCAGCCGCTGCCGACCTGGGTGCTATTTCCAGTGGGAGCAGCAGAGTTTTACCTGGACTTGCATTCGTCTAGGAATGGACTGGCCCATCGCGGGAGGTGGTGAGCTCGTTGGGCTCATCAGCTTGAGAGCGCTGATGTACTTGGGTGGTTGTACAGCTCCTGCTTTGCACAGAGAAGTGTCCTGGGCGATGGACTTTAGTATCGCCGCTGAAACCCAGTGGAAGATGAACGCTGAAGCTGCTGAGGTTGCATTTGAAGATGATTGCGTTAGAGTCTAATCAAAGCACTTGCTTGGATGTTTCCAAACGGCTGAGGCTGGGATGTGATGCAAATGCAGATCCCAGAAGAGGAACGGCAGCCCTGGGTCTCCTCGTGCCTCTGTGACGGGGCTGGATTTTTTGCATTGCTCTGCAACCTCAGCATCAGATACAACATGGGCTGTGTCCGAATTTCACTCCTTGTCATAGCACTTCACACCCGCATCCCAAACTACGCCAGACGAGAGAGTTGTGCTGGTTCAGCCCCGTTAGCGTAAAATGCAGATTTGATTCGGCTCAGGCAGCCACTTAACAGCAACGCGAGTGCCGAGGGCACCACATATGTGTACCCTTTTTTTTTCTTACTAGGTAATGGAAAAAGACTTAAAGAAAGAATGCTACAAACCATTCCACCTTTCCAGACTTGCATATATCTATCACCACAGGTACCACTGTCACAGAGAAGTATTAGAACGGAGATCTGACTTGGAGTTTTCTTTTATTACATCATCTCCCTTTTCTTCTCTCGCTTCTTTACTGCTATTTTGGGACTGAAAGGTAGTCTTATTGCATCTTTGCCATTAAAAAAAAAATGCATACAATGAGAGACAGTTGCCAACAGTCCTATCATCCTGCAGGTAGGAAGTCACCGGGCATATTTTGTTTTCTTTCTTACTGCTGTGGCTTCCTGCATCTTAAAGGGTTTATGAGAATATCGTAGCTGTTCAGTTCAGACGTTGCTGGCCATCTGACCCCCGGCGGTACCGCTGCTTTCGGAGTCGGTCAGTTGGTTACAAATCCATTGGAGCCATTTTCAATGCAGCTGGGTTCCTACTTCTACAGCTGGCGAATAGAAACCAGAGGTAAGAGGCAAGAGAGTAAAATTAGCCGAGTTGGTCAAGCACAGAGAGAGCAAAGGCTCTGCCTGCCAGCGTCCTCCTCGGGGAGCAGCAGCCGTCCACAGCTCTGCTTTTGCGTTAGCGAGTGCAACAGAAAACCTTTCTGCTGGAATAGAGGCGTGAAACTCCCGTTGTCTCTGCTAAGGGACGATCGGACCGTTTATCCCCAGGGAAGATTCACCCAAGCTTTTTTCAGTCAATCTCGGAGGGCTGGAGCGATGGTGGAGCCTGGCGCTCGAGGACAGGACCGTTCTTTGGTCTGAGAAATTTCATTTTGAGGCAACGTTCCCCAAAGGAACAATAATCTCCATTCTCTGAATTGCTGCTACGCCTATTGCAGCCCAGAGAACCGCAGCAGCGCTACACGAAGTTTGACAATTAGTTGATTCGGTCTTAAATGATTTTTTTTTTCTGCAGCATGAAATCTACCTGTTTGTTGTTGCTTTCCAGAGGGCTTCTAGGAAAGGAGAGGAGCGACGCACGCCACCCGTAATAAATCAGTTACAAAAGCAATTTTAGCTACTTCTGTTTGCAGATTGTCCATGAAATGACTGTGATTTCATCCAATTTAAACCCTGCTTTACTGTTTAGGGATTGTGTTTTTCCCGGATAATCCCACGTTAATGATTCTAGGTCTGTATCTTTCTCACGGATCGTTTTCTCTCACCGAGCAGCAGAAAGCCACAGCCAGGCAGAGCTTTGCTTGACCCAAGGCAGAGATGCCAGTGCCAGGGTGCAGATACCCCTTTAGCTCTGGGTGCTTATGGTGCCAGGAAAAGTTATACGGCTCTTGCCCTGATGGGAGGATGATGTCCTGTTTCCCTGGCCAGGGGCTGCCACCTCCCAATATCTGGGCTATACCTTCACTCTGGAGACCAGTTACCGCAGGACTTGCCACTGGGAGCAGCTGATGGAGGAGTATCAATCGCATTTTTTGCCGTGGCTCAGTGATGGCAAACTGCTGGCCAGGTTGGGCAGAAAGAGAGACCTGGCTGATGCAGGCAATAGTGAGCTGCGGTGCCTCTTGAAACTAATTTGGCGCTGGACACAAGGTGGGCTCAACGTCACTGCTCGGGAGGAGAAGTACCTGCTGCCCCCATGCACCAGTTTCCCAGCAGCCGCTGGCCAAGTTTGCATAGATGGGGTGGTGTCTCCCCATCTTTCTGCATTAGCAGAAGGCTGCCCCTGAACGCCCGGGTGCTCGTCTTGCCAAGCGGGGAGCACAGTGCGACCGCCACAAATGGGTTTTCGTGTTAGGCCTATGAAATGGTGGGTGGTAGCCCCATCTTAGAAAAAATTCTGCATCATCCTCTTGCCTGTGAAACAGTGGGGGTGGTTTTGCAGGCGCAGCTATAGCAGGAGCACTGACAAGGGCTCGGTTTACAGAGCGACCCAAACCTGGTTTTCATTAGCTGGATGTTTACAGTCCAATATGCATCTCACCTCCTATATCAGAGTTGTGTTCCTTTATTGAATAGCCGTTTCTTTCCATCAATTTTCCTTTTTTGTTATATTAAGAAAAGCAAAGAGCCAATATGTTATATACCTTACGAAGAGTTAAAGTACAAGTCGTCTTTGTAGCGCTTGCAGCGTTCCCAGTGGGTCCCATTACTTGAATTAGGCTTTTTAAAGTAAAAATCAAAAAAAAACCCTATAGACAAACAAGCCTCAAACTGAAGTTTGATAAGTAATCATACCTTGCAGGCTACCAGCTGCATAAATAAGTAATGCTTCAAGATCCAAATGCATTTTTAAAATGGTTTTTTGGTTGTTTTTTTTTTTTTTTAGGGAACGGGCAGTCAACACATCTCAGTCTGGGACGCTTCAATTTACCGTGGGCAACCTGAAGCCGGAGGAGACCTACACCTTCCGAGTGGTGGCATACAACGAGTGGGGACCAGGAGAGAGCTCGCAGCCCGTCAAGGTCGCCACGCAGCCGGAGCGTGAGTGTGCGCAGGAACGGGGTCTTGGCGAGGGAGGCAGCAACAGCTGTAGCCGTGAACGGCAGCTCTGCGGTTCTCACAGTGCATGGCTTTAAGGTTTTCATACAGCTCCTCTCAGAAAAGATGGCCCAGTCCTTATGCGCGGTAGATAAAACCTTTCCTCAATTTGTAATATTCCTTGCAGAGCATCTAGCTGCTCAGCAGCAGCATATAGCCATATGCTTGTGTCACGAATAGTTTGTGTCATGACTTCGATGATCGCACATCCCATCTTCTATTATGTGCCAGCGTAAGTGATATCAAAAGCTATGCTACGGTACAGAAGGAGTTGGTTTTCTCTAGGAAACATGATAAACTTACTGAAAGATACAAAAAACTTTCCGCTGGAGTAAACGTTTTGGCTTCTTGGTGTTTAAACGTAAATATTTTCTGGTAGTTAATGTTTAACTGTAAGTGTGTTTTATAAATCTTCGGAGTAGGTGGAAGCTTTCAGTAGACGCTTTTCCCTTTCTGTACATTTCATTTGATTATAAGTATTTCTACACGTCTGGGCTCCAGAAAGAAGAGAAATTTCTTCTAGATGAGTTTGTCCTATTGCAGTTTTTCTCGCTTGGAAGGTCCAAGAAGGGCTGTTGCAGAGAGGATTGAAACATCATTTCAGCCCTTCCGCGGCAAAAGTAGTTATTCAGAAGAATTGACCATAAAAATGGGATTAGTATCTACTTCTTGGCACAGAGGTGGAGGCTGTGCTATATACCGATGGGCTCTGGTCTGCTTTGGCAAACCAGAGGGGTGAAGGGTGGGATGCTCAGGTGCTTTTAAGCTCCTTCAGTAAGCCCCTGCCAGAATACGCTCACCCTCTGTAATAAGGGGAGAAATCTAATGCTTAGCACAGAAACGGTTTTACATCAGCACACGTTGCCAAATTTAACTGAAAGGCAATATTTGTCTGAAACCCCTTCATTGTGTGAAGATAACAGCTGTGCTGGAAGCCCCTGAAATGTGTTTTCTTGATTCATGGTCGCAGGAGACTTGTCGCTGGGAGCAGGTAGAGGAGGTGGGAATGGCTCTCCACGGGGGGTGGAGGAGAAGAGGAGCGTGGAAGCAAATCCTGTGATAAGGCGAGCCTCCGGAGGTGGCTTTAGGTGGCTTTTGAACTGTTCAGTTCCCTTCACAGCCAAGCTGAGCCCCAGGAAAGGTGTCTGCTAGGGCCGGTGAGAGCACGTGCGACGTCCCCTGACCAGGCAAGGGATGTTGTGAACAAGGGGAGAAGGGACCTTTCAACTTACATTATTCTGTGGTTTTGTCTCTGTAGCTTTGTTTATCACAAAACATGAATTTTACTCCCTGTCATCACTTCGCAAAGCCCCGAGAGTAGTGACGTTAGTGAAGTATCACCCGAGATGTGTCGCTTTCTGTTTTTCTGGATGGCCTTGCATTTTAGATACATCTTCGGTTCCTGCTCTGAGATTGCTCTGCCGCTTATGGCTTTATTTGCAGTTACGCAACCGCCATGTGCAAACGTAAGCAAGGTGGTACCCCAGCCCTTTTTGGGGAAAAAATTCTTGAAAGTCAGTTTATGAATCTGAGCCTTTTGAGAGTAAAGTATTAGGTACCTAACCATCAGCATCATTTCTCTGTTAGTAATTTATCTCTGCATAGACACATGTGCACAAACGTGCATATGACATTTCCGTATACATTTGTATTTTATATATGTAATATATATATATTTACAGAAGGAAAATAACATTTCAATCGGGGAAAATGCCTTCCCCCTTGCAAAGCCCCAGTGAAAAGCAGGCACCGCTACCCCCTGCTGTCACCGTCTGAAGCTGCCACGGCGCGGAGTTACCGGCTCTGTTAAATGCACAGTGTAGACATTTGGAATATCTTTCCTATTTAATAACTTCAAGATTTCTCTAAAGTGTCAAGTTTGAGCATGGAGAAAATATTGCTTTCCATTTTTCTTTTCGCTTTTTACTGTTGACCAAATTATCTTATCATTTTGAAACAAGTCTCTCTGGTCCTGGGAGGCAGTCAGCCTCTATGTGGCTGTCTTTTAGAACATGCTGTAACTATTGTACAATAAATTACATGGCTGCACATAAATTGAATTTCCACATTATTTGAAAATATCAGAAGTATTATGCAATCTGGCATTGTTGAAGAAGAAAAAGCTGATGAAAAAGGACATCTGAAATTCATGTCTGTCAGTGCCTGGTTCTAAAAGTGCATACATTTGCTCAGTAATCAGTTTAAAAGATCAACAGAACAAGTTCCAGCTTTTTGAAATAATCATCCAGAATATATGGGCTGGATTTATATGAAGGTTTTTGTCCCCAGATTAACACCCCCCTCCTTTTTTAGTAAACTACAACTCCTTTTCTCTGCCTTTATGGTATATAATTTCACTACAGTATTATCAGTCCAGATTTAAATCCCTGCCCGCTTAAGCCATGTCTAATCTTTTCATACCACATGTGGAGACTTTGTGAGTTATTATTTTGGCTCCTCAAGATGCTGTTAAAGCAGCTTGGTAGTAGAGAATAAAGAAATGCATCTATGCTCACAAGGAGGATTGAAATTGTCCGTCCGAGCTTTGAAAGCAGTTCCCTGCTGTGGGACCAGCTCAGTTCTTTTCACAGCCCTTATGAATTAGAACCAGTTTCCTAATAAAGCTACGTCTCCACGATGTGTGTATCAGTTGGTGAAAGAGAAGATGAATAGGGAGGCATGTTGGTGTGCCCCAACGAAACGTGACGGCATCACTCCAGCCTCATAAAGTCGCCTCTTATCATCTCCCTTCCAGTGAAATCAATTTAGTGTGCACTGACACCTCAACTTCTACCCGAGCATCTTTAAGGGCTTTATAAAGAATAATTAATTACTGTATCCTTCTGAGGTAGGGAAGTGTTATTATACCTACTTAAGAGAAGCCCACGTGTGTCCCCATATGCCTACCCCCTCCTGCGCGATGCTTCGAGGAGCAGATCTCCGACCCCCCGTGTTGCCCCCGAGGTGGGGAGCAGCGGGAGGAGCTGTGCTCCCCACCCAGGGTCCTGAAAACGGAAATTCTGAACCAGAAATACAGAGAGTGGCGGTGGATCTATGTAGTGAGTGGGGCATTTTGCAGCAGCTAGAGGGTGATCTTACTTGCATAGGAGACTTGGTGACTTTGGTCACGGAGATCCACACCTGCCTAGATACTTCTGTAATTACTTTCAATTCCCATGAGAGGCTGGTGCATGTAACCTCAGAAATGGGTCCCTTTGTCGATTCAGCATTTCATTTTTTCTGGTTATGGTGGGGAAACATCTATTATTTTTTTTTAATCACTGACTGGCTGCACCTGAATTTTCTTGCTAAGATAACTAGCAGCAAAAAGTACCATCAATACTGCATTAAAGCAATTGCATCAGAAGATATTAAAGTTTTGGGGTTTGGTGGTGGCCTTTTTTTTGCTACAAGTTTCTCAGTGGAGACAATATTCTTTGAAGTTCTTGCACAGAAAATGTTAAAAAGATGTAGACAAAATTTCGACTGCAATCTCTTTTAACATACGTTTCTTATACAAATGTCAAAACCGCATAGAAAATTAAAAGGCCATTAAAATTAATGCAATGAAATTTCACATGAAAAAGCAAGGGAAGGCAGGGATGTCTTTAAAGCCCACGTAGATGACAATTTTGTCAAGCAATAATCAGTTCCATATATGTTGAGCTGCACAAATTAAGTTTGCAGACTAAACAAGTGCTGCTGGAGTAATTGAATTTTCTGAAGACTTGTATCAGACCCATCCATTTTAGAGACCAACGCAGAGACGGTGCCAGATCGTCACCTCCGGCCCTGCCGTTGTCAGACGCTGAGTATTTCAGAGGGCACTAGCACTGCCTTTGCTCCCTACTCAGCTATTTTGGGTGCCGGTTTCGGTCACAATGATGATAACGTTGTTGCTATAAATGATGCTAAATGATCTCATGGTAGTCAGGGTCTTGCTGAAATGAGAGCCCTGGGATGAATTAGGGCAGGCACTGCAGGCTACCTATAAAACCTCCCATCAAGGTGGGCTTGATCAGGTTTTTGGGAGCAGGGAGACGAGAATCACCTTTCTCCAGTGCAAAATGGCCGTGGATCTGGGCGGAGAAAAATCTAAGCGTATGTTTAAGAAGTTGGGAGGGCTGGAGGCAAGGCTCTGTGGCTTTGGGCAGATCACTGAAGCCTCTTGGTTTCTCCATCTGGAGAATATAAATAAGCAATATTGACGAAAGACCATCTTCCGAGGTCCCTTCCAACCTGGGCTATGCGTTGAGTCTATGGCTTTTCCCCTCTCCTTCCTCATGTCCAGGTGCAGGACTGTCTGTGCTGCTTAAACAATGTCCTTCGTGACAGGGATTTCCCTTTCCGTCACTGATGTAACAAAAAATAATGATTTTTAACAGACCTGCGGCTAGTCCCATCTGATGAGGGAGCCATGGGCTCCGTCGGGAGCGTTCTCTGCTGCAGCCCATCCCGCATCAGCTCTCACAGTGATGAACCGAGGACATGGCGCTCCTGCTCTCCATCCATCAGTTTACAACAACATTACGTATGTTATTTTAAAAGGAAAAAAGTCTCTGTCTGAGTCTGCACCCTCACCCTGGCAAAATTTGCGTGTACAAAAAGGTCCCCGGAATAATGAATGGTCGCTTTGGTTTTGGACAGGGTCCGTTTTGCAAGGTGCAGGGTATTTATATTTTTATATATATTTAATATATTTGTCAATATATGAAAGAGCTGGGCAGGCAGAAACGTAAGCATCTCCGGTGTAGTGCCTTGGTAGTGAATTTTTCTTGTCATTTGATGAAAGGGTGAAGCAGCACTGAAAGATGTGTTCTGTGGAGTCATTAATATCCTCCTCATTTGTGTGTATTCTTCCATAATGGCTCAGTAAAATACACCCTGGGGTAACTTTATGCCATTCTTACATGGTTCTTTAATTTTATGAGTAATTTATGTGTAGCGGTGAGGGGGAGGCTTTCAATTGCTTTAAATTTTAATGAAACATATCTTCCTTTCTAAAAGTTGGGCAGACCTAAAGGAAAAGGTGGTGGTGGCTGTTTTTCTGTCTGTCTTTGATTCCTGCTTTTGGCTTCCCAGCCGCTTTTTTTTTTCCCTGGGCTTTTAATTTTTTTTTGTCTTTTTCTTGAGAGAGAAGAGTTGCTTCTGTCTCAACTCTTGGAAGGTGCTTCGCTTTGCAGAAGGTTGCCGCAGGAGGGGGGAGGTCCCGCTCTGGCCTGGTCCTGAGGACACTGGTGCTGTCCCCAGCACAGGACCGGGTAGCGCATCTGCCCCAGCCCTGGCATCCGTAGTGCTGCCTCGTAAATGGAAAATACGGATTCAGATCCCCCGGACACATCTGTGATATGAATTTTGTCTTTTGTTTCCTGTGTTGTTTTTTTCTACATCAGGTTTCATTTCAAAAAGTA
The DNA here is from genome assembly GCF_964195595.1 of Calonectris borealis. Lineage (NCBI taxonomy): Eukaryota > Metazoa > Chordata > Aves > Procellariiformes > Procellariidae > Calonectris > Calonectris borealis. The sequence goes on along the minus strand of NC_134351.1, from coordinate 2,480,047 downwards.
GAAATTTATTTTATTTTGTGGGGAATCTGAACCATTTTCCCATGGCAAGCGATCCGCCCGCTCCCATTCCCAGCTCCCGCGCTCCCCGGCCGCCTCGGGGCTGGGTCTGTACGTGTCGCAGGGGCGGTCAGGCCAGCTTTTGCTTTTTAGATACGTTTAAACTGGAGTCAGGGGTGGTTAACAGAGGCTGTTAGCATTGATAATTGAGATTAAAGATCACCTCATGCTGTTTTATTCTTCAGACCCTGGCTAGCTTTAGTGCCATGGCCTTTTTTTTTTTTCTTTTTTCTTTCTATTTCCCATCAAATTTCTAGTTTCTCTTGTGGAACAAAATGCAATACCTTAAGCCAGAATCAGTGACTCCATCTGCACTTACCTGCTGAATATGTGGTTCCCGGTGCGTCACGGGGAGACTGATTAAGGCTTTTGTAAAGGCTGTTTACAACAAGGAGGGATTAAATAAGAGAAAAATGAAAATTTATTGTTGTGCTGGTTCGTAGAGACTTTGGAAAAAAGTTGCAAAGGAGAGGAAAATCTTCTGCGCATCCTTCTTGAAGCTTAAATTGATTCTCACCTCCCAGCAAAAAAGTGACCAGCTGAGGATTCTTCCAGTATTTCTGAAAGACCCACCATGATCAGATTCTTAAAGATACTTACTCAGTTGAAAAATTTCCATCTCCCTGAGACGTCTTCATTTCCGAGTTCCACCCTGCATCTTGCAGCAGCGGTGCTGCCCCGCTGCCGTCTCGCCCCCGCTCTCCCTCTCCTGCCCCGCTGCGCCACGGGAGCTGTGACGGGCCCTGATGAAATGCTTAGGGAATTCTGACCGACGGATGGTGCCAACTCCAGAGGCTCTGGGGAGTTGAAGTTCGCAGCTGGCTCGTGCAAGGACACTGAGCGAGGTGTTTCATTCCTGTACCTCGTCCTCCCTTTGTTTCTAAAACGGGTACAATGGGGAAGACATGCTGGAATCTTAATCCTTTGAAGATGTCATGCAAGCCTTTCTTTTCTGTGAGTTAGGAGGGCAGATTCGGCTTATTAATAGTGGGAGAATTTGTTACCGCCGTGGTAGACGAAGAGTTAAAGTGAAAAACAAATCAAACACAGAAGGTAAAATTGTTCATTTTCAAATTGTCTTGGGTTCAATTTAAAGAACCACAAATTGCTTGCTGTTCATCATTCATCTTAATTAACTGAAATAATGCAGTCAAAATCTTTTCTTTTGGGGGTTTTGTTTGGTTGATTTTTTTTTTTTCCGACTGGCTCTTCTGCCTTCTTTGAAAAGTGTCAGCCTCATTAGAAAGTTGTATTGCTACATGAAATACTGTAATTAAAAATGAATTCAAATTACTTTGCATCCCCTTTATGAGACCTTCTTAAGTCTTGGTGTCCTCAGCTGCACAGAGGAAGAAACCCAGTAGATGAGCAATACGTTTTATATCCGATGTGGACACTGAATCCTTGCTACTGCAATGGTAAGTAGGTGTCTCCGTGGCTTCACGCTTAGGGCAGAATTGCTGGTACGTTCAACATATGGCAAATCAGCGCCAGTCTCAAGCGTTGTTTTCCTTCTGATTACTGAGGTGGTCACTATACCGGAAAGACTTTCTCTTGTGAGACACATACCCATCTTTTCATATTTTCATGTCTTCTGCAAAAGAAAATTCTAAAAAACCCTTTTGCTTTGGTAAGGTTTGAAAATACCTCTGACCCTCGTCGTTCCTGAGAGGTTTTGAGATGTTCTTTCAAAGGTCTCTGAAAGTCCCAGCATCAGCTACCGCATCCTTGGTGAGAGTTATAACAGAAGCAGTAAAAGCAGTTGTGTTTTCCCTCGTGCTCCAGAGTTGGCCGGAGTGAGGTTCTGAGAACGATGCGGTCCTGTTTCCCACTGTAAACCCCCTGCGCGGCTGTAGCCCTCGCTCTCGGCGCGGTCTTGCTCCCCAGCGGCACTGCCAACGCAGAGGAGACCTCCTCCCGTCCGCTGAGCCTTGGCCGGTCCTGCCGCACGTCCCGCTGCGGAGAGCCACCTTTTCTCCGGTCCTACAGATACTTCCCAGGGATTTAAAATAGTGTTAAATTAAATAGTTTTTCCTGTTGTTTTTAATAGATCTCCTCCTCTCCTCACAATAGTCTCTGTCCATTTTTCATGAACTTAAAATTTACTTGTGAAAGAACAGTGACAGTATTTTTTTATTAAAAACATTTCTCTTTGTGCTTACTTCTTCTTTAAAACTATTTTGTGTTTTTCATCAGACTCTTTAAATATAGGTTGAGGATAACAAGAGAAGGGCAAGGACCAGAGGTTTGGGGTCTGTAGGAAATTATGATGCTGGAGGCTCTTGTTGTATTTTGAAGTACAGCGAAAACAATTCTTGATTGCTTTCCTTTTTTTTGCTTTAATACAACAGTATATTTCATTCTGTCATTGAGTATGTAAAACTTGTGAAAAGCTTACACCAAAATCGGTGCAAGTAATTTAAAAATTATTTAGAAAAGAAGTATTTTCGTTTGAAAATGTCATTACTGGATGTTTCAGCATTATGGAATTACTTTGCTTCGTTTTTCTTGCTAAGCAAAAATTGTCACTATTTTTTCCAAATGTTTTCATGTCTGTGAAAACCATGTTTACCACAAATAATCTGCTTCAGTGAAAATATTCTAAATGAGAAGAGGGATTTTTCCATTTCTGAGGTTTGTCTGTGCCGCACACTTCTGCCTTTTAGTGGTTCATGGAGGTGGTTGAGATGAAGAATTCGGTGCTTGTCACCTAATCATTGCTTTTTATACATAATAAGCTTCACCGACTAGAAGTATGTTGTAATTCTGCTCCAGGTTTGCTGAGATGCAAAGGCACCATTATGGCAAGTAAAATACTTTGCTTTGACTGACTTGCCGAGAAGGAGCGGAAAATTAAAGCCACTTTTATCTGAAAAAAATAAAATGCAGAACAGATGAGCATATCTTAATCAACTATGCAAATCAAGGCATTGCACTATTTGCATGAAATCTCCATATTTATAGGTCCCTGATGCAAACAGTAATGCAGAGGGACAGTGGCCCTGCCTGGATGCCCCTCAACCAGGAGGGGTGTAGGACAGTGGGACCACCCTTGGCACCCCTCGCCAGGGCAGGATTCACCCTGCGTGCAGAGAAGGTGGCAGTTCGGGGGTATGGGTGAGCACTGAGCGGCAGCTGACGGTGGTGAAGATGCCACCTTAGCAGTAATATGTTGCAGTTGGAAGCTCGTTTGCACTCGGGTCCGTTTCCTTCGTCCTTACGTCCCTCACGGGAGCGTTGCGATGCCGCAGTCCTCAGGCAGCGTGGCCGTCCTTTCCGCTCGCTGAGAGACGGGGCAGGGTTTCACCAGCCGGATTTGGCAGCTCGCTGTGGCCCTGTCTGGTCCTTCTCTGGACAAGAGCACTGGTGTGTCACTTTGCTGAGATTCATCCAAAAATCTCTGCTGAGCTGCAGACCACTGGGACGTGTTTGTCTCCCTACAGCTCTCCTAAAACAGTGGCGACTGGGGCACTGGTAACGAGCTGCAATGAAATAAACTTCACCGAGCCTGATTTGGGCACTGGGAAGAGACCTGCTCAGTGCCTCCAGCGGATCCAGTGCCACCAGGTTTTCCTGAATGGTGGGACAAAGCTCTTCTCAAACCTGTTGATCAGAAACAAAGCTACCTCTGTAGAGATTGTAGGACAGCCGTGTCTAGAGACCTAAATCATGATCGAGGCCATTTGTGCTATGATTTCTACGAATTTAACGGAGGGACTAGACCTGAGACAGAAGACAGACTCCTGGACCTCTGCAGCTGAGCCAGGGATGCGCTCCAGCCTACTCTTCCTGGGAAGTGCCAAATCATTTAAACAATTCAGGTAGGTCCATTGGCCCCCTCCATATCGGTTGTCTCTGTGGGACACCCCAGCCCATCGCTTTGTTTGATTAACCATCCCGCTCAGCTCCCTTCGGACCCGGGTGTGCCGTCACCCTGAGGTGCTCAGCTGTAACTGCCGTGGTCCTCTGCAGGGGCAGCAGCACAGCACCATGCGGAGGAGAAGGTCGAAGAGAAGATGTCCTATAAAACGGGCTGCTGCCGAGCATTTCTAAAATAGCTTTGGATGTAAGGAATTGAAATGCTGTCTCGATTCCATTTGACATACATTCATCTTTGTTTTATCTGGACCTTTCTTCCTACCCCAGAAATCTTGCAATATAAATAGGTAAGATAAAGAATGGGTAGGAGATATATTATTATGCCATTTTATGGGAAGGAAATTGAAGCATAAAAGCACTAAATTATTTATCCAAGCTCCCTCTGCAAGTCTGAGCCAGAGCCAGGATTGCTGTAACCTATCTTTCTGTGCACTGTTTCTCAAAATAAAAGGTTGAATTTCCGTCCCTATTGAAGTCAATAGGAGTTGCTTTTTAGTTCTGCAGATGCTATAATTGCTCATAAGTGCATAGCAGGGCCTCCAGCCGTTGTAAACGCTCTTCCATTCAGAAAGGTTTTCCTTCCATTTTTCAGACCTCAAACAAATGCAGGGCAGGTTTGGACACCCAGAAGATTGTGTAACAAAAGCTTGTTTTCAAAATGAATTTATCTCACTGACTGCAGACTATTTCTTCCCTGATGACATTATTTTAGCGTTCGTGTTTGCACCCCGTATTTGCTTTCAAATAGCTTGTTGACATTTGTGAAGTCTTAATAAAATTTGATTCACAGAGGGATTTTCTCCCCGATGCAAATATAGATGACTTCTTCCTCCATCCACAGTCTTGTGGTTTTCCTGCCACAAATACAGCCCATCAGTCACTTGTAATAAGAATAGTAGGAAACCATTTAAAATATTGTTCTCTTTCTGAGTTTAGTAGCAGGGCTAACAGGTTGGTTACAGCAGTTCGATTCCTAGAACTGTGCACTGTGATATATGCTGAAATGTTTGAAAGTCAGGCAAAATAAAAATGGGAGTGGAAATGCTGGGTACTGAAGATACTTTTTAAAGTTTCTTTATTAATTAAGAGCCTGTATAGGTGTTGAGCTGCTTCTGCCGTCACTGTTTTACCCATTTCTGGCCAAGGATTTATTTGGCAAGAATAGAACAGAATAGACTATTTCAGTTGGAAGGGACCTGCAACGATCATCTAGTCCAACTGCCTGACCACCTCAGGGATGACCAAAAGTTAAAGCATGTTGTTAAGGGTATTAATGCCTCTTAAACACTGGCAGGCTTGGGGCATCGACCACCTCTCTAGGAAGCCTGTTCCAGGGTTTGACCACCCTCCCGGTAAAGAAATGCTTCCTAATGTCCAGTCTAAACCTCCCCTGACACAGCTTTGAGCCATTCCCACCTGTGCTATCCAGGATAAGAAGGTAACACCATGCTCCCACCTGCCTCTTGGTCCAGGCTTTCTGGAATTTGTGTTGTGGTATCGTGCCCCACTGGCACCTTCGGGGTCTCTGGCGATGCGCAGGTCCCCTGCGCTCCCCATCCTCCCCCCGAGCCTCTGCCCCTCCGCAGCAGGAGGGTGGAGGAGGACGCATTTCCAAACCTCCTCCAGTAAAGGCAGCTCCAAGGAGGCACTTTCCCTTCGCTGCAGAGTTCGGAGCTGAGCCACCTCCGTCACATCACTTGGTGGTACCATCCCTGGTCCCGTGTTCCTTAACAAATGGAAGAATATTAGGTTCACGCATCCATCTGTGGGGCGCAGCTGGGCACCACGTGAAGAGTTAAAGGGCAAACTGATGAAAACCAGAAGACTATGAAAACATAAATGCAGCCACTTCCAAAAGCTGACCCCGGCGCCAGCTCTCGTGGATAGCACTGGAGGCGTCCGGGGCAGTCCTGCCAAACAACTCTCATGTCTTCAGAGCGTGTCCGGTGCGGGGAAGCAGGTTTCGCTGAGTTAATAATTATGCTGCCTGCAGGCTCTCTGAAGTTGCATCTTTCCGTGCAGCACGGAACCAGATTTTAATGAAATATCGTTAAAGCTGTTAACTACAGAGAAAGAAGGGGGGGGGAAATCAAAGGCGCAATCAAAGCATGCACTCTATTATCAATAACTGCAAGTGGCTTCATAAATGTTTTACGTTTGAAATGTTTTCAGTGCAGATCAGCACAGAACCAGCTGTTTAAACGAAAAGTGAAATGTAATAACAAGAACATTTTAATCATTGCATCTCATTATAGAGAAGAATGAATCACTAGGAAAAATGTTTTTAAAAAGCAGCTTTCATGATGGAGGTGGCTAGCCTGACACAGAGCTGGAGACCAAGGAAGCCTAACTCAGAATTAAAAGGCATATTCCTTTAAAAAAATGAGTTGGGATAAGTGGTTTTGTTTTCCTCGTAAAAGCTTGGTGGTGGTATGTGCTCGGTGGTACGTGCTCTCTCCTGGGAAGGTTTAATGCTCTCTTCTACCTGAAAGGATTCAGAGCATGAATGCCTGGAATGGTGCAGTCGGCACAGGAGCGTCGTGGCCATTAGGCGGGAGGTTGGTTTGGACTATAGGCAGCAAAAGTCAAGACCCCTGGGACCAAAAGGAGAGAGAAAACAAGTAGGACCGTGATCCTTTCGCCTCATATTTGGGCATTCAACTTCAAGGTGGTCTTTATGACTCTGTTTTCTTGTCCAAAGGCTGCCATGCATAATTCTGCGTCAATACACCTCCGAGCCCAAGGCTGGAGCCCATCCATAGCTCTGAAAGAAGGTCAGTGTCTGGTGATAGAGCTTAGGGCAACAGTCGTGGCGTAACTAACTCTTTACGTGCCAGAGCTGTGCTCATGGAGTTCAGGTGCTCCTCTCCCTGGTCTCCAGTGGGCCTTCGGTATGAGCTGGATTCCCACCAGCACAGGCAGAGTGGCCCGGGGTGCAGAAGGCAAAGCTTCAGAAACTGTATAAAAATGTCAGGTTTGAGAGAGATATAGCTTGTTTAGGCAGTTGCCAAGCAATTTTTGACGTAGTTGCCTACGTTCCTATTTTAGGCGCTTGTATCTTTCTTGTATCTTATTAACTATTGTTATCAAAAGTTTAAGTGAACAATAGCAAAGAGGAAATCTCTGTGCAAGGGTAGTGAAGGCTCCTGAGAGCAGAAATTGTGTTCCTGCAGGTTTTGAGGAGCATTTGACTACATGGACCTCTGGTTTTATGCAACTGAAAATGAGCGGGGTCGATACCAGAGTCTCTCAATAAGGAAATGCTTTTACTGGCGTACAGAGATGCTCTTACAATAAATCAAACTTTGCAGGGCTACTAGAGGTTTTAAAGCCCTTGTACCCTACAAGTGGCCAGGTCTTCCCAGCAGCTGTTGCCCACTTCAAGCTGGGAAGCCCTCCTGCTGAGCTCCTCCGGGTCTGCTGACTCCAAAGTCAAGCTGCATTGACTCAACTTGTGCTCTGGAGGTATGAACCTGGGTGGTGTTCCTCCTGCCAGGGGCTCCCAGCTTGCCCCGTGTGCGTGGTGCCTCAGCAGCCAGGACAGGAGACAGATGTGCAGCCCTCCTGCTCTGTGAGATGGAGGGAGGGTATGAATTATGGACGTTCTCTGGAGGCGCTTCACCTATTGCCAACTGCACGTGACTTCTTTGGGTTTATACGGACTGCTGGCAGGAGGTTAGCTCTAAAAATAGCCCATAGTCTATAAGATTTGAGAACTGCTGGAAGATTAAAAGCAAGACGTACCATTTACGTAGAGGACAGCCCTCTTTGCTGGGGCCAGCTCAGCTCAGAAACACAACAGTACTGCTCTGCAGTGAATATGTTAGGAACGCAGGTACTTATTTCTGCAACAATATATACCTAAAATCAAGGTATATATCAGGTGCTATGGCAAGTATCACCTTTCAGCCCCAGGGACATTGGGTTTTGGGGTAGCGTGAGGCGAATTCTTAGAGCACGGCGCGGATACAGCTGTTCGCCCCAGTAATACAAGATCAGTCATACTGACAGCTGACATTAGCCATAACAGAAAGGCAGTTAATGCATATTTCTAAAATCAGCATTGAAAAAAAAAACCCAAAGTAAAGCATTTGACCATTTCTGGCTTTGGGCCTGATTGCCTTTACGGCTACTGAATAGGAGTAATTCCACCAAATAACCCCAAAACTGGCAGTTGTGAGAGCAACATCAAACTCTTTGCAAGCAGTTGTTGTAGCTTGTATTTATAAAACAGTCCGAGGCGCTGAATCGATCTTCTGTGGGAGCGGAAGGGCACTCTCAGAGGCACGGCGGGTTTTGGAATACGTTGAAGCATTATGTGGAGCCCATGGTAGAAGAAAACGCATCAGTCATCTGCCTGCCCTCTTTCGTTTATCCTTTTTTCTCAGAGAAAGGATGCTATTAGTTGTAGGAGACTGACTTTAGAAGAAACATCATTTAATGTCTTGTTTTAATGGAACGTAAAGCAGTTCTAGGGCCTCTCTGCTATTTAGAAAAAGAAGAATTTAGGAAAAGATTTAAAACTTAATGCCAATTTTCACCAGATTATTATTTGACAGAAGGGATCAGGAGAGATTATTAAATGCTTTGTGTGTGCTGAAAATGCTGAGACCTTAAGCACATTAGAGTGCCTGTCAGAAATATTGCAATAGGATGAAAAGGAAAGCTGGGCAAAGGAAATAAAAATATTTTAAATACATCTACGCTGCATCTAAACTTGAAATTACTTGTGATCAAAGGCTATCTGTATTTAGCTGGTGACGTGTCTGAGCACCTTTCTCTGATGCCCAGCTCTGCCATCCCTGTTCTGCAGGAGGGGGACGGATCCAGGGAGCGCGGGGTCAGGCACTCCTCGGCTATCTCGCCGCACGCTTACAGATTTACAAAAGAGAGCTGTTAGTGCGAAACTGCCTTGTGATGGGGATGTAACTTTGCGGAAAGCCTGTTCTAGGAGCTGTAATTCTGTTATCTGCCGGTTGCACAATAGTTTGTGTTATGCCACAGCACGCTCCCTATTGAAAGTAAAAAGGTACTGATTGGTGTTGAAGATTTTCAGAAATAACCTTCTGCTTGACCTTTACATTTGCGCCACAATTATAATTCGGCTTTTTTTCTTCCAATTTTCCTTGAGTTTGAGATGAAGGCGCAGATAAGCTATGGACAGCATCATCTCCAAACATCAGTTGTTGCTGGGTTAGGTCCAGCAGAGACGTGCAGGGAATGTTTTTCTGGTGCTGCTGGTAGTTACAGTTTATTAAGCTTTTTTAGCTCTCTGTCTTAATAAGTGTTTTAAGCTGACATCCAAAAGCATGATGTAGTTGATGGGTGATAATTTGCATTCAGCATGAAATTGGAGCATTTTAAGATAGTCTGTATAACAAAAGGTGACCCAGTGTGGTTTGCTTAACAATTACACGGGATGGTTTTGTGTTGTCCTTTGAAGAGGAGTTGTGTGCTTCTTCACCCACCAGCACGATGGGGTGTCAAGGCAATCTAAATTTTGCATTTCAAATGATCTCTGCGTAAGGCTAAACCTGTATCAAACCTCTGTATTTTCAGAACTAATCAAACCAGTTAATAGGTTCAAGGATGGGATATTTTGACACTTTTATTATCGTTACTTGGTTTATAAGGTGAGCTCGTTACAGCCCTGTGTTTCTGTAAGTGCTGGGCACCGTGCAAACACAGGCATATTATTTAAGAGCAGAACTAGGACTACATATTAATATCGGAGCTTATGCTGCTGAGGCCTAACTTTTAAGGGCAAATTAGGGTTTGCAGACGATGAGAGGTCTCCGGGCTCCAAGCAGGTCAGCTCCGAGATCAGCCCAGTCACCCAGGGCTTTATGTGGAGAGCTGTATGGTGTCTTCTGGCCAAATCCATCGCCTTGCTCCGTGCTACCAGTGACTTTGCAGGAGCAGCCTCATGCCGTTGCTAAACGGGGGGATACCAGCCTAGAGCCCAGCCTTTGTGGGCTCCCTCGTTCACTAGAGCGTGCCAAGGACTGCCCTTCATGCTTCATCTCAGCCATCATCTGCGATCCCTCAGGCAGCTAAAAGAGAGCGAGTAACGTGTAAAGGAGTTTAAACAGATAGCATAAACGGGGTATGTGTGTGCAACATGTGCAAATGGTCTAAGTAGAAGCTAGGAGAGGGATTTTGAAGGCTAAAAGAGACCAAATCTTGCTGCGGTGCACCAAATCAATTTATAATTTAATAGCATCAAGCTGGTACATATAGAGCTGGGACAGAAACACACACAACTAAGCGGTGCCTCACATGAAAGCAACTTTAAGCTCGCAGTCAGTGTGTTTATGAGATGGCTTTGGGGTTGTGCCGGGTTGTATGTTGGTGTTCGCCTGCGGGTTTTTCTAATGGCTCCTCTAATGGCAGTCCTTAGCTTGAACTGGCCTTGGATGATCAGATTTGTGTGTCTGCGATTTCCTCCTACCGCAAGGTAAATGCATCTATTGCGTGCGTTAGATATTTGTGCTAATCATTTCCCGGAAATTCAGTTTTAAGATGAAGTCCGTCCTCTGAGCCAAAGGCACAGAGATGTAGCCTAGAAGGAACAACCCTTTTCAGTATTTCATGTATTCACGGTGCTAAATCTGCAGCAGTCTTTCCGCAGTGTTTTTTCCATGGGTTTATCATTCCTTTCGTATTTTGTCTGGAGTTTCTGAGGCGTACAGTGCTGAAGCAGAGCGGTGACGGGCATCCCCCGGAGGTGTCCCCTGGGCTGGGTCCTGCAGTGGTGGGCGATGCGGGAACGGGGCTTTCACACCTCCTTTCCTTTCTCTGCAGTGCAAGTTCCCGGGCCGGTGGAAAACCTGCGGGCTGTGTCTACCTCACCTACCTCGATTCTCGTCTCCTGGGATCCCCCTGCCTATGCAAACGGCCCCGTTCAAGGCTACAGGCTCTTCTGTACGGAGACGGCGACTGGAAGAGAGCAGGTGAGTGGTGACCGGAGCAGCTCTGCTCTCCCTGTGAAAAGGAGATATTTGGTGCAGGCATCTGCAGGTCTTTAGAGCACTGTAAAGGCTCAAATTTTACAGATTAATCCGCCGGGTTAGGTAAATGTTGCACAGACCGGCGATAAAAGAGCAAATCAAGCAAAATAAATTTTCACTGGAGGTAGAAGAGGCAGCCTATTATATATTAACCATTCCTCAGCTTTACACTGAAATTTCAGAATAATGCCAAAGAGCATTTAAAGACCCTTTAGACTCTCCCTTTATATTGTGCAAAACCATCAACACATTAATGGTAGTTTCTACGTGCTTTGTAGAATATATATTTTTAGTCACTTCTTGTAACTTCTTTCAAGTAGGAGGGTAAAATAACATGGATCCAGGCTAGAAACACTGCGTTTTTTCTCCAGACTGGCAGATGCTCATAGTAAAAATTGGTGTTGATGCTGTGCACTTAATTGCGCTCCTAACTCTGCCGTGAGCACGTGCTTTTGAGTGGCAAACAAGCAACCTTGCTTTCTGCAGGTTGCAGACTGCTCAGGGGCTTCCCACTGGCCATTTAATAACCAGTATTTGGTAGGAGTGCAGCAGTAGCAGTGGAGATGAGCTCGGTGGGTAGAGTATGGCCTGAATAGGTTTTTAGCTAAGAATAGGGAAGAAAGCGGAGACTTCTTTTTTTCTGACCTGATAGCACGCGATAATCGCAGGCATCAGCAGTCTTGTGGCAGGTGCTTCAGTAACCTTACGGGAACTTTTATACCATCCCCATTTTTTTCTCTTCTTGCTTTATTTCACTTCCTTCTTTTCTCCAAAATTCCCTTTTGATTCTGTGCCTTTATTTTCTTCTTTCCCTGTCACGTACCTGTGGAGCAGTAGCAACTGGCTTAACCAAAAAACCCCCCTTTTCTCCTGCACCCTAAGTAACAAAACACAACTCTTGGGCGCTGAATTCCCCTCCATCCCGCAGCCGTGGGCAGGGCTGCAGACAGTGCCGAGACCTGAGCTGTAAGAAGCCACTCTGTTACAAATTGCCTGTTATACCAACTCAAATAAGGATTTAGCTCTACTTCTCCAAGAGTGACAAGCTCGCCTCTAATCCGCTCCCCCCTCGGCGTGGCCGTGGGGCGGGCTGTCACGTTTCCCCTTGGTTTGTCGTCTCTGTGTGCTAGAACGTGGAGGTGGAGGGGCTCTCCTACCGGCTGGAGGGGCTGAAGAAGTTCACCGAGTACACCCTGCGCTTCCTCGCCTACAACCGCTACGGCCCCGGCGTCTCCACCGAGGATGTGACGGTCACCACACTTTCGGATGGTGAGTGGGGACGGAGAGGCCCCGGGGTGGGCAGGTTGCGTCTATCGGTTGCAATCGTCAGACTTTTTCTTCTGCCACCGTATTTTGGAAGAGGCAGCAATGAAACGAGGAGGTTATTGAACGTGCAGGACAGAAGTCAGGTAGAGTACCTGCCTGCGGTGGTACCCTCTGAGCTGGCGTTGGTCTCCAGGGGTAATTGGTTCGGTTCATTATTCCTACGCCTAGTGAGGAGGGTGGTGTCCTTCTCTCCTTATTTTCGCTTTACCTTAGGCACAGGCGTATCCTTTCAGCTTTTCAACAGAAGCTCTTTTCTTACAGCTGCATTTGAAGAGCCACCTGCCTGGGTTTTCCTTGTGCTTTAAACACAGGGGTAGCAAATGTGCCAGGGCTTCAATCTCTGCTCGTCACAGCGGCTGCACCATCATCCCGCCCCGAGCTCACGCCGTGCTCCAGTGGCTCGCAAGCTCCGGGCGATAAATTGAATTTTATTTTGCATTCGGAAGCACTTAGTTGTGTCTGATATCACAAAACTTACGCACGCCTGACTCCTCTTGAAGTCACTGAGCCTCATCCCCACACCTGGCTAAAACAGGAATAACTTCATTGGAGTCATTTGGGCTACAAAAGTGTAAAAACGATAAAAATGAAGGAAAAATTCTTTCAGCAGGGTTGGTGAGAGTTCATAAAGCAGAAGCCAGAGCAGAGACAGGCTCCAGAGGCTTCAGGGATGCGCCAGCTCCTGACTGAGCCCCACAGCCAGAGGGTTTTTTTCCATATCAACATCTTATTTAAAAATGACGTGAGAGGTGTCAACGCAGCTTTTAAAGTGAGATTTATCAACAGTTAATTTTCCTTCTGATAAAAATTTGGACAACTTCTTTTTCATTCATGCTAATAAAGCAAGATATGGGAGTTCGGGTGGCCCTGGCCTGCGTTTGGATCACTAATTTAAGGTTATCTTCATGGGGAAAAAATGTTTACTTTTACATGAGAGTATCAGGGAGTAGGCAAGAAATACGTTGCCGTGGGCTTCAACTAGGTATGTTCAACGTGCTGGGTTTTTCTCCCCTCAGAAGTGTAGCAGATACCCTGTGCTAAGGAGCGCATTCGGAAGCGGTGCCCGGCATGCACCTCAGTCGCATGATAATGTCTCTGTTGTTCCTTTCCATGCTGTCGATTGATGCTAGGGGAAAACAATTGAATGGAGAACCAGGGTAACTGAGATTGATCCCTTTATATTTACAATTATTTATCTAATTTTATTATAAAGTTGATCCCTTGCTAATTCTCCCTTGTTACTCTTCCCAAAACAGCAGAAAATTTGTATGAGGTTAAGAATGGCAATTTTCCCTCTGTCTGGTAACCCAGTTGCTTCTGAATGCCTCACCTGATCAACTAAAAATACCAATTTTTCTGGGCAGCGCTAGGAGAAGCTCCATAGGTCCTGGAGAAAATCAGCAGAGGGGGGGTATCGTGGACCGGAGAAGCTCTTGTATTTGTTTAGCCTGTCTACAGCATGGAGCGCTTCTGCAGGGGTCCCTGGGTGGCACGCGGGTCGGTGATGGCCCCTATGGAAGCGGTGCTCCCGTCTCACCTCCACCCGCTGCCGCTGGAGTTGCTGCCACCCTGAGTTACCCTGCGGGTCTCCTTGGCCTCTGGAGGAGCAGCGGTGGAGAAAGCACGGTCTGAAAGGGCTTCAGCCGGGCAGGGAGGCTGCGGGGGGTCAGGAGGAGCAGTGCTTTCATTTTAAAAAGGCTGAGCCAGTCTGTCCTAAGTTTAATTCAGAAATAAATAGGCACCTCGATGCGGGGCACTGGAGGAGAGCTGTTGGGAGCCTCTAAAATAGACCCCTCAAAGAGCGATGTGGAGGGTGCTGGGGGTGCGGGGAACCCCAGCGCCGTTTTAATCTGCTTTATTCCGGGCTGTATCTTCAGTGGGATTCATCTGTGAGACCCCCGGCTCGGTTGGCACTGTGATTTTACGGTTGACACCTCTGCGATATTTTTTTCAAGTGCTACTTATGTCTACCCAGCAAATTCAGTTTTCCCTTGTAATACAGGCTGGATCTTGGCAGAATAAATTACTTCACACTTATAATTATAAAAACAAAAGGAAAACAAGTGAAAATGAATATTTTGCATAATGTATGTAGATTTAATTCACACTGTGAAGTGTAGAACTGCGGCCCTGTACTCCACTTTGGTTTTAAATGTCACCGTAAGTGAGAAGGGGAAGGATTGTTATTCATGAGTCTGAAAATTAGCCTCTGCAAGTGTTTCAAACGCTTCACCTGTCTGCGAACAAAAATCATTGCTAACGAGAAGGTTTGCATGAGACTGTTCCAGAAAACGGGAGTGTGCTTAGGTGCCCTTGTTTCAGGAATCCGGAAGAAGATGGTATTTATTTTTCTCTTTATTTAATCAAAAGGCTGTTCTGCAAAGAAGTCAGTTGGCTGCAGCCTTCCCAGCCTTCCTCTGTTTTTTTTGGAGCAAGTGTAAAAGCAGAGAAAATCCCTTTAGGATACCTTTTCATTCTCCTTATTCTGGGTCTGCCTGAAACCGCTTTGGCCTCTTGCAAAGAAGAGCAGCCAAAGGGCCGCAGCGAGAGCCTGGCTTTGGCCGAGCCTGGGTGAAGGCGGTGTCGGTCCTAGCTGTCCCGCTGCTGAGAAGGAGAGGAGGGAATAGAGAGAGCAAGCCTGCAGCACAGATTTCTGCAATTTCTTCTTTTATGGTACCACGCAGAGACCTTTCCCGGGGTTAAGGTCCCTTCTGCTAGAAGGACGCACAATAAAACAGCAAGAAATAACTCCTGCGTGGGCGAGCTAACAGCCCGCGTAGAGGAGAGGCAAAGACATTTAATCCGTCCTGTTTTAGAGGTGAGAGATAAAGGAAGGAGAAAGCCCGTATACACCTCTGGGTTTTGGGCAGGTTTTGTCCCTGCGTCCCCTGCCACCACCTTCCCCATGGAGGAGAGCAGCTCCCCAGGCTGCCCCGCTACGTTTGTTGGATTGCAGCCATCCTCCAGCTGAAATTGAGATTTAGCAGCCTCATCAGTCAGGGCCTGCTGCTGTCGGAGGGACAGGAGCTGGCCACCTTTCCTGGCTCCTGCGCGGTGCTTTTCCATAATGAGGAACACCTTGCTTGTCGTGACCGGCTCCCTTTGGTCTTTGCTTCGTGTCATCTCAGTCCATGCAGTCTCTGGCAGTTTATTTTCGCATCGGTAGCCAAACCCGGAGGGCAGCCCCCGGGCAAGGAGCCGGGATGCTCTGGAAGGGCAGCGACTCTCGCGCTGCTTTTCCGAAAGCTGGTTCGAAACAGAAGTAAACATCAAAAATGGGAGAAAAGTCCTGCAGATTGGTCTGTCTTTCCTTTCCTCTGGTAAAAATGACAGGATCATTTTTAAGCGTGCCTACCTCTTGAGAGTGTGCGTGCTTGAGACGGTTATTTTTTCCACGCCAATCCTTTGCTCTATAGCGTACAATACAGTATGTAGTTGCACAAAAAAAGCGCCTGTACTATTAGTTCCTGCAGGCAGAAATTTTCCATGAAGCTCTGGGATGTAATCTATAGTCTGAGAAAGGCACCCAATCAAAGGGGTATAGTGTGGCATCTCCCGCTGCAGGAGCTACAGACCCCAGACAGCATTCACCAGATCAAGGAACATACGGTATCTTTAATGCTTAATTTTCAGTTTAAAATACAGCTCAGATAATATTTGGCCAAGCTGTGTGCCATTTCAGAAATGCTTTGAGCTATCATGCTCATGAATTTATCAAAATGCATTTAATCCCAGCAATTGGCAGACAGTCTTATTTCATGCTTCCTGAGTACTTGATTTAAATATAATTTATATCCATAATTATAATATGAATGCTTTTTTTTTTAAGTAAAAATTGAAGATTGAAGTTCAGATTGACGCAGGAGACAGCCTATGAAGTTTTTCAGATGTCAGCAGCCATTCCCGTGTTTGCACGAGAGCCGAGAGCAGGGCGAGGAGGAGCGGGCTGCGAGGGCACTTACGTGAGCCTGGGCAAAGCCCGTCGCTCGGAGCCACAAGCGTGGGTTTGCCGGAGGTGGACGGTGTCGTGGCCGCGACCCTGCTGGGGACCGAGTCCCGTATTGTGCCGCCCCGCTAGCCCAACCGCTTGGGATAGTGAGCTCCCCCCAGATTACCCAACCCATCTTTATCTGTTTGGAAGAAGTACTGGACCGTTTCCCTCCTCCTCCTCTTCCCTGCAGGAATTACGCAGGAGCTTCCTGATGCAAACCGGTTTTTGGTGTGAGCGTCAGCCCTGAAACCTGTCGGGGAAAGGAGCCGGCTGCAGCAAAACATCCACGGGGAGGTTTGGTGGCTGGAGGTCGTGCCAGCGCCAGCCAGGCTCGGTTACCTGGCGTACGCGTTTCTGCCGTTACGGGATGGGGGACGTGGATCTCTTGCCTCCCGGTTAGTGCCGCTGCCCCTCCGGAGCCTCCCCCCGCGCCGCAGCCCGGGGACCCGGGTGCTCGGAAATACTCGGGGGGCTTGCTCGGCCACCTCATTCCTGCTGGAGCATTCTGCTCTACAACTACAGAACAGCAAACAACCAGCGAAACCACAAAGGACGTGGATTCATCTGATGGGCAACTGCAAATGTGTTTGGTTTTCACCAGACAGAAAGGAGGAGAAAAACCCAACAACAAACCGGAGTGCCTCGCTCTATGAACCTTCTTCCCATCCCTCAGTCTCCGGCAGCGAGGCTCATCTCGCCCACCTTCAGACCCCAGGTCCGAGGCAGGCAGCAAGGCTCCTGCGGTGTATTCGAGGCTGCTTCCGCCGCTGAGACCCCCCGTGACAGCCAGAGGGGCCGAGTTATCCCCGGGTGCATCTGTCACTGCTCATTCCTATTGCATAGCTAACGCTAGGTAAAATGAGTTCTGCTCTAATTTCTAATGGTATAATTAAGCTGTGAATAATAAACAAAAAAAAAAAAGAACTTTTACCAGGTGCATCCAATTTCTTTATTTGATCAAGATATAAAGCTGGAGGAAGTAATTGTAATCGTGTGGGCCCTGCGTTTGCCGGGGGAGCTCGCTGATTGTTATGCAAGCCGAGATATTAAATCAGGGTCTCTGATTTGGTAAAGGAAAACGTCTCCTCGACTGAACAGCGAGCAAGGAATAAAGACATCCAGTATTGCTGTGGAAGTGATTGAGTTTGATGCTGGGTCAGGTCTGGATTTATTTCTCGTTTTGATTGAAGATCTGGAAGAAAAGATAAGGGGTGCATCAATTATGTTCATGTATGCAACAAAACTGGGAAATATGACAAGCGTTCGCCAAAGAGAAATAATCAAAATAATAGAAGGACAAACAAATAGTAAAAAAAAAAAAAAGCAAAATGAAGAGAAGTTTGTCTGATAGGGGAAGAATACGTAGTAGCAATAAAACTTGAAAGTCAGTAATGAGAGGGAAAGGTTTAGGGTGGCAATGGTTAAACGTCGCAATGAGCTTTCGCTGCCCACGAGAGAGCGGAGAGAAAAGAGAAATTGTGTTTGAGAAACTGGGGCTCTGAGCAGTTCTGACTTGCTCACGAACGAGCAGATATTCTCCAGCGAGAACAGGCTTTTCTGGGAGATATCGGCATTTGCCAGATCCAGCTAATTCAGAAATGTCCAGAAATACCTCCGTTTTCTTTTTCCTTGCAATACCAAGTGCATCACAGAGACAGTTTTCTGTCTGATGTTTTTCAAAATGAGGGGAGTGCGAGCAGTGACATCTCCTCTGTATTAAGGGAGATGAAATGTTTCATATACCGTTTGCTGCTGCCAGTACTGTTGCAGCAGCAAAGCCTTAGATCAGCGTTGCATTGTCGTGGGCAGTATGGAAACGAATAAAGAATAGTCCCTGCACTAGAGAAACCAACTTGTTTCTAAAGCTGCTAATCTGGAGAGAGAAAAAAAGAGACCGAACAGGGAAACGCTTTGCGTGCGGAGCCCCGGCCGGTCAGGGCAGAGCTGGGAGCGGGGCTCGGGTCCCGCAGCCAGGGATGCTGGGGTCCCCCAGCCTGGACCGCCGGCTCTGACGGAGAGGCAGGTCTGGGTGGTTAAAATGGTTAGTTTTGTACGGTCCTTGAGCACATATCGTCAAACCAAACTGTGGCAAGATTAGCAAAACAGTCCAGAGACTCAGCTGCCGTTTTCAGGAACGCCCAGCTGGCCAGGCTGTTGATTACCCTGGATCTTCCTTTTCCAGCAGCGAATCTCTGTGACTTGGGATCGCCAGGAAGAGTTTCTGTATTTCTTGGCACTCGCTTTGCTGTACCTCTGCTTCCAAACAATCTGAGTTTTCAGATTATTTTGATTCAAATGCAGTTTTTTTCTTTTTTCCTTTTTATGATCCACAGAGCCTTCATGAAGGACAACAATATTAATGTGGGACTTTGCTGCCAGTGGGACCCTCCTGTTTAGCTGTTGTTACTTTTGCTCTTTTGGAGCCTGTGTTTAAAATACTGTTTTCTTATTAGCACTGACAAATGACTTACCTCTGACTGACTTAAATCCTTAAATAGCAGCATGCACCGAGGATGCTACCAAGTGCTGCACTCGGGGATTTGTTTATTGAACGCAGACGTGACTAGACAGAGTCCAGCGGAGGAGCTGTCTGAGCAGCGCTGCTTTAAATAATCTGGGGAAAGTATCGTTTATACGACTTACCGCAATCCTTCCGTTTAGTGACTGCACAGGGGTGGTTCTTATGATATTAGTGCCTGTTACGTTAGTTAGAGATTCATAGATGTTAAGGTCAGAGGTGACTCCTCACCAGAGATGCAGCCTGCCTCTTCCAGAGCGCTGATGCTGAGCCAGTCTGCACTGGTCGTCTCCATCTGCCACAGTTGGCAGCTTATATGGACAATACAGACTATATATGGAAACAATACATAGAGACACTATAGACAACAGCCCCCATTATGTCCACCTCTATACAGCACATAGAATTTCACCAGTTCATTCTAGTGAAAGTTTTGGCCAGAATAAGCGATTTACAGAAATACTTATGTGTACATTTTGCTTGGTGATGTATGTCCCACACTCCTAGACAGCGATTTTCAGTGAAGACTGAAGAAGGTGAAAGGAAAATGCCTGTTTTCTAGTGTAGGTGGATTCCAGCTCATAACTCTTTGCCTATTAAATTACTCATTACAGCCAGAAGTCCTTCCTCCTTCAGATAACAATAGATAATAATCCAAGTACTTCTTAACGCTACACATCTTTGAATAAAATTAATTTATTTGATCTCTAAGATGTTTCAGGTCTTCAATCATTCTTGTAGATCTTTGCTGAATCAATTCAAATGTGTGGACAACTGCAATGAGAATGATTTTGCCCTAGTGCTCTTACTATCATATACAAATGTGTTAACTCTTCTTTGACTTGACATATTCATACTTATACACTGAAAAATCATTTTCTCCTATTTTCCCTGAGACATGGCATTACAAACTATTCTTAAATTGGGTGTTCGCCATTCTCCTTTTCCAGCTCGCTCTTTCCAAATTCAGGGCCATCTTCCCGTAAGCATAAATGACATCTCTGCTTTTCAACAGTTCAGTAACCCAGGTTAGCAGGCAGGCATTATTTCTCTGAAAGGAAAATAAAGCTTTAAGTTCACATCAGGCAGTTGATGCATCACCAACTACGAACTTATTTTTGAAGCTCTTGGTTCCTTGGCGGTTGAATTAGTATTTGCCATCAGCTGGAGGAATATACATTTGAACCATTGTTGCACAAGCGTACTGGAAACAAATGTACAGAGGTGCAGTGGAAAACAGGCAGAAATTTGTCAGAAAATAGTTAGTTGCTGATGGCCTGTCCAGCTGTGCGGATGCTGAGCGCTCACCCGTATCCACGCCGTGTCCCCATCCTTCACAGAGGGGGAGCCGGCAGGATGATGGGATAAATCACACTGCCCCATGCAGGTTTTTCCTACGACTATAGCCAGAGAGAGTGTGCGATTAAAGGAACTTTTAAGATGGAACACCCACCTCCCCCTCCCGAGTCAGAAGCATTTGTTTTATTTAAAGCTACGGGTGCCAGACCATCTCATTAATGCCTCGTGAGGCATCTTCGTAAGACCATGTGTTGAATGGCTATCAGTCCCATTTAAGGATTAAAGTATATTTATTAGAATGGATATAGCAAAGTTTAGTGGTATAAAATGAGGTATGGATTATAGTATGTATGACAAGCAGAGCCTTAACGTAAAATATTATTTTTTTAAATAATATCTAAATCTTTTCTTCTTCCCCTTAGGCATCCTTGTGAAAAGGGGTGCCGCCGAGGAAGGAATACTCTGCTCTGTCTGTATATAATATATGTTCTGAAATGCACTTTAATAAAAAAAAGCCAGAGAAATTGTGGGATGTTCTTGTTTATTTCTGGCCAAGTTTGTAACAAACAAGTGAATTCAAGTAGTTGGTCTCACTGCAGGGAGCCTGCTGACTGGCTGTTTAAAGGGCTTACTAATAGGTCTGTCAAAAATGGGAAGAAATGAACAGATGCATTTGGTTTTCCTCTCCCCAGGGGACCTCTGAAGTGCCACCTGGATTAGCTGCACGGTTGTGATTAGATTATAAACTAGGTGTAAAAGCTGCACACTTCTCTTTCCAACGAGAAATACGTGATGTAACCTATTCTGATTTAGACACTAACGGCCGTATTTCCCATTTCTTTCTGCTTTTCTTCCCTTTCAGTGCCCAGTGCGATGCCTCAGAACGTCTCCTTGGAAGTGGTTAACTCCAGGGTAAGTCTGCCGCGCGCTCAGCACCTCGTGGCCTGCGATCGCGGGTATTTGTGTAGCTATCCCTGCTTTGTGTGGCTTTTTCGTGTACAAAGACACCCAATCTGCCCCTCGCATAAGGCTCCCTTCACTTGTCCGGGAGTTAAAATAAGAACTGGAACACCCCCAAAAAAATATTTTAGAGAGAAGCAGTGATTTTTCCAAAGAGGCTTCAGCAGCAGTAGTGTCACTTAAACTTAGGTGAACGAGCAGAAACTGTTTCCTGATTGCAGATTAACATCTGCAATAAACATAACTGCACTTTGATTAAATGGAACAATCTCGGGGAGTAATGAGAAGCAGAGCTGTTCCTGGGGGAAAGGAGGTGTGGGAAAGAAATACTTTATTGGTAGGTTATACGCATCACGTGCAGGTAGGTCTGTTGTCATCTTGCTTATATATTCCAACAAATACATTTCTGTTTTCGTCTGAAAGGTGCATTTCTTTCTCTTAAATCCGCTACTTCCTTCTTTAAAAAGTCTAGCATTTCCATATCGCTGCTGAAGTAGTTGATATTCTTTTGTAATATAACATTGTACATAATAGGTGTTAATTAAGCTTACTACTTGTTGGGTGCTATTTCTGAATATGTTCTGAAAAAATTTTGAGATTGTTTATTTTCTTTTTATTCATTCCTTCTATTTACTGGAACTACATAAGCTTTCATTCTGTAGCTGATTTCGGTGATAGGCCCATCGGGACATGGAAAAGCTCACACTTCAGAGCGTGAAAGAAAGGCACAAAAAAACCCACCCGTAGCATCATGTCAGGCTGTCCCCTTGGATCTTCGGAGATTTCTATTTGCACAGCCACCAAGGAGCAGGAGCCCCAGGCTCACTGAGGAGGATAAACTGCAGTTTAGGGAACATTTATATAATCTCTGATTTGCTGGGAACACTGAGTACCTGTCAGTTTGATCTTTCTCTTCTACTGCTCATTTTCATGACATCAAATGTATATTCTGATTTTTTTTTTTTCCTTAATGCACCCAGCTCCAGTTACTTTTAAATTCCTCTTACGTGTAGCGCCCAAAGGGCATTGATGTCTTGGCACATCTTGTTCCAAACCTTTGTGTTTACCTTTTCTTGCTTATTCTCAAGGTAAAATGTCAGAGAGCAGCTGATCACGTTTTGTGACCTTTTGTGGTGATCATTTACATTTAAAGTACTTAGAACCAAAATAGAAAACAAGCTGCAGGGTACAATGCTGCATGGGATGGTGCGCGGATGCTCCTACCCCGAGCTGTATTATTGCATTGGTGGTACTTACAGATGGAGGTAGTTTATACAGATGGGATAAGAAAGAATGGGCTGTGTAAATCTTGCCCCTATCATCAGAGGTCATCAGTATGTTCCTAATCACAGAGTACTAAATGTTGGAAGTCTTGATGAGATGCTAATTTGCAGATATAAGTGCTGTATTGGACAAAGGTGGATTTACATGTTAATCTGAGCGTTTGGCTGAACTGCATTGCGTGATAGGCAAAAGAAATGTGTCTCGGTCCTCCTCTACGTGACCAAGCGTGAGTGCTGGAGAACTGCACCAACTTCTCCATCGCCCATAGGTGGAGGCAAGGGTGGCCGTGGGCAGCCGAGTCTGCCTTTACCTCCTCTCCAAAACACGTCATCTGCGCAGAGGGAGATCTGAGACCTTCCAAAGCGTCCCTCTGGCGATGCAGAGTATCAGCTTCTAAGCTGGTGTGACATAATAACTGCATAAAAAGATATTTTAAGGGTGTGTGTATGAAATGGGGATCTTTATCAGAGAGAAAAAGAGATGTGGAACCATTTGGGACTCTTTTGGGCTGTATCCTATAGGTAACACGGACATAGGAAATACAGATACCCACGTATTCCAGCAAATCTTGATAAAGCTTGAATAGAATTTAAATATTTACATCTAGGGGATTTGGAACAACAAATACAGAAATGAACTAGACTCACTAAATCTTAAGGAATAAAAAGCTTTTTCAAGCAGAAGAATCAGTCTCAAAGACCATGCCCCAAAATACCGTTGCCCCATTCTTTTGCGGTACAACTCCTGTGGCATTGGTGGTTGAGGCACAGCGAACCTGCTATTGTCGTAGAGAGCTGTATGCAGTCTCCCGCTCTTGTAAAAGGCTTCAATAACCCAGAATGTTGTATTTCTGCAACCTGTTTTTTATCATGTTCTTGCTTTTCTTCTGTCTTGGCAGCATTCAGAATTAATTTGATTAAACGCTTATAATTCACAAACTGATTAAATCAAAGCAAATAACTAAATAACCCTCATAGTTTGCTAACTGGATTTGAGTGGTGCACAGAAGAGCCCAAAGGCTGGCCTTGGCAGTTCCCAGAATTGTTTAAAATTTTATCTCTAGTTTAATAAGATTTCTCTCTTTATGCTATTTTTCTTTGGCGGTGGCAGATCTATTAATTTAATAACATAACGAAGATGGCCAGCAAATGGAAGATGCTTGATATGAATTACTATTATCATGATTATTGCTTAATATTGATGGTGTTCTGTGACTGGAGACCTCGGTCAGATCCGAATTGATAATGGTGAGGACTGTGACAGAAATCCCTGCCTAAAAGAGATTTCACTGTAAAATGCAACACAGAAGCAGCTGAGACAAGCGGGCAATTCGCTCTCAGAAGCTGGCAAAATGCATAGGGTGCTTGCGCGGAGTTTTAATTAGAGATAGATGATCAACGCTGGCTGGTTTTGAGAAATAACCACAACTGGCCTCTTGGTAGTAAATGACCAAGAGTTAATTTAATGAAAAATTTTTATCGTAAAACTTTCTGCATAATTTGAGGTTGTTCTGGATTTTCTTCTCGTGTAAGGTAATCACGTGCAGGGTCTAGAGAGCGCACGGGAGGGGGACGTACCTGTGTGTGTACGAATGGCTGTGTTGGCCTTAAATTTAACACGAAAACTGAAAACAGCCTTTTTTTGTCCTTGCTTTTTCATAACGTGGATTGTTTCTAATAAGAAATAAGAGATTTATTTCAGATTTCTTTTGTTTGAAAATATCCTCCTTTGCTTAAGGAAAAAGACACGTACAATGCTTAATAGGTGAATAGAGTTTCATCCACGAAATACCTTCATCAACAGCTTCTCCTTCTGGCAGAAACAACGTGGCAATTACCAAATTTTGATCAGTAGAGGAGGTCAAAAATGGGAAACGTTTTTATAGCAGGCTTTTAAAAAACAAAAAAGTAAAAGACCTGCAATTCCAAGCTAAGCTAATTATCGAAAGTTGTATCTTTCAACAGATAACTTTTTTTTTTTTAAACTTTAACCTGTTTGGGAACAAGGAGATCTGCACTTTGCTGTAGCTGTGGGAACAAAAAAAAAAAAGATATTCTTATGTTGGGGGAGATCTGAAGGATCTAAACCCTCTGAGCTGGCATGCGATCTCTGCGCCAGCCCAGCTGTTGCTGGAGCTGGGGGCTGCGAGCTGGAAAGCTGGGGGTTTGCTCGTTTGGCCTTTCAGTTGAGGAGATGTCATTCTTCCTTTGGGCTTGTTGCTTCCACCCTTCTCAAGCACCAGCGTGAAGGCAACTGTTTGTGGCTATTTATGTATTTGTTTACTTCTTTTCTTCCTTGCTTTAAATATTGGTGTGTTTTTAATTTCTGTAATTTTTTAGACACGTGTTACTAATTAGCAGATCTGAAGCACATAAATAGCTATCAGATTTATCTAATTAAAACTGTATGTAACTTTATTTCTCCTTCCCGTTTTCAAATACAGAGAAAAGTGAAGAAATAATTGTAACTAGCTGTAGAAGCAAAATTCCTTTGGTCATACTTAGTAGTGATTTAATCCAGGGATGTAGTTCCACTTCGATGAATAGGGATTGCTTCTGGGGTAAGATTTTTCATAGGACAGTTAGGGCTCTGAGAACATAACCGGTAACATTCTCCTGGGGAAACTTAAAAGACATGTAATGAATCTGGTTTTTTGTCATTTCTTTTCTGTGTGTGTGTTTGTATCTATACATAAAAAAACCCTTCACAGTCATTATGGCCCATAATGTTTGCAGTATCATACTGCAAGTCAAAATTTGTGCTGGTTACGAGATTTTAAAGATACCTATAAATAAACTGAAGGAAGAGTTGCCTTAATCGTTAGTTCACATTAATAAAATACAGGGGTTTGTATCAAATTTAACAAAGGAGAAGGTGGCTTAAGCTAGCAATAGCCGTGGATCATAGGCTTGAATTCCACATTTGCAACGCTTTGCTGAGTGTTATCCGTAGCTCTTTCCAATGTGCATAATTGTATTGTTTAACATCTGCTGAGCAAAGCTCTCCCCTTCTTTTTGCCTGATGTGGTCAGTTATTCCTAGCAAAGTCTCTGCAGCTCTGGAGAGTGTATTTTACTGGCAGTAGGCTAGTGGGTGTCAGGACCTCCACCCTTAACAGATCGCTTAATTTCACACTAAAACACACAGGTACGTGCCTTCTGGAAATGCCCCATATTCACGGCAACTTTGACCCGCTCGCGGCTGCAAGATGTTTCTGCCGTCGGACCAAAAATTTTGGAGAGTCGAATGAGTTAAACGTGAGGCTGTGACTTGGGAGGGGTAGTGCGGGGCGAATCGCTGCCAGCCGCAGAGCAGCTAATCAAGCCCGAGCCCGGCGGACCGGGGGTTTAATCTGGCTGGCTGGCCTAAGGCTGAGCTTGACTTTGGGATCGGCCCAGACAAGGGCAGATTGTGGTCAGCGGCACGACAGCTAACTCCATGTTTAATTATGTTCAAACATCTTCACGTTTTGTAATGAAGAACAGTGCCTAAGGTGATGGGGGCTGCAGAATATCTCAGGGTAGGTAGGTGCTTCGGAGCTGGCTATACATTTTTAAATCACATTGGCTTTTTTATGTTGTTTCTCTATCCTTTTTCTAAATTATTTTATCCAAAGGATTTAGGCACTTGAAGTTAGGCATCTGGCTGCCTGCTCTCATAGGCGCTGACCTATGGGACATTTTACATTAACCTATAGTTGCCAGTCTGTGGCCAGAGAGGAGCTGCTGATGGGACCTAAAGGAAACAAGCCTCTTGTCAGGAGTTTTACATCATCCACACGTAGGCCTGCCACTCAGCTGGAAAATGTTTAGCGGTCTCCAAATCAAAGTCATCACCAAACGATCAGCTCTTTGACAGTCTGTGGAACAAAGCCATCACAATTTTTAAGCTGTCAGAGTAAAATTTTATTAAGTTTCTCCTCCTCTCCCTCTGCTTCTGGTCCCCACATTGATTTCTGCTGCTGAGAGGGATGCAGACGCGGGGAGACTTGCCTTGGGATGCTCCGTGATAGACATGAGGCGCGCGGGAGCCAGATTTTGCCACTGCAAAACCATTTTTTTTCATTGCTTGGCATCTGGGTCTGGAGGCTGGTTTGCAGTGCCGGCAAGTGATATGCTCAGCACAGCCAAAGAGCTCGACCGTCCTGTCGGATTGCATTTAGCTCAGCTACTTAAAATTGCTCTGCTACTAAATGTACATTAAAATGTGCTATAAATGCATCCTAAACCTTCAGAGGAATTGTTGCTGAGCTGTACATCATCCCTGTGGGGTGCCAGTGGCTCACTGGAGGATGAGGATGGATTGGGCCCTTTATGATAAAGCAATATCAAGAGCGAATGCTTCTTTTAAGGCTGCACAGACTGCTTGAAGTAGGTGCGATATATCCTGTTTAGTGCCTTTTATCATATGTGAAATATTTGGTTGACGTGGGAGGTATTTTTCTTCTGAGTGAGCATTATTTATAATGGTCAGACTTGGCATTGGGAAGCATTTCTTTACCAAGAGGGTGGTCAAACCCTGCACAGGCTTCCTGGAGAGGGGGTCGATGCCCCCAGCCCATCAGTGTTTAAGAGGCGTTTGGACAATGCCCTTAAAAATATGCTTTAACTTGGTCATCCCTGAGGTGCACAGGCAGTTGGACTAGGTGATCGTTGTAGGTCCCTTCCAGCTGAAATATTCCATTTCTATTCTAATTCTATTCTAATTCTGTTCTATTCTAATTCTATTCTAATTCTGTTCTATTCTAATTCTAATTCTATTCCATAATTATCCCTTATCTTGCCAATAATTTTAAAACTGCCTAAGAAAGCAGCAGGACGTGCAATGATCTGGCCCGGGGTAGAGGAGCTGTCTCCCATCCCACTGATAGGGCTGATGGGAGTCCCCCCGGCCCCGCGGGTGAGGGTTGCAAAGCACCGATGTGTCCTTCAGCTCCGGTCGTGTCAGGTGCTGAGTGCCTTTCACAGCTACGGACTTGCTAGGAGCAGAGCCCGTTCTGGACCCGAAGCACGGCAGTTGTCCAGCCTGCTGGTAGGAGCAGTTATCCCATTTTACAGACAGAAAGACTGAGACCTGAAACGCTTTTTCAAAGTGTGAAAAACTAACAGAATTACTGAGTGATGAGACACTTAGACATAATGAAACAGTTCTTCCGGCGGTACAGTTTATTTTGGGAAAAATTGAGGTAATAGAGCTGGTAGGTTATACTGTCAAACAGAGGGCACCTTCGGTACCATTCACCAACAAACACCTTCCAGCAGGGATGGCGAGTCAGTAAGTATGCAACAGCCACGAGAGCTCCGCAGCGATGACAGCCGAGTAGTAAGTTTACGTGCTTTCTTGGGCTAACCCTGTGCACAAGGCTGCCCTGTGATATTTCTGTCTGGCATTTCATGGCAAGGATGGAGGAACAGCAAGGTGGTTAAGCTGGATTTTAACATGGTATTTGCAAAGTGTGAAAAACAGAGGGGTTTATTTAGTTAGCTAATATTTGTAGAGCACTGTGGAGACAGAAGCTCTCAGATACACGTAAGTGTTGTGGCTGTAGGAAAAGATGAGCTGTGAACTGGAAATTGAGATTGGATTCCTCATAAAGGCATAGATATCAAATAAGTAGTTTAAAAGAACCAAAAAGTAAAGTCAAAATGACTGTCACCACTATTTAGAGATGTGTCCTCTAGAAACAATGTATGTAACCTTTAAATATATTACTTATGGAGAAGACCACAGAGAAAGAGCTCTTTAACCTTTAAATCTATTACTTACAGGAAAGCATAGAAACAAGCATTGAGCTTAACCTTTAAAAGGAGAAAATTTGCTGAAACTTGTAGATCAATACCTTCTAATTCTCACTTTTAATTATAGACATTTCTGAGACCAAAACTGTTTGTGGGTCATTCTCTTAGAAAATATCCCTTGAATTAATCCTGCTGCAAGATGTGTTGTTATCCAGAAAGCATTATAATCGTGCACTTCGAAATACCTGCATCACACAAGTGCAAAGAGCTATTTATCTTGAATAGTACGATGATTTTTTTTTTGTTGTCCACCTCCGACACCTCACTGCTGAGTACGTATAAACTCTCAAAGGTTATGGTGTCAAAACTGGACAGATTCATTATGTTATGGGCTTTGATTAAACCTTGTTCAAGGTGATGAATGTTCTGGCCACCTTTCCATTTAAGATAAATTTAGAGATACTATTAAGCCACTTAATGCACCCAGGCAACACACAGAGTAGGGGCTTTGGGCAGTTATTTCTTAATGATGAAGACTCGGTAGCTTTCGAACAGTGTAGCACGAGAGGTTTACCCGGAGACCAATAAAGCAAATTAATGAGCTATGACACTGATTAGTAGAGCTATATGTTCCTGGGTATCTCTGAGAGAAACAATAAAAAGACTAGGGAAGGAGAAAGACAAGGTCAGGAGGAATGGGCAGGGGAGCAGATAGCTCCTGCTGCTCTGCCCCTCTCCCTCCGACCCAAACCGAGAGGAAGGAGCTGCTGGGCTAAACGCTGGGATTTTATTTCCCATGCTCAGGACAACGTGATTTCTGCGTGTCTTTGGAACTAAACAAAGCTACCAGGTTGAAGTACCAATATCCCTTCTAACGTGAGCAGCGTGGAAAGCTTCTGAGTCAAATTTCACTGATCGCAAAGGGATATAAACAGCAGCAAAAATATGCAGCCTGCTGACCCTGGGAAGTGATGGTAACTGCTCTACCTAGAAGCTTGATATCAGGAAAATATTACTGAGGTTGTTCTCTAGCCTGCCTCTGGGCGGTGGTCCCTGGCTGCAGTGATGTGCTGTGCCGCAGGGCACCGGAGGCATCTGGGTGGTGCTGAACCGGCAGCTTGACAGCGTCTGGTGTTTCCCTCTGGACCCCTGGCCATCGCAGTTCCCAGTATTGTTGTGGTAATTCTTTACAATTCCTCATGGGCAACTTTTGAATCTTTTCCTGTATTCTGGGAGGAGGCTGTTTTGATACAGTCCATGTTTGCTAAAAGTGCACAGTATCTTTATATTGCATTTTATGTTTTTATATTTTAATTTTACAGCTATGGATTAGATGTAGTCAAGAGTCATGGTATCAAGAAGGCCCTAAATACTAAAAAACAAATATACCCTGAAGAATAGACTTCACTTCTAGATTATGAGTAAAAAATAAGTTCCAGGATATTTAAAAAAAAAAAAAAAAAATCAGTTCTTTTCCTGAATCACAAAAATGTCATTTGTTTGGGGTTGTTGTTGTTGTTCTTGAACTTCAGCACGGTTTGGTAAGGGACTGAAGAGAGCTGTCTCCAATGCTCCATGCAGTTGTACCTAACATTAACGCAGCTCATCCGGGTGAAAACTCCGCCGTTGGCATAGGACATACATAGAGCAGTGGTTTCAGTCAGAGTAAATTGGGGATTTTGCTTGAGATGTACACAGCAGCATTTTGTGATTACGAGGCTTCTAATACTAATGAGAGCTTAAAAGTTTATCTTTGGTTTAGGATGTTGCCAAACAGTGATTTTCACCCCTGGGCACTGAAGTACCGTGGCCACGCGCGTGCCCACCACAGGCTCCAAAGGAGGGAGGGTGTTTAACGCCCGTTGAACTGGGAAAGCTGTCTGCTTTGTGTTTCTACCTGGAAAAAATATTTTTGACCTGCAATATTTCCTCTGAGCAACTGAATGATGGTTTTCTTCAAAATCTAATATTTACACGGCCAGTAAAACTCCAGCCTTGAGCAGGCTTTCCCATTTCTTGTCGTTGTAAAAACTTCCGAGTTCACTCAGCCGGTTACGGCTTGGGCTGGAAAGAAGGAGCAGAAAAAAACGATACCTTAGGAAACTGCTGAGACACTAAAGAGTTGTTTGGTGCTGTGGCCACCCTTCGGTCTGTCCCGTGGCGACCTGTCTGTCTCATGCTCTTCCAGGGGCGTGCAGTTGTCAGCTCCGGCTCTGCTCTCTGCTTCACACGGACAGGGAAGGATTCAGGTCCTCCCAAAGAAAACCTTGACTTCGTGAGGCTCTTTGTGTCGTCAGAAGTTCCTCAACACCCGTAAGCAGGGTGGCACAAATGCCTCCGTCCCTGCCAGGAGATGCGTTGGGATGCTGCACGCCATTCAGTTGTTCTAGTATTTACTTTTGCTCCCTTAAGAGATCCTTACCCTTTTGCAATTAGGCAGTTAGACTGACAAAATCATTTATAATCATAACAACCAAAGCAGTGCAAATCTGTTCCTAAATATATTTCTCCTTAATTTGATGTGTTGTGGTAAACAGTTTATTCATTTATAAATACATTCCTTGAAAATTACCGGCATAACATTAGTCCCGATAAGCACAACATTGTTTTTAATATCAGACAAAGCGTCTGAACTTAGCAGCAAAAAACCCCAAAACACTAATATAAAGAAGCGATGCTTTTAGTTGAGAACTGGGAGCTGGTAGGTCTGTGTTTTAATCCGAGCTGTTTTAGGAGAAAAGGTTTAATTCTGTGGGTTTGTTCCATCTGCATATGGCAGTGCCCTACTTTCTCTTTCCGAAATTTGGAGCTTGATAATGTCCTTTTGCATTTGGGAAATTATGTAAGCATCTTCAAAATATTTTTGTCATGCTAGCTTTCTGACCCCCGTTACAATTTGGCCTTGAATTACAGATTTAAGCATCTTTCAGAATTGCGTTGGTCTTTCAAAGTGCTCATTCTGTCTCAGAGCAAAATGTTCTTTATTATTTGCCGTGATCTAGCGAGGGGCTTGCTCCTCCCAGTACATCTGTACGGAGTGCACCGTGCTTTCGTGCTGTGTCGGGGCCACAGCATTTGACCACAGACTTATCTGGTAGAAACCAGACTCTAAATGTAGCCCTCCAAGTTGGCACCATCAAAATGCTTCCACACTTGCCCCATAAGAAGCAGACATAATGCTAAGTGACCTATAGAGAGAATTGCCATCAGCCTATATATTGCGTGTAAGGGAATCATGGAGAAACGTGTTTTGTTCAGATTTCTTGAATGAGTTGGAGGAAACGACAAATTTTTCCTCGTTTGCGAGCAGACAGGAAGACAAATTACTCCCTGTAAATAATTCACTCATCTCTAATTCTGGTTCGCTCTGTTTTAATTTTGCGATACTGACAGATTTTATTCCACATTGCTTTCTTTGGTTTCCTTTGTTATTTAGTCCTCTGTGCTCTAATGCCTTTGCTGTAATTGTTTTGACTAGGGAACATCTTGCAATTAAAAGAAAAAAAGAACAGCAGGGCTGTAAAAGAGAGTAACGCTCCTGAAGAGACAAGTGAGACCGAGCATCCAAACACGGGCAAGGCCAAATGGAAACGACATGCCAGAACACAACCTGGGGCTGGTCCCGCTTGTCAGTGTTGCAACTTGATTTGCTCCTTTTTTAGATGAATCAAGGGTGTTGCCCACTGCGGGAGCAAAGGGAAATTAAGGAATGCTGTAAGGTTAATGGACAGAACTTACAGGGCATTAAACCCCCATACGGATGCTCTCAGTCAGATGTAAGGTTGTGGTTTCAGTGAACGTGAACCTCCTTCAAACACCGGCAAATGAAGGCCAATTTATTTCTGAAGGACGGCATCCACGCCAGTTTGCTCTTTAATTTACAGGTGTTAACTTCACTCTTTAAAATAATTCCTTTTACTTTCTTCTGTCATCAAACCGTAGAAAAGCAGCCTATGGTTGCTACAGTGGTCTCCCCTTTCATAAATAGATTTTCATCTTCCAGGCGCTAGAATGGGAGAATGACATCTTTCATGATGATGTTCAGACCCATAAAGTAGGACCAAACTCGCCCCCTCAGCTCCATGCATTTCCCATCCCCTACCAGCTGATGGGCAATAACAGTTTGCAGTCGTGTCTGTACACTGTCGCTTTTATTATTATTTCCATGTTAGAAGGTCCCTGAGCACTGCTGCCTGTCTTCAGCATCTCATCCTGCAGCTAACACCACCCTAAAGGCTGTCAAGAGCTGCCTCCACACAGCTCTTTAGTACCGAACGTCAGCAGAGCTTGAGAGCCTGACGCTTTCCCAGCATCACGGATATTATTCTCTGCTCAGTCATACGCTGGTTCAATCAATTGCTGTGAACAAATAAACATAGCAAGGAATTATTGATAATATTTCAGATGTAGTATAGATCTTCTTAAGCTGGTTTAGAGTGCAAGGCTTCCCTTCCATCCCTGTGTCCCTAAACACCTCTTTTGCACGTTTCCTTTTAACAGCCAGCCGGGGCTAACTTGCCCTACCTTCATGTGCCACTTTTATATTTAGCCCTCTGGAGGGGGAATACATAGTGTGCAAATTAACGTAATTTTTTATAATCACGTAGATTTATGTAGATTTCTTTGGCTAAAGTCCAGTGAGTAAAATTGGTGGCCTTGAATGACCTTTAAAAAAAAAAAAGCAGTCTCATTCAATGTGACTGGTTTCTGCAAGAAATTACTGTAATCTTCTAAAATTGTTATTCATAAGAAGGACTCCTGAATTATTTCAATTTGATTATGTGATTTAGCAGCCGACCTTTGATGAACTCCCATAAAAGGGCCAGGTTTCCCATCTGAAACTCGGCACCTCCCTTCAAAGAGACGTGCAGAATGTGGGCATCTCTGCCGAGGGGCAGCTCGGGGACGGGACGGTCCCTGCAGCCACCCCGTTCCCTCTTGTGCAGCGGTGAGCGCCCACGGGTCGGGGTGCAGGGGTGCTCTTCGAGCTGCTGCCTTTGCAGGTTTTAGTGGAGAAAGAGAAGCGATGCTGGGGGGGGGAAGGAAATCTTCATTTGCATTATCCACAAGATTTCTACCTTGATGGCAACGTTGGTTTTAAAGTTTTAATAAATAATAAGTAAGTAATATAAAGCCTGTGAAGGGATGCTGTATGGCTGGGGCAAGAGGGAGGGTCAGGTTTGGCAGCATTCAGGACCTCGGGAGATGCGCTCGGTCTCATTGCTTAAAGGGGGCTTAGAAGAAAGATGGGGACAGACTTTTTAGTAGGACAAGGGCAGATGGTTTTAAACTAAAAGAGGGGAGATTTAGACTAGATACGAGGAAGAAATGTTTTTACAATGAGGGTGGTGAAACACTGGCACAGGTTGCCCAGAGAGATGGTAGATGCCCCATCCCTGGAAACATTCAAGGTCAGGTTGGACGGGGCTCTGAGCAACCTGATCTAGTTGGAGATGTCCCTGCCCATTGCAGGGGGGTTGGACTAGATGGCCTTTAAAGGTCCCTTCCAACCCAAACTATTCAATGATTCTGTGATTCTATGATTCTTTGAGAGGGGGACTGCACTTGCCTTTCACGATGCAGCAGGCAACAACCAGGAGACCAGATTGAAGCAAATTGGTCCAAGCAGTGTGATGATGGGCTGTGCGACATTTGGCTGATAACTGTGGTAAATCTGGAACGAAGGCGTTCTTCCAGCCCCGCGCTGCGGGTACCGTTTCAGCTGTCTGCTGCGGTCACGGGCACACGCACAGTTTCTCTAGGCACATAGCAAAGGCGGTGAAACAAATTGGCACAATTTGCCACTTGATTTCTGAAGGGATGACTGGAATATAAAACAGAAAAACCAGAGTGGTGTTCCTGTGCGGGCCTGTATGGGACGCGAGGGTAGAGATGCTGTCGAAGCAGCTTCTCGAGGCTGCAGTCTGACTTATGGCGGATGATTGCAAAAATGTGAACAACAGGAGAGATTTTCTGCAGTATAAAACAAGTTTCCTCTTCGGATGTATCTAGTGTATGTTAGAGCAGCGCAGTGGTTGAAGTGCAAAGGAGAGAAAGCTCTGCTAGAAGAACACACTGGCTTGGTGGGGAAAAATAACCGAGTAGTAACAATTAACTTTCATAAAGTGTTTTTCATCTTCAAAGTGCTTAACAAATACGAACTAATTAATCCCCGCAGTTCCCTCATGGGATGTTAGCATGGTTTCATGCATGGGAAGCAATTAGCTTTGGAAAAGTGCTGCCTCAACACCGAACCCCTTTAGGAGGACGATGCTATCTGCTTCTGCAGACACCAATCAGGGCCTAACGAGGCGGTGGTCGATGGCTGCCATCCAGCTGCTGGTCTCAGAGGGCTGATTTTAAGGAAGAGCATGAAAAACTTTTTGATTTGCTTCCCTAGCCCAAAGCTGTCTACGCTGCTGAGCACCCCCCTCAAGGCACTATATATGCTGTCTGTATAGCAATCTATATGAAATTAGATGTGCATGCAGCTCTGCTGCAGGGGAAGTAAACATGAGTTTGAATAATCAAAGACAAAGTGTGGGACGCGACTTCATGGTGAAACCTTAATTGATTCCCTCTGCACGTGTCTTAGGACACAGAGGTTCAGCCTATGCCCGTTCATACATTTTCCCGTGGACGCCTGCCCCGTGCTTGGTGCAGAGCATGTCATCGGGGTTTGGAAACCTCTGCCCGCGTTTGCCAGTGGCCATCAAATACCATCCTTTGCTCAGTCATGCACAAACGTGCGTAAATAAATGGAGCCAGAACGATGGGATAATACCTGAAAAAGTCAAATCCTCCATCCCTGATGCAATGGCTTAGACTTTCCTCCTGCTGCCGCATCTCTTTGAGATATATTAATATAAGGGTGGATTACTAGTTGCCCCCACGTCTTGCAAGGCTGTGGTCAGCTCGTGTGGAGGTGGCTGATCACCAGTTTCCTTGCATGTGAACAGCAGGGACCCTTGCAGAATTTGCCCCTGTGGTTAGGAGCTGGTTTTATTCCTGTCCCTGGTTTTGTACTGGGCTGGTCAGTCTTTCAGATGTGACCACAGTAGTTGCCTTCTTCATTTTCTAATGACCGGCTTGGGCTGGGACCTCTCATTTTCAAGTATTGAGCAGACACGATTGCAAAGTCAACAGAAGTGGTGATTTGAATAACTAAAGGATTCCAATACAGCTAAAATTGGAGCAAAATTGTTAAAGAATTGCATAGTAAGCATCATAAAGCACCCTGAAGTAGTGGAGCTTAATCTTTCGCAGTCAGATGGAAGAAGGGGGTAATGTCATCCTTTCCACAGGAGTGCTGTGAAAATAAACTCATAAACGAACATCTAAGTTAAATTCCTTAGTGTTTGCAAAGTGCTTATGCTATAGAAATCCCAGGAGGAACTTCATAACTCTGTCTCCAGACCAGGATTGAAAAGTAAGTTGAGTGAGCAGAGTGAAAGCAAACAAATGAGTATCTTTTAGTAAAACAAGTCAGATTCTGTGCAACGAGTCAGGCAAGGGTCGGAAGCAGCTGAAGTCTGGGTACATGGGACTGGGGAAGGCTGCCTGACTTCGCAGGATGATGACATTTCAATACGGTTTTTACAAAGGTTTCCTAGCTTATTGAGAAAATAAATGGGAAAAAAATAACTCCATGTGGGTATCACATGATAAAATTTGTGTCCTGGAAACAGGACAAAAGTTTTTAGCCCCATTCTGCAGCTGTCTGCTGTTTCAGCTAAGAATAGCCACATAACTTGGAGCAGAAGTCGACTGTGATACAGTCGGCATCCAACCTGCTCCAGGGTGAGTGCCTGGGGTCCTTTCTCACGTGGTCCAGAGCAGAGATCAGGCACAAACACATGCAGTGTGGCTGAAATCTCATGCAAAACACATATGCGTGTGTATATACGTATATGGTTGTAACTGCCACCAGACTTATAAGTGGGTCGGTTTGTTTTTGAAGATTTCTAGGTTGGGAAAAACATCGGGTGGCTTTCCATCCAGCGTGGATGAAGCTGGGTGGGAACAACAAAGGCACAGCCCCAGGACAAATGCAACCTCCTGCAACGTTTCCAGGTGCTGCTTGCAGGACCTTCGGGTGGGGAGGAAAAAAACCCTCATACCAGAATATCTGTATATTTTTAACTAGAACAAAGTAACATTTTCTGTACTTCGGTCTTCGAAGCAGTTGAAATTTTTAATTGAAATTTTCTGGAGCAGTTCAGCCTGAGGCAGTTATCTTCACCAGGAATGAAGGTAATTCAGTCCTACAGGTTTCACCTGCTTCAAAATTCGCTGTTGCAGAGATTTCACTGCCTTGTCTAAGGGAGTCATTGCTCCTCCAATTATTCCATCATCAAACAGATTTCTTTTAATCTAGAAAGTCACATTTTTCTGCTTGCTGCCTCTTTCTTTACCTTCCATTTGAACATTACTGCTCCCCTCCAATATCCTGGAACAAACTTGGGTAAGTCTCATGTATATTCATAAGTTTATTTTCAGCACGGATGTTCTGCAGCTCCTCTTACGTGTTAATTATATTCAGCATCTCTATAGAAGTTCTCAGAAGTTTCCAGCTGTTTAAAAACCTTGTCAGAGCTACTGTGTGCCGCAGTTGAGTGCAGAGCCTAAATATGCTTTCAGTGTTGTAAAAAAGAGTCACAACATCATTGCACTGAAGTACCAACATAACATTTCCTGTTTGTTATTTGCCATAAAGAGGAACAGAACCCAAACCAGAGTGAGAGCACAGCAAAAAAAGGAGTTTGCCAGAGCAAACTGCTGAGCTGAAAAATATATTAGAAAAATGTGATTTTCTAACTTATTGGTCGGGGCTATCTGTACTTCCCAGGTAAAGATTAACACCGCCTGAAAACGAATAGGCGTGCCATGTCTTTTGTTCCTGTTTATTTTTTGAGATGGGTTTGCTGTAACGGAGCATGCTGGAGGCAGTAAAGGGATGCTTCGTTTCCCACCCCGTGCCACTCTGCGCCATGCTAAGGCAAGGGAATACCCCACCAGCACTGCAGCTGATGGTGCCAGGCAGCTTTCACCCTACTCCTCGTTTGAGCTTAATAAGTCTTTAGAATTAATTGATAATCGGGATTAATTGCAGGAAGCAAATCTCTTGGATGCTGGGAGAATATTTTCTTTTGGGCACAAGAGAATTAAGTTGACTCAGTCAAATATGGGGACCTGTAGCCTCAAGACTGGTCAGAAGCTGATGAATAAGTTAGGTATTTTCTTCCTTTAGGTCTTCTCCAAAGTCCTCCCAGGACATTGGGAGAGCTTCCCTGGCTTCAGCAAGCACCGCTTGCCCCCCATGGATCACTGCAGCAATTGCTGCTGGTTTCAGCATTTCACTGTTTGGCAATGCCCTTTGTTTGGCCAGCGAGGTAGAATGATACTCATGCAGACCTAAAAATTTGGGAAGGTTTAGAAATCGTAACATTTTCACTAGTGAAGGATGTCAGTCTTGCTGACAGAATGTTGTTTCTAGAAAGATGTCTTCCAGAAATACCACTTTGGTGAAGGGCACTTTAGTGGAAATCCCTTACTTCTGCGTGCTTAAAGGTAGCCAGCAGCTGGTGTAAATCAGGATGCCTCTGAGCAAAGGGGCAGTGACGGTTTTATTCATAGGTTTGTGTTTGCAAGGGCTGAGGGGGAAGGCTGTCTCCAGCAGCTTGTAGTGGATTTATACACCCACAAGACAACCAGAGCTCGTGCGCTGCTTGGCCTGAAAGGGTTAAAAAAAAGGGCTTTATAGAAAAACCTTACATGGCTCTTCTGTAGAATTATAAACATTGTAATAATTTTTTTTTTTTACAAATGAAAAACCTCACGCAGGCTGTTGGATGGTTGTGATTTCCTCGTGCACTTCGCACCCAGATCTGCAAGTCCACTGCCCGTGGTGTTTGGCTCTGCAGATGCTCTGCAACACCAGCCCAGCCCACGGGGAGCTGCGAGCAGGGTCTATAAAGGCAGCGCTGGATTATTCCTCCCAGCATTTTCTCATTTCCTATTTATTTCGAAAGATGTTATCTAAGCCTCTTATTGAATTTATTGCTAATTACATTAAAAAAGTAAAACTGTATTAATACAGCCAAATTCAATGAAGACTGGCAGGCATGTTGCTTCTGAGGCACCGTGATTTAATCAGGCCAGCAAGCAATTTGCCCAGTGTGGAGCTGGTTAGCTGCTGTTATTCAGTGGAGAATACCTTTGAAAAAACGCTCATTAATTTCTTTTGACTGAGCTCAATATTTTATGATTTTTGCATCCAAACTGTGGAAGTTGGGATGGTTTGATTGACTTACAGTTAAAAATTATTTGAGATAAGAAAAACCTGGTACGGGAATAGGAGCAGGAAACCATATTTCACTTGGGGGAAGTTCCATTCAAAACCAAATTTTGCACATCTCCGTGCTCCCCGAACCTCTTTAGACATGGGAGTAAACGCACCCTGTCTGCAACGGTTAGACGGGAGGATCCACAACGAGCAGGTGTACCGCAGGGAGAGGGTGGCACAGCACAAATATGTATTCCTGACGCCAACTCCTGTGCTATTGCACTTGCAAATTCCTGCTTTTCCCCCTTTCATATCAGGAGATGAAGCATATGGAGCGAGCTCAGCCTAAATGATGTGTCCTTTCAAATAACTGGCTGCATACTGCCGCCTGAGTGTTTATTACGAACAGCTATTGCTTCACTCATTAGGACAAGGCTCTTTTGCTCCACCGAAACACAATAAAATGAGCCATCAGAAATTTGGGAATGGCTTGTCATAAAGGTTTACCGAGTCAGGATCCTGCTGTATGATCGAATAAACACAGAAGTAATTCATTCTGGGGCTCGCTCTGAGCACTCGTGGTTCAAGATGTGAGATAATTTGGGTGTCTATCTTCCTTTGATTTCCGATGGCTTGTAATGAGTCATAAGATTTCTGCAGCATTGGCAGAGTTTTTTAATTGGATTTTATTTTTATTGTATTATTTAGTATATATAAAAAAGAGACAGCAAGTGCTTGTGCTTCCCTCATTTTCTTTAGCATTTCTTAACATCATATTTTAATTGCCTTTTATGCAGAGATACACACTGACAATATGTTCTTTTATCATCCTCAAATATATTGGCCTGGTGCCATTTATAAAACAAAATTTCGCTACTGCAGTTTGACAGTAGAGTGTACAGATTTATATGATTTTTGACATTTTCCGTAATTATTTTTTTATTACTATAAAGAAGAATGCATGCAAAATTAAAAAAATAAAAGCTGCTCCATAGTAGTGAAATTCCTCCTGTCCTTCAGGATGGGAATATCATTGTTAGAGGCACTTAGGGGTGTTTGATACCATTTACCTTTCATGTCCTCTTTTGTCTCCAGTTCCTTACATGTAATTTATGTGCTTAAAAGTACGTACAATATGAGGTCGTGAGATAATGCCACTGTTTTGTTTTCTTTCCCGTATCATCAGCAATTAATAGCAAATGGTATGTAATATAAGAGAAAATTACTTTAGAAGTGCCTTGAATGCTGGCAGTCCTCATCTCTTGCGAACACTGAATGCTCTTGAGATGCCTTATACAACAAACTGCTGAACAGAAGGTACCGGTCTGTTAAGCAGGACATTGCACGTTCATGCACACCTTTCCAGGGGTGGACAGGCATATTTGTTGATCTGAGTTTCCCTTTCTCAAAGTCTGGGGTGCTCATAGAAGCAGACAAAATTATTTCAGATAAAAGCTGTTGGGGAGGGACGGGTGGATGCAGAGGTGTAGTGTGTCATTAACGTCAACAACTCTGAAGGGGTAAGACGGTTGAAACCCATCTGGTACTCCTTATTTTCGCTAAAGCTAGTGGATGTACAAAGCCAATCTCTGCTGTGGAAACCCGAGTACCACCAGAAGCACCCACTGCTGCAGGCAGGGTTCTCGCTGCCTTTCCGCCGCCTGCCCGGGGGTGCACCCTGCCAAAGCTGGGGGGAGCTAACCACAGCAGCGAGCCTGGGGCGGCAGGTGAATTTATCAGTGTCGCTGAACGATAGCAGAGGACGGCTGCGTACTTTATAACACTTAATGGAACTTGTTTCGTATACCCGTCTTCAGAAATATTTGGCGCATCTTGGAAGAGAGAACGATCGGGGAAGCTGTGGGTCTTGGCAGGCATCTCGTACCCAATTACACGACTGCAGAGTAGTGGCTGTATCTGCTTGAGTCGCAAAAAGAGCAAGGAGATGCTGGGTTCAGAAAGCTACGGATTCACAGGTTTGAGGTATTTGTAGTCAAGGAAGCAGGGATTGAAACGCAGGGCAGGACACGCAGCGAGTCGTTAGGCAACCAGGAGCAAACTTTGTTAGGCTGCAGCATCCAGGCTGGTGGGGACTGCCTGGGTGCTCTGATTTCCTAGGAGAAATGAGCTGCAAGTGTGTGTGTGTGTAAAAGTGGGAGTCGTCGGCTTTATTTGTTAGTTTTTCTAAGTTAGTTAGACTTCCATCTAAAAGGAAAGAGCGCTGGAAGTCTGTAAAAAGCCTGTTAAAACTGCCATTTTTTTCTAGAAACTTTATTAAGGGAATAAAAAAGGTCCAATCCTAGGAGGCAGATTGCTACTCCAAGGTTCGGGGTGGCCTCGGATGTCTTCTGCACACCCCAGCACTTCCTCAGTGTTTGGCAATAGAAATGGCCAATACGAAATAAAACTGAAAAATGTAATACCTGAATAGAAAAGAAAAACAGAAGAACTTCCAATTTACTGGTTGCGTTGACTTCTCCCAGAGCTCCAGTTCTCTGACTGAGCTTCTCGGGAGAGCGTTTCTAAAGACGCTATAAAGATGGTTGAAATATTGAAGCAATAACAAGTGGTTGCATTAAATAACTGGCTCTTAGCTTGTAGCAACACACAAGCCGACAGGCTGTGGCGAAACTGAAATTAGAACTCTGAAGCTTACAAATACCCTGTTTTAACTATGCTCCTTTTTTTACAATTAAATTGGAATGCTTTCTGGCCCATTTTCAGCTGAGCTCTGAGCCTGGGGGGTTTGCAGTGTAGCCACAGCACGTGGTTACACATGTACAACCATCTGACCAGGTGGTTTTACTCACCAAAAGTGGATAATTCTTGAAAAATAGATCTGTGTTCCCAGAGACTTGTTCTTTGGTGGTTTATACATTGTTTTGCTTTAATTTATAAACTAAACAAGTTTAGGAGTGTTTAATATTTGGCAAAATTATAATATATCGCATAGAACGAAGAGATGCCTAAATGCAGATGACAACGCGTGTTGCGATGTGAGCTGCGTTCCTTCATAGCTCTTCTATTTGCCAGTGTTGCCATTCAGGCTAAAGTTGGGACGCTCCTATTGCATTTTTGGGTGATACTGGCTTGGTAATTTAAGTATTATTTCTCTCTTACGTGTATTTGTACCTTCAGTCAGACACTATCAGCCTCTGATGATTACGTGTCTTATCTTTGATAATAGAGGTTAGTAGAATCCGTACGAAGACTTTCAGATACCCGATGACAAGTTAAAAGCCAGAAGTGAGTCAAAAATTGGTGCAAAGATGGAAAAACTGTAGATTAGCGCAAGAGAATCTTCTATGCCCAGAAGAGGGCTGGTCCTGCAGCAGGGGCAGCTCAAGCGATGGCCTCCGTTGCCCGCTTTGTGTCGCGCCTGCCTTGGCTTTCCCTTGGAGGACAACGTGGGCGGCTGGGGCGGACGCGGCTCCTCGGTGGCGCAGGGAGGTAACTCCAGCGCTTCCCCAGCGGCTCCGCCTGCCCCCTCCTCCGTGGGTCGTATCACACCACCATTAACTCCATATTGATTTTGCATTCAAGAAGAGAACTGTAATTACGGAGAGTTTCTATGCAGAGGTACGGGTCTTCTGTCCGCTCACAGAAGCTGCATTTTGCATGTTTTATGTCTCTATTCCAGCGCAGTTCCTCTGCCAGGTTTTCTGCCCATGATTAAAAGTTATAGCTTTGTTCTGCTGGTACAGTAGAAAATACCGAGTAAAAATATTCTCTCATTCACCCTTGGCTGCACGTGTAACTGTAAGGAATGGCGCGTGTTCCCAGCTCGTGGCTGGGGTCAGCGGCGACCTGACTCAGCTGCTGCTATTCATTTAAGAGAGGTGGTGATAGCCACTGTCTTGGACCGGGGTGAAGGAGGCGCGCTCCCCCCTGCCCCCTTGGTAATAAACTAATTGTCGTGTGGCTCTGCCTATAAGCTCAATAATTTTATTAGTTTTTCAGCACAGACCAGAAGGCCAGAAATGAAACGACCGCATCTTGCAGTGCAATATGTGCCCAGGACAGTTAACGAAATAGGAACATTTCTCATACTCAAACGATTGGAAAAGATTGGGCAGTGTCAGTAAAAATGTGGCCATAGTGGTTTATTGTCTTAATGTATTTTCACTGTAGCATTTTA
Organism: Calonectris borealis; assembly: GCF_964195595.1. Classification (NCBI taxonomy): domain Eukaryota; kingdom Metazoa; phylum Chordata; class Aves; order Procellariiformes; family Procellariidae; genus Calonectris; species Calonectris borealis. The sequence goes on along the minus strand of NC_134351.1, from coordinate 2,437,563 downwards.
ATTGCTAGTAGTCAAGATGATTTTTCCATTTATATTGACCTTTAAAAGAAGAAAATCGTAATCTGCGGTAATACAAAAAAATTTAGGAATAGACTTGGCGGGGAGATCTTTATTTGTCATTTGGGTGATGAAGTTGCACGCTCGTCTGAACCTGGCCGTAACAGAGGATAAGGGAACTTGTACCTGAGGTTAACTGAGCACACGTAAGAGGGTTGTTTTCACGGTCGCAGTGAATCAGCAGATAATTTCTGGGTCAAGGTTTCCCCTACAAAATGACTGAAATGAGAGTTGGAAGGAGTTGTTGTGTCCTCTGGTACCAAGGCTAATGCACCGCTGGTCCCAGCAGTCACTTTTATGGTTTGGGGTTTTTATTTTCCTCTCCTCTACTCCTCTTCCCCACCTACCCCATGTACTGGTAAAGCATTTAAGTGCTGGTGTTTTCCCACCACGTTTGCTGCGGGACTGTTTGAGTGTCACTGCCGTACGTCTCACTGGATATCGCTATTTTGTCTTTCCTGAAACACTCTAAATTTTCCCTTTCTTGATGTTATTCTGCTGCTTCTAGTTATGCCCCTGGGTACCATCACGAGCGATGCCTTGCCGTTGACATTTATAGTTTGTATACACTTTCTCTTCCCCCCAGGACTCGTGTGCTGAGTTCCCTGCGGGACAGATTTTCATTAAAATGGCCAAGCAAAAAAAACAACGTTACATTATTGCACACAATTACTGCAGTTGCTGTTATTATTACCTGTATTAATGTGGTATATATGCCCTCCGGACATATACAAACACAGGCTCAAGACCTCGCCGTGCTAGACAACAGGACAAAACAACACAATAACAGCCTTTGCCCCAAAATTAGAGTCAGAGGGATTTCTGGTAGTTCAGAATACCTTTCTGCATGGCTGCTATTAAGGTGTTTGCAAATAAGCACACGTTTTAGTTCGCTAATAATTACTGCCGTAGTCATTCTGTGTCTTCTGTCTGATTTACTACTTCCCAGCCTTTCCATATCGTGAATAATACACAATATTATACACTTTCTTCTGTTTTAGAGCTCAGTAAATAGTATCACCAGTGCTAGAACTTTACATACAGTCTCCAGCTCGTGATCAAGTTGGTCACAGAGGGAAACACCAAGGGGTGTGTGCAGCATTCTGGTGAAAGAAGTGACGATTTTGGTGCCAGAGGGGGTGGATCAGAAGGGCATCTGTGCCTCCCAGGCACCAGGAATTGAGGCCAAGTTGTTGAAGCCAAGCCTCCTCCTGAGTGCCCTCTGGAGCACTGATCAGAGGTTCTGCCGAGGTTTTAGACATGACAAAACCCAGGGTTTTCTGACGGTGCTGATCCTGAGAGGGGAGTGCGGCTTTCTCCGTATCGACGCTCGCGGCGTACGCCTCAGATGCAGCATTGTCTCAGAGCTTCGCTGCTCTTCGCTCAAGCAGGACAACCCACCGCTGCCGCGATGAGAGCTGCAAAGGTCACTGGCACGTGCTGTTGCTGTTTGTGCTACATGACCCACCTCAAGATACTACCCATTGGGCCTAAAACATATATCACCGTTTGGATTTCCAGTTTCCAGAATCTGGTTTTAACCTTGACTCCCAGCTTAGACCAATTCGTCCCGTTATGGGGAGGGAACCCCCAAAAACACATATGGAAGTGATGTTGCCATATGTATCTTGGCTCGTCAAATCCAACGGCATGCAAATTGAGATATTTCCCTACTTGCTTGGCAATATTTCAAGAGAGGATGCTCTAACGGTTAGAGGTGCTTGAACCTTGAGGAGATTTGTTTTGTTTGGAGAAGATTCCTTTGTGTTTCAGCCACAGAAATAGTTGTTTCCAAGTTATGAAAAGGAGGTACCTGGAGCCCGGGTTCCCCTGTGAGAAGTGCTATCGCAGCCTCGTTGTTGTGACCTGGCTGAGAGCTCCTGCTGCATCCGTAAACACTGATTTCTGCTTCAACACAGGCAACTGAAATCAGTACCTGAAAGGTCTCTAAGGTAAATCTACCCAGGAACAAGATTTATGTTAAGAACTGTCTGTAGCTTTCTTCAAGGTGATTACTGGGGGAAAGTGAAAAACGAAACTTTATTTCCTACTCGTTTAAGTTCTGGAACCTATAGACAAGATTCATAGAGTTCATTCAGAAAAGGAAGATGGGGTTTACACTAAAAATGAGAGTCAGATGGACGGTTGGATGGCTGGCTAGGTGGATGGACGCCCAGCAGACGGAGGCTGCGCAGCAAGCCTTGGTGCGACTTGTCTGCCCGGGGCAGGGAGCCGCAAGGCTGCCGGAGCATCCCGCTTGCCTCCAGTATTGCTCTTCATTTCTGCTGGTGCCCGCTCGCCCGCAGGTCTTTGCGCTGTCTGCCGAGACAGAAAGCCCTCTGCGGCTCCGGCTGTACGTTCACCGCAGTCGGGCCTTAGTTTCACTTAGAGGCGATATAAGATAGTACAGAGAACAGTCAGTACCGCACCGCCACAGGCTGAATTTTATGAACTTATTTAATGACATCTGAATTTATTACTGTTTTATTTTTAGGCAACAGGTTTTGTAAGACAGCTGGTGGGATAGTCGCAAATTCTGCTCAAATTTTCTGCATGAGGTGAAATTTGTAAAACCATCTAGTTTTTTCATTCAGCCTAACGTTTAAGAGACTAAATGGTGTTCGGTATGGAGGCTCCTAAGGGATGGAGAAAGTTCATCTCTAGAAAAAGTAATATATGGGATTTGTTGAAAGTTAACCAGTTAACCAGTTCTAGATTTTACAGGCCAGTGCAACTGGCCCTGGTGTCTTCTGAAGAAGCTCCAGAGTGCCAGGAATGGGAGTGAAATTGCAGGGGTGGAACAAATCAATTGTCCCATGATGTTAGTGACTGTCGGTTTTGCTGTCCTGTAAAAGACTTCATGTATTTTGGACAACATTTCACTTTGAGTATTTTATTTAGTAGCTGAGAAAAAGCACTAGTGGAATAAGGATTTTGCACCTTGAGTAGTTTATGCTTATATGCGGTCTCAAGTAATCTTACATCTTTATCACAGGCTGAAGTTAGAGTTCGTTAGAGCAAAACCAAAGCAATTCAGGTAATTTGGGTTTTTTATCAAGTCCCTGCACTCCTCGGGGCGGATGGGGCTTGTCCCTGATTTCTTTCAGTTTTATCCTTCTGTTCAAGGATGATTTGGAGAGAGATTGAGCCATGTTCGGTAATACGGCCTATTCGGGTACGATTGCTCTGCAGCTGTAAACACTGAGGTCTTTTCTTTCCTTCCCATCACGTCTCTTCTAGCAGCCAGTGGGATCATAAGGATGCGGAATCTGTTTCCCCATATGTTACGGAACATAAAGTTTTTAAAGGAGCCAAGGAAAATATTAATAATTGTTTAAAATTTCCCTGCGTTTCTCACTATTTCATTATACACACATGCTAAACCAGCCCTTAAAAGAGAAAAAAAAAAACAAACATGAAACTTTCTTATAAAAAGTAAAAACATTATGTGCCAAAAACTGTATGATTACATTGTTAAACACGTGCAGTCAAAGTCACAGAGGGGAAAGAGAAGTGTGTTTAAGACTTCAATAAAATGTTAGGTTGGTAAACTGCATATAATGTACGCTTTAAGAGAGGCATGTAAGGCATAAATAAATTAGCAGGAAAGATGACTGCGCAGCAGAGTAGAAAGGCTTTGTGATTACTCTCAGAAACTTAATTTTTGCCTTTCCTTATTCTGCGAGATCTTATCTGTGCAGATTTAATGTTTCACTAGCAGCATTTATTTGATTTTTTAATAAAAAAAATAAGCGTACAACTTTTCTGTATAAATAGAAGGAAATATAATTGTTGGCATAATAATATCCTACATGCCTCCGGTTATGGGGATCAGCTGGGGTTTTTTTCCTTCTTATCAAACTTTATCACATTCATCCTCTTCATCTGTCCTTCAGGATTTTCGCTTACAAAACTTCCTCCTTGCTTTCTGTAAAATGCAGCAACATTCATGGCGGGGCGCTGCTTCTGCCACCTGAATAGCAAAAAGGAGCGTCGCTGCCAAGGAAACCTGGGCAGTGACTTTCATTTAGGATGCACCATTTTTCCTATGTTATCGCTGAGACTTTAAAATGGCATTCACAGGAATCCTAACAGCAGCATTAGCAGCATTCGTATAGCAGCGAAAATAAAGCCGAACATTTCTTTGCTCTTAGGATCCCAGTGAAATGAGGATGAATGAGCAGGCTGTGTGGATCACCGTTGGAAAAAAAGGGCAATTACCCTTTATGGACTGTTTTTCAAGTAATTTCTACTAGAAATGCGTTTTTTGAGACAAAATATAAAAGAATAGACTCCATTAATGAAGAGTTGGTCTCAGCAGAAATGTCATCTGCAGGACAGGCTTCAGCCGGAATGGGAAGTTGGAAGGAAAAATATTACTGCTTCTCTTATACTTTGGGGCCAGATCCAGTAAGAAGCAGTGGCTACGGTGTGACTCCATAGCAAATCTAGCTCCAGAAATGGGACAAAAATAGTCAGCAAAGCAGAACCAGAACATTTTGTTGGACAGACGCTAAATGGAGCTGGGATCTGTCCCCCTCGGCTGGTTCCTGGGGTACAGCATTGCCTCCCCAAGCGCTGGCACCCAAAACCAGGGGGACTGGGACGTGGGCAGAGGAGGGTTTGCTGCTGTGCTTTGGGATTCAGCTAGGTATTGGCGAGGAGGTGATAGGATGTGGCTGGTGCTGGGGTTCCCAAGCCCGACCTCGGAGCCCACTGACATTTTCACTTTGTCTAAAAGTCCATTTTAGGGGTCTAGAAGACTTACGGCTCTAAGTCTTGGTCGCAATGTTAAGATAATAGAATTATCTCCCAGATGGAGAAAGCATTTGGTAACATTGTGACTGTTGATACCACTGTTAAGACATCCTACCTTCATGTGTCTTGACTCAAGCATTGGGGTTTTGCTGTTTGTGATGACCAGTCAAAGCGAGATGACACCCATCATCTCATTCTTTCATAACTCTATCCCTCCTGCAACCCCCTTCTCTCTGATCTGCTCGTGCGGGTGCCCACACCGGGTGCAGACCAGGGCCCCGGCACCTCCCGGGATGTCCCCTCGCCCCGTGCACCCTGGGGATGCTGCTGGCATCTCCTTTTGCTGGCAGGAGCTGCTGGGGTCATCACACTTTCTTTGGTTCAGCAGAGCAATGACATTTAATGAAATGAAGGAAAGGCATCACACTTGTAGTGAATAGTTACGAAATTTGGCCTGGATCTTGAATGCAGTCAAGAGCTGTAGGGCAGACTTTTTGATAGGTTTTTGGCCATCTTGACAAACATGGAATATGTTTTGGGGGTTTTTTTTTTGGTTTTTTTTTCAGTGGGTCTGTAAATCTGAATACACTGTCTGGATTTCATTCTTGCATCCCCCAAAACCAGCGTGGGCGTCTTGTGAAGTTTTAAAGCTGATAAAGTGCTAATAAAACCCCTGAGCTGGGAAGCCCCTTGCTTTTGGCACAAGGGTGAGAAAGGGGGTGGCCTCTCCCCGCTACGGGGTGCCCAGCGGCCTGGGGGTCCCGCACCCAGCGGGTGGGGGCGAGGGCATCCCAGCACCTCCTCTACCATGGAGCCTTCCCTCGTAGCCCTGACTCAGCCTGACTTGCTGGAGCGTCCTATAAGGCTGCCAAAGATTTGTAAAATAAAATAGAACTGTTTCCAGTAGATTTATTACCCGGTTTCTATTTACGCAACCGCTGCTTATGCCATTCTGGGAGGATGAAGGTACCTGAAGAGAGTTGTAAATTTACTCTTGCCTCCTTGAGGACTGTTTGCACAGCCAGAACGGTTGGAAGATTTCTTGGTCTAAATGAAAATCAGGACCTGAGGTTTCTTTCTTTTTCCGTTTAATGACTTTTACTACTTTTTTTTTTAATTATATATAACCTAAGGGGTTTTTTTTGCTTTTCTGTTGTTGTTTTTCTTATTCCTTGTTGATAATGTGTATATAGCAGTGGGAATAATGTTTCTTATTAATTTATGTTGCAGAACCAATGAAAAGGGAAGCCATAAAAGATTTTTGTGTGTTATAAAAATAGCCTTGCCTAATGGGATTGGTGTGTAAGGGGTGGGGGGGTGGCTGGAAACAAAAACCTGAGACCAAAATTGGCTCCCTAAAACCAAAGTTTGAATCCCATAGCTCTACCAAAGCCAAAAGGATATGTGCTCCCATCTTTAAAATCCACAGAACAGTCTCTAGAGAATAAAACAATTATAAACCAGCCTATTTCTGGGCTTTAAATTACATGATATTTATGGAATCATTCATGCCAGAATTAGCTTTGCTTCAGAATTTCCAAAGTAGCCTTAACTCCCAGAGTGCCCTTTTAATACATAATTAACTCTTTTCACGAGCTCAATGTTATCTTTCACAGAGAATTCGGAAAGTGTATGATGAAAGTCTGTGTTTATGCTCTGGTAATATTTTCCAGTGCTCTTCAGATTATTTTGGTGGTTCTTTTTTTCTTAAACTAGGTGGCAGTAGGAGAGAATTAGTTGTTTTGGTTTGGTTTTTTTTCCAATCACTGGGGCTGAACTTGTCATGACATTATCCGAATTATTTGAGAAGCGTTCTTGAAGTGTCCCTGAGTTTATAACAAAATTCAGCCCACCCTACACTTTCTCATTGCAGAGCACCTGGTGTCAGTCCAATGTGCTTCCAAAACAATTGCCATAACTGTAAATTCCTTTAAAGAAATTATCAGGAGTAAAGTTCTGAAATAAAGATAAAATCGACTTGCCCCAACTCAGTATTAGCCTGCCGTAAGGAGGCAATTTCAGCCATCTCCAGTGAGCAGGTTATCTCATAAAACTTGTAAGGAATAGATTTGCCACCTGCCTTCTAAGTGATCTTTGAGATGCTGATGATTACATCCATATACAAGTATAGGATTTGATGGAACAATAAATGATGCTGATTGTGTGCCTAATTATACAGTTTATGGTACTCATCCATTGAAAGTAAAAGAGAGAAAAATCTTCTTGGCTTTAGGGAACTTTGGTTCACGAGATGCAAAGCAGAGTGCTGTATAGTGTTTATTAACCATGGTTTTTCTTCAGATGGTGAAGAAAAATGTCGTATGTAAAATTTGATGCTTATATTGAACCACTTTTTTGAAGCTCTAGTAGTTTGCAGGAATCATAAAATTTACTAAATACACAGATCAATACAATGTTCTTGTTTGAATAGTGACGGCAAATGATGCTGGGTATGTCCTGCCTCCCCTGGAGGAAGGAGGAGACTCCATCATCATCTGCAGCAACAGTTGAGTCACTTCGATTCAAAAGGTCTGTTCTGAACTGTGTATTAAATGCTGTTTGGCTAACTAAATATCTCCAAATCTGCTCACATCCTTTGTATTGATTTATTAAACTGTTTTCTATATTTCTGTGTATACTCTAACATATTTACTTCTGATCTTTTCTGTGAATGCTTAGTCTCCTGTGTTCTTTCTCTGCTGCCTTTTTATTTTGTCCTTAATAAGGATTTCACTTACGCAGAGCGATACTCTTCACCTTGCTTCTTTTGTCCAAGTGAGTTATTGAAATAGCGGTCATAGAGCGTTCACCAAGAGAAATAGCATTTCTGTGGACCGGGGCACGTGCTGCACATCCTCATGTAAATCCTGAGCGTTTCCACAGTAAGCGTTGGCATCTTGGGCATGCCAGAGGCACGAAGATAAGGAGTGCGGGTTTTGGATGAACAGTGCTGTGGGTCCCATGAGTATTTTAAAAGAAAAACTCCTGCAGGGTCAGAAAAAGTGTTTACCCTACACAAAGACTACTCCTCCGCAGGTGTTATTAGGGGTTTGGTATTTATTCGGTTTACCCCTTCTTACAAGTCTTCAGCAATGTTTTTGTGGGTGCATGTGCATTAATTATAATAAATGCTTGCTGTTTTCACCACCTTTTCTTCATCAAGAAATAAATGTATGCTGGTACAAATATAGTTGGATTTAGCAATATTTGCTCTCAGCAGTGTTCAGTAGTTATGAGTAGAAGATAAAGCCACTTAACCAGAATTGCCAACCGTTGGCAAAGCTTTATCATTCTGGTAGATACTCTGCATTACACTGTGCCTTCATGTATGTGAAGTTAAGGTTTGATCCTGGCCCAAGCATTTATGAACACGGAGAAGATGAACTACAGCTACAGATTTTGCAATTTGGACCTCTCTGCGCTTGAGACCATTTTGCCAGTTGATGAGGCTATTAAGTCTGCTGAAATCTGTGTTTATAAAGTCCTATTTAATCCCAACTGCTGACTGCTCGTGTTGCATCTCTGTTGGTTCATCTGTAGGGTATGAATGACTTCACCTGCGTGACAAGACTTGAGTGAAATTGCAGGATCTTTGGAATAATATTTTATCTTGACTGTTTATCTCTGCTGTATAGCTTGTTTTCCCATCAGATAAAAACAGGACCAAATTACTTACTTCTGACATAGTCATGACAGCCTGGAACCTCTAAGAGTTGACATCTGGTGTAATTTACTCAAACTGGAAAATCTCTGAAATTATTTTTCCACAAGCAGCGTGCGACAAAGGTTTCTAATTTTTTAATGGTTGTTTTCTTCTTCCTGTAAAGTTAAGACAAATTAGCAATGTGATACGGTATTGCGAAGGGAAAATTTCCCTCTTTATCTACTGGATGGTACCCAAGTAATCATGTGCCACTTGCAAATAAAATTATATGGTAAAGGAAAAAAAAGAAGCCAGCATGTTCACTCAAAAAAAGGCATTAAGATCAAATGTGATCTCTCTTTATCATGACTTCAATATTTGCTTCTCTACGCTGCCTTTTAGTAAAACTACCAGAGGTCAGAATGTGCCTTTCCTAAGAGGAAAATTGTATAGGATGAGATATGACGGTATTGTTTATGGAGCAACGCTTTGCCGAGTAGAGATGATAGCAGCTGAATATGACTGGCCGTGCACCATTCCTCTGTATTTGTAGATATTTTGCTGGAAGGTGCTTGATCCTTCACTCCATTCAGACAAACTCCAGGGAAGGCTGCTGGTGGCCGGCTCCAGTCCCACCACCACGATGGCTTTCCACCACCCAGCCCCAAGCTCTTAAATGGCATGAATAAAGGTGTAGAGCAGCTTCTTCCAGGATCTCCTCCTGTGAAGGGAGGATGTTATGGCAGTCTGATGTAGTAAAACGTACTTGCTTTGAAACCAGTCACTTAATTTACTTCGAGAACAAGTATGTTGTGCGCAGCACCGTGAAGTTACTTGGTGAATTGTGAAAACTTTGAGGTTTTTAGGATTTTGACAGTTCTTCTTGCTCAAGGGCTTAAATATGGTGCCCATGATAATGAGAGCAGGCAGGACTCAAATACATCACCGTCTTTATATTTCTTACACTGCAACTTTTTCTTTGAAAGGAATGTAGCCCTAAGGGTCAAAACTGGCAGAAACGCTACCTCTGCTATTCCGAGACATTTCTTTTTAGCAATCTTCCCGACTGGGGTGGTTAATTGTGATCATCAGGTGGGAATCCACCCCATTGTTAATGTAACAGGTTATTTTCTAAAATCCATTTTTAAAGGTTACTGTACTCATTACCCAGTAAAAGAATAACAACCGGGTGCTAGGCTATTTAGGTCACTGCACACTGTACTTGGAGGGCTTTGTTCAGGACTGTAGCTGGGATTATTTCTCATTTTTCTTGACAACTCTATTGTGCCTTCCTTTATTGGTAACATTATGACATTAAATCTAGTGAAAGGAAAATAACTTTTTCAATACAGTGGCAGGGCTGTAATCAAAGTTTGGCCAGTCACTCATTCTGGCGACGTTGTGGAAGTCTCTCTCTTCCTTGAAAATACGACAAAACTTCCAAAATATACCAAAGTAAGCCATTTTTGTGTGTTTAACTGAACAGAGCTGTCCCCTCTCCCAAGGTCAGGCGTAACCAGATTCCTCTTTTATCCCTTTCAGACAAGAATTAATCCAGAGGAGTCTTACAGACTGTTACACAGGGCAGGGGACGGAGGGGACAGTCGCAGAGATCCCTTTTGGCCTGTGAATCTATGAATCTGGGCTCTGCTTCCGAGGGAATAATGGCTAAAAAATGGCTAAAAGGCTCGGTCTCTTCCGTTGGGAGGGCTGGGGGTGCAGCGGTGCCCGGCACGCGCGGTGCTGAGCCTAAGGATGGGAGCTGCCAGATGGGAGGGCTGCAATGCCCCCGGAAAACGGAACTAAATAATCGTGTTCATGCTTTTAATTCAAGATAACGAGGCTGCTGATGAGGACTGGCACTCTCTAAAGCGCAGTGTGGGCTGTGGTCTCTCATTTTGGGAAGCATCCCCTAGCCATCCAGGGCGGGACACCGAACAGCCGGGTCCCCGCGAAACACGGGGGAGATGTCAGCGGTGCAGGTTGCCTTTGGAAATGTTGACCATGATGGGTTGTCTCTGAACAAGCGTTAAATAAATACTTGGGGGTTGGAGTAGATGACCCCCAGAGGTCCCTCCCAACCTACACCATTCTGTACTTCAGTGACATGTCTGTTGCTTTCCATTGTCATTTTGATTTTAACTTTCCTTCCAGCGTGGCTCAGATGCGATCCAGGTTAATGGAGTGCCTGACTCTGGTCATTCCACCTAAACTTAGGCACTTATTTTAGTCATCTGAAATGACGTTTCTTTAGTGATAAGGTGCAGGCAGCTCCTGAAGAGTGGTTCAGATAGACGATACGTCCTTCTCTGGCCAAGTACTGGGATGCTTCAGCTATGTACGTAAATTAATTGGGATGAACCCAACCTTGAATGTCCAGCAGCAGATTTATAACAAAGTTAAACTTTTCAGCTCTAGTAGTAAACAACAGTTGAGGCTGGGCTAGATCCAATGTCCTTCACTGCAGAAGAATTTCCTTCTGCAGGTCTGTATATCAACTAAGGTACCAATTATAAATGCATCGAATAGGAGTTCTTCAGGCCAAGACTTTCAAGCCTAAGAGATTTGCTTTAAGCTTATCATGGACTGGAATAGTTTCTGGGTGTGCTGAGAATTAGGCCAATCCCATTGAATTCTGCAAATTCAGGTTGATTTTTGGGGGGAGAAAAATTAAATCGAAAGTGTCCCAACAGCAGTTCTGATGCTGATCCAAAATGTCTAGCTGCAGGTCCCTAAAGCAAAAGTGCTTGTTAGAAGAACTAGAAAATAGAAAATACATTTTTATGTCTGAGTTGATGTTTTGTGGAGCCCCACGTAATGTTATTGAATGTCCATAGGGAATGAAAAATCTTTAATTAAACAGATGCCAATGGGTGCAAAATTTAAAGGCCTATCCTGAATGACCCTTGTCATTAATCCTAAAAATCAATAGAGTGTGTTAGTGACTTCCAGTCATTTACCTTTCCCAGATGAATTTGGTGTCTGGGTCCCATGATAATTACATGGACCTCCAGCGCTTCAAATTTTAAAGAAAAACATAATTAAACAAAAAAACGTAGAGATAAAACCAGAAATAATTACTGAAGTTTATGTATTTTCACAGCTGGCTGGAGTTAGAGTTATTTAAGGCAACGTGTGATACCTGGGCTACCCTTGTATTTCAGCCAGTGTTTTAGAGACTTGGAAAGCTGAAAGCAGAAGCACGGATAATGTTCAATCAGAATTAATGAGTAAGATCAGCCTTGGGGTACAAAATGGGGAGGAATTGAGCTGTGGGCAGGTTTTAAAATGCTAAGATAATAAACATAGGCTGAGGAACGGGGCCCTGGAGTGGGATTGCCCTTGGTCTCTGGGACGGATTAAGTATTCTAATTTACCCCAGGGAAAATGGCAGACCACCTTCATTTCTCATGAAATGCCAAATTTTACTTTTTCATTGGAGATGTGAACCGTGAGAATTGCCTCTGTGTCTGTTTAGATAACCGAGCCGTATGTGCGAGAAGGCCCTTATTTCAAGCTGCGGTTGATACATGATGGCAGCATTAGGAGCCTTCCACCCGGCACCTGCCCGGGATGTCGGAGGAGTCGCCGTCCTGCAAGACGCAAGTTCTGGATGCACTATATTGAATAAACAAGTAAATAAAATTGGTTTATAGCTGCCACAGAAGCATGCATATACAGTCCGACAGTACTGTATAGTCGCGGCATGCGAGAGGTGAGAGTAGAGAATCACAAATTACTTTCGATGAGTATTTGTTCAAATTTGAAAGTCTACCTGTGGGTCTTTGCACTCCATTTTTGTTTTCAATTAAACTTTACAATCACCAGCACCCGACCACTTGTTTGATAACTAGCTTAAGAAAAGGGCCAGAACCTGCCCTCCTCGTTCCATTGGAACTTCTCCCGGCGACTTAATTGGAGACAAGGTCAGTGTACGTTCATATTTCAGGTCTTCTCATAGTCATAAACTTCACTGCTGTGTGATCATTAAAATAGAGTTTTACAAAACCACATTTTATTAGCATTCAGGCCCAAACCTAGTGATAGGAGATGTATTTGTATAATCAAAAGGAAAAGTAACAAGCTTCTGTGAATAAATGGATGTAACAAAGCTCAGAAGTACTTCAAAGTCCCAATTTTCAATAGGGCACAGAAAATGCATGCAATTCAGGGGTGTTGTCAAAGAAATTTAAAAAATGAAATTTTGTCAGCAAAACTTAAGGAAGCATTTCACAGGGTGTGCTTTTTTTTGTTACAGAAAGAAAAGAAACAGAAATAACTCTGTGTTACACAGACATTAGCGATGTCCCTCCCCATACCTGGTGTCTGCATTTCTTGAGAGGGGGCTTTCCTTCCCCTGGATACCGCTCTGCGGTCCTGAGGCATGGGATGGGACGTATCCGAGCCTAACCTGAAAATTTACAAAGGCAGAAGTTTTTATCTCTAAGGTCCGCAGCCTGGGTAATTGTCCCTGCATCTTCTGATGTCTCGTGTCTGTCGGAAGCACTGCTGGGTGCACCGGCTCTCACCCCTGAATCCCAAGCAGAGGAGCCACTATAAATGCACTTGAAGTTCTGCACCGGGAGGTTAAAAATCCCCTGCAGCATCGGTGTCAGGGGGAGGGCATCATCTCACATTCAGATCTCGAGCTTTAAAAAAATGTGAATATTGATTTTGAGTAAAATTGAGTAGAAGTAGCTCGCTATTTGAGTCCTGTCTTCTGTTTCAATACCTTCTTGTTTCCCTCACCTTTCCAATAGGATTATTCATCATCATCTTCCATCTTTGAGCAATTCAACAAAAGCTTTATACCCATTTGTAGAATTTACCTCTTTTTAGCTGTTTGCTCGCGGTCCTGTCCAAATCCTTTCCCAGCCGCTCTCAAAGCCTGCAGTTGGGCTCAGGGAGCTGTTCCAGCGCACGATGGATGCTGAATAGCACCAGATGGTTCCTTTCTCTTCAGAAACTCTCTAACTAACCTCTGTACCCAAAATAGCATCTTTTCCGCTACTGAATTAGGCCTTTAAGTCTGAGCATTCCTGCTGGCGAACTACCTTTATGCTTTTTACGTAAGAGTCCCAAAGAGGTGCTCTCCAGGTTCACAGTGCATCATGAGAAGCAGGTATGCTTTGCGCTCCTGTGTTACCTTGCTACAATAACCTTCACGCACATTAAGACTCGCAAACCTCTGTTGCAGTTAGTATTTCGCTAGTTTTTTTATGAAAATGTGTAATTCGCAAAAAGGAGAGTGTCAGGGGCTTTATAAAAAATGGTACAGAGAATTAGCGTCAAAGCTAAGACCGGCTCTGGCACTCCGGTCGTGGACACGGGAACTCCGTCGGTCTCCAAATGCAGCCCCGCGCCATTGCATATGTTAAAACGGGAGGAACCTCCTTTACTGCTGCAGGAGCATAAATACGTGATAAACAGGTTTAGGGATGCATTGTTCCATTGTGCTTTTTGATTTCCTCCTTTTGTTGTTTGTGGCGGTGGCGGTGTTCAGTGGTTTTTGCTGATGGGCAGCTAACGCCTTCCTGCAGAGGAGGAGGGAGTTAGCTGCCTTCGAGGGATCTCTGGGCAGCTCCTGATATCAGCCCAGCATAATAAGGGCGCATGCATTAACATTATTTAAAACAGAATATTTGTTTTAAATATTCTTGAGATTTTTATTTTAATCTGAATCTTAATAGCTTAATTATTTTGAAATTATTGTGCCCTTTGCTTTATAAACTCTTAATCACAAGGCTCTCAGGCAGATATCGTTTAAGTAATCAGCATCAGTATAATCAGTAATTAAAGTGAGAGCCAACTACAGGTGCTGCTAAGTGCTAATCAATTAAGTGCATTTGTAATTGAAAACTTGATTAAAGTATTGATAGTTACTTTGATCCCTGGACCTGTAAAGTTCCAGTTGGTTTTCTTATAGTTGACTGAAACTCTTTACAAGTTTGCAGTATTTAGGGAGGTGAAAATCAGCCTTTCCTTGCCTGGCTGCTGTCAATAAAAGTGGTACCGTGGATCAAAAGTGGTTTTGCCAGCTGTTGAATGACTTTCAGGAGGTTGCATGTTGACAGGCAGCTCTCTGCAGGTGCTTCTGCTGCCTCTCTACATCTGATGTTGGCAAATGCCGTACAGGCAAGGTTGCCCGCCGTACGGGCAGCGCAGCAGCCGCTGAGCAGGGACAGGACTCCTGCCTGGCCGGGAGGCTGCCGGCACCATCCGTGTCCGTCTGCGGGTCGGCCTTGCAGGGGCGGGTGACTCCACGCACCCCGGTCACTCGGAACTGGGGCGGAGGGAGGAAGAGCTGAGAGCAAACATTCGTTGTGAGTCGTGGTGTCGTTGACACAAGAATGACTTAAAGTGAAAAGAAATATATTGCTACAGCTATGGAAAAATATCATGGATGGGTTTTCCTATTACAGGTTTTTTTCTTTCCTAATGAAAACTTTCTAGTGTAACTTTGAATGAGGAGTCAAAGCTTTGAAAATTTTCATGAATATGGTGTTCTTTAAAAGTAAAGAGCATTTCAAGTTAACAGCATCTCTTAGTTACTTCAAAAGGTTTTGTTTCCAAACACACTCACAAAATGAGTACAAGTTAGTTTTAATTGAATAATGAAATGTCTAAAAATGCCCTAAAATATCTAAAAATGCCTAAAAAGAAAAAAGTAATTACTCTTTTCTGCTTAATAAAATCAGAAACTGGAAGCAAGATTCACCTGTCCTCACTTTGACTTCTAAAAGCCAGATATCCGTGGCTATGCCAGCTGTCCTGTGCAGTCGGGGGAAAAGGGGCAACCCCAGGGGCAGGCACTGGAGGTGAATTTCTTTGGGCACTCCTTTTTCTCACCGTCAGCTATAAAAAGAGCCTGACGTTAATTTTAAGTATCTTAGCTTAGCTCAGAGATATCTCACCAATTTTGAAACATTGAAATTGTTTTAAATGTTGGTCTAAGCATGCTATTTTGAAATGTCCATATGTCACCCAGCTAAAAAGCACCCAGCTGCACTATACGTGATTATTTCCCAAGTCTTTTTTAAAGATACAGAACAAAATTTCGGAAACGGTTGTGCCTTAGAAGTTTCTATATTTGCAGAGAGAGAGAAAATTATTACTTTTTTCATTATTTGTTTTCAAACCTCACTATTTTCTGTTTGTTTTGTTCCTTTGCCACCATAACCAAGTATTTGCCTGAGGTTCCTGACTCTTCTAAGCGTTGTATTTGGTTGTGTTTCATCCTCTCTTCTTTTCAAGTTAGTGAAGACACCCAGAGGCGTTTTTATCCTTAAGTTTTTTTCCCCAGTATATCATTACTATCACTTTCCTTTCTTTTTTTTTTTTTTTTTTTTAAAAAGACTGTGATGATCAAATGGTTTAAGTATTTGATCATGCAATTTTAATATAAGAGCTGTTTGGAGGCGTAGTTCAGAAGAGAAATACCCTGAGGAGATAATACTGGCTGAAAAGGTCTTCATACCTTAACAATCCTCCCAATTTTTTTTCTCCTTCTTATCTTCTCTCGGGGCGAAAAGAAGTGGTTTGATGAAACACCGTGGTTGGGGACTTTAACATTGCTCGTATCCAAGGCAACTGTCTACAGCCTCAACACGTATTTGTACATTAATTTGCAGCTTATACGTTGGTTGTAGAAGGAGAGCCCCTTCCCCGCGGGGCGGTGGGAGTGGAGGGGCCTGGGGACGGATGCCCAGGACATAAAGCAGTTACAGCAGCCCGGGTGGAGGCCAGGGCTGTGCCCGAAGGCGCGGGATCCAAGTCTAGGAATCACGTTGCTGGAAGGTAATTCAGTTAAGGGTCATAAAAGAGCAGAACTGGTTGGAAAAAAATGGATCCAAACCTCATCCCTTCTGCTCCTCAACCTGCAAATCAGCACGTGATAAGTCCCGTCGTCTTCGACCACTGGTGCTTTCAGACGTTTCCAGCAGGACCTTGGGCGTTCACAGCACATACTGTGAAATGCTCTCCTTTTCCTTTCCTTGCCCAAGGCACTTCTGTGTCCCGCTAACATGTCTAAGCTGACATGTCCACAGCTGGGAGCCTGAACCACATTGCACGCAAACACGTGTTAAACTGTTAATGGTCAGGATGCCGTTAACAACTAATGGATCTTAGTTTGTTCTCCCAGAGCATTGAAAATAGTGACTTAAAGCCTTTCAAAATAAGACACCCTCATTTCATAAAGAAACATCATACAGGACCTCTGTAAGCTCCATAGGTCTGACTTCTAAATAGTTTTGACTTTCCTGATAGTGTTACGGTAATAAGCTTGTGTGCCACATGCATAGTATAGAATAAGGATTTCCTGGGAATTTGTCTTCTCTTTCAGGAGAGAACTCACACATAGCAAAAAGCTAGTACATTAAGCACCCTTTACTTTACCTCGGGATGCTTAATTTCTTGGTAAAATCTATTATTTTGCAGTTATGCCAGCCTTAGCACATTTTATTGCACAAATGACACATTGATTTTAATATTTTCTCAAGTACTATATTAGACATATACAGATGATACATGTTTTTTAAATGCTGTCTTTTTTTAAGTCCCATCTTGAGTCCTGCCTGTTTTTCAACTTGATTTGGGAGATAATACATGTTGTCTCTGAGCTGTTCAGGTGGTCTTGATTTAATTGTTAGCAAAAACAGAGCCTGAATGCCTCTGAATGCGCACTTCACCCAGAGGAGATTATTGAGGCCAAGGTTAATTCATAGCAGTTAAAACAGCCACAGTTAGACATTCCCATGAATTTTGGCAAGCACAGAAGGGCTCCTTCTCAGAGGCACAGGACAACTTCTGAATGCTCTTAGCAGATCATTAGGAGCTCTTCTGTGGGATGCATCGCAGCATTCGGCGGTGACCAGTCTGACGTACGTACCCAGCTCCCGTGGGTTTTTTTTAAGGATGAAAGATGAGTCAAACTGCTCGTGAAACTTTCTGTTCAGTGTCCTGGGGGCTTGTAATTATTTGCAACTGCGCCTTGGGCAGTGTTGTGGTTTTGGCTATAAGCCTTGCTTCTGACAGGTCCAGCTTATTTATGCTACTATTTAAATTTTAATTTCTTCAAGCCTATAGCCCTATTTCAGCTCGCAACCTTAGGAGGGGAACGCTTCTGCCCTCTGGGTGTGCTGAAACCACTGGTACTTTGGAGGGGGTGTAGTGTTGGGTTTTTTTTATTTATTGCTGTTCTTAATAATATTTAATGTGTGTTACTACAGCATTTGACAGACCTTGGGTATCTTCAGTGCCCATTGCTATTACTAATAGAAGCTAAACAATGCCGGTAGGAGTACCTAAGATTTAAAATAGCTCTGCAAAATCTCAGAACGCTTAATGAAAGTACCTAAAGGTTATTCCTAGTTACCATATAGAAGGAGTGTTCAGTGTTTCTGCGAGATCACTGCTCAAGTCCCTCACCGAGCGCAGGACACACCTGGCTCCCAAATCTGCTGTCTGACTCAGGAAGAGAGTTTCAAATCCCAGTTCATGCGTGGATCATATTTGGAATGAGAAATGTGCAATTTCTTGCTGCTGGCCATATATGAAAGTAATAGCCCATTTTGTTGTTGCATGAAATCATCAAACTATTCCTTATTTGAACTTTTTCCAACTTTTTACAAACGAGGTGTGTTCTAGATGCTTAATCTACATAAATTCACAACGGACTCTCTTATTCTAGCTTTATTTCCCTTCCCCTACCTTGCAATTTTTCAGACCTTGCCTTTTCACCTGAGTTAACATGCATTAACTCAAGCATCCATCAGTTCACCATCAGCTGGTAAATGGGAAATTTTAACCCACAAAATTTCTTGCAAAATTGTGAAATCTCTAACGGGCTTTGATCCTGGGTAGTGTCTGTCATACCCTTTAAAGGTGCTAGGAGCTCCGTGAGCCCCATCCCATCCCATCCCATCCCATCCCATCCCATCCCATCCCATCCCATCCCATCCCATCCCTG
This sequence comes from Calonectris borealis, assembly GCF_964195595.1. NCBI lineage: Eukaryota > Metazoa > Chordata > Aves > Procellariiformes > Procellariidae > Calonectris > Calonectris borealis. The sequence goes on along the minus strand of NC_134351.1, from coordinate 2,419,135 downwards.
TGCTCTTTGGCAGCTCACGGTGTGCCCTGCATGTTTTTATACAGGTGTTATTCCCGGTTTGGTTTAGTTTGGCTCCGCTTTTCAGGCAGAATAGCCCACACCCTTAAGGCACGTGATTGCCTCGACTTAAAATCTTAGTGAGTTTTTGGAGTCTTCCTCCGGCATATCACTTTAAGGCTCTATTGTATCAAATACTTGATTTGTGTATCTAGCTGGTTTGATTGTAGACGATTGGACTTCTGTTGGGAAAAAAAAAAATTCTACAGAATGGACTTAATAAAGAAAAAATCAGAAGAAAAGCATATGTGCAGAGACAAAGTGCAACAGATAGACTTCATAAAGCAAGCACTAGTCGTCTGCTACCATAACTGAATGTTTGCAAATATCTGTTAATGAATATTTATGTCCAGAGGATTATTGACTAAAATAAACTGACAAATGGTCTTTGCACATCCAGAAACTTTGATTTGATAAGATTCATGAGATTTCTGATGCTCCACATTTCCAATCAATGCAGAGATAATATCTCAGCTTTTTTTTATTCTACTAAACAATCATGAAAATGGGAAAATGAAAATATCCTGTGGTTTTGGAAACTACAGGAAAGGTGTTAAAGGTTCAGCTCAGGTTTGGTTACATCTGTTGGGCCAATGTCTGTTCTCCCTGAGAAGGTTTGTCAAATACAGATGAACTAGGAGGGATCGCGCCATGTGGTTTGCAATCTGTAAAGGGCCGTTTTGCGGTGTCCAGGGCATTCGCAGCTCTGAGCGAGGGCAGTGCTGGGTGTCCAAGCTCACGCTGAGCTGCTCAGGGCGATTTCCCAGCGGTGCAAGGAAGGGACCACACTCCCATTGGAGAAGGCTCGTTTCAGCAAGCGGAGGTGGCCAGCAACCTTTTACAATTCTTTTCCACGTTGCGTTCCAGCCAGGACTAACAGGTTCCTAAAATCCTCTTGAAGCTGGCTTCATTTTATGGTTTCCTTAGGAACCCTGGTATAACAGAAAGGAAATATTTTCTTTCTGTTGGTTACCTCTCGGATAAAGCGTGAAGGATTAGAGCAGTAGTGATTACGGCTCTCTCTTAAGCAGAAGAAAGGACAAAAAGCCTGTCAGAACCTTAGTCATTGATTTTCCCGGAGCAAAGGGTCATGTTAAGTACTATTGATAAAAAGCATCGTTGTGGTGTCCATGGAGACCAGGTTGAGGTGAAAGTGAACTGTTACTGTTACAGTGACAGCTTTAGGTGGATCTGTAAAGAACCTGCTTTTTCCTCTAATCATAAGGAAGAGCTGATTTATTCTACCTTGAGCGTTAGATCAAACCCATTGCTTCTGTGAGACCTGCTGTGCAGGGAGATGCAGTCACTGTTGACTTCAAGGCAGAGGAAGGGATATTTGGGGTCTCCTAAAAACTGCTCAGCGCTTGCAGGTGTCGCAACTCCAAGTGCTTCGATGCTTCTGCTGGAACTCTTGTTTGTCTTTTTTAAATCAAAGTGGTGTCAAGTTCAGGCTAGAAATAGTATGGCTGCAATAGTTCCTCATACCCCTAAAAACTATGCATGTATAAATCTCACAAGTAGTTGTACACATGTAGTAGTATGCCTGTGTGCAACAGGCTTTGTCTTCTACTGTGTTTGGGCACATGCTAGGACATGCTTGGAGTACATGCTTGGACACTGCGATCCTTATGCCAGTGTGCCCTTCCTTTGGGAGCCTTCAGAGTTTTCTCTGCTCAGAAAGGTAGGACCAATGCTGCCTGGTCAGGGTCCCGCACGGAGCACCCCAGGCTCGTGCAACCTTATGATGAAATGGCTTGAGAGAGACTGGAGCCACTCCTGCTCCCGTTCCAAAATGATTATACCATCTATAGGTCTGTTAAATGGTTGCTGACTGGTTAAACCACCCCAATGGCAGATCCGTTTCTTGAGTATTGTTCCGTTTGCAAGAAACTCTTTTCTTTCTTTGGGTGGACACTGGCCTGGAGAACCCTTCCTCAGAACGAGCATAACCAACACTATTGCTACCTCTCCTAGAGGGCAACAAATTGTCTTGGGGCCTTCTAGCTGTTCTAGGTCACACGCAGCTCAGCAATCTTTTTTGTTTGAAATAAATCGACAAAATGGAGCCTGTGGTTTGGAAATGATGGTGAATCAGCCAAAGATCCACTCAAAAGTCTGGGTCATCGGAAGGTCTTCCAAATCATGGGATTTCTTTCAAAATTCACTTTTGGTTTCTATCAGCTGATTGAGTTCTAAATCATCTCTAAGCGGCACCTTCGGGTGTTACTGCACTTTCCAAACCGAGAGACCAGTGTGATTTGTCCCCTCTGGTGGGATTTTTCAATCCACAAATCATTCCTGTAACCATCTACCTGCATGAGCTGTGTAACAGGTCCTTGAAAGCATTCCTCTCCCTCCACTTCTTTATTGTTTCTTCTCCATATACTTTTTTTTTTCCTGAATTGGGGCAGCTGGGATTTCAGAAGAGCTTTTCTTGTTGCTCTTGGAAGGGGCAGGGGAAAGATGAATTTGTTCTTTCTTCCCCTCCTCTGAGAAAATATCCAAATGCTCTGCTTTCTTCTCTACCTGAGAAATGGGACAGTCAAAGTGTCTTCTCCTCGTAGCTGGGCTGGAACATACACAGATGCTGAGGTCCCCGTGATGAGAGCGTGGCTCAATGTTGTGCCCAGATCGGAAGAGTTGGGAGCGCACCGGTATCAAACAATGAGTTACTTGTAGGTGTCCTCAGAGCTATCAACAGAAATATGTTTTAAAGCCACTCTCTGGGTGTTTGCATTCTCCCATAAACATTTTTTATGTAGGCAATTTCAATATGCAAAGTGACCAAATCTGTTTTTAAAGCAATAGCTCGCTGGTTTGAAAAATGGAGTTTGTTCTGCCCTAATGCAAAAAACTCAGCATTATTTCACTCAGCAATGAAAACCTGAAGTATTGATTTTGAAATGTATAATTGATTGTAACAATAAATCACTGGGCAGTATATGTGCAAAATTGATTTCTCTATTGCAATAATTAATTTGATATGTGCTATAATATATTTATGCAGGGCCTAAGCAACTCAATAATGGTAATAAATTGTATTTGATCAAAAACTATCCACTGTTACATGGTTGACTTTTCTCTTTGTCTAGAATTTGTGATACGGCGCTGTAAGAGATAGTATAGATACTGTTGTGCTGTTGTGAGGTCTTGCTCCATGAGAAGCCCTTAATACCCTGAATACCTTATATCGTGCTGAGTAAAAACACTCGAAGGATTGGAGACCTGTGAGGAACAGCTGGTGCCCAGATTGTTTTAGCAGAGAAATGTTCATGTACAATATCAGTCTCTTATCAGTCCAGCCCAGTAAATCTGGTGTTTTTTCCTGGACAAGTTGATAGAAACTGTAATAAAGAATAGAATGAATAGACATATGGATGAACATGATATGACGAGGAGGGATCAATACAGCTTTTGTGGAGGAAAGTCCTGCTTCACCTGCCTATTAAAGTCCTTTGAAGGAATCATTGAGCACATGGGCAAGGAGATCCAGTTGATATCGTTGGCTTGGGTTTCCTAAAGCCTTTTGATAAGATCCCTCACAAAAGGCTCCTGAAGAAATGCGGTTGCTGCAGTGTAAGGAAGAGATCCCTTTGTGATAAGCAACCGATGCGATAGAGAGCAAAGGACGGAGAGAGGCGTTGGCTTGGCTCGGCCGAGGAGCGCCGGCGGTGGAGTCGCCCAGCGATGCGTGCTGGGGTTCGCGCTGACTAGTGCACAGGGTGGAGAGTGAGGAAACAAGGGTCAGCAATTTAGCGTAGCAAAAGCGAAAGCTGATTGCTAAAAATCCTTACAACGCTGACTGACTGGGAGATAAAAGAGTAAATGAAATTCCTTGTGGTTAAATATAAAGTGGTGCAGAGAAAACACGCGTAGCTGCTGCTGTGCGCTGAGCTAGCTGCTGCTGCTCGGGAAGGGGGTCTTGCTGTTTCAAGTCTGGCAGCACAGTGGTCTGGTGAGGCACCGCTGAGTGTTTGGGTTCACTGGAAAATGAACAGGGTTGAAAAGAAAACGATCGCTGCAGCGCGGCACAAACCTGCCGTGCACCCTCCGCCAAACACGGGAGGGACGAAAAGGTGCAAGAGAAGGTGGCAGGAATGGCCACGTACGTGGACTGGCTTCTGAGTCACATATGTGACAAAATTCCTTCAGCCCTTTCTCCAAGGAGAGAGGTGGCAGAGACGGGTGTCTGGGGGTGTAGGGATGTGTCGGGGGCCATCGGGAAGGGACTGAGAACCCTGATCGAGTTGAAGGTGTCCCTGCCCATAGCAGGGGGGTTGGATGAGATGACCTTTAAAGGTCCCTTCCAACCCAAACTATTCTATGAATCTATGATTCTGTGGTTTCAGTTTGGGCTATTAGGCTGAGATAAGATCCCTTTTACAATCTAGCAAGCAACATTTCAAAAAAAATAAGTGATTGGTCTTGGTTAATTGCATTGCTCCTGACTGACAAATGGTTCAGCAAAAATTGTCTAATGGGTTGGGATCGGCAATAAGTTTATTCCCAAGAGGTTTGACTCTCTTTACATTGATATAACGAGGGTGCAGTAACATCTTCATGAACGTCTGTGGAATTAAAATGGCACAGAAATGTTAGAACTGCTCAGGTTGATATTTGTATCCTACAGTCAAAAAGAGGTGACTTTGGGCTGAAAAGCAAAGTGAGTTGCAGTGTCTGCTCAACCCCAGAGCTGATAATTCTAGTACCGTAGGTATTCTAGTGACCAGTTGAAATAAAAAAATCCTGAAAAGGGAGAAAATTTACTATCTAAATCCATTGTCTATATAGCCATCCACTGCTAGAGAATGTACAGTTTTCTTTATGCTAGTGTGAATCTCTTTGGATCCGGTTTTGGTTTTCTTCTCAAAATTATAACTTAGTTGAATACATGTTGTTAGTAGAAAAGCATAGCCTTTTTCTTTTTCCTTTTTTTTCCTCCCTTCATTTTATGTGCTTTTTTCCTGTCATTTCTTTGTAAAAAAAAAAAAAATCAACAATAATATCTCTTCTTTTACAGAGCATCAAAGTTAGCTGGTTGCCTCCACCACCAGGTACTCAAAATGGATTTATTACGGGCTATAAAATCCGACATAGAAAGACTACCCGCAGGGGTGAGATTGAAACACTGGAGCCAAACAACCTCTGGTACTTGTTCACAGGTCAGTGTTTGCGTGGTACAGCCTTGCAAGGTTTTGATGAATTAAATGCTTTGGGAATAAAATATACTTTCACTTCAAGGGAACATTGATTTCTTTGCTGGCAGGTAGCATTTATTGTGTTGTACAAAGATAGTCTTTATGGTGCTTTTTTTAAACCAATTTTTCCTTAATGCTTTTGTCATATATTTGTCTCCTGGATTTTATCATTAATGAATTTGAAGCTGAATTTCTTGTGTCCAGTATCTTAAGCCTCAGTTGTTTTTTTTTTTAGAGCACTCAGTCAACATCTCCTATTTTCTCATGGGTGCAAAAATATCGATTTCCCTAGTTTCTTTTCCAAGATTTTCAATGGAAAATACCTCCTCACAGAATAAAAAGTGCAACAGTAGATCATAGCAAAACTATAATTGCAATGAATGAAAGTAGCCAGATGAGTATCGTAAGGGTAACAGTGAATTCTGGTAGGTGAAAATGAATTTCACCTGGGTTCTTGCATTATGCCCAAGACATAAACGAGGAAGCAGCAAAGCATCAAGGGAGAAAATTAAACTTTGTCAAACTTTTACCCCTGAATTCAGTATAACCATGATTTCACCTCAAATGACCTGCGTTATGTTTACTTTCAGATGTAAAGTGTAATCTGTGAGGATCAGAAGTAATTCTGAATTGCATATTTCAGAATAAACTGTATCATTTTCTGTTTTGGAAGGAAAAGGAGTATTTTATTTCAAAATTAAATAAAAGCAAAAGTAGAACATTGTTATGGGGAAGACCTTAAATATTGAAATCTCAGCGTAGGCTAATCTCAACATCATCTAACGTAGGCTCTTGACCAAAGTCCCCATGGGACCTCTTCTGAAGGCTACATAACTAATAGCTGCACAACGAACAACTACTTTCTGGGGGGAGATAGCAGGCTAAGCATGTTCGACAAGTTGGAAAGGATCTGTTTTCTGGCAGATAAAGTAGAAATAATGATGAAAGCTGCTCCGATGTTTGAGTTGCTGCTGCTCTGACGGCCTAGAGAAGAAAACAGCGATGCAGTCAAAGTGCCGGAGCAAAGGCACGTACCTCCATAGCTCCACTGCCACCATCCCTGCAGGTCCCATCCCTGTGGAAGCAGAGCAGATTAATCTCTATTGTAGATCCCCACGTCCTGAGCAAACTCTTTCTTTCACATGAATTATTCCGGGCTTGAAGAGCTGCGGGAGTCCTGGTGGGACTGTGCTGCAGGCAGCCCCAGCCCTCCCACCTGCCCTGGCTGCCGCAGCCCCACCGCAGCTCGCCTCCCTGCAGCCCCAAGTGCTTTGTTTCACAAAGCTTGGGAACATGTACCTTAGAAAGCAAGTAAGAAAAATACCCAGATCTCGTTATGACTTGCTGCATGTGTATATTGTGATTGCTGGAGACCGAGCTACGTGGCTCTTCTAAATGGACATTTTAAATATTAACATGTAGGCACTTCACATCTTTGCTGCAATCCTATTTGGTAGGCAGGTGCTTTACGGGATAATAAGAACATCTGCAATAGCAGAGGAGTTCAGAGTTACGATGCAGGTTTTTAAATAGCCGCTATCAATTTTAGAGTAGCCTTCCATGTCAGCTAAACATTGAACTGCTCTTTTTAATTATGAGCATTCTTTTCCGGAGAATGTTTGCAATTAAATGAGACAGGTTTTTCCTATGCTTTGTGGTCAGTATAGACTGAGCAAAAAGATAAACCTATATCCCCCCCGCAGGGACTTGGAAGTCTTGTGGCACGTTCAGGAATGCTGCAGTAATTGTTTTCTGATGGCGTTAGCCACAGAGGAAAACATCTGTTTCTGAATTCATGCTTATTTCATAATATTAGTAAGACTTTATATTTTTTGCCTGAACTGTGTGCTCTGAAGTTAATCAGGAGCACCAGAAAGCAAAACGCTCTTCAGTTGCTAACCTAGTTCCTAGCCTGCAAATATTAGGCATAAGGAGAGTGTACCTCCAGCTCCCTGCGTGTTAAAAGCAGTGAGCTGTTTTTGTTAAGTGTGCGATTAATGGCTTAGTTACATAAAACAATTCTTCATTTTTCTACTATTTGGACTTCCATTAATTTTGTGTGCATGAGCACAACCGATGGGAATTACGACCCAAGCTAGTCCTGGGCCGGTGCAGCCCTCATTCAATTTTTGAAGCCTTTTCCTTTGGTCAAAAATCTCTTTTCCCGCGTGAATAACGACCTCCCCCCCAAGCGCCGTTCTGCTACAGCCCTGCCCGGGCGCTCGCTCGGAGGGTGCTGCCCGCACGGCATCCCCACGCGCGTGCTGTATAGTGCAGTCTGCAAACCGGGCAGTGAGACACTGCGTGGGGCTGCGGTGTGCTGGGGGAACACATTTCTATACATTTGCATATATATTTTCTCTGCCTATATATGCATTTCTATATATTTCCTTACATATGGCAAGTCTAATGGACTGTTACTAGAGATTTCATTTTACGCGAAGTCTATTGCAAACTCCGGTATTGTCATTAATTTGTTGTTGTTTTCATCTTCTTCTTTCCATATGATTTTTATTTGCCTTTCTGTTTTTTAAACAGGACTTGAGAAAGGAAGCCAGTACAGTTTCCAGGTGGCTGCCATGACAGCGAATGGGACAGGGCCCCCCTCGGACTGGTACACAGCAGAAACACCCGAGAACGACCTCGACGGTAAATGCATCTCTTTTAAAAGCTGTTGTCTCCAAAAGCCTTCTAGCGTATAGCCGAGGGGTGTCACTGCGGTTGTCACCCAGGCTGAGGTTAGGGTGAGATCCCCGGGGTCTACACACCCACCAGCAGATGTTTTCTTGTACTCCTGGACCCCCCCTTGGTCACCAGGACCAAGGGGTCAGAAACCTTTGTTAAAATAATTCCCTGCCAGAATTTAGCTCCTGAGCATCATAGCTGTTTGCAATAATACAGCGAAGGGAATCTGTAACTTTATAAATGGTAAACGTAATCAGTCAAAGAAACAATGAAAATTATGCCAATGATCCTAACAATTCACTAAGCAAATATTCAAATAGGTCAAATCCTGTTTCCCAGCCTTCATTTGCAGATGTTAGAAATGCAGGTTGGCAATGAAGCTGAATAATTAGTGAAAGATGACGGGATGCAGATACCTGAAAACGGTGGGCTGTATAAATCAGTGCAGATGCTGACACAAAAGGGAAGAAAAACATTGAAATGAAAGGGTTAGATAAAATGACTGGAATATTTGAAGTAGTAAAGGAATAAAAGGAGAGTAATGAAAAAGTCTACCTAAAAAAATTAAACAGAGTGCAAATCAAATGGAACAAAGAATCTAACAGATGGATGTCACGGCCGAAGTACAGACAATCCGTAAGAAGCAAATATGTAGTAGAAAGGAGATGAATAGAAAATAAAAGGAAACTGATGAAAATTGCTATGATTTTTAAAACAAAATAAGTCACCTAAAAAGGATCAAAGGCAAACTGGATGAAAGAATAAATAAATAATCAGTTTAAATGCACCATAGTACTTGATGCTGCCTTTCTTTTGTCTGGCTGGATTTCCTTATGATCTCAAAATCAACCCTTGCAAATTGAAGAATTTCTGCCTTTCCCTATGTCCAAATACAATTTTCCAGCAGACTGGGAGGGACAGCAGTGCATGGCATGCAAAATGGGAGAACCAGTACCCGTGCTTTCTCATCAAGGTTTTAAAGAAGATGTGGTGCTTCTAGACGCGTTGTAACTATACCAACGGATCACAACATGCCGCGGTGCATGATGATATCTTTCTAATTATGCTTTGGCTAGACAGCAATTTGAGAAATGACGTTGTTAAGGTGTAAACAGTTGACTTTTCGCTGGTGAGAGTAAAAGATAAATTCTGAACACACCGCAGTATGCAAAAAGAAAGTAACACATTTGAGCACATTCGTTTTGATTTGCATTTGGCACACGCTACATTCCTTTGAAGTTTTCGTGCCCAAATACACATGTGCATGCAAAGATGTTAATCGAGTAGTCACAGGAGACACGCGATGGAAGTAGGTGCATGCGAATAAATTTAAGCAAAGCCATTTTGTTCATGTATTGTATTTACATGCATTTGCATTTGCAGTAGCGATGAATTATCCTCGTGAAGCTGCAGCAGCCTGATGCTGGGAATGCACCGTGTTGCATACTAGATACAAATGCTCTGATAAACCCTGGGGAGAAATCTGCTTATTCCTGTAGTTCTGCAGAGTCCTCTGGTGTCAGCCAGCCAGGGAAGGGCTGGAGCGCAGGCTGGTAACTGCAACCCCCTCTCTGCTGCTATGGCTAATGCAGTTTCTCTTGCTTTCACTGGCATCAGCAACACAAAGACGAACAGTATCCTGGAGAACGGCGTCAACTCCCAATGGATATTAATTTTAATTAGCGTGTTTTGTTAAAGTGATTGGAAATCCAAACATAGCTGCTTTTTCAAGCTAGAAAGCTCGTGTGCCTTTACTGACAGTTGGGAAGGTTTTAAATATTTGTTTTAAGCTTCAAATTTTGTGGTTTAAAAAGAAAAAAATAGAAATTGAAAGCAGTGCTTTCTCTAAAAGGTTTGATTTAAGAAGCTTGAGCAAGGGTGCAAGAGACTCTCTGGTCAACTTTGCAAAGGTATCCTCCTTTGCAAATGGAGTTTAGGATGCTCGGTTTCTGATTACTGCGTTGAACAGGTGGAAGCTGTTATACGTATTAGATAGTGATAGAGTTCGCTTCAGCTCTAAATTAGTGCTTTAAGAGCATGACAAGCTAGACTGCTGTCATATTGTAGTTTATACTGAAAAGTGATTGGGGAAATATGTGAACAAAATGGGACGAGTTAAAACTACCCTGACTTTGTAAAATAGACATCTTTGAATGTCTAAGAAAATTGCTGACGTGACCCAAATGTAAAGCATTTTTCAAGTGTGCCAGTGGAATTCGGGACCTTTAAGTAGCACTAAGTGTGGTATTCCCTGGATGGAAGACGTGGGTGCTCAAACCATTGCATAGAAACACAGCGAAGGACGCAGAGGCACGCGTGAGGAGACGTGGCATCCCAGGAGGAGATGTCACACCAGGCAGTGGCACAGAACTTCACCTTCCATTTCCCGGGAACCTAATTGTCCATAAGGGAAGGGAGTAAGAAATGCAGCGCCAAGAAATAGGCAGATCTCCTGAGGAACTCTCCTCCTGCGTGCCAGATGCTGGTCTGTGGGGCTGGCTGATGTCCACAGCTCGTGTGTCTGAGCACAGCATTTGCTTACAAGTACTCAAAGATTTCCCTACGTGAGAGCAAGTGATGAACTCTGGTGCAGTTAAGAGTGGGGACTGTATATTTGCCTCATTTGGGACTTAGGATGAAGGACTCACGTAGGAGAATGGGATCTCAAGGTCGCTTCTCAGTAGTTCTGGCATCATGTTCAAGCCCAGGAGAAACAAAAGTAAACGTATTGGTCTAGTGCTGCAAGGAAATAGCCTGACAAAGAAAGCAGGAATGAGAGATACATATTTCAATAAGAGTTTCACTGCTGGATATCTGAGTGCTGGGACACTGAAAATCAGCACAGCCTTGCAGAGGCTGGATGGTCCAGTTTCCTGAAGAACTGATGGATTTAGATGCTTGGCTGTATCTTATGTTTGGCAGAAGTCCTTACTGTGGAAAACGTGCTTCGCTGTAAAGAGAACCAAAAAATACTTCATTTGAGGGGAAAAAAATAGTTGGTTCTGAGTTTTGACTTTGTACTTTGGGTTGTGAAATACATGACACAAATTCTAAAATTCAGAGCTGTTTCAGAATAAGAAAAATGTTTTTTCCAGAAAATGTTTAAAAGTAAAGCTAATTAAAATGTAATTAAAATTGCTTTATACAGAAAGCTGAAGCAAAAAAATGCATCTTCAGAAAATAGCTGTGTTTATGAAACTTCAATATTTGAAAAGTAGTTCAAAAATGTTGTTCACCCCAGCTTCATTTTAGAGACTTAATTCACAAGAAGGGTACAAGAAGTTAAACTGCCTTTTGCTTTCTGAAACAAGAAGTCATGATTTTGCTCTGAAATGCATGAATTGTATCTTTGAATTGTTTGAAAGAAAGAATAGGAAATGTTTGAATAAAGTAGTTTTAACCCAAACTGCTGCCTAGAGGTATCTGTGCTGCCATTGAAATCCCTGTGTTGTGTCAAATGTAAAAATTATCATTGGAAGGCAATCGGTTCTTTGAACGCTCTGATCTCCTTCGCTGCTTGAGAATTGCTACTTTTAGGAAATTCGAGGAATTGCAGTATCGCTACGTTATCCAACTTCTCATTTCAAGGCAGTAAATTGTTATTTTATCTTTGGGGCTTGTAAGAAATGGTTCTGTCATTTGTTTTTCAAACAGCACTGTTCAGGAATAGCTGCTCAAGTAACTTTTGCTTCTGCATTAAAACAAAGTTTGGGAGTGGGGCGTAAATGGCAACTTAACCTGACTTACAGTGGCACTGCTGGTGCAATCTGTTTCTTCTTTGTGTGAGTAGCTACTTTTCAGTGAATTTTCTTCAACCTTTAAACAAGACCCATGCTTTGCAATTTTAAGGAGTTGAATGCAAAGGACTTCCAAAGTTGCTGGGTGTTTCAGACTGGTAATGTACCAATCAGACTTCCCTGAAGGTGCAGCAGGTTTCCAGAGTACTCTAATGTGTTCATAAGAATTCCTCTGAAAGCACGTGCAATACCAAGGACACATGTATGGCCCTGGTTATTGAAAAGGGCTAATTCTTCTTTTTATTACCTTTTCCAAGGTTTACAGTGGGAATGCTTCACAACTGTGAAGTGTCTTTTGTTGGAGTTTACAACATTTTATTTTATAACTGTTTTTTCTACCCTGTCCTTGTTGCCTTCCATATAAGCTTTCATCTATTATATTGCAAGCCTTTTTATTGGGGAAAAATAGTAACTTGTCTCTTTCTGCTCTCAAAAAGACAAGCTGCTGTGCGGCTCCTCTGAAGAGACTTGTGATATGGTAGTTATTGGGTAAACTCAAACAAAAGGCATCTACTCATCTAACCTTTGCAGTAAAATTAGGCTTACAGAAGGCAAATAGACTTCAAGTGATTAATTACTACTTAAAGTAATGAATTTTACCTGGGGATACCTGTAAATAAAGTATCTTATTCTATTATTTCATTTATGAAATGTTGGTGTATTATTTAAAGCAGCTTCAAAGCAAGACATGCATGTCCAAGAGTTAAAATTCACTTCTTGTTTTCACGGGAAAGAGACAGATTATTGCCCGAATATACTAGTATATCGCTAACAAAGTAAACCTTTTTGTTAAATAATCCGTGAGCACAAAGGCAACTCATACAATCAGCTGTCAAGATCCTGCTGAACTTGCAGATAGACCAAGGAAGAGAAAAGTTGTCCTACTGGAAATTTTCTTGGCAGGTCATCTTCCATTTTCCTGCATAATTTTAAAATCTCTCTTGTAGCCTTATGCTAAAGGTGGAAAGCACCAGGAGATACTCAGTTTAAAACAGGATGAGGCATATTGGTGCTCTTGGAAGGGAAGGCTGTAGCTCAGCAGTGAAATTGCATGTAAGCTCTGCATGTAACTCTGGGGCACCTCGTCGGTTTTTGTGTGCAAATATTTTAATCTAAACGCAAACCTTATGAATAATAAGATTGAATTAATAGAATATTAATTGATACTTTTTTTTTTTAAATCCCAGAATCTCAGGTTCCTGACCAGCCAAGCTCTCTTCATGTCAGGCCCTTGACAACAAGTATCGTCATGAGTTGGACTCCGCCGCTGAACCCAAACATTGTCGTCCGCGGGTACATCATCGGCTACGGCGTCGGCAGTCCGTATGCTGAGACTGTGCGGGTGGACAGTAAACAGCGTTATTATTCCATTGAAAATTTGGGTAAGTAATTGTTTTCATTCATTTCATTTCATGAAAAGAGGTTCCTCTGAGATTATGCTATTTTTGTAGGTTTATTTTCAGGCTGTCACTGGTGCTTCCTTTATATGTTGCTTTCTTAGGCTGTTTCTGCATTCCATTTTACATTTGGTCTTACCTTCAAAACTCTGGATACTCTCAAACATACCAAATTTCTTTGATCAAATACTCATTTTATTCAGTAGATCTTATTAAGTCGTGTGCTCCTAGTACTGACTCCCACTTGTGCAAAGAGCTGGACCTAAAGATGTTATTCCCCGGGCTGTTTGAATTTAATGGCAGTCACAAAACTCCTATTTTGTGTCTGTCAAAATGGTGCCGGGAGAGCGGTGGTTATTCATTATTCATGGCACAGCCTCTGTAACAGTTCATCTAAATTCTGAGCATGGTACTCAGGGACCTGGATCCTTCCAGTGGTGACGGACCGTTCTCCTAGCACTGGGAAAACAGTTCAAAGTTTAAAGGAAGTAAAAAAGTTTAAAGGAATTCAAAAAGTTTAATGATTTCCTTGTCATTACTTCTTTAGCACTTTTATTCCAGGTAAAAATGGTAAGTTTTCTGCTTAGTAATCTGGGAGCGATCAGATATTACAGGAAGATTTATTAACTTGGTGCACTAGGGGTGCACAGCTGGACTAGTTATCTCAATTCTATAGGACCGAAACTCTCTGATACCTGGGGACGCTTTTCTTTGGAATTGGTATTTTATAGCACCGTGAAACTGCATCGTCCAACCTTTTTGCTGTTTCCTTGGGGAAACCTGGAGAGTAGAATAAAATGGTTTTACTGTTACTTCATCAAACAGCTTCTCTATGTCCAGATGTATATTTCATGATGGAGGTGTCTGCAAAGAGCCGTGCATAAACACTCCCAAATATTCAGTGAGTTCTACAGAAAAAGGCAGATTTGATAATGTTTTGTGCAAGTGTGAAGCTATTATGCAAAATGGAAAGATGTCTGACTGGACTATGGAAAAAATTTTGTGGAATATAAAGATAAAAGCTATTACTAATGAATGTGTGTGTCTAATAACTAATGGTCCGGATTAAATGCAAAGTATTTTTCTTAATTCCAAAAGGGATTTAAATTCTCCTGAGCCTATTTTGAGTTGTTTCATATCTTTAATGAGTTTTCAGTCGAGCCTTTCAGCACTGTTGACCCAGAAGTACTAGAAAAGAAAAATACATGGACAGCCAATGTGTTTTGGCTTTGGCAAAAGCTGAGGAGGAGGTGCCTACACAGCTCAATTTTATAGAGTTCCAAGTGGTCAGCTCTCACTAAAAGTGTCTTGATTAACAACTGGAGAAATGTTGGGTTTTGTGAAGCTTTAGTGTTTGTCTTCCTTCATGTATTAAATGACCAGTGAATATATTGCTCATAGGACCTCTGATAGCCACTGCCGTCAGGTGGAAGATACGCTAGGAACAACTTGCAGATACAAAAGCCTTCTAATAGGGTAACTACACTTGGTATTTGCGGAAAGCTGATGGTGTACTTCAGTTATTAGAACTGTTTCTGTGGATTAAAAGGATTCTCCTATATTCTTGGCTGTGCAGACAGGCAGAAGTACATAGAAAGTCCAGCAAGTCAGGGAGGATGTTTCACTAATATACTTTACAGAGGTAACACTCGGACATCTAGAAAATGTCAAGAAGCTATTTTGACAAATATTTAGTTACAAATAATTCCGTCACTGCAGTCAGGGTTGTTCTTTTTTTTGCTGAACAGCCTCCAACTTTCATAAAAGTTATTAATTATTCAAATGGAAAGTATCTTTTCATTGTACGGTTTTTGGTTTGATTGCAAATATTCAAAATGTGAGCAGTGTAACTTAATTGTCATTGTCCCGCATGCGTCTGGTCCCTAACTGGATAAGGATACAAGCACTTTGGTCACAAATCCGGACGTGCACATTTTAAATTTGACTTCTGTGAACATTCACATGTACAACTTTGAAAATCAATTTCCATGAATAATTGCACTAATTATATTCCATCATTTAAATATCCACAGAAAATGAACCCCAGAGGGATGTGACCAAGGGCCCAGAGAAAGCTTTTAAAAAATTAGAACAGTTGCCAACACTTCCTACATTATTCACTCACTTTATTAGAAACCATTACAAGAAAATTACACAAAATGATGAGACAGAATTCTTTTCCTAATAAAAATACTGTTTTCAATAAGGTTATGAATCAAAATGTGCTGCTGGCAGAAGCGAGGGGAAAAAATATTTCCTAGATGTTATGTGGACTCATCCACCTGTTGTAAAATTTCCCATGAGACCTCTGCACGAGGGGTATACGTTATCTTAAACGTAAATGCGAAAGCGACAGTGAAGTCCGAGACCTAAATAAATGATGAACTTCAGTGAGTTTTCTCTCCCCTCCAAGACCCCATCCCTTTTGATCCTCGTGGCTTTCAGCGATTGCTTCCTCGTGGCTCCCCAGCTCTCCTGTGTCTCGTTAGGCAGAGACTGCGGAGAGGTCACCCCGCTTCGCCTCAATCCCCTCTGTGATGTATGGAGCTCAAAAATCGAGTTTTTGCAGCTTCCCGAGGTTCACTGCAGTGCTGCTTTTTATTTTGCCTTTGTATGCTATTTTGAAGCACGCTGCAAACCTATGTATCATTTAGATTCTAGAGCGGTAGATACTTTCATTAAAGAGCAAGCCGATCTGTTTGACATCAGCTGACTGTCAGAAATCCTGCCTGACTCTCATCTACAGTCACTGTTTTCGCACACAGATGCCCAAACCAAATAATCCAGGGCCAGTCAGCCATTATTTTACTGCTATAAGCTCTTGTCCTGAGAGAAATGACGGTGAAGAATAACTCTATTAAACCCTGTCCGGGTTGGGTGGGATGCGAAACGCCCTGACACATCACGCGCATACGTGCATGACTGATCTTTTTCCTGGGAACAATTTTCTCCTCTCTGTGTTCAGACCTGCACAAAAGCACCTCCTGGACATCTTTCCAAAGACCTTACAGTTGAGAGATTGAGAAGAGGGATGCACATGGGTGTTGAAAGTGGAAGCTAACAGCCCCCAGGCTGGCCCACCGGCTCTGTTCCCTTCCCAGCATCGGCAATACGGTTGCCCTGGGAATTCCTGCCTTCGCGATCCCCCTTTGTCTGGCGGTTCCTGCCGTAGATGTGCGATAGGGTTGCCGTAGCAATTCCGGCTTGTTGGCTATGTGAGGCTGCCGTTCCTCGTGGTGATATTTGTGCGGATTTTGTTCCTCCTTCCCTAACTTGTTTGTGCAGCCACGCGTCGTTGTTGGCCACCTGCACGCACACCCTACGAACGCGGATTGTTGGTACCACTGTTACACATGTCTGGAAATACAGTAATTTTATGCAATTTGTATTTTGATGCGAAATTCTATAATTCTAAAATCTAATCCTAAATTACTTCCTAATATCACAAAGTGACGTTGAGGTAGAGTCAGAAACAAAACGTAGCCCATGCTTTAAGCTCAGGACCGCTCATCTTCTCTGCAGCCAGGTTGTAGAGAAGACGGTAGCTTTACTTGTGGTCGTGGTATGTCAGTGTTGGGTAGTAAAACCTTTGTGATAGGACAGAACTAATGATAAACTCTCTGACCTACACTCTAGAATGTTTACTTATTTTACTCAACTTCAGATGTTTAACTGAGTCACCTGAGTTTGAGCCATATCAGCCTATGTTCCTTCTCTAGTCCATCAAGCAGGAAAAGACAACAGCAAGGGTAGTTCAGCCCATTCAACAGCTCCACCATCTGATTTTTCCTCCCTGTTGACGATGGTGGATGTCCATGATGGTAACTTAGCCATGGTGTGCATTGTTACGCGTCAGGATTCGCCCTTCTAGAGCTAATTATGAAATGCCAAACATCTTTGCACCTTCAGTCTGCTGCTAATGATCGACTGAAGATGCTTTCTGTGTAGTACTTACTGGTTTTGGATGGGAATCAGGTATTGAAATCCCTTTAGAAATCCTACTAGACACTTCACCTTTGTAATCCTACTTACTTTTAAAACTCTGCTTAGAAGTACGAGGCTTGGAAGCGATGGACGATCTCCTTAAGTAGATCACCCACAGGGGAAGGATGGAGACCTGCAGAGCGGCCTGCTTTTTAATTCCTTCCCTCTTGATAACGCAAGTGTAACGCCGATACGCACAAGTCGTATGGCAGCTTTGCATCACATTTCAGGTACTTAATCGGTTACTTCCTTCAAGCAAAACTTTTTAAATGCCTGAATCGGCCTGTACCCGAGCTGTTACAGCACTTGTTGAGTAGTACACCGCAGCTACTACTACGCTTCAAAAACATGAAGAAAAGTATTCAGTCTTTCATAATAGTGATTGAGAACTTTATTCTGCGTGATGATCATTTTGAATACAACTATATAGAGGTAACTTGTACTCTAGAATGAATTAAATAGAGTGATTTTCTCATGACTGAGTGGTCCTATTGCCTTGGAGGCACTCTCCACAGGTGCAGAAGAATATAAGAATATCCAGAGACTTCAGCTTTGTCAGTGAAGAATTTGTTGTATTTTCTTTCTGCAGTGTATGAAAGATATTTGATGTCAGTCTCATAAATTTCAGGAGCGAGCATCCCTTGCTCTCATTCAGCCTTTTCTGTGACAGCGAAATCAGTGCTTGACTGACTCTCCAATGAATAATTCTAACAAGGAAACCCACTTCTAGTGAGCCACTTCATTTTCTTTTTTCTTTTTTTTTTTTTTATATTTTTTAATTCTTCGCTTGTGATTGTAAATGGCAAGGTTATTGGCTGATTAATGGTGGTTTTAACAATATTGGAAAATTCACAGATGCCAATTCTGATCTTTTACGCATAAGAAGTACTGATTTCTGTACTGATCCAACTCAGAAGGCTTTAAGCATAGTAATGAACTGACTGGGCTCATCTCCATGGAGCTTTGTATTAAAGCTTACTCATGAAATAAAAGTTTAAAAGAAAAGGGAAGAAGTATGCCAAGGAGATTTCCATTTACCAATTCTGCAAACATAAACCCCAAAATATCTGAAATAACCACAATAGCTGTAATATTTGCATTTGTATTTTTAGTTAATGTATTGGAAAAATGAAACACGGTAACTTTATATAGCGTCTTCCAAGATGTTAACCACATTATTACGTCATGCTGGGATATTTTGATAAGTCAGCCCAGAATATTTTAATAACTTACTGGGATAAGAGAAAAAGGTAGGAGCTGACATGAGAAGGGTGGTAGGCTGGGCGTGAGGAGACCTGGAGGATGACCGTTAGCCTGCCGTCGCTGCACACTGTGGCCGCTGCCTTTGCTCTATGTTAGTGACATCCCAAAAATGTTTTAAAAAAGCCTTTGAATAGCAACAATAGAATAATTCTGCAGCTGGTGACAGGGTGTTTGCACCGTGTGAAAGAAAGCAGAGAGATGCAGATTTGGAAACCTGAGTCTCAGTTTTAAGCTGATCAGAAAAGATAATTCCTCTGGCATCCATAATAATAGTTCCACCTGTAAAGTGCCTGAAGTCTTTCAATGAGAAAATGTGTATAAAAATGACTATTTTACAGATACGCAAACCATTTAAAAACTAAATTTGATGGGAAAGCTGTACCAAATTCCAGAGTCTTACAGAAATGTGGACTTTCTTCTTCAGAGCACATCCCCTTACGTATGTGAGAACAGAAGAACAAGGTGTAATTTTAGAAAGAGTTTTTAAGCACAGTTGCCTTTATGTGACCTAAGAAAAAGCTACATTCATCTCCCCGAGTGTGTAGGAATTCGTGTGCACCCTCTTGAAAGAGTTTGACTGGGAAGCTGGAGTGCACGTCCTGAAATACTATTTTCATGTCTCTTTTTAACTTGAACCTTTGATCCTCCCGGCCCAGCAATGAAAGCAAAGTGCATAATAGGCAGCAAAATCTAGCAAAGACTTTTCAAAGTTACTCCCTCTCCTCCCATAAAGCCTGAAGCTACACACATCTGA